>NW_027185296.1:677500-1950000 GCF_022577435.1 Embiotoca jacksoni | reverse complement strand
AAGAGTTTATGATGGTCAATTTGTAATGATCGAGTACATCATGTTTGAGATAACTTCCATGACAGTTTAATGGCTCATAATGATCCAGTTTGTCAACCAATCACATATTTATCTTATAAAGAACTATAATATATATATATTTTTAACAGATGTCACAGTCTTCCAAAGGCATGCATGTGATATATAATATTTATGACGGTGCTGCCTACAGTTGTCTTCTCTATCCAATGAGGAAATTACCCTTTGCTCTATTCCTCTTTCTGCTCTACTTTCCTTTGCCCACTCCCCCCCCCTTAAACCTTACTATGTCCCTTCCACCTTGGATTTTTCCATTGACAGCATGTGGGACCAAGTCCATAATCTGTCATCATGCACATTCACACTGCAGAAAACCAAAACCCATCTTTGCTCCATTTTCCCCAACTAACCCCTGTACAGTAACCTTGTTTCCGGCTGCTGTGTTGTAACGTTTCGTCCATGTAGCGGTCAGTTCTTCTTGCATGTGCTTGTTTCACATGAGTTCAGCTCAGGTCAGACATGCTCTATATGCAGCTACAGTACTGACTGATTCCACACGTGGAGGCTTGGGAAGTGTGTTTGTTCCATGACGCCAAATAGAAAGCCAATGTGCAGCCTATGGAAAGGTCAGGTGGATGGATTCCAGTGTAAAAGAACTTCTGCGTACAGTACGTTTTGTGGTCAGAATGATGAATGTACTGTTTGTCGGAGGAAAAGTGCCATTAAATGAGAGGATTTACCCCGATATCATACATTATGCAGTATCTTTAAGGAATAGTTGGACATCACAATTTTAAAATGGACACCCAAGATTCGTGACACTAATTCAGTATCTGACCAATATGAAAAATGGTCACCATACCCCCTTCTGTTGAATATTGGGCAGAAAATTGTTTGCAGCTCATTATGATGTCACAGTGAAGTTGACCTTTGACCTTTTGAATATAAAATGTCATCGCCTCACCATTTTATGAGGCATGTGTGTGAATTTGAATTGGCATATTAATTATTGAGTTATGGCTACACATGTATTCTGGGACCTTTGACCCCAAATATCTAATTGTTTCATTCTTGAGTCCAAGTGAGCATTTGTGCTAGATAGAGTTGAATTCCCTCCAGGTGTTCCTGTTATGCCATGTTCACACGAAAGGGATGATGTGGTAACCTTGACCTTTGACCAGTTAAAACCAGTTAATCCTTGAGTCCAAGTAAAGGTGTGTGCCAAATTTGAAGGAAATTCCCTAAGCTGTTCCTAAACTATTGTGATCGCATGAACGGGACGGATGGATGGTCAACCTGAAAAATATAGTGCAGTCACTACTGGTGTAGAGACCTAAAACCAGTGTTACCATGGCAAGGTTGACAGAGGTTTATGTGCTGGACTGTTTCTTGGTCAGGCGCAGAAATTTGTGAAGTTAGTTAACTTTAGATAGAGCCAGGTTTGCTGTCTCACCCTGTTTCCAGTCTTTTGGCTAAGCCAACGAACTTCTGGCAGTAGCTTTTTATTTTCTCAAAATACATAAGTGGTATCAATCTCCTCATTTAAGATTAATTTCACATCAGGGGTATCAGGTTTAAGTATTTATTTTCAAATTCATTTTTAAAGACTGTCAACAATAGTGTGTTGCATGGGAACACAGATGCCATTTAGCAGCAGGATTTATTGTCCTGATGAAATCTACTGTACATTGAGCTGCAGTGTCCTGATATATAACTACTTAGCATGCCTGAAACATACCAAACACAATGTTGACAAGTCAGTTAATGATTAGTATTCTGCCAACAATTCGCAGGTCAAGAAACACTGATTACTGTTGACATCATGGTGAACATTAACAATAAAAGAGTTAGAGAGCTGAAGCAAAGTGAGCCACTAAATGTGTTTGCTCTCTCTGAGGAAAAGAGTCAGAGTCGAGGAAATGTGAGTGGTCATAAAGCGTCTTTTCAAAGAGCCCGTGATAATACTGATATACCTTCATCGTGTCTGAGCTAAGACAGTCTTGATTTATTATTTCCAACTTTGATGAGCACGCAGAGTATCTTAAGTGGAAACCTCTTACTGCGTTATACACTAACTGTTAAACCTTGCAGACATTTCCCATCCGCAAAGATCAGAGGCCTGAATTAACCTGATCTGCTGACAGTACAATCACTTTATGATGAGACACTGTGTACCAGTGAATTGCTGCCTCCGCCCCCATTTGTAGTCTCAAATTACCCTTTAAACTGCCTCTGAACTTGGCACATCACAGCCAACCCACCAAGAAATGTGTCTGATTACACAAATTTTTCATCGCCGCTCTTGCTTTTGTGTGACAAACGCTCGTGGAGGCTCGATAAACACATCCTTAACAAGCAGTCAACACTAGACACGTCAGCTGATACAGTATAAATAGACACAACTGACTAATTAACTGTGAACTCATATTTGGCTGACTGACTGTATCAAGTAACATCAAAGAGAAAGAATAGACATGACTAAACATAGACAAGGCCGAAGCTTGGTGGAAACGGGTGAGGTGAGGTTAGTTGTCATTTAGTTTATACTTCAGGCACGCTGACGTAGGATAAGTCCAGGGCGATGGTGAGAGACGTGTCTGGGAACACAAACCGCAGTCAGTTGTATAAGAGATGTCTATTGTGATTATTCAGTTCTGAACTGCTGTTTTCAACTTGTTTTCGGGTACCACAGTGTCAAACGAACAATACACACAGCAGCTTGAATAAAGCAAATAAAGGAGTAATGATGACTAAGTGTCTCTTTGATAAGGTAATCCTCCTTGGACACCTTGTTGTTAGTAGTGCTAATAACATCACTGACTCCACAAGCCTCTTATTTGGATTCTTACTTTATTACGTGTAGCTATTATGTTAGGTTAAAAACACAACTGCATGGGTTGTGTTCGAACAAAAGCAGCCCAGTTTGGGGCGCACCTTCTTTGTTTTGGCCCACCGCTGCACTTATTCTCCTTATTCTTTAGTGCTGTAAAATCTTAACCATAATGACTATTAACCCTAAATTGTGTGCAGCTAAAAAGTACATAATATGAGTTCACGGCAATGTACAGCATCGTGCTGTTAAGCTTCCCTAGTAAGTTACATCGGTCTACATCTTATCTATGAAGAATGATGCTCATGTGGTGTCACTGTGTCCTACGTCACTGACTTTGGGTTTCCAGTCAAGTTGACGCTTGAAACAGTGACACACAATGACTATGTTTTTGATAATAATTTCTGCCAAATAATAATGTATTTTTTGCCCGTGGCCCTCCATCCAGATACATTTTTTGCCCTTCATTGGAAAGACTTTGGCCACCTCTGGTCTGCAGCCATGTTTACAGCTCTGTGAGGTTGTACTGTGACACAGCAGTCTTCTGAGCTAAATACACATCAGTGTTAACATGTTGATCATGTCCATCATGCTAACATATGCACAATACAACCTACATCAGCTGGGGCTGTTGGGACTGTCAATTATTAAAGTTTCCAAGACAAACATGAACGTGAGAGCTGTAGAGTATCATAGTAATGTCCAATAGGTGTTCAGACATTTTACTCAAAACTACAAATGTCAGTCTCAAAGTGGAGAAAATGTCAGGGGAGAATCAAAAGGATTCATCGTCAAGGGAAAACAAAAGTATGTAAATATTTCGTGGCAGTAATTGTCAGGATGTGGTAGTTGACTTATAGACTCAATTAAAACTGGTGACTTCGAAGTCATACTGTGCTGTGTTTAATTGGCTTTCCGTTTTCTTGTTCATTATTTCTGAAACATGAATTTGTATCTGAAAGAAACTGCCTGCAGCCATCGAGTGTCACAGTTGATGGGAGGACTTGATGGCTTTGTGTATTCAGTGTATATGATAATGACGGTTTCAGATTCATGCAGAAAACAACAGAATCGCAGCTGAGTGGGCAGTGAAGCTGTTACCCCAGAACAAGCGTTGCCTTGGTTCTGTACGGGGTTAAATTGAAGCCTAGCCTTTGATCATCAGTTATCCAGATACAAAGGGTCAGCGCAGCCTTCCCTGTGTGACTCACTTTTGCTTTGCAGTCATCCGCCCATACACGGTAAATATTTAACTGCACGTCATTGGTGGCATTCTGCATTCAGTTCCCAAATGTACATCTTCTCCAAAATGACAGTGGCATGTAATTGATTTCAACAGTAATGCTTGAATGTTTTTGTTTTTTTCAAGTGCCGGGAAAGAGGGAGGTCGTTAAAGGCCACATGTTAGTGTTATCATTTTTCAGAAGGAACCCTGACGGAGGTTTCCCAGAATGAGACTGTTGGGGAACACGTTTTAAATTTCAAGCCCACAGTGACAGATAGTCATCTGCTATGGACTAATCAGCAAAAAGTGCAATGACCTCTCTTTTATGGAATTACTGCTATTGTTGTGAAACACAAAGAGAGAGATGGCAAAGAGGAGGAGGCAAAAGGAGGCTGGAGTGGAGAGGTGACAAAGCTTGGAAAGTTGGAGGGGGGGGGAGGGGGGGGTTGGAAAAAGAAAGGGGGGGAGACTGGGGAAGAGAGAGAAGGAGAAAACGAGTAAGATAAGGGGGAGGGACTGGAGGAAAGGGGCGGGAGTCAGACAGGAGATGGGAATGTATGACGTTGTCAGTGGGGACAGAGGGCTATTTTAAGAATGTGATAGGGAGAAGGCCTTTGCACACTCCTCTGGACTGACGTCACAGTTGAGATCAACTCTCTGCAAGACCTGCCAATCTGCTCCTGTGTCCCGCATTGACCTTCCCTATCAGTGATTAGATTACTTCATGTCAACTGCAGAGTAAAAACCTGCTGCAGGGAGCAGACACAATGCTGCAAAGAACAGCAACAGGAGAAAGTAAAGAGAGCAAAAATAGAAAGAATCAACAGTCCTTCTCACAAGACAAGAGGAAGGGGAAGAAGAGAGAGACAGAAAGTAATTAGCAAGAGTGTGAATTTTAAGGACTAAGGGTGGCGAACAGAGAGACAACAGGAGAGATATAAAACAGTGGAGCACTGGCCAAGATTGAATTAGCCTGCAGCTTTGGCTACCCCTTAAGCCCAGGATGGAGGAGGATTAGTGGGCTGGGATTCTAGAGTGTGTGTGGGAGTGTGTGTGGAAGTTTTCAACCGTGTGGGAGGAGAGCAAGGCGATTTGGCAAGTTCTGAACTTGCTTGCACCAACAAAGGAAATGCCTGCATCTGGTATTCATCACCAGTGTGTACTGTGCACACACACACACACACACACACACACACACACACACACACACACACACACACACACACACACACACACACACACACACACACACACAGCTATTATCTCCTATCTGTTTTCTTTCAGCAACAGAGCTCGGCGTACTGTGCACATCTTAACACGTTTCTCTTAAACTGATTCGGTGTCCCCTCTACGCACGCTGACCTCAAAGAGCACAATTTTTACAACTGATACTACTCAGTGAATGGATAGAGTCATTGCAAAAGTCCTATCTTTGTTTTACCAGAAGTAATACACAAGAAGTCCATTCTGCTGTGCCAAAACCACCTACCCAGCCACCCACACTTCCTGCCCTGAGTCTCTCTCTCTCTCTCCTCCACTCTCTCTCCATCCTGTTTTCTCCAGCCTCTCTCTCCCTCCTTTGTTCTGCTCTGTTCTATTTTCTGTACTACACGCTGACACCTAACCTTTGTCGGACCACCAATCCCTCTGTGCCGTGGGCTGTCAAACAGACAAATAAACAAACAGATAGCGCTAATGCTCTCCCAGCTTGGCCGAGTTTCACAGCTATAAAGGTTCTTATCGTGCCCGGCTTGTGTCCTGTGGGTGGTTTTCATTAGTTTATTTAGCACATTCAGCCCTGTTCCAGGCTGTCCTATTGTGGGCCTTTTAGTACATGCAGACCAGCTCTGTAAAAGGTAGCAATTATCACGTCTACTTTGCGGGGGTGTCTAAGTTACACCATTTGGATGAGGCTGTGCAGGAAGCGCTTGACAGACCCAGATCTGGGCTTTGGGAGCACATCGCGGCACCAGCAGCGTCCTGTGAATCCTGCAGAGTCACGACACAAGAGAGACTGTGAGCAGGACAAATGTTTTGTCGCACATGGACAGAATATGGAACGGAGTGTGAAGTGTCCTGTTACAAACGTGATAGGCTAAGTCATAACAGTACATAGTATTCTCGCAGGATCCATGTGGAGGCTCAAGTCACAGTGGTGTGATTTGATTCACATTACTGTGCTACTACAAGGCAACGGTTTTTAATTGTAAATATTGATTGTAAGATTGCTGCAATCAGGGCGGGACAAATTGATCTCATTGGCTGCAAATCAGTTGGGATGTAAATGTCACAGCTTGCTGCAGCCCATAAAGGTGCGATGCTGGGAGGAATCTTTTCAAATACATTAGTGGTGACCGACAATTGAATTAACATAGAGATCCGGCAAGACTTTCGAGTGCGGGAGCTCCTCGCCGTCTGTGGTGAGAAAGAGATCATGGATCAGATGACCGGGAAGGACAGCATTGTACATTCCAACATATCAAGCCCGCTGTATCAGAGAGGCATCTGTTGATCACAAAAACAGATCACAAACAAATTCAAGGTGCTCAAGAAAAAATGACATGTTGTCGACCCCCACCCCCATTTCTCTCTCCCATTTAAATGTTATGCATCTCTCTATCTGAATGGCTGACTTGGTTTGAATTAACAAAAGAAGGGTTGGACATTGGTCAAATGATCATTGGTTTGAAAGAGGTATATGCCACAGTAAAGAAGCAGACAATTATCACATTATTTGATTACCTATAACAGGCTATAAAGTCTGCAGAACAACACTGACTAACACACCACTGTGGTATGTTCACATGCTAAGATATGAGAAATGTTCTTCTGATTATATACTTGTCACGCAAAATACTGTATGTCTCATCAATTTTGTCTTCCCCTCAGGAATGTGTTGACGAAGGATAGAGTGACTAACGTGTTTTGATTGTTATGCAGAAACACAACACAAACCAGGAATAATGTTACTCATCACTGTGCACAGACCTACACATAAAATTCACACACATGCACTCTCTACCATATTGTAGGATGAATGTGCCATGTGTAAAGACTGGTTGTGAAATGTTTGAAGTGGATTCAGCATGCCTCTGGGCACTGTTCAGTCTCCAGATGTTGTTGTATTCAGTCGTTACTCACTCACTCGGCAGCAACTGAAAAACGTACAGGCCACTTTGTAGTATGCGCCCAACTAGATATGGTCTTTCTTTCACCCGTGTTTTATTCTCCAAACGGAACATATGAGGTGATATATCAGCTTCCTGTAAAGTTTTCATCAAAAGTTTTCCGTACAAAAGTCAAATGTTGTGACTCTCAATTGTGGGAATTGGGGTTTGGTTGAAATGTCCCTGGCATGGATGTTCAGAAGTTACTGTAAGCTGTGACTGTGAGTGACTCGTCTGAAGTGACACTTTCTTTTCTTGTCCTCTGTCGTTGCATTTTTGCACATTTTCCCTCTCTTTCTTTCCCTGACATTCTCTCCGGCACGTCGTCTGCTTCAGTGTGCAAAGCCGCAGAGCTTGAGATATGTCACCAATCATCTGTGCTGTGAGTCAGGAGGGCGAGCGAGCAGCACTTCAAACAGGGCTCCTTCTGCAGGTGTGGGATCAGAGGCCCTGTCCACACTGAAACCCTTCCCACTCAGCTCCTCACCCCTCTCTGATAACTTTTTCTTTTTTAACCCTACACTATCTTGGGTTCTTAAAATGTAACACTTATCTCCCTCCACATTCGCCACCACTACGACAAGGTTTCTTCGGGTTTAGAGGAGGTATGTTGGCGGCATATTCCCCGAGCACTATGTAGCTGTAAACAAATTGTAAAAAGAAACTCGTATTTCCACAAAATATACAGTATATACTGGGGATGAACTTGTGTTTAAATTGTTGCCGTGACTGAAATTCTAACTCAAACGTCATTTTATCCGCCTTTGAGATGTAATGCCTCTGTCAAGGCTGGGCCATTTCTGTCTTTATTTATGCGTGCTTGAATACCCTTGAAATCTATTCTGTGGGAGTCTTTTCTGTTCACATCTATTTCCATATTTCCATCCACACGCTGAAAAGGACAGATTTCGTCTGCGACTTCTCTCACCGTTATATATTAAAATGATTGCAGTAACTGTAAACCGTGCAAATGTGATTTTCGCTGCATGCTATACTGTACGTCACACGTTTTGTTCCATCACGTGTCGATACATGAATGTCTTACATGTGATATGTAGTGTAGGAGGCCAAAAGCAGCAGGCAGGAACGCAACTGGCTCTGTCCTTTTTGTCTTGATGAAAAGTGTCATTTTGTGAAGCAGTCAATCATTGTGAAAAAAGGACACATTTTGAAATACAAATGATTGGAATTAAATAAGATCAGCAATGAACTCTTATTGTGAAATAATGATCTGACTTGTTCAGTTACTGGATGGTGAATCGTAATTTCATGAATAGATATCGCTATCTATTCGCGTTACATGTCGCTTTTGAGGATACTCAAAGATGCTTCACAGTACAATAAAACTATAAATCACCCACAATTGATGACTCGTTAAAAGCAGCTCTAAAAAGGTGGGTTTGGAGAAGGGATTTGAAGATTTCTTTATTGTTATAAACTACAATGTTGAAAACAAGAGGTCTCCATTTTCGATCAATTTTTTTCAAGTTCTATTACTAAAAACAACAACTACAAAGACAAAAGAAAAGCGTCCGTTTTGAGTGACTCCTTTGAACTCGCTTATTGTATTTTGCTGTGTGTTGACTCCCACGTCCTGTCTTCCATCATCATCATCCCATAGTAACCCAGCTTGTCTCCTCTTTTGGACACAACTCTCCAAATCAAATCATCTTCATTCGCCAATCTGCCTGTATGAACAGTTAAAAAAAAAAACTCGACGTCCACAAAATTCAGAAACTTTCTCCACTCGGAGTTGATAAAGATCTGGGTCTCATCATTGCAAAGCCAAAAATAAAGAAAGGAGCATGTCCGTCCAAATCGCTACAAACGTCCCAAGAACAATGGATACAACTTTGAGGATCGTTTCTTTGAGTTTACATCAGTATTTCAGTGGGACAATTCTTCCAACCCCGATCAAGCAACCAAACCGCAGAGGGACATTGCTAATGTAAAACAATTTCCTCCATGATCCCGGGTCAGATTAGAAGCTTTGATGGTTAAATGGTCGTCCTTGTTTCACAATACAGATGTGAGTTTTTCACGATGAACTGATCTGTCAAGAGAGAGGCACTCCTTCTGTGATCACGCTTGCTCAATTTGTATCAGCATGCCAGGTATGCCGGCATCTTTACTGTATGTGTCAGCTTCCTGTGGCCGCGTTGCGAATGTGGCGTGGCGATGGCTGGTGAGGTGTGTCTGTCCCACTCAGGGTGAATCAGGTGGCAGGAGGGGAACCGCAGCAGGCTGAGTGCGTCGGGCACGGTTCATTTTTCTCCCGAGGCAGAGGGCGGCCCACTGGTGACTTTGATGGATAGGAATGCTGCTCACCCACACACACACACACGCCCACACATGTCCCACACACTCAGTCTCTCACACAACAGCTCAGGCGTTGTTGCCCTTCCACATGGCCACACAAACACACAAATTGGAAGACAGCTGCACGCACGGCGCTGCTCCGTCCCACCGGCACCGACATTCAACGTGAAATGTTTACGACGCGCCCACACAGCCTTCCTCCCTCGTCAATAAACTCTTCCCAGAAGTATGTGTGATGCACGATCGTGTAGATGGCTGCTTATGGGGGGGTTGCTCCTGCATCCTTCATCACAGGCCTGTCCATGTGCATCCTAGTACAACATGCTGCTGATAGTGAGTCACATTTTTGCTTTTAGGTTGCATGACGATAGATTTGTGCATTAATACAAATTATTATTATTTTTTTTACTTAATCACATTGTGATTTGTCACATTAGCGGAGATAGAATGAGGGAGCGTACTGGAACGGCGAATGCAGATGAAAACAAATGACCTCGGCTACTGAAAGTACAAGGAAACATATCCCTTACTTTCCTAAAGAATGAGAAGCTGCCAGTTTACGAGACAACAGCAAGATTACACGTAGTGAGAGCTGCGCCTTCGTCACAGGACATGTCAAGTTGTCAGCTCAACTGCAAGCTTTAATACGGGCAAACGAGGTAAGGGTGTTTTTCCCGACCTGGTCTGTGTTGCTGAAGAGCACAGCCAGGCCCGAAGAAGAACCTGACTCTCGAGCGGCCGGAGTGACAAACATCAGCGAGCCCTCGCTGCACTCAAGAGTCTCGTACGTGCAGACGCCGTAACGTGCTCCTGCCAGCGTGACGAGCGTCAAAAACCAGCAACAGAACGCGGCGTTCGACTCGAACAAAGGGTTGTGTTTCAAGTTAATGAGGGAGTTTAACCGTCTCTTTCCCTTTGTTCCACTGAGTCAGCATCTCCCAGAGAGACATAAAAAAGATGTGGAGACAGATAAAGAGTGAGCTGTTGGGCTAAGCAAAGACAGGCACCTTTGTCTGCTCACCGAGACTCTGTGAGATAACGCCAATGCTTCTTTTGAGCACACACTGCCTTCTCTATCTTTCTCTCACACACACACACACACACACACACACACACACACACACACACACACACATACACACACACACACATACACACACACACACACACACACGAGAATGATTCAGTTCTCAGACAGTGTGATAAAATGCTGGTGGGGCACAGCATTCCCTGCACAGTGGGGAGGAGTGTGTCTCTGTAATCAGACAGACAGTCTGTGCTGGTCCTGAGACTGGAAGGAAGGACAAGTTCTTAGCGGGTGCGTGTTAAGAGTCAGGTCTTGTTTTTCTACGACACATTGCAACACATCTCGTATGTCCTTGTGGTGAACCTTATTGTGATGATTATCACATTTCTGACAGACACGGGCGTAATCACTGCAGTCACGTGACAGTAGGCTGTAGCTAATCCGCCACGCTGTGCTATCTCAACAAACATCGGTGAAAAGCGCATTTATTCAAGTACTTCATTGTTCATTTTTGGTACTTGTACTTACTGTAAAGGGATACCTTGTTTGCTACTTCAGCGAGAGATGTTGCACTATTTACTTCAATACCTTTATCTGTAAATGCACATTTTGCAATGTCATAAATGTATCAAAAAAAAAAAAATCCAAAGTATTATGTTTGTTGATAAATGAACCCATTTTGTGAGTATTGGATCAGTAAACCAATAAAATAATACTTAATAATTTAGCAATAAAAAAGGGGCTGTCCTGCAATATAGATTTAATTTTAAAAAAAATATGTAGATAAAAAAAAAAACCATAACAGTAAAGTTTTTTTTTATTTTGTTTACGTGTCCATGCGTTGTTTATAGATGCATGAGTGACATCACCAGTCAACGTAGAGTGAATGGTGCCAGCAAAATTTGTGTTTACCCGTGCGCAAATCCTGTATCCATGGAGCCTGTTTACCTGCTCCGTTGCCCGGTGACATTTTTCTCTGTGTCGTCAATGACTGGCAACACCCCTAATATCGCCAAAACATTCGTTTCGTTGACTTTTTTTTTTGTTAAGGTGGCAGCGCTCCGGCCGACGGGTGTTTCATTTCTCCGTGGGTATCCAGCGCTATTAAAAGTCACGCCTGCTGCTCGGAAAGTCACAGCATTGACACAGTTGGATATCTTTATCTGTTGCGGGTTTGCGTAGGTGCATTCTTTCCCACCGACGAGAACACGGCGGACTCAGAAGCGTTAACGGGGAAGCAAGGCCACCTTAAATCACATGCTGACATAACAAGAACAGTACTCTCTCCACCCATATCCGAGAAGAGTATGTTAAGAAGAGACTCACCTTCCCTGCTACGCTCTTATCTCTGAGAAACTATACAGCGATACACCTACGGCGCGCCGAGGCACCTCGGGACTTCCACTGGTGCTTCTTATTGGTCAGGAGTTCGGGGAGCTTGGTGCGTAACGTTGCGCGCTGGACACGCACACGAACCTGCCGGAGATATAACTGAGAACTTATTGTGGACATTCAAGTGATTTATCTGAGAGGTTTATTTTGTTTAGTTTTTTTTGTTTAGTTTTTTTTTTTTAATCCATTTAGACTTTAAACGCCAAAGCTGGGGGAACAGACTGGAACACAACAGGCTTTTTCCGCGGAGCTTTACAGTTTTCGCCACAGTAATTGGTGAGTTCACTTTTGTATCAAGTCTGAGAAGCCTCCTGTCACGTCGTGTGTGGTGTTAAGACGTGTTAGCGGAGTTTGACACGGCCTTTATTGTGTTGGCGGGCAAGACATTGATTGGAGACAAATCAATGGCAGATCGATAAAAGCTTGTGTGAGCCGTCTTGCATGCAAATTCTGGTGACATGATTAACTTAATACGGCCTTTATCGACGACAGCAGAATGTCATTGTTACTGTAAATTATAATTAGTGTTTGACAGTAAGTGATTGTTTATCATGTCTGTTTAGATGGACAACAACATCCTAAACCATAGCTGCTATAGCAGTGACAGCCACGCTTGGTTTATACTAATTAAATTGTATTAAATTGTATGATTGAACGTGAATTTATATTTTTGACAAATAATTGCACATTTTAAAGTCCAAATTTTTAGAGCAGGAGTGAATCACATGAACGTTTTGATTGTAAGAGTTTGATCCTTGGCCACGTGGTGGCGACCGAGTATTTGTTTTTACTGTTAAGTGCCTCCTTGTGCTATAGGACTACTGTAGGTGTGCTCGCTCTGTTTAGACTCCCCCAGGGCTATACGGTGTTTTCAATGTTCTGTCTATCCCATGTTTCCGTTTGTAAGTTACTCTGGTGAGTTTGGTTGGGGATATTGCTCATGACATTTAGACTACTGGTCGCGTCAGACTGGGAAACACAGACTTGTGCAGCATCACTGATGTAACTTCTTGCGTATTGTAGGAACATGTCAAATCACACGTCACTGGCTTGCACATGCCGGACTCTCTCCATCCTTTACTGCCCTGTGTATGTAATGGATACACTGCCAGTTATCTGGTATCGTTCTTCCTGAAGAGAATAGCCTACCCAGCTGTCCAATAATTTGCATAGTATTCGCGATCACTTTAATGGTTTCTGCATGTTGCTGAGGTCAGGGGAAAGAGGATGACGTCAGCACTACTAATGCCATAACAGTCCATTTGATAACTTAGATTTACAGGGTAGAGGGATCTGGTCCAAGTGTTAAAAATAGCTACATCCACTCAAAAGTAGTGCTGTTGGTTAGTAGCCTATCCTGCCGTAAGCAGGAAAGACAGCGAGACCTGATCAAAACACTGGCACTCTTTGAAAGTGTTTTTATTTTTTTTTATTTTTATTCAAATCAAACCGTTCATTGATTTCTAAATTCTAAATTCAGTCTGTCAATACGCTATGACTGAATATCAGTTGTGTAGTTGTTGTTTATTGGTGAATGCTATTTTGAGCTTGTTGTACTGTTCCCACACAAGAGGACCCTCAAACACACAGCATATTTAGTAACGTGACCTGGCACAGATTACAACTCTGAGTGGGAAGATGCCAGCCAATTCAATATTTGTCTGTGCTGTTAGTTTTAGATGTGTGATTAATAATGAGTAAATTAGCTAGTAAACAATTTGTGTGTTTTTATTTTTTTTATAGGAATTGTCTTCAAATCCTTTGGTGACCTGTAATAGGCACACGGCCCTTAGTTTAGGAACTACTGCGTTAGGCTACTGTGGTACTGGCACATATTTTGTTCTATGCTGTAATTTATTATGAATGGCTTAAACTCGCCTGCCCTCCACGTGGGTGTGGATCTCATCTTCTATTGGCTGAGATCAGCAGCGTCCTGAAGGAGCTCTCCTGTGATTGGTCGGGCTGCCTCAGGGCTGTGGGTGTATTTTATCGATGGTGGAAGTGGGATACTTTGTGACAATGTTCATTGTCGATATTTCACTGGAGCTGCCGTGGGTATGAGTGCGCAGCGGAGAGCCTCTCTCTAGTAGCCGCATGAGGCTTTGCAGTTCCGGACCGTGTGTTTCTGTTCTCTAAAGCTTGCAGAAGCTTATTAAACACCCAAGAGGAGTTTATATTCTTTTTGTTAGACTTCGCTGTTTTTGTTTTAAAGGTAACCGCCTGCATAAATGAGCGTCCATGGCAGTTTTTGCTGACAACACTCTCGCGTTTCTGCCTGACATTTGCCCATCTATGTAGCATTTCGGAAGACGCTGGAAAACGCAACAAAGAAAAAGATCAAACAAAGGGGGGAAAAAAAAAAGGGAGTCTGGTGTAGTTCAATTACCTGGGGGGATATTCTCATGATATCGACCGGAGAGAAGACGGACTGTGTTTTGTTCTGACTCTCGGAGGGCGAGAGAAAGGAGGCACCAAGAGCTAGAGAGAGAGAGAGAGAAAAGCTCTCTGAATGCTACCTTTCATCTGCAAGCAGAACAAGGGACGATAGTCGAGGCGACGGGATCTGCTTTACCATCCTCACCCTCTTCATTCCCGGGTCTGCTCGTCTTGTCTCCCACATCTCTGACCACAGGTTATCGGATGGACCAGCATCCCAGCGCCCGGAGCTGCACCAGTCGCGGGGCTTCGTCCTGCGAGGCCGTCCCGACGGAACCCTCCATGAATCTGTACATCCACTCCACCACCGGCACACGCTTCGAGCTCTCCCTGCCCCAGGAGGAGACCGTGGAGGGACTGAAGAGGAGGCTGTCGCAAAAACTCAAAGTACCAAAAGAGAGACTCGCTTTGCTACACAAAGAAACGTGAGTAAACCTGAAAATACGTTTTAATGGAACTGTATTGAATTAAAGCAGAGTAGTCGTTGTGAATAGGAACTTACCTACGTAAACATTAATTTACGCGTTTCTCTACTATACACTGACATCATTAGCCGTAATGTGTAGGCTATTCCGCAGTTAAAAATGTGCATAAACCCACTTTTGGTGCGCTCGCCCTCGGGGCTTTAGATGATATTTTCCAATCTATAATTTAGATTTATGCTTGGTTGAGCTCCCGGGAGTTTCAGAGACAACATTGCCCGCTTTGGTCATCAATACATTCAGGGAAACCACTGACCATCAGGACGCACAGTATTGGAATTACGCATAGGGGACGCACCGGCCACTGGAACTATATTGACTAGGCGATCTGCAGACTTGCATTGATTCATCCCCCCTTCGTTATAAATACCGAAGCCTGACTGAATTGCTAATGCTGTGTTAATTAAACACGTAACACATTGATGTGTAAGGTCACATAGACTTGGTAGCCTCTAATTTATTTATTCAGCTACTGCACACAGCATACACATTGCCATTTTATTGTATAATTGAAGGTAGAGTGTGCTGGGGTTGGGGGAGAATATAAGCGTGTAGGTACATGGTAAAAGCCTATAGGTTTAGCAGGAGAATAACTCCTGAATGTTTTCAGTGGATTTCTTGGTGTGAGGTATCGGCTGGCTGTAGATTAAGGCAGAACTGCATGGGTGAGGAAATAGTTAAACCCTTTATTATTTAAAACCAACCAAAACCTAAAGCATTAGGCAGCTCCCAAATGAATCAAGCCTAGGTTAAATGAACTAACAATAGTGCAGGTGGTGTTATGCAAAAAAAAAAAAAAAAAAAGGCGGGTGGGGAGCGAGGGGGAGAGTTTAGTACATGCAAACAGTAAGCATTGTTTTTCAGCCCCCTTCTCCTCCCACCAATTGTAATCACCCAATAAATCACATCATCCTTTAAAACCTGAAACCCCTTTTTAATCTCCGCCTGCGCCTCAAACTACAGACCTACAGCAAGTCGGGGCTGAGGGCCTTTGTTCAGCTGCATGGGGTGAAATTTGGGTCATGCCTGTAGAGCACATTGTCCCAAACATCCTTCATGAGCCGAAAAGGAGGCATAGAGTCAGACATGGATGTGAGGGTTTAGAGTGCATCACGACATACAAGTGAAGACACTGTGGGACACCTGTCTTGCACCAAACATGAAACCACGGAAAAGTATTTTGGATCACATTTTTTAAACTGTCTTAAGAATTACAGCCACAGCTCAGATAATGTCGAACAATGGGCACGTGATAATAATAATAATAATAATAATAATAATAATAATAATAATAATAATAATCGATACTTGTCATACTCTTTTCTTATAACTATTAAAGAGATAGATTTTGTTTCAGCGCAGAGTTTCTCCTCCTCATTCGTACACCTGAAACTGCCAAATGAAAATGCTTGCCTCCACTTAGGCAAGTGGCAGTGGTGCCAAATATCCACTGCAAGCAGTTGTCAAGCTCCACTATACTTGAAATTGAAATATGACAGCACAATCAATACTTCTCTTTCATGGAGCTTTTCACCCACGGCTCTTTTCCAAACTAGTTTTGAAGTCTGTCTCACCCCCCTCCTGGCTGAAGTGTGTTTGTGTGTCTGAAGAGAGAAGATATTGTCAGCACAGTCTAATTATCTCATTCTCTCTGCACCCTGCAGGCGACTAAGTTCAGGCAAACTCCAGGATCTAGGCATCTCTGATGGGAGCAAGTTAACGCTTGTACCAACAGTTGAAGCAGGATTAATGGTAAGGCTCAATTTACTGTAATGTTTTTTTTATTTTTTTTACTTTGCACTCCCAAGTATAAATAAGACATACTGTTTATTTTAAATATTTAAAACAAATGTCTTTTCTCATACATGCTTTATATCTGCCCCCAAAAGTCAATGTTGTTGTTTTTTCTGTGCAGTCTCAAGCATCAAGACCAGAACAGTCAGTAATGCAGGCTTTGGAGAGTCTAACAGAAACTCAGGTAAGGATTTGTTTGGTCTGTGTTGACCCTAAAATATAATGTGAATGTAGCCGAGTTAGTATCCCACAAGCTAAACTGAGCTTCAGATCTTTTGTGTGTTTATGTGCGTGGTGAGAAGAGAAGGTTGTAGCTTTTGGTTAAGTGCAGAGCAACACCCATATATGAAAGAGATGGGATGAGCAGGCTGCACAAGCCTCTTTGCTTGTCTAATCTCAGCCTCTTAAACAAGCCAAGCCAAGCTAGACATCCAGTGCGAGCTGTTGGGATATAATAAGCAGCAACACCCTTCTGTATCCTAGTAACATCTGTGATACTGCATGTGTGTGTGTGTGTGTGTGTGTGTGTGCGTGTGCATGCACGCAACGGCAGGAAACCAGGGTGAACACCACAAAAGAAAGGCTTATATGTGAGCTGCTGAGAGGACCAGCACTCACTTCCACGTTTCTGTTTATACCTTTTATCTATAATCTCTCTCAGCTCCTTCTGTATTTAACGCTCCAACAGACACACACACACACACACACACACACACACACACACACACACACACACACACACACACACACACACACACACACACACACACACACACACACACGCTCAGGCGAGTTTCCAGGAAGTGAGCTGCGGCTTCATGGAGGTTGAGTGTAGTCTCACTCACTCATAAACGGAGTGCTGGATAGTCAGATGACAGCCTTCTCACTAAGTATTAGCATAGAGTTCCTGGAAGCCTGGCACGCATGCATAGGCCAAGTGGAGCCTACAGCCTGTGCTTTCACTGAAACAGCGCCGTAGGCCTGCTTTAATACAGTATGCATTTGAGTCAGTGTGGCATGACTCACCAAACTGATCAATAGTGAGAGTGAAGCAAAAAATAAATAAATACAAAAAAAAAAGGCAAAGAGTTCTCCACGCTGGCCACAGAGAGAAACCGAGCGAGAAGAGTGGCGATAAGGCTGAATGCACACAGACAACAGTGTGACGTATGAGACACTCTGCAGCTGACTGACTGACTCAGATCAACTTCCTTTTGTAGCGTTGGGTAACACTGAGATGTACGTAACTGCATCAGCGATGCACTGCTGACTGATGTCAAAATAGTACACGATGGTGAAACCAAACGCTGATGAAAGGTGTTAAGTGTGTCAGTGATGCAGAGGTTGCTTCCAAGTGAATTTGTCCAGCGAGCGATGCTGTGCATTTAGTTGAATTCTTATCAGAGGATGTGGGCTGTTCAGAGATAGCAGAGTGCGGTTCAGTGTGCCTTCTTTCCCTGCTGATAAATTCATGGTGGAAATCCTGGCCTTGCTCTGTGTGTGTGTGTGTGTGTGTGTGTGTGTGTGTGTGTGTGTGTGTGTGTGTGTGTGTGTGTGTGTGTGTGTGTGTGTGTGTGAACTCAGCGTGCGTCTAGTAGCGCTGACAGCAGATGACTGCATGTGTGTAGGTGTGTGCAAGTGGACATGTGCGTATCTGTTACCGGATGTGTGTGTGTGTGTGCGTGTGTGTGTATGTCACAGTGTTAGTTAGCTGGAAGCGGGCCCTGCCCATCATGTGGTACGCCTTTGCTGGTCAGCCAAGAGTGACTGTCATTTTCACCAGAGGCAGATGATAATTCAACTGCCGACTCACAAGAGCGGTTTTCTCACTTTGCCTTTCTTCCTGTGTCTCTCTGGCCACCTCACCCCTTTACTCATTATGAGTCGGATGCTTTCCCAAGCACTGCTTACCAAACATTACCACATACATTACCTCTGAATTCCTATTCATTATTATGTTAATCATAATCCTACAGTGGGGGGCAGGAGGAGTGAAGTGCACAGTAAGGTAGCAGATAGCAGGGGGAAAAAGGTTAAAATAAAGGCATAAAGCTGCTCTGGTGTGTTAATATCCAGAAAAATTGATTCCACTTTATAATTCATGAAGCAAAATGGAATGATATAGATTGCAGAGAGATTACAGATCTGAGTAAGATTAGGAAATAGGAACACAAAAGCTTTCCCTCATTTCCGCTCTACCCCCCCTTAACTCTGGGGCTATCAAAAATCAATCAATGCACTTAGCTCTTAAAAGTGTCTGACACGATAACTGATATGCCCATTCACCCAAAAATAGCCTCATGGAGACGCGCTGTGGTTCTTAGCTGTGCTAGCCGTAGAAGAAATGGATATCACCCCCTGCACCCCTAATAACCCCTTACCCCTCCAAATATGTTGGTCATTTGGGGTCTCATTTCCAGAGCGGGGGATTTTCCAGGTGGTGTGTGTACACATTTATGGCAGACTGGGCTGAGCGGATCACCTTATGTCTTCTCCTTTATCAGAATTCTGGAGAAGTCCGCAGCTAGTGGCGAGGTAGCCAACAAACCAAGCAGAACATGACAGCTTTCCAGAGCTGTTTCAGACTTTTGCGGCAGAAGTTGGACAGAAAATGTTTTATGGAAATCGAGCCCCAGCAATTATCGAAATGGGATTTTTTTTTTTTATTATTATTTCTCCTTGCTCTGTCTCCCCCTTCTCCCTCTCTTGTTTCTGCTTAACAGCTCTCCCAGGGAACTATAATTTAAATGTGCTGTGGTTTGCAAGTCCGACTAGCTGCCTCGATTTGACCGTGGTGGCTGGCTTCTTTAGCAAGGACAATCCTGGCTGCCTTAATTCCTCCTCTGGCATCTCACTAGACTTTTTGCATGACATCTAAGCTGTGTTAAGCCACTGCCTCCCGACAGCTCATCAAAACACAGTTGCCTGCAAAACTCTCTTCTCATTCTGTCTGCTAAATAGAGGTTGCGTGTACAGCTTATATTTGCAGTCATACATGGACACACACACACACACACACACACACACACACACACACACACACACACACACACACACACACACACACACACACACACACACAGAATTGAAAGGATATATTTAAGAGGATTTCTGATCCTGATGAGAGAATGAGGAAATGTTTGAGCCTAGTAGTAAAATGAATGTATACTTATATGACAAGCAGTGAAAGGGAAAGGAAAGCAATATTTACAATTTCGGGGCAAATGTAGGCAGTGACATCAGCTCTTCATCTATTGATCTTGGTATTTGACAGAAAGAGAAGGATTATATGTCCCTCTAAGCACACAGGGACTATTTGCTCATTGATGCACATTGATGCTAGAATAAAAGCCAACCAGACACGCATCACCCTTACCCTTACCATCCCCAACCCCCCCCCCCCCACCCCCCTCCCCCGCCTCCCCCTCCCCACTGCCCTTCCCCCATGCAGCCACCTCTTTGTTCCTGTCTTAAAGCATGAGCACCAAACCTGCCCATCTGACAAAACCCTCAAGCATACAACAATGATTGCGGGTCACTCTTTAAGTTTGGTCTCCCCCACGATCCTTTTTTATCCTCCATACATCCATAGGCGTCAGCTATACCCAGTTGAGTCTAGCTACAATGGTCCATACTGGTTTCAAAATCAATCGGCGGCCCAGCTGGAGCGACGCTCGGCTGGCTGGAGATTAACAAATCTTGCCTTGAACGCTAACCCAGATTGCTTTGGGAGGAGGCTGTGTGTTGCCATTCCCATATGTCCCAGTGGAATACGCTGTTACATATCTGCTCTACTTTTCTCGCTCCATGCCGTCGACAAGCACCTCCTGTCCTCATGCACTGCCCTCTTCTTCCTCATCTCCGTCTTACTCTTAAGAACAACAGGCCCCGGGATGCAGCACAGTTTTGTCATTGTGTCTACAGCGCAGACAGATGCAAACTAGCAGGATCTAACAATCTGTGGGGGGAGTCACCTCGGGGTCACCCTTACCTCATTTCCTCTGCTCTGCCTCCCTCGGGGATGGAGGGAGAGCAGTGGAGGTGGAGGAGGGAGAAAAAAAAAGGGAGAGCTTTGCAAAAGTCATTCTGTCACATGTCCAGATGTGTTTGTGTGTTAGTCCTGTAGGTTGGAGATAGTGGGGAGGATGACTACACATGCTCGGGTAACTCGCAGATGAAGAAATGTGGAGTGCAGTCTAATGGAAGGAGAGAAATCAAGACAAGAGCAGAGAAGGCTTCTAGAAAAGGGAGATTTTTGTGGTATAGTATTCGTTTAAAGACAATTAATTGTGTACCTGTGCATGTCTATGTGTCTATACATGCCTGTGTGTAAAACAGCTCAATGCAGGTGGTCAATATGTTTCTCTTTCCAGTCCTGCACTCTTTACGCCACCTTATCTAGATGCTAGTTAATCAGCAGGATTGACACTACTGGAAATCATTGAAGA
This sequence comes from Embiotoca jacksoni, assembly GCF_022577435.1. Classification (NCBI taxonomy): domain Eukaryota; kingdom Metazoa; phylum Chordata; class Actinopteri; family Embiotocidae; genus Embiotoca; species Embiotoca jacksoni. Next base: position 1,928,862 of record NW_027185296.1, on the reverse strand, counting down.
GTAATTGTATTGAGGATTTGGGAGTGCAAGGAATTGAAAAATGACTGAATCAGTCTGTTGGTCAATATGAGAGGGTCCTCCTCCCCTTTTTATAGCACGCAGCTCCCTCCGTCCTCTCACTGCCATTGAAATGAAGGCTTTTATATGCATGCAGCTTAGGAGAGGCAGTCTTTGCTCTTTAGAATGGTAATTTGCTGTTTTGTTACCTAAATGAAAGCTACAGAAATTAATTTGTTGTTGAATGTGTAAATCAAATGGTGTATAGAAGGAAAGACAATGCTGATCTCAAGGCCTATTCAGTCCCTGTTCATGTAAATCCTGGCCTTGAAAATTGCATTAATAAGATGATCAGGCAGTATTTTTGCACCTGTGTAATCCCCTTTGTTATGCTTAAATGCACAGGGGGAGGGGGGATGCTGCAATGGGTGGAGGGAATCAAGGTGTGTTGTGGGGCAATCAAGAGAGAGGTGGATTTTGCAGGGGATTTCATTGTCCTATTGTGTCTGTGCATCTGGCGTGTGCGTGTGTGTGTGTGTGTGTGTGTGTGTGTGTGTGTGTGTGTGTGTGTGTGTGTGTGTGTGTGTGTGTGTGTGTGTGTGTGTGTGTGTGTGTGTGTGTGTGTGTGTGTGTGTGTGTGTGTGCCAACATCCATTTTTAATGTCTGTGTCTTTGTGTGTTCCCTCGTTAACCGTCCAGGGGAGTCTTATTTCTCCATATTTGAATCGTGACCGTCATTGTTTTCCATTCCCTGGCGACACTGTGCTTTTGTGATTCAAGTAGCAGGCATGTGACTAGTGGGGCTACTGTGTGGGAGGATGGAGCCCAGGAATATCATGTCCGATAGCCACCACCAAGTCTAATGAAGTCACTTAGGCATATGCTACTGGTGAAACAGAGAGGCAGGGGTCAGAAGACCCAGATCGTTGCAGTAAGTCATACAGAAAACACGGCAAAGTAAGAGGAAGCTCTGAAGAATGACAGCCTTCTTTGCACTGTCACTGTAGCTGTTTCCCTCTCACTCCCATCTTTCCTCCCATCTGTCGCAGTACCCCCATACCTCCCCTGCCTCCCCATTTACCCAAACTTGCTTAGTTTATCTCAAACAGATGAAATGCCATTTCTTCAGTCTTCTTCTGTTCCTGCAGATGATGCTGTTTTTATAAGTGTCCCACAAATTTGTCTTTCTGGGTGCAGAAACTGCCGAGATGCTGTTCTCCATCGGTGCAGGATCCTCATTAGATTTGATAAATCAGCTGGTGTTAAAGGCATTCAGTAGAGGGAGAGGAGTGTGAGCAGGCAGGGGAAAGTAAGAGTGAGGATTCCGTTGTTCTTGCTTGCTTAGCTTGAATGGGATTAAATGTATGAGGGCTGGAGGTTGACAGGCTTGTATGCGCATGTGAGTCTGCACAGGTTTGCTGGCCAGTTGTTGGCACAGTTGCAGCATGAGGAGCGGCTTTTTGCAGGAACCTGATCACCCTGAACTTTGCCACTCGGTCCTCTCTTTTTACTCAGCCGATCAAATTCTGTGATGGCCAACTGGTTCTCTCTCGCTCCTCTCAGCCCCCTCTGTTTGGTATCAGGAGGTATTACAGACACCTATCTTTCTAATGGGGCCTTTGAAGAGCCCCCCCGGCCGCCTGTAGGATTTGGGGCATGATGCAAGTCATTGATTTTTTTTCTCTTTCTCTTTTGAGAGGCTGTTATTGCATCTTTAACTGGTCTGTGCCTGCACAGAGACTATCAATAGTGTCCTGGTGTGATCAAAACATCTAGGTCGATAGGCGGGTTAACAAGCAGCTTTTTGAACCATACCTATCACCGAGCAGTCCGACAGGTGAGCAGCTGCACTGGTACCAGAATACTTTATGGCTGGAGGAGACAACTTCCTCCTCTCACGGCTTCCCTCTCTCCGCCCTCCTGTCCCGCCTTCCAATCCTCGATCCTCTTTTCTCTGGCACAAAGCTGCTCAGTTGTTCATGAATGTCAGCTCAGTGCTTCCAGCACTCTCTATCTTTCCCTCCCTCTCCCTCTCACCCTCCCTCGGTCTCTCAGCTTCTCTCTTCCTCTCTCACTCCTTATTTCCCTCCCCTAGTTCGCTTAGTGTGCAAAGGAAGAACGACTGCAAATGAGTTCCTTGAACCACAGAGACCCCAATAAATAAAACTGTCAGCCAGAGATGTCGAAAGAAAAAAAAAAAAAAAAAAAAAAAAGATGGAAGGAGCCAGAGGCACACTCTCACTGAATATTTCATCACCCACCAACACCACCACCACCGCTCTGACACCCTACCCCCATTGCCCGCATCCCCCATCCCCCTTCACCATCCTTGTTCCCAACCTCTCTCATGCCACCCTTCCTCCCCCCTGCTCCTCCATCTTGTTTCCACCTCTCCTCCTCCAGCTTCACCTTATCATATTCTCCCCCATTACTGCATAGCAACTGGAGCCTCCTGCTAAACAAAATACCACCTGGACACCAACAACTCAAACAAAATGGTTGATGGTGCCGGCTCTGGGGTCAGTTGTTAAATGGGGGCGGTGATGGCTATTAAGTGGAACAGTTTTTCAATACCTATATATCACTGAATAAACTCGCCCATACAGCCTCTGTTGAGTGTAATCCACAATGTGTGTTGTTTTTAGGAACAACACCTTGTTTCTCACGCATGAACTCCTCTTCTCTTTTGCATACCACTGCTGCAGCATCAGAAAGAGAACAATGAAGGGCTGTTTTTTTTTCCCTCTGTCCACCTTAACACAACAAACGTGGGGCTCCCCACTCTCCTTGCCTTGTGTCTCTCATAACAAACCAATGCAGGCAGACATAAGTTCCTTTTGTACAAGATTGGAATTTGTTGAATGCACCACAGAGAGCAAGGTGGAAAAAAACGTGGAGGATGAGGGTTGCAGACTTAAAGACAAGCCACGAAGCTCTCTTTTGTTTGCCTGTGATGTTCCAGAAAGCTCTGTCTGGTGTTTGTCCTGACGTCAATGGTAGCCAGCCACATCGGCTGTCTTGGCTGCGCTCCTGAGAGCAGACAGGCATGTTTGGACTGGAGCTGAGCTGCTAGCTGAGACCTCTGGGAATCATTCACTAGCCAGCTTCATCCCCCCCATCCCCCACCACCCCCCACATTACACACACATACACATGCTCTCTAACGCACCCCCTCCCCTTGTTTCTCTCATAGTCTCTGTCCGTCTGGAAGAGGCTTGTTGTTACACGATCACTCTCGCCAATCTAGCCTCTGGCAGGCAGGCCGCTCTATATCATCCTCCGCCTCCTCCCTTCCCTCAGGAAACAGGCCCTATTTCAGGTGTTCCACTCCACAGCTCCCAGCTTCCAGCTACACAAGCTGTTCGCCCTCCTTTTTCTGGGTGTTCAGGATTGTCAGTCGAAAACGATTAGACTGTTAGTTTTGGGTGAGCGGAATTCCACACCTTGAAGGTTTACTTTGGCTCTTTTTTCTTTATCTGAGGGGGGAAATAAAAGATCACCTCGAAGATATGAGAGTGACCAATGAGATTATAGTCGTTGAGTTGTCCCCTGTCATTTTCCCTGCAAATGAGATGTCTGTGTTTATGTGGGTTTGTGGCCTTTTAATGTCTTGCCTAAAGAAGAGATGGTGGTGGTGGGTGGTGTTTGTATGTACGGAGACCCTGTATGAGTCACGCATTTTAACACACTTTTTTTTTTTTTATCTCCCATGTATGTGAGACTTAGCATTGGCTTGCGTGAGCAACTTCTAAATTGACTTTATGAGTCAACGACTGAGACTGAGGACCCAGAGTGACAAAAATCGACTGGAGGAGGGAAAAAAAAAAAAAAATAGAAAAGGATGTGTGAGGAAGAGAGCTTGCTTCTCTCTCAGGCTAATTTGAAGCCTGCCATGTGGTGTTGGGAGCTCAGTAGGAGTACATGAATTTCATCTCAGTGGTTTTGAATAATCCAGACTAGTCATTATAAGGGTAATCAAGCCTCCTCTCTGTTTCTGCAGCTGTCACTCACTGTCGGCCTTTTTCTCTCACTTTCTCTTTCATGTGCACGAACACACACACACACACACACACACACACGCACACACACACACAAAGCAAATAAAGCAAATAAAGCAAAGGCCCTGTACAGACTTGGCGTTAAATGGCATCTTGGATGATTCTCTCAGGAAAGGGATATAAATACAGCAATGACTACTCTCAAAATGGACACTCTTTGGGACAAATGTGTCCCTCTGACACACTCTCACAAGGCGCTGAGGTAGCCAAAAGTCCCCGCAGTCCTCGCTTCCAGCTGTATGTGTGAGCACATAATTAATCAACAAGTTAAGCACATATTTCTGTTTAGCAGCAGTTGCCGGTCTCACTGCAGATGAAATCAAATGTGTGCAGGGAAGCAAAACCTGATCCAGAGTCGTTACTTGAGACCCTTGACTCAGTCTGGATATATGTGGATACATGTATAACAGGACCAAAAAGACACTTACTTCTCAAGGTTGTTTTCCCCTGTCTTCCTCCCTCCCACTCTCTACACACTGGGTTGATGGTCTCCCTCGGGGCCTCTGACTTTGTATACATGTCCGTTTGTGTGTGTGTGTGTGTGTGTGGGTTGTGGGTTGGCAAACTGTCGACTCATTTTTTTTGACAGCTGTCAGTCACAGACACAGCCAGCGTCTCCTCCCCCTCCTTTTCACTTTTCTTTCTCTCCCTATCTCCCCCCACCCACCTTTTGAGTTATGCCTCCCCCTCTCAGACACAGACGCTCATCTTTTCTATCGTGCAACCTTTTATATATGGAGTTTCCTCGAGCAAACTCACGTAGCACCCTGCCTTGTTCTCTTCCTCGCTTCACACCCTGCCTCGGTCACGCTGAGTTTATTGCCTTACCACGACGGGGTAATAATGGCGGGTGTGGACTGTATCAACAAGTCATTAGTGGCTGAGTTTACACTCTGAAAAAGCTGAGTTTCTGTTTCTCTTGCAGCCTCCTTTTATGCTGATTTTTTTTGCTGTCTTAGCGGTTGATTATTTACATTTTGAACTGCAGCCATCGGATCTTTCCAACCCCCTCGTCCTTTCACCTGCCTCTCCTCTCCCTCCATTCTCTTTTCCGCACCATGTCAATACCAATGTGCAAAGGTCACCCTCGCAACAGAGAGGCAGCAGTCGATAGAGAAATAAATAAGCAGAAGAAAAGGGAGAGAAGTGATGGAGGGCAGAGCGTGATGATTCACAGGGTTAACTAAAGGCCAACATCTTAGAAGCACACTCCAAAGGCTGCTCGGTCTGGGGGGAGTGAGGCCTCCTGCTCTCTTTTGCTGTCTTTGTATGTATGTCTTTATTACTTGTTTTCTCTGCCTTGTCATTACTTTTTATTCTCTCCATCTCCGTCCTCTTTGTGCTCTCTCCTGCCTTCATGTAGCTTGTTTGTGCTACTTCTGTTTTCCTGTTTCTCCCTCCCTCCCTCCTTGGGGCCTCAAAGCACACAGGTAGCCGGGGTTGTTGAAACCTCTTTGGGCAGAGTCGTCACTTTGTATTTCCCGCTGCTGGTTTGTTTCTGCTTGCTTCTATTTGGGGAGAACCTGAGACGTCATTACTGCTGAGTTTTCAAGATCCAAAGAAGCTTTCTGACCCTTGAATGACTCGCACCAAAAAATACACACACACACACACACACACACACACACACACACACACACACACACACACACACACACACACATACATGCAGGGACTTCGGTTGTGAGTGGTAATACACAGCAACGGAGCCGCAGGCATGCAGGAGGAGGACAACAGCACTTTTGTTATTTAGTGTGAATCCTCCAGCCAAGTCGTGACAACTCTGCTATCCTGTGTGTATGTGCGTGTGTGTCCATCCGGGCCACGGGTGGGTCAGTGAAGGCCTCCACACTTGGCTCCTGTTAGTCGTTGCCAGAGCTCCAAAAATGGGCAGCGCTTCCAGATCCGCCACAGATCCACAGACAATTGACTATTCTGCGTTTGAGAGGCAGGCGGGGTGTATTTCCTGAACGTGGGACTGATTTTTCAGGCCACGGGCCAGACAGAAGGGTGCCCTTTGTCTCAGAGCTGAATGACACTGCTGACTAAGAACAGACTGAGGGGCAGTGGGAGGCAAGCTAGAGTGGGCTCTATTTGTGTGTGTGTTTTCCAATAGGTCTTCTTATTCACCGCTCCCCAGCAGAAGTAAATAGACCACTGTTACAAAATAGTGATTGATTGCATGATGGGCTAATGTGGTATGTCTGTGTCTGTATGAGAGGGGGGGGACTGAAAGCACTGCTGTGTGTATTTTAACTGCCATCCACGGTGCAGACTGTTCATTTACTAAGAGGGCAGTCTTTCTTTTTTTTGGCTTTCAGGACAGAAATTCCCCTTGGATTATAATGAAACCCTTATATAGAGCTCTTATTTTGTTTTACGACTTTGATATGAAGGCAAATAAATTCAATTACTCATACTCAATTTTTTTTTCTGTCTGCAGGTCAGTGACTTCCTGTCCGGCCGCTCCCCCCCTCACCCTGGCCCTGCGTGTGGGTGATCACATGATGTTCGTCCAGCTACAGCTGGCGGCGCAGCAGTCCGGTGGTCCCCAGCTCCAGCACAGGCACGTCATCACTCGGGGCAACGCAGAGGCCGCCATGGGACAGCCCACAGGGCAACCCCGGGTTCCTCACCCTCACGCCCACCACCACCCCCACCATCCACACAGTCACTCCAGCCCCCACTTGTCTCAGCCTCACCCAGTCCCATCGTCCCCTACTTCCACAGGCTCCCCTTCCTTCCCGCTGCCCTCTACGCACCACCAGCCGCTCCCTCCCATGTACCACCAGTCGCCCTCCTCCGCTCACTGTAGCCCCCCTACTCCTCCTCCTCCGCCCCACTCCCCTCACCCGTCCCATATCCCCGGGGGTCTTTTCCGCTCTCCAGCCCTGCATCATCATAACCAACACCACTACCACCAGCCTTCTTCAGGCCAACCCAGCCACGATATCGGCCAGGTCAGCCCTGTAGCCCCGGTCCTCTGCCCTGAGGTAAGCCTTAAAAAAAAAAATACGATTTATGAACATTTCTTTCACGGCTTCTACATTTAGTTTAGTTAGGAGACAATCATGCAACATTTTTATCTCATGTTTTTGTCTATTACTAAAGATTTACAAATATTAAGTTTCCAGTGGTTAAATAACATACCTTGCATATATATAAGGAACTGATGTTGTCATAGCCTCTTAGTCCTCTTACGAATGAACGATTGGAGAGGCTGGGTTGTGACCATTCGACCCGAGTGCCATGCTCACAGCTAGGTTACCCTCCATTAAATTAATTAGACTAATGTGATATCCCTGCAGCGTGAGGGTGATCCCGCAGTTCAGTCAGGTCTGGAGACGGTTTGCTCATGAAGTGTGAGTTTCCAAACCACAGTGCATTGAGTCATCGCTGGAGTGAAGTCTGCTTCCCAAATACTCACTTAACAGGCCACACACACATAAGCCATGAGGGCACAGCATTTATATGAGCTCATTCTTCCCAATGAGAGAGAGGGAGGATAATGGGGGAGAGGGGGTGAGTAAAGGGCATTAGAGAAAAAGTGTTAAAGTGGGGCTGATTGAATGAATCTTGAGTTTTATTTCACTGTCGCCAGACATTTATTGTTAAACTTTATAATGCTTTATATTTGAATAACTTTAAGAACAGCTGTACACACATTCACTTACAACACACCGGCTGGTGTCCCCCTACTCAATGTGCTGTTTACACTGTCTACATACTGTGGAAAGTAAATAGGAACCAAATATCAGTGGACAGTGTGGGAGAGATGGTTCACAACAGGAAAAACTAAGAGTGAGGCCAGTTTAGTGGTGAGAAAATGGAAATGGGTATTCCTCATCAGGCTTTCGTATACACAACACACACGCACACAAACAAAAAGACCGGGGTTTCGATTTCACTTTCGGATATCAGTTGAGTAATCCAAGTTAAGCTAAGGCAATGTCGCAAGAGTCCAAGTTGGGAGTAATCAGATACCACGGGTCTTTTGGTGTTTAGTATGGCAGAAAGCCAGAGTTTTTTTTATAACCATTAGCCTTTAGGTTACTTACACAGTGCAAATAGCAGTTACAACACCCTGAGGTAAAGGTCACGCACAGAGCTCTTACAGTTATAGATATATAAAGTACAGTTACGTCAACATGGGATGGACACATCATTTTCAGATTATTTTTTTGCCCAGAAGCCTCACTTTATTCGCCCTTTTTTTTTTTCTCCTCCAGGCCAACTGCAGCACCAACAGTCCCAACAGCCCCAACAGCCCCAACAGCCCCAGCAGCCCCAGCAGCCCCAGCAGCCCCAGCAGCCCCAACAGCCCCAACAGCCCCAGCAGCCCCAACAGTGGCACCAGTTCCTCAACACGCTCCCGCAAACCTGGCGCCATCATTGAGAGCTTTGTCAACCACGCTCCCGGAGTCTTCTCAGGGACCTTTTCAGGTGAGAGAACACTGAGCTGCTATTAACATTCATTGCTGCTCTAAGCAGTGCCCACAGTTGCACACAGTGAGATCCAGCTAAAAGCCTCTTTTATGAGAACTTGCATGCCACACAAAAATAACCAGAAAATAAAACACGGGCTCCTCTGTCTGCTTTCAAGGTCTGTCGTGGGCATGTTTGTGTGTGTAACCTTAAATGCTTTTGGTCTTCTCAGTTCTTTTATTTCAAACTAAAGACACAGCTGCTGTTAAACTTCTTTGATCTTTCTTTCTCCCTCCCTCAGGCACTTTGCACCCTAACTGCCAGGACAGCAATGGCCGGCCCAGACGAGATATTGGTACCATTCTGCAGATCCTCAACGACCTCCTGAGCGCCACACGCCACTACCAGGGTATGCCCCCCTCCCTCACCCAGCTCCGCTACCAGACCCAGTGTGGTTCGCCCACCTCTCCGTCCCCCTCGCCGCCTCCCTCGCCCCCAGTTGCTGGCATGACGGGCCTCTCTGCCAAAGCTACCTCTGTGCCCGCCAGCATCCCCAGCAGCCCACCGCCGACTCTTCATCCACTGGTGCAGTGCCAGAGCCAGATCCGCATGTGCAAACCCCCTGGTGAGTGACTCCACTCCACACCCCCTCTGCTCATGCAAGCATGTCATGAACACAAACAGAAACACCCCCACACACACATTAAGTCATTGTGCATCCCTTAAAGCCCTCATGAAGCAGATGTTCCTGCAGTTGCCTCAGCTTTGGAGGAGAGTGTGTGTGTGTGTGTGTGTGTGTGTGTGTGTGTGTGTGTGTGTGTGTGTGTGTGTGTGTGTGTGTGTGTGTGTGTGTGTGTGTGTGTGAAATAGTGTACAGTAAATAGTGTATAGTGTAGAGCCCATCATGTTACTGAGCTCTGCTCTTGCTTTGCAATATACTGAAGAATTCATTGTCATCTTTGTCTTTCTGTTTCTATTCTCATAGCACATCATGGTTATCATTTCAGTTGGAATGATTTTGCATCATTGTCTTCAAGTGGTTATTTTCATCTTCAAAATACTGACAAAGCAAGAACAGAAAAGTCAGATTGAACGTCTCTTGGGTTTTGAAGCAGAGAAAAAGAGGAAGAGAACGGAGGAGGGGGGGGTTCCTTAGTAATGCAATCCAAGCTTCCTCCAGACCTGTTCAGTCAGGCTTCTCTCCTCAGGCAGCGGCGTTGGCTTTGTTTTTGTGCGCCAAGAAGATAGGTTTACCCCTTCAAGCCTGGGCTGGGTTATGCGTAGTTTAGGTTAGGCTTTCTGGTGAATAACCTACCTCCTAAGGGAAGAGCTGCTGCTGGGACATGTATGGGTCGGGGTTGGACAAACCTCGATGTATTCATGCTCAAGGGCTGGGCCAGAGCAGGTGCTGGAGTTCAGATGATATCATTTAGGGAGCTGGGATTGGATGTTTAAAAAAAAAAAAACACCTTTCCTTGCAGCAACACGGGATGTTGAGTGTCAAACAGATGTCCAGAATTGATAACATTCTGTCAATGTTGTAAGGTTAGACTGGCTGTGCTGAGAGAAACAGCATTGTCCTCTGCTGCCTCCTTATCTCCTGCTGAAGAAACCGAGCCAGTCTTTGCCGAACTGCTGGTACATTTTCTGGAAATTTACCAGAAGATGTGGAATTGTCTTGTGGGGAGGGTCCTCCAATACAGCGATTAATGTTTAATGTTTTCTGTTACTTGAGAAAGCAAGGAGCGTACATTTCTATTGTTGTAGTATGACTTTGTCCCTTGTTTTATGACCTTCTCCTACAAGCTGAATGCGTGTTTAAGTCGCAGCAACTGAACACAAACTCACTGGGAATGTCCAGTATTCCTCTGCATCACCCTCGGTGCGTGTTCAGTGAACAGTTGGAATAACACCGGCTTATTTTCCTAACTCAGGGAAGACCGTTTCCCCACTGCCCCCCACCCACGTACTCGCCCCACCCTTTCCCTCTTCTCCCACTGTTGTCATCTCTTTTCGTCTGTACTCAACAGCCCACGCTACTGTGCCCCCCCCACCCCTCTACCACCACCACCACCACATTTGCTGTCCAAAAACAGCCTCGTCTGTAAAATCCATCTCTCTTTCTTCCTCCTAACGTCCCCCACCCCTTCTCTTTCCATGTCTGTGTTGTGCATCAATACATTTGTCTGTGTCCATTTGGCCTTTAAATAGATTTATTCCAAAATGCAGCTCTGAAAAGAATTTTGCTTTGTGAAGTTCAGGGCAGTGAGAGGAGGAGGAGGAGGACGCGGACAGTGGGGGTTGTTAAAACCACAACACTAAGCCTCCATTCATCATATGGGTGTTTATATCCTGACCATCAGTCTACCAACTGCCTGCTTATTAACCAAGGGCAAAGGGTGAAAGAAAAGCCTGTCTTATGCCCTTTTCAGCTGCCCTCATCCGACTTGCTGCTCACAGTACACACTTCCAGAAAGTGATATGAAAGGGTAACCTGCACAACTAAGCATTGCTACTGTACATACGTCTGTGAGACAATGGAAACCCTGGTGTGTTTGTGTGGACAGAGGCTATATGCTTTATTTGTATCCTGTTCCACATGGTGTCCTAAGGAAGCCGCTGATGACTAAGCGCTCTCCGGCAGTCTTATCAGCCGACACCTGATGGAAGACTTACTGGACTTAACATTGCGGCTTAACTCTGCTTCACGGAAACCAGCCTTCTTTCGGCTGCAGGAAAGTAACCTGTGCTTCCCAGCTGCCTGAATATGTGTGTGCAGTCAAACCCAGGTTGAGGCAGCCTCTTGAAAATGCCACATAGCTTTGCGGACTCCTGAGAGCCTTTACCCTTTCTACTGCAAGTTCACGTGCGGGGCGGAGAAGACAAGCGTAAATAAAAAGTTGGAACATACACCCATGCCTGGTTAAAGGCTCAGCCGACCAGCTTGGTTTCATGCTTCTTCTGTGTAGTATTGCTGAGTTGTGGAGATTTGTCAGCTTCGTGTTGAATTTAAACAGGAGGGGCTTTAGGATGGCCTGGCAGGCTGATTGTTAGCTAAATTCCTTCACTGAGTAGGATGGACCTCCCCGGCAGCCCCTCCAGCCCCCTCGCCCTCTGCCCAGCCAAACCCATTGTGTGGGGGCCAGGGACAGGGGCTGTATACAGGGCACCAGGCTGAGCCATTGTGGGGCAGAGGAGGGGAGGGCTGTGGGATTATACGGCTGCCTTTTAGTCCCACTCCCACTGCAGCTGCTTTAGTTCAACGCAGGCACACAGAGAGGGCCAAAGCAGCGGCAAAGTTAGCCCTGAAAGCTTCTCCAGCACCCCCTTCCTCTCTTGTGTCCCTTCCACATCCCTTCACCACCTCCTTTCCATTTGTCAGGTCAAGTTAGCTTCCTGCAGACTGGAACTGGGAGGAGGAGGGAGCGTGACAGAGAACGAGAGAGACACAGAGAGAGAGAGAGAGAGAGAAAGAGAGAGATCATTTGCCCATAACCCCATTGAATCCTGTATTTAAACCCTGACCCTCTTGGCCGAGGGCAACTGGTAGGCTTTACTCCTGTCGTGTCACAAGCAGACTTTGGCTGGGACCTACTTGCACCTGTGCCTTGTTGTTGAGTTGGCGAATAAGATAGAACTGTATAGTGAAGCCAGCCAAGCACATCAGGTGCCCTTTCATTGTCGACAAGGAGGGAGAGAAGGAGAGAGAGAGAGAGAGGGAGAGAGGGAGAGAATGCAAATGAAGTCTAAAAGTCATTGAAGAGCTTGTGTCCCTGCAGGGCTGTCAATGCCCTTTCACTGACTGTCAAAATGTTCAAATTCGCTCTGATTTGATTGGTCGCTTCACTGTGTGTCCAAATAATTCGTTTAATTGTTGTTTTTCTAGTGGAGAGCTTGCTTATTTCCGGAGAGGTCACTTTTTCCCTGGTTTATGGCTGAACTGTGCTTCAGAGATGTTGAGATATTAGAGCCTAAATGCTTGACTTAAATGGGTCAGAGATGTGGAATTTTTGTACAATCTGCTTTGTGTTCAGTGGTTACTTAAAGGAAAATTCTTCAAACTTTGTAATCTCATTTTGGTAGTTGGAAGCTTTTGAACTGCCTTCATTTGAGAGTATGGGCTGGAAAATAATATTATTAATCATGTTTTGCATGCAACAATGATGTAAAAACAAATGTACCGCTTGATTCTCTGCTACGGCCACAAAACTGAGATTTTATTCTGCGAGTTTGATTACTAAAGTAGTTTGGTATGTACATTTTTCCGATGTTTACACCTACAATGGAGACAGAGGCTTCAAACAAACAGACAGTAATACAAACGGAAACCAAAGCTGACTTTGCTGCAATGTGCTTTTCTTTCCTTTATTCGTCCCTCCCTCCTCTCTGTCTTTTGGGGTTTTTTTTCTGTCTGTCTCTGTCCACCCCTCCCTCTTTCTCCCTGGTTCCCTGGATGCTGAGCAAACACTATGTTCTCTCCGGGAGATCACAAGACTTATCAAGACAAACAAACAAACAACAGCACTAAGACAACTGCAAATGAAGGCCAAGCTTTATACAATCAATAAAAGGAGAAGCTCCTTTAATCTCCCTCTGCATCCTGCACACTGCAGCCCGCCTCCCTTTTTCTCTACCTCCATCCTCTGCCTCTCCTCCACGCACCCACCCACTCCCCCCCCCTTCCCTCCCTCTCTCCCTCCCCTCTTCCCCTTGTGCTCCCTATCTCAGTCCTTGCTGTGTTGCTGGGCTGGGCTCAAAGGCAAGGAAAACTGACTGACGCATCGATTATTCATAGATCACTCCTTCTTTCTCTCTCTCTCTCTCCATCTATGTTCTCTGGCTTTCTCTGCAGTGCCCAGGGTATTTACAAGGCCTGTGTCAAAGTCTTCAGAGAGGAGGGTTTAGGGAGGGAGAAATGTAGCTGCTTGTGATGGAGTTTTGGTGTGATAGGCAAGCAGGGCAGTGGTAAAAACAGAGAGGAGGAAGAGGAGACTGGCATTTCCTTCCTCTGTGTGCCCTTGACCCATGTTCTCTTTGATCAGAAAAGATCCGTTGTTGCTGCCTCATCCGTCTTTTCCGTGTCACGCAGGGTTGTCTGGATGAGCATGGCTTCTCGCTCTCCGTCTCTCATTCATTTCATATATCTCTTCTTAGTCACATCTCTCTGGGTACTCCAAGGTTATTGTGCTCACATCAAACCATAGTCTCTGCAGCCAGGCTCCTGGCCAGCCTGTGTGTGTGTGTGTGTGTGTGTGTGTGTGTGTGTGTGTGTGTGTGTGTGTGTGTGTGTGTGTGTGTGTGTGTGTGTGTGTGTGTGTGTGTGTGTATAGTCTGTCCTTCTTAGCCAGCCCTAATAATAGCCCTACTGTCATAAACATAGTCTGGAGATCCCTGCGGCCAGCTGTGTCCGGCCTAGCCGCCCAGGGCTCCGGTAGTGACGCTGATGAATGGCTAAACACACACACACACAAGTTTGGTGGAGCTCCAAGCACATTCCCAGAGCTCTCGCCAAGCCAAAGGCCAAGACCTCCTGCTGCACCACCAAACTGCCCTTAACTGTGTGTGTGTGTGTGTGTGTGTTTGTTAGTAAATCCGCTCCTTTAAAAAAGAAAACGAGGACTGCCCTCGTGAAATAAGACAGAGAATTTATACTGAGGCTCTCCAAAGGCAAACTCTACCAGACAAACAGATTTTATATGTAGGCATGTGTTGGCTTTCTGCCGTTTCATTGTGCTTAGCCATATTTCGACACAGCCGAAGGGCTGTTTCGCTTTTGGCTTGTCAGAGCAGGGGAATAAGGAGAAGAGGGAGGACCAGTGGGGGAACAAAGCCTTACGGCAGCGTATATGGATGTCACATGGAGCTGAGGCAGCGGAACAATGGCTCTAATGTAGGAGAGTCCCCCCCCCCCCCCCCCCCCCCCCCCACACACACACACACACACACACACGCACACACCCTCTCCTTGTGGTGCACCCCCTGTTCTCTATAGATGACAGGCTGCCCTCACACACACAGCACACATGGCATCTGCATGCACACATACATTTGTATCAGAACAGAACATATTTTTCAGAACATCCTATCTGTTTTCAAAAAGCAGCATTGAGGCTCCTTGACAGCAGTTTACTTGCGCATGCACTGCCCGACAGCAGTGAATATTTATAGCTGGAGAAAAGGAAGTGCGCCGCTCCGATCCGATAAGCAAATGAGTGGAAGAGGTAAATTAAGCCCACACAGAGTCCGGAATTCATTCCGATGGGGGGAAAGAGCAGAGGAGGGCACAATCGATTCCGAAAACTGACACCTACGGCTGATCCTTTACCCTCCACCCTTTTCCTCCGTCCTTTTCTCTATCCACCCCCTTTGCCCCTGGGGGAGGAATTCCTTAACCCGCAACGCCACCCCTTCCCCTCGCCGCCTCCTTCCCCTTCTTCACGCTGCCCCACCTAGCCGTCTCTGGGGACCCATGGGGCGAGAGGGAGGGGGAGGAGAGGGGTGAGAGGGGTGGAGGTGGAATTGATGGGGAGTGTGTGTGGGGGGGGTGGGGGAGAGGGGTGGGTCAATGAGCTGAGAGTAAGAAGCTACAGCCATAATAAAGGAAAAAAAAAACAGCAGAAAAAACCCAATCTTTGCCTGTCCCTCTCTCTCTCGCTCTCTCTCCGCTTACAATTTCCATTCGCTTGCATTTTCTATTGAAAGCCAATAGCGTTGTCCTGGGCCCGAGATGGATGGCTGCACTAGAGCTAAGGTTTAATCAATAGGTCTTTTTAATTTGCCATCGATCCACGTTAAAAGCTACTGCGGCTGTTGCTGCTGTTGCTGTTGCTGTGTGTGTGTGTGTGTGTGTGTGTGCGCGCGTGCGTGTGCGCGCGTGCGTGCGTGCGTGCGTGTGCGCGCACACACCACTGAGTGTGTGCAGCCGAGTGTGCGAGTGTACCCACTGTGTATGTGTTTTTGTGTGAATACATGATGCACTCGAATGTGGACCCGAGTGAGTTTGTGTGTGTTTGGAGTGTGCAGCAGAACCAGAGATGGCCGCTGCGCTTCGGTTTATTGACATTCTAGCCCATTATTTAATTATTTAATTCCCAGACAGATACTAATGGAGCAAGCTAATAGATTGCGGTTGCGTTCCCTTCCTTCCAAGCCCCTGAATATACGTATAAATGGAATTAGGCTTGACTCGGCCGGTGTAGGAAAGCGTTCACAGTGCAATGCGAGGCCTCTCCCTGGAGACTGGACTCTGCTATAGGCACATCAACAGCTAGAAATGCACTTAGGAGCACATCCAGTCACTGAGGCATGTCATGCGTAATTAGGTTTGCAGATATCTTTGGCAGCTATCAGAACGGGTCCTTCTGTCCTGTGTTTGTATGATTTTGACCCTGGTATTGGTTCTCAAGGAGATTCGGGTCTAAGAAGGTCTCCCCACTCAGTGATAAGGGGATGAAATGGCACTGAGGAGGCTAATGATGCTCAGTGGGGGAGGTTAACCAGCAGATTCCAATGTTGCTGTGTGTGTGTGTGTGTGTGTGTGTGTGTGTGTGTGTGTGTGTGTGTGTGTGTGTGTGTGTGTGTGTGTGCGTGCGTGCGTGCGTGCGCGTGTGTGCGTGTGCGTGTGTGTGCGTGCGTGCGTGTGCGTGCGTGTCTGTCTGAGCCAAGGGAAGAATCCTTGCATGTTCTAGGATTATCATCAATCCCGTGTGGCTTCATCTACTGCCTGCTACACACACACACACACACACACACACACACACACACACACACACACACACACACACACACACACACACACACACACACACACACACACACTTATTTGACATTCTTCTTTCTGTAATCTGTAAGTGTAAATTCTGCTAACTGTAAATAAATCAAAGAAACACTGGACCGACCGTCTCTCCGCTCTATTTTCCTCCCTGCAGGTGACCGTATACGTCAGACTGAGAACCGTGCAACTCGCTGTAAGGTGGAGCGTCTGCAGCTGTTGATGCAGCAAAAGCGTCTGCGCAGGAAGGCCAGGCGGGACCAGCGGGCTCCTTATCAGTGGCTGCCCAACCGCAAGGCCGGGCGAAGCAACAGCAACAGCAGCATGTCCAGCGAGGGCTCCCTGGACCTGGACTTTGACGATTCGGTGTGGAAGCCCGACGTCAAGGCCGACTTGAAGTCCGAGTTCGTCATGGCCTGAATCGTCTGCTCCCACGCACAAACACGTGCGAAGCGTTGCCCGGGATTTACTTAAAGATATATTTTGAGGGAGCGGCTTGTCAGGAGGTGACACATAACCGCAAAGAGGAAATCAAAGTGACTCTCATCTATCACGTGAAAGGAAAACAAGGCTCCCTGCAGACTTTAAACCCACTCTGTCCTTCACGGTTGACCTTGCGAGAAATGGCAACAATAGCAACAGAACTTTCTTGTGCTGCTTGGATTTGGACAGGCGACAACCGGACTTAACCGTGTACAAGACTTTATTTTTTTTTTTTAAGGGTATGATTACAGAGATCGTACCTGAACTTGAGCATAGCAAATTTCAGTAGGTGGTGGTGGTGGTGGCGGTGTTGGTGGTGGTGGTGGTGGTGGTGGTATTTTCAGAGTTCTTTTTCTGATTGTTATTTTTAAATCCACTCTGGGCAGACATGAAGAGATCCACACTGGACTTATGAAAAGGACAGGAGCACCAGAGGCCTCAGTGTTTCCTAATCACAAAAGGCAGAACTGCCGGACTATGGATTATTCCAATGGGCATTCTTATCGATCTCAAAAAAAACTCACCAACCAGAGTCCAGTTTTTACCTGTTACGGGGTGTTTAAACTTTTTCTTTTTTCCACTTTTAAACATATTCTTATATTTTATAAACAAAAAAAATATGTAGCATTGTTCACGAAGCATTCAGGTTTTCATATAACAGTTCAAAGTAGTTGTTGATTTGCACATTTTCTTGATTTATAACAGCTGGTCAAAATGTGCAAGAAGGAGGAGGGTGGGGCCTGAAAGAGAATAAAAAAATAAATGAAGATGGAAGTATTGATATCAACCTCAGTGACATAGGGTATCGATAGGAATGATTCATGAATAAACAAAAGAAATTAACATTAACAGAAAGTGCTTTAGAGGATTTTAAAATCTTTAAAATGTATATGGAAAAAAAAAAAGATCTATTTTTATTTCTCTTCCTATCTCCTGTTTTCAAAAAACAGCAGCCCTCTGTGGCTTTAGTCAAGTCATTGACTACCAACAAATATGTCCATCCATTCAATCATTCATTAGCTCATTCGTGAGTTACTTTGTCTGGCCACAACAGATGATACGGAAAGATCATTTTCATCCAGCCCGCCTCATGTCTTTCAGACCTGAATTGGCTTGCTGAGGGATTTCCAGTTTGTGTACATAAATGTGACAATTGGCAAATGTTTATGAGGGTGTGTGTGTTTGACTTTATTGTAAATTGATTTAGTATATCCCATGTTATCTGTCCAGTTGTCTTCTCCGAACAACCCCATAGTTTCTTGAAGTCATGCAGATCGGCTGCAGTGAATGTGTGGGTTTACATCTCCACTTTATACCATAACAGGATCGAGCGGCAAACTCCAAGTTGGCTCCCAGTTTTAGGCCCATTTGATGCGTACTTTTATCACAAGTCCTCATAGGGATGACTATTTTTTTACTGGCAAAGAGGGAGAAGAAGTGGGATATTTATCCAGCATCATTATCTAGTGCCTCCACCAGTGCATCCATTGACATATCAGGTTAGGCCTTTCACAGTTTTGCTGCTACACATGGGGACTTCAAATGAAAAAAAAAAAAAAAAAAGACAAAGCGGGAGGGAAAACTTGACTTTTCTTTGCATGCAAAAGTGTGAAATTACGCTGATCTTTTTTTCTATTGATGGAAGAAAAAAAAAAAAAAAACCTGGTGCTGTGGGAATGAAGGTTAACAACATGCATGAATTTGTGAAGAAAAAAAAACAAATGCTGCTTTTGTTGGTTAGGTTTTTTTTGTAACTTTTATTTTTCAATGTTAGAACAACAGTTGTCCTGCTAAAGTATTAACGACGCAAAACCAAAACAGATGAAGTTACGTGTGGAACTCGCGTTGTTGCTCAGCACTGAACATTCCTGTTGTGTGACAATGAAGATGATGATGATGATGAGCAAAGAGCAACGGACTCTCTCTCTCTCTCTTAACTCCATTAACGCGGGTTGTAACCCCCCCTCTCCCTCCCGGGACTCTCAAGGACCCAGACAGCCTGCAAACTGTTCAGCCACCCCCTCCCCCCTCCAGCCTGAACGCCAACAGAGGCTCGTGTGGATGTATTTTCGCAGGGAACCAACAGACCAGTGGATTTTAAGTACTGTCCGTCAAACCTACCGAGAAGAGAAGCATCCGGTCTGTCTCTTTTATCTGTCTGTCTGTCTGTCTGATCGACCACCCTACCACGATTGCACTCCCAGAGATTGCAGTGAGAGATTACCTTTTTTGGTGAACCTCATCTTTTTTTTAAGTGGCCTTACCTTTCACTAAAAAATTGAGACACTTGGGGACAATGGGGGTGGGAATGATTTTTTTTTTTTTCTTCCTTTTTATTTTATTTTTTTTTTACTTTCTGTGCGTATCGATGTCGGACTTCTTGTCATCAAAGCGCCATTTATGTCACTGAGGACACTGGGCATCTGTTGTTTAGTGCTTTTAGCTGGTGGAGTCTCTATTATGTCAAGGCTTCTGTGCCTTAAAAATGTTGCCCTTGCAGTGTCAGTGTCAGATTTAAGCTCGTTTTTGTTGGTTGATACACACAACTGTAGTATTCGCAGCCATGAGAGTCGTAGGTTTTTAGGGGTAAAGCTCGTTTGAGTGAATCAAATACTATTTCGAAAGTATGTGTTTGTTCCTCAAATCTTGTCTTTGTCCCGGTTCTTCATTGTGTTGCCATGCTTGTTGGTCTCTGTTATTCGAACCTCACGTCCCTCTTAACTCCCCCCACCCCCCAATAAGATGCAAAAAGCTACAAAATCTGTGTAACGTATGTTAACAGATGACGTTTACGCCACAGTACTTACATGGCAAGAAACAGCCCTGATTTTAAATAGGAGAGGTCCTCTGAGGACTCCAGACTACAAGCACTTCCTGTTTCCTTGGATCTGACATGATTAAAGGACAATTGAACCCCTGCCCCTCCCAAATTTTATTTAATTTTTTTTGTATATGTATGAACTATACTCTGTGTGTGCCTCACTTCTGTGTGAAACTCAAAAAGATGAAACAAAACAAAAAAGATGACAAAAAGCATTACAGAGAGGATAAAAAACAGTATGTTGGTGGAATTCTGATCATGTCATTTAAGTTGCCTGTTCTTTCTTGTAGCCAACTATTGAAAATAACAGGATTCAAGAATACAATTTACAATGTTCTAGCTCTAGACCGGTGTAGCACATGTGTGACTGTATTAATTTATGAAACCAAAATGGTAACTGTGAATTATGTATTTCTTTGTGCATTTTTTTTTTTAAGTGGGGGAGAAGGTTGTCGGGACACGGCAGCAGCTGCTGCATGTGTCTGAAAAAAAAAAAAATAAAATAAAAAAAATCTTTTTTTTGTTTTTGGTGGAATATAATGGAAACATATAACGTGTTTCCAAAAAAGAAAAAAAATGAAAAAAAAAAATGTAAAAAACGAAAAAATATATGAATATATTTTTTTTCTTAAGCAATACATTTCAGTGTGACTTGTGATAGAACATTTTCTTTTTTTTAGGTAATAAATAAATAAAAAAAAACAAAATGAGTACACCAAGTTGTGTCCGTGAGTATTCATTACGATCGCATTCAATAACATTGAGTGAAACCTGCTATTCAGTCTAATGTTTCACGAGATCTATTTCATGATGTGACTCGATACGAGTGCCACATCAAAGGTAGAAAAGCTCCAAATTGCATTGATAAGATATTTCTTTTACCCTATAAAATCAAAAGCTAATTGATTATTTCACTGAACTATCTCTGTGCTGGCTAACGGAGATATTAAAATATATATGCAGACTTTCGGTTAACTTGCAAAAGGTTACTGAAAAAAAAACCTGGGACTGAGGGTTGGTGCGTGTGGGAGGATGGAGGCGGAAGGGGTGAGCCGGTTCAGTGAAATGTTCTCCACATCTGTGACCGCAGCCCGGATGGAGATGAGACAGAATATGGAAGTGGAGTGACAGAGCAGAGAAAGGAGAAAGAGCCGTGCCTCGTGTGAAGCCTGCTTCCTGGTATATGTGCTTGCAGCCAAAGGTGTTTTGAAGCAGCACTTGTAGCTCCCCGCTTTTGTGAGCCGGTGAGGCCGAGAACAGAGCTTGACTTGGAGCACTGAGAAAGAGAAAAAAAAAAAAAAAAAAAAAGCTGAAAGAGGAAAGGAACATGAAAGGACAAACCTACTGTATGTCAAAGCAGGGCTCATGCAGAGCACAAATAGCACGACATGCAGAAGCTGTAGCGTGGCACGATGGCGGATTCTGCTTTGAGTTGCTATGGCGATCTTGCAAGTGATAATGAGTCAAAATGGTACAATTGAATTAACCCACATTTACATATCTACACTTAACCAAGCAACAATGATGTAACTATCTAAAAGGATGACTTCTTAGCGCTGACATATTACACACAATATGTCAGTTCCTCCACATTAAAAAGCCATGTTTTCCAGTCAGAGAGGACAGATGCTTCATGTTGTTTACACCGGCTGGGGTCGACAAAAGTGTCCCCTGGCCTTTTCTCATGCCTGGCTCCCCTTTCTCTTTTGGCCGAGGAAGAAAGCCTCCTACTTAGTGGCTTTCTGAACACATCTCCAATCGGTGGCCTGTGGAGAGTGCGGAGCCATGAGAGTTTGATAAGAGAGAAGTGCTGGTGAAAGGCAAATATCAATGAGAGCTCATTCATTGATCAGCTCATCAATAGCCAGTGGTCCTGCTTTGTCCTGAAGCTCAAGGACAGATGGATAAAAATGCTAAAAGTAAGCTATTTTATCAGTAAGGTGCTCCCTGTTGATTTATTTGTTATTCAACTTGGTTTGGGGAGCAGCTTCTGTCCACACCTACCACTATTATTTTGAACATTGAAAGCTTTTTTGGCATGAAACTGAAGGGGAATCTAAACACAGATATAGACTGAAATACTGACAAGTATAAACAATCAAAAGAAATATAAACAGATTAAAGCTGCAGGAAGAGCCAAACTTGTAAAATCCTTTATTATACAAATGAAACAGTTACCCCTCATTTTATTCTTAAAAGAATTAGGGTCATTTGGGAGCTTTTTATTGGAAACATATTGAGTCTTGCCGTACTTTCTCACTTACCTACCGAGTCCACTGGTTTCCACTGAAGATTTAACTCTGAACATGGGGTCACAAAATCCACTCACCTGTGCACCTGCTTATTCATGCAATCCAACCAGCCAATCACGTGGCAGCAGTCAGTTAAGCGCTTCCGTTAACTGCATGATTTGTGATGCCAGATGGGCTGGTGTGAGTACTCCTGAAACCACTGATCTCTTAGTGTTTCACCACAATAGTCCAAGTTTGTTCAGTAGAGTGACGAAAAAAAGGAGCGCATTGGAAATGCCTTGTTGCTGAGAGAGGTCAAAGGTGAATGGCCAACTGGTCTCTTACTGTAGTGAGCAGAAAAGCATCTCAGACAGCACGTTCAACCTTGAGGTGGATGTCTACAACAGCAGAAGACCACGTCTGAGTTCTACTCCTGTCACACAAACACAGGAATCCGAAGTTGCAGTGGGCACAGACTCATCAAATCTGGGCAGCCAGGGAGTGGAAAATTTATCCTGGTTTTATAATCTCTTCTTGCAGATGGGATCAAAACTTGGCGCCAACGAATCATGGACCAAACTGCCTTGTGTCACCAGTCCAGGCTGGAGCTTCAGTTTATGGCATGATTGTTGGTGCCGTTTACTGAAGCTCCAGGGGTGTCATGGTGTGGGGAGTGTTTTCTCAGCACAATTTGGACCCCTAACAACAGTCATACTGAATGCTACAGCCTATCTGTGTACCGCTGCTCTCTTTATCATCTAATGTATGCCTCCAGCACATCGATGGTCAGATCTGAATTCAGGAGAACACCTTTGTGATGTGCTTAAATGAGTGATTCACAGCATTAATGTGCAGCAGTCAAATATGCAGTTTGTGCCTCACATGACCACAATGATTCTGATTGTCTGTATGTTTCAGTTGGATAATTGATTAATAAACTGTGAGCCAGAGTTGTGCTTTGGATGGTATTTATTCCCTGTATCATCTGTTGCAATCACAGGAAGAACAGCTTGTTGGTTATCATCTCCAGTATAAACTCTATTGTCCATATTTATGGCAATAATTAGGAACATGTCACCCAGTGCAACCATGTGGCTTTTGTTAAGCTATACTTCAGCGTTGATTTTGAGCAATAAGAAAATGACAGAACATAAAACAACTTATTATTTAACTGTGGATGTATTTTTTTCCTCTTGATATGGGAAATGTGAAACAAAATATGTAAGAAAATTTTAAAAAAAAACAGTTTTTAATGGCAGTGTTGCTTTGAAGAGGTTACCCCTCCATCTGTCAGTTAGGTGAGACTCAAAACAAGACAAACCACAAGTGAGAATGTTGACACACATTTGCAATGTATATCACAGGTGTCACTAACTGACTCCTCATGCTGGTCCTGCGCTCTTTGCTTCACATTTGACTGGATATAACATTAGCAAGAAGTGCAACAACACACCGATCAATTCTCATGGCTTCCAGTCATACTGCAACTATCAAGAGCCTCTTCTGAGAAGTCACTGCCTATTTCGGATTGCATCTGACTGTCAGTCTCAGCCTCCACGCCTCTCTGCTGCTTTCTGCAAGCTTGCCGTCTTTGGATGTAACTGTCGTCATAGACAGAAAATAACACAGAGAGAGAGAGAGAGAGGCTCAGCTGCCACCGCAAACTGAAACCCTGTGGCTCTGGGATTGAGAGGAGTTCCGCAGAGTTGGGGTTTCACATGTTGTTGTGTGATCTAAGATAAGACACGCTCAGCTGTATCCTCCCTTCACTTAAAACATAGACACACACACACACACACACACACACACACACACACACGTAACGAAATATATTCCAGGATGTCACACTTGTCACAGAAAGCAAGTGTCGCATACTCTATTGTCATAATGAAAGTTCATACAGAATACACAGAAGGTGCTCCCATCTGCATTTGAGGGTATCTGTATGTGTGTACGGGTGGTGTGGATACGTGAAAATGCAAAGATGTATCTAATGTGTGCTTTCCCCATACATTCCAAAATCCCAGCCCCACAGAGACAGACTGACATTTGAAGGAAAACACGGCTTTATGTGACTACAATTTGCAAATCAATGTACCACTTCAAGACATTTTAAGAAATACTCGTTTTGGTTTCTAGCTGAGAGTCAAATGGCAAGATTGATACCATTTGTAAATCTATGAAAAATAAAGACTGGAAACACAAGGAAATAGTGTCCCAAGTTAACCCAACCCTCCTACCAGCAGCCCTAAAGAACACCTTGTTTGATTTAATTCATACAAAAAAATGAAGCATAAAAATTGTAACCAGCTACAAGGTATTCCTTAAAAAAAATGTCCAATTTTCCGTATAGTCCCATCATCTGTGAAGCCTGTGTTTGGTGCTTTCCTTCCGTACAATGTGTGCAAATTGGATTAGGCTGCAAAAATCACAGTGCTGGACAAAACAACAGGATGAGAGTTGAATTTAAATACATTTCAATCCTATCTGTCCTTCAAAATCCTCAGTTTTTCCACTCCTACATTTTTTTTTCATGCATTTTTGCTCTCTTGTTTAAGTGCATGCTTTTATCATTTTACATAAGAAAAACAAACAGCCTCTCCGCTCTGGTGAAAGCCCCCATCTGCACACGAGAGTAATGGAGCGAACACACTGAAGATGCATTTTCTTCAGGTCATGGCATAAACATCCGAACTCGTCCTGACGGTCTCCTCTTCTGCCAGACCCAGAGCTGTCTGCATGGTCAGCAGGGACCTTGTTGTTTTTTTGTCTATTATTGTTTGTTCCCTGCACAGTTGAACAAGAAGAATGGCTTCCTGTTGGAAACATTACCTGATGGATATTTACGCAGCTGTGAGGCTGTGAAGAGAACCTTTAATACATTTCTCAGGATCTGCACACACACACACACACACACACACACATAATTCCTCTGTGAAACCCAGAACAAGCCATCACTAGGGCATTGAAGGACAAACACACACATGCAGAAGTTACACTCAGAGGTGTTCAGCTGTCTATCCTGATCAGTGTGGAGTCGACCTCGGAGTTAGACCTTGTGACCCCGGGGAAATGGCACGGAGGTCATGGTTAAAATAAACCCTGGAAACTGGGTAAACAGGATGTGTACACCCACCCAGGCATATGGCGCTCACTAATCAAACACCCCTCATGTGGGACAGAAAGAAGCGGGAATCGTCTCTGTGGAAGCTAAGAGCACACAGTATTAGTGCATGCGTACTGTACTGTACTGTAATATAATGGATCAAGCTGCTTAGCAACAAAACCAGCTCTTGGAGCTCAGAGAGGATTTTCTCTCATCAAATGTACTGTAATTTATTTTAAGACCAAGAAAGCACTTGTGAGAATGAATTAGAAATGTCAAGGTATTACTTATAGAGTGGAATTTCCTGTCGCCTATAACAGAAAGCCATGATGGAGTGAAAGGGGCAAACAGATCTTTTGGTCACTTATCAGGCATATGCACTATCTCACAGCATTGCGGCCTCCGCTGTTAGAATGACTAGAATGTCCCATATTACTGCTGTCTGCAAAGCAGGGGAAGAGTGAGTTGGAGCAGGCGAGTTCACCATTTTAAGATTCATGGATTACAGTCCCAACACAACGTGGAAGAGCTGATGGACCAAGGTCACCCACTCAGCAGTCACCACGCATGCGCCCTGAGAGTGCGGGCGTCTTTACACAGCAGATATTTCAGTGTGCCTTAAAGATGCTGTAAAGAAAATTCCAAGATTTGCTTTTCAATACATTATATACGTGTGAAATGAGTCGCTGAAAGCATGTGCAAAGTTTGAAAACTTTGTCGCACTGAAATGTGGAGTTAGACCGTTAAACAGTTTCTTATCCGTCTTCAGCTCAGGTTTTCTTTCGGGGCTAAAAGCTAGCCTATCTACGTCACAGGGCTAGCGCACAGACGGTTTATATAACCTTCTGCATGGCTCCTCCTCTGAACACGGTGAAACGCTATAAAAGCCTGGAGCTCCGTCTCGCCTTGACAGAGGAAGTTGATGTTTAAGGTCAAAGGATGCTTGAAACCTCACGAAACGTGGCGCATACATCCGGCGTGGTGAAGACGGTACATCTCGTATGTGTTTTGCGAGTGGGCGTGGCCAAACGGCTCACCAGCGCCCTCTAAACTGGAGTTGATGTTTAAGGTCAAACGATGCTCCAAACTTCACGAAACTTTGCACATGTGTCAGGCACCAACTTTCTTGAGTTTTTTTCAAGATGTTAAAGCCACCAAAAAAAAAGGCTTTTTTTTTTTTTTAAAGAAGAATAAGGAACAAGATCGAGAAAAAAAAATTAAAACTGCAAGTGGGAATATGCTGACCTTCGCGTGCTGCACGTCGGGGAGCCGGCGGCCCCGACCCGCTGGACGTGCAGCGTGCGAGGGCCCGCATATCACTGCTTGCAGTTTTAATTCTATTCTGTTTTCACAAAGCAGGCCGCTCCAACCACCAGACAGAAAGAGTGCCGGTGTGACATCATGCATAAAGTCACCCGAGAGGTTGGATGTCAGACGGACCGCTTCGTGGGGAAAAGAACTGCAGCCACAGGACTGTCATACAGAACACTGAACACCTTCCAGCGAGGGGGCGGAGCTTCAGCGCAGAGAAGACTGCTGATTTTCTCACGATTTCAAAGCCTAATTTAACATACTTTTTTTTTTTTTTTTTTTTTCATTCAAACACAGATGGGTAGTTAACAACCCATACTTTTGTGGTGTGATGAACTTAAAACTCATTTTCATTTCTACTTTACAGCATCTTTAATTGCAGTACTGTCTGTTGTGCCCTGCAGGGGTGTGATGGTTGTGAGTTGCAGCGCAGTGTTAGTGCAGTGCCCTAAGGGGATTTCATGTAAGTAGGACTGGTTCTGGCCCTTGTGGGTGGTACTGGGGGGGTGGGGGTAATTCTTGGGACTACCTGTGTATAAGGCTGTATCTTCGTATAAATTTGTCATAATAAAGATTGTTATTTCCTGCTACCTTCAGGCTTTGGACTGCTTGAATTGTGCACGCAGTAATCATCGTGCACGGGCTCTCTACTCCTTATTTGTGGGACAAGGTATATTACATTACAATTAATTGATATACTATCCTGACTTTTTTGGTTTTCAGTTCTAGAAGCTGGCACACATGAATGAATTGCCAATCAAGGCAACAAATTGTTTTATCTTGTTCATGTGTTGTTGAAAAGACAGGGTCATTTGTTTATTAATTTTGCACTAATGAAAGCACAATGAAAGCTGTGCAAATGGTTACTACAAGCAGTAGTAACCATTGCCGGTTTTATCAGCTCAGCATGGCACGCCAGTGTGGCACTGTGTTTAGTGACCCATCAGATCTTTCAGATTCTGTGTGTGGGTGTGTAAGTCATTTCAAATATTCGAACAGTCGTTATAAAAATCGATGATCGACTATCATTCATATTTTTTCTGTTTATACCGGCGCCTGGTTGTTATGCGTTACTCCGGTCAGAAGGGGGCAGTAATGAAGATAAAAGCTGTCTGCCAGCTGCCACCGAACAAAAAGAGAAGAACACGTTGCTACCAAAGTGAGATCAGATGCCCCGACGCGAACAGCAGGAACATGCAAAGACGACAGCCATCAAAAAGTTCTGTGTTGCACTTCTTCAAAACATCAATGTAGATTGAGGTGCTGTGTAAACTGTGCAGTTGAAGCTAGCCGCAAGTCTACCCAGCTAAGCACCGACAGTGATCAATAATCTGATCAATAATTAACAGTCTGACGAAGTGAGTTTGAGTTTGGAGGTGAAGTGCAGACAACGGCCCTCATCTCAAAGATGAAGATAAAGAAATGCTTCTCATCACATTGTCCAAGGTTTTTAGAAGTTTTTTTTTACCCCAAGTTTACTGTGCAAGTGTGTGTGTGTGTGTGTGTGTGTGTGTGTGTGTGTGTGTGGGGCTTGGCCAGTAAACGTGAAGGGTCAGAGGTGATGTGTGTTTTCAAGTGTGTTATTATGGATGGGACAACAACTCTGAAATGGTGGAATAAAATACATTCAGCTGGTGAAGAGGATCATTTTGTATAATTGGAAAGCTCCAGAGATCTAAAATTAAGGTGTCTTTGTCAATTTTATGGTTTTGGTTATAGCCTAAATTGTAAAAAAAACAAAAAACTGAACAGTGCATCCACGGAGAGGTCTTTGCACTTTTGAGTGTTGCTGTTATGTACAGATTTAGCACTTAGGAGGTTTCTGGCAGCTGTCATATGTGAAATGCTCTTTTTTGCTGGTGTCCTCCACCACCCTTTTCTTCTGCGGAGAAGATCAGGTACCTTTCAGCAGTTGCTCCGATGACCTTTTGCAGCTGTGTGGGGGAAATTGGCTCAGCTTTTTGTTTTCTCGCTTTTTGTATGTGTCTCTCCTTATCTATTGTATAAATACACAGCCATAAAATACAGCCCTGTCACATCACTAATTCACAACCTTTGCATTGAAAAATGAATGTAGCCTGAATGACAATGAAGCAATACAGTAAGAGCTAACTTCTGTTCACCAAATGACAGAGGACCCCTACACAGCATATCCCAGCACAAAAAAAAAAGCCCTGACAACATGACATTAACCCTGTCTGTATAATTACGCAGTACAGACAGGTATGGCTAGAAAATAGGAACCCAGGTCAGCGGATGTCCAGCATTAACAAAGCACAAACTGAGTCTCCTCTATAGCCTTGGCACGCTTTGTAGTCCCCGGAGCTGTACCTGCCGTAGATACTCCGGCTTGTTGCCTAATTAGTCCTGTGTCTGAGTTAATTGTAAAAGGTGTGCCGTTGCTGCGCCGTGCTGACCGCGCTTCCTGCAAACAATGTGATTCCTCATGCTAAGTACACGATGAAAAAGCACAGGCCAGCGGTTTGGATGCCCTCCAACAGGTACTGAGAGCAGCCGGAGCAGGCAGGGCACTTGTGCGTCTCTCTCTTTGCCAGCCACGCCGACCTTCTCGATCCCTCCACATTCTCAGGCACCCTTCCATCCATCCACCCCTGGCCCCCATTAGTAAATGTGGAGCTGTGAGTTATGGAATGGCTTTACAGTGTGATGAAACAGCTGAGGTCATGGATAAAGACCAAGTGCATGCAGCCTTGTGAGCTGAATGTAAATGAGCTGGCCTTTCTCCAGCCAGGAGCTAAGCAGAGCTGTGCCGGATCTTGTCTGCCCCTACCTGACACCAGGCAGGGCAGGGATCCTACTAATCGGCCCCAAGTATGTGGGAAGGAGTCCGTGCTTAGAAAGGGGACCAAAATCCTTCTGTCCCAGCTCTTCTTAAACACAGGTGCTTTTTGACAGCTATCTCTTTCAGTCTCTCCCCACCTTGCCTTTTTGTGGCGTTGCAGAGCATTTGGTGAGGAAACACCGGTTGTATGCGTGTGGGTTTAGCACAGTTTCCACTGAGAAAAGGTGAATAGCAAACCTCCCCCAAAGCGTCACAAACTTAAGTCCTAGAAGAAAAAAAATGAAGGAGAAAAGCTCTCATTATGGTTGTTCGTTGGATTCAGTCTTGTTAGCAGCAGAAAAATAGCTTGCTCTCACGCTGTGTAGCGCGAAACTCCTGCATAATTAACATTAAGATCAAATAACAGACTCCAGCCTAACCTTAACAGCTTTATTTATTTATTTATTTTTTTGCTTCACAGTCCCTCGAAATCCCATGTCAAGTAGGACGCACATTTACATTCCATTTAACTGAAAGTGGAGATAATTGTGTGCAAATGGGTGCAGTTCTGAATGCCTGATAAGGTGTGTGTGCGTGTGAGTGTGTGTTTGTGTGTGTGAGCGAGCGAGCGAGCGAGCGAGCATGTATTTATTTGGTGTATGTGGATAATGTTAATAGTGTTTATTCACCTTTGGGGGAAGCCCTGTGCCCATTGTTCATGTAACCCCATATATGGTAATGTAAACACAGCGCTTCGTAACTCCTCTAGAGCGTGCACACAAAAATGAATGAACACAGGAAGACTCACTCTGGCAGGAAGTGGCAGCTGCTGCCATGGCAACAAACTGAAACCTGAAGCAGCAAGGGAGACTCGCCTTTCTCACTGTCTTGACGTCATTTCTAGTACACTACGAGTGAGAGGCAGCAGCTGCTGGGCACACACAGAACAAACAAAATTTACAGGGAACTTTCAGACGCTTAAAAACAAATTGGTGAGAGGACGATAAAAAATATTTTTGCACGGTTTCAAGAAAATCGTTGTACTGGAAAATCCCCATATGTTCACCTCTGCTGAGTACAATGATGTAAAGCAGCGTTGACAGCATTAACTATAACAACAGGACATTATTAAAAGTGCGACTGAAGAATATGCAAGTGGAAAATCTGTAATATGGTTGCAACACATTTTTAAACACTAGCACTGTAGTTTTTACGGATAAGTGGTATGTGAAACAAGTGCAGCTTTATTGTTTCTACAACCACCAGTTTAGTAAATCTGTGCTCCTCATTTCTGGCTGAGCCCCATGCCAGCAGGGCTTTAACCAAAATGACAGAGAGAGTGTTGGAGCAACCAGATCCTTTTATGAAATTATGTTGTGTGGTTTCGGAGGACAAAATCTAACAGGGAACAAAGCAATTATCAGCTCCAGCTGGAAGCATGTTGAAGATGGTGCAAACTGGGAAAAGGAGGAGGACTGCGAGCATGCGAGATGCAAGCATGCATGCATGCATCAGGGACAGAGCAGAAAAAAAAAGGAAAAAAGAAAATGCCAGAAGCACACATGTCATGCTGTCAAATTTTTAGGTCATGGCTCAAATAAAGTATGTCATAGCCCTTGATACCCTGCAGGCTGAAACATTTAACTTACACCTTCAACTATCTCTGCCGCGGAGCGCTTTTCAAATTATGTACAGCAGTAACTACCAAGAAAGTAGCATTTCGTTTCTGAACTAAATATGTAGCTTTTATTCCTCTCTCTGTTGACCCAGTTAGCTTGGACAATCATTGTTGCGACAAATATAAACCTTAATAGAATTTACGCGAAAAAAAAAACAACCAAAAAACCCCAGGGATATTTTAAGCTAACAAAAACCACTGTCCAAGCAGGTGATTTGTTGCCACTCAAAGACTAAAGCATCCTGCGCCCAGAGAGCTACTCCCTCATGGCCTATAGCTCATCTTTCCCTCATCTTTTCCCCCCTTGCCACCTAATTAAAAACTCGGCAACCACACAGATTTATCCAGCCCCGTCGCTACCACCGAGCTGCGGCCTTATCCTTTGTAATTAGCCGTCGCCTCTTCATGCTTCTACTGTTTATTAGAATTGAGCGTTAAAGAAAAGGTGGGGGTCCGATTTCTCTTGGCCCTCAAGGCTAAATCCACAGACGAAAAACCTCTTTTAAATGGGGGAAGGGGAGGGGATGCAAGTGTGTTGCTGAGGGGGGGAGGGTGGGGGTTGGAGAGACTAAGGCACGTGCAAGAGGATGGGGAGGCTTAAGAGGAGGTGTGTGTGAATGTAAATAGGGGCAAACCCTGAGCCCACCACAACACACACTGACTCTGTGTGGCTTGTACGAGAGGAGGCTCAGCTCCAATTTCAGACACACACACTTACTGACAAACATAAGCCTTTTTGGACCCATAATCGTCCAACCCCCCACCCCCTCTTTCCTATAACACTCCTAAAGACGAGGGACAGGTGCTGGAGGATGGGAATGCAGGATTGTTATTCCATGTCTGTCAGTGGTTATGATTTATGATGGTAAATCTCTCAGAAGAGCCATACGTTGAAACATCTGCGTCTGCAGCAGTTTGTAGGATCCTGAGGTGTCAGCAGTTGAGTTGCCAAATCGTGGTTTTGTTGGAACCGTTTTACCCAATCTGTTAGGTCACTGAGAAGCTAAGGAACTATATTTTGTTGGGTTGGAACGTTTATGCTTACTTATTAGGGTCCCTAAAATAAAAACAAATGGAGTGCAGGGCTCTCACGGAGGACACATCGGACGTGGCCCGTCTGACGTTGAAGTAGTTCCAACAATGACGACGGAGTTTCAGTGCACAACACACATCGTATGGCAGTCAATGCTGATTAGTTAAAGGCTGCTCCAGCTGTTTCAAAATTAACACGACGTGTATGCAATGACTGGAAACCATCCGAAAACAATCTTGAGTGGAGCTTGGACGGACTTGTATATTTATGAATTTGGTATGATGAATACCAGGGTCAGCAGTCTTTAAAAAAAAAAAAAAAAAATTAAAAACACATTACTATGTGGATGTACCCTGAGAAGGCCTATTGAACAGCTACGATAATACAGATACAACGAATGCAAGGACTTGTGATTGTGTCAGCAACCATATCTCCTACAAAATATGATCATGCACTGCTCATTTCCTTTGCCAAATTTATTTTGGAGGAAATGTAATTTGTTACAGCTCAGATTATGTCCAATGCCAAACGTTATTTTTTTTCCTATCCAGGAATTATGAAGACTAACATGGATGGTTGAGCATGCAACAAGGCACCAGTTTTGAAATCCAGGAATTGGTTTGGGACTTTAAAAAGGTATGAAAAATTAGATATGATGATGTTTTTTTGATACTGTGAACATTGTCTTATTTTTTCATTGTCAGTGCCTCTTAGCTATTATTTCTCCAACAAAATGGTTTACTATTTCATCTTGGTTGGATGTGAAAGCATTCATTAGGTATTTTAAGAGTTAGAAACTAATTTTGGGGATAAAATCAGTCTCATGTCTCTGTTAATGATGTAGTTTGTGTGTCAGGGTTGTCAAGTAACAACACAGCGTTGAGTGACACATCACCAGTCCTGTGTTAGATACCACTGAGTGTGAGCCAATTGTCCATGGTGGGATCAGTGGATCATCCGGGACCCTCCTGCTATGCTACCCTCCCTCCTCCTGCCTTCAAAACAGTGTGGGGCCTCTGGTGCAACAGGGGGGGCCCGTGATCAATAGGGATTTTGTGTGTTTGATTGTTTCTGTGTTTGCCGTGGTTGTTTGGTTTCTGTTTCCTGGTCTGCGTGTGCGTGTTTCCATCTGTGTCTGCGTTTTAAGTGATGTAGGGAGGGGGGGGCAGGGGCGTCTTTTAGTTCAGTGCTATGGTTGTGACTGATAGGGTGGCAGGCCCCAGCGTGCGGGGGCCCAGGGGACCGGCTCTGTATTGGCAGACTCTGTAGAGAGGCTTTCTGTTCCCCCATCGATCCCAACATGTCAATTAGACAGATTCAAATAAATGTGCCCTCAACCTCAGCAAGCCGGCCGTATGCAGAACCTCCCGTGTAAACGACACCCACACATCCACCCCCGTGTCACCGGAGCCGGGGCGATACCAAAAGGCCTTCTGGGTCAGAATTGACTGAGAGCTTTTCCGCTGCACAGATTGTTTTTCACTTTGACCCCAGCCTTTGCTCGAGAGCAGTCAGACAATGTGTGAAGCTGCAGACATCATTCAGGTGAATTACCTTTTATGGCAACAAATAACAGCTGCCGTTTTCAAAAGTGAAAGCAGGACAGGTTGTTTTTATTTTGAGAATAAAATAATTTTTTTCTCTCAGAATAATTGCGTGACACCAAGGTTGTTCCTGTGAAAATAATGGTTCATAATGTTTTGGTAGACGTGCACAGAGGTATTACTGAGGATTATTGAAGAGGTTATCTTCAAGGTGAAAAACCCTCTCTTGTGAATCAATGATTAATTAACATCGGTGAGGTAAAAACATGTAGAAGAGATCAAACTAATTCATGTAACTTTGACAACACCATCATCAAACACATTATGACAGAAGGACTGACACGTTGCACTGTTGATGAGGAGGAGGAAGGTACTCTTGTGTCTGTTTGGTAGCTGGAGCCAGCAGCTGGTTAAATTAGCCTGAATTAGCACAAATACTGAAAACAAGCAGAAACAGCTTGTCTGACTCTGTCCCAGGGTAACAAAACCCACCTACGTGCCCCTCTGAAGTTCCCTGATGCAATACATTATATATTTTTTGTTCGTTCAAATGTCGAAATGTAAAAACGGCAATTACTATTCTAGCCAGGATTGCGTGCAGCCCTACTCTGGTAGCAGTTGTTCGACTCCAGGAAGTTGCCAGTCGGGACCATGATCTAGTCAAGCAAATTAAATGTATCCTGCCAGGTAAATCGGAGTCAAAGAGCCCCACTATAACCCACCTGGCTGTTTCTCCCTGGCTGACATACATCCCTTAGTGCACTCACATAGTTATCTTACTTGTTAGTACATTGACTTGTGTAGTACGGAAATTTCGACAGGGTAGTGTTTTCTCAAACCTCACAATGCTGTTCTTTGCCTACCAGAATAACCATAAATTTTTTTAATTCATCACATGGGTACATATCTGCCAGCTTTTATTATTTTACCCAGAAATGAATTTGTTTTCGTGCCCTCTGTTTGATGTACACAAAAACATACTGATGGCTTTTATCGAGACCGTATTGGACCGTTTTGAGTGCATCATCCGGGTACTTGTATTGCGCTGCATGTTTCCTTACTTCTCAGTGTGAACGCACTTATGCCCTCAAAATAGTGAGCTCTAGCATGCAAGTACGCCATTTGGAACACAGCACCTGTTTCCAGTCTTTGTCCTGAGTCATGATTGTGGTTTGAATTTTCTTGTCTCATGCACCAGAAAGCAAATATTCTTTTTTCTGAAAATGTTTCAGTTTAAAGCTAGTTTGAAATACAAGGTTATTGCTGCATCGTATCTGAACACACATGAATGGACACTCTCAGACGCACATAGACTCAAACAGACATTTGAAGAGCCCGGATGAGACTATAAAATTGACCGTGTCCAAACAAGCTCGCCATTATAGAGATAGATTGTGGGGTGAAGCCTCTTGAAGATAATGGCGGGGAGAAGTGAGTGACCCCCTGACCAGAGGTGATAAACCGACACCACCCCTGTCTCTTCCCCTCACTACATCACCACTCCTGGTCCATACTCACTGCTCTCCATCACTCCCCTAAACCCAACTCTTCGAGCCTCCTTCCCCAGAGCAGTCACCACGGTGAGAGGATGCCCCGCCCTCCCTCCACCCCCCTCCTCTATGCAACCCTGTACTGATCAGTAGGATTTACTGTGCACTCGTCCACAGTTCTCAGCCGGTCACACACGCCCTCGGGGTTGATCCAGGTCGAATTCAATTTGTAAGATATTATGTATTGATCCCTGTGCTCTATCCTGTCCCCCTCCCAACCCTCTGTGTAGCCCTGCCAGGCGCTCATTGACCCACATGCACGATTCCTTGGATCATCATCATCATCACAGAAGTGTGGCAGTCTGAGCCAGCATTAGGGTCGGTGGCCTTAGGCTTTTATGCGTGACCCGCTGAAACACCTGCTGCCCTGCAACACCTAATGTAAAGGACGAATCAGCTTCTGATGAGGTAAATACAACCTAAAGTCCGTTGTGACAGCTTCACCAACGCTCAAGCGCTCTCTTTTATGGAAATTTGTTAGTGTGAAATGTTTTAGGTAATTACAGTGGCACTGTTTCTTTCGGAGGGCTTTGGTAAAAAAATATATTTTGAGAACTAATGGACAACAGATGCATTTACCCCTCTTTTCTGCAGCTTTATTTAACATATTTTCTTTTATTAAGGGGAGATAACCAGACCTCCCAGGGTTTCCGCTAACCATCTCATGCTGCCCATTTTGCTTAGCCAACAGGCTCTAAATCTTTCAGATCAATAGTTTCTCCCCAGTCTCTCCATCAAACCCACAAGTAAATAATTCAAATGAGATAGTTAAACCCCTTGGAATATAAATTGTGGAGAAAAAAAAAAAACTCATTGTGATGTGGACATGCAATTTACAGGATGGCAGGAACAGGCCTTCTATAAATTTGCAGGTTAAATCAATGGCCACTGTGACTGGATAAATTGAGACCTGCAGAGCTTTTATGACTTTCTTATTACATTAACATCAAATATTCAGGAGGCTCCAGATCACTTTCCCATTAGGCAGATTGCGGTATTACAGTGTTGTCAAAACAAAACGGCAACCACATATTTAACCCAGCGCCCTAAACATACACACATCAGCGTAGAAAACCTCCTGCAGCCCAGATTCTGCCCAACACATTATGGTGCACCACAAACTACTGACACATAAACAGATGATCAGAGGTCTTGCATGGCTGCCACAGATAAGAGAAATAAGGTCACACGCTAACCGGGGAGAAAGAGCTGCGCCAAGGTGAGCAATGGCTATGACATTTCACAAACTAGGCTAATTCCCTTGAAAATTTCGAAAGGGCACGTTGCACATTATTGCATCACGATGGTGATCATGTTCAAAGCATATCACTCTTTTTTTTCTTTTTTCTCCCCTTGCAGTCAATTTTTTTCTGTGCTAAGTTATGGTCTTTATCAAAGAGACATAAGCCGTCACAACAAACATTTATCTAAATTACCACGCTTCATGCTGTGCATTCTAAAACAAAGCTCGAAAAGTGGATATCCGCTGAATTTACAGAGTGGAACAAAGCAAAAATCTTTCAAGACCAGATGCAGTTTGAATTCTTTTCTTTACCAGACCTTGCACATAAATCCTCTCTTACTGAGGACTCTGTGCATGCACATGTGTACTTTGGGGGGGTTAGCAATGCATCCATGCGTACCCGTGTGTGCGTGTGTGTTTTAGAGGGAGAGACAAAAAGAGAGGAAGACAGGTGGTAGTCAAGAGTCCCTGCGGGGTCAGTGTAGGGCAGCTCTGTGGAGTTTCCTCGTCTGCATATGGGATTCCCTCTGTTTACCCCTCCACTTCCTGTCCCAGCAAGGAAGCATGAAACACTCTCTGGCTTCGCCGGCAGGAAACAAGAGCTTGCTCTGCTTTGTGACTCACTGTGACCTCCAGCCAAAACCTCGTCACATGATGGGTTTTAGAGGTGCCCAGGGGGAAATTTAAATGCCTGAAGAATACAAGCATGCTTGCTGACAGTGTATTTAAAAGTCTGTTGCATACTTTTTGCCAAGGCCCTTTAACAATGCTACATTTCTGCAGGGAAAATTTTGCCACTACAAAAATGTTATTAATACTGGACACAGACACACGGTCTCCTGCCTATAGCAAACAGGAAGACACTGACTTGCATGAATTATCTATTTGACTGTGTCAGGGTCTCTCTGTCGTTCCCTCTGTTTTCCCCGATCACCCTTGTCCTCATGTTGCCTGTCTTCTCCCTTGTTTGTTTTTGTCTGTCATGTGTTCTATGTTTTGGTCTGTGTCTGGAGGGTGTGGATTCATCCACTGCCCGCCTCCAGTCACCTCCCACCTCTACACCTCTTTCAGCTGGCACAGCTGGTTCTCATTCCAGTAATCACCACCTGGCAGTATGTGAACCCTGGTCCTACACTCCACCTGCGTCAGTCCGTCCGATCATCTCACCTGGTACCACGCGGCAGTCCTACCAGTGTGTCGGCCTGCTACCCTGTGGTACGTACCTGCTGTCCTGCGTCGTTCCACGGAGATCACCGGTTGATGTGTCTTGGCAATCCCGTATTGGTCCACACAGTCGACCCGGCCCGCTACCCTGCATCAGTCCACAGAGACCACCTATCTGCCGGCCTGCCACCGCTGTGGTTCCACCCGAATCCATACGGCCTCAAGTCAGGTTGGACTCGCCTGTCTCGGCCCCGGTGAGAATTACGGGGAGACCCTCACCTGCCTGCACGGGTGCCACTGACTCTCTCCCTTTCCGGACTAGCCCACGTACCTGCCCAGACTCAGGGAGGATCCCGAGTCGGGGAAAGAGACAATTATTGGCTTAAGAGTGGTCCATCTTTTTCATTTAAGCTGAAAAAACTTTCCCTGTGTACAAAAATAAATTTTTATTAAACAAGCAAACAAACAAAAAGAAAACTGAGAAGAGAGCTGTCACTGCTCCAACATTTGGACACAAATGAAAAAAAAAATGATATCCCAGTAAAGCTGGCATGAGTACTTTGTTGGCTAGCAAAATATTCCCACAAGCAATTTGAATTTTAGAAAATTGTGAAGAAAGTTCACTGGAACCACAATGATTAACACATTGGGTGAGAGCAGTGACTTGCTTATGAAGGTTACTGCTACAGGCAACTCAGATGTAAGTAGCTCATTAAGGACCTAATAAAAAACTACTATGCTGATATTGGAATGAGAAAACTCCTTCCAATATCAGCATATGTAGATTGTCAAGCCGCTGGCAAACATTAAAACATAATTTTGTACAAATTTCTTGTTATGCACTCCAAAAAAATATAACATTACTCCCATTGAGGCGTGATTTGTTACACTTCCTGTAATATTACTTCTCCATGATGTATTCAATTGTGGCACATTAAAGCTGACTTAGCCTTCATTAAAAACTGGGACGAAGCAGTCTGTGAAGTTTGCAGAGTATCTCAGCTTTTTATTGGAAAGGACTATTCCAGCATTATTCACAAATATTTAAATACACTGTAACCCAGTAGTCCATTGATAACTTGCCTCCAGCTTGAACAACGCAGAAATGAGCCCCCGTCTTTTGCCGAGTTGCTTCTTCTGCGTACTGAAGAGGATAAGCAAACAAGTAAAGCAACAAGAATGAAGCAACATCTTGGGATCACAAAAACTAGAGCTCCTTCGCATTTGCAGACCGCATGAATTCCAAGCATGGACAGTCCTGACAGTGATGCTTTTTCTGCTGCCACTAATAACCTCCAGAAGCAGATCACCGATCTCCAGAGTCAATTAGCAGAATTAAAAGCCTGCAGCACTGCAAAATCTGAAAAAAGAGCATCAAGAGAAACCTACAAACAACGACAAAAGATGAACCAGAAGTGAAAGATATCAAACAAATCACAGCCAAATTGCCTAAACTTAAGCCGTGGTATTGTTTTAGATGTGGTGAGGATGCTCACATTGCCTCCCACCGCAATAATGACCCAAACCCAGCACTAGTTGAGGCAAAGAGAAGAGCGCTTAAAGAAAAGCAATGTACGTGGGAAATTCACCACAACACCCTTGATCTGCCGGATTTAAACTAACTCAAGCTTCCGTTGAGGGACAAACAGAAGCTAGGGATAAACCACGTCCCAACCTGAGCCCATTTCTGACCTTCTGACCAACTGTTACGACCTCAACACGGAATTTTCTTAAACGTTTGGATCCAAAGAACTCTAAATTGTTTGCACTAAAGAGACAATTTTCTTTCATCACCTGTGATATTGATAACAAGTTCATGAGTGTTATGTTTTCGAGCTGCTAAGCAGTTCTTGTTACTTTAAATGCACTAAGTATTGCATACGTTGAACCTAAAATGTGAGTGTAAATAGTTTAATGTTTTATTGTTTGTTAAAGTTATTACAAATTGCAGTTGAACGTAACCCTACGGCTCCAGTTGATTATTGTGTCTGTTATCTCCTTACAACCTCTCCCTTACGTAACTAGACACTGGTCCATAGCATATTGAGTCTTCTGTTAACCCCTGTGTGGTTTACAACACCTTTACTGAGTTAATGCAGCACTGATAAAGTTACTTCACTAACATTGTCATAATGACAATATTAATGTGCCAGTCAGTACAATGTTTACCATGATCACTGTCTTAGTCTAGTGTGTTAACATGCCAGCATTTGATACACAACACAAGTTTAACTTCAGGCTGATGGGAATGCCTTAGTTTTGCAGGTATTTAGTTATAGACAAAAGTATCAGCATTAGTAATTTTAACCTCAAAGTGGGGGTGAAGGAAATGCCTATGAATGAAACGCTAATGTCTGTTCCAACCAAGTGGCTAACAATCATGGCATCTCCCATTGGTGTATGAACTGCCATTTAGAGGCCTCGAGCGATCGCCTTCTTGGTTTTGTTTTTTTTTCTAGCCAGAAGTGACCATACTTAGACAAGCTGTGGAGGAGCGAGTGGTGGATCTGACTCGAGCTGACTGGGAGCCTTGGTCACTACAGCCACCCACATATAGCGGAAGTCTGACTGCACCCCCAGCCTGTCAAACAAAACTGACATAGTCCCAAATATACCTCTCTTTGAGACCTAATATTTAATTTGTGATGGAATTATTTTCAGATGGACCACCAGAACACTGATCAAAAGGAATGACTTCAGCAAATGACTTCATAATGACTCATAGTAAAAATGTATTGACACTGTTTCTTGAGAGAAGTTGATCGACAGTCTATGAATTCAGAGGCTTTTAGGAGCCAACCCCAAGTGGCCCTTGATGGGATTGCACTTCAAGGCTCTTCTGTACTTTTCCGACCCTGAAGCTGCATCCACTTTTAAATACAGCCTGTGGTTCCAACCCATTTTGTTAATGTTGAGCTATTTCAAGTGAAGAAGCTCAAAGTATTTTGTTGCAATCCATTCAAATAGTTGGCAAGACATTTCAGTCAGAAAAATCCAAGGCATCATCTCTGTCTTTAGGATTCATTGCAGCCTATGTCTGTATCAAAATGAATGGTAATTAAGTTAAAATATTCTAGTCTGGATTAAAGTGGTGGACCGAAGTCACTGTCACCCCTGTGGCTAGTGTGTACAAGCGCTGAGTGAGTGACGACTGGCTGTTGTTTTTCTTTCTGAGTTGACTGTCTTGGAAGTGTGCTTCCGTCCTTTCTCCCCTCCAGATTTCAGCTCTGTCTGAGTTTTGGTGTTATGGGCCAACAGTCAGACACGGGGCCGGCAGTGAGCCTGGACTACATCAAACGCACACCAAACACTGCAGCCGGAAGACAGGCAGGAACCGAGAAGCTCTGCTCAACTCTGTCACTGTCTATCATCAAAAAAAAGAAAAAAAGAAAACTCACCTAGAACGAGCAGAGCTGCATAGATGGGGATGTCAGGCAGGTGGGGAGGGATGTAAGCCAACATACAGCCTGTTTTTTGTCAGTGCGTTCTTCTGTTCAGCCTCGTCTGAAAATAGAGATAAAAAGGGAGAGAAAATGAGAATATCAGTGTTGATATCGAGTGGCAACGGTATCCTCATTCATCTGCAATCCTCTCTCTTAGTGCAGGGCAATTACAAAATGCAGTACATGCCAATTTTCTGAGGGAAAAGGTTATTGTCAGAGGATAAAGATAGAGTTTCCACTTGACCTGTGTATAATCAAAGAGCATAACAATGGAACCAGATTTTCTCTGTGGTATCCCCCCTGCAGCTTTTTGACATTTAACAGAGCTGTCTTTTGACTTAATGGCTTGTGAATGAAGAGAGATGAGAGGTAGTGTGTGATTGTTGTTGCATCTGTCCAATCCATGCAGCTTTCTATCATTTTGTTGCTGATTTTTATTCTAGAACAGACACATATAGAGTTAATTAATGGGGGTTGTTCAGAAACAATACATGTATTTGAAGAAAGAAAGAAAAGCATATCACTGCTATTCATTTCTCTCTGCTCATCCAAAGCGGTCGAGGCAGATGGCCACCCACCTCTGAGCCTGGTTCTGTCAGAGGTTTCTTCCTGTTAAAAGAGAGTTTTTCTCTGCCACTGCTGGAGGTTTTTCTTCGTGTTAAAGGATCATTTTTACCTTCCAGCTGCTCACGTGGGAACTATTAAATTTATGGGTTCCTTTGTATAATGCTTTAAAGTTCTGTTGTAAGGACATTACAATGTTAAGTGCCCTGAAAAAACTAGTTTGGCACTATATAAATAAATTGAATTGAATTGAATCACAAGCAGAGAAATTTCCAGATAAAGCAGATTTCTGAGGGATGGTCGGTTCTTTTGGAAATATTGACAGATGAATTTGAAACTGCACATTCACAAACTGTACAACATCTCAGAGTGAAATCCAAACATATCAGATTTTAAAAAGACCAGATAGGACTTAAACTAAACTAAGCATCCACGAACAGAGGAAACTAGCTCAGACTGTACTGGATCAGAGCTGTCAGATGTCTGTCAGTCTGCACAGATCTGCTCAGACAGTCTGGGAAGTATTGATCTCTCTGATTGATCTAAGGCTCTGTCCATCTGCCTGATCCAGACCTTAATGCCACAGAGTATGCATGCAGGAGGAAGAAACTGGGTGGGTGGAAATGGATAGCAAAGCTAAAATAAACAGATCCGACTGCAGATAGGTTGGTACTTCTGGAGCTGTAGGAGAGGGCCGAGATAGTCTAGCCAGTATAGTCTGGACAGCTGGTGTTGATAGCTAATCTGCCCATTGCTGGCGCTTTTTGTAAGACATGCAACCCGGCAACCTGATAGCATGAATTCATAAATGAACAATTTCTCCTACAACAGGGCCTGTTCCATCTGGGTTTCTTTACACAGGCACAATAGACACTTAGAGGGGCCCACAGGGGTGTTCATTCCCTCAAGTACTAACTACACAGACCACTGGATGACTGAGAACCACTTGATCATATAATGACACCAAGAGCTGATATCCTCGCTCATGTAGCCGTCGGAGTATTAATACACAGTGTGGGATCTGTGAATAGCATTTGGGAGGCAACCGACTGACGCTTCTCTGTTTCTTTTTTCGGTTATTTAGAGCGGGCCTAATAAGCAGTGTGGGTGGTGAATGAGGAACCATTAGCTCAATAGCTGAATGAAACACAGCTCAGCCTCCTCTTGCCTCTTTGCTTTTTCACCCTTGGCAATGGGAACACCTGCACCGAGAGACAGGCATGGTAGGAGGTGCGGAGGGACAAAGGAAAAAGTGTTAAAAGGTGGAAATGGATGACGAGCGGCGATGAGGTACAGAGAAAAAAGACAGGCAGTGGCTTTCTTGCCAAGAGTTAGATGAGAAGAGGAATATCCCTCTCGTATTTTTCCTTTTAATATAAGGCAGCTGGTTAGCTTACCTTAGCATAAAGATTGTAAACAAGCAGAAACAGCTGGCTTTGCTCTGTACAATGTGTTCACAGGCTCACAAATTAAAATGTGTACACGTAAGACTGTTGAACAGATTAAAAAGAACAAGATAGTATGTTAAATAATGAGCTTTAGAGGTGCTAATTCTATTTCCCTGTTTCCTGTTTTTTTTTTTTTTTTAAAGCTCAGCTTAGCAGCTCCTGGTTTTGGCCTTGAGACACAAATGTGCTAACAATCCTCTTACCTAATGCTCTACAAGAGACCAAATAAACATAGATCACAAGTTTTTGAACTGTCCCTTTAAATGTGTGTCACTTGTTTGCTCTCACTTCCTGGAGACAACAACTCTCCTACATGTCTGTTGTGCGACTGACAGCTGCAATGGATGAAATTGATGACGAAAGGTGAAAAGAATGAAATCAAGGCACTGTGGGTGCTGAGTGAGCCTGTCAGATGGCTGATGTATGGCAGGGCAGATGTAGAGAGAGGCGGGGGGTAGAGGACGGGAAGGGAAAAGGGAGGGCGTGCATGTGCGTGTATGTGCGTGTATATGTGTGTGTATATGTGTGTGTAAGGGGGTAGTTATGGGCTTGGCTGAGGTAAGTTGGCAGGCAGGGCACAAAGTGGAGGAGAAAGAACAGAGAGGGAGACAGAAGAGGAGCAGGCATGCAAGCTATGTGATGATTATCAGAAAACACAGGGGCCGTCTGTTCTCCACCCTGCCTGGGCTGGGAGGCACAGGGCTGGGTCCCTAAGCAGGTGTGCAGGGTGGGGAAACACGAGGAAGAAGGGAGGAGGGGCTGAGAGACAGCCAGGGAAATGGAAACCGTAGTCGGAATGAAAAGGTAGGAGAAAAGATGAATTACAGACAGACAGAGATGAGTATTGATAAAAAAAAAATAAAAAAGACTGAAAGACAGAACTACGCCGCTAAGAACAGAGGTCAAAGTAGGTGGAGGAGAACGGCACGCAAGGCTTGCTGGAAGCTATCTTGGTCATTAGCGTCTCTCGCATGGCTCAATGAAGAGCTCAGACACTGGAAGACTGTATGCCTTCCAGCATTTGTCTGTATGTTTAGATGTCAATATAGAAATAGCAGTGTATCATAGGGATCAATAGAGAGGAGAGGTGAGTGTAACTGGATCACTGCGACCTTCGTCTGACCCTTCATCACCTGACACACTATGTCACCTGTCCCACAGACACATGCTTGCTCCTCTCCCAAGTGCACCTGCACACACAAAATTGACCTTTCATCCAATCGGTTTATTACCACACCAGTTTACAACACTTTTTTTTAATTTTTTTATTTCAGTCTGGGTATGTTGCACTGAAGAATAAAAGAAGGACTCATGTGCTTTTACACTTAACTGCAATGACTTTGCACAGCACCAGTCATACTTCTAAAACCACAACATGAACAAAATGACACTCTTGTGATCTCATGGAGGCCCAAAATGTACCTGTGTACACATCTGCAAGTGCACATCTGTGTACTTTAGCGAAGCTAAAATATACGCCTCTCTTGTACTTCTCTTTCTGAGTATGTTCTAAAGCTTTGAAAGGGCAAATAATTGGCTTGTGACTCCACAGCGCAACATAATTAA
The DNA here is from genome assembly GCF_022577435.1 of Embiotoca jacksoni. NCBI lineage: Eukaryota > Metazoa > Chordata > Actinopteri > Embiotocidae > Embiotoca > Embiotoca jacksoni. Next base: position 1,884,644 of record NW_027185296.1, on the reverse strand, counting down.
GCACAGATAAATCAGCAGAGACCAGCGTAGGCACAAAGACACACACACACACACACACACACACACACACACACACACACACACAGCCACTGTTGCCTTGTCAGCTGCTGCTGCTTCTGGTAAAGAGCACAGGCTATGGGAGTGCGGGGACATTTCTCGCAAGGGGAAGTGGTGGGGTTTTGTGGTCTCGTTTTAGCCATTCGTGTTGAGAAATGGCCGAACGCTGCTTTCATTTCGAGCCAAGAGGCGGAACAATTACACTGTGGGTCACATGACCGAGATGCATGGCTTTTTACTGCACCGCCGAGGCCCTCCAAGGCTGATATGCCAAGAATGAAAAATAAAGAACCGACCCCTCCCCCCATCGCCCCCATCACCACTCTGACTCTCCCCTTGCACGCATTCAAATAAACATGCATGCACACAGGCGGTATCTTGCCTCCTGAATAGCTTCCAGCCACATATGTGCATGCAGCTCATCTTTGAATTAGTCAGTCTCCCAGAATAAAGAATACCTTGCACTGGAATGAATGGATTCACCAATAATACTCCAAATGTTCTTGGGCTAACACAGCCCGAGCCCCTAATGCTCTTATTGTTCTTTGTTGTATTAGCTACATTGAAATATAGATCAATATCCAGAGACAATAGATGACCAGCAGCTTCAGATGAAAACAACACACACACATTTAATTGGTGGAGAGTTGTCATTAATCTACAGCCAGTGTGTGTGTGTGTGTTTCTTTTGCATTGTCTGTGCATCCTCTTACTTTATTTGAAAGTGCTCGATTTTTTTCCCCCCCCTCCCCTCGCAACGACAGGCAGTGCATCTTTTTCTGCTCAAGGAGGACGTTGATGAATTGCAGCGAGGCGAGCCGGAGAGGCACAATTAAGATTCCATCAGGATAAAGGTAAAGGTAAATTATTTACATTAACAAGAAGGCTCAGATCACCCAAACATTCCTCCGCAAATGGACAAAAAAAGCCCCCACGTCTGGAAGCTGGAGGAGCTGGCCTCTATAAATTGTTTGTGCTGTTAATTAATGAGCCAAGCAAACGTTTGTGTGTGTGTTCGTTTGATAGGTGTGGTAGGGTGGGGCAAGAGAGCAGAGGGGAGGTAAAGAGGAGTGATGTAGTGGGTGGTATAGGAAGGGGCTTGCTCATTAAAATGGCACAGACAGTCCTGTTTCTTTTTTATTCCTCCACAGTGACTTGTGTTGGAGATTGTCCTCCTTAGGATGTGGGGTTTCCTCTTTGGATGCAAAGCTTAATCATTCAAACTTTATTTTTGATTAAACAAATGTTTTTTTGTTACATTTAGCCTACTCGGTGCCATATATTTTTTTAAATCCTGTAATTGCAGTAAAGGTTATTATTAAAAAAAAACATATGCCTTTCTAGAAATGTGATGACTCCGTATCACAATCTACATCCGATGGTACCAGACTGGGATACACTTGTACTTGTTCATAACCACACCAGAGTTGTACTGACAAAAAAAAAAATCAGACCTGTAATTATCCACTGGGACTCGACCGCCAGCAGCACACTGTTATGCACAGCCTGAATGACACACAGAGAGGCCCGGTAAAGAGACAGGCAGGGCTGATAGATTGGATTTTTTAGCGCTTCACGTGCCCACCAATGCAGCACCTCATTGGGATTTGTCACTGTATTCCCAATGGTACATTTGTAACAACACCACTGGGGCTGTCACGATATTCTCAGTTTTGGTAGCTGGTACAAATACCACCTAATATCACATCAAATCCACGCTAACATTAGCCTCTGTAGAGTGATGCTTCAACATAAGCGGCAGTCACAGTTTCCAAACAATAATGCTAACGTTAGGATGTGAACATTGTGACTGATGACGTTGTTCATATGAAACTGAAAATCTCTCAACTTGAATTGTGTGCACAGATCCACATATCTTATATTTTTTGGGGATATGGTTAACTTGTGAGCAAACCGTTACTTATTCACACACGCAGGTACAGAGTAACATTAGCATTCATTTGGAATCATTTTTGCGTCATCTGATGTGTTAAGTCTGAAATTGATTCCTTTTAGCTCTGTTTGTCTCGCTCTGAAGGAAATGTGTAGCTTTTCTGCAGCTAGGAAGTACAGCGTCAGGGAATAACCTGACTGATAGACCTCTTTCACATCCAAGTAACCGTGTGATCTATTAGTAATTTAAAAGAATACCAGTTGTAGTGTCTGTAAGGTGATTTACTGGCTGCAACTCACTGAGAGTGTCATGGAAAGAGTTATTGTTAGTTTTCCATCCACAAAAATAATATAACTTTCCACTCTTAATATAGCTAGGGACACGAGAGAGAAACTGATATGGAAGGAATCAGAAACATAAACACGTCTGTGTTAAAAAAAAAAAAAAGTCATAGTGGAAATCTATCTGAATATGAAACATTGATTTTGGATGGCCTTTGTTTGACAAGTTTCCAAGACAAACTTTTCCCTCATGTGACATTTAGATAACATTTCTAAATTGACAACCCGTGTTTCAGGTTCGTATGTTTGGAACATATACTTGCAAACTTTTCTGCACTTCCTCAGATTTCTGGTGCTGTGCTGTCTATTTGTTTGCATTGGTGAATGCTTGAGTGTTTTTTGGCACCATTCAGGCTCCAACTCAGGCAAGGGGAAAATGGTACATTTAAGAAATCCAGTGTGATCACATGTGGCAGCTCAGTAATTTCAGAAAATATGTAAAGTCACTCTCCCCCCACAAACTATTTACTTCTGTTGTGGAAATAGTCAATTTAAACTGTGTCAAAATTGTAGTGATAATTTAATAAATACTTGTACTGCAATACAGTAGTCGAAAATATACTAGTACAGTTACGCATATTTAATAGTGTAGCACAAGTACTGGATGTAAAATTTAAAACAAAAAAAGATGTATGTGATTATTGCTCGTTGAGTGAACGCTGTATCAGCAGAACGGCACAAAACCAATTCTGTAAAACTTACCAGCAGCGTTCAGACTATACCCTCCTGCAGCAGCACCTCCACACATGCACCCAGATCCTGTTCACCTGCCCCACGTCTGGTCGCAGATCCTGGACATCCAGGAGAGAACGGCCCAAACACTGACACAGACAGCTTCGTCACTGGTTACAATCCCAGAAACCAAAAAGTAAAAATACATTGAAACCTCTTTGATTTTTTTTTTGTGACGTGTTTCCTTCTTGAGATTGATTGTATTGTATTAGGTACAGAGAAATTACAAAGAAATATCATTGTAGATGAAATACTGTAATATTATACAACTGTTGAATTGAAGAAAACACATCAACCAAATAGTTTGCACGAACATTTCAGCACTCAGAGGTACTTAAGAGTGCTCTTGAGTGTGCGAAGATTTTGTTCTTTACCTACGAAAAAAATCTCAAATAAGAAAACGTTGGTGCATGCCAGAATCTTTGTAAAAACTGCGTAAATGGGGTTGTAGAATAAATGTATTCTTAAGAACGATTATGAGGCTTATTGTGTTTTCATTGCCCTTGAATCCTTGAGTCCTTCATGTCTACTGTACAACGTACATAGGGAGTGGGCCCGCTTCGATGGAGGGCACCATGTTGCGCCACCATGTTTGTACAGTAGCCCAGAAGGGACGGTTTGTCCACCGGCTCTTGTTGGTCATTTTCAAATGAGCTATTCTGTTGTTTCGGTATGAGGACATGTTGGTCCTGTAGAGAGTGCTGAAAACACTCTGACTATTGCATGTCTTTTTGGAAGTCGGTGGAAATAGATAAATCCTGTACCTGATGCAATATGTAAAAGAAAATCTGGTTCATAGAGATTCTATAATGCCTTTTGGAGGTAAAAAAAAAAGAACCTTTGTTGGAGTTTTCACCCTCTTCTACTTCATCACTGATGCTGGTAGAATAATGCTGAATGTCACATGACTCCTCACAGGCAGAGATGCCCTTGGCTTGGTGGGATCAATCAAACAACATGCCTCAGAGTGCAAGTGTGTGTGTGTGTGTGTGTGTGTGTGTGTGTGTGTTCGCGCATGTTTGCCTCCAAGTGTGTGTTTGCATATTTGCGCAGCTGTGTGTGTTTATACCCACCAATGCATGTGTGTGCCCACGCATGCTCCACATGAAAGTTTGTGTGTGAGAACCAGGAAGAGAGAGAGAGAGAGAGAGAGAGAGAGAGAGAGAGATAATGTGTGGGTGGGATACATTTTGACAAAGTTCCCCATTTTTCAGAAATAATCACTTGTTCCTATTGCAGAGACAGAGTCTTGTGACTCCAGGGCTGCTGAGAAGGCAAGGCCAGAAAAAAACGAATGTGTGCGTCTCTATCTCCTGGTGCATCCGACCCTTGTCCTTGTGGCTGCTAACGAGGGGGTGTGGTTGTCACTGGAGGCGTTGGGGCTAAATTACCATATTAATTAGCTCATCCTTTGACCGACAAACACAGAACTAAAATGTCACCACGCTCACACTGGCCATAGGAAACACAATTAGTGGAAGTCATTATTGTTCCAGCAATGGCCTGTGTTTCTCACGCCATTTCCTGCGTCCTCAATTCCTCCCACTCCTCAGCTCCTTCGCCCATTCTCCCACTCCTGTCTTTGTTGTTTGACCCTCACAAGCCTTTCTACTTGTTTGCATTGTACAAAGCTCCTATAGGAATGTAGGATGGAGTTAGTCATCCACTCTGTTTGTGTCAGTTCTGCTCGGGCCATCACACTGAGCTGTAGTAGTAGTTTTCACTCTCAAGGCTCAGGAGGAGCAGTACGGTTTCACTTCCACATACTAATGCTGAGTAAAACTGCAGGGATTTCTATTTTGACAGGCACGGCGTGCAGCCACTGAATGATGACCTCCTCCAGAACATCGCTGCATCAGCCAGCTGTCCTGCATGCAAAAATGCCCACACAGTACATAATACTTCTGACTACTGGAGTAATTGCAATTGAAAAAAAAAAGATGTTTCACTGCATTTCTTTTCAAGGTAGCAAGTTGATCATTTTATAATATTTTTTGTCCATAAATACTAAAAACATTAATATCAGCTACAAGGTCTTCAAACTCTAAAACTTAAAGGAAAATCAGCACTTAGAAAAAAAAACACCCTGATATAAAAGCACAGCAGTATTGGATATGAACTCATTTCAGTTCTGTTTTCGCCTGTCTACATCTTACACACTTTATGGGCATGCTCGGATACATGCTGAGCAAGGAGATATTATGGCTGAACTTGAAAGTTACCAGACCTTGATCAGGATTGGGTTGCACAGGTTAATCATAAACCATTTCTGAGATTAAAGTAACTACTAGCTGGTCTTAAAGCTATAGGCCTAATGCATGACTTTTACATATACTGTAAATGTGATCAATGCTAAATGAGCATGCTCATTTAGGCAGATCAAGCCTCCCTAGAGATTTCCAACAATCGAATCAGCTAAAATCTGGTTTAACACTATGCTAACTGAAACAGGGATAAAATAATTCAACCCTGTGGTACTTCTAAACTTACAGAATCACTGCAGTTTTAAGGTGGAGACCCAAAATTTGTGTCACCAAAAGAATCTCTACTCAAATGTGAAATATGGTAACAATCTCTCCTTCCGTTCCTCAGTTATGGTGTTGTATAATAGACAGTTTTGCAGACATATCTATCTATCTATCTATCTATCTATCTATCTATCTATCTATCTATCTATCTATCTATCTATCTATCTATCTATCTATCTATCTATCTATCTATCTATCTATCTATCTATCTATCTATCTATCTATCTGTCTGTCTGTCTATCTATCTGTCTATCTATCTATCCATCCATCCATCCATCCATCCATCTATCCATCTATCCATCTATCCATCTATCCATCCAAATGTGGCAGCCTATAAAGTAGCCATTTTGTGTAATTAATTAGGAAGTAGGTAAAAAGAAAATATAAAAACAAAAAAGATGTTTGATATTGTGTGTATACCACTGACACTGAATATCTTGTTTGAGACACTACCATGTGCACGCCATATGTTTCTTTTGATCTAAAACTTTACAGTATACCACAGCTCATTCCCTCAACAGCATTCCTCTTTTGAATCACTATTGATGGCTTTGTATATTCCATGTGAAGGCATCGAATGAATAAGTTAAACCAGAGGGGACTTTTGGGCTCAAATATCCTCCTGTGTAGATCTGACGCTGGACCGCTGCTTTTGTGTTCTTCTATGCTCTCATCATTTTGACATCAAAGACATCAGCCACTTCACATGTATGGTAGCTGGAGGTAACCTTAACACTTCTTATGCAGGCCCACAGCTGTATGTGCACATGCATTGTCTCGCATCAAAATGTGTTAGACCTAGTTTGTTCCTCAGAAAATGTATTAATAATCACAATAACGGACAAAGATTTGTGAGATGGCAACTGTTGTGACCAGGTAATTGAAGAAGGAAGTCATGTGAAGAATTAGAAGGAGGGACACTGTCCTCAGAGGAAGGAGGTCGAGGTGGTTGGATGGATCAAACACTAAAATTTCACCGAGAAGAGCAGTGTTTAAACAAATCAAGCAACATCAGCAAGTACACTTATAGTTCGTATTGTATTTAACTGATGTAACTTATGTTGCTAACGTTATTAACATAAGCAATGAACTTAATTTAACCCAAACTGTGATGTTTTCCTAAACCGAATCAGGCGGTTTTGTTACCTAAACGTTGGCATCTCACAATTTGTTTTGCTCTGTGGACCAACATAGTCACTACACATTTTGTGTTGAGAGTGGGTTGGCATAGTAGTAGTAGATGCAGTAGACGCTGGACGGGAAATTGTTTCTTTTGTCCGTCCTAATCTCTTGCAGCCAGACATCTGTGTCATTGAGTTAATGGATGTGTGGAGTAATTTAAACTCAAAAGTTGGTTAGAAAAGGGGTGGAGTCACAGTGCAACAATGCAGTGGAGAATTTGTCAAACAAATAAATATCGGTTCTACATCCAGAGAAAGGTGTTTTCCCTCTGGCTGACTCAGCAAAGTCATCTGACATACTTGGAGTTGATTTCTACTTTTCAGATGTGGATGAAATGAGCTCCTCCTTCTGTCTTTTCTTTGAGAGTGCAATCTCCTTGCACACAAATGTCCAAACAGAGGTTGTGATAAAGTGTTACATCCCTGAAAACACCAGTGAACTATTTACTCAGAAGTTCTCCTCCACACCAGCCCTCTCTGGCATCTCAGTCAATGAGCTTGTAGATAGCTTCAATTCTAAAGTAAAAAATGTGATTGATGCCACTGCACCCACTGAAGTGAAGGTTGTCTCTGGTAAGCAAAGATCTCCCTGGAGAAATGCCACGCTAGTCAGAATAGAGAAAAGAGAGTGTCGAAAAACAAATCTCCAGGTTCACTGTGACATCTATAAAGAAAGACTTCGCAATTATAATTTGGAACTGAGAAATGCAAGGCAGTCCTTCTTCTCTGACATCATAACCAAAAACAATAACAATACACGCACATTATTTGCTACCGTCGACAGGCTAACAAACCCTCCAGTGTCCGTAGCTGCTGAACTCCAATCCACTTGGGCATGCAATCAATTTGCCTCCTTTTCTACTGACAAAATTCTGAAAATTAGACAAGCAGTAAGTGCCTCCACACCAACCACAGGATATGTGCTGTCCACATCTCCAAATAATATCCATTCAAATATCATGACACAATTTCATTCAAACAACCATGGAAGTCTGGAAGATATTATACAACATCTGAAGTCCTTCTCCTGCTGCTTGGATATTATACCAACACACTTTTTTAAAAAATATTTCAAACTGCATGACCACTGATCTTTTACAAATTGTAAACACATCCCTTCTCTCAGGTGTCTTCCCACAGGCCCTAAAAACTGCAGTTATTAAACCACTCCTAAAAAAGGCTTATTTAGACTCCGCAACAATGACAAATTATTGGCCAACATCAAGCCTCCCACTTTTAAGTAAAATAATTGAAAAAGCGGTTTTTCAACAGTTGAACGACTTCTTGGCCGTAAATAATTGCTTTTGATGTCTTCCAGTCAGGCTTTCGACAGCACCACAGTACTGAAACTGCTCTTGTTAAGGTTTTCAACAACATCAACTTAAACACAGACAATGGCAGAATTTCAGTCTTAGTATTACTGGATCTCAGTGCTGCATTCGACACGGTCGACCATGACATACTACTGGATAGACTAAAAATCTGGGTGGGACTCGCTGGCACAGCACTAAACTTGTTTGAATCCTACTTGAAGGACCGATAATACTTTGTGTCTGTAGCTAATTACACATCAGAGCAGACTAAAATGATATGTGTGTTCTCCAAGGTTCAATTCTGGGGCCTCTTCTGTTCACCATCTACATGCTTCCACTGGCTCTGATTATAGAAAGAAACAAAATGTGTTATCATAATTATGCAGACGACACACAAATCTACATAACTATATCGCCAGGGGACTATAACCCCATACAAGGGTTGGGTAAATGCTTTGAACAAATCAACAACTGGATGTGCCAGAATTTTCTTCAATTAAACAAAGATAAAACAGAAGTAATTGTATTTGGGGCCAAGGACGAATGATTGAAAGTCAGCGCTCAGTTTCAATCACTGATGTTAAAAACCACAAACCGAGCCAGAAATCTAGGTGTAGTTATGGATTCAGACCTCAATCTGAACAGCCACATCAAGACAATTACAAAATCAGCCTACTGTCACCTAAAGAATATATCAAGGATTAGAGGACGTATGTCTCAACAGGATTTGGAAAAACTTGTCCATGCATTCATCTTCAGTAAACTCGACTATTGTAACGGTGTGTTTAAGGGTCTCTGTAAAAAGTCAATCCGACAGCTGCAGCTGATTCAGAACGCTGCAGCTCGAGTCCTCACTAAGACCAAGAAAGTGGATCACATCACTCCAGTTCTGACGTCTTTACACTGGCTTCCTGTTCAACAAAGAATTGACTTTACAATCCTGCTGTTGGTTTATAAAGCACTGAATGGTTTAGGGCCAAAATACATTTGTGATCTGCTGCGACCTTAGGAACCCTCCAGACCCCTCAGGTCATCTGGGATGGGTCTCCTTTCTGTTCCCAGAGTCAGAACTAAACATGGAGAAGCAGCGTTCAGTTCTTCTGCTCCACATATCTGGAACAAACTCCCAGAAACCTGCAGGTCTGCTGACACTCTCAGCTGCTTCATATCAAGATTGAAGACTTTTCTGTTTGCTGCTGCCTTTAATTGAACCAGTCATGTATAATGTGATGTGTTTATGCCCGTGTGTGCACTCTGGTTATCCTGGGGACCTTCACTTGAGTCCACCAGTGTAAGAAGTGGGTCTACCCCACGGTGCCGAGTGGTGAGAGTCAAGCAGTGACAGGTCTATGAGAAGCACAGAGGAGGAGGAGGAGCAGAGGCCTCCTTGAATAAGAGGCAGTATCACATGTAGCAGTCGAGGCAGCCGCTAGGAACATACAGCGCGTGTTCAGCATATATGCTGCGTGCTGCCTATGTGGGTGGACTGAGCAGCGAGCTAATCAGATGTGTTATGTGTATCGGGTGAAAGCGTGGCTGCTTACGAAATATGTGAGAAATCTATCTCTGACCTCGAATTTCAGTTTCGTGCTGCAGCTCCTGATGACTTGTCACACGTGGCCTGATTTAGACGTGTTTTGGAGGACAAGTCAAGGGGTTGAGAAAGAATAAATTCCCCAGAGCTGTGATGTATCAAACTGAAGCATTAAAGATGATTGTTTGGCTGCTTTGCCAACTCATGTGGCTACTCTATTTATCTAGAGTTTTAAATAACCTCACGCTCAATTGAAGACTTAAAACAGCCTACAGAGACTTACTTTGTGGCAAAGTGAATGTATTTTTCTTTCTTTTTTAAGGTTACAGAATGAGCTTCACATACTGTAAATACAAAGCTAATCTGATACCACTGTTAAATCCTGAGATAAGACTCTCATTTTGATTTTGTTTGCACAGTGGGGGTGTTCCTCTTTTCTTCTCTTCTTTCCTCTCCATCCTTAATAGAAGATGCCGTTAGAAGTCCTCTCCCATGGGAAGAATACGACAGATCCCACATTGTTCATTGTTGTTTGCCTCTCCTTGAAAAGAGACGCAGGAAAGAGAAATCACAATGGTGTGGGTTGGGATGGGGAAAAATGGCATTGCAAAGATCACATTTCCATCTTCTTTGATCTGGTGTGTTAAGAGAAGGTTTTGGTGAGTTGGTGTGTATGTGTAGGGGGGTGACAATGTTTGCCTGAGTGTGTCATGACTGGGAGTGGGGGGAAGAAAAAAAAAAACAATGTATGTGAGAGAAAGGGACAGTGAAAGGAAGAACTGCGGGGAGGAGGGTGTACAGTGATGTGTAGCTGTCCTTGAGGGTTTGAGATGCATGAAGGGAGGAGTGCTCCATTCAGGGAGAGTGGGATGTTTATTTACTGCAAAGAAGCTGTCTCCCTATAGGGCTTTCCAGGGGAGCTTGTCCCCATCACTACCTCAGCTCCTGCACCTACCCTCCAGCTAAACGCCCCTGTTAAGCTCCACCCAGCCGGGGAAGACAGCGGAGAGAGAGTGAGAAAAAAAGAGTGACTCTCCTACCATAGCCCCTGGCCGTGTTCTTTCCTACCCCCATCTGGAGCTGAAAATGGGGGAAGCCACGCAGCGCCTCTGCTTCAGCATCAAGGAAAACAAGCAGACTCCTAATGCTAAAGAAGTGCTTATTAAATCCCAGGCAGCCTTGCAATTGCACTGTGCAGCCAGTCAAAATAAGAAATTGTTTGTTGTTGGTTTATTCACCCTGCCTCCCTCTTATTCCACATGCTTTCTTAACCTCCTCTAAATCTGCCTGGACTTTTCTGTTTTCTCCATTTCATTCTCCCCCTCCCTCATTTCATCTCTCTGTTTGTGAGAAATGATGTGTGGCTGAGGCAAAAACACGGGACACGACAGCCAGGCAATGAAAACATGCAGATGTGACAGTATGAGAGGGCAGATAGAAGGAGGGAGTATTAGGGGGAGAAAATGACAGGCACAAACAGTAAATCTGATAGAGCCGAGACGAGACATTGCAAACAAAAATATGTATTGTGCGGGAGGGAAAGAGAGAGCCTGAGGGATGAAATATTTGAAATAGTGAAGGAGATTGTTAGTGTGGAGAGAGAGGGAAAAAAAGAGAGAGGGTTGGGGTACACTGTGAACAGCAGATTGTGGGGGCGCGTGTTGTCGAGGTGGCCCAGGTCCCTGGTGCCCTCCTGTTTCATGGCTCTCACAGCCTGTCAGTGAAAACAGCCCAGCCATGTAGACAGCTGTGCTCAGGAGGCTGCGGGGGCGAGAGGAGAGGAGAGGAGAGGAGAGGAGAGGAGAGGAGAGGAGAGGAGAGGAGAGGAGAGGAGAGGAGAGGAGAGGAGAGGAGAGGAGAGCAGAGCAGAGCAGAGCAGAGCAGAGGAGAAGAGAGGACCTATGTTTTCCATTTTACTCCTCATCTCCATCAATGTCCTGATTTTCATCTCGGTTTGCGGTACATCCATCTCATCCAAATGTCTGGGCTCTGCCATGTTTGTTCTCTTCATCTACAAAAATAACAGAAAAAAGAAACAAAGGCATTCAACAACCTTGACCATATTTACTTGTCTGTTTGGGTAAGTGTGTGTTTGTCTTTGCTTTTGTTGAGTCAATGTCGACTAAAGTGTCCCCATTCTTTGTCTGTGTCCCGTATTAACCCAGTTCCTTGAGGCTACGTCGCATTTTGGAGAAATGGGTGTGTGTTGGAATACTAGAAGAGAAGAAATCTCACTACGCTGAGCAATAGATGGGCAGAACTGCAAGGCTGCCATTTCCGCTCGCTTGAAATCAATCACAGGTTTATTCAAGTGATTTTTATTGGCCCTAAAAAGTCCTAGCCACAGGCTAATGGGATAGATTCATTGTCAGTCCCCCGAATAACACATCTCCCAATGTGGATACTTAAAAGAGTATGACAGCTTGTCATCTAGAGCGTCTCTATGTGTTAGTACCTTTTTGTGTTCATGTCCTCAACATCAGAGGGATCCCACAGATCAATGCTCTCTCCTCTTTTCCTTTGAAGGGACAAGTACTGCCCTCCCCGCTGCACCTCCTCCCCTTCCTCTCCCAGCACTTCCTGTCATCTCGCCCTTGTTTACGAGCCTCTCCCCTGGATGGACAGGTTAATAGAGGACCTGGCTCAGCTCAGGCCTGCCTGGTTCCCATTCGCTCCCTAATAAGACATTTAATCTCCTGCATTACCTGCCTTCATGCCGGCGGCAAAGCTTTCCCCGAAAGCACTCAATCCAGTGTATGAATGTGTGTGTACTTTGGTCTCGGCTGCAGTGGCCTTCAAGTGCAAACCATAACCCCATTTTACAAATCAAATATACAAAACTTAAGAAACAACCCCATTTCAGAGAACACAAACACTTTCAGGTACACAGATTTTTAATGAAAAATATTGCCGATGTACAATCATTTGGGCATCACAACATAGATCACTACGCTTTTACAGCAATACACAAAACCCTTTTCAGTTTTTAAGAGTAAACACAAAACAATAAGGTGCAGATTATTGTTTCCTTCCAGATTGTCTGCCATATCATTTAAACAAGCCACCAGGTCTTGACTCGGAGAAACAATGCACAGGAACAGATTGTTCGGGAAATGAATTATTTTGTCATGCACTGGTATAGGGGAAAGAAAAAACTGCCCAGTTGGAGAAAGTAAATTAGTATCTCAATATGCCCACAGGCTTCGGGCTCATGAGAGACAACAGGAAGGCTGCTACTTTAAGTCTGTACGTGTGAATAAGGGGTTACTGTACCTCGTACGAGGCTGCTGGAGACTGTGTAACAAAACCACAAAACAGCATACGTCTCATCTGTTCCTTTTTTTTTCCAATACTACACAAGAAATTGCAACATGCTATAATGAATTTAATTGACCTAGTTTACCATTATGAAACAGATTAATGAATAAATGCATAAATCTCTAGAGGGAAAATTAGGAACTAAAAATGCAGCGTGACCGTCTGTGAGGCACTGAGACAAAACAGAAACACCTTGCCCATACATTACAAGTGCTCAAGTGCTCTCATAAGAATACTAATATCAAATTATTTTTACTATAGTTAGGTTTCTTCAGTATCTGTGTATAGCAACTATGGTATGATTAGGTCAAGAAATAAATACAGTAGTGCAGTTAGGTGTAGGTTTAGTTGTTTAAGGTTTGGCAATGGCTGAAAAGGAGAATGCTATTGCAGAATTGCAAACACCTGTCTAATATATCAAAGTCAGAGCACTGCATGTCCATTCACCACCCCAGCCTCCAAACTCTTTCTTCCACCTTGGTACAAAAGGGGCACACCACTGCGAATCATATTAGGCAATCACTGGCTCCATTCACACTGTGCATTCAAATGCATTTTGGGTGACCTGATCACAAGTGGACGACTCTAAATAAAGGTGTGAATGCACACAAGACACATTTGTGGTCTGCGATGCACATGGACACATTATTTTAGCAGTTTGTCTGTGAATGTGTCCTGGGCCATTTGAAGGACCACTTACCGAACTGACATTAACTTTCTAACCAAATAATGTCCAATAGAAAAACATTCCTGTGTGATTCTGCCAAGGGCCGATCATCGATGTAGAAAGTAGGAGAGATTTACTTGCAAACTGCAAACTGAACCTGTAGACTATGAAGTAGCTGTTTAGTGAATAAAAACACAGGCTTTCTACCTGACTCTTGTTTCACTATGGCCTTCTCTGGGTTCAGTTTATAAGTTTTAAGAAGGAGTTCCATTTGTGCATTTTGAGCACAAAGAAAGCAAGCAATCAGAACCTGACACCCTTAATTGAGTCGGTTCATTTTCTTCATCAGATTATTCGCCATCCTAATAATGTCAAACCATTTATCACACAGTATTATGTTAAATGTCTTGAATGCAATATATCAGGTCAGTGATATGAAGGCATCAACATCATCACTTTTATTTACACAGCATTTTTAAAAAGTCGACACAAGTGGAATGGAAATAAAAGAAAAGACATGGTAGAATTTCTTTAAGAGCAATTCAAATGTTATATGACAACATAATTTGATAGAAAGATTTACAGTAATAATTGACATGTGAAACAGATCATAAGTAGGCTAACTGGCGATGCATTAAAAATGAGGCTCCAGTGAGCAAGAGTGTTTCATTTTGCTAAATGCTTGTTGCTTTGACTCCTGTCTCCTTGCATTTAATTATTTACTTGTTTATTGCATGTGATGCAGTGTTTATTTGCATATTGAGCGTTGAAGTGAGAACCGTTCACAAGTGGTCACTTGAGATGCATGTGGAATCGCTTGTTGATGCAAAATGGGAACTAAACATACTAAGAAGTGTGTGTGTGTGTTTGATATGGTATCACCTACAATTGTTAATGCTAGGTGTGAACAGGGCCAAACCATATAAGAATAATTTGAATGATCCAACGCTGATTACTGAGTGTTACTTTTGAGTCATCTGGTCTGGTCATCATATGCATCAAGAATAATTGATCTCGTTTGGTTTCTGATACAATGTCATGTTTTTGTAATGTCTTTGTGTTTTCCTTTTCTTACTGTTGAAATGCATTTTGCATCCCAGGGCCACCGTATCGCAGTCTACAATTAAAGACAGATGAACACACCAACAAAAGTAACGCCCAGCACCCAAGATTACCCTGTAAATCAGCTCCAAAGGAAACGATAACAACCCCCTGAAAACACAGAAACACAAGCACTGTGATCTTTTTACTGGGGGAGGAATGAAAGACAGGAACTGTATAGGAATGGGGAGCCAGGACTGGTCTATAATGCCTGGACTTTAGGTGGTTTAAATCACCTTGACTGGCTGAGCTCTAAAAGCGAGCCAACTCCCTCCTGTCCACAGGGAGACCAGGCGGCCAGTAAACAATGTCCACCTCACCCTCTGCAACCAGGGGAGGGAGAGGAAACGGCATGTCCTTGGGGCCTCAACTTTGACCCCCCTCCCTGATGAAATGTGGGCCCTGCCCTGCGGTGCAGACTTGTTTGAACTTGAGTCTCTAATGGGCGAGGGTGTGTGTATGTTTTTGATTGTGCCTTTGTGTTTGTGTGCTTTTTCGTGTATTTGTCACACAGTGGAGTTACAAAACAGTTATTTGATGGGGAATAACTCAAAATAATGACTCTCTGGATTACTGAATTACATGTTTGATGGGGAAAAGACGTTTTGATTGTGGTTCTGCATCATTTCAAATAATGGCCTTTGAATGGTTTATGTTTCAACTCACTCTGTGAATAAGAATAAATTGTTAACTTCCCACTGTATTGACCTTGGAACCAAAGAAATACAATTGTATTTCAAGGAATTCATGTTACTTTTGCTGTGTGATTTGTTAATTATGTATCTACTCGTCTACTAGACGAATATAACAGTTTCATTAATAGAATGAGTGAGTGAGTAGAGGCTGAGCGGTGTTGTAAGAATGTTTACACAGGCCTCACTGGTGCTTTGATAAATGTGCTAGGAAATGACCTGTGTGTAATGCCAGTTACGCTGTTCATTTATATTCGATATGATACTTGGCACATTGTCCATCAGCAAAGCACAATGACCTTTACCATACTGATGAACAGCTTTTCGCTGTATGTTTTCAGAGGATTTATGCCTCGTGAAACAGCTGTATCTGGATTTGAACTGGGATATTTTGTGAGCTACTTTGCCCCACAAAAGTCGTGTGTGTAAGCCAGTCCTCATTTTGTTCTTTTTCTGTGAGTACTTACTCTGAGGTACTATAAGATAGGCTGCCAGTTTGTTGCAAAACATTACAAAGCAGAAGATGGATACGTGGTTTTTATGTATTTGTTTCAGAAAACATGATTTGTGTAAATATACAATTGATAATGAGTTATTGTGAAATTATTTAATATCATGATGTATTTGGTTGTTGTCTCAGTGGTGGATAACAGGTCAAAATTGGCATTGATATTCACTATTAATAACAGACACACAGGAAAACACGAGTGGGATCTGAAATGTTCCACTTCCTGTCAAATCCTCCTGCTGTGGCTGTTAGCTGAGGCAATTTAAAGTCGTCTCTGTTTCCATGGTGCATCTGAAATACAAGCCATCTTTGTACAAATTGATCTGTCGGATGTCCTTCATACTGTGCCTGGTGTTCCCCTAATTGACAATGCACATTTTTCCATTTCTGCTCTTTTAAATTTCAAATGACGGATGAAAAATAAGGCTGCCTTCTGCCCATGCAAAGAGCACCTTCAGACTATGGATGGCGGCTACAAGTGTCGTAACCTAGCAACCAGGAAGTCGCTGTGTGAGAGAGCACAGAGAGAGAGAGAGAGAGAGAGAGAGAGAGAGAGAGAGAGAGAGAGAGAGAGAGACCAGGGGTTTCCTCTTGAAAAAAATAAATAAAAAAACCCTCACACTCATTCTAGTTTATTCATGCCTTTGTTTGACCAGCTATTTTAAGACCTTTGGGTGTTGCTCTCTCACCCCAGGATTCATTTATTTTTAGCGTCATCTCATGCTTCCTGTCTTTTCTTGCTGGGGGAACACTGTTTAACCCTTTTCCATATCTGTTGTGCTGCCTGCATCACCCGCATGGGAGAACCAAAAAGGAGGATGGTGGAAATGTGTGCATGTTTGTGTGTGTGAGAGGGCTTAGGAAGAGAGGGGAGCAGAGACGGCAGGAAAGAGAATAAGGGAGGAGAAGAGACAGGGGGAGTTTTTTTCCATCTGTTTTTTGGCTGAATCTTTTCTTTTTGTTTGAGGCCATCATGCCAGGAAACATGTTTTGTTTTTGACTGTGGTTGTTTCACCATCTGGGCTATTACCTATTACAGGAAATTTTCTTTGTCCTTGTTTACACTACATTTTGGCGAGCTCTGTGTGTACACTCATGTTAGACTTTCAACGCTCTTATATGTGCAGTCCACTGGTGTTTATGCTTTTGTTTATGAAGCAGAATGCTCTTGTTCTTGCTGCTGCTGCTATTTTGATGATATTCAAATTGTCTGTTTTACAGAATTAAAGGGTACGCAGATATTCCACATTTTTGTTTGTGTCAACACATTAAAAGACCAAAACATGCAATGTGTTAGTCCATCTCTCATAATTTCTGACTCCCCAGCTTGTCTGTAGCAAATGTGGGACATTTAAAAGAGCATGCAATACCAAGATTGATGTGATGCCACATTAATGTCCTTCTCAGTTAGGTCCGAATGCATGACTAAAATTCCCACTAAAATTAACCACTAAAATCAAGAAAATGATACAACTCTTCTCCACTATGATATTGGTGCCAAGGAATCAAATTCTTATAATAAAAATAAGTAATTTCGCATTTCACACAATTTTGCTCATCGTTTTACAGATGCCACTCTTCCAAGGATTTAGGAAAATAGTTTTGGGCCAGTGTGCTTGTGATGAATATGGTTTGGTGATCATGCCAAAATCGCTGCACAACTCAGCACTGCTCCTCGGGGCTTTTTAGTGACGGCTAACAGCCTAGAGCTGCATAGGAGCAGCCTACAGTGCAATTCAGTCCAACTCCAAACCCTTCAGATTTTTTCCAAAAACACACTCAAATGACTTGAGATAACCATTTGACTTTTTTTCTTTCACATGCAGTCCTCTTTATATGGAAAATCAATGCCGTTGACCTTAAAATGTAAGTCACAAACATTTAATTAAGTTTAAACTAACAGTGAATGTGGAACTGACTTTAAACACGGCTCATTGGTGTGTTTTTATGACCTCAGGCGAGGAAATATTTGTTTGTGTGATCAGTATATTGTTGCTTTTTGGTTTTTCAGAAGGGGAACAATAGCCTTAAGCCATTGAATATCCTGTGATCCTTCAATTACATGAAACATTAAAGTCACAATGGGAGATACAGGCTTTTTATATGAGGTTTCTCTGAGACACAGATGATGTATTTACATCTGTTTGAATTATTACATGTCCCTCTCTGTTGTGCATACTCTAAGGCATCATAATGTACATGGGTGTTCCCTGAGAATGAATGCGAATTGATGTCTTCTCTTAATCACCCCCATCTTCCGACTGCGTCTCATTCTCGCTACCCCCAAATTTGCATAGTCAAAGCAGTGATCATTTACATGAAAGCCTAGGTGCAATTCATTTCAGGCTGAAGTCACTCCCTCTCCCTGGTTGAAGAGCTGCAGCTCCAGACCGCGTCTGTGGGGAACGATAGGGAAAAAAATAAATGAGGGAATCATATAGGGATGCTGAGTAGCTGATGCGTTGCTCTCTAGTGGCAATGTGATTTTACTGTCATTGGTTGGAGAAAGGTCAAAGGAAAGGCGCATTGAAATGGGGGAATACATAGGCAAGCATACTGCAGTGCATAGGGAGAGTGGGCCTGCCAATGAAGTCCCAATCTATTCCCATCACGCTCTCTGTTCACTCCCATTACAGACCTCATCAGCATCAAATCCTCACTAGCAGCAGCACACCCTCCCCCGCATACAGTATGCTCCCTCTTTCTCACGAATGCAAAAACACACACACACACACACACACACACACACACACACACACACACACACACACACACACACACACACACACACACACACACAACAACTTTGCAGGCTTTGCGAAAGGAGACTATTTGTTTAAATCTTCTCAGCAGTCTGTGTGTTTGTGTGAGTTTCTACATGCATTTTTGTGTGCATGTCAACTCTAAATAACATTAGCTATTCAGATTGTCAGCCTATTCTCTGTGGTGGTCATTATCTATGAACTCTAACCAACAATCTGAGCCGACAGAATGGCTTCTTTCTCCATAGTACCATTCATGACATAAACCTGTATCGTGTACATTTTCAGCATACATCATAGTAAGTCATTTCAAATGGATGCAAATTAAACATTATTTTTTAAAAAGAAGCAAAAACAAAGAAGAAAAAAAACAAAAAACACAAGACTTCACAAGGAAATATAATTGTTGGTTATTCTGCTTTATGGTGACGACCAGCTGGAGGTTACAGTTCCTATTAACCAGTACATCCCTTCTCTCTCTGCTCCATCCCTCTGTTCTCTCCACCTCCATGTCCTCCTTCCCCTCCCGGTCCCTCTACCTGAGGTAGTGGACCGATACCTTTGCCACATCCAGACAGGTGCACCACCATCTCTACCTCCACCACCTTGTAGTCCTACACCCCTCTCTGTCCACCTCGGCTCAGCTCTGCTCAGCTAACATGACAGGCCGGGCAGATGATGATAAATGCCGAGGAGGAAAAGCAATTACTGGATCAGTTAGGTGTAGTAGGGAGCGCTCAGGGCACTCATTACCAACAGACTGTAGAGTTTGGGATGCGCACACACACAGAGACAACACATACACTTGCATTTTCACTGGATTTATTGCATCAACAGCAACCATTACATATGACAAAGAGTTGATCTGTTTCTTTTTTTGTTTAAGACTTACATCTGTTTAAGTGGATTGAACCTTTAAAATTTTCATTAGTAATTTAATGCTGCACATGTGCTAAAGGAAACAAAAACGAGCTCAAGAGTGTCAAGCAGATGAAACAACACCGTCACAGATGCACAACGTGAATAGGTTAATATCCGTGCGGCTGTAATGTGGCATGCAATTGTTGATGTGAGCTATACAGTTGTGTGACGTGCCATCTGCACACCTGTCAAAGCTGAGGAAGCTGCATGTATAGAGTGGAAGCCAAGGAGGATAAGGCAGCCTTGGTGATTGACAGTAGCACTAAGGTTGTCATAGGACAGCTGCAGTCCTCGCTGTCCCCTGAGGAGGATGTAGAAACACTAATAAGAAGGGAGAGACACACACACACACACAGAGGGAAAGAGGGAGATTGAGGAAAAACAAATGATTTGTATTTACCCTGTAAATGCACACACCGCACGCACACACACACACACACACACACACACACACACACACACACACACACACACACACACACACACACACACACACACAACATATATGAGCGCACACTCTTTCTTGCAGGCTAAAACAGAGGCAGTTGCCTCGTCTTTGTGTGTATGTGAGTGGTGGGTGGTGAGATCGCAGGTCAGGCCCACGCAGTCCCCATTCAGCCGTACAGTGTGCAGCACGCACCGGCTACACCGAGGCCAGAATGGCAGACGGAACAAATAGGAGCTCAAGCATGCACACACACTTAGAAAGAGAGGCACATATATTTACACATCCCGACACACACACACAAACAAGGTTTCTGTTTCTGCAACTCCTCTACATTGCTGCCCCCGCTCAGTCAGAGACATGCTGATTATTGCATCCTAGTTAAAGTCAATGAACACACTCAACATGATGATGCACATGTAATAAGTTTAACAGAAAAGCTTTTACTTTACCTTGCAGAGTTTTCTCAAAGGTTTGGAGGGGCAATTTATCCAGAAAGCAGAGGGGGAAAAAAACAAAAAGAAATAGTCTAACTGGATGATAAGTAGTGTTTAAAAGGCATGATCTTTTTTTGCTTTGAAAAACTTTCCTTTTTCTCTGACAGAATGTCCAGCCACAAATACATAAGCGTCCATGGGTCTTAATTGTGGGTTTCCTTTACCACTACACTACTCACAGCAAACATGTGATTACAAAAACAGCTTGATTCTGTTGGACATCTAATCACTGGTTGCATTGCGGTTCACCCTTATTTCACTTTCCTTAATCTTAACTGTCAGAGGAGGTGTGTGTTTGACTTTGATAATGGGTATGTTTGGTTATCTGGCTTGCAGGGGCATTCTGTCACATGTCGGACCACATTTGGACCGGACAGGATGTTCTAAACAAGTTCATGCTTGAGCGCCGCTGGGAGAGGATGATGTAGTGCCACTGTAGGTGGCAGAGATACACAAAGTCTCAAAGTGTGTTTACGTGCGTTTATGTGTGTGTGTGTGTGTGTGTGTGTGTGTGTGTGTGTGTGTGTGTGTGTGTGTGTGTGTGTGTGTGTGTGTGTGTGTGCGTCAGAGCCAGAGTGAATGTTTGTGTATATGGGCGAGTGGGGGTGGCAGGGCTATAATCTGCTCCAAACTGCTTGCGGGCAGAGGCGAGGTGGGCGAGACAGTGATACAGAAAGAGAGCAAGGGAAGGAGAGAGCGAGGGGAGGGAGGGAGCGAGGAATGGAGGGAGGTGTGTGTGTGTGTGTGTGGGGGGGGGGGGGGGTATGAGGACAAGCAAGGAAGTAATGAGTTGGCAAGAGAGAAGAAATACACAAAGAAAGGAAAAACAAGAAGAGAAGGAGGGAAAAGTGGAGGTGAGTGGAGAGCAGAGTGGATTCACGTGGCTTACTGATGCTCTACAGCTACTGTACCCACTGTCCTCTCTCCTCTCCCACCCATTGTCATGCCGGACTCCGTGGGCGCCAGCAAAGCAGCTAATTCCTCTGACATTTACGTTGCTTTCTCAGTCCTCGAGTGACGCAAGCCTGGCCGCAGTCACTGTCAGCACCCACAATGGCCTCAGGTGGATGAGAGGTGGTGGATAGTGCCGAGCAGATCATGGACCGCTCAACCCTAACTGGGGTCTCGCCAATGAGGAGACCCCTACAAATACTCTCGGAGCCAAGGTCCTGCATATTGTTTTATATTATACAGTATGTCTTGAATAAAATAGGATTAGTGTGGGTGGAAGAATAAGAGACGATAACAGTGTGGAGGAAAAAAGTGAACGGAATTGATGGCGAGGAAAAGGACAAGCAAGAAAGAAATAGGGAATTGATAGCGTGAGGAATTTAAAAAATGTTCTCTCTTCCGTGCCAAAGTATGCACTTGGGTTTTAACGTACGAATTACATGAATTCACTTTGAACCATCAAGAAATATTTTCAAAAAGACTGCAGGAGTTTGGCTTGTTGGTCACCTCACACACACACATCCAATAATGCCCTGCTACTGTGTAACCTTTATGTTGCTGTGCATCACTTTCACTCAATCATGTTTGGGCAAGTTTTGTTATATGAGATGTTATAGGTTACAAAAACAATTCCAAATTATGATGATATTTTCAGAAGATTGGTATATCTCTCTTAGAAATGCCAAACAGTTCTGCAGCCATACAACACACACTAGTCAGCCTGCTTGTGGAAAATAATACCAGCATAAATATATATCAGATGTTTGCTTGCTTTAATTTACGCATCTTGCTTATGTTTTTGTAATTCAAACTTACTGCTTATACTGTATCTCAGAACAACAATGCAAACTATCAATTACAGCCGCCAGCGTGTGGATTCGGCCTTGTGTTGTAGGTATGGTTTCAATGATAAATACCAAAGACGGAATGTAAATAAAGGTGAAAGAAAACACATCAACAGGTGGAGTCATACTTTATTCTCACAATGAAAACTGATAAAATATTTGAAATGGGATTTCTAATGATTTCTTAAGAGACTTTTTTTTTTTTTTTTTTTTTTTTTTTTTTTTTAACCAAGTTATACTAACAGTTACTAATACTAACAAAATAATTTTGCTTGGACCATTGGTCCGCTAATAGACTGCTAATTCTTGCCCAATAATAGAGTATACCTTTACTTTTTGGAGTCATGAAGTGACCACTTTTCTCAAGTCTAGTGCAAATATTTAAATATGACTTTGATGAATGGTTTTGCTTTGTATTATGTTAACATTATTACACTGTACCTGTGTTTTTTTTAGATCCAGACCAAGGAGAGAAAACTGCAGGTTTTAACTGTGTCATCGTCTCTCTTCCTGTGTCAAATGTGGGAATAACTACAGGGCAGATGCATGGTTTGACGGTTAAATATAACAGTGCACAGTTATGCCTTGCACTCTCGCACTCATGCAACATGCAGAGTCCTGTCTCTTATGGAGCATCCTCGAGGCACACACTGTTCAATCTTTCAACAGTATCTTATCTTCACCTCCATTTACTTTTTTCTCTCCGCCCTCTCATCACTTCCCCTCCGCGTACTCTGCAGGCCTCACTGATAGATATAATTGTCAGGACACTCACAGAGCCTGAAGGAACAAACTGACACACACACACACACACAATCAGTCAGTCTCTCACGGACACATTCATTACTACCTTACATAACTCCCTAACTAATGTACTTTAATTTAGTGGTAGACACAATCAGGGCAAATTGACACCAGACAGACATGTGAATCCTGTGATGATCCATCTTTGAGAAAAACTATTTTGACAATGGACAGGAGACACCCTCTTAAACAGCAGTCATTCCTGAATTGCCTTTGCAAATGACTGTAAAGAGAATGCAAATATCTCTTTGTGGGTTTTTCCGCTTCGAGCTTGAACATGCAAATGATAGATAGAATACATTCTCCTGCAGAGTGTTGCTTTGTTGACTGTCCCAGTCACTGTCTGTACATTCAGTCTTCCTCTTATTTTTTTATATTTTTTTTTTAGGTATCTACACTACAGGGTCTGTAAGAATCTGAGAATGCATGCCGGTTCCTCCATTTTCTGCCGATGCTTGTGTCAATCTATTCACTCTGCCCAGCCTTGAATTTACAAAGGGGGATAATAATTTCTATTGCTGTCCTGGTCACTGACCACTTTGAATACAAATATGTAGTTATTTATTTTTCTTTCATTCTGATGTCATACATTTGTTTCTGTAGATGTGGGTTCAAACAGAGTTCATGAGTGGAATGGAAAATATCTGGAGTGATGTTGTCTTGGGTGGGATGATAGGAGTGGAACTGACCACTCAGATATGAAATGGTGAGATGAGGAGTGTATGACTGATCTGATCATTTCTTCATCATCAGGAAATGATGACGACTGCTTTCAGGGACCCTGATAAAGAACAACGGCTTCATTAATATTTGTTATTTAACAGTCTTATTAAATTAAAGTTTTTTTTTTTTTTTTTTTTTTTTTACAACCCATAAGTACTATACACACACACACCAACATAGACACATATACTGTAGTACAAGCTGAATTGATACAGACTTGGCCATCTTCATCTTAGACCAAAGACAATGTGATTGAGCTGCAATCTGCGACCCCCTCCTCGCAGCCTCCCGTACTCACCCGGACAGATCTAAATGATATTGACAGTTGAATAAATTTTCTGCATGAAATCATGTCAGCTCGAGCATGCAGCCCCCCAACATGTCTATGACCCACTGAAGTGCTAAATAATTACATTAGTTTCCAGAGGCTAATTTGACTGAGAGCAATAATTCTGGTCCCATTTCACCAAAGCTGTTTTCATATATTTAAAATCGGTATTGGAAAATTAAACTGAACTGCAGGTTACTGTACTGTATTACAGGGGGATAATCAAGACTTTGGACTGCGGTGTACCTGCAGGGTTAATGATGCTATGAAGGATGTCAGTCATCAGCAGATATTAAGATCTGTGATTATAGGTAAGCTGGTACTTCACAGGAGAAAAACTGTCATGGCAACCATATTGATGAGTAAAGACACCCCCAATGTCATATAAACCAGTATACAGGGAGAAATGAAGGAGGTGAACAGTTTGATAATAAAGCAAATCACTCGGTGGATAGATTTTCATCATGACAAAGGTTTATCATGACATCAAATGCGACACATCTGTGGGTTCATATGAAGGAAGCAAAATAGCAATAATAATATACATTAGAAGAAATAATAATAGAGGAAATATGGCACAAAGTAACTTAGAAAGCCAGTAAACATGGCATGTAATACCTTCCTTCCTTGAATTAGTGTTTAATCTGTGTTTTGTCTGTGTAGGTCTTGTCATGTCTTGTCTGAAAAAAAGCGTTCTAATAGATTCATTCATCACGATCTGTCTGGAAAACACTATGACTTACAGTATGAGGCTTACACAGCTTTTATGTCTGTTTAATGACTTACTGCCTCTAATAGCCACTGTTTACTCCTTAAAACCTGTTACCCATAGAGCTACAATAACATTGTCATTAATGACTTTGTCGGATCTCTTATGTCTGTTTAATATCATTGCAATTACAGAAATAACAAAGTATTAGCATGCCGTATAATAGCACATGTTTATTGCTGACAAATGCTTTGACATTTACGTGTTTCCAGGCTACATTACAATGAGACTGTTTGGCTGCAGTTTCCTAAGATGGGCTTATGTGTTTTGGTTGAAGATGCGTTGCTGTCTGAGAGTGAGGTTATGTAAGTGCGTTTGGTCTGACTGCTCTTTCCACTGCTGGAGTTTCTGCCCCCTGGTAGTTGCAACATCAAACGTCTGACTCCTGTGACTACAAGACTGCACTCTCTTTATTGTGTCCTTGTGTGTGTGTGTGTGTGTGTGTGTGTGTGTGTGTGTATGTGTGCATGAAGGGGGGTGATCCTTGCATAATAAAGAACAGTTACATCATTGAACTAAAAGACAGAAACCTCCCTCTTTGCCTGCGGACGACTGTCTGTGGCTCAGCATTCATGTGAGACTCAATGTGTTTCCTATTAGGAGAGCGGTTGCACTGTGTTTTCACTGATAGGTCATTGTCACACAGAATTATGAAATAAGGTTTTTCTGGTACATCTTCTGGGAAGAGTTGAGCCATGTGAGACCGGAAGTTTGAGAATCAGGGAACAGACAAAGGTCGTTGGCTGCAGGGTTAAGGCAATACGGGTTAAGTAGCGTTAAAGCTTCCTCTCACTGAAAAGCCCTTTAATCCTGATGAGGACAAACAACTTGCTGTCATACACACGCATTTAGTAACACACACTTGTACACACACACACACACACACACACACACACACACACACACACACACACAAACACACACACACACACAAACACAAGGGTTTGCTGATGAGCGAGGCAGGGGTCACCCTGAAGGATAACTGCTGATAACGACAAAAACAGTTGTTCCTCGATGATGAATACACACACAGATATATGTGTGACACACATATAAACAAAGCCGTTATCTGTTCAGCACAGAAATTGTGGTTGTTGTATTTTTAGGAACCAAAATCATGTTCTGAGAGTTAAATGCATTTCACAGTTTGAAACTGAGATACATGTTCACTTCCCCTCATCGCTCATCATCTCAAAGTCATGACCCGAAAGCAGTTTTACCCAAATTTCTCTGTCTCGATCATCTCATCTCCGCTCCCTTGGCAGCTGTGTCAACACCACCCACAGGCCTCCAGCCTTAAACAAATCTTCCACACAGCCATTGTACACCATGCCACTCCCCAGACGCAGCAACAGCAAGGCTGCACTGACAACTCTATAAATGCTGGCAGTCAGTCTCAGAACAACATTGATTTTGTTCCAATCAATCCAGAGAGATTGCAACGTATGGTAAATGACACAGCCTGTGTGCCATAGCATACATTTCAACATTAATTGTTGCCGGGCAGATTCGGCTGGACAAATGGTGGGTTGGTCCCGTGAGGCTTACGGGAATGAGAAACATTAGCATAGTGTCTGCTCACTAGAGCTCCGTGGGAGGCCCAGCTGTCACCCATTTCTCAACTTCAACGAGACAAACTTGATCCCTGCCTGTCACCCTTATTCTAAACTTTACTCAGCAATAATTTGGTATCAAAAGTAACTAAAATAACAAACATTTTCATTTGACTTGATTAAGTCGGTATTTATAAGGTTACATAATGGTGACTGAGCCTGTGGCCTGCTGATGAAATCCCTTATATTTGCAGTATCACAAACTGGGCTGGGTGTCTGTGATGTCAAAATCACGTGACGCACAGTTAGTGACGCGTTTTCCATCACCCAGCAGTGGTTGCTCCACCAGAGACATTAGGCGGAGCTAATGCAACAGGCTTGCTCTTCAACTCACTCTACAACTCACAACTGACTAATGACACACACGCGACACTGTATGGATCTCTGGGAAGTGAAGTCCAAAAGCACAGCTCCTCTTTGGATCAGTGATTGTTCCTTTAAATTCTGACTTGATTTTGGTGACAGTGGTAAAAAAAACAAAAACAAAGCAGAACTTATTTTTATTATCATAATAATTGTTTTAGTTTATTTTAAAGAAATAATATTATTCACATACTCCTTTTTTATCTGTGTCAAGGCTAAAAAGACACAATAAAGCGTTAGTTCAGCTACGTTTAGCATAACAGCTATAAACAGGGCAAACAGCTATGCTGGCTCTGTCCAAAGCAAACAAAATCTGCGTACCGGCTCCTCGAAAGGTCACTAATTTACACTAATTGAATTCACTGAAGTGCTTCTAGCTGGTTTTTGTTTCCATTGGACAGACGCAGGCCAGCTATTTCTAGTTTTTGTGCTATGCCAAACTAACCATCACCTGGCTCTATTTAGTCAACAGATAAGAGAGTGGTACCTTTTCATCAAGATAGCTGATCAGCATATCTCCCAAAAGGTCACTCTATTCCTTTAATCTTTATTTTGGTCATTTTTCAGGAAACACCATTTCCTTCTCCACCTATGAGCTTTTGATTGCTAACATAAATTCATATTGCAGGCTTTTGCCCATGGAGCGTCTGTACGGTCAAGGAACTGCTGTGGATGTTATTCTAGCTGTCAGGCTTTGTTTGCCTTTCATTTGAACATTTTCCTGTCTCTCATTCCTAACCTTTGTATGTTTTCTCTTCACCCCGCCTCTTGTTTTGTGTCATAACAAAGTGAGTTATATTCCCTCCACCAATAGTTTTCTCATACTCTCTCCTTATGGTTGATTTTGCTGTTTATGTTTCCACTCCATCATTCCTTCCCACTCAGATGGATCAGAGATGGGACAAGGCCTGCTTTTCTACTCTCTGTGATGTGGGCTTGGGTTGCTATGTGTGTTTGTGTGTGTGGTTTTGGCACAGGGCATGTTTCAGAAAGTATGTCAGGAGAGGTGTGTGCTAGCTGTGTGACGTCACCTGAATATCTCTGGTGATGGAGGTGTGGGAGTTTGCGTCTTAAACAGGCTGCACCGTGCTGATTTTGATCTGAATTCATCTTCATGGACACAGATTGTAAGGGGAGGGGGTTCCTGTGCTGACAGCCTGCCTGCTGCCTCTTGACTGTAGAAAAATATTAATGTACCAGTGAGCAGCAAGGCTGCCAGGACTCCCTTACTCTCTGTGTCAGTCTGTGTCTGATTGCTGGGAAAGACTTCTAGACTTCTATGAGTTTTGCTGCTGGACCTGCCGCAGGCTTGGCTTAAGGCCCTGACAGGGATCAGAGTGGCATAGCAGCACTCATGCCAGGGCTCACACAAACACCAGCAGATACTGTACACATACACGCAGTTGAGTAAATGGGTCTGGTAAGAAAAGTCAGTCATATTTTTATTCTTCTCTTTTTTTTAATTCTTGGCAATTAAGCTGCTGATGTGTCGTGCCATTGGCTGCACAGGAGGAAGCTGGACACTGCTGGTCACAACATTCCCACAAACACTCACACACAACCATATTTAGGCAAAGCAGAAACAACCTACAGACAACCTGAACAGCCTTGGGCCACTTGTGATTACACCACACATGAATGGCTGCCTGTCGAGGCAAAGGGCGCTGGGAGCAGATGTGACGTCCTGCTCAGAATCCAGTACGTAATCACATGCGACAGAAGAGCCGGTCAGAGATAATAAAGGTAAACATTTGCTCTTCAGGTTATTTCCTGAGCTTTGTGCTAAATTTGGACTTGGTGACAGCCAGGCAGTGTCTCGTCCAACCTGACCAACCTGTGGCTCAGGGCCATTTCCCAATGGCTCTGACCTTTTCTCCTGCCCTCCCTGTCTCTCTATCTCCAACAGATATGATAATATACAGTATCCAGGCTTTATGGTGAAACACACCAAGAGAAAAGGCAGAGAGAGCAAGACTTTATTAATCACTGGCCAGTGAGTGCACATGAATGAATAGAAGGTCTAAAACAGAAGAGATAAAGAGCGAAAGCAGCAACAGAAAGGGGAGTGTAGATGCGAACAATGCTCTTTTGAGGTTGACGGTTGTGTTGTAGAAGCAGCAGAGCAGAAAGAGAGGAGAGGTGCTGTCCCCATTGGTAAATAGTGCTCTGCCCTTTGTGTTTGGTTTAGAAGAGGAGGAGTAACTGCTGACCACATCAACCACAGGCCTTTAACTTACGGCACAAGCACTTTCTGCATGACCTTCACATTAGAGCGGCTTTAAACTGATGTCTGGAAAAGGTGAACGGGAATTGCACCTTTCAGAGTGCAAAAGTTCGACATTGGGGCAAAACCAAAGTATTCAGTACCCTTTCTTGCAAAACTGTTTCTTTTTACCTCTTCATTTTGTTCTTTCAAAGGGACAATTATGTACCTCAAGCAATTAAAATATACCTTAAAACAACAGTACAGTGTGGTGAATTTTTGTTTTTACACTTTTATTTTGGTCAACAAGATGTTAGATATGGATAAGAACTCCTGATAGATGGATTTTGTTTCCTCTGGGAAGAACAAGGTTAGCTTTTTCCTCATTTACAGGATTTATGCTAAGCTAACTGTCTGCTAATGTTCAGGTCATATTCCCCATATGAGAGTGGCATTGATCTTCTCATTGTATTTCCAAAGATATCTTGAAACTGATACTTAGAGTAATAGCTGTAGCTTTATTCCAGATATAAATAGAACAAGTTTGCACTGTGAACATAAGAAACCATCCCACAATGGCCTATATGTGACTGGTATCATAGTCCTTCTAAAAGTATACTTTTGACTAGCTTGTATTTTTAAAGTGTGAGCATTATCTTTTCTGCCTTTTGTGTGAACTTAAATTATTAATCTTGGAGATGACAAAAGAAGCCATCTATTCAGCACTACACACTTGCAACCTGTCAACCAAAGCCAAACTGACATTTATTAGTTTAAATTTGTTTTGCTTATCCATCCATTTTAGATTGAAACTAATTTTGATTGAAATAAACTGTGAGTAACAGACTGTAGGTGAGTTCTATATAGAAAATAAATCTTTAATGATCCCCATGGAGTTAGTCGGTCATTAAAGCAGAAATAAATAAAACATAAAAAATAACTCCTGGCATGGTAATCGAAATTCAGAAAAGGGCAATGTAAATTAGTCTTGCTCCTGATGCACTCATTCACATTAAAATGTTTCAGGCTGTCCTGTCACTCCCACACTGCAAAGTGTCTTTCTGATGAGTTTTATCATAAGGCAGGCTCTGACAGGACTGCCTCCTCTCACCTCTGACTGTGTAAATTTACCAAACACTGGCCTGGGACTGATTACCTCCCTCCCTCCGCTCCGGCTGTCTCTGTATATGTCTGCTGATGTTGTTTAGAGGAGTACAGACCACTTCGAATTGTCCTCGGTGTGGAATGGAAACGCCGACAATCAGGGGGAGTGCTGCAGCACATTCTTATATGTCACTTTTTAGCAAAACACACAAGCCAAGCTCTTATTCTCCGTCTCCGCATGGAGTTTTGCAGTGTGGGCAGAGGGTGATGAATACAATGGAGAGAAAATAGAGGAGAGGAGAGAGGGGGAGTGGGGATGGAGGAGAGTGCGTGGGTGAGCAGATAGGACTGGAGATGAGGGGGAGGGGGCAGGTTAAGTTGGTGCCTACACAGGGCTCTATCCCACAGGCTCTCTCCTGTCTCCCACGCCTGGCCCCTCTAACCTGGCCTAGCTTCTGTTTAATGTCTGGCTCTGTCACACCTCGGCCCACTCCCTAGAGATCTGCACGTCTGTGGAGTAAAGTACATTTCAAACTAGTTCTCCAAAGGGAAAAAAAAAACACGCTGGAGAAGACTTCAGTGTGGATTTTTTTTGTCCTTTCATCTCTCAAGCAGTTTGTGCTTGGCTACATCTCTGGCTCTGTTTCTCATCCTGCTCTAAAACTCTTTTTACCTCTACTTTTGCAGGACTTGTATTTCACTTTTTTGGCTCAGCTCATTTAATCATCCTTTCACTTCTAGCACGTTCCATCAATCTATTCTCACAATATAATATTTTTTTTATTTTACTTTTATTAGAAGTTAATAATTGTAAACTATCAGCTGCGCAAAGGAGGGGCTTGCTGTGTTGTAGTTACCCCCAGAATATAGCACTCCCATGATTTTTTTTTTTTTTTAACGTTTATTAGTAATTTGTACTCTTGCTGGTACGATGCAACATTAATACTAAGTATTAATGTTAACAATTAAAATGCTGCACTTATAAAAGCTCAAATTTGATTCTGCTGTCATTAAGGAGTCTGCACCAAAGTGGGTGCAAGGGAGGGGCTACCCCTGTGATAGTCATAGCACCCCCAGGCTATTTTTCATCATTCAAATTTTTGTATTCTTATTCTGTGGGTGCTATCATTTATAATTTGAAAAATAAATGAAAACATGAATTAAACAAACAGATTATTTTTCGACTTAAAAAACACAGAGCCAACACAGGTGACCTGATTCGGCCAATGGGCGCAGCCGCAGTAAATCTTTGACCTGACTTCCACTTCCTGTTAGCCAGTGCCCAATGTTTTGGTAAACCAGCATTAGCAAAGTCGTACTTTTTACTCCATAGAAGTCCACACGTGGAGACTCAATCAAAACACCTCTGAAGCCAGCAGGACTCACACAGGTGATGTTAATGAGTGTCATGAAGACATAACTTTAGTAGCCATTAACCAGGAAGGAGGAGGACCTGCCACAGTTGTTGCTGAGGATGCAAACACTGCTGTATATATTAGCAATCAGCCGCAGGAGACCCAGGACGGCCACTTCTTACAGACTAGCCTGCACAGCCATTTGGGAGTTGTATTTTTATTTTATTTTTTTATTTTTTTAAAAGCTGGTTGGATCAATATGCATGCTGAAATTACAGCATGTCCAAAATGCAGAGGTTTTTTTTTTTAATACTAAAATGGGAACTCTCGAAGCCTGCTGTGTTGGCTATAAACACCGAGAGGAAACGGACCCTGAACACTGGTAAAAAAAAACACCTGATGTCTTCACACTCAAACCTCAACAACAGACGCATAGTTTTGTTTTGAAGATGCCGAATGGTAAATGCATGAGTTTTCCCCCCTCTGCTGTCTGTCATAAATGCAAAGCATTTGGTGATTGAGGCTCAAATTCTCTGTGACGCTCATTCATTTAACATGAGATCTGAGGAAAGGAACACTGTTGATCGATTAGTTCAGATGTTGGTAACTGGCGACACGAGTTGGTGATCTCAGAGTTTGAGGCCGAAATGTTCACAGACCTGTCTGTTGCTATGTGGCGTGATTGTTTGCAATTTTATGTTCAGATTTGAGTTTTTTTTTTTTTTTTTTTTTTTTTTTTTTACATTTATTACAGAGATTTTGTTTACATAGGCAGGCTTGTGAAGTTTACATCCACCGTATATGTTGTTACCAAGCGTGTGTTTGGGGCATTGCAGTAGAAAAACTGCAGTGACCAGCACCTTAGTGGGAAACCATAAATGTCTCAGAAAAAAAAAAAACATACCACCAGCAAAACAAATGAAACCTCTGCTGTAAAGTTATATATTGGGTGGTAGGTGAGACTATCGTGGGCATTAGCAAAATGTAATTCCTTTATTTCTCTGTGGTGATGGTGGAAAGCAGAAGGTTTGTTGTTGAAACAGCTTTGCAAGATGTATGATAATGAGAAACTGCACGTCTGAGCCCTTTTCCAACTTTATCTTGCTGCCTGCACTCTCGATGATCTCTACTGGCATTACAAACGTTAAAAAAAACAAAAACACAACAACTCGAATATAACCTTTGTTGTCACAACACTTTTTCTGTTTGTACAGCATTTTAAAAGGTGTGTATTCATATATATATGTGCCCATATGTCCATACTCGGATGTGTATGCTCTTGTCTGATTACTCTTATCAATAATATTATGTTCCATTTATTTCTCTATTCCTAATCTTATGTAAAATAGAGCATAAAATAATCCCACATATGTCTCACAATGCCAGAACAAAAGCATGCATTAGGAAAGAAAAATGTTTCGTAATAACACAGTTTGTTTGAGGTTTTTTTTTTAATGTACCCTTAATGCACGTAAAGTAAATATAGAAAATATATGCAACAACCGTCAGTTTAATTATAACATGAAACCACATTCTTTGTTCTTTCCCTGCTTTTTTTTTTTTTTTTTTTACTGCTGCTGCACTTAAACTGTTTTTTTTTTGGTACAGTTTGTGCTGTCATTAGCTGCACTAAAAATCCATTACATGTTATCCAAACAACATCAGTACACCTGGTTTGTTTGCTACTGTTGCCTCAGTTTGATAGATCGCCAGATGACGAGCTAGTCGCGTGGAGTTATTCTAATCGGCCTGAATCGTGTAAAACAAACAGCTGACGTAACATATTAACAGTCAGTAACTTGATTCAATTTATTACAATTAAAATACAATTACCTTTATAAGATATCGCTGCATAGCCACCGTTGGCATTAGCAGCTGTTTACTCTGTGAGTTTAGCATCAAAAAGCATTTCTTGAGTTGCCGAGAAGTGGCTCCAGCAGTAGAAGTAACAACAAACTTAACTCTTGTTTTGCTTCTATTTATATATATAGTGAAAAAAATTTCCCCTCTGGGATTAATAAAGTAACTACCCAACCTAACCTAACCTAACCTAACCTAACCTAACCTAACCTAACCTAACCTATTTAGCCAAGTTTCAGCCATTGTTGTGTTTACTGTTTTATTCATTCTAACAAGAGGTTAAAATACCCTATTTATTCTTCCTCTGGACCGAGGGCAAACACTACAGTCCTCCACTATTGCTTTTGGAGGTGCGGGGCGGTATTACAAGATGTAACGGGCCGGGTCTAGCTGGTTGACATGCCAGCTGTGAAAGACAATGCATAGTTGTCTTTGACAAAACGTCACAGTGCTCTCTGTTGTCATTCTGTGGATATATATTGTCAATTTTTGAATGTTTCAAACAAACAAAAAAAATCGAACTTACTGCACCTCTAAGGGGTTTGCATTGGACTCCCAGTAACCAGAGTCTTATCTGGTTATAGTATCTGTTATCTGGCATGTAAACACACTGAAAAGTCTCACACTAGAATACTTCCTCGTGGTGAATGCTTGCCAATATGGGATTTTCTGTCTGGATGGTTCTTTCCCTCCTCGCTGCTCATCATTTGCTTGTGTTGGCCTGGAAACAGGTAGTGCTTTATCAAATGCTGGTCTACTGTACATAATCGCTGAGATATTCAGATCCACATGAGGGTTGGATGAGCAGATTAATAGTATTGACAAATCCTAATTAGCGTCATGCTGAATCAAATGATTAATGTGAACAGTTGTTAAGGAGGCAGTGTGTGTCTAAATAGACCCAGAGGCTAGATAATACAGTAATAGCCTATGACTCACACTAGCACTGTTTCAATGAGAAACAGACAGAAAAGGACAGAGAGGAAAAGAAAGAGAATGTCAGAAAAACAGAAAGGAAATATGGAGAAAAGGAAAAAGAGAGTGAAATGACAGCGTTTCATATCACTCCACTGTTGAGTGCCTGCATGCCTTCCCGCCTGGCTCCCCCCAATGTTTTTACACCTCGAGTTTTAAGCAGCGATGGGATTAGTTTGTAGGATTGTTGGCTTGCATTGTGTGCTGAGAGGATAGGCAGTGAAATCCCTTTTTCAGCCACCACTACTTATCCGTGTCCCTGTGTTGTCTCTTTCAAACAGAAGCGCCTCGCTCTACATGCATGTAATCTAGCAGACAAGAAAGAATGAAAAGAGAATTGAATGTGTATGAAGGGAGTGAAAATGGGATGGCTGACAGGGAGAAGAATGCCGCGAGGTTAGAGGAATAGACTCGGGAGGAGGAGAGGGTGGGAGTGTGGCTCGAATGTGAGCTGACTGACACAGGTAGCCCCCCTCTTCCCGGGTGCATTTAAAAGTGGGGTGCAGGCCCATAGCATGAGCGTACTGCGTTTATGTCTGACATCAGCATGTGAATAATTCATCCCCAACTTCATGCCTGAATTATTGATGTCTTAAAGATTACAGAAACAGGCAACAGAAAACAGCAGTCTGGAGGGAGGGAAGCATGATGCAAGATGGAGAAAAGAATTATGATTTCATCATTATTTACAGTTGCATTCCAAAATGAGTTATTCACCAAATGAAAAATGTGACATTTAATCAGATTTTTTTTTTTAAAAATTAAAAAATATGACTGGCATAAAAACAATATTTTCATATTTTTGTTATTAGTTGGCCTCTAATTTACAAAACAATAACACTTCAAACAATATAATTGAGCAAAACAAATCTTAAAAAACATGGAAATATGTCGTACACACTGGAGAAGCTTGTGCATCTGAAAACAGAGTGAGATAGTGGCGCACATACAGCAGACACAAACTGAGTTCATAGCATATGAATATAGATATATACTGTACTGTATATACTGTGCATTTTATATTTATATTTATATTTATAATTTTTTTTACTGCTATTTTTACTGCTATTTTATTGCTTTTCTATTGTTCTATTATTATCTTATTGCTTATGTATGCTGCTGTAGCGAAAAAATTTCCCCTCGGGGATTAATAAAGTAACTACCTAACCTTACCTAACCTAACCTAACCTAACCATATACTCATGCTATGCAGCGTATACTCTAGATTTAATGTTGTATTTTGATTAATCATAGCAGTTTGAATGTATGGATGGCAGCGTTGATCTGTTGGTCCAGGCCAAAATATCTCATCAACAATTTAATGGATGTTTGTGAAATTTTGTACAGATATGTATGATCCCCAGAGGATGAAACCCGCTGATGTTAGCGATCCCCCGACTTTTTCTCTGGAGCCACCATCAAGTTGACATTTGTGGTTTTGAGTCAGATGTTTTGGCATGAGGCTACACTTGGACAAAACTGCTTGTGAATAGGTTGAGTAGTTTCGGAAACCCTCTTCTCCCCCTACACACTTTTCAGTAACCTTCTGAAACCAACAATCTGACTTTCACTACCATTTCACAGCTCCACTGACCAGCTGTGCAAATGTGAGCAACTAAGCAGGGACCAGTGAAAAGCTCATGATGGGCGGACAGTTGCTAGACCTGTATAACCACCAATTACCATCTCTTTTTTCTTTTATTTTGAAGCTCCTCCGTTGGTATATTGCCACTCAGTAGTGTACATCATCAGGACATTCAAAAATATAGCATTAAGCAAGGGTGCTCTCTCCTTTTGACTATGCTTTATTGTGTCATGTTTCAACCATGAACAAACTACTTAACATGCTTGGAATAAGTGTATTGCGTGTAACTGAGGCACAACATCAGAAAATGGATGGATGGATTGTTAAATGGATGACGGGGATATACTAAAAGTGATTTTCATCACAGAATGGAACAAAGAGACCTCCAATTTCTGTACATCTTTTGTTTACTTTGTCAGCCCCTCTCTGCAGCACCCAGAATGGTACTTGTGTGCGCTTACGTACATCTTTTTGTGGGTGTAACTGTGTGTATGTGGTGGCTGTGCTGGCTGCTCAGGGAGGCACGGGGCCCAGACACTTGGAATCATTTAGTGAGAATTTCGAGTGTGGGAGGAGAGGAATGTGCGCCCAGATAAAAGAAAGAAAAGTGAAAGAAAAACAGAGCAAAGAGAGGGGGTGGAGAGTGCGAGAGATAGACACAGATATAGACAGAGAGAGGACAGGCAGGGAGAGTGTGGCAGGTGAGGAAGAGGTGGAGGGAAGACAGCGGGGCTTGTGGGGGGGGGGGGGTGCCACCTGAGAGAGAAAGATTTGGAGTGGAGGAAGACAAGCTCAAGTGGAAGATGGGGGTAAAAACGAGGGCGCACTGAGGGAAGCAAAAACAGAGAAAGGGAGGGGAGAAAAGACAGAGATCTGGAGCAAATGACAGACAGTGGGAGCAGTAGAGAAACAATAGAAGAAAAAGGCTCAGGGGAAAAAAAGTACAAGCTGCCCACTCCTTACCTACTGTTCTCCATTAAGCTGATTTTTTCAAATGGCTCTTGCAGGTCTCGCTTAGGGGGAACATCTATTCCTATCACAATGCTGCCTACACACACCTCGCAGTGACAGGCAGAGCGGGAGAGAGAGAAAAGAGGGGGGCCACAAGTATAAATGAACGAAGATTTAAAAGAAAGACTAGTGGAGAAGGAAAAGAGGGGGGTGTCCACAGCATAATGTGTGACTGAAAGTACAAGCCAAAAGTACATGTTATATTGCTTTTATTATATTGAAGGAAATATAGATGCTCTAAGCTTGTTTTATTACTGCAGTGCTGTCTTCGGCAGCTCAGTACTGAAATAAACAATTACTATGAACACCTTCCTTTTTGCTTTTACCAAATCAGCAGCAGATCACTTTTTATTCAGTGTGTTTTTTGGGAGAATATCTGTGTGCACAAACTGTTCTGACATATTTTCTCTTCTCCATATATCTTTATATTATTTTTTTGTTCTGCATAAATAACCTTCCCGCATTCCCACCTAATGCTTCCAGTCTTTCTTCCCTTCCCTAATCTGTGCCAAAGCTAGTAGCTTTATGTGCAGCATCCCTCACTACTGTGTGTGTGATTGAGCCTTTGCACGTTTGTGGGTGTGTGTTTGGGTGTGTACAAAGGTGTGTCTGCAGGACAGCCAGAGAAAAATACAAATGACATCACAGCTTTTCTGAGAAAGTTTGGGCAGCTTTTGATGTTTTAACAGCTGATCAAAATTGCCCTAAGAGAACTCGAACCCTTCTGAAACCGAACATTTTTTATTAAATAAAACCTGGTTGCAGAAGAAATTTATTTTTGCCCTCATACAAGTTGAAAAGCTAAAGGATTTGATGAAAACTGTCTATTCATGCAAATTCATGCTGGCCTCCTGACCCAGCTGATGAGCTTCGTAGTTTAGTCGGACTGAAACAACACCAAATCAGCAGCCTTTGTTCACTATTGACAAGGACCAATCCCTTGCTAGGCCCCCTGCCTGCAGGTCAAGATGATTGCCATCCAAAATCAATTCCAGGGAGTATCGTGCTCATCTGTGCAGCCAATCCTCTGTCTTCAAGGGAATAATATGCGCAGGCCACGAATTAAAATTTTTAATGACGAATCAGAGTTCAATTGATTGACGTGAGGCGAAATCGACCAGCCGAGGTCACCGAATGAACTGGCCCCAGCTGACCTTCATGGCTCTTGGCAACAAGGCGGGCACATTCAATCTCACTTGACCCACTCAGTTTTGACCCTTGACCCCTGGCAATGCTGCCCCCGTGTGAACTATCACCTCCAGGGATCAATAGCTCTTGACCATCGCCACAGGCCTTTGGCCAGAGCACTCAGGGCGACGGAGGGACTGCAGACATGGTGGGACTGGGGTGCAGGCTGGTAGAGGCAGCTGACCTCATATGGGCAGGGTCACTGACCAATGAGAGATGAGGGATTTATATTGAAATTGGATCTGATAAGGGGACAGGGACACAGGAATGTATATAGGTATGTTAATTTGGAATACATCAAAGCAAAGCATTTTAATCCTTCTTTAATTCCCCCTCTAAATATTCAAACTCAGAATTGGAAATTTAGACTACACACATCAAAACCTCCAACTAGAAACTTGAACTCAGTGAGAGGAATCCTTTCAAGCTCTCCCAATCTATTCATGTCATACATGGATACCTCTCTCCACACTTCAAACTAGGTTTCCACATTCTGATCCTTAGTTATTGTGGTTTTGTTGTGTAGTTTAACAAGTCAGATCACTAATCCTCTTATGCTAGAATGGTGTAGCAGCGGCATCAGAAAGTTGAGCTGCCCTGCATCCTAATCAGCAAGGTAAAGTTCTTTGATCTCAAGTTGGAAAAGCTTCCTCAGTTTCTGCTTTAGCGATGATACTGTGCACAGTAGCGGCTTTATGGTCTAAAACCCTTCTTGCATGTGCTTTGCTGTTGCCCCTAGTATTAGGCTACTTACAAAAACAGCCATATCAATCCTTATTCCCATATGACAATTTCCACCTTTATTCTGGAACCTCTGGATTTCCAACACACACATAATACCACAATGGCAAAACGCACACAAACAAATACATAGCGGGTCTCAGTGGGTGTCAGAGAGATATGCTGAGGGTGTTATAACAGCAGTGAATCATCAGCAACATAACACAACAGAACACTGAATGCGTTCTGGTGGAGGAGACTATACATGCGCGAGACAATATGAAAAAAGCAGAAGAATTCATCAAACATACTGCAGGCGACATACTGTACACTTAAAGTGAGACTATGAAGCTTTGAAAGAAGAAATAATGCATTCTTCACCTTACAAATGAAAAGTAGAAAAGACAAGCAACAATATAGAGCTTTACTTTAAATCGACTCCCTCAGGGGTTTAGCCTTGTTTGGTCTGGTATGACTATAGTTATTGTGACTAATGTTCACTCGTATACATGTAATGCACTGAACACCCGACAGTTGTGAGGCAGCTTGCCAACTCTCCTATAAGGGTTGAAAGAGCTCAGCATAGACACAACATGTGCAACATCTTCACTACATTGACAACGAATATGTTACATTTAGAAGAAAATACTGCAAAAAAGTAAAATCACAAGCAGCTAAGAAACACATTCACCAGTTTGCCAACAGGCATGAAGGCATGTGCTGTAAATACAGACAGTGTAAGCAAAAAATGAAAGGCTGCAAGTCAAACACAACACATCAGTATACCAGTAACTGCAAAAAAAAAAATATATATATATATCACATTCAACATGTTTTGCTTATTCCTATGGAAGTATTGGCGATGTAATATCAGCATGTTATGTACAAAACGGCAAACTTGTACAAAACTTTAGTTATAACACAAAAGACGGGGACAATAAAAACAGGTAAGAATGCTGTACATTACAGAAACGCTAGCATTAACATGTAGCCCTCATCTACCCTAATGTAGGAGCCATGCAATGTTTTTACCAGAACCTGATAACAATGTGTTATCAGGCGAGGGCGTTAGACTTCAAATAACAGTCAAATAGTTCCCACCAAATAGTCTTTTTTGCGGGAAATGCCCGTCCCTACTGAATATTCTGCAAAGGTTTGACTTTTGCTCTGAACATCAAGTGATTATCATTTGGAAGTGTTGGATACGGGCATATTATAATGGTTTGGTCCATGAATGTGACTATTCAATGTGGAGAACTGTCGAAAGCAGTCTGTTTTTGGAGACTTGCTTTGTTTCTTTGCCTGACTGTTCAGGGTCTTGTGTCCTGTGTCATTTCTTTTGGTGCTTCCGAACTGAACAGTTTGTATGGAGTTAAGTTTACACATTTATTGTAGCATTTCATACGAGATATGTGAACGTGAGATTGTTAATTCAGGAAGTCACTGCAGTTATTCTATATTTTGCACTCTTTTGAAATGGTTATTTTTGCACAGATCTTTTTGCACTCATGACAGAGATTCAAAAGTTTTGGTGTTTTGCAGCATTAGCCTGTGGTCATTTATACAACTCCGTCCTGATACAGTGGGAAGTCCGGATAATAAAGACCAGACAGATCTGCGACTATTACAGTGCAAACAGAGGCGAATCCTCATAAATGTCCTTTTTTTTTGACCCGTCATCAAAATTTTCCTCTTCAGAATACAGAACCCGAAACTTAATTTAACATCCTGGGTCGGCTTAATTCTGCCAGTTTACCTTAAGTTGAACAATTTCTATCTTAACTTGTATTTTTGCGTACTGTCTTTCTGGGTTTTTGTTGATGAATGCTTGACTGATATGTTTTTACAAATTGTTTTGCAGCTATTGAAAAGTCTATATGTTGTCAAACAGGTAAAGTGCTTCTCTTTGTTTGATTGTGCTCAGTCTGTTGCAATGCATTGAGCTCTCTTGGCCACTGTACTCTTCCCTACTAGTGCTACACTTACTCTTATTTTTGATCAGAATCACCTATCATATGTGGCCACACTGGCTGTTGTTCAGGGAATCTTAAAAATGCTCGCTTTGATGATGACTATAGCAAAAGATACGAGGTGATACATTAAGATAGGTTCCAGTGCATATAGAAACTTCCATGGAGACCTGTTTTACAAAAAATACATCACAGATTACCATTATTTGTGTATTATTGTTGTCAAACTCCTGCCCCAAAAAACTCTCACTCACTTCACTGCAGCAGCCAACAGTCATTGTGAGAGACAGGTGCTCCAATTTGGCTTTAGGCTTATTCATCCCAGAATGTTCCTGGTATATAAATTATAACTCACTTTGTGTGTGTGTGTGTGTGTGTGTGTGTGTGTGTGTGTGTGTGTGTGTGTGTGTGTGTGTGTGTGTGTGTATCAGCGAGTGTTTGTGTAAGCGCGCGTGTGTGTGTGTGCCAGTTTGTTCTTTCAGTTCCTATTTCTCATATCTCATGTCTGTGGTTTCACAGACAGCAGGGCCCATCTCACGAGAGCTGAGGCATGACTCAGACCTACGCAGACTTGTGGCTAGCGGCTGTGACTCAGAAAGGAAGGGAAAAGAGGGTGGAGGAGAGGGACGGGAGTTAAGGGGGGGGGGTGAATAGAGACAGACAGTGTGTCGGAGAAGGAATGTCTTCTCCCCTTCACCCAGGGTTGCAGAGATGAGCAGCTGGCCCATGAATGCATGAGTGGCAGCATCACTCCACACACACACACACACACACACACACACACACACACACACACACACACACACACACACACACACACACACACACACACACACACACACATGCCACTGATACATGCAGACACACAGGAGCAGCTGAAAATAGCAAAACAGAGGCCTTCCACAACATCTGCTAATTATCTGGCAGAAAGCAGGCCTGGGCCCTGGATCAGAGTAGTCCCAGCTGTGGGCCTGGACTGAAAGATGGCACTGATAGAAATAGAGAGCCAGGGGAGAGAGAGAGAGAGAGAGCTTGGTGAGAAAAATTATCAATAACCGACAAAGGGCTTTACAACAAGCAAACTGGCTCCCAGTGCGACGGCCGCATAGATCAGTCTGTCATAAACACATAGATTTATTTTATCCATATGTGCCACAGAGAAACAACCAGGGCCCCAGCCTTCCAACAGCATTGGCAGGAATCACAATATCCTTGACAGTCAGTCAGTTTGCCCACCTTCCCTCTGTCTCCATCCTCCGCTCCCTCCCTTTGGTCTCTTCTGCGCTCAGAAAAAGAAAGACAAACTCATTTCCATACAAATGGAGTGAAAGCCTGCAGCCCAGGGACCCAGTGGAATTGCAAATATTTCATCTTTGCCCGGGAGCCTCACGCTATTACTCCTTGGCCATTATCCCCTCTGTTTCATTCTTTCTCTTCTTCTACTTTCTGTCTCCTCTTTGCACTCGTACCTCCTCACGTCTGCTGGCCACCCATGCTTATGTTGACCCCGAGTCCCTCCATCTACCAATTGATTTTCCAAACCAACAGCAAAACATCATCATACAGTTGTTATAGCATTACAGCTATTCACTACTCCGTGTGTAGTCAAAAATAACTTTACCACAAAGCTGGACCCACTTTAAGCGATCGGCCCAGGATCTTCAGTGAAGTAGCTTTTTAAGAAACTTTTGGGGTGAACACTATCATGACTTTCAAGTGCTGCAGCGCTGCCAGAAAGCAACTACTGCCCTTCTGTTTGAGTTTCTTCTTCTGTCTTTCTTTTCTCTGCAACATCTTTCCATCCTCGCCTCCTTCGTAGCATCTGCCCAGTGCCTACATTCTTGGGCACACATGGAGTCCAGCAGCTGCCAGGTCAGCATAGGTGGTGGAGCACAGATTGCCTGGCGCTGGCCTCCTACTCAGGCGGACTGCCAGTTGTGGATGCAGAGACCAGCCGGGAGGCGCTGCAGAGGGTAGACGATTTAACAGACCTTATGCAGCCTAGTGTGCTGCCTGCGTTTTTCTAATTACCGATCAAAAGTAAGGGAACGCATGTAGAGATAAATCCTCTGATATTAAGCTATACATGGACGGTAATTGCCAAATGTGTATTGGATAGGCGGTTTGGAATCATTCAATTGAATGATTAAAATTAAAATTTGACATTTTCGCTGCGGTGGAAATATTGACGGGGGCAGTGAACCTGCAAATCTCGAAAGCATTTAGTATGCCTTTTCTGTTTGAGCCGGCCAAATTTCCATAGAACAT
Source organism: Embiotoca jacksoni (assembly GCF_022577435.1). Lineage (NCBI taxonomy): Eukaryota > Metazoa > Chordata > Actinopteri > Embiotocidae > Embiotoca > Embiotoca jacksoni. Next base: position 1,841,518 of record NW_027185296.1, on the reverse strand, counting down.
ACAAAACTTACCATTGCCTGTTCCACATTTCCGTCTCAGGAGGGAGGCCCCGGCCATGGGAGTCCTGTACAAAGAGGAGCAGAGGGAGGACAGGCGAGGCCCCAGATGGACAGTGTGTAATGTTGTTAGCTATAGTTAGCCAATTTAGTCACACTACCAGCAGCTCTCATTACATGATCTAATTCTCCCTCTCTATCTCTCTTCCTCTCCTATTTCTCCTGCACACACACACACACACACACACACACACACACACACTCCCACACAGGCCAGAGAGGATAGAGGGAGTGCCAGGAGGTGAAAGACAGACAGACGTGTGTGTGGATGCGGGTGGAGGTGGTGGAGCTGCAACAGCACCACTTTGTGTTCAGGAGGTTACGCAGGGCCTCCTCACTCAGGAGCTTCTAGTTTTCCAGCAAGAGAAAGGCATCAAAATTGAATGATGATATTAATAATTCAGCGTCAGATTTCTCCAGGAAAACAGGTTTTCTGAAACGATAAAGCAAAAATCAATGCTGCCTCTCCTCTCGCCGTCTCTCTTTCACTCCCCATCTCTTCAGCATGGAAGAGAAAGGAAGAGGGGGAGGGGGGAGGGGGGGTGGAGCGAGGAGGGCATTGGCGTATGTGGCTGCATGCCTCTTTGTTTGTGCCCAATGTGTGGGAGCTTCTGTCGGTGTGCTTCTGTCTCCTGTTCTTGCACGGTGGACATCAGCTTCGTGCCCAGCAGCCTGCGCTGTTACTCAGTGCATCCCCTGGAGGCAGGAGTGCTGCTTCAGCCTTGCCACCTCCAGACTGGGTCAGGGGAGAGAAGACACCACGTCGAGGGAGGTGCAAATCTCAGCGGGGCGAGAGGGGGGAAAACAGGCACACGAGCACATGTAAGCATACACCCATCTGAGCACACACGCTCAACAAAAGCCCTAGCTGTGAGACAAACAGGCTGCTCATGGTTTTGAACAAAGCCGTTCCATTGACGTGGTCATGTGTCCATTGTGAGGTTGATGTGTTGAGTCAAGCAGCATACAGCATGAGCTAATTATCACCTCTGTATGAAGCTGTCTGAAGAGGCGCAGGTACACACCCAGTGCTTGCACGCTTGCGTCTGTGTGTGTGTGTGTGTGTGTGTGTGTGTGTGTGTGTGTGTGTGTGTGTGCGTGTGCGTGTGTGTGCTTGTGTGTGTGTGTGTTCGTGTCAGAATGTCAGACGCACCACTGTGTCTCTGCTTGGTGCTGTCTTTTTTTTTATGTCTCCAGTACACCAACCTGTCTTACTATGCTGCCTCTCCCACTTAACCCACAGAGACCCAAATGTAAAAATAATACTGAAATCTGGCATCACCTTCTTCATTTTTGCTCAGCGGTCGCTCGGATGGCTTGTCAGATTTTCCTCCACATTCATTTTAAATTGGTGAGTTTGCAGCAGGATTGTGTGGGCAGGGTAGTTTACTAAATGTTTTCAGAAACACTTGACTCGCAAGGTTAGTTGGTTGGGACACTTTTGGCTTTGACATGATGAGGAGGAGGAAATGTAAATCAGGGACACAAACTGAAGGAGGATGGTTTGTTAAGTTGTTTCCAAAATAAAAATAAAATGTATTGAGAAATACCATGATTGGACATAACAACAGCAAAAATAATGTCACATTTTTGCTCCGGATGTGCCCGAGTGGTGTTGTGTTTTCGTTGTTTTACCTAGACTGTGGTGCCCGTTTCCTACTTAGAAGAAGTAGTCTCTTTGGCAAGCTGTTTAGAAAAAGAATGTGTTTTAATGCCTAAATGTCTACTGATTTTGTTTTGTCAAGTAAATAGGGGTGGGTACTGAACGTCCATACTTTTATGGCACTAACCAAATTGCTTCAATACTATAGAGTATGGAAAAATGCATTGTCATTCAGTATCAAATATCAATACCTACGCTACGTCCTCATTAAAAATCTCAGGCTCTACCTGTGGCCCACCTGCGCAGATAAAGTCACTCGATTGTAACTTAGGTAAATCTTACATCAGAACACCTTCTTTCACTCTTTCCAGTCTCATTTTTTAGTTGCATGCGGACCATGTACATGCAAACATACATTTTAAGATTGCAGTATATTAGAAACTGCCATCCTCTATCATTTTCTTCTAAAGTGCCAGGAGAATTTTTTTTGGCTAGAAATTCAATCTATTATTCTTACTGACAATGTTACGTGACTCAGAGGTGGAGTGCCTCTACAGTCTAAACATTGTACATTTTGGATGGACTATTTTTTTTATTCAGAAATTCAAATGAATTTGCTTTGATTCACACTTCTGACTGTCTACTTCTCCAGTGCAGTGGCAGCTGAGGTTCATGGGTACTGATGTATTTAGGGCCTGTTCACCCTGCCGAACAGAAGGACAAAACATTATTTCTCAAAAACACAGTGTCGTCTCTCTTGCGTCACGTCCTTCAGACGCATTAATCGCGAAATGAAGTAATTACACAACAATGAAGGAAGGTGTTTGATGATACAAGTAACTGTAGTTATAGATGAAGGTTGTTTTTTTTATTCATGTGTTCCATATAGTCCCCATTTGGTGGAACACATCCTCCATGGGAAGATTCGAAGCATCACTAGCTAACTTCCTGTGATTGTTGAGGACAAACGCCGAGGCCTTTTGTGTGTGTGTTTGTGTGTGGGTGGCACATCTGGCATTGGAAGCTAATAACCTGTGTGTATGTGTCTGCGTTTTTGCCCTTTTCTGCGTGCTGCATATAGGGACACTACTTCTGTGCATCTTTAGTGATTGAATTTGTACCATATGTATTTGTGTCTTCAGTGCTCTCTGATGTACAGTATGTGTGACTGTTCCTACGCACGCACAACCTGAAACTTTGTGCATGCATATGCGTGTGCATTCGTTCCAAGAGTGTGTGCTGAGAGATGGAGGAGGTTCTGCTCCTCTGACACAGCCACTGTGTCATGCAGACATATCCAGAGTAGAAGAAATCATTACACGATGTTCTCCGTAATAAATTAGTGGGTTGAGGTAACCCAAAGGCAAGGTAATACAAGGTTAATAATGCACTGTTATTCCCCACTGGCAGAAATAAACAATCTCCTCTGTTTATTTGCCTTCGCTACACTCCCACGAGAAGCCAGAAACAGCAGGACAGAGGCGTGGAAAGAGGGAAACGGAGGGAAAAAAGATAGCGGGATGAGAGTGAGAAAGATAGATGACAAATAGATGATGCACCATTCCCGCTCTGACACCCACCTACCCCTCTGTGCCGTGTCCTTCGTTTCACTTCAGAGAAAAATTAAAACTGGTCGACCCACGTTTTTTTTATTTTCTTTCTCGTCTTTTTCTCTCGTCCCTTTTTCCTTCCTTCACATCGGGTCGTTTCTCTCTACTTATCCATCTTCCTTTCTCTCTCTCTTCCTCCCACTCTCCTGGTCATCGCATGGGTCAGCATGGGAGTCACGACAGGCTCTGGGATGACCCCCCCCCCCCCCCCAACTCCCCCCACTATCTGTCATTCATCACATCCCACAATTGACAGCTGCCTCTACCCACTCACACTTCACCTCTGCATTTCTCATGGAGGACAATGTGTTGCATGTATCGTGATATACCAATACGTCCATTCTTTAAGGACTATTGGAAAAAAACTTCTGACATTCACTGTAACACATTCTATGTTTGCATTAATAATATTCCACCCTATAGGATAGAAGCCACAGCCACTTTCTCATTGATACTACGCAGTCAGTGATTAATCGACAACTATGTAAAATAAAATGGATTTGAATTATTGGGTGTGTGGAGCTGATTAAGTGAAATAAAAAAGCTTAAAAGACAATGTCTTTATGTCTACTCAGATCATTATCTGATGTGTTTGCATGGGGGTACAGCTTAAAGCAGGTAATTGGGTCTGCGTGTTCACATTTGGGTGTCTAAGTGTGTGTGTGTGTGTGTGTGTGTGTGTGTGTTAGAGAGACAAAAAACCTTCCCCATAATTCAACATAATCCTTAATTAGCAATTCTGTACTGTACAGGCAAGGTGAAAGAAAGAAAGATTGAAAGGAAGAAAAGGAAGGTAGGAATAAGAGAAGAAGGCAATGAAGAAAGGAAGAAGAAAGACAGGAAGGAAAGAAGGAAAGACATATGTTGCGGTGAAGATGAACAGTATTTTGTGAGTCTTTATGCTGCAACACAAGACAGAGCAAAGAAGAGAAATAACAAACTTGTCACTTTTTATTGCAAGAGATGGTGTTCCTTCTTCGTGACAGTTTTCCCCGCGGTGACATTCAGGCTCCCACAGTCATCATCTGATGATCTCATTGGTGACACACACACACACACACCTGCCCAGTTATGACCTCAATGCTCTTCCTGAATAGAAAATTCTTAGAATCATGCTTACTTTAAGCATAAACCATGTATGCACGATAAGCCCCCACATATTTGCGAACACACACATGTAGCCACACATATGCAAAGGTTACCGCCGAAAGGTGAGCCGGACTGATCGTTTCACATGCAACCCCCTCTGTCACCCATGCAGTGAAAGTGGACAGATAATGCAGGAGTAGGAGGTAAAGGCCAGAGATAGAGAGCAGAGTGAGCAGCAGTGTGAGAGTCAGATAGGAAGTGAAGTAGCTAAAAACAGAGCTCACATGCGAAGCGAGCCTGTCAGAAGAACTACTAAAACTCACCACAGGGACTTACTAACTAGGTCACCCAGGACCTTTGGGTCTGGGTGAGTTCTGCACTTTTCAAAGATAGGCCAACTTCTCTCCATTAAGGTAGAGCAAAGGAGTTTTGGATCTATCGTGTCCACCTAATCTTCACCAGGGGAATGCTCATTATGCCCTATCTACCACCATGATCATTTTTTAGCATTTCCATTTCCCTAGGTAAACACTTATTTTCACCTCAGGCCGTTTGTGCTGCGTGTGCATCACTAAAATGAGGTCGACATATCCCTATTGATTCCTTTCAAAGGAGTACTTTCTCTTTAAAATTCATTAGAGTGCTTCTCTCGAGGTGTGTTTAAACCAAAGCAACCTGCATTAGTGAAAATGAGTAGATGGCTATCAATCCGGAATATCCACAATAAGACACATTCAGATTTAAAAGGTTTTGTTTAATTTTAGACAAACTAAATAAGTATCTTTTGAAAAAAAAAAAAAAAAACATAATAGAGGATTGTTTACTTAATTGAACCCTCAGCCTCTTTGCTGCCTACCTTGTTGGTAATCCCTTTTCCTCTACCTTAAGACGCCATGCAGCTTTTTTTTTTTTGTCCTATGACTATGCCTGTGAGTCAATCCATTGCTTCCCTGTTGTCTTGGTTTTATTATTTCAACACAGTGTGCCCAATCTCTGGCCTGTTATATTCACATAGTATATGGTCAGTTTCATACAGGTGGTCAGGCAAGAATGTGAATCAGAGCCAAGTATGATTAATACAGGGTGAATCACTTACCATGGCTTCCCATCATACATACACACTCATATAGGTGTGCAGGCACAGAAAACGCACATCATTAAATACATAAAAGGAATATATATGTATTCATTCTTCACACCCACACACAATTCAGTACTCATAGAATTCCTGCCAGATGTCAAATGCTTTTTGTGCACGGAGGCTGTGGCTGTTGATGTTCTTTTTCATTTGGACTACAGTCCATTCAAAGGGTAGCGCCAGGCACTGAGGCTTCATCACAAGAGTGTCTCCTTTCACAGAGCCTACCCGTTTTTTTACGGTTTTCTGTCATTTTGGGTGGTTCGGAGCCAGTACAGTAATTCCATATGTGTCAGCAAAGAAGGAATTCAGTGTGGGTGATTGTAAAACATAATTGCTCGAACAAAAAACCTAAACTTTCCCCCGAATGTGAATAGTGTGTTACTAGATGATCATGACATGTGTCAATGGCCCTGCCGTCAGTTAGACGCAGTTTGGACGAAGATGCATCTCTTTGGATCATTTCGATCTCTGTACAGTAGCCAAATCGCGAGTAAGATACACTCATACATATTTTCTTGGGAACACAAATGCATATATTAATATGTTGGCAGAAAAGGCATTTGTATAGAACTGATAAGATTCACCTTGCATGTTAAAAGACCCAGTTTCCTCTGAGAACATCTGTTTATATTAATGTATGTGATTTTGCACATTTTCATCTGTTAATAGAAGCATGCATGGAGTGTTAATGACAAACCTGTAAATATATTTACTGTAAGCCAGTGAAGGCCAGTAAAAAGCCTTCCTTTGCCTGCAGTCCCCTGCACTTCGTCATTCACAGCTCCTCTGGTTATGACCTAGCCCCTCTTGGGGGGCCTCTGGGGCCCGCTGGCTAAATTAGTTTCAGCAGCACCAGGAACCGGAGTCACAGGCCCCTAACCTCTCTTTGGATTACAGAACTATAACCCGTCTCTGTCAAGTAGTGTCAAGGCCTTTGAAGTTTCTCATGGCTTTTCCTTCCTCACGCCACCCTACCAAGAATTAATGATCTACCCCCACCTCTGCTTTTCCACCATCTCACCACTCTTCCTTCTCCCCTATCTTGAGCTCTCTGCCTCCGGGTGGGATGCCCCTCCTGCATGGCTCCCTCCCTCAACTTCCTCCCACTCCTCTGGCCTCTATCCCTCACCCTCTTACTTGAGTCCTTATACCTCCACTCGTTGTCTCTCCAGCCTTAAAGGCACCCCTACTGTCTTCCCCTGATCCTCCTCCTGTCTCCATCTTTTCCTCCTCTAGTCATTTATCTTCCCTTTTAGCATTTTCACATCACTCCTCTTTTCTCGATCCAGGCCTCAAAAATCTGTTTCCTCTCCCACTCTTTTTCTCAACTTCTCACATCATCTTGTATTCCCTTCTTCTCATCTTTTTACACCAAATTTTCATTTTACCCTTGTCGTCTGTTCCATTTTCCTCCCCCTTCCTTCCTTTCTTCACCCCTCCCTTCCTCCTTTGGACTTTGTCCCTAGGGCTTTTTGCGTGCCTCACACATTCCTTTGCCCTGACTGGCTGTGTTTACATTGACATCCTCCATTCTGTATGGACCGCAGCACCGCAAACCCAATGACACAGAAGCACACACAGATGCACAAACCCCAAGTTCATTAACCCTCTTCTGTCGCTCTCCAGAGAAAATAAATGGAAGTAAGAATAAATGACATAATGAACAAATAGAAATAGAAAGTAATGGTCTACATTTATACATACCAGACAACGAGAATACCATGCTCTGTGCCTGAACGCTGTATTACCCCTTGACTCTTTCTCCGCTAATTACACTTTCACGCGCTCTCTAAAGGTGGACATTTTTCATCAATATGCTAGGGACAGCAGGATAGCTGGAAGTTCAAATGGAACTCAAACACATTAGAGTACATTATGCCAGCAGAGGTTACAGAGTAAAGTCAAGAGCTGCCAAACTGTAATAGCGCCCTTTAATCATATACCACCCGATCCGGCAACGTGAAAGCAGGGGAGGCACAGCCCAGACTCATTGATAAATAAAGTAGCCAAGTGGTCTTTTTATAGCTCCAGCAGAGGACAATATGCAGCCATGTGTTTATTTTATTAAGCAGCGTAAGAGAGAGAACAAGGCAACATGGGCAGGATAGGAGATTGAACAAGACAAAGGAAAGCGACAGGGCTGGAAAATGACGGAGAAGTAAAGGGGCAAGAACAGGAAGAAGCATTAACAGTTTATCTATCATAAGGTCATCTTTTTCCGCTGTATACACGTCACCCGTGCGTTGCCTACCAAAGGACAGTCAGCACATTAAAATGTCACTGTCTACTTGCTTGTATTGTGTAATGTCACGCTCACGCGACCACGCACATGTGCTTGTGCGCCGTGTAAAAGCAGAACTCGGGTGATGTTGTGTATCTGCTAAACCCAGTCCATTCCAGGTGCTGTGTTGTGCAAGATGCTCCCAGCCTATCCACCTCCTCTCCTAAACCCATCTGTATTAGGTTTTTAAATCTTCTCCATGACACATTGCACTGAATGTTTGTCCTTTTTTTCATGTCCTGTGCTATTCTTGTATTTACCTGTCAGTCTGGCTTAATGCAGTTTATTATTCGCCTCAAATAATGCTCTTTTGTGAACAAGCCTTACACATTCAATCGGATGACACTGTAACAGTTGGCTTTATCACTAATCTGCTATTGTTTAATGCTCATATAGCCAACATTCATGATTTAGTGCAGCTTGACTAAACCCTGTGTTTATGGGTTAAACACAGGCGGAACCAATGCAGAGCTCCTCCTCAGTCTACCCTCTTTCATCTCGTGTTGCTGCTTACCTCACTGATTGATCGTGTACTGTATGTGTGTGTGTGCCAACATGTCCGTCATGCCAGGTCACAATTAATTGCCGGGAAGATTATAAGGTGTTGCAAATGGATAAAAAAAAAAAAACATTTGTGGAGTGATTCATGTTGACCTTACTGGCACACACGTCTTCACTTCCAGTAAGTATCCATAGCTGCACACCCACCTCTTCTCCAGGATTTCTTGAAAACTCACATCGATGCCAGTGGCTCTAGAGCCGCCCAACAAGGAGTTAACACCTCAGATGGAGACACCTAGTGGAGGGAGGAGTGGGAGGAGAAGGGAAAGGATGGTGTGAAGGAGAAAAGGAGTGGCTGCTGCCAGCAGGCGCAAAGGTGGTGAGCTCAAGGCTATGGAATCAGGAACTGCTCTTTGCTCTTTACTCTGCTACGCCCCTGCACTACCGCCACCGCAACACCCACACCTCCACCCATGCTCTTTACCCACACAACTTCTGCTCCACTCTGGTCCAGCTGGAATGCAGACTTTCAGCCCCCCCCCCTTCCCCGCCACCCCCACCACCCCCTCTTTCTCAGCCCTACTTCTCTTACAAAACAGGGAGAAACGAAGGGGAAGCAGCGTCCCCTGGTACAAGCTGCAGCTTTATGTGACCAGCATTCTGCCTGTGAATGTGAATCACGCTTGTATCAAAAGTTACAGAAAAAACAAAAACTTCTCAATCAGAGAAATATACCCCTCTCTGCTGTCTTGTACTTGAGCAGAAGTGCCACTGTCTGACTAAAAATATCTCTTCGAGCGGCAGAAGGAAAGTCTGATTCCACATGAGGCTCTATTAAAACCCACAGATTCAGCAGTGCAGACCTCAGTCTGATTCCAGTGAGGTTCACTCCTGCCTCTGTAGAGCTTGAGTTGGTACTGATTGAGACAAGGAAAAATATTCGCACAGTCTCAGCTGGGGCAGATTCCAGTAAAAGCAATTTGTGTAAATTTGTGTCCAGGGAAAATGGCTTCAGAGTGGGCGTGCTGATCTAAAAGATATTACTTTTCAGCTCTGAATGAACTAGAGATGTTATGGCTTTTGCATTGGCACATTGCTAATTTGTTGCAACTTCTCTGAGTCATGCGGGCGGTATCCTCTATATGGTTTGGGAAGGAATGACAGAGCATCTGGTTTATCTGTTCCTCTCAGCACCTCAGCCTCTTACATGAGCCAGGTCAGGTTAACCTTCCCTCTGAGTTCAGACACTTCAGGCATGGCTGGCATGAAGTACTCATCAACGTATTTGTCACTATCTATCTTTGGTGGTAACGAACCACAGACGCTGTCTCCTGTTCCACAGTGTGAGTCACCAAACCATACTGTATGAATAAAAGTCTTGTGTAGCAGAACATTTAAGTTTTTTTTTAATTATTATTATTTAAGTGTTAGGTGAATGTTTCTGATAAAAACTTAGACAAAGATGTTTATCTGATGGAGTGGCTTATGAAACAAATGTTTTCCTCTGGAACAAGTTCAAGGCTATTTGCTGTAGCTAGTTCAACAGCAGAGGAACAGATAGAGGGTTCAGTGGGAGAAAGAAAGAAAGAAATAGGGTGGTAGCTGGCACATTCGTCATCCATTTGGAGCGTGTAGGGAAGAGGGTGGCTTTCTGCTTACCTGTGCACCATCAGCCCAGGAGGGGCAGCAAGGACATTTGTCATGAAGGAAAGGGACTAAATACTGAGGAAACACACCACCATCTGCCTGGGCCCATTGATTTTCACATGAAAAGCAAATACATCCATTCTGTTTGCACGGCCTCCCAGCTCTGTCCGCCTGTTGGGCGGGCGTAGGGTTTAAGTTTACCTTTCGACATCATGTTCCTTTGATAATCCCTATATATGACTGAACCTCGAAGCCTGATGACTCCCTTTTGTGGGGTGTCACCAGCTGAGAAGAGGAGCAAACATGAAGTGCTTGATCCCCAGTGAGTCACAGTGATGTGGAGAGCCGGCGTAGCCAGAACGGCGGCAGGTTGGCGATGTAAGCAGATAGCATGTCTGCTCTTTAAACAATGAACAATACGGAGAGGTGGTGACATGTACATGGCTGACCTGAGTGAGGGAAATGACAAAGAAGGTCAAGGATGCAGGCTTTTACATTTATGATCTTTGAAAATGCAACATTTTCCTGCTCCGTCCTCCGGCCTACACCTCAAAGAGAATGTGTCCGCTTCACATCTGTGATATGTCACAAAGGTGTGTTTGGAGGTAGGCACAGGAAGAAAAGAGAGGATGAGTAAGACTGATCCTGAGGTAGAAAGAGAGCTTTAATGTCTTGTGTCACCACCACCTGCCTCCTCTTATGAAATCTCTTCATGTTCCACCCACTGAGTTTCCAATCCTCCATTCTGCCCTTGAACAGACACTAATTCAACCAGCGAATCTAATCCCTAATGTAAAGACCTGATAAATTCCTTTTACTGCCACCATGTAAATGTTTATCATTAAATGGGTGGTATTCATAGAATTATCACTGAGGGGCGTAATGACTTTTTATGAGGTCTGACTAAGGTTTGTGGGTAGATAACCTAACAAAGAGAGCCTAGGTGCTCTCTGTGTGTATTATCCTCCCTATTTGGCTTTGATCGTTTTGGCATTTTGCTGCAGACACTTTAGATATACAGCTGATGCAACCAAAATGTCATCTCTCTTTTTGTGCAACCGCTGGAGAGAGGGCCTTTTCATTTAGGGAGAGAATTTGAAACAGCGCTAACCTTTCATCAACAATGCTGCCACTTTACGCTGTGGAATTCCTAATTCAATGAGGGGTGTATCGAGGCACCTGCTTTCATCGGTGCTCAGGCCCTCAGAGGAAGTCTGCAGAAAGCGAGAAAAGGGATGGAGCGGGGCATTAGCAACTTGTTGACAAGACCGGGGTGTCAGAAACAAAATGAAACAAGCACCTAAAGGCCTTTGTGATGTCATGTGGCACAAACAGGCTTTTACTGTTGGGAAAAACATAGCACACAGACGCAGAGACACACACACACACACACACACACACACACACACACACACACACACAAATACATGCAAGCACATACAATATATTGTCAGGATCAAAGGAAGGACAGAGACATTGTGTGCATTTTCACATGTACAGTCTCTGTTCACATGTGTGTCCATATCTCCATATGTCTCTATCATTGCTTTGCTCCCATGTTCATGTCAGTCCCCACCTGATAAGGAAACGACAGTGGAAAACCCTCAACCGTGCAATCCCCCCCTCAAATGGCCTCCTCTGCATCGTGGACCCTCACAATGTGTCATCACCGGCTTTGTTGTTACATCTCTGTCCCCGTTCTGTAGTTACCAGTCTGATGAGAAGACTGGGTATTATCATGGGGGCCATTTGTTAATACTGTTTTTTAAAAAATGTGTTTTACTCAGTCTTTTGTCATCGTTTTGCTTCTTTTCTTCTCCCCTCCCATTTATTTCCCCCATCCCTGCCTCTTAGGATCCTCTCCTTCCCCTCCCTACCTCTTCACATTCCTTGGTGAGTGGGTGGAAAGTTCAATGGGGATGTGGGATCCCAGAAGGGCAGAGACAGGGGTGGGGGTTGCCTCTTACTAGAGCACAGTTTGTGTGCTTCTTCTCCACCAATCTAATCCTTCTCCCTGCAGGGCCTCAGCTCAGCAGCAGCCTCCTGTTTCTACACAGTGGCAGCAGTGAAGGTGACTGCTTGGTGGTGTGGAGCTCATAGAGGCGGCTGGAAGGTCTGAAATATGCCCCCAGACAGTCATATTTAAAGGATTCCCAGTATTTAAGATAGATTCAACTATGTAGCATGCGGTCATGTAAGCATCTGTTCCCTGTTACACTGTTGGAGCTGTAATACTGGAACTGTCGGGTTCACCATCATCACCTTTTTACTGCTGTTCCCCACTTCAAGACAGGGGCAGAAGCTGACAACAGTTAATGAGAGAAGGACCTCTGCTGGATATGTCTTGATACTGCAGCCCTCCTGTCATTCAGAGATCGAATAAGTTGTCATCTTTGTCAACTGTACTCCAAGCGTGACAGTAAAACTAGATTCAAGTTTAGTTGGATGATGTTTATTATGGATACTGAATTTGATCTTGTAGTGATAGGATAAAGTTGACCGATTGCTCATCATTTTAAGAGAGAACTGTTATCTGTTGCTGCTTTTGTCACTGTAATACTTGGTTGCCTCACTTGGCAAGTACAAAATGAAAGGGTAGGGCAGTGTGGTGAAGTTATTTCCAGCAACTTGCGCAACCTTCTTACAGTGACAAACCCTTCACTATTTTGTTGGTGGCATTCCTCACCCTTTTGTCACCATGTTTACCTTTGGTTCTGTCTTATCTGTGTTGCACTGCAAAGCAAACAAGCTGGTTTTAGAAGCAGCTCTGGTCCGTGGGCTGTGAGTGTAGGAGACACACAGGAAGTGGTGGGCGACCAGCAAACTGTATTTCCCCTTCCTGTCTATGTCCTCCCTGCTTGCCTGCCCTTTGGCTATTAATGTAACTCTAAGCTACCCACCTCACACCCACATGGCCATTGGGAGCTGTTGTGCACTCACAGACGTACATGCACACACACAAAAAGGCACAAAAACAAACAGTCCCAGCAACTGATGCAGAGTGATATCAGTGTAAATAATTAGAAGCTACATATTAGGTTGCAAAGTGTACAGAACAGTATGTGCCCTCACGGCTGGCTCTCGCATCAACCCATTAGCTCCTGCCTCTCCTTCCCTACCTTGCTGGTACATACACGACAGCAGGGTGCAATTAAGTAGGTGTCCATCACTCAATCACCGTGTCTATCACGGCCAAGGAGGAGGTGATGTACAGTATGCATGCACAGTAGGAAAATACCAGCAGCGTGATAACAAAGTTCCCCATTCTTTTAAGTAGTCGCACCTGCTCCTGCACACAAACAGGCATGTGTTCGACACACACTCACAGCCACACACATTACAGATGTTAAAATTGCAATACAATACGGCAGTAAGGAAAATGATTGGTCATTTCTGTTCGCTATTTTTTCCTCCCTCCTTCAAAGGAAGCCTGTTATTTCTGAAAGTGGGCTCAAAAGTGGGCTGACAGATTTGGCACTTCAGCTGTGCGCTTTCAGTCTCTATCTCTTTCTCTCTTTCTCTTTGTTCAATTTGCCACTTACACACGTGACACAGCCTACACTCACATGCACACACACATACGCGTGCGTACCCATGATCCATGTTCCCATTGCAGTCCCTATCTCCTCCCCTCTCCGGCCATCCAAGCTCATGTGTGAGTACAGAGAGAACACAACGCTGGCATGAATCACCGTGAATCATGCAGCCCAAATAGCACCCAATGAGAGGTGTTGCATTTAACCAGGACATGGGCTATTTATAATGGCCTGGGCGTGCACATTCTCTTTATAGGCCACGGAGGATGCTGACAATGAACAGGGAGATGAGGGGTTAGCGAGGTAGTGAGTCCTTTTAAATGTCACCAGCAATGTATCTTCTTATCTACAAGCTCTTGCGGTGGCAGTCCATCTGAATACAATATTTAGAGCAGGGTGAATGAACTGGAATAGAGGGGGAGATACAATGATTTGCAGATGAGGGGGCACAGATACCACATACGAATATTGATTTTTTTTTTTTAATTTTTTTTATTTAGTCAGTCCTGTAGTAAAAGGGCTCTGCTGTTTAACCTGCTCAGAGTCAAGTCAGCTGATTGGATATCAAACATTCTGATTAAAACACTGAATATTGACTATCAAGAGAATTTTATGTTCTATGATTGGTGATTGGATTCTGATCCATTCTGAAAAAACGTCCTACAATGTGAACATAGCAACATAGTCCCGCGTAGACCTCTGCTTAATAAGCTTGTTAAAGTCTAATTAGTGTAACAAGTAGCTGGAAAAAATATACAAACATAATTATCATATCAAATACATTAGCTGCTTGGGGGATGATAGACAAATTTGACAAACACTTTGTTCTTCTGTTTTCTTTTGGCTTATTTTCTCTCCCTGCATGCCAATCATGCTCAATGTATCGCATCAGGACAGAGTTGGGAAGTGCAGGCTCATCAAGCTGGCAAACTAACATTCAATTTACACTGTGTCTGATCTCGACGGCAACAATGTGCTGAACCCAACCCCCCAAAAATTGCCAAATAATGAGGTAGAAAACACATTTCAGGAGAAACAGCTTCAAGAAAGCAATCAGCGCCTGAACAATTACATCTAGTGAATTGAATAGATATTGATTGAGGGGAGCAAGACACCTGACCAGAATCTGCAGATCTTCAACACCCACAATACAAATCACCATGGGCCCCTAACAACCTAACAACAGAATAACGATGGGAGACGATAAAAAAAAATTAAAAAAAACACAACAACAGACAGCTCGCCTGTCTTTCTTCCGCTCCAGTGGAAACAGTAGAGGAGAAGAAAGGAGGGGCCGTTTCATTATATCACCAACATGTAGGCTCATGCCGCATGGTTTTACCCAACCAACCGTTGTCATGGTAGCAACTTGTCATGTCATCTGCGTCTCACCTTGAATGAGTGCAGACCTGCGGGACATGTGCCCTCCGCTGGGAGGATGCAAGGTGGGGGGCGTAGTGGAAGTGCGTCAGCCCATACGAGCAGCTGGGGACACACCCACGGCAAACCTGCGTTACCGTTTGTGTGCGCGCGCTTGTGTGTAAATGTGTATCTGTCTGCTTTCCTAGGAGACGACAAGGGAAGCTGGCTTCCTCAGGACCATGTTGTCACCACAGGGACAAAATCAACAACAGCAGCAGCAGTTGACCAGCTGCTCCTCCGTCTGAAAATTGCACTTTGCTTTGTGGCTGGCCAATGAGAGCTACTCTTGTTCTTATCAAGAAGACATTTCAGTGTTTGCTCGATTGTACTCATCAGCTCCGGCCAACAGGCTATGACCACTCAGTTATTACATGTGTATAAATCAGTAGCTGGTATCGGTATATACAACATAGATGCAACGTGCATCAGAAGATATTCAATACTGCAGCAAAAACATGATTGTCTTTAAATCTTTGAATATATAGTTCATTGAAATATATATTTCTGTGAAAAAAAAAAATATATATATATAAACGATGCCTGTATCTGGCCGCTGAAGAGTCTCAGTATCTGTGTTGGTTTCTGTGACACTGTTCCTGTTTAGTTTGGAGTATTTCTCTTGTGTTTGACCTGAACAAACTGGTAACTATTGAAACTGGAAACTAGTTTGCATGTTTTTTTGGTATTTCGCAGTGTTTCTCTGCATTCTCACTCCACCTGTCTCCAGAAGAGGTAGACGTCTTTTTTTTCTGCAGTGCCTCTTGAAGTCGTCTCTGTCTCTTGAGTGTTTCTAGAATGAGATGGCAGAATGCGTATATGTGTGTGTGCGCACATCTGTGTGTGTGTGTGTGTGTGTGTGTGTGTGTGTGTGTGTGTGTGTGTGTGTGTGTGTGTGTTTGTCTACAAGTTTGAGTGCGCTGAGGGGGTGATGAGGGGAGAGGAGGAAAGGCACGGCAGGTTTCCATGACAACAACTTTTTATTTGCGCTTCCTCAATGGCGTTGGTGGAATAGATAGATAGATAGATAGATAGATAGATAGATAGATAGATAGATAGATAGATAGATAGATAGATAGATAGATAGATAGATAGATAGATAGATAGATAGATAGATAGATAGATAGATAGATAGATAGATAGATAGATAGACAGACAGACAGACAGACAGAGTCTGGCATAGTTATTAGGAGAGACAGGATAGTGGGCTGGGGTGCATGGGCAGGCGGGGGTGGAAGAAGGCAGCAGAGTTGTATGTCTGCTTGCCTGCTTTGTCTACAACAGAATGTCTCTTTGTATACGCCCCTCCCCTGTTGAAAGACAAGTAACCAACAACTTGCTTCCAGTCATACACAGATACCTTATGAAGGCAGTACAATGACATCTGTATCTACACTATCTGATGAGACGCAAACACAGCTCTCAGGCGCAAGTGGAACAATAAGAAGCTTAGATGATCACTGCGGGTGGGTGTTTGCCTTTAGGTGTGTTTCTGCGTGTTCGCTTGGTTTAGGTCTAAAATAATTTGTCACAATCTAAAAAAAATAGGCCTCAACCTCAATCGTGTTTGAAATGAAATAGAGATACAAGTCTGACATACGGGGCAGTAAGTGGAGAACGTTAAAGGACCTGCCCCTGAAACTGCTCGCTGCCCTTGTTTATGTTGATGCTGAGACCACATGAATCTAACGCCCACCTGAAGCGATGAAATCAGGTCGCCCAAAAAGTAGATTCACTGTGCAGCTGCAAAATTTACAAATGGACAGAATTTGGCACACGCGTGTTGACATGAAGCACAAAGCTGATGAAAAGTATTGTATATAATGATGCATGCTTTAAGTGCATAAAGATATTTTTCATGTAAATAAATGTCTTAGTCACTATCTATGACGTAACACAATGATTGAGCCTGTGGCACACTGACGAAAGCACCTACCCCTACTGGATTCAGACCTCAATCTGAACAGCCGTATCAAGACAATTACAAAATCAGCCTACCATCACCTGAAGAATATATCAAGGATTAGAGGACGTATGTCTCAACAGGATTTGGAAAAACTTGTCCATGCATTCATCTTCAGTAAACTCGACTATTGTAACGGTGTGTTTAAGGGTCTCTGTAAAAAGTCAATCAGACAGCTGCAGCTGATTCAGAACGCTGCAGCTCGAGTCCTCACTAAGACCAAGAAAGTGGATCACATCACTCCAGTTCTGAGGTCTTTACACCAACTTCCTGTTCAACAAAGAATCGACTTTACAATCCTGCTGTTGGTTTATAAAGCACTGAATGGTTTAGGGCCAAAATACATTTGTGATCTGCTGCGACCTTCACATATCTGGAACAAACTCCCAGAAAACTGCAGGTCTGCTGACACTCTCAGTTTTATGTGAAGCACTTTGAATTGCCTTGGTGTTGAAATGTGCTATACAAATAAACTTGCCTTGCCTTACCATGTGCAATATTCCTGAACGAGCTGGGTGACTGTGGCGATATTGTCGGAAAAAAATCATAAGCGGCACACAGTTAGTGACGTATTTTCCATTACCCAGTAGTGGTGAGTGGAGGTGGATTGCTAGATTGGATCTGCTGGAGCGACACACGCTGTACCCTCTATGTTGCTGTGATTGGTTGTTTAACTATCAATCAGCTGCTTCCTAACTACTATTACTAGTCCCTAATTCCTAAACCAAACCTTAACCTGCTACAAAGTAAAGTCCAATCACTGGAAGAGTGTCCCTCCTGCCGATCCAATCTTGTACCAGCCGCAGTGATTGTTCTGCTGGAGAGCGGCCCTCAGCCAACAGGTTTGCTCTTCAACTTGATTTTCAACTGTCGACTGACTGACATCACACGGGCGACAGTTTTTAGATCTATGGGAGGTGAAGTCCAAAAACATAGAAGCAATTATTGCTTTTCGCTATGGTTGCAAAAGACAACAAAACGGAGATGTTAGCGAAAAATGTAAGGTGAGGCTATTTTACCGTGGCCTCTTTCAGTAAAGACATCTTCTGTTGTTGTTTTTTTCATTTCAAATTATGCAGAGGTCAAATGTACCTGTTAGAAATTTTTCCGTCCAAAAACAGTAAAGAACTGACAGCACGGGATCCCGTAGATTACTGTAAAATGTACGGTATCTTGCTGTTGCTGAAATTTACAGTTTGCAACTGCTTTCATAAATTCAGTATAAAGATGTTTTTTCACCCCTACAGTAAAATACCGACAAAAGGATGAACAGTTAATTCATGTTTATTTTCTCTTTTTTTTACAGCAGGTATATTTGCTGGGTTTTACTATAATCTACAATTCAAATATACTACATACTACTGTATAAACTATATACTATTAGTTTTTTTACATTTCATTTCTAAACATTTTTATGAGATAAATTATCCCTTAGCACTCTTGCTATAAAATAGTGTACAAATGTAACCTTTGAAATGGTGCAATACGATTTTAAGACAAAAAAAAAAATACAGATAAATAATAAAAATAAAACAATGCCTCAAATTAAGCTTTTGAAAAACCTTTGAAAAACTGTATTGAAAGACAAAAGTGTTATGCACAATATACACAAAACAACATCTATTATCTATACCCGCTTTATCCTGAACAGGGTCACGGGAGGGCTGGAGCCTATCCCAGTTCACTTTGGGCAAAGGCAGGGTACATCGTGGACAGGTCGCCAGCCTATCACAGGGCCAACACTTATAGACAGATGGAAACAAAGACCATTCACGCTCTCATTCACACCTAAGGGCAATTTGTAGAACCACCTACTAACTTGAGGTGCATGTTTTTGGATGGTGGGAGGAAGAAAGAGTACCCGGAGAGAACCAATGGAGGCAAAGGGAGAACTTGCAAACTCCACACAGAAAGGCCCAGGCTCGGGTTCAAACTCAGAACCTTTTTGCTGTGAGACGACAATGCTAACCCCTGTGCCACTGTGCCGCCATCACGAAACAACAAATTCAGTCATTTACAAAAATAAAATTTAACAAGAAGTGTTCATGATCAAAATCACTTGCTGAAAAACCATGTGAATGACTTTAAGACAAAATATTTAATTGTTATGAAGGACATTCAGATGTACAAAACTTAGAGAGAAAGGGTGAGTGTGAGTGTGGGGGTGACTGGATTCACCGACTTATACGAGGTCCGACTGAAAGTCCATTCATTTCTGTAGTTGACTAGAGACACAAGGGCTAACTTGGCTTTGATAGGACTTTGCCTCTTCCAGCCTTAGTGCCTCTTTCAGGATTTATCCCAATGAACTGCCTGAAAAACACATGTATTAGCAGGAAAAAATTCACTCACTGAGATAATATAAATATAGGAAACCTATTCTTGTATCAGGAGCATTACTCTTTATTACATAGGTGTATTTAATGTTACATTTTAGCATCTTTTATCATGCATAAATATGTTTCAGAGAAAGTGGTTGTTTGTTTTGCCCTAATTAGAGTCAGGAAAGCTTTCTTAACAATCTTAAGCAATCAGATCTTGTGGATACTTTGTATGTGCCCTGTGAGATCAAAGGTGGGCTATACAAGGTCCTAAAATTACACACTAACAGCTGAAGGATGTAATCATCTACAGTAAGCATCTAACTTTGGAATGAATTCCAGTATGCAGGCAGCATCATCTGGATGTTGAAGACCTAAGGTGTAGGAAGTGGATCGCAACAAGCCCAGACAGGAAGTTGGTTGGATTCCCTCACATATGATTTGCCCCTTAAGGCTGATCATCCTGTGGTGACTACAGCTGTACAATTCAGACCGACAAATGCAACTGCCCTCCGTGATGTCACAGTTGAGTTCCCACCGAAATAAGTTTTGAAAAAGTTCATTACCATCTCAGAATCACGATGCTTTCAGATTATAAGAGAAGCAATATCACGCAAAAACTTAACACAAGCAACTCTACAGGTCTTTACTACGATGTAGTTCATGTTGGCTGACCGCGCTGTTTATGTGTCAGCACAGATTCCAATCCCAAATCTGAACTCAAAACGTGCAAGTTAACCTAACAGAAGTATGTGTTTGACAACAATTCACTTCAAAAAATAGTTTTAGTAAATGAAGCCCAAACATCAAGAAATTACAAGCATTACAATCAGCTGGATGTTGAAATATGTTGGCAGGTCAGGCACCAAATCATTTTACCAGTACAATATGAGGTTGCTGCAAATGTAATGTATTTTGTCTATAATAACCAAGAAAGCCAAAGGGTACTCACCTATAAATTCTCAAGATGAAGATGGGTGAAAAATCACCATTTCAGCACATGTGGGCTCACCGAAGTCTTGTGTTCCCAAAATGCAATGCGAAAAATATAGTATATTACTGTTTTCTCTCCTTTCCACAATCAATACTGTAAAGTACTGTAAGATTTCAATCAAAGTCATTTCTCAAATCAAAATTAATGGTAATGTACTGCATTTAAATAAAAAAGGATTATACTGTTGATATTTGACTGTAAATCAACAGAAATGTTTAACAGTGTAGTATGTAATGTGGTGCATGCACCAAGCTACCTACCAGCTCATTTTAAGTGTCTAATCCACTAAAAACTCCTATTTGCCCTCATTTTTATGCTTAACCACAGGAATCTTACGCCCACCTAGCAAAATGAAGTCAGCCGGCCTAAGGACCATAGATACAGTCGTTATTCAACTGCAGAATACACAGATTAACCAGAGATATCCACTGTAATCGGCACAGCAAATCACAGAAACACACACAGAAATGCAGAGTGTATACAGAGGCATTCATTCTTTATTACACTGTTGCTCACAGCACTATTTTATTCTCTCGACAACAATTTGGGCGCACACGCGTGTACACATACGCGCGCACACACACTGATAGACTGTCTATCTGTGTGGGTAATGACTCACCTCCTCCACCTGGAGTAGAGCCAAGCCTTTCGCGCCTCCTCCCCCTTCATCTGTGTGAGCCCTTCACTTCACTCACTCCGGCTCCACTATGGAAGCATTTCAATCATTCAAATTAGCTGTAATCACAGCCAAAGGCATAGAGTGGGAATGGCAGCACGTCACTCTGCATACTTGAGAACACTTAATACATTGATTTTTTTATTGAGCATACTGTGTTTCAAAAAGGAGAGCTGGGGAGGAAATAAATAAGCTACCCAGGCCAAGCCTTTTCTCGTTTTTTTTTTTTTGCCACGCATGCTTTCAAGACAAAGGATGGAAGCAGGGATGAGAGGCCGGCTTTATAATGAGCAGCACCAAGACTCTTCTCAGTCTTCAGCGCTGACATGTGAGAAGCTGCGCATCAGTAACACCAGCTGCAGTCTTCACATAATGACACAAATTATTGGCTCGTTAATGGGCAGCTTAGCCTTGAGTGTTCAGCCTGCAACACCATTCTGGAGGAGAGGGGAACACAGGATCAATCTCTGCCTCCTTGGATGTGCTGTAAAACATGGGATGCATCTAAAGGACATCTTATCCTCATTGCACTCTCTCTCTCTCCCCCCCCCCTCTCTCTCCTTTCCCTCTCTTTCTAATCCATACTGGCCCCTGGAGACTCATATTAGGAGACTCCTACACTCGCCCCTCCCACACCTTCTCCCTCCTCCACACACCACCCTCAGAACCACTATCTGTCCACCTCCACAGTCGGATTGTGGACAAACCCAGAATAACAATGTGATCCTGCCTCTTAAAGGAATACAGGCAGCTTTTTCATCATTATCTTTCAGTTCAAGACCGTGTTACTATGTTTCTGTGATCCTCATAGCACTAATGTTGGGAAGAATGAAAACAAAACCAGACACTCACACATTCATCTCATGTGGATAGCATTGTTATTTGTGGAATATGTGTGCTGATATTTAAATGTGCATTGACTTTGTAATATAAAATAAATTGCACTAACTAAATAATCATCTGAGACAAGCAAAGCAAGGCGACGCCGTCACATTCGACCACAGCGCATCTAAACACCAAGGCTCTGCAAAGCTGCGGCTCAGGCAATCAACATCAAACAGAGTCAAGTGCAGGACACACACAGCTCTTGTAAGTTTCAGTCAATGAACCTCTCAGAGAAGGTGCTGGTCCAGACTTCAACCTGCATAAGGAAGCCTGCAAAAGGTTTGCTTAGAGTGCCCCCTTCTGTCTTATCAATTTAAAATATAAATGACATGGCATAAATAAGGAACACTTTCATATTTTGGGACACTTTAAGAAACAGTGTCACACACAGCTTTACTGTTCTTTAACAAATTGGCTGATTTCCTAATTGGCTGTTTTTCTTTGTTAGGTTGATTGATTGATCTGACAAATGTGATGTTTTAAATCATCAAGTGTGCACCTGAAAAATGATTAAGGCATTATTGTGTTTTCTAATTAGCATAAACATAATTCTACTATATATTGCACATTCTCCTCAGATATCTCTGCAGGTCTGTTTTGCAGCTTCTCACCTGAATCAAGATGTCTGTGAAGTTTGACAGGCCTAAGTGTACACCACAATGGAAAACGGCGGTGTTGCACAGGAAGCCATGATGTGCGCTTGTGCAGGAGGTACAGAGGTTTAAAAAGTTCAGAAGTTAGAGTGCTTACTGCAGCACTGTCTGCTTCTATTTTTAACCTGACTGTGGTTTCTAATCTCAATTGCCTGTACTAAGCACGCTTTGTTTAGAGGCAGTCCAGGATCACACTTCTGAACTAGTGCATTGTATATGCTTGTATTTCTGCTCAGTGGTCTGCAGTTGTAACTGTAGATACCAACAATTACATTATCAAACTTCATTTTTCTTCTTTGTGGTTTTTTCCTTCTAAAAGTTTTAACCTGTGACAGCCAGCCTGTTAGACTCGGCTAATGATTACAACTCGTCCTGTTTATTTTAACATTTTCCTTCCATTTTCCATTTTCCTGCGAAAGTGTTAATAGTGTAAGGTGTCCTTCCTTTAACCCTAACAGTAACCCACATTATGCTGCAAATTGTGTGCTGCTGTAGTTTCCTGTGATGGATTAGATTCACCTAGTGCCACCTAGTGGATCATGTTTGTCGAGGTCACTAAATATAGGCTACGTTACAAAATTGTTCCCTTTATTGCTTCGGTCTGGAATATGCACATCTCAATCAGAGGACATTTTAGCTGCATTCTCATGCTGATACTAAACCTCAGGTAGATGTATCTGATCACGACACCTGGAAAGTACATTTTAAGTCTCAATAATGGAAAACCAAAGTACCGTGTACCTCTGTGCTTCTTTCAGACATTTAAGGAACAGCCAAATGACATGAGGCACAACCAACCACTTACATGTAATGTCTATTGATGGATCAGTATCTAGACCTTTAATTTAAATGCATCTAGTTTTATGTATTTATGTGTACTATTACTTTTGTAAAATTAGGCAACATAGGAATGATCAAAAATACTTGAAAAATCCTTGCTTATTATTGTGTAAGCACCATTTTAATTACATCACAGTAAATTAGATAAAGGCAATAAGGCATCACTACTATGCTACTCATCTCTAATTACTTCTAATAAACTCAACTTCTTTGTTTTCTGCTAGATTCATCTGCTTTTCTCTAAGTCGGTCTATATAATTTGATCTACTATGTACCGTTAGGATGTTTCCACCGATAAGAAGCTGGAGCAGATTCTGGACAAATACAGGGTTAGCTTAGCGGGAGAGAGATGAGGCAAGTGTTATAGATTGGCAAATCAGCACCAATCAACAGCTGCAGAGCTGTGTCAGTGACGCACAGCTTGTAAAGGCACACAGGCACGTGATAAAATGATATACATAGATTCAGGACATGTTTCCTACGTTGCTCAGTGACTCTGAGGTGTAAAACACAACAAAATACAACTGTAAAATAGAAAACACAATGACATTTCAGCATTTTCCCCAAATTTGTGGAATATTAAGATGCTTGTATTCAGTGGGGATTTTATGGAGTCCCCTCTCAAGGAAAAAATATCCAATTTCACATCATTTTTGACCATTGCTATTATTTGATTTAAATTTTCCTAAATATGAAAAAGCAAGTGCAGATAATAAATAAACAAAACCCCAAAAGATGAACAACTACTGTACAGCCATTAGATCTGGGAAAAGCCAGATCTGGGAAATTTTGCTAGTTTTGATTATCTCCACAAGGTTTTTACATTCATTTGGCTCAGGTGGTGCCCAACATGGCTTGGGTGCTGCAGTTTAATCAAGATTGGTCAGTGATACTAAACGGTTTAGTTTATATTTATATCACTTCAGTCAGATTATGCACACAGCATCATCGCTACTATGTTACTTAAATGTCACTATCAAGTGACACTTACAGTAGGTGACATATTTAAATATGCTAATGTCATTTAGTGACATTTACTAAATAATGTTCAGTTTTTGTAGACACTATCAAATTAAGTGTCATCACAACATCTGCCTCTGTTGAAGTTGTTGCTGGTGGATATTCCTGAGGTGGTTGATAAAGAGATACAAGGCAAGAACAATAGATGTTATAGGATGGCAGTCATCTGAAAATACAGTGCTGATGCAAACAGGGAGCAATCATATGTAATATTTTAAACAAAACTGGCCAATATACATTGTTTTTCCCTCATTTCACGAGTCAGGGATGGAGATCCACAAAGAGCCAGCCAGCTGCAAGGTGGCACAGCTTCAGAGTAAGTAGGTTATCTACTGTCTCCACTATTAATCTGAAGCAATGCTGAAATATGAAAAATCCCCAAGCTCTGATTCTCTGCTTCTGGAAACTGTAAAAGCTCAGACCATTTATTAGTTTGATAAATGTTCAGTACCCTCTTATATACGCCCATCTATCAATTACAAAATGTAGAAGAGTTGGGATTTTGCAGTGTTCATTTTAATTCAGGGGTAGAAGCTCTGAAATGACTCTTAACATGATCAGAAGTATGCCTTTAGTGTTCTTCAACATAACACTTGTGTAGAAATATGGCTATAGTTGATTTCATATGGACCCCAGCGCTTAGATGAGAAGGACGCTCCCATGAGACTCCAAATTTACACCAAAGCCACTGATACACTAACAGTATGACCAGGTTTATTATTCTAGAGTATAGCGATGCTGAGTAAAAAGGATGAGACAGGCCACTTGGTGATTGACAGAAAGAAGAAATATGTATTATCCCTATGTCCTGGGTTGTACTCCAAACCAAAGCAGATTTAAAGAAAACTTGTTGAGTCTTACAAAAGATCCAAATATCTACATTCAAATATTTGATGTATAAGAGATAGTCAGATTTCAGCACTTCATTACCTCTCTCATTATCTCTGCTGAATGAGGAATGGTTCAACTAAATGTTGAATACAATTTAGCAGTGCTAACATATTGACTTGTTGGCCTCTTTCACACATCTTTTTTTCTGGCTGCTCTGGTTTAAAATAGAGGCTCTGCTCTTTATTTACCCGTTGCCATGGTGAGTTGTCTTATCAGAGTTCAACGTCAGAGTTTCTTAAACCTCTTTTCTGAAATAGGCTCCAGGGTTCTATCCAGTTCTGGGTTCCTGAAGTATTCAGAGCAGGAAGCAGTGGAGCCATCATCTTGTAGTCTTTCTCATTTTAATACAATTTGTGGCACCTTTATTTTTTTTATACAAGCACAGTTTCCAAATGGGATTCCAGCATGCAGTTTTGTGCGTGTAAATATATGAACAGTATGCATTTATGGACTGCCATATTGTGTGTTTACCAATATGATGATGTAAAAAGGGAAACCACCAGTTGGTGGTGCTATAGGCAATCTGATACTGTCACCAAAATCAAAACCAAATTGCCCAAGCCACAGTTCCTCTTACATCATCATTATCTGAAACTTGCTGATCTCAGATAAACAAATGGGTAAACATCGTTGTTGAATGTGTTAAACTAAAAGGCTTAAGTAGATAAGGTTTTAAATCATTCTACTTTGATTAAACTTTTTTTTTTTTTTTTTTTTTTTTTTTTTTTTTTTTTTTTTTTTTTTTTTTTTAAATAGGCCTATAACAAGGCTGTAGAGCACAAAAAAAACCAACAAAAAAAAAAAAAATCATTCAGGTGACGAATCGAATACTTATGTGCAGGATCTATAATAATTGAGAGCTGGTGATCTAAACTTACCAGGAAATTATTCAATTTAGCCGATCTACAAGTAAATATATGAGTTCAACTTGACTTGATCCCCGCAGAAAGTGGCAGCCTGTAAATATCTATCAAAATATAATTTTGATTAACATTGATGCAGATGATTAACATCACCAGGCTTATTTTGTCCTCACACTTTTCTAGGTATAAGTGTTAAGACAAAACAACATGATAGTGTCATGGTTTAAAGGACTTTGATTTGAGAGGATATTGGCAGAAATATCATATTATATTCATAATTATGGTTTCCTTCGTGTATAATCACCTGAAACTATAAACAAAAACTTTGTTTGTTATGTATTCCCTTTTACATGGTCCCATGATGCTCCACTGTGTTTCTACAGTAGCCAAGCAGTGACTCTAGAGAGGGCCTTTTCTCATTTTTGGTGAGTTTTGCATACATGGTGTTATTCTCCCTTTGAGGGGGAGGTGAGGGATATTAAGTTTGTAGCAAAATCCTCCACTAGATGTCACTAAACCCTACACACTGCTCCTTTAAGCATGCTTTAGCTTGATCATTTAAAATTAAATGTCTGTCCTTATTTTTTGTGCATATACTTAATGTAATGTACTATTTTTAATAGTAGTATTCTAAGCTATCAAAAGACATTTACTACAAATGAATTGCCCCTATCCATGCAGGATACATTTGGTCTATTTTGAGGAATAAGATAAACTATCTTATTTATCATTCATGCTGAACAATAGAAATATTCAGAGATAAGGAGAGAACGCAGTGACAGAGCAGCAGAGCAGTTTATTTATTGAAAATATGATACAAAACACACTCATGTTTGGAAGTTGAATTTAAAATATGTGATGATATGTGATGAGAAGCTATCCCATCTATCAAACAGGATTGAGTCTACATACATTTCTGATTTTAAGCCATAAGTAACTTGAATCTTTAGCAGGAACAAAACAGACGCAGTCAAAACATTCAAAACATGGCACTTTCTTCATTTAACAGAATCACATAATTTTATTTTTTGTCTTTTGACTCAGACTCTACATTTTTGTCTGTCAGCCTCAGTTCTATGTAATCATTCCTAATATTAACATCTCTGTTATCAGAACTCTTCTTCTGCCATGTGAATTCAAATATTGTGATGTGTTCCTGTGTCACGTTAATTAGCAGTTTTCATCGTGTTTCATAATGCAATCAATCCAGTCTCTGTTATTAGGTATCTTTGTATACACATAGAGTGTTGGTTGTCTTTCTTTGATGATGTTGACTGCCACCACTCCGTACGCCTTTTCATCTCCACACACTAATGGACCACCAGAGTCTCCCTGAAAGTACACACAAAGTATGTAATGATTGCATCCAGTGAACGGTGAATTAATTGTTTGTTTATTCTTGTTAGGTTACGTACATTCCCCGGCCCAGTCTTGCCCTCAGAGCAGTACATGTTTCTCTCAGTACACATTTTATTGTCAATCAGCGCTACACTGACTTCCATGAGTTTGTGAGACAAATATTTGTTCAGTTCTGTCTGTCCCCAGCCGGCGACACTACACGGTTTTGGCAGGGAGTCATCACCCTGGTCTGCCAGAGCAATAGGTTTCACATTGTTGTTGATATTTGCCTTGGCGCTCAACTTTATGAACAAGGAGAGATAGAAAGATATTTAAAAAATATTAACATTAATATGAAAAGTATTTGTAAAAGGATTTGAATTTGAAATATAGTTTTTTGTTTATTTTACCTGAAGAAGCATTATGTCATCTTTAAAATCAGATCTATTGTAGCCTTTATGTGGAAATGTTCGTCCCACAGACACACGCTGTATGTCTTTTTTTGTATTGAAATTGTGAAGCCCTAGTATGACTTGGTAGGACCTGAAACAATAGAAATACGTGCAGAGATTAGTTGTTTTGTTTTTTTACAGCAACACTCATTCAAAAGACCTATATCAGTTACAATTCATGATGTGTATTTGCTAGTCTTAATGTGTGAGTTGAGTTTGTTTCTTGTGATAAGAAATATTTTTGGGCCCCCCACAATTTGCATCCCTGTCAAACATGTGTGTTTAACGGACTTGGCATGGCAGTGGGCTGCAGTCATCACAAACTCCTCATTCAGAAGGAATCCACCGCAGTATGTTTTATGACCGCCATCCATGTGCCTCTCTAACAGCACCATGTGTGGCCTGCTATGTGCCTCAGCCTCGTGGCCTCCAATGATTTCCCCTGTATGTACTGGAAAAGAAAATTGTAATTTACTATATAAACAAACACACAGTTCTGACAGGTTGTAATATACTTAACGCGAGTTGAAAAGAAACTTACCTCGACAATCAAGAGTCAGTATGAGCATCAGTGTTGCCAGTTTGCAGTGGAGAAACATGGTGAGATCACAATCCAGCTGAGCCACTGAAGAGCAGTGTCATACACCACTGACAATTTCAGTCTTTAAATGCTTCCTTGTATTAGAGGGAGGAGGAAGTGTTTGCTGAGTTTGCATATGCAAATGGTGTAGCTTTGAGCCACAAGCATAAGGAGGGCATTTCTGTCACCTCCTGAGTGTGAGAAAAGTTCAAAGTTGGACAGTGTTAGTCTAAATTATTTAGCATGTGGTCTACATACACACAGCTTTGAAAACCTCTATTGGCATTGAGGTCTAAATGCCATGACTCTGCAGAGGACACACAGCGCCAAAGGAAACATCATTCTCATGTTATCATAAGACTGCATAAAAGTGGGACTTGTGAAACTATAGAAAAGCAACACTTTATTTTTATTTTACTTAATTGGCTAATCTCAGATACCTTTTCTATCTGTGAAATTATTCCTAAATTGTGAAAGAGGCTGCAATTTGTTGATAAAATATCAGTCCATAACGGGGTCCAACAGCCTGAGACCAAATCTGTCAATCCGAAAAGTTAGAGAATTTAAAAATAGCAGACGTTATGACATGTAAAATTAAAAAGTAAATTTGTACAATTTTGCATTATCTGGAGGTCAGGGATCAAAGTTAAAAATGTCAAAAAATTAAATATAATTTCACATTTCTTGGAATGTGTTATCCAAAGCATGATCAAGCAGACTGAAACTAACCACACCTTAAGAAGATCAGTACATCAAACTATATCCTCTGACAGATTGAAAAGCAACTTCCTCACAAAAACAGAATTCACAAAATAAAGAATACAACACTTCAATCAGTAATAATCCTGTTAAAGGAAGGCTATCTGAATAGACTGAAAACAGTCCTGTTTACTCATAAATAAGTAATAATAAGTATGGAGACAAACAAGAGAGAGCGAATGATACCAAAGTGGATCAAACAGTGAAACATGGTGGTGGTAATATTCTTGTATTCCCACCACCATGGACAGGCTGGCAATACCCTCGGGCCTACCAGGCATTTTTCCGCTGGGCCGAAACACTTTGGGGTTGATACAATTAAATTTTTTGAATTACATTTTAATGGACATTAATTACAATACTACAATTGATCAACTGCAGAACAGGTTTGGAAGAAAGGACCTCATTATAAATGCGCACATGTTAGTTCTGCTGAATCACCACCCAGTAACATTATTTGATATCAAGACGACCGTTAGGATGAATGTCATACTGTTTTGAAAATGTAACTGCAAAAGGATGTTATCCTCTGCAGAAGATACTATGTGAAAGAAACAATTAATGGCGGCAGAAGTGCCTTTAACATAGATTGTAGTGCCTTTCTGACTGATTGTTTATTAACAGGGCCTAACCTGAGTGCAGACATGATGAGAATCTGCTTGAAGTTTTGGCCTGGAAGAAACTGTGCACAAGAAATCATTTCTGCAGAAATCTCTATGATGAAGAGATAAATGCAGTAAGACATTTGTGGTACACAAATCCAGCAAACATAACAGAATAACAGGAAGCCATGATTGCTGACACCGATTAGGGTCGTGGTTGACACTTCCTTCAGCCCCTCCTACCAGCAGCCATCAGAAGAAGCATCTAAAACAGTATGAATCAGAAAATGGACAAGTGCTGGAGACCATTAAAACTTTACTGTCCAGAGTACCTTGTTCCATGTTGTCCACTCAGTTCCCCACCCAGTAATAATCACAGTAAGGGTTATCATTCTGGCTGCTGGCATGGACTGTTCTGATGAGACTAAGGAAATGCAAATTCATACACTCTAAGGTGACTCTTTTTTTTACAAGTCTCAAGCAATTATGCTTTAGCGCTTGTCTTTTCAAAAGTAGCCTATTTGCTAATGTAACCTGGAAAACCACATACTAATATACAGTTCATTTTATAATGACATGACCCTTGCCTAATGCAGGTTTTTGGTAGTAGATTGCTCAAATTTTCTTATCTATTTACACATAAAACAAAATCTATTCCATATGGATTCAGCCCAAACCCAAATCTTTTCACGTTGGAGATCCTCTGTATGTAAATCCAACACTTATGTTTATCCTAAATGTTGATTAAATATTCACCGAACATACTGCAATAAGAGAGCCTCTACAATTGGCCCACATCCTTTTTCCAGAGGTGCTCCAAAAATACTGAAGACCCCTGTTCCAAACTTAAATGTTCAAAAATCAAATGATTTATACGATCCAAATATGAATTTATTGGGGAGACTGTGATGGCTTAAACTGACGAGCCATTAAAATACATCTCTGAACAGAGATGGCAATCTCTTAATATATAGTTTATAAATCTTATAGGAGACACATGTAGAGAAAAGTAATCATGTTTCCCAAGCTATAATTGGACAATCACTGTCTGAGGAAACAGTAATGTGTTGTGATTTGTGTTGACAATTTGTGACTAATAATCTATTTTTATTGTAATGCTACACCAAATAATCCCCACAGTGTTTTTTTTTTAAATTATTGATGCATCTGTTTACTTATTGTAAATCTTTGATGCCTCTTCTTTCCTCAAGCCTTCACCTCGAGACACTTTTTAATCCAATTGTCCTCCAATTTAGTTCATTATAAATAAACTGCATGAGTCAATGACTCAGATCTGTCTGTCAGTCTAAGTTTTGTGTATCAGGGAAGTATTTAGTCACATCATTTTGAAATGCTCTTGCATCTTTAGCCTGTCTAATTAACAGGATGTAGATCACTATCATAAACCTTTTCCTCAGCCTGACTTGTGAAATAGCAGCTTATCACCCACCGGTTATCTGAGTCTTAATTTGTTATGATGTACCACAAGTATTTGTACATTTGCACTTGTTTTCCTTCAGGCTCTCTGCTTCAGCACATTCAATTTGAAATTAAATCATGGCTGATAAATTAAAAGAGCCTAATCTTAACTAATGTCATTAGTTTTATATCAAAATAGAAAGAACTGTATAGATACATATAGTGCCCCAGGTTAGGGTTCAAAAGTGAAAGTAAAAGGACAGATACACATCATGTAAAGCAAAAAATCTTCAAAAATTCATTGCAGTCACAGAGTGCTGGAAGTCCTGCAGTCACAGAGACTAATGCTCTGTATCTTTCCTGGTGATGCTCTTCCAGGCCTTCCCTGCGGCCACTTACTTGTTGTGGGATCTCTCTGCCTTCATTCTGGCCCTCAGCCAGTAAAATGCAGCTTGATGAGATTGACTAGAAAGCTTTGGCCGTATGTTAAGGAAATATTCTCCTCCTGAATGATGACATGTTGTCCTGTGAGTTTTTGTGGATTTAACTGAGCAGGCAAAATTGTACTAAGTGCAGTATTTGAGTAAATCAGGTTTCCCCTCTACTGGATACTGAAGTAAATTAGTGTTCTGTTTACAAATGGGTTTCCACTTATGACCAATTTAAATGATCATTATTTGAAATAAAGGTTTTGCAATTCAACAAATGGTCACAAAGGAGTAAAGTATTCAATATATACATATACTACGTGTTTCATATTAATTAGATGAATTAAATACAGTATCAATGGATATTAAATTTAATAAAGAGCACTGAATTTACACCAATTTTAACATACACTTAAATTTGTTGTGTTGCATAGCCAAACCATATTATTACAATTAAACAAATATTTTCACTCAATGCAGACAAATATCAATTTGTTAATTAGTTTGTTTGGAACAGATTTGCAGAAAGCAAGTCCAAACACAACAAGTCCAGACTTTGGCAGCTAATGGATCATGTGTAATATTAGCATTTCAATTACCAGTTCTGAATCTCTCCAGTATGATAGACATTAGGGCTGCAAGCAATGATTGGTTAGTCTGATAATTAGTTTCTTGATTATTCCATCATTCGTTTATTGACAAATCAGACAATAATGCTGTTAATAATTTCCCACGTCCTGAGTTATCATCTTCAGGTTTCATGTTTTCTCTGAACAAAACTCCAAAGATATTTACTATCATTTGCGGTAAAAAGCATCATTTATCACAATAGTTATTTTTTATTTCTGCCAATCAGCAACTCTAACACAAACATGGTGCTCAATAAACGAATCAATCCAGCTTTTGTCGTGAGGAATCTTAGGGAACCAAGTGATCCGTGGGCCACCTGAAGGTGGTACATTTTTTTGATGCAATTATTTTTATTGCAATCCCTTTCTTGGGCCGGCATAAGCCTTAAACCTTCAGTTTCTGGCGTTATTAAATCCAAGTTTCCTACAATTTAATTAAATATAAATATAATCATAATTTTTTTTTGCGCATCAGTCTATGATTCAGCTCAAGTTCAGTTCAAGTCTTGTGTGTCAAGTTATTGCCTGGTTACATGCGTTCAAAATGCTCTTGCTTCATTTATTCCTGTTTGTATTCTACAGAAAGTATAGATTAATATTGTAAACCATTTCCACTAGCTGAGTTGTGAAATAAAAGTATATGCAGTATTTTATATTAGAAAAATAATCATATTCTTAGATGGTATAGATGGTATGTGGGTGTTAGTGCATTTGGGATTTGAAGTAGGTTTGTTTGTGACATACAGTATACAGATACCCAATATAAGAGGAATAAGGAATATTTAACGTCTCATATTGCTGAGAATCAACTTGTGACCAACAGATGTCCTGTAAAATAGTTCACAACATTAACACAACAGGGAGTCCCAGCTGTGAAGCAGCGTCCCGTGCCTATGGTAGTCATTACGTCCTTAGGCATTTGTAAAGTGGCTTTAACCTTTGTTTTTAGTGGTTATCTCTATGTGTCAATACCAATATAAATGAATTCTTTTAAAATGGCTTTTCACTTTGTCAACATGGATAAACTTTTGTATGAAATACAAACAGAGACTTGATTAGCTTTAAAGCATGTATATGAGAAGATATGCAACTCTGACTTTGAGAAGAAAGTAGTAAACCTCTTCTTAATGCATCCCTACACATTCTTCACAAGGAGGCAGTGTTGTGTATTTATTGAGTTAATTCATGGTCAAAAATAGAAGTGTGCACAGGTACTGAGAAAACATAACAGTTTATTGTTTAAAAGTATGTTCACAAATATACCTATGCTTAATCTGAAGAGCAGAATAAAATACAGTATGTAATATCAATTGATAATGCATCTTTTAAACAGTATTCAGTCTACACAAAAAAATAACATTTTAAAGCCATATCTAATTTGTTTGCCATGGCTGACTCTTTAAAGTCTATCTTTGAAAAACCTGCATGTGTATTAAATTCAGAATTTGCTTCTAATAATCTAGAATTTGTTGTCCGAATATTTCGGCAGGTTCCCTGCTACAACAGTACCATAACAATTCAAAATATGTCACTTAAAATATCCAAATCACATTAATATTGTGTATTTTTGCCTCAATATATTAAACAATATTGTTTCTCTAATGTGGAACATCAAAGTTAAAAATAAATCTTTTCAAAGTAAGCAAGCATTGATATGGAATAACGTGATATGAGTATCTCAATTATCATTAACAGTCAAATCTAAGGCGATTTGATCTGTCAGCTGTTATATGCATTATATCTTAGTGATCGAATCGATCCAGCTTTTGT
This sequence comes from Embiotoca jacksoni, assembly GCF_022577435.1. Lineage (NCBI taxonomy): Eukaryota > Metazoa > Chordata > Actinopteri > Embiotocidae > Embiotoca > Embiotoca jacksoni. The sequence goes on along the minus strand of NW_027185296.1, from coordinate 1,807,552 downwards.
GGTCAGGAATCTTAGGGTACCGATTGATCCGTGGGGTGCCTGAATCTGGTAAATAGTTTGAGGACACCACCCCGTACGCCTTTTCATCTTCACAGACCAATGGACCGCCAGAGTCTCCCTAGAAGTACATGTAAAGTTTATTCAAGTGAATAGTGAAGTAGTTACCATTAATGACTAAAGTTTGTTTGTCAACGTGAAATTAGATAAATGTACGTACCTTGCCCCCTCCAGACTCTCCCTGAGAGCAGTATTCGTTTGCCCTAGCACACTGGTCATGTTTAATCAGTGTTACACTGACTTCCATGAGTTGAGGAGACATGTATCCATTTTTCTCGTGTGTGGTTGCTCCCCAGCCAGCGATTGTACAGGATTTTGGCAAAGAGCCATCACCCCAACCTGCGAGAGGAATGGGTCTCACGTTGTTGGTGATATTTGGCTTAGAGCTCAGCTGGAAGAACAAGGAAAGACATAAAAACACAAATACAAATCTGAAATAATAATTTCTTCAGTGCATGTTTATCTGTTGTGTAGTACATACAGTGACCTCTTGTTCATGTTCAGCAACATGTATGCAGTATTTCAGGCCTCCCTTTTATTAAGTCCCTCAATGTTGCATTTGCAAATATGGACATGTTTTTATTTATCTGTTCTTTTACCTTAAGAAGCATCACATCATTTATGTATGTAGTCCCATTGTAGTCCTTATGAGGAAATGCTTGTTCCACATTTATAGTCTGTACGTTCTCATTCTTATCATGGATACTGTGAAGTCCTAGAATGACTGTGAAAGACCTGAAATGACAAAATTAAGTGCAAGAACATGAGCTTAGTTTAAAATTATTTGGTATTTCTGTGAGAGCATTGTATTCACAAAACAAAACTATTAATTAGAATGCTTGAAACCATCATGGTGCATTTTTGCCAAATAGATATCATTTATTTATGGATTTCGAATTGAAGTCCCTGTGCATGAGCTTGGGTTGTAATTGGGATGAGAATTTCTATCACCATCTAAGCAGCATCACTTAATGCAGGTAAATATAAAGTGTGACAAACTGACTTGGCGTGGCAGTGGGCTGCAGTCATCACAAAATCGTCACTCAGAAGGAATCCACCACAATGTATTGTACTACCATTCTGCATGTGCCTCTCTAACAGCACCATGTATGGCCGGCTGTGTGGCTTAGCCTCTTGGCCTCCAATGACTTTCCCTGCATGAACTGAGGAAAAACAGTTAATTATATTTGTCCCATTGTGTGGATCAAAAAGTATCAAAAATGCCCGCAACTTACCTTGACCATCAGGAATCAAAACGAGCATCAGTATTACCAGTTTACAGTGGAGACACATGGTGAGATCACAGTCCAGCTGAGCTCCTGACGAGCAGTGTCACACATCACTGCCGATTTCAATTTAAATACCTCCTTGTATTAGAGAAAGGAGGAAGTGTTTGTGTAGCTTGCATATGCAAACGATGTGGTTTTGAACCACATGCATTGGGAGTTACTTTTTTAAAGTATGTCATATAACTTTATATTTAAACAGGTGCAAAAGTAAGACTGGTAAGAATGTTAAGTGCACCAATTTGAAAAACAAAACAAAACAAAACAATACATCTGTGACTGTATTTTGCTGATTTTTCAAGTTTTTATTAGCAAAGCAGTGCTCTTCCCTGAACACTCTTTGTATCACAAATAATCTGGCCTGGATTCACGTTTCCATGAATTTATATTGCATGAAAAACTTCCCTTTAAATATGTACGTGACCGCAGGTTAACTTGTAATTGAGTCAAATGGTGCAAGGTTGAGCATAAATCAGACCAGTGTAGGGAGTTGTGATATAATTGGTCATAATCTATCCGCCGATGCCTCTGTGGTACGCTCACAGCTTCGGAGAGTTTATTGACATTTCATGTTCAAAACCGTGACTTTCTCAGAGGAGCCTGTGTGTCTGTCACACAGCCCCAAAGGTAACATTATTCTGTTGTTATCACGTCATGAGAAAAATAGGATTTGTTTAAAGGTGTGATTTGTGGAACCTGAAGTGAAACGCGACCCCTGAGCTACCAGAGAAACGAAGAAGTCTTTGGGATTTGCAGAGAAACAGAGATTCATTGGCAGCCTGCGTTTTTATAAACCGGCATTATATTAAAGCAAATATTTCAGCCTTTTTCTCTCAAGCAGAGAGCAAAACCTAAATAATTTCTTTTTTACAGAAATAAATAAATCAAATGCAATGGATTATGTGTTTATAGCTTGTGGGTTTGATAGAAACACGGGAAAACACTGGCACTGAGTGCTGCACTGAATACGCTGCTGTATCTTAGCTGTCAGTGAAAGATGAAATGGGACTTTGGAGGTTTTCTCTGATCAAAGACTGGAGACCAAAGATGAGAATAAAGCCCAGAAGTGAAGCCCAAAGGGATCTGCAACGCTCAAAATAGTGGTAGCTGTAACCTTTTCCCTTTTTTCACAGCGTGGTCAAGCCTTAAGTATGCAGCTTACTCGCCATAGAGTACTGATGTGTCTGTTACATCACTTCCTAAGTCTAGACTCAAGTATGTCGCTCTTATATCTTAGTCACAAACGTTGTAATTGTTTTTGAATGATGCACACTGAGTTTTAATGTGCTGAAGAAGAAGAAAAAGAGGAGGTGGGAGAGGATGAGAAGGAAATGAGCGAACAGGTTTTGGGATGTGAGCTCCTGGAGTCCAGGGCAGTAATGGGAATCACAGGAGGAGATCCAGAGAGGAACTCGTTTGGTAGAGCAGGGCCTTTACCGTTAGCCCGTCACTTTTATGAGGACCGTGGGGCTGAGAAGACTGGCTGGTTTAACCATTGGACACAGCAACAAGGAAAGAGGGAATGTAATAGCAACCATAAATCAAAGTGCAAATTACATGTTTATTAAGAAGAAAGGAAAATGACAACAATAAAACCAACAGACAGAGAAACAGACATTCCTACAGCAGTCACAACAGATCAAACTGTGGATTTAACTGAATTCACATATGGGAACAGAGGTTTATGGCCTGAGCGCTATACTGACGTGATACTGACTGGATTTAGCAATCATCCTGATATCAGTTTACTAATGTCTGTGCTTACAAATGATCCGTTTTATGCAAGTACAGCTAATTATAGACTCACACCACACTCTCCTCTATTTGATATGATCTATTTGACTTTAATTGTACTGAAGCAAATACTTCAGTTATTTAATTAAATGAAGCAATCTGACATCATAATTCAAACTGTTCTCACTGTAACAACATGCAAGCAATACTTGCAGTTTTTGCACTGCTCATTCAGATGAGTACATATGTATTTACAATAACTCCTCATTGCTTCTATGGTCTTTATCACTGAAGCGTTAAGGTTCACTGGGTGACTTATGGCCCAGCGCTCTGGAGATGGAAGCAAGCGGCAACCAACCTTGTTGAGTGACTTTAGTGAATGACACCATAATGACTTTGATTGACAAATTGATTGACTTTGTATTTCATGAGAGACTTTAAATGGGAGTCTATTGAGTCAGAGCCTTTTTGGAGCCAATCGGCTGCGGCCCTGGGTTGTAATGCATTTGAAGGCAATGCGGCATTGGCCTCATTTTTCAGACTCGGAAGCTACATCTAGATTTATATAAAGTCTATGCATGGAAGCCACCAAACAGGATCACTTCCCATCCACAACAGAGGACCGGAGAAGTTTGGTGTTAAGACTGTGGCACAGCCCTTGTGATGGGAAGATGACATAAATAAGACTGTTCCCAGACAAACCCACACCTAGTCTCAGTTTAGCTAAATTGCTCAGACAAAGAACCTCAAGTATCGCTTACCTCACAAGATAGTATTGATCTACTTGTTTTAATTCTAATACTGTCAAATCAAAACAATACTTTAATTTTCGACATTTTTACTGAATAACTGTCAAATCAGGAAATTTCACATTAAAGAATTAAAATATCACTAACAATTTCTCAAGTAACTGCAGACCTCTAGATAATGTTTGATATTTAATGTAATTCAGGAAGCAATAAAAAGTACCAAGGTTTCATACTTTAACTGGACAATAATGTCTCAAATTCACACAGAAATTGCTTGCGCAAGACTACGATAAGCTGCTGTTATTTTTGCAATCTTGATGTTAACTCTCATTTAATTTCCACTCAAAAGGAAACGGCAGAGCAAATGAGGCACGGAGACTTGTGGTTACTCAGATCATGATGTAATAAGGGATGAAAATGTCCTTTCTCAAGATGAAGAGATTGGATAGAGACAGTTGCTCTTTCTTTTTGATGCTGATACGATAATTTAAAGATCCTTCTTTTTTTTAAAGTAGATTGATACATATAAGTTATGAAAAATTATTTTCTATCCTATTAAAATACTTACTACAATTACTTTTTAACTTGGTGCTTGATTAAGGCCTATACCGTACTATGAATACAATTTTTTTTTTAAACAGCTCCAAGGATCATAGTCTGGTTGTTGATGAAGAGTCTCGTAAAGGTTTGTCATGGAATCTTCAGGATTTTGCTTTAAGGCCACATCAAAAAAAATATTCTTTTACTCATTTTAAAGTTTTCTGAACTGTATTTTAACACATGGAAAAGTAATTTTATGCAGATAGACAGCTCCGGCAGTTAATTCCTGCAGAGTCTGCAAGAAGATAGAATGGAAAGCACTCCGAGGTGCACCTGTGATTTCTATAAAATGTTTTTCTTCCAAGTCGGGCTTTGACTGTTTACACTAGATTAAACTTAAACATGTGCTCTTCAAATTAACTTTGACATTTATTGCATATTGAAAACCTCCACAAACCTGGAATCAGTAGGATTTAAGTGATATTTTGATTGAGCTGACATACTGTCAGGGAGTGTGTTTTTACTACACTGACACGCTGGTTATAACTGCCTTTCACCTACTGCATTTTATATTAAGGTAAATGTACAGTGCTGTGATTATTGATACAGAGGTTCATTCAAAATGTATTTTGACCCCAAAAAGCTCAGACATAACTACAAAAATACCTAATAATTTCCCACTCCATATTACTTCACAGTACAGCAAGAAAGAAATCCTTGAAAATGTCTATTGGTTTAAATATCATGAGTCAATAGTGAAAGAGAGCGGTATAAACATGTCTATTTGGAATAAATATTCTTATATCTTGTGAGCGTGTGATCGTACTCTTGTGAAACACAGGAAGATTTTCTGAATGTCGTGTTCACACTTCACAATCTCCATGGCAAACAAAACACTTTTTTGCGTACAGCCTTTGAAAGGAAATCATGTATTTGCATCTGTGCCTGACACATTAGATATAGAAAGGGAATTTAATAAAGTGCACTTTCCCACCACAGACGAACATGTCTCTGATGCAAACTTTGGCTTATCATCTGACAGCCAGTCCCACCGCACTGACCAAAGCTCCAGGATATTAGATCTTATGATTCAAACCTGTATGTTGTTTTATCTTGCTCTTGCTTGTTTGACAGCTTTCTGTAAAGAATGTGCTGTAATTCTCAAGCTTCAGAGATTCAGTGCATTAGCTGGTTCTTTGCTCTGCCATTACATGGCCAAGCTTTGTTTCTTCCTTTCTTGTACATAGGGTCTTCTTGTGGGTTTCAGGAAAGACAGAAAGTTACATCCAGGGCACATCCTTAAGTTCTTGTCTGCAGGTTTGTTCATGTGACACAGCTGGGCATTATGGAAGTCACGAGTCACAACATTGACCTACAAGGAACGACAGTACAAATAGTCAGTCTACGGAGACTATTACGTAATTACCTATAAAAACAAAACACAGGTGACTTCTTGCTAAAATCGAGCCAGTAACATGACCAGCAAAAAGGGGAAAGTCATGAGGAAGAAAGTAAAAAGACAAAGCATTTGACTGAGCCTTGAACAGCATAAATTATGTCAGCTCTATGAGTGTTTTTCTGTTCTGCTTGACTCATTTCAATCCCAAAAACATATGCTGTCTATCCACTTTGGACATGGGATTCATATTCAGATGTATCAGATTTAAGCCAGTATTATGAGAAGATGGGAATTCCAACAAAACAGTTCAGCCACGTTTTTTGCAAGAAAAGTGATACCAGTAGCTAAGAGCTTCCATGTCTTAAGTTGTGCTATTCGTCAGACCTTTTGAAGAGAACCTGTTAAAAGTGAGGAAATGGTAAAAACCTTTACTAAAGTAAAGAGCATGTTGTTATAAGACCGGCGCATTGGCCTATATCAGTCCAGTCACAGGTTCTTAAATAAATATAGAGTAGTCAAGATCCATTCCTGTGTATGTCCACCTAAATTGACCCTTCTGAACTTTTAGTCCTTCTGGTCTCAGAAAACGCATATTCAACTTTACTGAAAACAGAACTATAATTACTGTATACAATATTTTCTTTTTCTAATTTCCGGGTTAATTTCATGAAGATGTTGAAAAAAGCGGCCTTCAAATTTCCCGCTGAAATGACAGATGCTGTGTCTAGTTTGCTACTCTGGCTGACGTTAACCCCATGAGTTTGTTGGAAACAATGTCAGTAGAGACGGTCAGACCTGCTTGACTTTACATTATACCTCTGATATTGCAGCATAACTATAAATAATTTTATGCTATGGTTGAACTTAGAAATGCTAAGTAAAATATGGCTGTCTTAAAAATATAAGATAACTAAACCTAAAATCCCCCTCCACTCACAAATGTGTTTTACTTGAAGTTAAATTAGTTTAAAAGTTTAGAAAATGTAAAGCCAACTAAGTTAACTGAACTTGAGAAAAAAAGCTGAATAAACAAGAAGTTGAATCAACAGTTTGTCAGTCACAATGACAAACTTCACAGACCCAGAACTGACAACTACAGCTGCCAATGTTGGAGATATTATTCTTCTATTTTTTTTTTTTTGCATGCATTTATGTATGTTAAATTAGAGAGCTAAGGAGTTTCTTGAAAATTTCAACTAATCCTCTTTCAGTTTAAAAAACAAAAACAAATTAGTTCTAGTAGGAGTTAAATGAACTCTGTGTTGGACATCCATTTAACTCATTCCTGTCCAGACATTTTTAATTATTGGATGCTTGTAAATTCTGAAGCAGTCTGAAAAGAAAAATTAATAATTAGAAAGCTGAATTTTATTGAAATCATTCAAACGTACTGTAATGCAGTATGAGATGCCCCTTGCATCAGCCATACATGTTAAAGCTTGTCGCTTACAGTATAGACATACATGCTGCATTTCTTACACTTTTGTCCTTGCATTTTTTGGTTTGGATATGGGTAGAAAAAAAAACAAAGACCACCAGATATTAGTCTTACTACAGCTTCATACACACAATTAACATGCAAACAAATTCCAAGCTTGAATGTGCTGCCTAATTACGATTGCTAAACTAAGTTTGACTTTTGAGAACATTAAAATTCAGACAGTTGCCGTATGGGTTTTGTTCCTAATCAGACCCAGACATAAAGAGTCTTTTTTTTACACTATGTAAAATCTGACTGAGAAAATACAGAGCCTGAGGGTACACGAGATATAACACGGTGACAACTGCCCCTCTGTCTTTCACAGACACACACACACACACACACACACACACACACACACACACACACACACACACACACACACACACACACACACACATATGCATGCACACCAGCATGTACAGAATACATTTGCAGTGCACAGTGTCTCCTCATCGGTCCGTCTGTCTGAGCACACAGATCTGGTGTTCTAACCACAGAGAGGACCTCTGAAAGAGGAGCGTATCGGTCCAACAGTGTGGAAACAAAAACAGCCCTAAGAGATGGTGCTGTCTAGGTTTTCACTGTGGTGCAAAAGAGGGCTGTAAGTAGGCAACATAAGACTAATACATCATCCCTTTTCACGTAGGGCAAAGTAAGGGTCAGATGTAATTAATAGGAATGGTAAGCTGATACTTATACATTCCTGTTACCCCAGGTATAACTCAGAGAAATGATCGAAGTGCCAGATGTGAAGGTTAGGAGTGGTTTGGTCTGACAATGTCACGGTAAGTCATGGTATCCACTGTATAACTCGTTTAGTTCAGGATCCTTCCCTATTTTTGAGGCAGCTCATGAGCACATGTTCTCTCTCACTTTCTTTTCTACAGTTTTTTTTTTATTTATTTAGAATTGGAAAAGTCATTATCACAATATTAAGGGCAGGTTCTCTGAACAGGGTGACAGGTAGCCTCTTTGATTTTTAGCTTTGTCCTGTGAGCCTTGACATGTCTCCCTCCCTTTTCTACTCTTCAAGTTGGAGTAGAGGGAGTCTAAAATGAAATCTAAATCTAAAATCTACTGTCATTTTGCATAATTTTTCCTTGGCTGCTTCTGATTCTGTGTGTGTGTGTGTGTGTGTGTGTGTGTGTGTGTGTGTGTGTGTGTGTGTGTGTGTGTGTGTGTGTGTGTGTGTGTGTGTGTGTGCGTGTGTGTGTGTGTGTGTGTGTAAAATGTTGGTGTAAGTACTTGGTTCAAGGTTAGGTTTCAAGTGACGGTTGGGCAGGCAACTTTCACGATTTAAATTTGAGATTAGAAAGAGCCGCATTCAATTTGTTATTCTCATTTCGCTTCATTTCATTTGTAAAGATATGAATCATATCACATTCTTCAACTCCTCCTTCACTCAAGTCATCTTCACTTATGTTTTGCAATGTGGGGATTTTATAGAATAATAATGATTAAGGAAAAATATTTACGATAATCTCTTTGTGCAAAGCAAAAGTACCAGCACCGTGGGCGCCTTTTATTGGAGCCGAGCTTCCCGGTGCCCAATTCTCCAGAGTTCACTTTTATACAGGAAGCCTCGACTGGATTGGTCCCACCAGATGGGAAAGGACACTGGTATTCTGAGTATTTGGCAGTTAGAGGGGAGAAGAAAAGGCAGGTATTTTGAGGTATTTGGATTCATGGTGGACAGACAGGAGGTGGATAAAGAGGATGAGAGTGAGAACAATAGAGCGTGTATCTTTAGAGTGGCCTGCCTAGAGGTGGAAGAAGAGTCAGACAGTCTGTGTTTATCATTAAAGGAGATTTTTCAATGGAGGAAACAGATGAGCACTTCTTATCTGATGATTCCTGACAGCTGTGATGAGACACAAGGGGATGAGTGTGTTTGTGTGCACTTGTGCTTAGACTGTACGAGTCTGTGTGGGGGCACGCTTTGCATGTTCTTTCATGTGGTTTTGATAATGCAATTGCGACATGGCTCATTTTCCCCCGAAGACCACCCGTGCTACTATAAATGTGTCCTATAATTTCTGCTTCTTTTTACTGAACCGAGTAACAACAATAAGACTCTAACGAGCACGTCTCTACATTGCTGGACTTTCAACATAATAATCTACTGCTGTAACTTGCAAACCCAAAGCTATTTAATTGTTGATTTGTGATTCATTTTCCCAGTTTCACGCCAGAAAAACGTTTATGTTTTGTTTTGTTGTGCTGTTATACAAAGATTCTGGCAGATTCTGGCATGCCTTTTTTTGTGTGATTCAGTGGTTGAGTAGCCAGACATGAACAGTTCAGTCACTCTCTTAATAGCTGCTATATATCAATGTCACACCTGTTGTTTACTGACCCAGCCTTGACACCATTTGGCTGGGTAAATCAAACCCATTTAGAAGAACAGTTTAAAAAGAAATCAGGAAAGACATAGGAATAAACAGGAGAAAGCATGAGGAAATACTGATAAGAGGGGGCAGCTTTACCGTTATTTGATAGCTGAGAAGCTGTCAGGAAAAGAAGAAAGAGAAAAAAGACATGCAACAAATATTCCCTGCTCATATGTGACTTTTTGTGTATATTGATCCACCGGAACTGTATTCTACAAAAGAATAAAATACATATATTTATATATATATACATATATATATATATATATATATATACATATATATATATATATATATAATGACATTCTTTCCATGAGGAGATATAAATACATTATAGCTCTGTGACCCCTGGAAAGGAAACATCGTTTCACCTCGTACTTCTTTAGTTGCAAATGCTTCAAGAATCACTTGTTTGCCACAATGATTCATGTCTCAAATGTCTGGCTGTCAGCAGCAGTCCCAGGATGATATTCCTTTCAAGGTCTCAGAGTTCTCATGTTTCAGGCCACTCAAGATTTGACAAAAACAAACTGAGAAATAAGGATATGGCTCAGTTCAAATGCAATAGCAATCACATACGGATTTCAATCATTAATTCATCACTCTGCACTCCTTTCAGAACAGTAGAGAGAGAGAGAGAGATTATTGCACAGCTGTATAACATCAATTATTTACCTACTGCTGCATGTCCTCACAGAGAAACAATGCAATAAGTAGATTTCCACTGACTCCCAAATCCATACAGAGTGTGAGCTCTTCAGGTGCCTTCTATAGCACCAACACGTCTTTACACCTGAACAACATAAAATGTAATCTGACTGTTCAAGAGTAACATGCAAAATGAGTACCGGACCTTTGTCGTCACGGTTACAATAATACCCATGTGATTAATATTTTGAAATGCTCGTAGTTTGGTCGGGTTCCAGCACCAAAACTTATCAGTTAGGTTTCGGGAAATATTATGGTTTGAGTTTGTCATTTGTTATGTAAGTTATGTTCCACACGTGACACAAGTTAATACATTTCAATGCAGCAGAGCGAATAGTGGTCCAACCAACTCTTACCAAGAGTCTTTGTCACTTTTTATACTTCGTCACCTTTCTGCACTGCTCCCATCAAAATTACTACGACCACTGGAGGGAGAAAAAAAACATGTTGACTAAAAAAGAAGTTACATTTCTGCCATTTCTGCAGGTGTGTTTAGCTGCACAACCAGTATATCCTGTGGAAAATATGAATAAACTGTCAGGGTTGAGGGATGGTATTTGGACCAAAAGAGAGGGCTTGAATTCAACTCTTTAAAAATATGCATAACTGCAATGTCAAACAACTATGTGTAATAAGTACAGATTCAGCAGCACAGAATTCATTTTTAACCTAGAGGAAGTGGAAATTTCATATTATCCGCAGTTGTTGAAGTCATTTCTATGTTTTGCTCATTTGTTCTACTTTTCCATTCCTTCCGGACTTTTTCCTTCATAACCCTTTTGAAAAGCAAAACTAAAGATGTAAAAAATTTTTATTTATGAGGCCTTCGATCGATGTCATGTTAAAGTATACGCCGTCAGAACTGCTTGAGTCAGATAGCTTCCTTAAGTGTCAGAGTAGCTCATGCAATAATCTATTGTTTGATCTGGCATTGTAGCAACAGAGAGTCTTTCACCAAAAGATTATTTTGTGGTAGCACAGATTATTATCTTAAACCACTTCCTCTGCCTGTGTTGAGAAGCAGCACATTATTGAATCGTATTTCTCTTATTCTCTGAGGGATTATTTTCAATACCATATACCAGAATCACAGGATTCCTTCCTCTTCAGTTTCTTATTGAAGTACCGAATTGGGCAATCACAGGACCTTTGAACCTCCACATCTAAGGCTGGAAAGACACTTAGCACCTCATCAAGTGTTCCACAGTGACTCTTATGCTTCTATCTTACACTCAAAGGACAGTTAGGACGAATCGGAGGATTCCCTGAGCGATACACAGTTTATTTCAACAAGTTAGCTCCTGCTCTGACCTACTTTTTTAGCAAGTGCAACTTATTATAATTTCAAGATCTGAAGTGAAATGTAGGAACATGTGGAGGAATAGAGAGGTGTCTGAGGTTGGTAACAAAACTGCAACTTTTCTCACCAGTGTGTTGTTTTTTTTGTTTTTTTAAATAATGACCATTTTAACCATCCGGAAGTGATATTTTGTTTGAATATAAATAAACTATCATATAAAGCTGCTTGTACAGACGACCTATACGGCCAGGTTTTAAGTGAGGACAGTCTAGTAAACCCAAATTCAAGTGATATGTATATGCACATCAATTGAAACAATATGGACATTAAGGTGGTTATTATGAACTAATCTTAATCAATTATGTCTTGTAAATGTGCCCTGTGTAAAATATAGTTTGAGGACCTTTTGTTTTTCAGTGAATATTGTGATCTCAAGGTCTATATTCTGACATATATTTAGTTTCATCAAATAACCCAAAACTGTTACTGGTCTGAGGCTTGAGGCAAAATATAATGAAGTTGCCTTTGTTAATCTTCTGTGTGCGCTGTGAATGACAGACAGTTGAAGAGGGGCACATACACAATGCACAGAAAAAGGAAAGAATTGGGTATTGGTAAAATAAACACAAAGCTATTGCTTGTCCCCCCTCACCCCCACCCCAGGTGGAAATTACACCTTTGGATGACTGTTAACCCTTTTTTGCTGTTTGCCAACTGAAAGGCAGGTCGTGGGAATGAGGGAGATATAAAACATTTTGTATTGTTTGAGTGTATCTTTTGAACAGAAGTCTTTCAGAAAACATCATAAAAAGAGTACTATAAATGGAATTTGACACAGAAACAGTGTTATCAAGTACATACCCATTAGTGCAAACGTCATGTGAGTCTCTCTGAAGATACAAAAACAGCCAACATGCTGAGATTCTCTCCATGAGACCTTTGTCTCTGAATGCTTACTTTCCCAGATGGAGGGTCCCCCTTACAAATCGATCCAGTCCAGTGTGCTTTCGTACTCAGGGAGACAGCTTGGTTGGAGAGAATATTTGACCGAATGCTGTGATGTGGTTTGGAGCCTGTGGGCGAGCGCAGATTTCCTCTTTCCTTTAATGGTCACTCAAATGATCTTTTACAGAGCTGAGCCTTCTCTTCTTAAATCCCTACATTCACTGTGAATGGCGTATACATACGATTGATAGACATGTCCAGCTCAGTGTTGTTTTTGTAATCGTTTATATGTCCTCTGGCCATTACAGCATCCTCTCTGATGGAAACTGGGGAAGATGTTAAAACTATTGATGCTGGAATGTAAATGAGGCCCCAATTTTTTTTTTTAATTGCTTCTGTTGATCTTTTGAGCAACTATGGAGCAGTATAAGTCTCTCAAACATTACAGCTTGGGAGGTATTTGTCACCAAATGGACTGTTTTATAATCTGTCGATAATAAAACGAAGCACATGCACATACAAGTTCAGTTTGTGAGAAAGCCATTGGCATCCAAGATCCAGTTTCAGATCTATCTTGTTCCAGACTGTAATGTTCGTTCATAAAAACCTCTCTGCGTTTTGAGGGCCAGAAAGTACAGTATGTCCCTGTAAGAGTGCTTTTATGGTACACATGCAGCTCATCGAGGCTTGACGTATCCTTGACAGGAAAACTAAGTCTGAGTTGGAGTTGGACTCTGCAACAGCAGCCCCTTACACTCTTACTGATGCTAAAAGATGGGAACAGGCTTAACATGTCTCTATAGGGCACTTTTAAATGTGACGTTCCAACAATGTTTTTTTTTTACCAAATGTTGATCAAAATGTGTTTGTGACATACTTGAATCAGTGTGTCAGGTGACTACTTCCTTTATGCTATCGCTGGTAAGACACCAGGGAGATTTGTGTTGACTGGGTCCATGTCCTCTGCACTCAAAGGCAACAAATGCTGAGGCTAAATTGGTAGATGACCTCATGGTTCAAGCCGTGACAAATTACAGGTTGTTGGCCTGGTACAGCCAGAATTATTGTTATTTTCTGCCTCTGTGTGCTTCAAGGATAGATATGAATGTTAATGTGAAAGATTCTGGTGTATTTCAGAGGATGCGTAGACGTCTTTAGACGGAAAGAGGGTCAAGTGATTATTGGTCCGTGAGCAGAACAGTGTCCCGTGTGGTGGAAGGTGTGCTTATTGAGATGAGTTATGTTTTATAGGTGTGGTGTGTGTGTGTGTGTGTGTGTGTGTGTGTGTGTGTGTGTGTGTGTGTGTGTGTGTATTTTATAACCAGTCGAACATCAGTTTGTGAGCTTCCTGTCTCTCTCTCTGTCTCCATGTGATTGTGAGATTTTCTACATGAGTGTGTAGGATGCGTGACTCAATGAAAGCATGTGGTCCAGACTGAAATATCTTTAAAATGATTGGATCTGTATCTATGATCGAGATCATGGTCTCCAGCCCTCATGACTTTGGTGATGACCTGCCATTTCCTCCAGCCTCCTGTGACACTGCTATATGTGCTTTTATGGATCGCCACAAAATTTGGTCCAAATATCCTCTGTGTTTGGAGAATAAATGCTATTACATTACATTACATTACATTTCATTTAGCTGACACTTTTGTTCAAAGCGACTTACAATAAGTGCATTTCAACCATGAGGGTACAAAACCAAGAACAAGAATCAAGGAAATACAATTTCTTCAAGAAAGCCAAACTACACAGCGCTAAAAGTAATTGCCATTTTAAGCGCTACTAAAGTGCTACCTATTCAAGGTAAAGTCGGAAGAGGTGTGTTTTTACAGATGTACAGAGTTTTCGCTGTCCTGATGTCGTTGGGGAGCTCATTCCACCATTTAGGAGCCATGACAGCAAACATGCTATACCTCATCATTGATCATATAACTACTGTGACAGCTTACATCTACCGAGGAACTGTGGCAAGTTCTCCAGCATACCTACAACATCCAAGTTATCATAAAGTATGATGTATTATCGATATATATTTAATCCATTTTGGCGCACACTGTAGTATAAATTAAATAAATTCAGGCTTCCTGACAACAATAATGTTTTACCAACAGTATGTTCCCAACTCTATTTCCTCCAATCAGCACAATATATCAACACAATCCAACATAAAACATATGGCAACTTGTAAAATCCCCATCGCAGAGGCATGTCATGACAAGTGCATTTCTACATTTTCAGATGGTGAACTCCTACCTCCTCACTTTTCAGACACTACTTCCCCAAACAGTCTGGCTGCTAACCTGCAAACCTTGAAGAACAAGACATATTGTGTCTGGATATAATCAAGACTGAGGACATGAAGAAAGGAATGTAGCATAGTCTGATCTCTCCTGCAGACATGTATGCAGTGGAGGCGAAGGGGGGGTGCAGAGAGTGACTCAGCGGCTCGGTGTCAGGCCCCTGCTGTCTCATAGGTACAATCAAATTATGTCTTTCCTTTACAAACTGGTTGGCGAAAAACATTTAAAGATTTAAGATGTTTTCAAGTCAAATAAGGTGCTCTTCACTGTGTAATGTCATTTGGAAATCGGCCTGAATCTTCCTGTCTGTCTCCCACATTGTCAGACTGTTTCTTAGTAGTAAACCCAGAAAATCATGCAGTAAGGCATCACTACAGATCCCATTTAACCTGCTAGATCTCCAGCAGAACAGAAGATCATGCATCGAAATTGTCGTCGCTAACCCCTTATACCTGAGAAATTACATTGTAAGTAATGCTAAGGATGTCAAAGTAAGTTTGCTACAAGATGTATGTTGACAAAGAAGAAGACTGTAAATGTCAAAGCAAGTAGAAATCTGCATTCACTGACATTTCTCCACCATCGGGCTCATGAATATGATTAAACAGATTAAACTCTGAGTTCAGTTGTTTCTGTCTGAATTTTGATTCACAGAATTGAAAATTAAGTTGATTGCCAATTAACAGCAAGAGGTCTGCTCATTATCCTCTTCTCTGCAAGTTTCCATAATTCAGAGCACAATTTGTTCTGATGAGTAATCTCGCCTTTCCCCCTTTTCCTTCTCTCAGGCAGCTTTATGTTTGGAAAAAGCCAAGGGATGCCTTCTGTCTGCATTAACTGCTGCCAACAGTTTAATAAAATGGATATGTAATGGTGTGAGCAGCCATCCAGTGTCATTAGATCTGATTATTGCTCTGCATGGTCACATAACAGTCAACAAATGAAGCTATTTTACAGATCCAGCTGGTGCAAAATTTGTTCCCTAACCAGGATCTTGATGCGCCCATAAACACTGCTAAACAAATCAAATACTAGTCACATGAACACTATTAAGGACAAAAATGTAACCTGATTTAAACATCATCAAACCTTTATGAGATCTGCAGCAGAGTGTGGAGTCGCCTCCGTCCCATCCCTCTACCGGAGAATTTCCTTCCTGACAAATGATCCAATGTTCTTCTGCACTTATTTTGGGATTTGAGTGGCTTCTCTCCAAGTAGAGTTTAGGCTGTTTTCTTATTATTTGCTGTTTTTATTGCGTTGTGAATCCGCTGGTTCATCCTAATCAGTGTTCTCTCTCTCTTGGGATCTGGTATTTTGGGGAATTAAAGTCCTGCTGCAGTACACATAGCCAAGTCCTAATATCAACCTCAGCTCTAAGCACTCACATTTTTAAGTTTAATCAAAGAAATTCTTCCAAAATTATGCTTATTTTGTTTCTGGATGAGAGTTAATGATAAAATTGATATCTCTCTATGTCAGCATGTTAAATGAAGCTGCAAAAATCATCTATCTAGGCATAAAATGTGGATGCAGGGGGAAACAGCTGGTCTCGCTCAGTCTGAAGCCAACTATATTTACCCGCAAGTTCCTCTGATGATACCTGATTAACACGTTTTATCTTGTTTATTTCATCGACAACTGAAATTATGGGAGATTATCTAACAGAGATAGTGAGTGTGAGTTTCTGACATCACAAACTTTCGTAAGTCCAAAGGGCACCGTTGCTGAATATGGCCTGTGCTGACTGAGCATTTTAATATTTTCATGGTATTTATATGGCTCCTATCTGTTTGGTAATCCAAAAAGAAAAGAAAATAATTTTTTATACAGAAACTGATCGTGAAGTATTAACGGCTGTTAACTCCAGGAGGGCAGTGACTTCCAGGAGGCTTGTTGTCATCGTGATGTTGCCAAGCAACCAGCACAGACAAAGTATGCATCCCATCTGAAACATAGTTTTGCAGAATTGTCCTCAGACTGAATGAGCTAATTTTCCCTTTTCCAATATTTGTGCTCAGTTAACTTGCTGGTTGTAGCTTAATATTTAATGTACAGATGTGAGAGTGCTATTGAGCTTTTCATCTAAGTCTAAGCAAGGAAGCGGCTGTAGGGGCTTAAAGTACCTTATGAAGAAGGGCCAGCATTTGATGAAATGCAGGTTTGTGAGTCTGTGAGGGCAGACATTGGGACTGGGCCGAGGACTCAGTTGTGGCTTTAGTGTCCTGTCCACTAAACATCAAAGTGGAGTCTGGATTTGCATTTGAAGTGACATAATAGCACTGTGGCAATTCATATTCCACAGTTATAGAGGACATCAAGTACCACACAGACAACAGTGCTATCATTATGAGACCTTTAAATCACACTCCTCGTATTGGTATATGAAACAAGAAGGTCTTGAATAACAAGCTGTATTAGAACAAGGAGCAAAGCAAGCAGGGAGTGGTGTTTTGAGTTTGGCCTGAGCATTTGCTTAGCTAATGAAAACCACGTTGGCTGGAGAGCTGGTCTTCCATCCATCCTTGGCGGATAAGTTAGGAGACTTTTGAGGGTGGTTGCAGGGTTGTGGACAAGAAGAGGCTAATGATGGATGAGTTTTGGCTCCACACTCAGTCTAATATCTCATCTGAGCCAGACTTTCTCCACACCAAATTTTGCCCCATGCAAATAGTTACACTGTCCAGTGGTCGGAGAAGTCAGATAAATTTATGGACAGTGCAATGCTCCTGTGATCATTTTTGGCCCGTTTCTTACTGTCTGCAGCTTTGTTTATTAATCCCATCCAGCCTGCTGATTCAGACTTTCCACAATACATCATTTTCATTTCTGTGATTTTAGTTTTTTTCTCCCCAAAAATTCAAATCACTTGGAGCTCATTTAATTCGATTCCCCGCATGTGCACCGCATGTTTTGTCACCTCTCAGCATGCCAAAGCAGAGCTGTTGGTGACGACTGTCAGTTTGTCAGTGCCACCGCAAACTTGCAGACTGTCCACTTCACTGTATAGTTTATTGGCTGAAATCCTCTACAACCTATTTCACAACCTCGGTACCCCACCCTCTAACAAGTTATACTTAGAGGCAGTGTTGAAAATAAACACCTTTGGTGATTTTTCAGCCATATGAGGGGAGGCAGCCTGATTCAACTGGGTGGCTCCCAAGGACTGATGCAGGATCAATTGTGTGGCACCCGTGGTCCGACACAGGACAGCAACTGGATTGACTGTGTGGCACCCGAGGTCCGACACAGGACAGCAAGCAGGATCACAAGATCACAGGCACGCTGGTAAGAACTGCGGCAGGCGGAAGACAGACCGGGGATCAGAACCGGAATTGCAAATATGCAACCAACTTACGGAACCGCAGCGTAGTACCAGGTTAGGCTATTCTACGGACTGACGCAGGTGGAGTGCAGGACCGGGGTTGATATACTGCCAGGTGGTGATTACTGGACTGCAAGACAGCTGTGCCAACCTGATAAGGAGTGAAGAGTGGGAGGTGTCTGGAGGTGAGCAGTGAAAAAGTCCACACCCTCCAGACACAGACCAAAACAAAACCATATGACAGACAAAAACAGAGACAGACAGGAACTCCTGACAGTTATCAAGGCAAAGCCTGTAATACATCCATCAGTCCACTACTCACTGTCACGTTTTTCCTGGCTTTGATATGAAAAGTAAGATGCTTTAGGTTTGTGCAGAAAAAAACATGTGGTTAGGTTTAAGTAAATATAATGGTTTGGGTTAAATGTGACACAATAACAATTTGGTTTAGGCACAAAAACTTTTAGGTTGAGGTTACAAAAAGATCATGGTTTGAGTTAAAATAGATCATTTTACGTAATGTTACATATGTCATTTTAGTTACTTAATGTATATAACTTAAGTGAAACATGTTATATTATGTAAATAACAATGTTGCCTAAAAAAAAAAAAAAAAAAAAAATCAACATCTATTTTTGCTTTCTCACGAACGAGAGAGTTCTGGGTGAAAGTCCTGTGCCCCCTTCCCCACTTGGAATTTACAGCCTCCTTCAGACTGTTTTTTGTCATATCCAGGTTGTATCCAGATTTATTTTGAAAGTCTGGGCAGAAAAAACACACGAGATGCAATTGTTGCAAACCGGATCCAAACCACATTTGGAGGTGGTTTGAAATGTAATTCCAATCAGATATCTGCAGACAGGTGTCGGTCAGGACGCTCCGCTGACGCAAATTGGATTTCAAGCGTCATTTGTGTTGTGACACACAACGACGACATCGTTTTCAAAGTGACGGAGTGAGCAGAATCTATGCTACCGCTAGTGGAGCCCTATCAGAGAGTGGAGATTTTGGCACTATGAAGGACAACAAAAACAACACTCCACAATAGAACCTAAAATAAACTGTCTGGTACCACTTCCGTGCCATCAGCTTCCTTGTTTGAAAGGTGTGTCACCAGTGTAGGTGTGCGTATAACGTTACCACAGCAATCCATGCAGATAGGTTGGTGATCTCCGGACGTACCAAATCCAATCAGCTCACTTGCAAACAACAGTGCAGACAGTCTGTCCGATAGATCTGATATGAGGAACAAATCCGATTTGCCTGCAGTCTGAAACAAGCCTATGGTTCTTTGTACTGTCACATGACGTCAGTCGCATGACCGGCTTCTTTGACCCTGCTCATACATACATGTACTTTTTACACGTAGGCGAGGCGAAACGTGACACTAGCACGGTATTCTCTAGTAAGACTGATGGGTGTAATACACACTTCAGCAGGATGCCAGGCCGCTACATATCCAGGCTTCAAAGTTCACACCTGGAAAATTGTGCAGAATAAATTATAATGATAATAACCTTTCTGTCAGTCTGACACAACACATTGCTCACTTCGCTCAGATTTCTTTACATTGGCTTTCCCTTTCAACTTCTGACAAGATGCAGTGGCATTCTTTCCTCCTGGCCGTGACACATTTTCACAGCACTGCTGCTCTCCTCTACGCTCACCCTGCACCCTTACATGAGTCAGTTTCTCAAAGTCACAAGTCAGAACAAGTGGCCTCTGTTATGCATCACTCCAGTCTAGACACCAACTCACATTACTTACATGCTAAACTGCCAAGCGCATTATTACTGGCTCAATAAAGCGATGAAGACAATTTGGTTGAAGAAATACAGATCATCATTCATGAATTTATGGTTTTTTGTAAGCTCAACATCAGTGCTACTGAAAAGATCAGTTTTATATACCGATGATAATAATAAGTCAATAATCTTTGATCGTAAACAGATGGCTGGGTTTCCGTGAAGTTTAACTGGCTGACAGAAGAGATTATATCTTGTTTTAAGATGTTCAAATGTTGAGTTGTATCTGCTCTATCATCTTTTATTTGATGCACCAATGCTAACTAAAGTGGAAATTTGCTGCAGTAAAATATAAGGTCACTCAGTCATGACCTCAGCTGAAACACAGAAGGAGGCACAGAGTTCACAAATATTTCATAATAATGCTAAGTAACTGCACTGTAGAAAAGAAAAAAAAACTAAACCTGAAGAAATCAGTCAAATACCTGTCTGGAGCACGGTGCAGTGTGGCGTCTACCATGGAAGAACAATAAGAGGCTTTGTAACTGATAATTGAGAAATGATTTTGAACTATTTGCGCAGTACATAAAAAGTAATGTTCCACATTTACCACACTCCTTGGGAGCAAGCCCGATACTCTGTATATTTAAGGGTTCTCAATAAACTCAACAGGCCCACCAGGAAAGCGAACAGAATGGGCATGATGCAGAGCTGCATAAAACAGCGAGTTAATATTAGTCTAACCCTAATCAAAGAGCAGGAAGGGGTCTGTCTGGATCCATTCATAATTTAACGTCTGCATGACGGCCAGCAGTCCCCACATTTAAGCCCTTAGCTAAAGTTCAAGGGCCCCTAATTCTCGCTCCTGCTCGCTGAGTTATATAAAGACCAACTATATATTTGCATTTGAAACTGTTGCACAAATTTAGCACAAGTTATATCCGTTCTGCTCATTGTCTGTGATTAACATTCATTCATATGTAGCTGTGTGTAAGAGCAGCGGTGCTTGTGCACTGAGTTGCCTGGATGTGACAGCGTGCCGGTGGCTTGTGAGGCAGCTCAATCCGCACGGACGCGCGTCGCAGCAGTCGGCCTGCTGGTTAATATGGAATATTTGCACAAAGCCAACAGCCAAATCCGTTTGCACCGGCGGAAAAGGGGAGCTCTACAGTAGCACAAATTAGAAAACCAGGTCATCTCCCCGGTCTTTATGGCTTCTGGCTCCGGAGATGAGGAGGGAAATACGGAGGGCGTTTCATGGAGACTGATAGGCACGGCCTCGGAGCTTTCCAAGAAGCACTGCCGTCTGATGCACTCCTCTCTGGGCTACGTCTCTGATGTCTGCCTCTTCTACGTAAAGGGGGAGTTTTTTGCCATGGATGCGCGCTGCTCCCACTCCGGTAAAATCCGAACACAATCTCGTTTCGATAAATCCTTAAAGGAAAAGTAACTCACACGTTGTAAATATAAAATGCGAAAGCGCGTGCAGATGCGTATAATATTGCAAATATAGCCTTGTATGTCTCTGTGGGTGGCTAACTGCTTCTATCAAAATGTGTGAGACTGAGTGCTTCTCTTGGCAAAAAAGAAATAGCATCATGCCCCCTGCCGTCTTAGTTTCAAACAGTGTTATGAAAGCATCACCATCACATTTACCTTGAAGGTAGGAGTAATTGTTTTGAGAACTAACTGTGATTAACAATTTCCTATGTGGAAATCCAGGCGGTCCTCTGTGTGAGGGGGACATTGAAGAGGCTGATGGAGTCCTGCAGGTCTTCTGCCCCTGGCATGATTATGACTTTGATCTCAGAACTGGGAAGTCAGGGACCTCATTACAGGTCAGTGATGAAATATATGTCCTCCACAGTTCAGAAAACTGTTTGATTTTTCACGTGATCACATGTATACCACATGCTGCAAAATATAACAACATGGGGAAAATCACAATAGAGGGTCAATGATATTAATCAGCCTTGTAGACACAAGCACAAAACAGCCTGTAGTTGATAGAGCTCCAGAGAGCAGCTTCAGAGAATGAGATGTAAAACTATAGTCTACTGAGATGGTTTTTAGTGCTTAAAACTACAAAAACATCTTTCAGGACCGCAAGTACAAAAGTGTAAAATATTTTACCTTTAAGATGATTTTGCCTTTTAGTTCTGTCAAACATCTTTTATTCCCACTTTCTGTAGCTTGGATGAATCATTGAACAATTCAAACAAGAGCTTCACTTTTCATAAACATGTCATCCTTATTTTCAGTAATCATTTTTCTTAACAGTTCTTCATGTACATGATTTCAATTATAAAGCAATACAGGAAACATATACAACAAAAATGCAGTTGTAATGGGAGTCACAGGTTTCAGATGAGGGTTTACTCTGTTTTTAATGTAGGGAGTGACATTAAATACACTGTGAGTAAATAATACTTTGAAAGGTTTGAAAGGAACACACCTTTCAAAGTATTATTTACTCACAGTGTATTTAATGTCACTCCCCACATTACCTCAGTGTGTTCTTCCAGCTTTTATGTCTTTGTATCCTGTGTTTTCCTTTACAGCAACAAGTGTATGAAGTCAAGCTGGAAGACAGCAACGTGTATGTGAAGCATGCGAGTCGTCTCTCCTTACAGCCTTTCCCTGCGGATCAGAAAAGCTGAACAACCTCAGCACGGCTGCTTCGTCCTCTTGCCCTCAGCGAGACCTGTGAGGTGAACCCACTCGGGCTACTTTTAAGACTCGTTCCACAAACCCAAGCCATTTGAAAACACTCCTAAGCCTTGTCTCTCACTTTCTCACGACGGTTTTGACTTTGATTGCTGTGTACTCAGGACAATATCAAGAGGATTGTGCGAAGAGGACATGTCATCATTAAATTGTTATCGTTGCTGGCGTTCCTGGTAGGGAATCATCACTGACACTGAACATGGAGCGAAGTGAGCTAACTGCTGACCGTGATGACACAATAGTCAATGGAAAATATGCAACTGAAAAACTGAAAATTTGGCAGGATAAAATTGATTTTCCTATTGATATATTCATAGATTTAAAAAAAAATATATATCTTATGAAGATAATATTGTTATTTCTGATGGAAATATTACAGGGTGAATGTAATATGTTTTATTTTCATATTTAAGTACATAAACGTAGAACTGGTCTTGTGTAAATGCAATTAAAATGGACAACATGGATAAAATGAACAGTAAAAACTAAACACCATCATCTAGATATCTTGACTAGTTGTTTACATGCTAGGTCTGGGCAATATATCAATATTGTATCCATATCGTGATAGGAGACTATTGTCTTACATTTTGGATATTGTAATATCCTGATATGACATAGGTGTTGTCGTTTACTGGTTTTAATGGCTGCTTCACAGTAAAGTGATGTCATTTCCTGAACTTGCCATCCTGTTCTAGCTCTTTGATTATTTGACCTTGCATACGCAGTCATTTTATTCTTATTACTGATAATTATTTATCAAAAATCTTATAGTGTAAATACTTTGTGAAAGCACCAATACTCATCCCTAAAATATCAAGTTATCCATCCATCCATTATCTATACCTGGTGTATCCTGAACAGGGTCACGGGGAGGCTGGAGCCTATCCCAGCTCACTTTGGGTGAAGGCAGAGTACACCGTGGACAGATCGCCAGAGCATGGAGTTATTTGGTCAAAAATATTGTCATATGGGATATTGTCTACATTGCCCAGCCCTATGATATGTTTGTAATTTTGAGGTCTAAACAAATAGTCAGTATATTGTAATATGCAAAGCAGGTCTCCTTCCATAAAGCTCTCATTTTGTAAGTGACTGTGTAATAGTGGGTTATAATGACAGTTTCTTTCAAACACTAATATAAACCCAAACTAAACTGTCTCACCTTCTCCCACTGATGGTTTTCCTTGTCCTCAACAAACACTACCTTTAGTCTCAAACTGGCAGACACACTTGTTGAGTTGTGGCCTTGGATAAATTTAAACACTTATTCCAGTGATGTCACGCTGCAGTAACTCCCGTTCAGGATTTCTTAACAGTTTTTTTTTTTTAACCCAATTAAAGCTCAGGCAAATAGAACACACATGAAGGACCAGGCGGTTACAATTGGTGGCGGTTCCAGTGTTAAGACATCTCCATCAGCATTTCTCTCCATGCCTGGCTTATGCACAGACAGTCTGTTACTGACGCAATGGGATTTAAGAGGAACGGTTAGTAAGGCGCCGGAGGAAGGTTCACGACCTGAAATGCACCATTGACTCAAGAAAAATGTGTTTTTCTAGCTGTGTGTGTGCACTGATGCGAGTGTGTTTTCTTTATTCCTAAGCGGTGAGAGCAGTCACTCACTATATTTTCTGTCAGCTTCATTTTTTGGCAGACGCACAGAGCCCAGTCACGAAGGTGTCAATGACAGTGTGGCTCAACACTGGTTTTCCTCCCCACTGTGCTCCCTGTTGTGCAACTTTATTACAATAATAATTCCACACGCTAAAAATGTCTCTCGTGTACCAGAGGTCTCGCTGGGTCGCATTATAACTCATCACCTGGACCGTAATGGGCACACTCAGTGGAGATAGAGCTATTTTGTGTCCATAGAAAAGTCAAAGTAGACACTGTTCACTATTTTGCGGGAGTGGTTTTTACATCTTTATGTCCTAACATGACATCCCTGGAGTGTCTTTAGACACTGGGGAAACCAGCAGTCTTGTCAGATTTTTGTTATTTATTTTCTAAAATGTGTCTTAAATGCACTGCTAATTTTGATGTGTTGTGTTTCTTGTTTCTCAAGTATGTCTCAGGCATGTGGATCTGACCAGCTATGCGTCTTTAGACCTGGCTCTTATCACAACGTCCCTTTCTGGGGTTAAACAATCCCATATACTGCATTGAGGGCAACGTTGAACCGGAGGAAGTTAAGACTTTTTTCACACTTCGAATTCAAAGTAACCAGTTTAAATAATAACGCTATGCAGGTTATAATGTCGCTAAGTCAGTTGTCAGAGCAAAGTGCTGTTGTTAGCTAGCAAACTATTTGTAGATCAGGACTGAAAAGTAAATTATTTGCTGGGAATTTTTTCACCTGGATACTCAGTAAGGTAAACAATACACATCTGACCACTGAGTGGGGTTACAGCACCAGCTTGATGCCGGCCGGGAGACTGAAGGGACCTGACTGAAGAGGGATCAAATTAAACTTCCACGGCAGACAGGCATTTAATTGACATGGGGTCTTTTTGTCATTCCATACACTCAAACATACAAGTTTATCTGCTGCAAGTCGCTCTTCTTTTGTTTGTTGTAAACTGTAATAATTGTTGTGATTAAGTTGAAATTATATTTATCTGTATTATTTAATTCACAAATTCAATGATTCTGTTAATATCATTGTGGTACAATCAAAAAGTTTACACAAAATCATTTATTTACAGTTTCTTTGTTCGTACAGTTAAAGCGAATTTAATAAAATACACAATTTACACAATACAAACTTAAGTCAGAGAGAAACAAAGCGATCAGCGTCACCATGCAATTGTTAGCGTTACAGAGTATTATCAAGAGTTCATATATGTAATCCTTTTACGACTCAGGGTTGCTTCCTGGGGCATGGTGGCAAATATACACCACTCTCCAAAGTGGTGTAAAGGTTCAAGGAGGCCCATCTGAATAAATTATGATCTCCCTGAGACCAGCTGGACTGTACAGAAGAGGAAATTAATCCATCTGTTTATGCTGAAGTGACTGATAAATTATTAGAGGTTTCTGGACTTAAAGTTAAATAGTGCCAGTTAGCATTACAATGACAGAGGCAAAACCAGCTAAATATTTTGAAACAGATTCCAGATTTCAATTGTTACTAAACATCCAAAATTTTGACAATAAGTAGATAAGAAAATACCCGACTTTCAATCACTAAGGACTTCAGTACAGCAGCAACTGTAATACAAGTATACTGTACTCATTAAAGGAACAGTTCCACTTTTTTAGGAAATATGCTTATTCACTTGCTGAGCGTTGAGATGAAAGTATCGATGCAAGTAGACTGTTAGTTTGGCTTAGGATAAAGATAACTAAAATCACCTCACGTGGGTCTGTCCAAAGGTAACAACATTTTACCTATTTGCCTTCAAGCAACTTTAAAGGTCACTAATGAACATGTTTTGTCTCAAACATTTTATCTGCACAAACAACAAGACATTAAAAGAAGGCTGTAGTGATACTTTACCAACAGAAATGAAAGTGCTGTTAATCTTCTCATCTAATTTTTGTCAAGAATTTTTTTTGGGGGGGGGCTTATTTATTCAAAATGTGAAATTATTCGTTAAAAAGTGTAACCACAGTTGTGATATTAACATTACAATGAAAGGGTTGGTACTACCACTGCCAATGCCTTGAGAGAAACATTTTCTCTTCAATAAAAATGAGTCTTTGCTATGTGTTTTATCTGCTCGATTCAGGCTTAAACTCCCTTTATTTGCTTTTAGAGACTTTGGAAAGCTTTTTCTTAAGTCATTAAACCAAACATTGCAGAGGGTCTTGAACCTCCTTTGAAGTTCACCAAAGACAAAGTAACTGTTTGGAGAGCACAGCTTACTTTCCCATGCAAAGCCTTACATAATGGTTTACCCAGGCTATTATTGTTACCTTGTCCTTCAAACTCCCCTGATAAACTTCTCCTCATGAATAAGCCAATTCTCCTGTCAAAGCATTCGCTGAAGAAAACCTGCATTCTTCCATGTGCAACCACTTTCAAAGTCCAAGATTCTGTAAGTGATGGACTGTGAGGCCAAAGACCACTAATATTTTCCCTTCCTTCTGCCAGACAGTACCCCAAAATGATTAAATCCATCACTAGATACTTTAGCTTCTCTTTCTCCTAACTGTCTTTGGTCTAACATTTGTTGGGCCTCCTCAGCTGACCTCACACACCATTGCATTTTTACAGGACTAATCTCTTCCTACACCTGGAATCAATCATTTTGGCTATTACAGGGTGGATGCTGCATCTGCTGCAGGGAGATGTTTGTTTTCATCTGGAGATCTGAGCTGGTCAGTGGTGGGCAGCACACAGGCCTGTGATTAGAGAGGTCAGTGATAATGGCCAAGGTGCCTCAGTCTGTCACTCCACATTTCTCTGTTTTTACTGTTCTTCTGGAGTGAGCTGCTTATTGGATACATAATGGAAAGAAATCTCCAAAGTGGGGCAGAGCAAAAGCACAACAGTTCACACAACTTTGCAATGGAACCTTTTAGAGCTTTTTGAAAAAATGTATCGCAAATTAGAAATACAAATTTATCAGAAATAAATTGAGCTGAAAACATCATTAAATCTGTGGCAGTTTGTTCGTCAATGTGTTTATCGTCTTAAGGGAAGTATATCTTTGATTAATTTGTTTCCTGGAAAAAAAAAACATGTTTGGCTGTTTGTGAAAGTCAGGGTAAAACTCCCCAGTCCCCCGAGTCCCCAAGAGAATATGTAATTTATTTTCTAATTAGCAGCAAGGCTTTTATTTACTTGTCAGTGCCTCCTGGTTTCTCTGAGGACCATATTGCCCCTCATTTGGGTTTGGATTAGTTCAGCTTGAAAAGCTTCTTCTATGGGGCTGAAAGAGCCCATGTTGCAGATAAACAAGTTTGGAGCATTAATCCTGAAGTGAATTTTCTCACTATTACTGACTTGAAATGGCATAATTGTCAAATAAAATACCCTTAAAGATGTATAGTGTAGTTGTATAGTCACTCATGGATACAATTTATGGCTACTTGGCCGCTAAACCCAAAAGTGTCTCGTTATTTTTTATAATGTGTAAGTATCATACTGTTTGTTTCATGAACAAAGTAAAGGTTCTGCTGGGAATTTTAAGTCCTAATAAACAAGATTGCCCTCTGAAGCGCTAAAAAGATTATTGCAGTGTACAAACTGTAAAATCAGCTGAGGCATGCAGCAAAGTATGAAAACTTTAAAGAACAATTACATAGCAGAATTATTTGCTGAAAAGAAGAGTCCTGTGCAAGATCTCAGCTTAGCCACACTACCTGCCTCTTGTTGCTTCATTCAACCAGCAGCACTTTTTATGTACTGTAATAGTTGGGAAGATGCTGAATTTGACTAATTCTCAAGTTTAATTGTAGGTATTGCACTTCAAGATACAAAGGCAGCTCACAAACACATCACCCAACAACAAAAACAAAGTCCATCGAGGCCCTGAATGAGCTTCTTTCTGAGAAAGTAAAGAATTGAGGAATACATTGTTTTAAATTACATCTTGTTTGGTGATGTGCTAATTTGGAATGTGCAGAGGAAAAAAGGGAAATTGTGTCATACCTCGCAATCAATTATCTTTATTTGGACTGCCTGCTATGCTTGTCTTGGCAGCAAACTCGGTCTTGCACATTTTAAGTAGGTGTGGAGTGACGTTTGGCTGAGTCACAGTTGGCATTATGGCATGCTAATGAAAACATTAAGAAGCTTGACTGAAAACATCCTCTGTTCCCTGGGTGGCATGCCTAACCCGACTGTCTCTTTTGAGTGTGCCTCCCATTGAGACAGTTTCCCGATTTGAAGAAAAGGGGCTCAGTGTCTGCTGCAGACAACAAGGGCCTCATGTTGGTTTCTGATCATGAAGAGAAGTATGAGTTCAGTGGAAAGCGATGGCCAATTATGAAGTGTTTGGGGCCTACCATGGTATTTAAATTTTTTTGAAGGTTTGGTTTCAATTCAAGCATTGAGAGATGTCAGCCAAAACACCCACCATGGGGAAAGTGGAATGCTACATATTCAATCTATAAAAGTTAAAATCTTGACTATAACTTTATTATATTCATTTATAAAAATTTAACCAAAGCCAATTAAACAAATGCCGGTCACTGAGTTACATACAGACAAATAATACTTGTCTTTTCGGAGGGAAGGAAGAAAATAATATAGCAAACCCTTCAAGTAAGTATCAGACCAACAAATATATTCAATCATGCCTGATTATTTTGCAAAATTTCTGTTTGTCTCAGTTTTGTAATTTTCATAGTCAAGAGGGAATTCACACTCATCAGCAGACAGACAACTTTTACTTTCTGAACTTGATGCCATCATATCAGTCTCAACTGGAGACTTAAAAATGAAATGGAAAGAACATACAGTATAAGCCATTCTGGTATTGTGAATGTAAATACAGATCAAATTATCTTATCTCGACCTATTTTTTTGTCACCTCTATTGGCGTTGCTGTGTGCGCATGGAGGCTCTCCTCCTGGTTGTGGAGCTAGCTCTGCGACTCTGGGTCCTGCCCTGCTGCTCAGAAGGATAAGCCACCACCTGGGTGGATGATCTCTGCACCTGTAGACCCTCCTGCTCCCTCATGTCCCTTGCCATCTGAGACAATGTCTGACCTGGGTTGGTCTGCAGACGCTGGAAGAGGCTTTCCCGATTAATTTTCCTCTCTGGACAACTAAAGGTCAGAGCCACTCCAGAGTCTGACTTCATCTCTCTGGAGAAACCATCTGAGGTGCCATCGAAACAGCGCCCAATAGCGATCTCTTTGGCCACTCTGGGATTCTGGTCTGTGACTGTGTAGATGCCATAGTTGTGTCCCAAAGGATCAACGGGTGATAACATGGTGAATGCATGGGAATCGTTATTTTGAGCAACTGGGGGATGTTTGATGAGATACTCTTGCAGGAGGCTGTTGGTGTTGATCCTACGACAGTTCCCCTGTGGAAGGATTGATATGAGGGATCTGTCTACTTGAGCTTGATCGAACAACATGCCACTGCATTTGAACTCCACACAAGCTGCCGAGGTGTTGGCCTCCCGCATGTCCCGGGTACTGCGAATGTCTCTAATGCCATAAAGTTTGTCCTTTGTCTCTGGGTGTGTTCCTCCCAGATTCTTTGACCTGACCATCACTTCCTTTTGTCCCCGAATCTTGACCTTGATGAAGCATGCTCTGAACTCCTGGGGGTTAGGCCACCAGGAGAGGTAGTCTCCTGTCCAGGTCGTCAAATCATTCTCCTCGAAGGGTACGACGTTGTATTCATATTTGTCCTTTTCCACTCTGAAAAATCTGAAATGATTTGCATAAACAGGGGAATTTTCGCAAGCTATTAAATTCTGATAGGGATATATTGGTCCATTGGTCTCATCTAGATTGTTTTGGTTAGGCTTTGCCAAGTTGATTCTGAAGGCTGTTTTCTTCAGCGCTGGATCATCATGGTCTGAACGCTGGTAGTCTATTTTGTCTAAATAGGGCTGAGACACTCCAATGATGTTTGGATTCATCTTTGGGGAGGAAGGAGCCGCCTCCAGTTCTTCCCCACCCATCATTGCCGTGACATAAGCTGTGTAAGCATCCGGCCTCTGGGCATCACAGAAAGCTGGTAAACAGGCCCCATTGGATCCAGTTATGACACTGTCAAAACGGCCCCATGCCCTGGGATTAGAAGAATAACCAGGCTTGGGCTCCAAATTTATCAAACTGATTACAACACCCTCCAGCTGTTCACTTGATAGGAACTTGTCACTCATGTAGGCTCGAACTTTGACATAGCAACGTCTGTTTTCAGGCACGTCTAAATTGAACAGTCTACGTTCTCTGATCTCCATGTTGCCTATAAGGAACGTCCGCTCCTCACGCTTGCTTCGTCCATGACCACCGGTAGTTGTTGTGCTGTATGAAAAGTCGCTTTCTTCTTCCCAGAGTCCTGTGTCTGGGTTTAAAGACCACAGTTTCATTTTGGGGATATGCTCTTGCATTTTGACATGCTGTGTGTCAAGGAGGACTTGGACTGCTCCAGCTCCAAGTATCTCCTTATTGGTCTCATCCCTGAAGTCCACAGAGAACATGCCATATGTCCTCAAAGGGAGCATGTCGCCCTCATCATCCACAAAGTTAAGATCGCCAGGAGCTGCAGCCGCCGTAGTGATGTTCCTTGGATCAATGAATGTGACGCTGGCTTTCACAGTCCCCTCATAGATTTCACCATTGTTCTTATGGAAGGAATTAGGAGGAATGACTAGCTGCCCTATAGGGTCTTCCTCTTTAATTTCTCCTAGGTCAATATAATTGGTCTCTGCAGCGTTGATATCAATGGGTGTCTGCTTTCTCATCACTTTCACATCATGGTAGATGGATCCACCTTTCTTGTCAAAGATGAATACCTTAGGAGTGTCGAGAAACTTCTGAGTGGGATCAACAAAATTTACCACTAATCTCTGTGTGTCAGGAGTAATTTGTAATGTAAAGCCTCCTTGGTAACCAGTGGTGCCCGCTCTTTCTTTACCAATGTAGATGTGTCCAAAACGCAGAGGCTCATCATTATCAGCTGTGACCACTCTGCCACGGACCAGCACAGTCGGCTGCACACACTTCTGACAACTGCATTGTGTCACAGCCCGGATAGGGAGACTATAGCTACCGCAGTCAATGATCCGACTTTCCATACTTTGGACCCCACAGCAGAATCCAGTTTCATCTCTGCAGCGCATATCAAAGTCAAGGGAACCAGCACATTTGTTGTGATGACAGCGGCCAGCGTTGTAGTTCTTGGAGTTGGTCCCTGGTTGAACACAGTCCATTGGTAGTCTGATGAGGTGAGATTCAGGAGTAGAGTTGCATGCTGGTGCTCCTTTTGCTGTGAATTAGACAATAGATTACATTAGGCTAGTGGTGATATAACACATGTAAGGTTCTAAGATTCCTGCTCTTGAAAGACTGTCAAATCTATTGCATTGTAAATATAAAATTGCTGGGTACTGAGTAATCGCATATTCAGGAGTGGAATAGGACAAGTGTATCGTCAATAAACTAGAATAAAATGGAACATGTTAAAAATGTTTCACTTTTCTTTTTCACACATGGCTGAACTCACACCCATAAAATGCATTTATATAGCCACATATACACACTCACACACAATGTCTGCATGGCCAGAAAGAGCCTATGAGTGGCCAAGTTGGATGGTGAAATGTGCATAAAACGGTAATTAGACATAAAGTTGAATAGAACATTTATTTACCAACCATCCAAGTGGGAGCTTGACCGAAAGACTGATTGTTCACCCAGACATTGGCAGGATAATTAATGTGCATGATATCATGAGTGAGCTTGTAGTCAGGTAACCTTGTTAAGCTCTGCATCTTCTGAGTAAGTTGATAATTGCAGACACATGGAGCAGTGCGATTTGCATAAAATATCATCATTGTACTGCTGTTGGTTTTACCAACAGTATATGAGTTTCCTTTGATAAATTATATAACCTTTGGTCCCCTGTATGAACTGCAGTTGACACATTTATCAGTCAAATTAAACTTCTGGATTACATCAAATGGAAAAAGAAACTACTGGACTGAATGGGTAAGGCATGTTTGTCATCATGCTCTGAGCTGCAGGTGTTGTTTTGCACTCTTACACTTTCTCCTGCCATAATGACTTTTGGAGTGCAGGGATTTGTCTGTGGTCTGGAATAGATTGCTTTAGCACTGTTCCATGAAAACCCTGTTTGTTAATCTGTGTCTTAACTAACAAGCACCTGGAGAATAGGAGCGACGCTTTCTCCCACACAGATGTGGAAAGACTTACTTGTCTGACTCAGAGAGAAAAGAAAGATAATTTATTGACAATCTTGGGTTTCATCGCAACACTGGGTGTTCTGGGGAAACTGGATTTGAGGTTTAACAGTGTCCAGTCATCCCACACTATAAAGAGTCATTGTTTAGAAAGCCATACATTCAACCAATGTAAATACAATAAAACAAATTGTATCCTCAAGACGCAGTCAAAATATGAGTATTTTTATTTTTATTTTTCTATTTCCCAAAGACAGATAGTGTGTTAGCTGTCTTTTCTCCCCCATTCTGTTGTAGAACACTGTGGTTTTATTTGATTCCTCTTCATGCATGGACATGGAGGACTTGGTTGGAGCTCAGCGCTGACATTCCTCTTTAAGTGTGTATTCAATCTCCAAAGCAGCTGCTTTTTATACAGTTAAATGAAGTGCGGTTGTTTGGTTTTTGTCAGAGGTTACTCTCAAACCTGTGGAATACTTTGACTAAATACGTCACTGTCAAATACACTTGGAAAGCAGCCATCCTGAGCTATAAGCCTTGTGTGCCACTTGCTATCATCACAGTAAATTATTTTCTCACATAGCTGATGAAGATGAATTACACTCTACTAGAACTTGACTCTTAACTGGTATACTGATATATAGTATATATATATATCTATATTATACAGATATACAGTATTATACATATATACACAGCATATATTTGTATATATACACTTTTCTTGCTGTATGAGATCCTGTACTATACATACCAATCACAGTCAGCAAGGCTGGAGCAGACTTGATGCTGCCTATTTCGTTGCTGGTTTTGCAGTAATATTGTCCCGACTGCTCTGGCTTCAGATCCCGCAGTACAAGATCCTCTTCATACTTGTACACTTTACTGTTTAGCAGCAACCCATTGTGGTACCTTGATAAATAGTTAAAGAAATAAAGATACAAAGAGAGAGCAAGTTATGTATTTTTAACATTTATTTTAAAAGGTTATTTGAATTGTTCGTATAGGTAAAAAAAAAAATGTACAGTGTGTGAAACATTGTATGTAAAATGGTGATGACGATAATTTTTTTTGGTGTATGTAAAAGAAAAAAAAACTGAAAATAGTTTTTTTTTATTTAAAGCTGCATTAATCAGTAATTTATACGAACACAATGGATCAAATGACTACACGTAATGTAGATGTAATAACGAATGTGCAGAGAATCATCCTCTGACTCTGCAGTTTCCCTATTGTCTGCAGTGCGGTTTAGCGTCTGTTAGCTAGCTGTTTTGGTTTCATGACCTGTACTGTTTTGGCTAGTCAGTTCCAGCCTTGTTAGGCAGTTCTTTTTATGGAAAAAGCTTTAACAGACCCAATGTGCACTACTTCCTCAGCAACAAGCAGCAGAGTACAGTATGCTCAAGACCAGTTCATGTTTTCTGCATCAGTGTGTCTGCAAGGATAAGCATGATGTAATCATACATTGGTGCAAACCCTTCTGTAGACATCCACACTGCCCAGAATTTCTTTCCAGTCTGTACACACAGCAAGCACACTGAACTGCACATGCGTCAGAAAAACAAAATGGGTATGTATTTTGAGGAGAGGCCGTAAAATTCACTGCTCCACACCTTTATAAATAATTGTGGAAGGACTATAGGGACATATAGATGGTAAAATGACCACAGGCGTCAATGTAAGCTTCAGTTTTCTACACTGTGATTATAGTCTGGAAACCCTGTTCATATTAACATTTGCTCAGCCACTCTGAAGGGTGGACCAATCAGCAACCAGTGTCAGCGGTTATGTACAATGACGTTTAAGTCATGTGTTTTTTTCTAAATGTAGTTGCAGGAGTGGTAGAGTCTTGATGCTGATTGGTCAAAGCTGCTCCAATTGTTTTAAAATGGACCAGAGGTCTAGGCCCAGTAGGATGCAAGTGATTCCCTATCAATCGTGCCCAGACTCATATATTCACACAGTGAATTTGATTCTGATAACATCAGGCTTGCAAAGTCCTCCACTGTGAACTGACAATGTGAATCACATGTAGGCATGAGAACAATAGAGCAAGTCGGTTTGTAATTAAGTCGCTGACAGACTGTTTTGATTTCTACATTTTTTCCATTGATGATAAACACATTGGGAAGTTCTAAATCCGCCACAAATCCTGTGATATGACCGCCCTGCTGTACTTGGGAAGGATAGACAACAAACTTCAACTCATGTCTACATAGCAGACCAACATGTAATGTACATAAAATTGTAGTATGAATTGAACCGCATAAGTTCAGCAAACCCATTAATTGGTGTTAAAGCAGCTAAAAACTGATATTAGTGTTAGGACCAGGTGGAGACCACAACAGAATTACAACTAACTGATTTCTGTTTTCTTTTTTTTTTTTTTTTAAATGTTCCCGATATGTATCTTATTAAGTGATTCATTTTTTTAATACAAAATATGTACATTTCAAACCATGGAAAAGTAATAATTCAGATTCCATTTATTTCTGTTAATAATCTGTTCATCTCACCAGTAGTATTTGTCAGGTGTTGGTGAGCCTGTTGCCTTGCAGCACAACAGCACCCGTCCTCCCTCATAACGGATTTTGTCCTCTGGGTGCTTCACAATGTACGGCTTCTCTGTGGAAAGCAGAAAGGAGCAAATCCTCGAGACTTCACTCGGATTGTTGTGAATTGTACCATGGGGTACAGAGAGCTCATAAAACTCAGTCAAACATGAAACTTTAGTCTCACATCCATCGCTGTGCTTATGAAAAATTATTGTAGAGGGAATTATGCTTTCAAAAGCAGCACAGGTCTATTTTTATTAGGTTTCCATGCAACCATGTAAGTGCTGGAGAAAGTCTTAAAATAGTCGAGACTGTTAATGTTATAGTGTTGTCAATTTCCTGTTTCCAACAGTCTGAGAAAATGATTGGAGAATTTACTGACTCTGGAATCATAAAAGAAAAATCAGGATACATTTTATCATGATAATACCTCTTCTACGAATGATCCAACAATATTTATAAACTACTCTTTCATTTATCTGCACTCACCAGCTGATCTGAGGACAGCCCGTAACCAGGACAACCCAGTGGTGTTGCTGGAGGTGGAGACGGTGATTGGGACAAACTTCTCCTTCCTGATGGTGATCAAGGTCGAGCTGGCGGAGCAGACTCCTGTGAGCCTGAACTGACCTTTGGCGTCTGCGCGGGTACGGATGATCTTAGGGTGGCTGGCCAGAGCCACCCAGGCTCCTGCCACAGGGACGCCAGTCACAGTGTGGACGTCTCCATGCAGCACATGGCCTTCGCACACACAACGGCTGCAGTCCTCGCTGGGATGACCCTCGGTGCACACACGCTGGCATTTGACTGCTGAGAGGAAGTAATAGAGCCGTGAGCACAGGCTGATGAAGAACCATATGCAAAGACGTGTAAGTATTTTCACAGTGTGATTTTTGCATACCTGGGCATGGACTCTTCCCACACTTCTGTATTTCAACAGGTCGTCCCGTGCACTGCACTGTCGCTGAGGTTCTTACACAGGTCCTTCTCCTAATCCTGCGACCTCCGCCACAGGTCACTGAACACCTCCCCCAGCGACCCCACGGACCCCACTTGGCTAATCACACAAGAATACACGAGTGATGTGAGAGGGAGCATCAGTATTTTCTATTGAATCACGATCGACCATTTGATTAACTCTGTCATTAAAATTCGATACTCTAGTGAGAGTTGATTGCTAACTCGCTTGTGCATGAAAGCAATGTGTATACAGGAAATAAATATATCAATGGGTGCAATTACACTGTATTGTGGGGATTAAAAACTAATTATAGCTTAAATTAAAACCATGTTAAGTGCCTCAATTAAGAACTCTGGAACTAATGTTTAATACAGGGTTCTTTTCAGCAGAATAAGTTCTTCCCCGGAGAAAGCTACTTAAAACCACACAACAGAAAATATCACACAGGCAATGTCGAGGTCCTTACCAAAACTAATGCTTTTGATACAGCGATTTCAGCTGTAATAGGAAATTTTGATGACAGCTTAAATGTAAACTCTACATTTTATAGGAGCAGGGACTTTTCTTTGACAAGGATAGATCTTTGTTTATAGCTGTAGAAAGAAATATAACATTTTAGTCACCTCCTTATTCACCGTTGTCAAGGGAGGGTCAAGTACAATGTAAAGATCTGTAGCCGTGAGAAATTCAGCAATAAAGGGGACATTGCAAATCGCTTTTGCTGTTTGAAATGGTGTCATTCAGTTCAGTGTAAAGATCCATAGTCACTGAGTAAATTAAAGGACTGACATTAAATAGGTGCTGATGGATTTTGGGATGATCACCTGTGCATGGAGGGGTGGAGCACTCCCTCCGCTCTGAATGGTGCCCCTGACAAGCTGGCACCAACAGCAGAGGCATGGGCTGAGCGCTCACACATTTCCTCTGGCGGACCTGGATTCCCACATCGTTACAAACCGTGGTTGAACAGATACCCCACTCACTCCAGTCAGTCCAGTAGCTCTGCACTGAACACACATGTTAAAGAGAAGAGTGTGACTTCTAATTCTTCAGAGTTTGATACGAGACACTGTTGGTACTGAAAAAAAACCACATTATTTAACATGAAAGACAGTTCATAGGCATTTTCATTGTTGAGTCCTGACTGTGGCCAGTGCTTACAGCCATGTGAAAATATTTGCCCAGATGTTCATATCTGTAAAGTGGCAGCTTGTACAGCCCTGAGCCGCTGTCATCGGGAATACCTGGTGGACACTGAAAGCGGACATGGTAGTTGGAACAGATGCGTCCGTGCGGCTGTTCCTTGTTGATGCACCAGAAGCCCTTCTCCAGACTGGAGTGGACCACTTCGCCAGTATCTGCCGCAGCCACCCAATCCGTAGTGCGAGCCTCCATGGCTGAAGGCCGCGCGCAGACTCTCTCTCTGTAATAGAAGCGAATTGCCTCCAGGCGCTCGTAGTCTCCATTGCCCCCAGGATGGTCTATGTTGAACCAAGACGTCCACTCTGTCACGCCTGGAGGGACATCGAGGGGAGACATCAAGGGGAGAGATGGATGAAAACCAAAACAATAGAAAGTTAGAATGAAAAAAACAAATGAAAACAATTGAGCTCAATATCCGGAATGATTGAAGCAGAGAGGCTGGCGCTGGTCTTACACAGAGGGGAGACACAGTTTCAGGACCAAGAGTAAGCAAGTAGGAATAAAGCAGCAGTGATGGGTTACAAACTTTAAGAGGAGGTCTGCAACAGCTATTTGAAACTGACTTCATACACCCCAGAGAGATCTGCATTGTTCATGTTCTTCCGAGGCTCCTGGCCTGACTGATGAGGCATAATGTCTAGTTTTTTTTTTTAATCTGCAGGATGTTCTAAAACCTGAGCCGTTTCCTCAAGAGAAATATGAGGAATTAAAAAGAAAAAGAAATCCGTTAGCAGCATATTGACGGAGTGTTTTTCATTCAAAGTAATCCATCATTTCACTCTAAAAAATAAAGTGCTTGGTTGCAGGCTGGGTGCACAGAGGTGGTGGAGGGGACGTGCTACAGACAGCAATCTGAATTAATCCTTTTTATACAATTAGAAAATGGTTCTCTAGTCAAAGCTTTTATGTAGATGATTGTGTAATATATAGGACTGAGACAACCACATTCTTCAATACCTCCATCTTTATATTGATGTGTTTAGCGTTAGTTTTACCTTAACTGTCTCCATAAAGTGTGAGCCATTGATTATATTGATGCTGCAACTGTTGCTAATGTTAATCAAACTGCATTAACTAAATTAATGTTATTTTTTGCAATACTAGCATAGGCCACCCTGCACCTGCCTTTAAACTGATACTCAAAAGTACATGTAAGATTTTAAACATAAGTATTTAAATCATTCAGACAAGAACTAAAATTATCTACAGACTATGAAGAAGTTATGTCAAAGACATTAATGCAAGGAATTAAGTTTGATGCTGAACCCGCCACACTTCTTGTCATATGGTAAATAAACAGCTGTTAATGCTAACAGTGGCAATGTAGCGATAGTTTATAAAATCAGCGAATTGTATAATGTTGCTGACAGTGTTAATATATTTGTTGTACGTATGTATGTCACTTTTTTTTTTCAGCTGATCCACAATGAGAGCTGTAGCAGTTTCATAGGCAATAGAGACTCACTGTAGCAGACCCAGATGTTACAGTGACTCACTATCGCCTCCTAATGTGC
The DNA here is from genome assembly GCF_022577435.1 of Embiotoca jacksoni. Taxonomy (NCBI): domain Eukaryota; kingdom Metazoa; phylum Chordata; class Actinopteri; family Embiotocidae; genus Embiotoca; species Embiotoca jacksoni. The sequence goes on along the minus strand of NW_027185296.1, from coordinate 1,768,787 downwards.
ATAATTGTATTGCAACATGCTACTTTGATCTTACAAATTGTGCCTTTACAATCTCAGTTTGAAACCTGTGTGATAGAATCAGATCTGATTTTCAGTACCTGTTGTCTGTGTCTCAGTAAATGTGTTGAGGGCCACTCTTCTGCTCCTGTCTGATGGGCTCCTGGTCCTCACAGATACTGCACACAGAAAAAGAAAATACACTTGGTATAACGCAACAATTGTACACTCAGTCCTTCAGTTTTTGAATTCATTCATTTCTCTCCTTATTTCTAAAGAAGTATTTTTCTGGAGTTTAACCATGACAAAAAAAAAATCATTATATAGTTGATGCTTTTCGTTGCTGTATGAATGTATTGGCGTTTATAAGCGCGAGGGTAGGATTATTTAGAACGTTTGCTTAATTAATATAGTCATTACATCAATTGGCAGTGTGTGTTTGTGTGTGTGCATTTTCCAATGTTGAATAATGCTGAAACTTTTTCGTATGCACACACCCATCCATGTGCACACACAATAATGTAGTCTGAGCAAGTTTTGCTCTTTCTTCAAGGCAAGAAGGCTCTTCTAATTAGACGTCTTTATTATTCTCTACATTTTTTTCTAAGACTTTTTTTTTCTCCTTATGTTTTGTAATGATGACCAGAACGCAAGAAACTGATGCTTTTGCCCTTTTTCCGTCCTTCTTTTTATGCACGCTTTCATCTGCCTCTTTACTCCTCTATCTACCTCTCCTCTATCTGATCCTTTCTCATAGCTGCTCTTCGGCGGCACCCGACACCTTCCTTGAAACATCCGGTCCATCTATCATCTCCCCTCTGCTCTTTGTCCTCTTCTGTCCCCCCCCCTCCTCCTTCCTATCAATCAACAAGCAGCCGCTGTTGAAGATGCTAATCAAGCTCCAGCTGAGACAAATCAGTGCATGCAGAGTCATCTGTGAAGCAACAGCAGAGCCAGAAAACTTTATATTTACTCACTCCATCACCTCTCCCTTTCATAGACACACACATACGTAAATGCAGATTTTTATTTTTTTTAATGAGATATGATCATACAGTAATCTACACACGTCTTACGCACACACTGCATGCCTGTATCTCTAAGTCATTCTTACATCATTGTCAGTTTTCATGCACGTGTTCACGCGCACAACAGCGAGTAGGAGATCAAAGCAAATGTTGCCTTATTAGTAAGACGAAGATATTAGGCTTGGCATTCATCGTAGTTTCGGCTCTTTGCTTTATTAAACACGCACTGTGACATTTTCCCTCAAGCTTTGATGTGTAATGGCTCATTTTCCTAGAGTACAATTTTTTTTATGTTTTCAAAAACGTAAGTTGTTTGCTTGACATTTCATCTCCGAGTTTCACTTGGGCCCGGGCGGAAAAAATAAATGTTATGGTCCGTGTCAGAAACAAAAAGTGGCTTATGCCGCCTTCGTGTGTGTGTGTGTGTGTGTGTGTGTGTGTGTGTGTGTGTGTGTGTGTGTGTGTGTGTTTGTGTGTGTGTGAGCACATTTTTGTTATGTCTTTGGGAATGTTCCTGGGATAAAGACCAACCTTGTCGGGACCAGTGGTCCTCATGGAGACCAACGCTCTGATGTGGCAAAACGCAATTTCTTGCTAAGGTTAGGGTTTCGGTCAGGTTGTCCTGTATCAATGGAAGTCAATGCATATGTGTGTGTGTGTGTGTGTGTGTGTGTGTGTGGTGGGGGAAGGGGGGGTTAATATGTCCAACTATCTTGGACTTTTGGAGAGACACTGCTGAGTTTACGAGCAGAGACTCCCAGCAGAGAGACCAGTATCGATCTCAGTCCCCGCTGGTTTTATGGCTCAATTCTGGCTTTATTGCAATGCCAGCACATTTCTTTCCAACCCTTAACATTTATTTTTTTTATAGATTTAGTAAAAGAAGGATAGTAGCTTAACAGAACAAAGACCGCCGGTCCAAAAATGTATTACATAAGTTTCAGGGTAACACAGAGTGTCAGCCGACCTTGGTGGTTGTTTGCTATTTTATGCCTCCGGCTTTTAAAACCATTGATGGGTTTCCATATCGACTTTGTCTCTCTGATACACTGGAATGACCTGATAAACAGAAGCAAATGCTTTCACACTGATCTGCTGAGCAGATGTGGCTCGGCCTGCAGATTTAGTCAAATGCTTTTTCCACCATTCTCCTTTTGACTCCCGAATTATGTGTCTGCCCTGATTACATTTTAAAAGCAGTTAAAAAAGTTTTTCTGCTACTGAATCTCTGTTGTTATTGCACATCAATCACAAATCTCCATTGTTCCCGCAAAGAACTTATGTAGAGATGGGGTTACACAAAGAAGCCTTTTGTTTTACTTAATTAACATTGAATTTCAAACTTGTGGCGCATCAATTACCTGTTTCCACTCTGAAGTGCATTCATTTATTTCCAAGAAATTCTAAAGCATCATTTCTGCTGTTACGTACATTTTTTCTTCCCTCTCACACCAAAACAAAGGGAATTTACAGCAAAACCTTCGGCTGCCGATTATCATTTCAAGATGTTTGATAATGAAAACGAAATGGCAAGCAATTCTTCGAGTTTTACGAGGTGACTAATGGTTTTAGAAAGTTAAAAGAGGAAACCCGGATTAGCCACAGCAGAAGGCCAAGTTTTGGATTGGTGACCTCAGTTATGGCAGGTATGAACTGGCCCGGCGTACGCAGCAAACTCAGTAAGCTTATTGTGCTCTTGAGTGGCATGTTAACACTTTCTGAATTTTAAAAGATGGGAGATTTTATTGGGGCACTGCTTCATCCAGCTGGTATGTGAGTGAATTTACCTCATCAAGGAGCAAGAAACACGTTTTTCAACCCAAAGGGAGTAAGGTTAGAACTTATAAGTTCCTCTTTACTGTTCAGAGACAATCCACCCTAAAGTGACTCTCTGGTACAGTATATCCTGTTCGTCCTTCTTCGTGTGCTACTTGTGGATTTGGTTTTGTATTTCGTGCACAGAAATGTCTTTACAATTTCGACCTTTCACAGCTAATCTGACGGAACCACTAAAGTCCTGAGTTTTGTTTGTACCAACGACCCATTTTCTAATCTGACAGCCCTACTGGCAGAACATTTGTCTGAGCCTTCCCAAACCATAAACACATAACTGCTGAAAAATAAATCTCTTTTATGATGGGAAAATGCCGTGCTTAAGGTTTAGATTTCTTGTTTGAGGGACCGATTAGGGTTTTGATTAAAATAAAAAGCTGGCCTTCTAAAAACAACAGTTAGTCATTTCACAGTGACATATGTTCAAATTCAAAGCCTTCTATATATCCTTAGCCAACCTCACTGTGACCCTCATAAATCATTGACAAGATAACAAGAGACGTTACAGTGGCACCGATATATTAAGGTGGAGGTTGACCTGCACCGAAGTCCACATATAGACACACGGAAAGCTCCTGGATCCCAAGGAATGTCAGTTCTATGTCTGAAACAGAGCTACTGGCTTACTCTTCATTCAAAGCTGCATTCATTATCATCTTTATCCACCATGAGCCTGCTGTGACAACAAGTTCAAGTGTTATTTTAGGGAACCAGTTTGAGGTTTAGCGATTTACGTCACAGTGGTTAATTCTGAAATGCAGCCGGTGCGTTTACAGCCCGGCTGCACAAAGGCAGATCTTCTATTAATAAGCACCAGTGCCTTTACAAAGGATAGAGTCTCTCCTTCCCTTCATGAGTGGGAGTTTTCTTACTTTGCCAGAATCTAATAAAAAAAGCTGCTGAGGAGAAGAATGGAGGAGGGGGGGGGGGGGGGGGGGGAAGCAGGACTTTATGAAGTTGCACCCAAAATGGTTTCAGTCATATTAAGGAAATATGGTTGTGCCAGATGTATGTTGGCAGGCATACAGGGCTTAAATAAAAGGTCTGGATCCTGTTTATAATGTTCCAGCTCCTTACAAGAAGTCCCCCCCCTCTCTCTCTCTCTCTCCACACACACACACACACACACACACACACACACACACACACACACACACACACACAGACAGACACCACCCTCCCCATATTACATAACTTCTTGGACAAAGTAAAGCTAGCCATAAGGGAATGAGGTTGTACACAATTTGTCAAAGTAGCTTGCCGATGCCCTCCTCTTAAGACCAAAATCAGGAGTGGTAAAGCAGAGGTGTTTCACATGTGTGAGGGGTGTGTGTGTGTGTGTCTGTGTGTGTGGGCCTGTGTATGTGATGATTCGTTTGCCATGTCATATGGAAGCTGTTTATGTGTTTGGCTAGCTTCTTAGTTGAGGTGTGTGTGGTTTCAGAGGAGTCTGCTCCTTCTCTCAGTGTCTATCTCTTTCCGTCTTCATCCCAGCATTCTTTATTGAGCTCAAAAACATCTGTAGCTCCTTTAAATCAACAATTTTGTCCCTGACATTAACTAATGATGCAAATCAACCACATAATTTAAGGATTTGCAAAGGGATAACAAAGGATTTGTGATCTTAAAAAAGATATTTGAGGAACACAGCATTGCCTCCCTGGCTATTAGAAACAGTTCGGCCACGTTAAATTTCCGCATTAGATCTGAAAGTCCTTGCTTGAACCTCTGCACCTGCACACAGGTACAGAGCCAGGAGCTGCGAATAGCTCAATTGCAAGCAGCTGATTAGTCCTGCAATAAATAATTTCTTGGCATATTCACTTATGTGTCTACACACGCTTATACAGAGAGTAGAAAAGAAAAGAAATGGCCTGGAGGTTGTCATTAATGGGAATTTGTGCCTTTTCCTTTGATCCATTGTAATCCCTGTCTCAGTAATTTAAGTCAGCTGGCCAGACAGCTCTGTGTTTGGAGTAGACAGTGGACAGCATCTGGAGAACTAGCCTCTGTGTCTGACTCACAACGGCCCTCCAGCTGCTCACATACACCAAGGATTTTGCTTTTGCCTGCAAATTATGAAGAGAAGAGAAGAGAAGAGAAGAGAAGAGAAGAGAAGAGAAGAGAAGAGAAGAGAAGAGAAGAGAAGAGAAGAGAAGAGAAGAGAAGAGGACTAGATGTTTTATACTTAAAGGTAGTAATGCTACAGAGTTCCCCTTTGAGTTACAGTAGGAATTCAGCAACAGCTGCCACCTTCAAACTAGAAAACAGCTCATAAATCTATGAGCTCAAAGGTATATGGAGAGAGTGACAGAGAACAAGGTGAGGAGAGAGCGTTTGATGTATTAGGGCATGGAGAAATAGGTGGAGAATGGTGAAGGAGGGAGTTTGATGGAGCGAGGGAAAGACAGAAGGGAGAAAGATGCGGAAAGTATTTGTGAAGAAATACCTGAGGGAGACAGATTGGAAACAAAAGGCGAACAGATGAAAACAGAATGGACAGATGGAGACACACAGTCGTTACTTTAGTGGTGGACTGGACGCAGTGCGTGGGGCTGAGATGGTCACCAAACAGGGGAAAGGAAAGAGTGACGTGCTGGCCAATTTGACAGGGGGAAAAAAAGGGGACGGTAAAGTCATTTTACCTGTGCTCTTTATCCCTCTTTATTCCATTTTCTCATTTAGCCATGCATAAACCCAGGACGTGGAAAAGTGGGTCACTCCGTTTGTGATTATTGCACCTTGTTTCCAAGGTGACTGGGTTTATATCTCTGAGGAACCGCTGGCAATGCATTTGAGGGTGAAATAAGGAGAAAATACACTACCTTACTCCAAGATGTGGATGTACTGCTAAAGGAGCGTGTCATTACACGTAAATATTTGACAATCCATTAAAAGGTTGGAGATTTCTGTCCAGTCAGAATGAATCCCCATTTATTTACTTTCGCTGTTTGCTAATCTTGTGATATACTTATCAGTAAATGGCGTAAAGCCTCTGTGAGACATTTACAACTCTGAGTCCTCCAAGCCCAACAATATATGGAGACTATTCAGGTGTATTTACACACATCTGCTTTTATAAACTGCCAGCTCCCCTGCTTACGAAATAGTTCATGTGAAGCAGCTGAAAGGTGGTCAGAAAGTGATAGCCTTGGGAAATGGGCTGCTGCTGTCATTTAGGAAGAGTGTGAAGCTTTTAAAAGATGATAAGAGTGAAATTTGGAGGTAAAGAACCTGTAATCAGGAAAAGTATTCTGCTGTGGTAATGTCTGTGTATAACGCACGCTTAACCAGCAGTAAAAACTGAGTTGAATTGAGAAGCTAGTGTTAAAAATGTGTGTTTGAACTGGCTCTTTATCAAGTCATAAAATGCGGTGGAGTTTTGGAACACATTTAGGCCATCTAATAGGGGTCCCTACTGTTCTGCAGCTTGTTATTATGAAAACAAAACGTGTCACCAGAGCTTTTTGTCACTAACAGCACTTTTACTGTCATCAACAGAGCTTTGTTTGTCATTAAACTACACGACAGGGAGAGTTTTCATGACCTCTTTCGCTTAACCTCCTCTTCTATCGCCACATGTTGCTGATCATGCTGGTGGTGAAACATGCTGCTGACTGAACTTCAGAGATTTCACGAATGAGAGATAATGAGGTGGTCTATCAACACAGACACACACAGAGTGGTGTTTCTGGCACTTCAGAGGACATTAGTTTATGTTAATTTCCTGGAGACTTACTTGAAACCATAACTGCCTAAACCTACAGCCTTGCTCTAACTTTAAACCAAGTCTTCACGCCTTGATTTCTGTCCCTGAAAGGGAGGCAGGTCCCCACAAAGCAACTGTGTAAACAGATTTATGTCCCCACAACATGTGCATTTTAAGTACAAACACACACACTGCTCCTCTTATCGTATGAGCTCATCTCCAGACTTTTATCTAGAGACCTTTGGCAACCCTGCTCTGACATCCTCAGGGAGATGCCGTCAACTCAGAAAACTCTACAGTTGCTGTCAGTTGTGTTGCACATGTGTTAGTAGTCATAAACTGGCCCTCTGATCTCGTGATTACAAGAAATGACAAGGGAGATGAAAAGTAGCTCAACTTAACACAAGAGTTATCTTAAAACTGTTTTTCAGATATCATTTTGTTAGGAAATCTATACTTAAGGCACTTTTCTTTAACTGTTTTGTTTTGGCTTTCATTTTTAAATGTAATAATAACAACAATTGAATAATAAGTCTCCACTTACCTTGGCCCAGAGCCACAGAGGCTAGGAAAGACAGCAGGAGTGCCACCTGATTTAATCCCAACATTGTGCTGATGCTTTCAGAGGATTTTAGTTTTTCTCTGATTTTCTACAGCATTAGTACAAACTTGTTAAATAAAACCAAGCAGTTGATTCTTCAGCTCTGAGACAGCTGATCGTCGCCAATTCAGCTCCTCAGGTGTGAGCGATGCTGCCGGTCGAGCAGAGTCTCACCGCAGCTTCTTCTCATGTGAGTTGAGTTGCTGAGTTGGAGACAGGCGTTTTTAAAAGAAGGGGCATCGGGAGTGCACACCAATCCGGCCCCTCTCTCCTCACCATTGGCCAGTGAAATGTAACATCTGGGTCCCCCATATCATCGTCCAAAAAAAAGGTGAGGGTATGGTGGGGGTGGTGAGGGAAAGACACACACAGAGAAGGAAAGAAAGAAAGAGGGAGTGTGTGTACTGCATGTGTCTGTGGTAACTGAAAATAAGAAAGTGTTTTCCTTTACTTCTGTGCAAGAGCTGATCATTTCTGACTTATTTATCATAGTGTTTTAATGTTCCTTTGCTTTGTGAACCTCTTTTGCTCCAGTGAAGTTATTCTTATCCACAGAACAGGTGTGTGTGTGTGTGTGTGTGTGTGTGTGTGTGTGTGTGTGTGTGTGTGTGTGTGTGTGTGTGTGTGTGTGTGTGTGTGTGTGAGAGTGTTTCCATCTTTAAATCTCTATTCTGGTTTCTGTGTGTGTCTTGTCAAACACAGAATAGCATCCTATAATTTTGGACCCTTGGAAACCCCCCATTTTATTTTTGTTTTGTATTATATTTTGTTTTCTGTGGCTGTTTTAAGAGTTTAAAATATGAAAAGCAAATGTTACAAATGTTTGATTTTCTTCCGATTCACAATAATAACTCCAGACGTTGTTAACAGCTCATTCTGTGTTAAATAAGTAAAGACATTTTTAATCATCTGTAAAATGTCATGCCCTTCACTGGTCCCCCATCTGTCTTTCACTGTCTCACACTCTGTTTCTGTCTCCCCAGCAGACACAGGACAGTGCCAGATGCTTCTTTCTCTCTGGTTTGACTTCTGGTTCAGTTTTGTAACTTTTTAACAGTTACTGATTGCAGGGTGACGCACTGCCAAAGAGTGGAAGTGGCGTCATATGGCATGCCACTCAGGAAACAGTCCCAAGAACGCAGGCACGGGACGTGCTTATGAGGTGTAATGTACTTGAGCTCATTTGCAGCATGTGAATTGTTGCTATTTAGCGACGACGCTCGTAAAAGCCATGGAAATTAGAAACAGTAATTGCATTCAACTGCTTTATAAAGCCCTCTAGATTAAAAATTTTAAAAGGTGTTAAACAAACACTTGAAAGAATGTCTTTCAAGACGTTAGTGCTATTTTTATAGAGTTACTGTAATCCCCATCTCTATCTTGATAAAGGTTAAAGAAAGTCCAAAAGTTAACTGTTCAATTCATTGGTAGAAAGTAATTTTGAATTTAAATACAACACTGTGGCAGATGTTCTATTTTAAGCAACTTCTATTTCACTTGTGTTTCCCCTTTATCCTACTTTATATTTTTATTCGCATTATAGCCACCTTTAGCAGAAACCTAACTTGCATGCCTGTCAATCAAAAAGACACACCCACAAAATATCCACTTTTGAGGCCTAATATCTAATTAACAATCAAATTATTTTCAGATGGACCTCCAAAAAACTATTTAGAAGGACTACATTTAGAAATGACTAAAGGAACTTTGTTTGTTTTTTTTAAATAATTTTGCATTTTATGATTGAAGTTGAAAGGGAGTGTATGCATCCAGAGCCTTTCTGGAGACAATCCATAGTGGCACTTGGTGGTATTGCAGTTTAAAGTACTTCCGTATTGGCCTCATTTTCCAGAGCTGGATGCTCCGTCCACTTTTTACACCGCTTATGGTCCAGACTAAGTGGCAACCCCAACAGACATCAACTATCAGTTGGTGAACTGTGGTTCTGAAGCCTTAAATTATTGATTTTTACCATTTTGCTATTTTAGAAACACAAGAGACCATATTTGGACAAGCTGGGGGGGAACGAGCGGTGGATCTGACTCAATCTGATTGGGAACCCGAGGACACTACATCCTCCCCACCTATAGCGGAAACCTGACTGCACCACAGGACTGTCAATGAACCAGACACGCCCCTAAACATACCTCTTTTTTAAGCCTAATATCTAAGTAATGATGGAATTATTTTTAGATGGACCTCTGGAAAATTATTATAAATGGGCAATTTAAGTGAACAACACCATAATGACTCGTGGAAAAATGTACTGACTTTGTATTTCATGAGAAAAGTTTAATTGGAGTCCATTGAGCCAGAGCCTTTTTGTAATTGCCCTTTAAGGCCCTTCCACATTGGCCTCACTTTTCAGACCCAGAAGCAATATCCACTTTTATGGACAGTCTATGGTCCAGACTCGTGATATATCTAGTGAAGACTTTGAATGAATCTTTATATGTGTCCACACGCTAGACCAATAAACCTGACGGAAAGTGGCCGATGCTTTAAAATATTGATGTTGCAGCAAAGAAGCTACAAATTCTTAAACATGGAGGCGTCACACATCTTCAACCTGACAACTCAGAAGATGTACACAATTACCCCAGTTTCAAGGTGGACACCCAAGATTTATTGTCACCAATTTACTATCTGATGAAATGTGAAGTATAGTCACAATCTTTGACCCTTTGGATATGAAATGTCATCACTTCATCATTTTATCCTGTTAGACATTTCTGTGAAATTGTGTCAGAATTAACATATGAATTCTTGAGTTATAGCCACAAACGTGTTTCGTGAGGTATCAGTGACCTTTCAATTCATCCTCGAGTCCAAGTGGACATTTGTGACGGATCTAATTAAATTTCCTCCAGGCATTCCCTGTGGACCACATTCAAAAATATAATATCTAATGCCTTTGGCCAAGGATATCAGTGAGGCACAACAAAACACTAAATGTTAGAAACAATCAAACATTGAAAGTTGATAAGCCCGACTCTTAAAATATGTTTTGAATCTGAAACATGCAATCTTTCCCGAAAATGTATATTTATTTTTATGGTACTGAGATCATGTAGATTGTTAGCAACTATAGCTTATATTGTGTTATAAGCACTGAGCAACTCTTTCTTGCTAACTCCATTTGGTTTTTTTTGTGTAGGACTGTCCCTCACTGGGTATTACAACAAGTGCTGCTGTCAGTTATGATTGTTCAATTCTCCAGGTCACAGACGACTCTAAAGCTCATCACTCAGCCCATCTCATGAGAAGCACAAAGTGACAAAGAGGTGGCAAGTCATTGTTTCCTGACAGGAATTGGACAGGCATGAAAGACAGAACCACTGAGAGCTCACACATACTTCCACCACTTTTGTCAGCTCACTTCTGACAGATTTAATACCACAGAGCAAATAATGGATTAACATTCCTTTTCACTGACTTTCTACACTCACATATGTGCACACACGTCAGCCACTGATGCATTAGTATGCACAAGAAGCTCCTGTGCTTCGTATAAATACAAATGACCTCATCTGAAAAACGGCACAGCAGCCTTAGTCTGAAGCCTGCAGCATGAGCTCAATAATGAGAGACCTTCCTCCACAGCTGATTATAGCCTGATCACACCTGTTTATGGCTTTCATTACTAAATCAAATCCAGTTGGGAAACAATAAACAGATGTAACAGTGTGCAATCATCTGAGAAGCCCAGCCTTAATTGCATGTGATGTGCACATTACACAGCTAGGTGGGCTGGTGATTAGTGATTATTGTTTAACGGAACAGGCTGCGTTCAAAAGCCTGTTTTGGCAGCCGCCCGCCCTCACAGTACTTTTTCCTCAGCTTTGAAGATCAAAGAAATGATCAATAAAACAAAAATATATTATTTGAACATTATCATTGTTGTGCGAGTTGTACGAGTGGAAATAGTGTGAAAGAAGTGCATCTGTTTATCTGCATTTATTTAAAGCTAAATTAATTGAGTTCTTTGGCCACATGGTGGCAGTGGAATATGCGGAATTTTGACTTCATGATGGCAATATTTCTGACGTACTTTTTTTTTTCCCGGTTGCCAAGAGTTGAAAATATTTAACTTTTAAAACACGGTGTTCGTTTCTGTCACTTTTTACCCAGCATTCCAATCACGGTGAAGAAGGAGGCGGGGGGGGGACAAATACCTCAAAACCTGATGTAAACATGTCTTTTTCTCCTCTGCACATAGCTCAGAAAAACTAAGCTGATGGCCTCCCTGCAATTTGTGTGTCTTTTCTTGAAATGAAAGGTCCAACTTTCCGGAGCAAAACTTCCCACTGTGTTCTGCTCATACGGAAGAAATCCTTGAACCGGGCTCCGTCCAACTTCAGCTCTTGACCCAAACAATGATGCTCGCGATGATGTTTCCTCGCACACAAAATCGAATGAACACATTGACCGGCAGTTCTGTCCTCTCCGCCTACGAGCTTCAGTCTACCTTTCATCCAGAGCAAGTATTCTACGCGTTTTTAAACCTAGTATTTGTTGACGACACAAACTTTCTGTGAAATTAGGTACTTTCAACACGTAAGATAAACCTTTACTTCCGTGGATATTTGGTATCATAGCAACCAAAGCGTCTCAAATGAAAATACGCTGTGCCTCCAAAGCGTTTAAAAGCGCTCCCGGCTATGCATTTTCAGAAGAGTGTCTACCGTTTTCAGTTGGGGAAAAAAAACCTGCTTTGACGGACAAGGGCCCTAATATACATTTCGGGTTGAGTTTCTAGACTTCTAATCAATCGCGAATTGACACTTCTTTTAGCTCTGTTTTTGGTCTCCATCAGATACTGAGGAAACTATCTCATTAAGCTGATGGAAACTGCAGAGTTGAGTGGTAATCATCTATAGATTTGGTACGAAGAGTTACCTCCTTTCTCATTACATAGTTATTTGATCCACTGTTGATACAAGAAAATTGATTAGCGCAGCTTTAATTCATCTCATAATATTTTAATGTTTTTTTTTTCTGTCTACTTGTCTGTGCTGCTTTAAGTGAAGGAAAACAAAACACCAGAAAGTGGACATTTCCTTAAAATGGGACTTTTCTTTTAATGGACAACAAGACCTGTCTGGGCCTTCTGTAAAAGCAAATAATGCAAACTGAAACCAAAGTAATGCACAAGTGCAGGCTGACCAAACAAACTAAAAATACATAACCATAGCATTTTGAAATTGCCAACCTACACCAACTCAGCTCAGCAGCATTTTCAGAGTAGAAAGTCAAACGTAAAAACATAAAAGCTTCTTAACAGTAAAAAGTTTTGAAAAAAAAAAAAATTCCACTTATTGGCATCATAGAAAATTCATCTTTCTTCGCTGACTGTGGAATGAGAAGTTTCTCTTGCAAAGTATTCCGAAAACAGTGTAATGCTACAGCTTTTACAAGTGGATTGACACAAAACTCCTCATGCCGTTCCCTAAAAAGACATGACTCAAACCACAGTTTCTAAATATTATCCTTCTATTGTAGCTTCACATCACATTTGGCTAATTTGTATCCTTATCTACACAACTGAGATGTTAACAATAAATCACATTAACAATCTATAAAATTAAAAAAACAGAATAGATTAACCATATGTTTTCCAAATGAGTGGCAAACCGGCTTGTACGCTTCCATGCGTTACAGTTCTATGAGGCTGTCTGTGCCAGGGTAGACTGGGAGGTTAAGCTCGTATTTCTTCTGGATGTCATAGGGCAGGAAGCGTCCGGCCAAGAAATGCTTCCCTGAGAAACTCATGGCACACTTCTTTGGTGCTGTGAGTGAGATGAGAACTTCAGGGTTTATCCCATCCTGATTTGGTTCTTCTACATCCCAACCTGAGGAAGAGAACAAGAGGCATTTTTGGAGAGAAGCACAGTGATGATTTTGTGCTGATTTCAGCAGATCATGTGTTTGGAGTACAACGAACTCACACTCATCCATGTATGCCTCTCGATTTGGAAAACTCCTCCCGGGGAGCCAAGGTTCCTAGCGAGCTGCCTGGAGGCTCATTTAGCGTGCCATTATTTCTGGGCCTTTATGTCTGATATCTACAGTTTGTAAGAACACTTACCTGAGGGCACGTCCACACTGGCAATGGGAGTCTTCACGTGCTTCAGGGTGACCAGAATACCAGAGTATGGCTCCCTAATGTCGGCACAGTCTGCTTCTGGGCCCATCATGGCATCGATCACTAGGTTGTAGGCATCGTTTATGAGCTGCACCTGAGCAGAACGCAACACGGTATGAATAAACTATAACATTTACTTCTTGTCCACGATTCACTGGGTTCCCAATCTGGAGGTTGGGACAGATTTCCCCTAAATGCACTGCAGCGCACACAACTCTTTGTCTAGCCAAACCTGTTTGAAAAGGGTCTAATAAAGCGTTATAATATAAGATTTAACCAGGACTACTCAGTGTTTTACCCTTTGATTAAGACCTACTGCCCTTCCTGAAAGAAACACGTCAAGGTCAAAACCCAGTTTAAGGCTGGACCCTGTGAAACTGGAGGGCTTTCAATTTGAAAAGTCGTGGCATTCAGCCAAACTTCAATGTAAGTTGCAGTGCGACACTCACTTTATAGCTCTGGTCCTGCTGTTACTGTCCAGACCAACATATTGTATCCATGTCATTTACCTAATTTATGAGAACCCGTTTCATTACAGCGCAGTGTAAGAATCTCTGCTGTGTTTTGCAGGCATGTTGCAGGTCGCAGTTTCTGTCCTCTGATCTCTGTGTGTGACACTTAGGGCGTAGCTCAACTTCTGCCGCACTGATACAGTGTGGAGTAGAAACAGGTGAAGGGAGCAAGGGGAGATTGTCCACTCGTTAATTGCATCGATATCGTTGTTCTCTTGGACAAATCCAAAAATAAATACATTTAAAAAATGCTATAATAGGTCGCCAAATATACTTAGGCAGTCGTCAATATATCAAGTAAGTCTATGTATGGGAAACACTGCATATTGTTTGAACCTTCTGCGAACTACTCAGAACCGGATCGCAGGCTACTGGTAGTTCATGAGCTATGGGTTAAAAAAAATTTAAAAAAAAACTAGATTAAACAAACAAGATACAATCAGCGAGTTTTATAGGTGCTGATTGAGCGATTGTGTTCCCTTTAGAGAGCCTAAGTAACTAAACTTTACAATAAAACTTTACAGAATTTAATCAAAAAAAGACTGAAGCTTCTGAAAAAATGTTATGCTGCTGACCTCTGTAGGGAGATAGGAGAGGAAAGGGATGTCCATCTTCTCACACTGAACTGTGAAATCCTGGTGTAGACTGTGAGAGGAGCGTTTAGGGTGGTAGATGGTGGGCTCGTACTCCTGCATCAGATGAGACACGAGAGGAAACGGGAAAGGACATGAATGAGGAGAGAAAACCACAAAAATAAAGAAAAGGTTGCCAAATATCAGAACCAGTGGTTTAAGCGGACAATGACATGCTTGAGTGCGAGTGATGCTTCAGTGTGCATTTGGCCAGCAGCTCACGACAAGTGAAAATACTGTTGACTGGTGATCAGAAGTTGTGGTTTCTACAGTCTGCTCCCTGAATGAATACTTCCCTTGTGGAAGCTAAGAAGAGCGGAAATCCAGACCCCTGCAGTATGAAAAGTCTGTGATGCTCAGCAGGAAGCACCTGTGACCTATGATCTTCACACAGCCACAGAGATAAATCTTAAAAACCCACGACCTGCGAAATAGTGTCAGTGTGCGTTTGCCCACGTTTGATCATGTAAGTTTGTGTTTATCCGTTTTATGTCCATCTTTTTCAACAAAACACGGTCCTTGATAAGATATCCTCAAGGTCATAAAATACATAAATATCTTTCAAAAGGTCATTTCATCCAGATCATTTTTTTCTGATGCAGCCCCAATACAGTAGACGTGTAAGGAATGCTCACGGCATTTAAAAATCTCATTCAAAATATTGAACTGTAATATCTGCAGATAATTCATATAAAACACAATTGCAATGTTAAAGATGCCATTCCCATCGTGATTTCAACAGAGCAGCCAGGTTGAATGTAATCTGCTATTAGCTTCTCTCCTGGGGTTCGCCTGTGGCCCTAGCATGACCTTGACCTTCAGCAGTTCTGCCATTAAAAAATGTGTTCCACTAAGGAAGAGCTCGAAATGATTGTCGGTGTCACCGAGCGTGAACGGGAATGAGCCATGAGACAGAAACAAGCAAAGGGTGGATGAAAGGTCGTTTTCCAGTTGATGCTCACGTCTGACAGAGTAACAGTTCTTTGCCTTGAGGGAAGATGTTCTGGATGGTGTCTGGTAGTGTTCTGTTTCTGCACACAGTTCATTGAGAGCAAAGGGATGACATCTTGTGCACACATTCAAATCTCTTACTGAAACTAGACAGTTGTTGTCGATGATGGAGCACAAAGACTGTCTTTAGAGGACTTTTTGGGGGATTTCGTTAAAATAATTTACGAAAAGACAGTATGGCGGTCTCTAATCTGCTAAATTGTTGTGCTTTATAACTACATTTCAAGATTGTTTTCATATCCAGTTTATGCATCGAAAATAATGTTTTACAGACACACTTCTTTTATTCATTCTGGTTTCCGAGTTTATTTCTCTCTTTGTTCAGTTTTGCTTTTGCTGTGGATATTTTTTGACTTGATTCAAGTTAATAAGGAACGTAATCACTAGTTTCTTCCCATGTTCTACATATGCTCGTATCATTTGGTATCGCTTCCTGCAGGCCACCGGCACCGCCCCTGGCATCCCCATGATGTCTGCAGGAAAAAACTCTGAGGCTTTCTGCCAGCTCTGCCCCAACTCCTTTTGCTAGTCTCACCAAGAGGGGGTGCTGGGCCCCTGGAGCCCCACAGGAAAGCTTTAATGTATGGAGCACGAGGAGCTGGAGGGAACTGACGCCCAGGCCCAGGACGTCAGCTCGGAGGCAAGTGGCAACCGTGTCATTGCTGCCAATATCGCTGGCCATCCTTGTAAAGCAGGGGTCTCCAACCTTTTTTTCCTCCGAGAGCTCCGCGAACTACTGGTTGGAGACCCCTGTTCTGAAGACTGCAGGAAGACAGAGGGAGCAGAGGCAAAAACAAAGGATTTCAAAAGGAAAGCAGCAAAGGCCAGCAGTGACCTTTCAGAAAGCCAGAAGACTTCGACACCTTCTTCCCCATCAGAAAAATAACATGAGGTCCTCAACATCATAGAAACCAAGGCACTGTTCATCTTTGTCATCAGGGAAAGCTGCTGGGCGGCAAGGCAAAAGTTTGACATTTTTACGACATCTTGGACAACATGCTGCATAATAACTTTATGACATTTTGGATCACATGATATACTACAACGTTTTTATGACACTTTGGACGACATCCTAAAGTATGACAGCTCCATTATATTTTGGACCACAAACTATATTATGACATTTTATATAAAATTTCACCACAGCCGTATGACATTTTAGACAACATACCACACTATAATTTTTTTTTGACAATTTGGTCCACATGCTCTATTATGAAATTTTCATTACATTTTGGACGACATGCCATACAATACAATTTTTAGGACATTTTGGACAACATTCTATGCTGTGCCATTTTTATGACATTTTGGATGACATACCATACTATGACATTTTTTTTTTTTACAAAACGGTCCACATGCAATACTATGACTTTATATTTACATTTTGCACCACATGCCATACTATAAAAATTTTATGTCGCTTTGGACCACATGCTATACTATGACATTTGTATGGAATTTTGGACAACATACCACACTATATTTATATAGTATAAATATTTATATTTTTTCGAGTTCAATAACACGAGTTATGCCATACCCCCCCCCCCCAACACATGTTCTACAAGTGCAGTTAGTAAGTATTGAAAAACACAAACATTAGAAGTATTGAAAAATGATATCAATACTTGCAGAACCTGAAGTGTAAGGCTTCCCTTACCATTTAATCCAATTAATCTACTATTTCTTGTATTAAACACTTTTAACTTTCCCCTGCCTCCATAGTGCGTCTGCATTTGGGTTCACACGCCTAGCCCTAACAGGGTTTTACATGTAATCCCATAGTTTTTACATGTGATACCATGGGTTTCACATAGGTAACTGTATGCGTTTCATATGGCAACATACATGGGTTTTCACATATAACACCAAGGTTTTCACATATAATCCCATGGATTTCACATGGATAAAGGTTAGGGTTTTGTCTGAGAATATGCGTGGGTGTCAAATGTAATCACATGGATTACACATGAATATCTATATGCGTTTCAAATGGTAATATACATGGGATTTGCAAATTATGCAATGGGTTTCACATGTAATCCCATAGGTTTCACATGGGAATGTCACATTAAACCATGAAATTGTTTGAAAACCATGGGCAGTTTCCCATGGGAAAATTACATGTTTCACCTGTGCAAGCACATGTGATCTAAATATTTCCCAAATTCTTAACATGTTTTCACAATTTTTGTATCGCATGTCCAAAATCCCATGTGTATGTGGTCACATGTAATAACGTGGGTTTTTGCACACATGTGAAATTCCTGTTTTTTCAGTAAGCGAGAAATGACTAACACCATAAGGTTTCCATGCTGTGATGGTCTATAAAGCACATGCAGCAAGCCAAACATAACATCATGTTTATTTCAATATGAACAACCCACCAGAACGAAATGACCATACTTGTTTTTTCTTTCTCACAATAAATAGGTGTGTTGTCCAGGTATACAGCATACCTGCATACATACAGACCCCTCATACCCAGCAATGGAAATAATCAAACATGCTTGACAGATTAAGACACAACCTGCTATTGTAAACATGGAGTGATGCGAGAATCAAGATGGACTGTTCGCCTGCAGTCGATCATTTCTTTCTGTGCTCCGTCTAATCACATTCACAGCTCTGCGTCAGGGTCTTAAGGCTGTGCATGCGTGTACATGCGTGTGTATGTGTGTGCGTGCCTCACACATATGCTTGCGTGTCGTTCTGCTGACAGGGATCACATCACACCATGGAAAACATACACTCTTACACCAAGAGAGCGATTCGTAGGCCAAAGTAAGTATTTAAGCTTCTCAAGTTAGAGCAAACTCAGACAAGTGAGGTCCCAATCGGCCTGGTGTAGTGTGCAGTCACTTTAGGAATAATAATATTAAAACATTATTTATGTAGCACATTTCAATATGGGGTAAATGTTTCACAATAGGTAAAAAAAAATTACACAAGGCAGAAGGTAAAAACATTAGAATCAATAAAGCAGAAAGTAGCAGACAAATACCCAATAAATATTTGATAGAGGGAATCAATGTCTAACTGGTAAAGTTATATAGATGCTTCTTATTCATTTCTGGAATTCCAGGGTAAAAAAATATATATATATCGCTCAAAAGATGACCTGTGACCTTGTTCTTGGGCTTGAGGGGGAAAAGACAGAGTCGGCAGAGAGGGGAAGAGAGAGTCCAGAGAGAGCTATCGGGTTGCTCAAATAAAGTCTGTCTAACGTGTTTTTAATCAGAACTATCAATGCGCTGTAAATCTAGTATGTCCGACACATATGGTAAAGTGTATAGATGCATTCCACTCTAAGCCAAAGATCCTAAAAACACATCCAATATATCCCTCACAATAAAGTCACAGGCCGGGCCAAGGCCATAGCACTATGCGCTCAAACGAAAAGTTACTACTTTTGATCTGTTGTATGTTTGGAGAGGATAGAGCTTCCTCTGCCAAAAGCAGTTCATCTTGAAATGTCAGTCCGTATGCGGCTTGAGCTGCAGACATCATGATCATGACATCACATTGCGGCCACAGAGGAAAGGCACAAGACGGCTTTAACGAGAGTAACAATAGCATGATATCATGACTGTCTGAGTGCCCTTGCAGAGAGCGTAACGGGATAACTGCCCCGAGCCGTTTACAGGAGCTGAAGTGAAATTCTGTAAAACACTGAGGGCCTGTATACGAGATCCCCTGTAAGTCATGACGCAAGTTAAAGTTTGAAAGATTGGTTGGTTTTATTTGTATCGTCTAAATGCTTCACTAAGAACCAGACTGTTTTATTCCAGATCATTTGTCATGTTGTTGGATTGCAGACACTCACTTTTTACACTTATGTACTCTTAGGTTACTTACAAACATGCGCAGGTGTCGGGCACACACCAGGCCAATGGAGCCGTTCTGCTCTGCACCACAGATCACCAGCACTGTTGGCTGTTTCTTTGCTAGAGAGCTGAGAGGGTAGGCCTGGTGGAGACACCACAACAAAAGAAGAAGAGTTAGAAACGGAGTTTGAGCTGATGACTGAGGGAAGGGGAAAATGTACAACAAAGGGATAAAGGAAATGTGTGGAAGAGAAAATAGAAGGGGTTATTGATAGAGAACAATAGTGACAGCAAGAAGAAGATAGATTCAGTATTATCCCTCCAACTCAGGCTTCAATGAGGGTCATCCGATCTGAACCTCAGCCTCTCCATCATATTCAGAGTGCCTGACCGCAGCATGCCAGGGATGCCAGACGAGGTTGGAAATGGCCCCGGCTCCTCTGTCTCTTCCATCTATGTGAAAAGGTCCAATCTCATTAAAATAACCCTGGCAGCAGTGGAAAAATAGCAGTGTCCTCACCATGGGATGCTTCCGTATATATATAACACACTTTCCGTGTACGTCCTGAGTGGAGCGAGCTGCTGGCATCTGCCTCGTTTACTGGCCACACGTTCCCTTATAAATCACAGTGCACCTTCTTAAAATTGACGGGTATTCGCCTGTGGAACTGTCATCCTGACTAGGTAATCTTCCATCTCCGACACCTAAACAGAAGTGCTGTGTGACGGAATGTATGCAAGTGTGTGTGTATATACACACACACACCCCGCCGCGATCATTACTTAAAGCCCTGAACGTGTCTGGCTTCATTTTCCACAGATTCCTGAAAGCATCAGATTCATTGCCACATTATGGATTGTTAGCTGATGCTTTCGGGGGCTTTAGCGCATTTTAATTGAGAGTTTCTGCATGATTACATGACACAAGAATGATTGTTCCCAGCATAATTTCATGAACGAGAAGAAGAGTTGGAGATTGAGGGAAAACTGAGTTCATGCCGAAATCCTGTTCAATTAGAGCCCAATAAATGTTTGTCAGAACACAAGTTGAAAGACCAATTAACCCAGTTTTATCACTGCTAGAAATAGTCCATGACTGCAGTTCACAGAAACGTTTAGATCACAGGCCACAAATTATAGTCCAAGTATTTTGTAATTGCGGGGCTCATAAAAGAGAGGATAACGTATAAATAGAACAAAATAGCACATTTTTAATTAAAGGCTAGCCATTTTTATATATTGTATGTTGGAAACTAGATTAATAATGTAACTATTTTTATGAGAGATGTGATGAAATGATTTCTGGGTACAGTGTTGCATTTATGGCTGAAATTAAAGTGGTGGACTTTTAAACAGATACACATATTCATGAACGAATTTATAACATCCCCCTTTTTGTGACGTCTCTGTAACTTGTAATTATTTCAGGAGAATCCTGTATTCAAAAAGTAGTTACGCCATAATTTATGAGCGGTTACAACCTAATAAAATATTTTTTTTCCATCTGTATTGTTTTATTGTACCTAAAAGTTATTTACAGTTACTACATGGCTGCACCATTACAAAATAATTACACTTTCATTTTCAGGCTATAAAAATTTTATGTGTCATATTATTGAAATTATAACTTTATATTATGTTGGTTCCGACAGAGGGAGGACATTATGCTCTTTTCATTTTGACCTTCCAAATGTTGAGCTTGAAATAAACTGAAATTCTTCCACTGTGCATTAAGTCTATTCACTTCCTGTTTCACAATTATTCACAAGGAGAACGTTTATTTGGAGAAATAGGCCAATCCCCACATCGGATAACTGAATATAACAAGAGTCTGAGAGTATTACATACAGCGATGAATCCTCGAGGAAACAAAGCGGCCGTTATCTTCTTCATAACAGCTCAGCTGAGAAATTATCACGTAGCCTCAATGAGGAGGAGGAGAAGCTGTTATGGCCCTTTAGGGCCATCGGGCTGATAATATTATCGGAGATACAGAAGGTGGTGATTGATAGGAAACAACTAAAGACTAGAACACATGAAAACAGGACGTCTTTCATTTTCATCTTAGACTGAAGGTCGATTTTTTTGCAATTTTACCCCTTCTGTAAATGTAAATGTGTGTGTGGCATCATGTTCAGAGTTCTGAGCTGATCTGCCCCCTGGAGGGAATGCTATCTGTAATTACTACAACAAGCCATTACAGACTAAGCATGTCTGTTAGTGATGCCCCCTGCTGTCAAACCACTCATGTACATAAGGTATTACAAGACAAAAATAAAAATGTAAGCAAAGAAATGGTGGACGTAAAGCTGCACAGATGAATATTTCTATGTGTAAGGCTTGGTTCCTGCCGTGGAGCAAAAACAACCTGCCTGTATTAGCTTGGCCGTCTTGTGACTCCTTTCCTTTGAACTCTCTCTGTCTCGGTCTGCTTTTTTTTTTTTTTTTTAAACATGCACAAATTCTCGAGAAGGTTTAATGACTTTTTCTGTAAATGTTGAGGAGCATCAGGAGGATCCGTGTTGGAGCCTTTTCATGCTGCCTGCAGACATTACACACTGCTGAAGGTGTGGAGCCAGAAATGGATCTGGCCGGATCAATTCAGGCACAGCTCTGATCAATTATGAGGCTTTTGTCCCATCTCTCTGAGAGGGAAAAACTTGATACCCCAACACATATCTATTCAAACTACTGTTCTGATAATGAGCTTTCAAATCGTTCACCGAATAAGTGGAAGTAATTAGCAACAACTTCACTCCTTTTCTTTATCAGCTTGAAGTATCTCAGTACAAATCTGTGATCATGTCAAATGTTTCAAACAGTTCAAATTCTCTGCATCAAATTTATTTTGGGGGGGGGAAAAATGGTTTTATGACTCAGTTTTATGTTAATAAATTTGTTCAGATGTTTCCCAGCGAGTGTGATATTTATTATATTTTTTAATGTATATGTGGTTTCTACAAGTGCAGACAGGGGGTTTGTTGCATCTGTTCAGCAGGTTTGTCATCTGGTTGCTGTTTGATGTTGTTTCCATGAACGTTGCTGGTGTCGTGTGTCTCTATATAACAGTTCTTTAAATCCAAATCCTTATAAGAGAGTTTATATTTAAACTATGCTGTCAATTATCAATTATCTCTTCTGAACACTTTTAAAAGTTAAACATGGGTGCAAACTTCAGGAAGGGCCCCAATTAAAATGAAAGTTCATGAGAGTGCAGAGTGCACACACCAACACATGCACACAACTACTGTAGAAAATGTCTGTCTTGATTGTAATTACGTCTCTGCGGGAATACCTCTTTGAAATAATTGTTAATGGCACATGAGCCTTCACCTCCAATCAACCTGAAACACACACCGAACCTGAGAAAACATCATCAGGGTCCTAAAAACACAAATATACTCACATATGCAGAAAAATACTGCCTTTAATATTTATACTAGAAGACCAAACTAAAGTCCAGGGGCTCCTGTAAACTCTTTTATAGCTGTGTGGTAACAAAAACGTCTGCTGTCTGCACTCAGGTGTTGAAAAGCCTCAGACTGATGCAGAAACACACACACAGTCTGGACCTGGTGGTTGTG
Organism: Embiotoca jacksoni; assembly: GCF_022577435.1. NCBI lineage: Eukaryota > Metazoa > Chordata > Actinopteri > Embiotocidae > Embiotoca > Embiotoca jacksoni. Next base: position 1,745,902 of record NW_027185296.1, on the reverse strand, counting down.
GCCGCTGCTGTTGGAACAATAAAAGGATTACTTACAGAAAACCTATAATCTGTCTGGCAACCTGACGTGTAGGTGTGTGTGTGTGCGTGTGTGACAAAGCACATGCTTGTTTGTGTGGTGTACTTGGAAGCCAACAGCAGTAGGCCAGCAATGAAATCAGACTGTCTGCATCTCCTTCTACTGTAATTTTCCCTAAATAGCAATGATGTCATGTAAGCGGTAGCGTGCCGGCGGCGGCTGTGGGCAGCAGTGAGCTACAGCATCCAGGCCATGTTTGTCTAGTAAGGCTATGCTGTCGGGGCTGGTGGTGGAGGGCCAGGCATGCGGGTCCAGCAGCAGCAGCTCATGATAATAGAGGGGAAGTGGATGTGGTGGGTTTAATCACACACTCTGATGGGAAAACATAAAGTCTCTACTTCTGACTGATGCTGTCACTCTGCCTGTCTCAGCTTTTCTTTTTTGTCCCCAGTTTCATATCTGTCCCCTCTTGGATTTTTCTAAAGCAAGATGTCTTATTAAGCCGATGCTGGCACTTTTTCTTTCCTATAAACTACTCGTTAGTGTTTCTGCTCACCTCTCTTTCTTTTTTTTTTTCTTCGTCTCTTTCCCTCTTTTTCTCCTCACCCCTCCTTCTGACAGCAAAGCAAGGTTTCATGTGTCTTGTAGCTCAGACTCTTATTCATCACAGCCTGCTGAAGAGCCCGCTGAGGAAACCAGTGTGGCTGTAGACCAAGCCAGTGGTCTGGTCAAAGGGAACCACATATGTTTCTAACAGCCCTCCACTGACACACACACACACACACACACACCCACAGACACACATACCCACACCCACAGACATGCACACCCACAGACATGCACTCTCAGCTTGACGCAGTCCAGATCACAGCACAATGAAATTGCAGCCACCCCAGAGAAGAAGAGCTGTGGTTCTGGACCGGTGTGGTTGGGTTAAGGAGCGCTGCCACTGAGTGAGCTCAGGTGTTCTGCCTCGAATGTTCGGTAGTAAATGTCACAGAAAGTTGGAGCATTTCCTCGACATAATAATCACACATTTTGCATGCAAGTTAATGTAAATTAGGAGTGTAAGAAGCAGCAGCTGTGACTTTTTGCCCTCGCACGATCAAATGGTAAATGACAAATGGTAAATCAGTGACGTTTAGAGATGGTTTGCTCTGCGCTACACAGTAGAGGCTACTAATTGCATTTTGTGACATAACATGACAGTGATCTGAAAATGTTTACAAAAACATTTGGTGAATTTGAAATTAAAAAAAAAAAAGAAAGTTTTGATCGGATCGGTGTAGATCCTGACAAAATTTATGTAAGGACTGAAAAAAAGCTTTGTTTGACAAATGGTTAGTAAATGTTGTTTGAGTTGAACTTTGCTATTTCAATGCAGTACAAAGAGCTGAGAGTAAGAGAGCACACATACTAATCAAAAAAACATATTACACAGTACAGTATATGAAAAAATATGGCTGAACTGCTTGTTATACAGCTACTAAGTGTAATGCTAAATTCACCCAAAAATTCAGACACACCACACACACACACACACACACACACACACACACACACACACACACCACGTTGTTATGAATGTGACCAGTGTTGATTGTTTTGGTGCTTCGGGTTCAATGGTCCAAAGAAACAAGCTTTTGAAAGCATAACAGCACATTCAAGCCACAATCCATTTCACAGTAAAACTGCAGTAACAACATACTGGAATGATGTTATTTGTCCAAGCTTTTATTTACTGGAGTAATTTTGGATGAACCTACCCATGACCACACAAATTTGGATGGCCAGATGGATTCATGAATGGATGTGGGTTTGCCTCATGTGGGGGTAACAAGAAAGCAAGAAAGAATTAAGATGGGAATAAAGACAGACTTACAACATAAAAGATGGAAGATAGAAGGTGTACAGACCTTAGTGATGGCGAGGGCGCACGCTTGTCCCCAAATCTCTATCAGCTGCTGCTGTCCAAACCTGTAGTCCCTCAGTAGTTCTGTCTCGATAGCTGTTGCCTCCCCTTTACTGACGGACACAGAATGAGACATGCTGTTCGTAAAGAATGTTGGTTCATCTTCATCATCAATAAAAAAAAAAAAAAACATCTATAGCAAAACTGGCCATTAAGCTGTCCGGGCAGAAAACTGGAAAGTGTTCCATGTCATCACTGGTCTGCTTCAAGAAATCCTCTGAGCATTATTGAAAGGTTTCACATATAATTCATAATTTAGCCCATAAGCTCAAATACACTGAACTGTGTCTGTTCCCCACAGGTCAGCTTAATGTTTAGTTGGAATCAATCGATTTGAGTTCAGCTCTGTTCAGATGAGCTCATTTAGTGCCCACGTTAGTCAATACATTTTGTTTGTTCTCATTTCTTGGGTTATTAAATCCTGACATTTTTTTTAAATCCCAAAAACTGCTCCTGTGCATGACAGAAACGTGACAGAAATGATAAATTATTGAAAAGTGATTTAAAAACACACATACACAGCATTTGCAACACAGCTAATCTATTTATTTGCATACATGCTTAGGTGGTTGCCATGCAGCAACAAGTGAGAGCATGTCTATAAGCTAAGTTTTTCTCATAAAATAAAAAACCTTAACAGCCTCTGGGAAACTATGATCATGAGGCTCAAATCACAATATGTGATTGATAAACTGTGCTGTAGCCTTTACAGTAGCCGACACAGGCCAGTTTGTGCCAGTGTGAATGTGAACGCAGCCTGACGTTGATGTATTTGTCCATATATTTGCGATCTAATGTTCACACATGTTCTCTCTGATTGCTACTTTGCTTCCTCTGGCTGCCCGCTGCATGGTGACAGTGTGACTAATGCTGCTGTGTTGGAGCCTGCTGGTGCTGCTTTTAGCATGGAGGTGTGTGTGTGTGTGTGTGTGTGCGTGTGTGTGCGTGTGTGTGTGAGAGAATGTGTAACAAATGCAGTTAGGACGACACAGCAATGGTAACATTAGCCACAGCCGTAGGGCTGCTGCCTGTTATTCAGAGTATGAAGAGCAAGGAATGAGCCAAGAGAAATCATTTAAGTCTGCCCTCTACATTTGAGGACACATCCATATTACTCTACAGACACCTGGTGGTCCTCCTCAGTACCGCAGCTCTCAAGCAGAAAATCTGGTTGATGAGTCTTTTCTTAAAATACAGTAGGATGTTGTCATTTTTTCCCCAATTTCCTGTGTTTCAAAACCTGCTCAGAGAAATCTAAGGAAACTAAAGCAGAAGAGGCTGAACAAGGATTAAAGTGTAATTCAATTATATATGGGTTTCCAGCCTATTAAAACCCATTCATCAAGTTATGACTATTGAGTATGACAATTGCAAACCAATAAGAGCATGAAGATCGATGCATGAAATCCTTATTACGCACATAATCAGCACTGACTCTACAAAGTCGCGCCATTCTGCTTCACATCTTTACCTCTTAAAAGAGATCAGGAGCTGTTTTTGCAAGTGGACGTACAGTATATGTGCATGCATTTCTTTGTGTTACATCATTTGTGCTTTTTCTTGTTACATCATGTGTGTCGATATAAAAAAGAAAAAAACAATGGGAACTGCACAAAGCAACTCTGGTACACAAAACACTGACATGTACTGTACAGTAAATTCAGCCACCACATAAGATGGATTCATATTATGAGGCGTTTAAACATGCACACAGATGAACAGAGCTTTCTAATAAGGGATACGGATAAACTACACAACACATTTGTTTTAAACGAAGGGGCTGATTTCGCAGAGATCCACATTTTTTGAATATTTAGATCCTCAATCATCATTTTTATTGCAATTAAATCATTTTTTGTCTTTTATGCAATAATAATGCTGTACTATGCTGCTGTCTCACAATTGTTATGCAGTTGTATCTATTTTTCAGGGAGAACCTCGAGCACAAGCCAGATGAAGCTTCGAATTTTGTTTCGTTTATTCTGAACAAATACAGTGAAAGACTGCATCTCAAGCTCAGGGTGACTCTCTGTCCTTGTAGCCATGTTTGCGTGTGTTTATGTGTTTTTATATTTTTATGTTAGTGTGTATATGAGACTAATGTAACTGTAACAAGATGCATGCAGTTCTTTATTCTGTTATTGGTCTCTATTGTTTGTGGTGACAGTAACTGATGGTTAGCATTATTGTGTTCCTCTGAGGTTCTTATAAGACACAGCAGTGTGTGTGTGTGTGTGTGTGTGTGTGTGTGTGTGTGTGTGTGTGTGTGTGTCAGCAAGCCAGTGCATCCAAGTGGGGCTTCTGGCATTTACCTGTGCCAGTGGAGCGACAGCAGCTGTCACCCACAGCTCACCTCAGGGATGTTTCCTGAGTCACTGTGACAAGTTGATCTTTGGAAAGTTCATCTCAGTCCACAGGGTTCGCTCTGTGTTTTGCTGTTGCCGACAGCACCGGAGCTTCTCACAGGTTTTATTGAGCCGAATTGATTCTGCATGCGGACGGGCTATTTTGTGTGTTTGCCTTTAAAACAGAGAAGTCGGGGATAATCCAATCTGTGTAAAAATAGGTGGTGCTGTTGATGGGGAGAGAAACCTCAGCCCAGGGCCGATGTGATCACAATGAGACCACTGCTGCTGAACAGGCAGTTACTATTGATTCTTAACATTACTGTCAGAACAAAGTGTTGTGAGCGTGTAGCTCAACAGTTGCTAATTTTAGCCAGGAGACTCCACCATGAGGGAGCAGCACACAGCTGAGACAGACTAAAAACAGATGGCTGCTTCATGTCTTTACAATTACCAGCTTTGATCATGCATATTGTAATTCTTAATACCAGAAGTTACTAAAAAAAAGTACATAAATAAATTCTATGTAATTAATGTAAATTCGATTACCAATCTTGAAATTGCTTCCATTTGCTCAAGGACAAATACAAGACAGTTCTTGATTAAAAAAAAAAAATGTGTGGTCGTGTGTGTGTGTGTGTGTGTGTGTTTAAGTGTAGCAACTGAAAAAATGGGGCCTTGTGAATATTAGCTTGTTTTGCACCTGTGGCCACAGTCATGCAACAGTCAGCAGCCTCTCCCTGGAGGGAGAGTTGATTTCCCCATGCTGCGTCTGATGTGCTCCTGCAGTGCATCACCTTCAGTGTAGCACTGCGTAACTATGATCATAACCTGCTTAATGAATCTGTTTACTTCACTCATGAGATAAGGTCAAATGAAACTTGAATGGCCTCTGTGGGGAATTTGTGGCCATGCAGAAGCAGCAAATGGCGGAAGCACTTATGCAGCCAAGACCAAAAAAAAAAAAGAATTTGAATAATAATGGAGGGGTTGGAGGTTGTATAAACATTACATTTTAACACGTGAATAAATTGTTATGGTGTAGATAAAAGTGTGGCAATCACAAAGGGTACCAAAATAAAAGAAATACTAATCCATCAGTTCTCAATGCTCCTGTACAATTAAAGAACATTTGTTGATCGTTAATACGTAAAGAGTTTAGAGACAACAATTTGAATGACTCGTATAGAAAACATTGCAGCGTATAGCATGAATACAAACACAAATAAATCTAGTAGAGAGAGACCAATTCAACTAAACAGTCCTGTGACAAAGCAGCACACATGTTAAACTCATCCTGTAAGCAGCCAATGAAATACTCTATATGCGGAACTATAGACATATGTATTTGTGTGTGTGTGTGTGTGTGTGTGTATGTATATATAAAATATACAAGTAATCTCTAGCTATGAAACCTACTTGTGTCATATGAGAGATGAATCCTCTGCTGAATACTGTATCAGAAGGGCTTCTATTTTTCTAACACTGGAAGACTGAAATAGCCACATTTCACCACCCCCTCCCTCTTAGTTTGCCTAATTTCCACCTTTCCAGAGTGATCTGCTGGTGGGATAAGGAGCAGGATTAAAATAACTGGAAGTGAAAGACTGTGGTCAACAAGCAACTATTTTTTTTACTTGACATGCAGAGCTCTTCTGAAGCAAAGAAAATGAGGGACAGACAGATCAAGCCTGTTTTTGCTTTACAAAAATACTAAAGTGCATTTAGAGAATTTTTTTTTTTTTTTAAATGTGCAAAGAGAACCCAGATTGCTGACAGCTTCCTTAAAACACTGGCTGTTGATCAAGATTGAAAATAACTTCCAGCCTCTAACTCCATAGCTCTAAACCATTACTTTGATCCCGCCTAAAAGAACTCAACAACTATTAGATGGGCTGCCATGAAATTTTGAACACTCATGTTCCCAAAACAGTGTACCCTGACAATATGATGCCTTTTCCTTTTGTAACACTACACTGATACTTTTGGTTTTGGAAAATGTTGGTAAAAATCTTAATTTAATTGAATTTGACAATGAAGGAAGCTGAGGCCCTTTTTTACACTTTCCATTAAACATGTCTTGGGTGATCCGATCACAAGTACACAGCTCTAATTAAAAGGTGTGAATACATTGAGATCCGATCACTCAGACCCCATTCGAAGGTGGTCTGGGCCGTATGGCCACATTCTTTGAGCAGTGTGTATGCTAATGTACCAGGACCACATTGAAAGACTTCCTACTCAACTGACATCCTCAGTTTAGGCAGAAGTGCGCAAACACTCTCGCTCCAACAGCGTCATAACAAAGTGCAAAACACCAAGATGAATTCCTCTTTTTCTTTTAATTTCCAGCAGGAGCAGGATGATCCTTGCTGCCTCCTTCTGGTTAAAAACAGCAACACATTCAGTCTTTTCAATCAGAAATAATATTCATGTTTTTTGTTTTTTTTTTACATACAGAGCAGAGAAGTGAGATCTGATCACAAGTGGTCACACACAGAGACACATTCTAACAGTGAGTGTGAACTTAGAGCTTGTAATCACAACAATAAAGATGCATGTTAATACCAGGTGTAAACAGGGCCTGAGTGTTCAGTGATAATAAGCAAATGTTAGCATGCAAAATGAGATAGTAAACATGATATGCTTAACATCTGCATGCTATCATTGCCACTTGGGGCATGTTAGCACGAATAAAGTTTAAAATTTGGAAATCCATGTTTACAATTCAAATTAAAGTGCAATGATTCAAACATGGCAATTGAAACTATTTCTTACTGTTACTTTGCATTTTATGTCTTGAAAATGATCAACTTTAGCCCTTACGGAGGGTGGAGGTATGACTTGTACTCTGTATTGCTAAAAGTTGTGCGTGTTTTGTTCCTCAGCTCCAGTGCTACCTCATAAAAGCAATTGTACAGCCCTGCTCTTACCTGCACTAAATGTACTGTTGTGTACTTAACTGAACTGCACCCACCAGTAGAGGGTGATGTGCGTGAAGGGAGCTGTTCTGCTCGCTTGAAGAGCAGGTTGTAATTAGTCCGACTCCTGCTTTGGAGAGGACAGAGAGAATCAAAAGGCGCAGCTTAGTAGTTCCACTGTCCTCCTCTCTGCTCCCCTCTCCACCCGTCCTCTCGCCCATTATCTGTCCACCTCCTGCTCTATCTAGTACTCGACAGCCGTTAAGGATACTCCAGACCTTTTAAACACAAATAAAGTACCACATCAAATAACATGCTGATAAGAAGGAAACCACTTTATGATGTCTCTTTCGGGCCTCCTTACAGTACTAATCTGTGATATTTCCATATAAATTAGCATCTACTTTGTTTCCGTCTATCACGGTTAATAGAACACGGTGATGCTTCAGCTTAAACCCAGTGCAGTAAAAGCCTTCGTGTTCTCCACAATTGCCTTTCCAGTAAGTGCCCTTTGTAGTGTACAGTGGGCGTCTCTTGATAAATAGGTATATATGGAGCGAAACATCCTCACCATCTCAGGAAACCAAAGTAGTGAAGACACTGAGGATTTCCATGTGAGAGGTTGTTATCAGTCATATACTGTCAAATATGTCATAAATACAGTATATACAAAAATATACATATGTAGCCTACAGTATGCCCATTTAAATGTACCTAATCTCAAGTCATACACTGCCACATAAGCCTACCAAATGACTTGGTAGAAATGGTTGACATTTAGAGTTCAGATAGCAACTGAGCAGTAAGTGGCCTTTCATGTCATATCTATTACTGAGGACTAAGGATCTACCTATAATGAAAATGTTAACTCGCTGATGTTGCATGCTGGTGTGATGTTTATACCATTTTCACCATCTTAGTTTAGCCTGTTAGAAAGCTAATATTTTTGTATTCAAGCACAGTTGAGGCGGCTGTGAATGTCATAAGAGTTGAAGCGATTCACTTTGAACAATTAGAATTTAGACCCGAGGTTAATGCTGCATTAAAAGTGAGGGGATCGAAGATGGTGCGTGTGGGGCGGGGAGGCCTTAAAATTGTATTGGGTCTTTTTAATTGGTTTCCTTTTATTTTCTTCCTGCAATTACCTGTATATCAAATGTATGAGCAAGCTGGTGCCATTCTGCTTGAACAATGTAAAAGCTAATTAAAAAAAATGTTTTTAAAATTGACTAAACAAATAGAAAATGACAGAATCTCAAATATAACTGTGTGGCACCAGACTCTCAACTCTGCTTTTTCCCGTCTCCTTTTCATCACCCATCTTGCCGGTGCCATCTCTCTAGTGGGCTGTCCTTTGATCTCCAACTTCGCTGATCTCATCTCATCACTCACCCAAAGTTTAGCCTTTTCCATCTTCTTTCTCTGCATTATCTCCCTCTGCCACTCTGGCCTTCCCATTCTGCCACCCTTCGTCTCCCTCTAGCCCTGCTGCTCTGATGAAGCTTTGCACTTCACTGAACCACAGTGATGGCAGATAGATGGGTGACAGCAAGAGACAGAGAGAGAAACAGACGGAGAGAGCACATGGGAGATGGCTCACCCGGGTTTTAATCTATTGTCAATTTAATCTATTGTTCTGGTTTGTTTACTTTTTGCATACAGTTTTTCCTTCTTATGCCTGTTGAGGAAATTTGCAATGGGTAAATGAAGCTATATAGAACTGCAGTACTTTGAAAGGTTCACTTTTATCATTACCCTCTTATTACAGACTCTCAGCCTTGTCCCTGCCATAAGGTTTCGGTCATAATTATCGTATCATGCTCATGTACAGCCATGTTTATGTGCTACGTAGCATTAGAGCAGCTCGGATGGCTCCCTTGTAAGTACACCCCAAGTATCAGTGGGCTTTCTCAGGTGTATGTCTATCTAACACGTGCATCTAATTTGACATGTGTCATCTCAGGACACCTTTCATCACCAGCCACACCTCCCGGAGCATACCTCCAGGAAGTCCTGCAGCATCCAGCTAAGAGACAATGTAAAGGGGAAAAGGCGCAAAGAGAGAGGGCAACAGAGAAATGCAGTGGTTCACCTTCAAACTGCCTGAAGTTAAGCGGACGCAGATGTAAATTTGTTGGTGAAACTTAGAATAGAATTGTAAATGACATTTGAAAAGGCATCAGTATGAATTCTAGCAGAGAGTTGTGCATCAGTGGATTTTATGAGGAGAAATGGAAGCAGCTACACGACTGTCGAGTCTTTTCTTCAAACGAAAAACAATGCAACAACTCAAATAAGCAAAACAAAAAATGAATGTTAAATGAAAAAAAAAATTTAAAAAAAATTAAAATACAGTCTAAGAGCATGTCTGAATGTATGAGTATGTAGGTGGATAAATATGCATGTTTCCAGAATCAGGACACGGCATGTGTGTTTCAGATGTTGAGTCTGGGTATTGTTTTTTAATACCGCTACTGATGCCTTGAATATCTTTTACCGAGCCAATTTTTCAAAATCCATTTTAACAAAGAAAATGACAGAGAGGAATATTATAACCTGCACTATTTACCAGCACAGCAATTAACAGATTACCCTAAACATCTCACATGCAAGTTATACGTTGATGCAACCAGATGTCTCCTAAAAGCCTATCGCCACATGCTACAATTTTGTTCTGTAAACAGCTCACATGCTTCTGGTATATGCCAGCAAGCCGTCTGCGTGCAGAGAAGTCTGCGTCGCACACAACCGCGATAAAAAAAAAAAGTTGAAAAAAAAGTTGAAAAAAAAAAGTAAAATAAGGTGTTCTAATGTAAGATTTACCTCACTTAAAACCATAGACTGCATATAAAATTGGACGTAGCTTCCAGGTCTGAAAAAAAGAGGCCAATGTTTAAGTGCCTTAAACTGCATTACCACTACGGGCCACTAGGGGTTGGTTACAAAAAGACTCTGGCTCCATAGACTCCAATTCAACTTTTCTCATGAAATACAAAGTCAATAAAAAAAAATTCATGAGCCATTATGGTGTCATTCACCAAAGTCCATCCTTCTTATTAGTTTTCTGGTCAATCTGAAAATAATCCCATTATTAATTAGATATTAAGTTTCAAAATGTGGTATAAGCTGTAAATAGACGCTACAATTTACAGATGCTCCCTAAAAGCCTCACTAAAGATATCGCTACATGCTACAATTAACTGAACTGAGTTTCCCAAAACACCTCACATGCCAATTGGTAGATGCTAGAAAGCCGGCTGCGCACAGAGAAGCCTAAAGTTACTAAATCGCACACAACTCAGACAGTGGCCAAAACAATTGTTTGAAAAGAGTGAAATAATGTGTTCTCATGTAAGATTTACCTCAGTTAAAACCGAATGATTTTATCTACCTGGTCGGGCCCACAAGTGGAGTTTATGAACGGGAAACACTGTGGCTCATTGACACTGATGAGATTCATTTCTGTGTAAATGGAGCAAAAGTTTTAAGTTTTAACACAAATGTATTATCATGGATGCAGCCTAGGTATTGACATTTGGTACCAAACAACGAGGCATTTTTTGATATCGAAGCAACCCGATCGGTGCCATAAAACCATTTGGTACCCAGTATAACCCGTGCAAACATTTTCCAGCTGATGTTACTACAACCCTAGAATAACTCGTATCACAGACAAACAAAAACACAAGTGAGTAAAAGTCGTCATGAGGTGTCTAAATGCACTCAAACTCACATTTTTAGATTGCTGGAAGCATACAGATACGTATAATGTTTCCTTCTGCATAATTGGATGGGCAAGAGGATCAGGTGCCATCGCAGCGAGTGCTTCATAAACAGCCTCAGCTGGCAGATAGGAGCTGACCCTGCGCCTCCATATGGTCCCATTCTAACTGCCCAGTATGAGCCCCGTCATGCTGCTCAATTCTTATCAAATCAGGATGGCGTGACTCACTGTGTCTCCAGTCTCCTTGGGTAATAACTTAGGGCTGGCTGTATGTGGTGTGTATGTGCGAGAGCCAAACAATCGCATCCATGTGACCGTCTCCAGGAGCATCATTCTTCTAAATCAGCTTAATCAGTTTAGCTGTCTGCCCATGCACCTCATATCCGCTATGACGAGGCAGACATTCTTTCGATAATCCCAATCAGTGGCTCCTACATTTTCCTCTCGTAACTCATTTCAGCAGCCATGCACCTGTAGACACATAGGAGATGAACATGAATCATATTTAGCTAAAGCCACAGGTGTTGGACAGATCTTTTCTGTTATATTTCCACTGTATGAGTGAGTGAGTTCTCCTGAGCTAAACATTTTCCATCCATGAGTCAGGTCTATTTATCCTTTTTTAGGTATCATGTGATCACAAAAGGAGAGGGGCTGTTATCTAGATGGATGAGCACCCACCCACCCACCCACCCACACAGATGCACAACTTGATATTAAGTGCACGAGACGTACATAAGTGTCGGCACACCCACATACCCACAGGTTACATCATCCCATGCCCCCTCCGTGGTGTTCAATCCTCTCTCCTATTCATCCAGAACATCCATGTAGGACCTCTGCCTCTGCTTTAAATCCAAATACCGCAGTCGGAAGCCAGGGGGCATCAGTATCATAGTGATGTCACTTTCCATTTGTTTCTACCCAGACAGGCTTTTTGTCCTCCAGGTTGTGGAGGCAGAGCAGAATGGCTAACACGATTTATCAGGCCGCTTGCCAGCACACGCCAGATTGATGTCCTATCTGTGTTAAGTGACCTGAAGTTTAATAACAACCATGTATCAGTAGCCCTGAGCTTTAGGTAGAACGGCTCTTTGGATGCAGCCTGAATGTGTCTCTCTCTGATGCTGTTTGAACTTGGCTGTGTGCTGTTTGTACATCCAAACATCTCCAGATTAAACTTGAGACCGACTGCGTTCACAGACAGCAATGTAGAGACTCAATAAAAAAATAAACATCAGTTCCATAATGTTTCTGTGTGATGATATTTTAATTCATAACCAATAAAATAAGATGACCAAATTCTTTTCCCCTTATGCACAGCCCGGGTGCCATAGCAACAAGGTTGCAAGAACCATGTGACTGCACATAACAAGTAGTGCTATAAACCCCTTTCAATATAGTTGCATATAAATGCACTTCCTAGTGTCTTTTTCACATCAACAATGTGGGCACATGACCTGACCACCTCTGGATGTGGTTTGGGAGATTCAATTGTCAGTGAGTTTTGGTACATTTACATTTTTGTTCTTGTTCGATCATCTCAGATGAGATTTACCTCACCGAATGATTTTATCTACCTGGTCGGGCCCACAAGTGGAGTTTATGAACGGGAAACACTGTGGCTCATTGACACTGATGAGATTCATTTCTGTGTAAATGGAGCAAAAGTTTTAAGTTTTAACACAAATGTATTATCATGGATGCAGCCTAGGTATTGACATTTGGTACCAAACAACGAGGCATTTTTTGATATCGAAGCAACCCGATCGGTGCCATAAAACCATTTGGTACCCAGCACAACCCATGCAAACATTTTCCAGCTGATGTTACTGCAACCCTAGAATAACTCGTATCACAGACAAACAAAAACACAAGTGAGTAAAAGTCGTCATGAGGTGTCTAAATGCACTCAAACTCACATTTTTAGATTGCTGGATTGCTCAGATGGCTTGCAGTTCAAGGTCTGAACAGGACAAATTTAGCAACTGTTCCCCATTTTAAAGCAGCTATAATCTGGATACTTAATATTAACACTAGATTGAAAGACGACGTGATGTGAAAGGGGTTGCTCTGACAAACCTACACATATCAACTCTAAAAGTTCCCCTCAGCTCTATAGAGAGACAGTGTCTTTCAACTCATTTTGATTTTCTAGTCCACAACTCAGCTGTTTTGATTTACTCCCATTGCTCTCATAGTGTAATTCCTATCTGCAGTTGGCATCTGCTTTCTTTGAAAAAGCTCAAAAAATTCACACTATCTGCTCCATATGGCAGAGAGCACAAACTGAGCAACTAGCGAGTGAATGCAGTGGATGTTTTCCTCGGAAACTGAAAATAAAGGGTAATAGGAAGTAAAGATTTACAAGGTGACCAGAACAATAGCTCCAAACAAATGCTAATGCTGGTCAGTGTCCGAGTTCAACAAAAAACACCAAATGCTAACAAGCGAAACTAATAAACACAGAGCGAGAGCCAATCATCATGAGCACTGGCTGTTACCTTTTAATGCTCAGTAGAAACCATACCTGACCAAACCACTCAAAGCAGTCACAACAATGGTGGGATAATGAATTTTTTTTTTTTTAATACAGTGGATTGCACTAACAACTGATATTGGAAAATAAAAACATCTCTATAATCATGTAGGGCTGAAAAAAAAGTAAAAAATGAGAACGCCTTCAGTAACAGAGAGGTCACATAACAATAAATGATGGCTAGATGGGGAGGCAGCACAGAGAGAACCGAGGAGAAAGTGACACAGCATAATTAGAACAGCCGCCACCGGCGGTACTGAGAAACAACGGAACAAGTCAGACTAATAAAACCCTGTCATGAAGAGGGCAGTCTTCCTGCAGCCGGCTAAATAAATAGTTCTCCCTGTCTACAAGCTGAGAGCACAATACCGCACTGTGACAGTTTGAAATAGTGTTTGATCACTGTCATTATGTAGCTGATGTTGACTGGGAATTGATAGGACCATGAAACCAGCTAAAAAGGAATAATGTGCCGTTTGCTGTATTTCAGGTCAGTCTGTAATCCCATAAGGCTTCTGTCTACAGCTCGTTTTGGCTCCACGTGTCGGGGTTGGTTAGCTGCAGGACATGAAGCAGAGTGGGGGGAAATATCTCAAGATGCCAAATGTGGAGGAGGAAAGGATAATACAAAAAATAAGGTAAGACGAGGAGGAGGGAGAAAACGAATACATGTTTTTGAAGATATATATTTGACAGATATTTTATATTTATTTTATAGAACAGATAGGGAGATTAAAAGAAGAACATACAGTATGTTTGTCAATAACTGTTTATGCGCAGAGGAAATTCAGACCAAAATGTTCCTTATAAAAATATTTATTCTGTCAAAACATTCACATTTAAGGAAGGGAAATGTTCGGTATTTCAATTTAAAAAGAAAATTCTCTGTGGCAAATATCAACTCATTAAATTCTGAAACTCAATGATCAGGCATAAAGTCTTGCCTTCTGAAGAGAAAAACATCCTAGGAATTTAATTTTTATTTTTATCTGAAATAGAAGCACTCACAATTTAACAGTATTGCATATGGTTTTGTTGTTAAATTCCTATCAGATGGTGCAAAAGAGAGAGCTCATGGTGGTCAGTTAACATCTAGAGAGGATGTGTTCTCTCTCGCAGTTTAAGTTTTTCCAAACCTTTTTGTAAAGATACTAAAGGGAAACTCCAATAGGTTTAAATGTCTTGGGGAACACTGTAAAAAAAAATTTTTTTTTAAATAAAAATAAAAAAAAATAGTTGTAAGAATCTTTTTTCTGCTTTAATGCTAATTTTGAAGTTTGAAAATGGAAAAACAAACTAGAGGTGGAGTCCAACAATTATAGAAGTGCAAACTTAAATCAGCGTATTTCTCTTGTAAGCCGTTATGTTGTTCTGCTGTCATGAGAGACTGCTGCTTTGTGTTTTCCTGTCCACAACTTCCCTGCTTTTCTCTGAGTGCAGATGAACAAGAAGTTACCAAGTACCTGATGAACAAAATTGAGCATTTAGCAGCCAGACACATCTTTGCTCAGAAATTGGTGGTGACCAATATAGAGCAATCAAAAGAGTGACCATTGCTGCTGCATTCAGCAGGTGGCCATACTGCATCTGCTGGTTGTGTAAATGAGCAACTGTTTGATAACAACTTAAAAAGTGATAATATCTCTGTGTTGTAGTTACAGCTTGTTTCTGCTAACACAAAGAGGCTAAAAACATAGTTATTGCAGATTAAAGGTAAAAGAAATTGCATGTAAAGAAATTAGAAGTTACCACAAAGAGAAAGTGTCTGCTACACAAGTGTAGCTTAAAAATATATATATATTCGAGGTGGTCGTGTCGTCAGGAACGCTGTCGGAGTTTTACGAAGGTCTGTCAGCAAAAGCACAGTCACTTTTATTCTTACAGATTTAGACTTAGAAAGTCTGTTCGAAATATCTGAAATAAACCACTTGAGAGCAGTGTAGCCCTCAGCTCAACTATTACTCAAACAACAGAATGAGCAGCACACTGTGACTCTGAGGTGTTAAATTGTGACCACGTCGTTGGTTTTTGTTGATTTTTCCCAACAGAGGTGGAGATTTAATGTTCAGGATTACAAGTTCCATATGAGGCGTTTACATCTACTGTGAAAATAAAAAGCTGCAGATGAAGGGAAGATGTTCTGACCTGCAGGGCGTGTCTGTTGCCACTCTTGCATCTCACCCCCTCTGCATGTTATTCCCCTGCCAGTTTCTACCTCAGTGGGGCAGCAGGGCAGGTTCAGCTGTCAAATGAAGGATGCCAACAGAGCCCACCAAGACATCTTAATGTCATTTGTCATTCTGTCAGTTCTGCTAGTCATTGCATTGAAATTAGTGCCCTTCTACTGCCTTTAACAAGTGATGACTGTGGTTAGACTCTTCTCCACATAAACACAAAGCATCTGAAAAAGCAGCCAGTGAGGTAAATGAACGGTTTGGTGTTCAGGTGTGGACGATACTGAGGATTAAAAACTTGGCGGGATATTTTCATTTGTGGGTTTTTGCTTCTTTTTTTCCCCACAGTGTCCCCATTACGGACATTGAAGGCCCTTGCAGGAACGCACAGAGCCTGAGCTCAGCTGGTTCAGATACAACAGATTAATCTCAGAAGACTAAGCTCTGCCAATAAAAGGCAGAAAAAGAAGAGAGAATCCCCGGACAAGGGGACGGCCAGGGAAGGACAAAAAAAAAGAAAATGATGCTTCTGCTGCTGCCGAAAACTCTCCAAGGCTTTCTTTGAATTCCTTTCACATAAACTCTTCCCACTCTTCCTAGCTAACCATCGTGTGTGTGTGTGTGTGTGTGTGTGTGTGTGCGTGCATGCGTGTTCTCCATATGAATGTGAATGTGCGAGCCAATCCCCTATCTTCTGTGTCCTTCTCTTTTCACAGGGCAAACTATGGAGACAGTTTCATGAGGGAAAGGCAGGTGGGTCATTTGAAAGGTAATTACATACAGAGCACACACACAATATAAACACCACTGAGCATATTAATGAGAACGCCTAAAACCCATGCTGCCACTGTCTTTCGGTGTCTCCCACCCATTTGGCCAGAAGCCTTCACACCAAGTGTTGTGTTGTTTCTGGCACAACTGCATGCCCACACAAGTGCATCTGCACGTGTACACACACACACACACACACACAATGTGCAGGGTGTTTATAATTGATGAGCACAGCAGCAGGGGGAACCATGAGAGGGACCAAAAAGCCATCGTATCGAAACTGGCATTCGGCCGACCTTTCACAGCTTCGCCGGCATGTGTGTGTGCATGAATGCATGTGCGTGTTTGGGTGTGTGGGTGGGTGCGTGGGTGGGTAGGTAGGTGTGTGGGTGGGTAGGTGCGTACATGTTTACGATGCTCTGCTGGCAGGTGGTATTGGGAGAAATGTGTGAGAGGCGTAAGGAGACCGAGGCTGATGGTGGAGATGATGAAGAGAGAATTCCTCAGAGATGCTTTGAATAAAAACATCGACAACGATGAGAGAGAGTTGAAAAGAAGGCTGGCGAGCGGGAGAGGAATCCTCCAGTGAGTTGCCTCTAATGAGAGCACAGCAGTCAGGTGTTATGATAAACCTGCACAAAACAGGTGTATTCGCTTGAGAAGATGAGACTCAATCGTGCACACACGAAACTCCTCTGTCAGTCCAGCGCCGTTTTACACGAGCGATGACCCAGCCCCCGTGGCGTGTTGTTGGGTTGTTGACGCACCCTCTTGTAATGCATGTAACAGCCTCACAACTTCAGAAATGGATATTTGACTCCAGCTGCTGCTCAAACGTTCGCCGGGCTGCAGACTCGCCTTCGGCACCGCTCCTCACTGTCAGCCGAGTTTGCCTGTTAAAAAGGTCCGCGTGTGCAGCTGTAACCTCAGGCTACCGGCGGCTTTTGCGCCGACAGGCTTAGCCGTGTAATGCATGCACATGTGGCATTTCCCATACATTAAGGACAGAATGTCACACAAGCTGTGCACCCCGGGGAGCCTGGCAGGGTGTCGTATACGAGACGCGCGTGCGTGCGTGCGTGCGTGCGTGTGTGTGTGTGTGTGTGTGTGTGTGTGTGTGTGTGTGTGTGTGATTGCGTCAATCCTGGGACATACATGTTGTGTGGCATAAACACATGTACAGTCAATCTTCCTCACCTCCTTCAAAGGTGATTAGGAGGTGAAAGAGCAGTAGCAGCGGGAAAAGACGGAGGTACAGATGTGCGAGCTGCGTGCTGCCATGGTGTGAAGCGGAGGAGGAGGCGTCACGCGAAGACCGCTTCTGTCACTGCCGCCTACGCAAACAATTTCATCAGCTTTGTTCTATTCCTCTGATTGGTACCATCATAGCCGTCTGATATCTGTTACACGGTCATTGCTATTACTTTTATTCAGGAGGTTTTCATTCATGCCCCTACAGCCTAAAGAGTTCAGTACATTGTCCATAAAATCTTTATTTACGTGCTGCTACAACTGGTTTAACAGGCAAAGTCGTTATTCTATACCTTAAAGGCTACAGGTTGCATTAATGTAGATGAGCCCGACAAACTAAACCCTTATCTCCCTGGCAGTGGTCACTACTGGTCAAGACAATTATGCACAGTCGAAAGTCAACAACCCAAACGGCAACATTTTTAATATTCACACGCATAACAAATTAAATTATCGTTATTTAATCTCCTCGAGGCTGACTAATCTCATTACCTTGACCTTGAGTGTGCTGTGGAGGGAAACTAAATTGACAGAGGAATTTTATTTAATTGATGCCGTGATATAAAAAACTACTCTTTCTGTCCGTTTAGCCCCACTCACATCCATTTATCTTAACATTTCTCTCAATGTTTCAGAAAGTTAAATCCATCCAGCTGTTAGCAGAAGCTGCTGCCGAGCTGAGGTGCAGGTGGATATTTAAATGTAGACACAAGTTACATATACAGTATATTATACACAACTTAAAGAAATGTCTCTTAACAGATAAATCCTCATCAAAGCACAAAGATATTTCTGCCATCATCCACTCGCTGAACAACAATAAGGACAGAGTGTGGCGACGGATAACAGACCCAGTATCTGGTGTTTACTGCTCTAAGCAGGCCAGTTGAAATGAAACACAAATATGAGTCAACATCAAAGCGTCACACATTTGAAGCAGCTGATGAACCCAGATGGATTAGCGTTGCCGTTTCTGATAAATTTGTACCAAACCCCTAGACAAAACAAACACGAGCAAGAAAACAAATTCAGTTTTCAATATTTAATGGTCAAAAAAATGGAAAAGAACTAAAGAAGTAAAACTTCCGCCAATATGCGTCTCATCTCAATGCACCAGATACAGATTCAGGTGCACAGACTGAATTCATTCATGACAAAGAGTACGTCTGCAGGCTTGCAAATCAGTGCAGCAGTGGGTGGGAATCCCTGCATTAATGTGTTAGTGTGCGTTTATGTATGTGTGTGAGTGTTACGCGTGAACAGCAGCGGGGGGATTAGACGGAGGCTTAAGGAAGTAACAACAACAGAGTCATGTAGTTGTGGCGGCACCATGTCTAAAAGGTAAGGGTCAATCATAACTAGTTTGAACGAAGTGTTAAGAGTGGTCGTGAATGGAGTAAAAATCAGTCAATTGAGAGGAGGGCGACAGTTGCACACTTTCAGACCGTCTCTGCCGGATGACATTCACAGTGTTGCACTCAGTTATTCACAGAAAAAGTGACAGAAATAGTGTAAAGAATAAATAAAAGAGCTGAAGAGAGAACTAGAAACTCCAGCTCTAGTCTCGCCTCCACACAGCTAGCCAGCCGTGGCTTGAAAAAGTGTGAGTGTTGGAGAGACACAAAATTTGTTGGAGACACATCCACCCTCCCACTTCAATGTGTAAAGCAGAGTTTTTAAGATGGGTTCTACGAGGACAGGCGGGACCTCCCAAACTTCTACCCGTGTTTGTAACTGATTTGCTTTCTTAAGATGGTATTCCACTTTCCGTGAGTACACGAAGGTCCACATAAATGTTGTCATCAGAAAGTGTGCGTGTGTGTGTGTGTGTGTGTGTAGGCTATGTGCGGACATTCACATACCTCCAATTTGCTGTGACAAGTCTGGGTCGCCATGACAATACGCAGGTACCAACTCCGCATGCCTTGGAAAACCAAATACAGCGCTGAATTTGAAGATAGGCTGTGTGGAGAGGACCATGGCAGCCGACTTCTCTTCGAAACAATATGAAAGCAATCAAATGTGCAGAACATGGGAATATGTCTATCGCTAGACGCATGTCATCTAAGCGGACTCCAGGAAGCAGGATAAACGGAACTACTGGACGTCTGTGGTGTCTACAGCTGTCTGAGTACGAGTCCTCCAGGTAGTATATTCAGGCCTTTAGCGGATACCAGATTAGGGAATCAAAGCCGCATACAGCCAGTACCGAGCGTGTCTTGAATGCTGTGAAGTACAAGAGCTCTCCCTGCACTTCCTGCTCATACAACTATGGATACAATGGATAACCTTTGTTTTTCTTTTTCAGTCGGGTCCTCACATTTTCCTCCTCCTTTCGTAAAGTCCAGCAATAATGGCATGCTGGCGAAGAAATCCTCTTGAGAAATGATGTCCACTGTTGACAAGTTTAGAGCCACCCACCCTATCTAATAACTAGGCAGAACCTCAGGCTTTATATTTAATAATTAAAGTGAGCTGACAGAAATCCAAAAAGCCATAGAAACCTGTGTCTCTCCCTTTCTGTCTGACTCGTTATCATTACAGCAATTATCATCAGCAGTTATAATGCAAGCTGAGAGCAAGACAATTTAGACACGGATGAATAAGAGCTCATGAAACCCAATATGCAGAAGAAATGATCAAATAAAAAAGACCCACAGCTCCTGTCCAGCTTTCATTGCCTGTGTTTCCCTCTTTTCTTCTCCGTCTCTCCAGGGTTTTGATCTGCCCCTGCTGCGAAAAACATTTAGTTGATTGTGTGTTGATTTCTCTGTCTGGCTCTGGTCTTTGTTACTGCATGCTTCTCTCAGCATCACCATTAACCCGCTGGCTCGTTGGTCACCAGGGAGTCTGCCCTTAGCAACTGTCCATCAAAGCATACGGGAGAAAATAATTCCTCCGCACCTCGACTGATCGCCTCATTATAACTGATCTCAGCCTACATTTAGAGGTGCTGAGAGACAAAGAAATGAATCCAAACTGCATATTAATAATAAAGAAGATTTAAATGCTATTTACCATCTCACAAATACAATTATCTGGTGTGCTTCTTTGTGTATGAATGCTGCTCTGACTGATAAATAGAATTTAAACATAAACTGGCAGTATGTGTTTGTGATGGTTTACTGTTTTCTGTGGATTTGTCATGCGCCCCGTGTAATCAACACACATGCAAAGCTATCATGAAGCTAATTAAATTAGTCCATTATTGTGTTCTGCTGGTTTATTATCTTGACTTTGAAAAGCCAACTTTAAATTTTGATTTGTATAATCCATCAGTGAAAGGGGAGGATGTGGTAAACAACAACAAAGAGCTATATAAAACAAAAAGAAATTTACATAATCAGAATTCAGTGGCAGCGCTCCTCCGATGGGAAACAAAACAGAGCCACAATCAGGACTCGGCAGAGCGAGACAGTGAACCCAATTACATAAAATTGGGAAAGCCTTCCTGGCTGCAAGCGGCGCTGGGCACTCTTGAATGCTCACAAACACGAGGACATATACAGCCACAGACAAAATACCTGAGGACAAATACGAACACAAAATGTTCCTTTCTTAAGCTCCCAAGGACACTAATGCATTTATGGAGAGAAGAGCACATCAGCAACTGAGAATTTTATGTAATGCGACGACTTCCTGATTTCTCTCTCCCAATTTTATTTCATTTTCAATCGCGCTCTCTTGGACCTACTGAAACGAAAGACTATAATTGATCAAGAGGACATGCAAAAATATAGGATAATGTTATGAACAGCTGTTCCACAAATTGACAAATTTAACTTGAGTATTGCATCCCTGCAAAGGTCTATAACAAACAGATCACCTGTGTACATTGCAGTCAGCCAGGCAACGTCTCTCACTGGGGTGTAGCTGGGTCCGGTTTCTATGGCGACCCCCCGCCCCCTCACTATAGATCGTATTATTAGTTCAATGGTCCTCGCCCAATGTTTTCTCTTTCCTCTACAACTAAATTACTTCCTTCCTCTCATCTCCTCCCCCTTTCTTCTTCCATCCTCCTCTCTGCATCTTTTTCTCCGTCTCCTCACATTGATTTTCCAGCGGAGACGACATAAAGCAAGTTGTTACTGGGCATCACTCCCATTCCGTCTCCATGAGAACGCTCCTCTTCCTCGTCACATTCCTCAGAAGCGCGCTGACCTCTGTCAGCGAGTCTTCCACAGGGTTCAGAAGAAAAACAGCAGGGGGAGAAATTAGAAGAGGAGAGTTGAAGGAGATACAGTATCTACCATTTGAGAAAATTGCCTCGTACGATGTGTAATTTACAGGTTTTAAAGAACTGAATTTTAAGAGCCCTCAGACCTTCAAAGCGGATGTTTTTTGTTTTTTTTGTAATCATATCAAGTTGCTGCTGAAATTACACTGAGAAAAGTTGAGACAGTGACTGCCGTTACCTGCAAGACAAGGGTCCGACCGACAGGGATAGTCGAGTTAGCGCTTGGCCCAGATCTGGGTAGATGCTGCATTTTCATGAACTTGTTTGATTGGCTAACATTACCACAGTGTCTTTGCTGTGTTTGGCTACCATTTCATTTTTTTTTGTCCACAAAACACCAACAGCTAACAACCAGCTTTCATTTCAGTGAGTCTTCTGAGTAAGAGCCTCCATTCGAGCCCAGGAGGTTGTGGCCGGTGGAGCTTCCACATCCATTCCCGAGTAGAGCGAGGCTCCTCGGCCAGAACAGGAGGATTGCGACCATGTTTTGAACACAGACAAACTGTCACAGCCTGTGCCCGAGTCAAATTTGAAAATATTTAGCCAGGTTCTTTGTGGAGATAAAGTGAGTTAGTATTGCTTTAACCCATGGCTAGAGTGGAGCCAGAATTTGAGGCAACAAGCAAAATACATTGGGTTTACAAAATGAAGCTTCACCAAGTCAAAACATTTATTTGCCATACAGGCTGAATCTGACCCTTGAAAGTACCCGGCTAGTGCTATTGTTATCAAGCTAACGTATACTGCCAGCTGACTACTACTGGATGTGCAAGATACTGCAATGTTATCTAATAGACCACACAGACTGTGGATTTGACAGTGTTGTTTTATGACTTCAATATCAAAAACTGTGACTGGGATATTATTACAGATGCTGTTTTCTGTCTGGCTGCAGTGGCATTGTTTTGTCTTCATTATCTGACATTTCATTTTCTCGTATTCATATTCCAGCCTGACATATGTAATAATGTGAAATCTGCACAAAATAAAAAATACTGATTGGGGCTAAAAAAAAAAAATCTCTATAACTCTTCATATAAAGCTTGCTCATCATCTATTTACATTGACTCATGGAAATAAGTTGTCACTGAGGAAGCTGGCTTCATGCGTCGTGTTCCACTGACATACACCGCTGCAGAAATTCTGTCGTTACGCTGTAGATTTGACGATGTCTGGACAGATTTGACAGATTGTTCTCGTATGCTGAAGCCACTAAACTGTAAAGGCTCGGGCACGTGCCCACAAGTCAGTCAGGGTTTGAGAACAAAGCGCAGAGACAACTATAATAATCAATCCTTCATACCATTGCGCATCTGAAATCAATAATGCATGACAAAACCAGAGCTCTAGCTGGACAGCAGCATGACAACAAAGATGATTCTCTGCACAATAAATTAGCGAGATGTTTTTTTTTCTTTGTAGCAAAGCTTTACCGACACCCATTTGTTTTTCAATCACGCACACAGCTGATTATTACCTCGGAAATTAGTCTGCAGCTACGATAGGACGTGATGGGGTCTGAATGCTTGGAGAGGTGGGAGAAACAGAGGAGCCAGCTCAAGTGTTCTTGTTGAAACCCGACACTTATTGAAACAAGAGCGAGGCGACAGTGGCAGCATGTACAATACCTTTTTTTTTTTTTTTTAACAACCTCCTCTACCTTCCACCACTTTCACCGACATACATGCACAAAGCGATAAACACTCATAATCCATATCTCTTTTTCTCTCTCTCTCTCTAATGCCTGTCAGGTTTCTAAATGTACCTTGGTAAACAAAATATTCAGCCAGCCCTCACACAATGACAACGCATCCTGTCTGCACACATTACAGGCTGTAGAAATATCACCAAAGCATATAAACACACACACATACGCTCATTTCACACATTAAAAAAAAGCTCACAGACTCTGAAGTTTATCAGGCATCTTCCTGGGTAGTCAACTAAAGCCGTCACATTATAAGGTATGCGGATATATTTGCATACAGTTCAAAATTGATAATGAATCTTCTGGATTATGAAAAAAAAAGAGAGATAAGTACGAATAATATTTTTATAGAAACTCCAGAATCCAAAAGGCTCCTTCAAGGAAAATGTTGTTCTTTTAACCTGGATTTTATTTTTATATGGCTACAATCTCCATCATTCATCATAACATTTCCTTCACTAATTGCTGAGATCTTGGGAACAAACAACATCAAGGGCCGGGAAACATGATCAGGCAGATTGATAACAAAACATGGAACCAAAGCACACAGCTGAACAGGCCGATTGAAAACTTAAGAGAAAAAAGAAGTACCACAAGCCAGCGGAGGCCGAAAATATGCGCCACCTGTAATATCATTAAAATTACTTAAATATCATGAGAAAGTAGCTCATTTAAGCAGCAGAATAGTTTAATTAACAGCAGGTAATTGCGGCACAGTGGGGATCTGTCAAATGAAATAATGGTCTGTGTCTAATAATAGCCTGGCGCTCTCTTTCACCGAGTCAAACGAAGAAGCCTGTCATTAATGGAAGTTTTGAGTACTTTTATAAAAGGCACAGCAGTCTGGAAGTAGAAATGAAATGATCTCCCACATGAAGTACAAAAGACCAGTCACACACTGTGACAAATCCCGAGATGAAAGTAACGGCAAAGCCAAATTCCTACTGTGCAGAGCAAGGACATCAATTTTAAAACTGAAGATTTGCATGCTTCATTTTGGTTTGTGGAATATGAAATATTAAAGATGCAGATTTTGCTTAGTAGCATTAACAGAGCACATGTTGGAGTCAGCAGTACATTCGATATCTGTCAAAGTCAAACACACTAAAACATCATGAAGCATGTGCTCAAATTGTAGCCCCAGACCACATATAGATTTTACAGATATTGAAAAAGATATCTTCCTGCCTTCCAGGAGGACATCATTTGCCTTTTCTTTCAGCAGTCTGTATGTAGGTTTGAGTATTTGCTGAAAGTTTAGCAGTGAGGAGCATCGTCATGAAAAGTCCCCACAGATGCCACCAAAGAGGCTGTAGATCCAAATGAATCTTACACACATGAAGACAGCAACACACACAAAAAGACTCCCACAAACATCCTCAATGTACACCTTTATCCTCAACTACAGTACTTAAATCGGGATCACGAGAGAAGAATAATACATGAAGTCTGTTTCCGTTACAAGACACCTCGAAGGACTGATGCCACACAGCATCCCTCCTCTTTAACAACCGCTTTTTTTTTTTTTTTTTTTTTCATATGTGCGCGGGAGTCCAGTATTTCAGTGACAGATGAGGACAGCAGAGAGAGCACAAGTGGTAGGAAAACAGATCCTTTTTCAAGGACAAGAATCATCGAGCTGCCTCTTATTTAGTCAAGAGTATGAGACTAGCCATTAAAATTTTCTCCAGTACCGACACTCACACACAGCCTCTATCAGCCAACATAAAAATGGTTGGAAGTAAGAAGGTGATTCGAGTTCAGCTTCCACATCAAAGTATCCCGCTGTGTCCCTGCAAGCACTTCGTTCCCCATTACAAGAACACGCACACCAATGCACCCAGCATACTTTAGCATACACCACGCAGTCACAGTATCCAGGTCGCACAGGTGACATCAAAGTGCTTAAATAATTAACTCATTTTGACCCCGTTATATCTTACCAATTTAAAGCACAAATGATTTGCTATTACTTCTGCAGTGAAGGAGTTACGAGTTATGAGTTCCATGTGCTACTGCATGGACAATTTATTGCATTTGGCTTGTCAGAAGCAAAGCCTGAGCGAAGATAAGCAAACCAAACTCACCTATCATTTCAATCTGAAGTACGTGTTTGACCTTTTCACTCGGCTGTCATCTCTCCTCAAAATGACTGCTTAAGCAAGATTTCCTGAGAATCTTTTTTTTTTTTTAATAGGTCTCTGTGCGTTTTATAAAATAAATTGGGGCTCCTTGGAGAGAATACTGCTTTCTCCCCCGTGTCCCCTAATAATCACTGGGACACCTGAAATGATTCACAATGTGTTCATAATGAGGAGGACAGCGTCGTGGCTCAGCCTTCCTCAAATGGCTCTCTTGTGCTCTTCATTAACAAAGGCAGCTGCCTGGAGACTAATTTAAACCCGAGTCGGCAGTGCGTTGTGCTTTGGAGTGGGCAAGCAAATGAAGACAAGAGCAATCAAACCTCGGCTGAAACAAAGCTCAACTTCACTGGAGAAGGGGTGTATTCATCAACATGAAACTATACTTAACATGTCCCTGCATTTGCTTTCATGTTCTTATATTTCTTTTCACTGGAAATGGCTCCACGTCCCATCATAAATTTGCTCTTCTGTCAAATAACTTGTGTAATGGCGGTCTTACTTTTTAGAGAAAAAGTTCTCAACGTTTTAAATGCGTATGAAAGTTGTGTTTAATGAATATCTGCAGGACTACTTAACTTCCCATCAGCTTCAGCTGTAATTTGTGTTTAACGATGATTAGCAATTGTTTAGCCAACATGCTAAACTTTAATGGGGAACATGGAGAACATCGTACTTTCTAAACGGCAACAGACTACTATTGTTAGTGACCTTGTTTTAGCATTTAGTGCAAAGTAATGTTGTGACTAATGATGGAAAAGAGTACCATGTTTACAACTTTGTGCAAAGTGAATGTTTGTATTCTCCCAACTCAGGATGGCAGCTGCTAGTCAACAAACACTAAAACAACACAGATACACCTGAACGTTGGCAGCATTTCTTCAAAGAACAGGCAAACTGTTTGATAAAAGCTCTGTTGGAGTGTAAAAATCAATCAATCAATTCGCCGAATTGGCCTTTTTTGATCGTTTTACTCTGCATTCCTGATTTTTCAGCATTGTGTATTCGTGCAAGTTGCCTATCAGGACGTCGGGTCCATACTTTTCCTACCAACGGAGCTAACTTTCGTGCGGGGGTATGTTTGGTGCAGGTGAAGAGACAGGACTCCACTGCAGCATCTGTAACAAAAAAAAATACAGTCATAGGGCTCATTTTAGACAGGAGGCTTATTATCCCAGAGAAACCTTGGAGTGCCGGATGGGATGTCAAAGCCAGGACAGGGAGAGACTGATAGCGGGTGCAGTTCCATCAATACACATCAGCAGCACTTTTTGGTAACCGCGCTGGTGGGAGTAATGGTCACGGATCCTTCAGAGTTTAAACCCGATGTGAGCACAAACTGTGTACCGTAAGTGGTACCATAAAAAGTAGTGTTGATTTATGCTAAACAATGCAAAATCGGAGTGATATCAGCTGATCATTCTGCATTATTGTCCTGCAACAATAGTGCATTATCTAACGGGCAATACTGGATAGAGAATGTATCTCTAACTACAACACCTGCCCAGTTCTCAACTGTTTCTCCTCACACAACAAAACATGTCTCACAGTTGGCTGTTGTTTCTCCTCATCCTTGTTTGTTGTTGGCCTCTTTGTCACTTAGCAGACTCAGAATCTGAAGACTGTGGCGCATCATTCGCACAACAAATATAACGTTTTGACCTCCAGGTTCAGAACTGGTGTCGGGATCCATATTTGCTATTATTAAACTTGACTAATGGTTTGGCCACTCTCTCTTTTATGGTGTCA
The DNA here is from genome assembly GCF_022577435.1 of Embiotoca jacksoni. Lineage (NCBI taxonomy): Eukaryota > Metazoa > Chordata > Actinopteri > Embiotocidae > Embiotoca > Embiotoca jacksoni. Next base: position 1,718,352 of record NW_027185296.1, on the reverse strand, counting down.
TGACTAAGTTGTGTCTTTTGGGGTGGCTATAGTAAAACTCTGCAACAAAAACAACTCTAAATGTTACTGTAGTGCAGCTATAGACATACTATCAAAACTCTTGTGTCCGCTTAATTTTCGACACATTCATTCACAGGGGTCACCAACCTCCAAGTTACCCTTCAACCTTAAATCATTTTCTGTAGATGCACTTAGAGCCGTCTGGTTATTTCTTCAGCTCCGTTAGCTCACGTCTTACAGCTATACAATGAAGCAAAGATTTTTTTAAAAATAAATAAATAACAGACTTGCAGTGAATTCTAAAACTCTATTGAAACCAGGCATCAGTGCTCATCCTAATTCAACTCTCTTGAGTCACACTCTTCCACACCCCCCACTTGTTTCCCTTTCACACATTGTGAATGGAAAACCCTTACAGCTAATCTGACTCAAATGAAGGAGGAAAGCAAAGGCCAAACACAGCACTGGTGCCATCGTCCCTGTCCTCCATTCTCCGTCTCTGCATCTCCACCTCTGTGCCCCAATCATTACATTTTGCATGAAAATAAATGCCCGAGCTGTCGCACGAGCAAATGGAGCTGCCAACGTGGGAATTGTTGCCGGGGAGTTGAAGGGAGAGAAGAAAGCTGAAGGAATAACAATAAGCCCAATATTCATCGTTGCCAAGGTAGGAGGGACATGAAGGCAAAGCAGATAACACCTGACAGCGGCTCAGATAGACAGGTAGGCGGACCATGCAACAAATGGAAAGACAGACAAAAAACATCTTAGACCAGTCAAATATTTCTATGTGTGACAGGCTGCAGGCTTCAGATGTGGTGGTAAAGATACAAAACAGCAATCACTGTCAGAGAGGAGAGAGGAGAAAGAAAAAAAAATCAGATAAAAGAGAAAACTGTCCAAATACATTCAACAGAGCAACATAGAAATGAATTAAACAAATCTCGATATGCGTAGGACGATGTTACTATTTGTTGGGTCACCCCTAAAATAAATTGCCCCTGCCTTGGAAAACATTGAGGCATTTTCAGCTCTCTCTGCTCGAAGGACATTTTTTTTGCCTGAATAAATCGAACACGAGCCAAACATTTGCCCTCCGCATGTTACTCATCTGAGCTATCTGAAGCTGCACAGGCAGCAACAAGCGACTGCGCCAGATCCAAAGCCAAGTCATCAACAGCTCAGAACCACTGTGAGTGTTCTCACATGTTTACTCCTGCTTTAGGCATGACAACAACTGAAACACCGGAAAAATACCCGCACTCTTATGTAGAGGTTACTCTTACATGCAAGATCGTGATGACATTTCTGATTATCCCTGGAGTCAATGAAATGTACTTTTCAAGAATTAGTGATGCACATCTTATGTTGCATTTTGTGTGCGTGCGTGTTAGTCTTTTGTTATTCTGTAAAAAACGAAGTATGTGAGATGAGCCATCCTTGGAGTGAAATCGGCAGTCACAACCATTATCACATTAAAACAGCAGGATCGGCACATAATAAAGAATTTGGTGCATTAAGTTAATGGGTTTCTGCTCTGCCTCTGGTAACTACATTACATACAGTTCATAAACAATCAAATCAAAATATTCAACAGCTTCATCTCGAGGTTTTCTCGAGAGCTTACAAATCATAAATCTTGAAGTTCCAGACAGCAGTTATCTCAGTGGATCTATTATTTGCACACAAAATCGTCACTTAGCGTTTGCTTTCACGGATCACTATAACAGCCGTTTGTCAGCGATTAACTTGATTGGAAACAATATCTATTTATGAGACACATCTTAATTCAAAACGGGAATAAATGAGAGGCACACAAGTCCACACACAAAGTATGTTTACATGCGTGTACACAAGCACATATATATATACAGTATATACACGATGACAGCAGCTGCATCACTCAGTTACCCCTGCAGTAGTGTGTGGGGGCTTTAATTGACTACCCACCAGCCCCAGTCGATCTGCAGAGATCCGAGAGGTTGACGACTGGGACAAAGCCTCTTGGGTGATAGTTAATCTGCTGGCCTTAGCTGCTTGGATGTCAACACACAGGGAGAAGAATGCAAATGCAGGCAGTGCACAGAGTGCAATTACATTGGTTATCGAGGAGCGTTAAAAAAATAAGCTCCGAGGATAGATTTAATATGTAGGTACATTCTGCTCTCATTATGTGGCAATAGCATGGAGACAGCGAAATGGATGAGTATCAGGAGTTTCGGGCAGTTAAATCAATGACCCTGGCAGTTAGTGGTATGTCTGAGTCACAGCGGAGGTGCAAAATGAAGACGTCATTAGGTACTGTATGCGCTTACCTGTTGTAAAATCAGTAAAGGGCTCACAAAGTGATACACATTCATAAATGATCGACAGAAGTGGAAGAAGTCATCTGTCCACGTTTTGTTTAGCTCATCATCATGCGTTGAAGGAAGAAAGAGCTCAGTGATGCCTCCTCCCGATTGACAACACACCCAGTTCACAGTAGATCAGCCGAAGAGACAAAAACAGCGAGGCAAGAAAGCATCCAGGCATTCACATACTAATCCTGCCAACACACCGGAGAATTTAACACCATTCACTTTCAAGGGTTTGATATGCAACATTATCTGTGACTGTGTGTGTTAGTGTGTCTCTAATTAGTAAAACAAAAACCCAAATGGGCTGTAAATTGTTTCGAGCCCAAGTTTGATCACAATCACTAAAAGCTTTTTACTTCGAGTGCATCCCAGCAGGACTATAGATCATCATTCTGCAAAGTGGATCCAGATAGATTAATCAATACATGCATGTGCAGTTTGTGTGTGTGCATATGTCTGTGTGAGTTAAAAAAAAAAAAAAAAAAAAAAAAAAAAAACTGCTCACTTGTATTTCAATATGTCTGCGAATGAAAGCACAAACACTGCAACCACATTATAATAGGTACTCATTTTGTAATGCCAGTGCTCCGGTCAATCAGAGAGTAAAAGTGGTGCCTCAGAGCAGCAAGGAGAACCGCCACAAAACACTAACCTTCAGATTGATTGCCAATCATATGCACAAAGACACTGAATCATATGACGCTGGTCTTGCTTGGCAATAGGTTCCTTAATTCAACATGGGTCTCCTAATTCAATCACAGGTGATATTTGTCGTCAATTAGAGGCTTCAGTGGAGGGGATGTGAGCAATGAAGAAAATTCAAGACAGGCAAAGCAGCAGAGAAGTTTCCTGGGGTGGACCGAGGTGTTTCTGGGATCACAATCACCACATTCATCATCATCATCATCATCATCACTGGTGTCGACGACTTGAATAACTGACTTCCGTCATAATTCCCACAGATCAATCATATTTTTAAAAGCTTGTTCTGAACAGATAGTAACATGGACGGATCGAGAAGATCTGGATGCCCCTCTCCATTTCTGCCCGCTACTATCTCTCTGTCTCACACTGTGCTTTGATTTTTATGTGAATTGGTGACTGCACAGAACAGGAAAAAGAAGAGTTCGCAACAGAGGGAAAGCAGCAAAAGAGCAACAGATTAAAATAGGTTAGAATAGGTGCCTACCTGAGGTAACGCAGTGGTTCTATGTTTTCAGCCTCTGCCTCAGCTGAGCTGTGGTTCATCTTGTCCATTTGTTTTCAACCTGTACGAGTCGGAAAACAAGAGAAAGGATGAGCTGCGCCTCTCCAAAGACAACACTTCTGTTCCTCTTTCGCTGACTCCGATTCAATAAACACACTGTCTACCTCTTTGCCCGGGAATAGACTGAGAATCTAAATGGGCTTCCTGTATCTCTCTCTCTCTCGCTCTCTCTACGTCTCTTGATTGGCTCAGACGCAGGAGAAGGTAATTACTGACTGCTACACTCTCTCTCACGCACACGCACACACACACTCTCTGAAATCGCCTCTGTATCTCGTGCCTCTCCTCTCTTGTCTCTTTCCCACTGTGGCCCCGGCTCGTGAGAATCAGCTGGCTCTGAGCATCAGCTGCGCTTGCCGGCAAATCCAGCCAATTAAGAATCAGGAGGCACGGTGCTCACCGGCTGATTGGCTGCGGCTGCCACGATCAGAGCTGTTCAGTCATCTGGGGTGCGACACCCTCCGTCCCCTCCTCCAAATACACGCACGCACGCACGCACACGCACACACACACACACACACCTCTTCATGCATATTCCTCGAAGCAAAAAAGGATCCCTTGATGTAGAATCTAGAGCAAAGCACCAGTGAGGAAACACACTTGAGTGATCGGTGAATCGCAAACGCTAACACCGTTCACGTGATGGTGGGAGATAAATGAAGTCCATTACCTAAACTGGGATAGGTAATGGACACTATAAAAACCTGAGTGGCGACAGAGCAGCAATTTTCAGTTCCCACACAAACGATAGGTGAGCAGAGCTACAACAGCTCCGGGAGGGACTTTGATGCATGCAAGGCTCATCATATGGTTTTGGGGGCAGCTGAGGAAACGTGATGAAAAAAACAACACTCATTAAAATCATTCAAATGTAAATATATGGACAGCACACACACACACACACACACACACACACACACAGAGAGAGAGAGAGAGAGAGACGCCAGAGGATATGTATAGATGTGTCACAAGGAGCGCTTGCAGCTGCCAAGGAATGAGGCTCATACTGTAAGTGGGTCGTATGATAAACAATAGCCCTATATGTCTGCCCCCTCCAGTTTGCACTCATTCTATGAACACTGCTCACAGCTCAGCTAACAGAGAGAAGTCTGTGGTCTTCTAATAAACAGTAAGGTGAAAACAAATAAACAACAGCAAGCATTATTTAGCTTTGAAGCGTTTGTTTTTCTGCGTAATTACGCAAAATGTGCCTATTAGAAAGATTACATTCCTGGAAGGAGAACAGATGGCAAACTTGTAGATACCAGGAAAGTTGGCATACTCTGCCACCTAGGGGTTATGAATTATAATTGCACCACTTGCAGGTTAAAGGAACGGGAAGAGAAAAGGGCACAAGAGAATTAGGGGACCTTTGATTTTTGGTATCAAAACAAAACATTTTTGTTTGGCTAATGTGTGGTGATTTTAAAAGATGACTCCAAACATATATTGAAAGCATTGGTCTGTGTTGTTGTTTCTCCTGTCCGTACTGGCCGTTGAGCAATCCCTTAAAAAAAAAAAAAAGAACAGAGCTTTAGGTGTAAGAGTGGGGGACAAAATCCACAGTTCTCGTTCACATATATCACAAAAGGCTTTCAAGGATTCAGCTGATGGTTTATGGTCACAATGTACATAAAGGGAATGCAAGAATGGCTTTAAGGTAGGCTTGAAAAAAAACACTATCTTTTTTTTTATTTGTGCAGAATAACAGCTAAGAGTGGTTTGGATCTAGTGTGAGCTCCTTGATTCAATTCCTCAAAATTGAATTGTATTGAAGGAACATTTTGAAATTCTATCTTAGTACTTCTTTATTTGACAGTCAGATAACCGTCAGGGCAACAGTGAATGAGAGTGAGAACTACACACTAGTTTCTCCATCATGTCCTTTCTTAAATTGTGTTTTGGCTGACTGGCAGACTGCTGTTGATGTAACTGCTGGAAAGCACTGCGCTTTCTACGTGTGCTGGCTTACTGCAGGGGGTAGACACATGCAAAAAGGCAGCCCCTATAATGGAGCCATCACAAAGGCCTTACAATAATTATGACTTTCAACACTGAATATTCCAACCTTTATAGACATTACTTCTGATGTCATTTTATCAGACTGCATTGCATTGATGTTTTGATTGTGTCTCCAGTTCATCCAGAGTAAATGGGCAGCACGAGGTGGCAAACGGTTCAGCTAACTATTATGACGGGGGTCACACTGGTGCTTTAGTTCACATACATTTTTATAGATATGGTTGAACCTATAATTTTACGACTACCACGAGCACTTTTCTCAAGACAGCGGTTGAATAGTGGTGAAAACAGAATTATCTTTGTGTATATAACCTATAGTGAACTCTAGGTTGGGCGTGCAGGTGTTTGCGGCAGCGCACCAAACATGACTTTGCACCTGCAACAAAATGCGCCGATATCTACCTGAGCCACGAGGTGGTAGTGTAGGTATGGTGTTTGCTATATATGGCAAGCTTAAGTGTCACAAATTGTTTATGTTTTCTTACAATTTTCACAGAAAACACCCCCATTTTCACGTTCAGTTATCAAAAACTCCCCTCGTAATGGCAATTTGTGGCACTCCTGGCTAGCTGCGGCTCGCCAGAGCAAACGTTTACTCGTTGGTCGAATTCGTTTTGACACCTCAAAAATATACACACACACACGCGCTGTACGTTTCATACCTGCAGCGTGTCAAATTCCACTGAACCAATGCTTTACACATCATCAACAACAACAACAACAAAAATGGCGAAACAGCAGAAAGAGGGGTTAAAATTAGTTTTATTATTATTTAATAGAGCAGAAAAAAAGTCCCAAAAAAACAAATATTTCTCATACATTGTTTTCTTTTTGATTTGGGCTGTGCTGCGTTTAGCAGAGCATCGACCCCCAAACAAACGGAATGGTGATATTGTTGTCAAAACAGCAGCAGCAGCAGCAGCAGCAGGCAGTAGTCAGGACAGCACGGGGTTACAAGTGATGGGGCTCGTTCCAGATTGCTTATTTTGCATCCACAAGACGCGGGCTGCTACCTTCTGCCTGTCAGGAATGTACAGACAACCTGGAATATCTCTGATGCTACTTGGGGAGACGAGAGAGACGAAAATCTCCAGCTATTAAAACTTAACGTTGCGCGCTTGCATTTCTGTCAGTAACGTACGTACTGTACTGTCGCACCATCCGAAATGAAACGCGGGGATGATACCCGAGCACCGAGAGATAAACTTCGACTGATGCCCATTTACCTAATGCAGTGCACCATCTTTTACTATATGAAGCCTGACTTGATCAGTGAGCTAAAGAGTGCACTATGGATATAAACCTTACAATGCTAGATCACAATCTGGAGTGGGGCGGTAGGGCAGCAAGACGCAGGGTTTGTAAATCAGTGATGACATCATTAACAATATCATTTCAATGTGAGAAGAAAAAAAAAAAAAAAAAAAAAAAAAAAAAAAGACAGATATTGGAAATTAAATGCCGGGGTGGTCAGCCTCTTGTCAGTTGGGGTTGAGATTTTTGTTTTTTAAAAATTCAACATCGTTTGTGACATTTTCCAATAGGGCATAAATGTAAAGCCATTTTCTGAGTGCTGACACAACTGAACCACCCCAAGGACTGAAATGAAAGAAGACAGCACATGGTTGCTTAACAACTCAAACCCACGAGCAACGGGAATTCTGCCGTTTAATGTTGGACATATTTGTACTTCTCTAGCTTATCCTGTGCTGCTGCGACCTGATAAAAATGCACTATAGCTCATGTGAAAGGCAGAGATAGCTCAATTCAATGACCTGACAGACAGAATTCATACACACCTTAATGTTAACGACTAAGAAGTTCATGTCATTTGTTGCTATAGGGTTTTTTGTTTTTTTTTGTTTTGTTTTTTGCATAACTACATTCTGAAAGCTGTCCTGCTTCTCTCTGACCAATCGTAGGGTGCGCGGGAGCCACTTGACACATGAGAGAAAACAAATCTTAAGGTGATGATCCATTCAAACTTAGGGCATAAGCATATGTCTTTACTAACATGACCCTATAAATAAACTTGACATGTTTGTCTATTGAAGAAAAGAAAAAAAAAAAATGCACCACAACCTATGACTAAAAGCAAAACGATGTCAAAAATATGACATTCCTTACACCCCTCCCCCCCTCAGTTTAGCATGAATTCATGTTTATATCCAGAGAGGGTTCAAATAAACTAGAAACCTTCTAGCAGAAGGGATTCCATTTGGGCTCCACTAGTTCTTTGGAAGGTTTATTTTACAATATTCAATAAGAATAGTCCTCCGAAACATATGCTCCGTGTTTTTACATGAGTCAGCAAAACCTTATTCGTCCTCTTCGTCTTAAAAAAAACAAAAGTATTTTAAAAGTAGGCCACAACATGGAACCCAGCAGATGTAAAACCACCTCAACAGTAACATTAAGCCTGTAAATTCAGACCTCGACAAGAGGCCACTTCCAAAGTATCAGGGAGCACAATATTCCAAACACAGTATATGACTTACAGAAGAAAAGACAAAAATCCTAACATTCAGCCATACAAAATAATCCAACACACGTCAACTTCTCAGCTATACGCTGTCGGTTAGAGAGAAGAGGCAGTCTGTGTGCAGATAGAGATCCTTTTTTTTTTTTTTTTTTTTTTACAGTCCTTTTTTGATTTTATTCATTTTTGCAAAGCTGAAGCAGTTCTTATTATTTCGTGGATGGTCCTCGAAGCTCAACAACAATCCCTGTGATGAGGTTAAGTTCGGTTTGGCCACCACGCGGGCCTGAGTCTGACTGGCTCAGACTGGAGAAGGGCAGGACGTAAGGCGAATATTTCATTGTATATAATAGTGATTATTACTTTTCCCTGCCTGATCCAGAGGCAGGGGAGCTCGGGGATCGGGTGGCGGCTTCCTCTTGGTGCAAATGGGAGGTTCGACCAATACACAGGGAGGGGGAGGCAACATCACTGGAGAAGTTTGTAAAATTGTACATGCCCATGTCACCCCAACCCTCACAAAAGGTACCCAAATTCTATTCGACATATTCCTCGTGTCCCTGAAGCTGCCGCAGCACAACTCCAACTCGGGGAAGGATTCAGATAAGGAAGAAGGTAGCAGAAGAAGATGGAAAAGAGGCGCAAGAAGACCTCCGTCCGACAATGAAAAGAGGCTGATTCTCCCCTGCGCCACTTTAGCCAGCGTCAGAGTCCATCGAAAGGATTAGAACGATAATGAGAATGGCTGTTATTGATATTAAGAGGGCTAATAGTTATGGTGCCAGTCGGGAGTAGGATTGCATTATTTCCATGTGTTTGCTGCCTGGGAGATAGAACGGGAAGGAATCATGTCCAGCAGATATTCTCGCTGACGCTCAACAGCAGAGGTGGTCTTATGGGCAGACAAGCTGGGGTTCACGTAGGCCATGGTCACACCTGTCAAGAGACAAACACAAGCGGTCAATGCACTGGACATTATTGATATCAGGCTGTTATACAATGATATTAGATGATGAAATATACTTTTAGAGTATTGTAATTGACAGATTTGGCATAGAGCAATAAGTGTAATGATAAATAAAAAAAAATATTTCACCCCAGAAAAAGTTGGACCTTTTAGGAGTTTACTTCTAGCGATACAAAATGCCCAAACTAAACACGGGGAATAGAAAGAAAGAGGGAAGAGTGACAGAAGAGAAATCCACCTCAAAAATGAGTCATTAACCCAAAGAGGGGCAGAAAGCGAGAACAGGTGAAACGCATTCTCTTCCCAAAACTTGTCCCGTGTCCATTTACCTGTGTTGCCACCGCTCTGCTTCCTCCAGGCAGCCATGTTGCCCTGGTTACCGCCGCTGCTGCCGGCGCTGACCTTTGTCCCGTGCTGCAGCGGACGTGCTGCAGCATGCTTACCTGACCTACTGCCCAACGCTGCCGCTGTCACCGCATTCTGCAGCTGGGAGGGGGTGAAGGAGTGGGCCATGCCACGAGCGTTCACTGCAGACTGGAGGCTGTGTGACAGCTGACTCTGTGGAGACACAAAGTGATGGAGGTGTCGGTTCAGCTGGTCATTAACTTGCAGCGTATTGTACCTGCGGATCGGGGTCGTCAACGCAATCAAAATGCCACGCTGACCTTGATAGTGGAGTGGTGGGCAGACAGAGATCTGTGCTGCATGGCAGCCCGGACATGCTTATACTGCTGGGACACCAGCACTTCACTTTTGGACAGTAAGGAAGAGGAGGACGAGGTGATTTTAGAGACAGAGGAGGCAGAGGAAGAGGAGGCTGCCTGCTGGAAGATACGCTGTTCAATCTCCTGCTCCTGCTGGAGTGCCTTAACAAACGCTGCCTTCAGGCGGCTGGTGTGCTCAGCCTTCAGGGCCTTCTTCTGATTGGACGACATGCATTGGTCACAGAGGATGGTCCCAGCCTTCTCCTTTCTCCAGCGGGAGGTAAAGTCCGTCTTGCACTGGGCGCAGGTGTATGGCTCTTTGGGAATTGAGCCAGCCATTGTAGCAGCTGGGCCCAGGTTACCTGTGGGATGGACAACAGACCCGAGATGAACACAGAGCTTCTACTGGTTTTATACTTTTACATTCTACAAGTTAGATCCACCGCTGTACTGCAACATCTGCAAAGTAGCTCCCAGAGTGCAAAAATCCACCTACCCCTGCCATGCATCTCCAGAAGTTTTTGCACCACCTCTTCCAATCCCAGCAAGTAAATGAACTCATTATTGGCAGCAGAGGGCAGGAAGTTGAACTCGGGGGCAGGAGGTTTGGGTGGAGGGATCTCCAGCAGCGTCTTCTCCAACTGTTTACGCAGTGCAAGTTTGGCAGCCGCCTGCCGGCTGGCTGGAGAGTCATTCACACTGGAGTTGGGTGACACTGAAGAGCCCTTTAGGCTGGTTGGAGATGCCTGGACACAAAAAAAAAAAAACAGAAACGACCTTAGAAGCAACATATGAGGACATCAATTATAAACCATGCAGCCTCAAAATGGAAAGCTTAGCCAGCAAAAAAGAAGAACTGGTACATATTTCAATGGAATTTCTCCACAGGTGTACAATAACTGCTTGTATATTGTGTCCTCACCTGAGGGATGTTGACCATGATATTACTGTTGGCTACATTAGCCACCCGAATGAGTCCCTGCTGAATGATCCTCTGGCCCTGGATCTGGACATTGGGCACGGAAGCCCTGGGAGCCAACAAGAGTGGAGGGGGGCCTGAACCGCTGTGATGCTGCTGTTGCTGACGTAGACTGGCTATCTGGTGGGGAGTTACTGCGATCGGCTGATAGTCACAAACACACAGAAACAATCATTACAGAGGATAATGATCCGGAGGCATGAAGAGATGGAAGGTTAAAAAAAAAAAAAAAGACCAAATTAAACATTCAAAGTACAAGTTTACACATTCATAGATTCCGAACAGGGAAAAGGAGAAGATTTCATTTTAATGAGACAACTAATCTTTTTTTTCTTTTTTTTTGTGGAAAACCCATATTAGACACACATTGTTCCAAGCAGAGTTTTCTAATGCCTCTTACTACATGTCTGGAAGGGACCCTTGAAATGAATACACCTGAGAGGTAAGATGGCAACACAGCAAATGATATCAAACGGTTCCGCTCACTAACCTGGGCTCCTCTGACCAGGGGTGGCATGACGCTCTGAGAGTTGTGTTTGGACGGGACGTGTTGCCCACCCCGCACCAGTGGAGGGGGGATCACCGTGCCTGAGCTGCGACCAATCACCTGGAAGCACAACAACAATTCCAGTAAATTTAAATGGCACTATGCCAGTTTTGCTTTTTGTTTTGTTCTAAAAAAAAACAAAAAAAACAAGTGAACCCGACTCGGGTGTCCACCTCAACTGTGGTCTGGCACATCACAATACGACAGAGGACTTTTACATGCATGAGTACTTTGTAGTACTACTGGGGCCAAGTAGGCGAGTCCCTACCTGCAGGGTTCCTTTGCTTGATGTCATGCTACCTCTCACCAGAGGAGGAGGAGTAGCCACAGAGCCAGATGCCTGGACATTAAGGAAACAGGGCATCAATGAACAGAATGTTTTTTTTGGTTGTTTTTTTTAATGTGTACATCAATGATGTCATATGGAAGACAGGAACTAGGACTCTTCTGTTCGGTATCACTAGACATAACAAGAAATCATTATTATGTAATGGTTACCTTCTGTACAGAGCTCTCCTTCTGGATCTGGCTCTGTCGTAGTTTCTTCAGCAGCACAAGTTTGGCCTCTTGGAGTCTCAGTTCCTCCTTCAGCTGTTTGATGATGCGCTCCCTTTCCTCAGGTGAACTCTTCTATAAATACCCCCCAAAAAAACAGAAGACGACAACTTTAGAAAATGATGTTCATAAGAGTTATTTTTATGTGTAGAGTGTTTTGTTTCGGGGTTTTTTTTCCTTCAGAAAAGAATAACAACAAGGACTTCTGTTTTGTGACATGACTGTCTTTTAATGAAAGTACAATTTAAAGTAATGGCAGAAGACGGGACAAATCACAAACTATGCCTTCAAATTTAATACTGAATCTATTTGTGGCTCAGTCGGTAGAGTGGGTTGCACACTAATCGGAAGGTTGGTGGTTCGATCCCCAGCTCCTCCTGTCCGCATGCCTAAGTGTCCTCGAGCAAGACACTGAACCCTAAAATTGTTCCCGATGTTGTACCATCGGTGTGCTGTAAGCCGCTTTGGATAAAAGCGTCAGCTAAATGTAATGTAATCTGGAGAGGTTGTTGTAGTTGTACGTTTTCAGTGTTCTCAGCAGGTGTTACCAAGTAAGAGAGAAGACTTTTAAACCAGTGAACAGAGTAGAACAATTGTTTGAAATGTTTCAATTGCGTTTTCCTACCATAAGTTTGTCTGTGTCCGCCTTTGTGACGCAGTGGCCGTTCATGAGCGGACTGGACGGCTCATTGTCTGACAACACGATCACATCGTCTGGCGAAGGAGGCTGCCGCTCGCTCTTAACGTCACTGGAGCGAGAAACGTCATAAGATTAGCATTGTTGTTGTCATGTCACCATCCAGCATTCATCATGCTCCTGCCCTTCAAGCGACCGGCGCAGCAATTCGAAATGACTCGCAGTTCTATATTTCAACCAGTAGGTGGCAGCGTATAATTACGATTTTATCATCCCTGTTGTGGTGTGAATGTGTGCTGGGACACACAAGAACCAAGAGATCAATAATGGAGTAATGGCGGCAGGGGAAGAACGCAACAACCCATTATCTCCAGCAAAAGGTAACATCGACAGACATCCCGGTCCGCTCCCTTCCGACCAAAAATTCACACACACAATCAACATAAAAACAAAGGCCAAATTAACTGCATTGTTGTGTTTTTGTGTGAAGAAAAGGCTCCAGACCTTTGATGAAATGTTAAGTGGCTTTTCCTGAAGACTAAGGAGAACAAAGGCGAGCTACATATGCATCACTCTGGAGAGGGGTGGAGGTAAGAAGTAGGGGGTGGTTGTAATTTACAGCGGATGGACCATGGCGGAAAAATAAATCTGCCTCTATCCCGGCGGGGATTCCTGTCGGGTCCTAAAAGTCAGGCTGGCTAGGAAGAACTAGTGGAGGTGAAGGGAAGCTAGATATGACCTGACCGCATGTGAGAGATAAGAGGTTTGTGTCATACTGTGGAGTTACGCCTGAACACAAGCCGTGAAGTTATGTAATTGTTCAGTCGCTGTTGAGGGAAGAGGCTTCAGGGCTCAGACCCAGTTTCCCAACCAGACAGGGCCTTACCCCTCCCCTACCTCCGCACAGCCGGATCTGCACAGCCTGGGCCTCCGCTCTGCCCTCCCTCCCAACTGCCGACATCAGAGTCACAAGCTGACAGAGCTTTGCAGAGCGGAGGTCTGCCTGAAGACACTGGAGAGGGTGACAGTGAGGGGGAGGGGAATAACGTGGCCAGGAGCCAACCTATTGTGTACACTCGCTCTCACTCAGTCACTCACTCACTCACTCACTCACTCAGTCAGTCAGTCACTCCTTCGCACACCCCTCCCCCATCCTTCCTTACTTGTTCATCTTTTATACTCCGACTCACTGACTCACTTCTTCGCATGTTTTCATTCCTTTTGCGCTCTCTCCTGTCTCCAGACACGGTTTTCTGCAATCCCCTCTTTCGCCGCAACATCTGTCTCAGCAGCTGCCCTCAGCTCAGTTCAATAAGGTCAACATACGACAAGACCCATGTTTTTAATATGTACATGACGACACGCACATTTCCCCAGACTAAGCAATCGCAACGTGCAGCCCAATTAGCATCATAATAAAACTTTTCCCAGCTGCTGCTCAGTACACAAACAGACCCTTGTAATGCTTTTCTGCTGCCACTTCCTGGAAAGTACTTCCCTCATGTGTTTCGTTAGAAATGAGAAAGAATGATCTGTCACTTTCAGAATACTCTTTCTCAGAATAGCAGTCCCCTCCATAAGCACAGCTACAGCCTGAAGGGTTACCAGTGTTTCTGCACACTTCTGTTTACATTCCATACATACAGTATGAAGATAGAAATAAGTAGCACTGGAGAGGAATCGAGAGATTCCTTTCTCACAAAAGCTTAATGGAAACCCAGCGCCTCGACCGGACTTAGCCTCCCCGACCAAATAACACGGACTAGCTTATGGTGGTTGCGACGAACTATTGAGAACAGCTTACACAAGCGTCACAACACACAGCAGCTTGGTTACGTAAGGTCCAGTGTTTCTGCATGCCTCGGCTTCCCTGATCATGGCTTCGCACTGACCCAGCTATAGGATTGCTGAATCAGTCATTATGAGGTGCGGCGGGATTCTCCATTCAGAAAGCAATGCCAAACTGCCAAGGGCCATTTTAAGCTGCATACGGCTCTTCAAGTTGATGTTATGGCGGCGCTGTGAACCAGCAACAAGCTCAGTAAAGATGTGCTCAAATTTTGACACGTTCTACGTGTATACAAAGCAAGCATCAAACAGCATGCAACCTACTTAAGAAGACACGGGAGTGTTGTCTTTCAGTATGGTCTCCACGACACCCCTCACTGTACATGTACCCATTCAACCCATTCGCATCGGTTCAGTTTCTAACATCGTCTGGCGTGGGCAAAAATGAGCTCGCATGGCATTCAATTTCAAAGTTGGCCAACTTGTCCTCTCTGCAAAAGCAATAAAATAATCACCTTGCAGTAAGTAAGCAAAGAAACACATGCCGGGGGGGTTAAACCGGAGCCAAAGGTGACACTTGTGTGCAGTTGTGATGTTCCACAAACGGAGCAAGCATGCTTTCAGCTGAATCAGCTCTCTGTTCCACTTTAACTGCCATCACATCAGTGTGTGTTATTTATCGCACTATGAAACACAGGTCACATGACATCAGGCATTTCTCTGTGTGGTCATGTGACACACCCACCACCCCTCCTGGCCCCTCCTTCCTCCAACTGCTCCTTCCAATGTGGAAACCATGGCAACGGCCAGTTGGAACCAGTTTGTGACACATAGCCTTCATTTTGTGTGAAGTGTGAGGCAGAGTTCAGGTGCTGCTGTGGGAGAAAATGGAGCCCAGGCCTCAGGAGCCTCAAAAAGTTTTCAAAATGGGGGCAGGCTGCAGGCAACCACACAGTGACTTCCTGTATGACTCCTGTCAGACCACTTGCTAGTGTAAAGTTAAAGAGAAACCTGAGACGCCAATAGACGCCTCAAAACCGCGCACTGTGCATGCATGCATAAAATCCAAGGCCCGCACTACATAAATAAGCTGCAAGAACTTTTCAGACCAATTCGCACAGAAAAATGCAGGTAGTTAGTGTGCCTCAGTTGTCCTTTTAATGCAGATGATTCAACATCAGCAAAACAAACCCAAACAGAAACAGGAGCAAAGTATAGTTTGTATCTTGTACTCTCAAATTTGTGTGTAAGCAGATTATGGTGTATTTTGTGCAGCTGGAAACACTTGTGCATTGTTTATTGTGGACAAAGTTGGCTCACTGTGAAATATCAAGTGTACAAGAACAGATATTACTGGGCAAGTAAAAGTGTTCATTGTATTCCAATAAACTAAACACGAACATGCTCCTCAAAACCAGCAAGCTCTAAGCCCCTTACACTAACTCTAATGTGACACTGAACTTTTTCCTTTTCTCACCTTTTGGAAGTGCTCATGTCAACAGGCTCATCTCCAGTCTGCACCTCCACCTTTATGGTGGCCTTCACTTCCCCAGTCTTCAGGATGCTCGCTGCCACCTTAGGGGCCTGCTCGCTCTTCAGGGTGACGCCCTCGGCTTCAGATCCCACAAGGGCCAGCGGGGTCCCAGCTGGGTCACCCTTCTCCAGCTTAACCCGTTTACTGTCCACGTCCCCCGGGGAGCCAGCAACAGCTGCATGGTCCCTCTCCAGAGCCCGCTTCTGGCTGCGAGTCTGCCGCACCGCCTCCTCGGACATGGCTGCTCTCACCCTGGAGAGAGAGAGAGAGAGAGCAAACTGTTACAAACAAACTAAATACTTCGACAAAACCAACAGACAAGGAGGCAAAAAGGCTTTGGTTGTGAAAAAAAAAACCGAAAGTTCGGAGTGGGCAGCAGGGTAAATGTTTGTGCGGTAATGCACAGGTCAAGGTGCACTCCTACAGTAGGGAGCGGCAATTGTTTGTGGTCCAAGATGAGAGGTTTCCACAGAGCAACTCTAAAACTGAATATCACTTTTCACAATTTAATAAGCCTACTGTAATGCAAACTTTATCAGGAGGTCTGCCATGATACAGTTTATCACCTCCTGATAAAACTGCCACTCTTCTTTAGCCAACATGCCAAAACAACAACATACTAATGTGTGAATGCTAACAATTACTTTTTTTTTTAACAATCACGCACTGTAGTAAATGAGGATTTTCTGAAATCCGATTTGAAAATAGAGAAGACAATTACAGGTCCAGCAACAAAGACGTAGTCCTATACGCCCTGCGAAGTAAACTGTTGTTCAAGTTTTTTGTTGGCCGAGGTATAATTAGAAACTAGAATTGAGACAGTAAAACTGGACGACAGCAGCGGCAGGTGTAAACTTCATAGTGATAAATGACCTCAGAGGCTGACTTCGCCCGAGAGGCCAGCAGGTGACTAAAGAGCGACTGACGACGCTAAACCTAAACAACAAATATGATTCTACAGCAGCACTCGGGTCGGAATTCAATTTAAGTTTAAATGGCAGAGGCTTAAATCAAAGATTTCTCTATCAATCACACCTGGGGGATGTGGTATCTTTAAGCACATTTTATTCCACAGATTGCTACTATATTCAACCAGAAACTAAAACAGATTGTGCAACCACTGTAAATCCTGCACTGTAATCATACGAAATTCTTATCATGATCATCATTATTTTTCTTGATTACTCGATTATTCATTTAGTCTATTAAAATGTTCCCAAAAAAGTTTTAAATGCCAATTTCCTCTCGTATCACGATTCATAGGGAAAAAAAAACAAAAACACCAAATCATCACATTTGAGAGGCTGGAAAAGTGTTTTTCATTGTTGCCTGCCTGAACTGACTATCAAAATATTTGCTTATTCATTTTTTTCTGATATTTCCAACGGTGTAAAAAAGGACAACCCTGAGGTGTACAGGCATCTCCTGTCCTACTGCCAGTTCCCCAGATGCTGACCCAAATCGTACGCAGTACAGTAACAGCAGAGGATGAGAGACCCACTTAGGTTTCTGGGAAAAAAAACCCTATTACACAGCAGAAAAATAAAGCACCAAACTCTGTGAAACATTCCCACCAAGCACACCGATGTAGGCCGTGTAATCATTATGGAACAGGCACTCGCACTGGTTCTACAATGAACACTTTACAATAAAATAGGTGATGCTTTATTAACATTTTGTACAAGAATGCCCACATAACATATAATTAAATCATTTAAAGATCCTGATATGATACCGTAACTAATCATTGGACTGAAACCATGTGCATATCTACGCAACCTTGCATGTCTGATTAAAGGAAGCCGAGTCGAGGGCTTTCTGGTCCGTGACATCTACACAGCTCCATACTGAGGTGTCGATTATTGACAATGACCAGGACATAAAAAAATAAATAAAAAAATAAAAAGAAATACTGACATCGTGTCAAATACACACGTATGGTAAACATTCCAGCGCCAGAAAAAAAACTGGTCGACACTCCCAACATAGTAGGCGGCGGTATTTCTCCTTAACGATGGTTCTCGCCTGCCAAAAACAGGAAAGCGACCGCCACAGTGTGTGCTGTGTGGCAACTACTGCAGCGCAAAAATGATGCTTGAGCAGATGACAAAAGAAAGACGCTCGCCAGGACACGCTCTCTTGCTTTTTCGTTAGGCAGCGTCAAAGAAGCCAGATAAAGCTGGGGTTTCGGGTCAGCTAATTTTGTTTGAGTCAGTGGACAAGAAATCAAAAGAAGACACGGCTGGTGCGTGTCAGGATGAAGCTATTACTAAATCATAGGCCTGCTTCAGACTCTCCACCTATCTACATTTGTATTTTAAGTGTTTCATTTGCCAACAAAACAACAACAAAAATGACAAAACCCAAATATACGCAAATATAAAATTGACCAATAGCATTGTTATTATGTTCAAATATTCTATGCATATGGTGATGGCGTCATCATTGTGAATTCTTCTGGCCATGACAATCGTGAAGCGAGAGAAAAATGTCTCTCCTTCGAAACCAGTTCAAACTGGTCTGCAGTAGAGAGAGGGTGCAGGTTGAACCTATGGAGAGAGTGGCAGAAGGGAGGAAGAGAGACCGAGAGGCCACAGACGGGTCCGACACAGCGAACAAGACCGGAGGGAGGAGGGAGAAAAGATGTAGTCTTTGGACATTCCAAAACACCAGACTAGGTGGACGTCATGGACACGACTTACTTCTGTGGCAGTCCAGAGTCAACGCTCCACGTAATAAGCCTGTCATTCACGATATCCGATACTCCTCAAAACAGCCTTTCAGCTTGATTGGACATAATGGATAGCAGACAAAACTACTGACGTTGTTTGTTGGGCATTAAAAAGGTGATAATTGACCGACGACATCGAATGTATAGGAGACCTCGTACGACGAGTCTGTCATCTGCAAGACGAGGCACAGAGAGGACTGCAATGTAAGGTGGGAAAATGAAACCGCTTTTTCAGCAATTTCAACAAATCGCTGTGTGCGGTAAGACCGCCGCGTTTTAACAATGCACTTTTGTTAATTCAGCTCGAGTCGAGATAAGATACAGACATCCCTGACATTTTGCAAGGTGTTGAGCTGAGCTGGTGGCAATAAGTAAACCGAAGAACGCATCCAAAACGAAGCAACTACAACACAGCGAAACATTTAAGTGTGTGCGTGTGTGTGTGTGTGGGGACTGAAATCTGGCCTGCTCCGGTACACGGCAAGGACAGATGTGCCCTGCTGTACCATCCCTGGACACAAAGGCTATCTATCTGCTAGAGATGACAGCTTGTGTGCGCGCCCATATACCCCACACACACACACACACACACACACACACACACACACACACACACACACACACACACACAGAAATCATACTTTAACCCTGTAAGGATGTAGAAACAGTGGCTGCACATTGCTCTTGCTGTACATTGCTCTTGCTGTAACGGTGTGGTGGCGAAGCGTGTCGGGTAGAAAATGACTGGAACCCTTTGGGACATTGCAGTCATATCTTCACGTCACCTGGACGGCTGTTTGCAGGCTCCGGAGACGCGTGGCTACCTTTGTCCCAGAAGAGATAGGCGGCATTGTGAATCCGGTGTTTAACATGCTGGCTGCACTGCTGCTAAGCAACAGGTGGGGAGGGGGATTAAAATTGTTGTCCATGCATATATGTTGTGATGTGTTGTGTATGCACTTGAGACTAAGAGGTGTGTGTGCGCTAGTTTTTACTGTTCCAAAGCACTTGATCTCACTGAGCCTCCATTGAAGCACCATCGCTCACTGGTTGATTCAGTCAGTAAAAATCAGATGATGACTATAGATCATGAAAATAGTACGTGTGATATATCCCGTTTATAGTAGGGGAAAAAAAATATCACAATGACAAATGTATGGATAGAAAATTTGAGAGGGATTAAAGAAAATCCCAGGTGTGATCTGGAAACGGTCCGTCTATGGCATTGAACAGTGACACCTCAGAGGGTTCGACGGCAGAAGAAAACTAGCAAAGACTTCAAAGCAGTAGGAAACGGAAAGAGTTAGACTACGACAGCGTTCAAAAGTAGGAGATAAAGAAAGTAGGGCTGAGGGGGTAAATTATGGCTCCAAAAGCGGCGGGAACAACACATGATAATACAGACAAAGCTACTCTTTCTCTTTCAAAGTGGACCATGAAAATGTAAGCCACATCAGATTGCTGGATTTCTGAGTTTGCCATGAATTTCCATTCTATCGCCAGGCAATAAACAGCAAAAAGATCCCAAAAAAAAAAAAATCAATCAACTAGTAGCCTCCCTGGCAGTGCAAGCGGTCCCCCAGCTCTATTTATGCAGCATGTAAAAAAAAAAAACAACGGAAACCGACATGACAATCTCACGAGCAGGTCTGACTTGGTCATCAGCAGCAGGTCCATCGGGAGATGCCTGAGGAAACGGGTACCTCCAACCTCTTTG
The DNA here is from genome assembly GCF_022577435.1 of Embiotoca jacksoni. Lineage (NCBI taxonomy): Eukaryota > Metazoa > Chordata > Actinopteri > Embiotocidae > Embiotoca > Embiotoca jacksoni. The sequence goes on along the minus strand of NW_027185296.1, from coordinate 1,698,068 downwards.
TTCTGGGACTTCTATTCAAATATATGTTCTGCCTATTGTTTTCCACAATCACAACTCCACTGCTCATTTCGGACTTTAAAAAGGTAAGCCAACCATGTCACAGTGCAGCGCTTTGATTTACACTACAACACCCCTGCGGTCTTGAGGCTGGGAATTAATTTACAGGAATTACGAAAAGCTGACTGATTTTGAAATGAAGTTTATAAATAATTTTCGACCAAAGAAGAAAACACACACACACACACAGCATCAATAAACTATGATAACTGACATCACTATACCAGAGTCAGGATTGTCGGTGTTTGAACACGTCGCCCTAGCTCTCCGTTTTCTGTCTTTGCAAGACTATTTCTTTCACTTGTCATCTGGACAACCCATTCAACTCTTTGACGGCACCATTTGTACCTCAACAACTTCACAGTTATCAACTTCGCAAAGTTACAGCACTAGCATAAGTTCAAATGCCAACAGTAACTTTAGCACAGATTGCCGTGGTGGTCCCGTCGCCTTCCTTCAAACATTCAGCGACTCTCTTCTCTGAAATGTCCGACATATTGCAAACCGTACATTAAATCTTACATCCCATGCGTTATCTGTTCTGAAGGACGTGCACTACCCTGTGCCCGTTATCCCACCCGCCGCTTTTAACACGAGCCTCTTCGTATTTGGTTGTTTTTCTTGTACCAACCACGCAAAAGGATACAGCCAGTCATTGGTGGATCTCTCACGCTACAAAAAAAACATCCCATTTTCCCCAATTGTAATACTATTAAATTGAGGGAGAATAGTGATGAGAGTACAGACAAGTAAAGTATATACCTTTAAGATGTACTGGTATTGATACTGATATCAATAAATTCCTGACAATACAGTGTCTAATCGTATGGCAGTGTAAACTACCTAATGAAGATTAATCTCTTTAGCATATGCAATGCCCTACCAATGGCAACGATAATGACGAGAGGATGAGAAAGAGGATAGAAGAGGATTAGTTATCCATGCCTGTTTCTCTCAGGAGACTGTGGAGGAGGATCCATGTCTCTCGTTTTCCCCCAGAATAATAGGGCCTGAGGGCAGAGCCGATCTTAGACCAAAAAAGAAAAACAAAGCATGGCAGAGTTAGGGGCTGCGGGTTAGACAAGATATCTCTACTACCCACTCAAAAAGATCCAAAACACAAATATGTATGAAAGGGTTTACACACAAGCCATTTGCTTCTCGACCAAATAAATCAATAGATGTGATAAATTTGTATTTCTCTGCGTGGGTTGTGTACGCCAATATCAAATCTCCCATCCACTCGTATACTGTGGCAGGATAAGACGCACTTGCTTGAAAACGAATGGAAATCTTGTGACCTGGGCTGACACTACAGGTTTTATTCTCAGTTGGTCTCCTATTGTGTCCAGCAGTTCAGAGACCAGATCAATGGCAAAGGCACATCTCCTCGGGTGGCGTGCTAGCCTCTCATCTCCAGCACTGTAATGATCTCCCCGCTGGGACTGGATCCAGCCAGCCAACACATTAACAGCCATTTTAAAAAAAATTAAAAAAAACCGAGGCTTTTCAACTGTGTCCTTAGGGTTCAATACAAGGGGAAACAACAATTATACTGTCCAATAAAAGCAATACCAGTATGGATTTAATATTGCCCAATAAAAAGACAGCACAGCGACAATTTGATTCTCGTGGAGCAAATGAGCCTTGACCCTCGTAATATTGATTTAATCACTCAGCGTGCCAATTATCTTACCAGCATATATGACAAGATGACGATTTTATGATCTTAAATTTAAGACGACCATTTACTCCTCACGACCATAAACCCGATTCCTGCCGCTGATCTCACGGTCATGTTAAACTTGTGTTTTTTTCAGAAACAAATTCTTTTCCTTTGGGATAATCATCTACATAATTAAGAAAAATAAAATCAGCATACCTATGCTAATCTGTGCACCAGGCTAAGAGTGGATGCAGGGACCCAGTTGAGACGGTGCCATGGTTGGGGGAGGGAGAAGGGTGCAGAGCGCATGTGGTTAGCTGAGCCATAATCTAACTGTACCCAAGTGAAAAATACTCTTCCTTGTCTTCTCTCTCTCTCTCTCTCTCTCTCTCTCTCTCTCTCTCTCACTGTCCTTCCCTCTACCCCTCCCTGCCTCACGCACACCCTCCTCCTCAGTTGTTGTGTTGTAGGCTCGGCCAGCCCAAAAGTGTGCTTATGTGTGTGTGTGCCCCTACTGGTTGTGTCCCGAACGCCAAGGGTTAAGCCCCTGCCATTTTAACACCACTGACAGATCAGACCATTAGGGTGTTACCTAACAAAATGGAAGCCTTTAACCCTGAACCTGCCAGACTGCCTGTGTGTGTGTGTGTGTGTGTGTGTGTGTGTGTGTGTGTGTGTGTGTGTGTGTGTGTGTGTGTGTGTGTGTGTGTGTGTGCGCGCGCCGCAGCCACAAAGTGTATGTAAGTGTGCGCATGTCTCCACCTGGATTCTCCCTCAGCAACGTGACGACAACAGCAGCAGTAAGTCCAGGAAGTGGAAGACTGACTTTTGTACATGATTATTCAAAAAGGGAGCCGGATATAGCCATATTAAAACATATGTGACGATGGGTGTTTGTGAACTACAAACACACCGATCCTTGTGCCACCTATCCTATCCTCATCACATACAACAAACAATTTTTTTTTTTTTTTTTTTTTTTTTAATTTTTTTTTTTTTTAAAAAGCGCATGAATTCTCACTGCCCACATCTCATCTGGAATTTGGTGCGCATCACAGACATACTGTCCATCTGCAAGACGCGAAAGCTTCGGTAGTATTCGGAGTAATTGCGGCACGCCATAAAGAACATAATCTCCTGACCATCACATGACAAGAAGCATCTAAATCGTGAAGCTCCAACACACCTTCACTTCTCAAGACAACCTTAAGCAGCATTAAGCTTCTAATCACGGGATACATTTTCAGCCACAAATGTTTTACCAGCTATAATAAAAAAGGAAAAAAACTCAAATGTTTTCAAAAATCCTAGAAGGGGATTATCCACAATTTCAGCCAAATTGCTTCCAAATGGTTACTCCATAATCCTGTAAAACCAGAAGCACATACCCACATATAGACTGGAGGGCCAGGACACACGCAGACTGCTATCAGATTACATTTCCCAGAAATGGATGGCAGGAAGTGACCAGAGTAGGAGGGAAAAGAGCTTAAAGAGTGCACGGGGAGGTGGTTGGGGGGGGGGGGGGGGGGGGGGGGGGGGGGCAGTTTCCTTGTGTTTCTCAGTTAGGGTGGCAAATTTGCCAAGAATGAAAACGAGAAACCGTATAAGATCAAATGAGGAGCTGGTTAAGTGCCATAACTTGTTATTCTTGTTTAGACGATTGACGTAAACAGAGGAGACGATCAACAACAAGACTTCAGCATCCCGGGCCAGTCTCCATTACCCCGATATTCAAGTGGAACGTGTTTTGTACACAATAATCTACAAGCCAATGAGTACATCAAGCATTACAATTTGAAGAAAAGCTGTCGCTGGCAATTAAGATGCTGAAAATAGTAAAAAAAAAAAAAAAATTAAAAAAAAATCTATGTTTACATATACAAACATAAAGACCGAGAGGGAAGCCTGTGTCTTCATTCAATAGATACACAAGTATTCGCCTTCATGATGATCAACGTCCACCGACTGGTAGTCATTTTACAAATTAGCTCGTCTTCCTTCTCAATCCTCTGACTGCTTAACGCGGGAGTGTTGGCCTACATCTATTGGAGGATGCCCACATTCATTAAATAAATTACAATGACATTAAAAAAAAAAAAGGGATTAAGATTGAATTTCTGGCATAAAGCAAGTGTGTTTTCTTCAATGACCACACCCGACAACAACATTGGGTGTGGCCTCAAGTGTTGTCTGGTCCACTTAACCACACCCAAAGGTGATGCCATAACTTTGTAATGGACCTCTTCACTTTTGAGTGCCGTGCACATTGCGTTAAAAGAAAGTTGCTCATGAATATAGATATTTGATTCTTGTTCACTTGTGCTTTTTACATCCTTGTGTACAGGTCAAAAGAATGTAGATGAAGCACAAAATGACAGATGAGGCCGAGCTGCCTTCATATGTGGTGGTGCAGCATCAAGTTCAAGCCGTTTTGATTCTGAACCACTAAATTCAAACTAGTAAGTAAGTTAAGTCGGCGCTCCTTAATTTCTTTTCAACTTTCCATCCCACATCAATAAAATTTGTCTTTTTAAGCGACCCGCCACTGAAAGCGCTGTATTTGAAATAGCAAACACCAACCCTCTGTGGCACGACCCCAGACTTAAATTTCATACCATGAAGCCAAACTCAAATCACACTTAAGAAATGATCGTATCGAGATTCTCAGACTTATAACTCAAAGCTCATTTAAAGTCAGCAAGGCTGTTAATGTGGAGTTATATTAGTTTATAATGCAAGTTTTGTTTGAAAAGGCTTGCTTTGTGCCTTTGTACCTTCAGCAGAGCTTCTATTGAGTACCTTTACTACGGAGAAACCAAAGGAAGTTTGCAGCGTTGCCGCTTGACTGTTTGAATTTACATTATAACAATCAGAAGATTGAAATTTCCTGAAGTGACTGATTTATAGGCTTAACGTCAAAATAATGTTAACATACTGCTGCTGTGTGTATTGTCCTCAGTGCTGTCAAGCAAATGAGCAAAGGAAATGTGGATTATGTTGTAGGAGTGATACAAAAAGTCCCTTTGAATTTAGTTTTTACTTTTTCCGTTCTGCCGCCATCACCACTGAAATCCATTATTAACAGTTCAAACAGAAAAAGAGAAAGAAACTACAAAGTTAGAAAATGATATCTACTATCTATAAAAACAAATTCATGCGCCCAGGATATCTGGTATACTCATTTAAAAATGTTATTATACCATCCTACTCAGGAATGCTAAGGACACTCTTGCATATCAAAATTTGAAGACTAAAATTTAATTCTGGAGTCACTAAAGTCATCCTGATAATACATTTTTGAAGTCATTTCTCATCCTGGGCCACAGGATAGCTGCACGATATATTACTCATCCAAAACATAGGTAGGAAGATATAGAGTAGGATGACAGTGAGCTTCAGGAATGACAATCAAGTCATTTTTATGTAATGTGACGTAGCAGAAGACAATGTGTGGAACACCTCACAGCACTCTGGCACACAAACTACCCTTTACTGAGAACTATTTTTTACCATTGTTCATCTGGTGTGACACTATAAATTTCCCTCTGGTGCTTCATCCTGTTCCTTTCCAACCTCCCATCACAGCTGTGATTGTACAAACATGTTCTCCGTCTACTAGTGTTCACGCTCCAATACAAAAAAATTAAAAAAAAAAAAAAAAAAAAATCTGCTAACCATAAGCAACCAGCGGGCTTCCAAAGTCAGTGTAATTAACGCTTGTTTTAATGACTATACAGGAATGACTATACAGTGATGAAATACACACAGTACACACAACTGACACAAACCAGCCATGTGGCAGGAGTCAGCCAGGACAGTTTGTCACCTCATGAACACATGCCTTGATGCTACATGCATCCAAGTTGCTACAGTCTGCCTGTTTGCTGCACTGACAGTTCGAGAATTGCCATGTCAGCACTAGGCCACACAGTGAAAGCGATTGTTAAAGGGAGACTGGAAAAAAAATAAATTAAAAAAATAAAAACTTTAGAAATGTGTATTTCATAACCTGTAAATGTGCAGTTAGTCTTGCTTACAGTGGGAAGAGAGGCTGCTTCAGGCAATACTGGTCATGCGGGTTGTCACTTGTAAGCAAAAATGCTAGCGGAACCAAACAGAAGAATGATTACCATTACCATTACCAGAGTGAACAGGAAGTGTCTTACTGTCAGGGTACTGCTACTACAGAGTGTTGCTTATAGCTTTGTGAATGTACTTGGCTGCAGAAATCAAAGTAACCAGTGGCCCACCGCAGTATTAAAGATGTTAACTTGTAGAAGTGGACAGTCACACAGAGGCTGGTAGGTGGCTGTTTAGCCGGCTTTCAGTGCTTGGGAAGCTCCCAATGAATGCATATTACTGTATCGAATATTGATTCATTGTACTGAATGAAGAGAAGCAGGACTTGGAGCTCTCATTCGAACCAGTTATTTTTCATGCATTTGAGTGGTAATTTTCAATTCGTCAAGTAAGGACAGGAACACATTTTTAAGCCTATAATACCTGCCAAAATACCAGTGGCAGCTGGCCTGGTGATATTTGTGCCTGCTGAGTATTTGTCTGGTGCACTTTCTACTTCAATAAACAAAACAAAAACGAGATGGCAACTGATAAAGTTTCACTTTCCATTTTCTCACACAATTTTTCTCTCTTTGTCATACAGTATTTTCATGTACTGAACCACTGTTGAATGAAACAAACACTTGCATCTGTGGTATGGTAAAAACATGTTTTCACTGAACGACAACTTTGTGACTTTTGTAACCGTAACAAACACCACTTGTTTCCATTCATTTGACTGCCAATTCATTGTTAGCCATTCACTGAAGGAATATCAACTGTATGTCCAGTCTCAACCAGTGGGCAGCTTTTCAGTGTCAGCAATGGAATTCTGTCTTTTTTCTAAGATGTTCATTTCATCCATCGCGACACCAAACTCATCACTTCACATACTTTACTTTTAACAGTCTAAGTCAGGTTGGTCACATTGTAAACACACATGCTTGATGAAGTCCAACAGGGTAAACGAGAAATACTTCAGTCCGTCAAACATTGGAGCGTTGCTCACCTCCAGCTCCGAGCATTGCCCGAGGTCTTTGGGTGGGAACCCCTGGCCGATAGGTCTGCTCCTGTCCTCTGGCGCAAAGGAGCAACAACCAAGGAAACTGCCAGAAAGGCAATTTCTTCAAGGATATAAAAACATTGAGATCATAAAAATACTCTGTAAAACTACTCTACTCACTAAAACAAGAGCTCAACGAATTATCTCAAAATTACAAGGTGAATTACTTCTCCAAAAAACAAGGACAGTTTTCACTTGCAGCAACATCTGTCACTTTTGCATCGCACTTGATAAGCAACGAGTGATTACCAACGCATAAACAAGGCTGAGAATTACAATCCATCTTTTCCTCGTGACTTCACAGTGGAGTAATCCTAAAAACTATTGCAATGAGGTTCCCTGATCTCTCGTCCATACTGACACCATCGAGCAGGACCATTTTGGTGAGACCTCGTGGTTTCACAAACATTTCCTGTTAACCTTCTCACAGTGACTGATCTCGCAGTCCACCACTCTTGACTGCTGTGTTAAACTGTGTCCCACACTGAGCTGCTATTATGATAGCACCTCAGCCAGACGTGAATGGACGGAAACAATAAGAGTTATGTCATATACAACCATTCAGAGAGATAATATCAGCATTGGGTCTAAATACTGTTAATCAGTAGAAAAAGGCACGAAACAAAGACTAACAAGGGGGATGTTGCATTTCCACACAAAAAAAGAAAAAAAAAAAAAAAAAGAGAAAAGAAAAGAATTTTCTTAACTCATGATTCACTTTGTTTGGTTAAGGTTATGTTTAACAGATGTGACTGGTGTTTTAATATCCCTGTGACAGTCACAAATTCGCTGTAAAAAGTAACAACAATGGGTGCAAGTAAACTAACCTACCTTTTCAGTTAAGACATATCAAAATGCAACATTACTATGAACTAAATGTAAAACACTTGTTATTCGATTCTTCACTTTTAGGCCAACTGGTCACAATTAGTATCGAACACAAGTCATAACTCAGGAAAGTGAAAATAACAAACATTAAATTCCAGACTATAATAGATATTAAGACCTGCAAATGTCAAGGATAATATAACCAAAACAAATGTAACAACGGCAATAATGCGCAAAAGGTACCCATGAACCTTGACAATGACACACAAAAAAAAACAGTAATGAGTGGCAGAAAATACAGATATATCTTTAGAAGTTTTGATCCTGATGCCGCAGAAGAGGAGAAGATCTCGAGTCATGCCTGTCCAGTTAAATCACTCTCAGGAGGGTTTTTCATAAGAGGCCCCCCTCCTCAGGCAAATCCAAGGCCAATCATAAAATGCAAAGTGACACGTGTCCCCCATCACTAGCCAAGGGTGCCAAATGTCTGCCTCCTCTAAAAGGAGCAGAGGTAGGAATTTGCACACTGCTGTTCAGTTTACAAGACACACCTCAAAGTCAGGTGAAGACCAAACTGACTTGTCCATTCACACAACGTGACCTATGGTTCATAGGCTGCTGTAGATAACATGACTGCATAGATAATGCACGGGCTTAATAATTAAAAAAAAAAAAATTAATCAATATCAAAATGATTCATTTCACAGGGAAATGAACGTTACGATAGTTAACACACGTTTATAGACCTGACATTAAGAAATCGCATTACACACATTAAGAGGTGATTTTTTTTTTTTTTACCTCAGTTACAGAAACATTGTTATTTTTGGTAAAAATGCACAAAGTAGGCGTTTAGTTGTCCGTGGTGTAGCGTGGGTTGATCGCTGTCGTAGACACACAGACACACACACAGACACACAGACAGACACACAGACAGACAGACACCCCGACAAGAGGCACAGCCGTCCACCATTACGCCTCCATAAAAAGGCTTTTCACGGTTGAGCTATTCTGACAAAGTTGTGAGATCAGTGGCTCGTCCAGCCTCGACCATCGCTGCCCGGGACCGGTCGGCTTCGCGACATGAGGGAGCACAAGCGTTTATAAACTTGAGTGACCCAAACTTTGCCCCCCCCTCCCCAAAAAAAAAAAAACAACAAAAAAAAAAAACCAAGAAGAAAAGCTGCTCGTTTTCAACTCACCCGTCAACAACAACAACAACAAGCTACCGCTAACTCGGCTTTTGCCCAACAACAACCTGTCCGTCTGTCCGTCTGTCCATCTGTCCATCTGTCCGTCTGTCCGTCTGTCCGGCTGCACAACCAGCGGCTAACTAACGCGAGCTAACAGCCCCCATTGTGATCACCATCACCACCATCGGAGATAAACAAGTCCACGACTCAAACACGGCGGCTTCACGCTCCTTTAAAACGCGGCGTGATAAATTAAAATATATATTTTTGTATTTATTTATCGTTTTATAGCTCGGACGTCTTCACGAGTTCAAATAGCGACACGCGACAAACAATGAAACCGACCTCGTCTCACCGGGGGGGGGGGGGGGGGGGGGCTAGCCAGCGAGCTAAAGTTAGCCTGCTAACTTTAGCCGGTCAGTCGTGTCTGAGCGGACAGTCGCTGGATTATTTTATTTTATTTATTTTATTCACAAATAATCGATAAGACACATAAAATGTCAGCATCTCTTCTCTCTCTCCTTCTCCCGGACGGAGAGTTTACGCAGCTTCTCACCGGCTCGATTTAAAAAAAAAAACCAAAAAAAACCCGGAATAACTCACGTCACAGTCCGATATTGATGCATCTTCGTACAAGTTCGCCGGGTCGAGTTTAGTTTATATTCCTCCACTTTTAAAGGCTTTTTTTTTTTTTTTTTTTTTTTTAGTTTCTTGGCATCCCGTGTGTGTGTGTGTGTGTGTGTGTGCGTGCGTGCGCGTGTGTGTGTGTGTGCGTGTAGCTCAGCGACACACAAACTGTTACCTTTGCACGTTAGCCGACATCGAGCTATAAGCTACCTAGCTTAACTTGCGCTAGCCGCGCTAACGCCGACAGAGAAACTTCACCGTCGTCGTTTTAATTGAAACATTTTAAAAAACCTTGAATCAGAGACGATGTACGTCGACGAAATAACGGCGCTTGAACTTACGGGAGTCGAGGAGGAGCTTTCTCGAGGTCCACCCCCCCACACACACAGGCGATTTTTCAAGTTGTTTTGACGCGAAGTGTTTTAGCTGGCTTTCGGTGTATTAAAAAAAAAAAACCCCGGGGATCCCCTCTCTTCTGTCCGCTGCCACTCCGGCTGCCAGATAATGAGCCGCCACAGCCAGGCGGCGTCATGCTGCGTTCAAATACACCTCGGAAATGTTACGTTTCTAAGTGCTCGGACGTAAAAAAAAAAAAAAAAAAAAAAAAATGATGCTTTTGGGTACGAATCGACGGAAGTGCTGTAGAAGTAGATAGAAATTTTTTTTATTTATTTTTTTTATTATTTTTTTTTTTTAAACAAACAAAGGACAGTGCAGTTTACGGAATAGGAGCCCACATTCAAGTTAAATGTGTTAGATAATCTGTTGCTTAAGTAAAAGTAGTAAGTACTGGGAAAATACTCCACTACAAGCAAAAAAAAAATCATGCATTCAAAACTTTACTTGTGTGGAAATAAGTATTAAAAGTATTTGCTGTGTAGTGCACTGCATTTTGCTGCTGTATATGTTTAAGGTTGAGCGATTTTTTTTATTTTTTTTTACTGCTTAGTTAATCTACAGTAAGGCATCGTAATCTTTAAGATAAACATGAGTTTGTATCATCCCTGTCCTGTAAGACCCACCCATCTCTAAAAAGTCAACTTTTATTGAGTTTAAAAAAACAGTCCTGTTTTCAGCTTCATGACATTTTTTTTTTTTTAACTGACTGGGCTTTTAAATAGTTTTTTAAAAAAAAATGTCTAATTGAATCTTTAAAGTTCATCAGAAATGTTTTAAATCAACACAGTTGGAGATACATGGCTTCCCTTTTACAGGATAGGCATGGAAATATGCAATCTTAAAAGTGGCTTACGCTGTCAGACAAATGTAGTGCAGTGCACAGTACAATATTTTCATTTGAGAAATAGTTGAGAAGCTGCATGAGATGGAAAGACAAGTAAGTATAGTACTTGAGTAAATGTACTCGTCACATTCTACCACCGTAAATGGGTAAACGTGATAATTAGTTGGATGGCAAGCTATTATCTTCTTATTGAAATTGACTGGATTGGACTATATTTGAAAGGTTGTGTAACAATTTGTGCTTACTTCACAAATACATTTTCTAGTTGGTCTGTTTGTGTGTTTGGCCCAATACAACAACATGACATAATAAATCAAAAATAATGGACTGTTTATTGACACATGACAATACTCTACTAATTAGGCTTACACCTCTTACAATCTTTATTTAGACTGCTACTGGCCATACAGAGATACAAGGAAACACAAAAAGTCACATATCCATTTGACTAATTCATTTTATTTTTTACTTTCTTTCTATTCTTATTACTCTACTCATGTTGCCACAAGTATGTTCCTGCAATTTATGCTTTACAGTCCACATGAATCCCATTTATTTCAATTTACAGCATTTGTTTTCATCACAGAACTTGCGTTGATGGCTTCTTTTACTGTGCTACCTATTTCAATTTGCAGTGTCAGGATCCAGATACAAACTACACCTTTGCCCCCAGATTGTAAGTATCAAGTACAATTTGTAACCCAATCGAAACATCAGATAGGTCATTTTTAATGTTGCAACCACATACAACAAAAGAGGGTGTCATTAAAGCTTATGCTGAATCTGAACAGATATGCGTGTTTCCCTGACTAGAGAGACAGTGGCTCTGGCCCTGTCCCATCCTGTCATGGTCTTCCTAAGACTAAAGGAACCTACAGTAGCTTTACAATTAGTGGAGACAGGAGTGCTAAATGTTTTGTCTGCACCCATTGTCCCTTCCTTAGTCCATTTCTGAGCTAATTTTTGGTGGGCTTGGATGGGGGTCAACCAGCTCCTAAAGTACAGCCAGAGTCACAAACACCTCATGTGACAAAGCTACACTAACCAGACCACTTCATTTGCCACAGTTTTTGGTGCTGGAGGGAATATTTCTGTGGTTAACCTCACTAACTGAAATAATTCCTTTGTTGTTGCAGACTTGATCAGACTGACTTGAACATAATTACATCTGAATCTCAGTTTACCACCTGCAGACAGACCTTATAGAGCTTCAAGCCAGGGAGATAATGGCGCCGGCCATCTGTTGCTGTTAGGAGTGTTTAAAGGTTCATCCTTATTCAAACTGCTCTATGTGGTGACTGCTACATGCAGAAAAAGAGGCATGGGTAGGCACAGGAATAGATTTACACGTAAAGGTCTTTGATAGCTACAAACTGGAACCTTGTAAACCACAAGTCTATGTCATGAATTTGCACAGTTTTAACCACACATGATACATTAAGGGATAAGACTTAGTTTTCTGCTACACACGAGCCTCAAATACCTTGTTAAAGGTATTCTGAGTGGTGAAGATAAAAGCTTACCCAGTGAGAATGGAGAAACCCTGCAGTATGAGAAAACAAAAAAGGATGCTTTAAGAAAAGATGGGATGAGTTTGATTAGGCACTGGTACCGATGATGTTTTAGTTTTAAAGTCCACACAATATTACTATCTGCCACACATCTTATTAATTCACAGGATTCGATGCTAAACACTATGCATGCTATGCTCATACACAAATGACACCTAGCACAAGGCCTTAGCAAGAAGGTCAGAGTGAGCAGTATCTCACTGGGGTTATCAGGTGGGCACCTCCCTTCACCGGTGTTTCTTCGAGTTTGGTCCATGACACCTCGGGAGGTTAATCAGCAGTCCTGGCCTCCCAGAACTACTCCCCTCAATTCTCACACCCACCACCCCCGCTCTACTTCTTTGACATCTAAACTACAACCCTGTTTCCAAAAAAGTTGGGATGCTGTGTAAATTGTAAATAAAAAAGACAATGCAATGATTTGCAAATCATGTGAACCCATATTTAATTGCAACAACAACAAATCAGATGTTGGAACTGAGAAATTGTATTGTTTTGTGAAATATATGCTTATTTTGAATTTAGTGGTAGCAACACATTTAAAAAAAAAAAAATAAAAAAAAAGTTGTGACTGACATGTTAACCACTGTGTTTCAACACCTCTTGTTTTCACAACACACTGTAAATGTTTGGGGACTAAGGAGACCAGTTTTGAAAGGGAAATGTTGTCCCATTTTTGGCTGAGATAGGTTTTCAGGTTCAGGTCTTGTATTTTTAATTTCATGATGCACTAAGTGTTTTCAATGGGTGACAGGTCTGGACTTGCAGGCAGGCCAGTTTGGCACCCGGACTCTTCTACTATGAAGCCATGCTGTTGTAATACATGCAGAATGCCGTTTGTCATTGTTTTGCTGAAACAAGCAAGGCCTTCCTTAAAATAACGTCTGAATGGCGGCATTATGTTGCTCCAAAACTTATAAGCTTTTGATCTGTGTGCTGATAACAAGTTGGATGGTTCCTCTCCTCTTTAGCCTGTAGGATACAGAGTCCATGATTTCCAAAAATAATTTTTGATTCGTCATACCACAGGATAGTATTCCACTTCACTGTAGTCCATCTTAAAGATCGCCATCCAATATTGGTTTTCGGCCTTGTCCCCTGTGTAAAGAGATTTTTCTGGATTCTCTGAATGTTTTAATAATCATTTGTACAGTAGATGATGAAATCCCCAATTTCTTTGCAATTTTACGTTGAGGAACATTATTATTAATTGTTGCACTGTTTCCCACACAGTCTTTTACAGAGTGGTGAACCCTCCCCAGAGAGACTCTGCCTCTCGGGATGCTCTTTTTAGGCTCAATAATGTTAATGACTTGTTGCTAATTAATCTAATTAGTTGTAAGATGTTCCATGTAATAGGTTTTTTTCAAGCCTTAAATAACTTCTCTAGTCTTTTGTTGCCCCTGCACCAACTTTTTTGAAACACTTTCAAGCATCAAATTCAAAATGAGCATATATTTTTCATTAAACAAAAACATTTCTCCATTTCAGAAGTTTTTTTTTTTTTGGTGGTCTATTTTAAATAAAATATGGATTTACGTGATTTTTATTTACATTCTACACAGCGTCCAAACTTATTTGAAAAGAGTTTTAGAGTGACTTAGGTCATACGCCAGATCCTGCCCTGCAAACACATGACATCAGGGAGACGTCAGTTCAACATCTTTTCCAAACGTTGATATCACGTCCACTGAAAAGCCGGAATTAATTTTGACATCTTTCTTAGATGTCTTTTCAATGTTCGCAATGGACGTCACCTAGACATCAGTGTCGAACATTAAAGAGATGTCTTGTTTTAAAGGTATTTTAAAAGTTCACCATGTTTATGATGTGGGAGATCAGACCAAGTCAAACATTAGAAACTCTCTTTATGTAATTACAAATAAAGTGGTTACATTTTACAATCATATTGTACTGGTATCACGTAATTGCTTTGTGAACTACTGTGGAAAGTTATATGTCATATGATCAACTTCAGAACTGAAAACATCATACAGTCAAGCAAGACATTTTTTACTTAGACTTGAAAAAAAAACTAATACATTTTGTTGTAGAAATGTTGTCAATAATGTTCGTTTTCTGTTTCCAGTAAAAACAGAAATTCAAATTTATTACAGCAGAGCCCTAAAATAGGATTAGAGCACTATTGTTCTGCGGTCTTCATGTCCAGAGGGTGATGGTTGAATGAGTTGTCAGTTTGGCCTCCTCATATTTGTAGGCTCATATCGTAGAGTGCATGTCAAGTCATCATCATTAACTGAACAAATCTCCAATGTGCAAAGGCACTGGACCAGCTTGAAAATACAAAGCAAGAGGAAAATCAGCAAATTACAAAATTTCAATCATATTTTTATTGGAAAATTATTGAAAACAATGTAAGAATTAAAAACATAGGCATTGGATAGAATATGGCTAGTACTCAAGCTTAAACTGCGTCCTTACAGAGTGCTTTAAATACTGAGCATTGAGATACCTACATAGTATAGCTAAAATAATACATATCACACTTTACTAGATTGACTTTATAAAATGTCACTGTACAATAAAAGGTTCAACAAGTGGCAAATCTATACAAACATACTGTGGAGAAACCATTTAGTCGAACTATCAAGACAAATTAAAATATAACAAAATAAAATAAATTCTTTTTTTTTCGATATCTGAAGATTATTGAAAGCTCCAAAAGTCTAAGCATGTTTTGTAAAAAGTAAAACATCAAGAGGAATTCATATATTATGGAACTTCAAAAAACTCATCAGTTAAATGTGTGTTGTTAAAGGGTACGTGGCGACGCTCACAGCCACCAGATGATATAAACTCCAGAAGTACTGAAACATTGCTTGAGAACAGAGCCAAGGGAAGCACCTCCTGCACATCGTGGATCTGTCACTGAACAATGTACACTGCTAATATGTAAAATGAAGCTTTTCAAATTATTATTTTGTGAAAATAAATTACAGGAAGTCTCTATTTTTTTTCTACTATGGATTTTGTGCAAAAAAAAAAAAAAGAAAAAGAAAGAAAGAAAGAAAGAAAGAAAGAAAGAAAGAAAGAAAGAAGAAGAAGAAGAAGAAAAAAAAAAAAGATCTACAAAGAATTTATTGTTAGCAACCCAGGTCAGAAACTACTGTACAGGGAGTCAGTAACTTCCATGCATGAAAAAAAGACAGCATCCATACAAAAAAGGCAAGATGTAAAATATTTACCAACAGTTACAAAAATAGCAACATGAATAAATTAATTTCTTCTACATTTCTTTACTGCCCCATCTAACACCTTGGTTTTCCAACAAATGGAAAAGAATCCTGGCAAACGTAGAGAAGGGTTCTCTATATGTGGGGCAACGAAGCCCTTTTATACATTGCCACGTGTCCTTCACTCCTCTGATCACCAATCCGACCCTGCCTCTGTGCCCCGTAAGCATCCATGCCATTAAACGTAGTGAAACACGTATACAACAGCAGTTGTAATTGTTTAACAAGGTTTAAAAATGTAATTGCAGACAATCAGGAGGAAATCTTTAGAAGCTAGTAAGGTGAAAAATATTTTTCAAGCTACAGTGGTCTGGATAGCAGGTTGTTAGGCATCAATTTGCTGCTTGTGATAATTTACCAGCTACAGTCATATGCGGCAGGCAGGAGGTTCCTCATAACAGGCTTGCGAGGCTGGTGGTCGGGCCGTTCTGGGCTTGGATCTGGACCGGAGGAGGTCCATCAGTCCACTA
The DNA here is from genome assembly GCF_022577435.1 of Embiotoca jacksoni. Taxonomy (NCBI): domain Eukaryota; kingdom Metazoa; phylum Chordata; class Actinopteri; family Embiotocidae; genus Embiotoca; species Embiotoca jacksoni. Next base: position 1,682,034 of record NW_027185296.1, on the reverse strand, counting down.
AAAAAAAGACAAGAGACACACTGGAATCACAGCCTGTCAAAATGTATGTACAAAAAAATAGATGCACCTGAGAGACCAGGTGTATTTATGTAAATCCAATATGCCACTAGAGTGAATAATGGATTGTAATGACTACATACGCTGATGAGGTTATGCTCAGGGAGGCTGCAGGCAGCAATGTGGTCCTGCAGCAGCTGCTGGGAGAAGTTCTGGTGCATCTGGGCTGCTTCGTGGGCGTCCATGGTGTTCCCAAGGGCCTTGTTCAAGTCTGCAAACGCAACACGCGGTCAAAATCTTCCAACACATCTAACACCTGCTTGTATCTTTAACACATTAGGCTGAAATCAAAAATGTATGGCCATGTGGAGTCGACTGAAAAGCCTGTACTTTCATTCAAGTGTTTACAGGTAGATCTAAGAGGCCATAACTGGTGTTTTACTGAGATAATGAAAAGGTCACGATGTACCTTTCAACAGTGCAGAAGACCAGAGCTGAACAGACATGTCAGGAATCTTGCTGGCCAGCTGCATGGCAGGTACAACCATGTTGTTGCTTTCCTGAAGAGAAAAGAATAGATGCAGATCATCACAAACACAGTTCCTCCTTCATACACATGTAAAAAAAATAAAATAAATAAAAAATAAATAAATAAATAGTTTTCTGGAGAGCCCTACAGATATCAGCGTTAAAATGTTCATTCAGACTATTTAGCACTCTCCAATTAATTTGTGTACACAAATCAACTCTTCGACAAATTAGTTCCCACAAATTACATGAAAACCAAAGTTTAAAGATTGTTGTCGCTACAGCTGTCAGTTAGGGAAGAGCTAGCCTGCGACTGTGTTCGGTGCAGAGAGGCCCACAAATTACTGCATCATTTATGCGTTATTTTTAAAATATTCATAGAGTATCTCAGTCTTTCCCTGTTAGTCTTTTTGCTTTGCCTCAAACCCAACTAACGAGCTGCATTCCATACATTTCTTTATGAACCAACAGATGCCTCATTAAGCACATTGTAAAGGCCAGCATGGCAGGTCGAGCTCATTGATTATAAAAGGTGATAATATGGGCAGTTTTATAGATCAGGATACCTTGTCACTGTGCACTAATTACATATGGCACATCGAGTGGGTGAACAAGACTGAAATAAGTAAAACGTTTAGTGTTACTTTGCTTCAATTTAAAAAAAAAAATTATAAGACAAGCTGTTTCATTCTGGTAACCATGTTCTTCGTTCCTACTTATGGGCCCATTGCTTCAAGTGAAAATCAAGTCAACCTTTGTGTATTTTCCAAGGATTCAGTCTTACTCTGTGGTTGCCCAGTACGTAGAAGATGTGGCCCAGCAGAACCAGGGAGCATGCAGTCAGTCTGTTCAGATCCTCGGCGTTGGACATCTTCAGGGTTTCTCTTAAGAAACGTCTGCAACACAAAGAAATAATAGTATCAGCGCTGGGTGGATCTATGGGTGTGTTTTCATTTAATGATTTAAGACTCGCCATACTTTGCCTCGTTGTAGCGTCCTTGAAAGAAAGACAGGAGTCCCCTGATGTAGAAGGCGGCAGCGCGGAGGCAATGGGAGCTGAATCAAAAGCGAAGTCGAAGGCTTTAAATCTAATAATCTGAACTAAATTATTTGCTTTTTATTGTCTTGTAATGATATATACAATCTGTAAAACACCTTATGCCTCTTACCTTACTGGGAAGTTATGGTCTGGGTTTATTCTCTCTAGAAGGCTGTACAGCTGGAGAAGAAATCAAAAGGAGGCATGTTAAGAAGTGCAATAATGGCTTTTTTCATGTTTCTTACATTTAAAAAATAAAAGTGTGCTTTAATCCAAGTGACTTGGATCTCTTGGCTGAGTGGGACATTCTAAATTTGAAACAGCTTGTCAGTGCTCTCTGGTGGAGACACTATGTAATAGCAACACATCTTTTAGATACCAACAAACATTTGATATTTCTAGTTTTTTTTTGTTATTCTTTGGCTGATTTATAAGCCAGTACTAATATATCTGTGATAAACTATTTGTTGTGCTGATTCATTGGTCAGGCACTGAAATGAAGTAAACCACAAACGTGAAAAAAATAAACATTGACCACTTGTTTTAGAGGCGTTTTTTTTTTACATTTCACTAATGTAATAAAATAAAATTAAAAAAAATGACCCATTATTAATTGACTGACCTCCTGGTGTCGGTTTCCTTCCCTTATGTAGACACTGGCCAAGTTGGTTACGATGTATGTCCACAGTTCCTGGTGTGTGGTGAGCTGGAACACAAACAGTAATTTAGACATGAGGAGAGGAGAGGAGAGGAGAGGAGAGAAAAGGAGAGGAGAGAAAAGGAGAGGAGGTTTCACCACGTACTCACCCGCAAGGCTGTAGTAAACTGAGCTTCTGCATTATCCATACAGTTCACTGAGATACAGTACAGACCCTGTGATGTGAGGAGGACAGGAGAAAAGACATCTTTAACACTTGTGATTACAGAGGTCAATTTCTCAACATAATCAGATACAAGTAAAATATTCAGAAAATGTACTTTCTTCATGGTGACCACTGTTTATTTATGATGGTAGATTGCATTGGTAAGAAGTCTCTTGAGGTTCAGTATTTGATCTTTGTTTTACGTTATTATTTTAATCCCTTTTAATTCCGGTTAGTTTCAAATTTGGGTTTGCAGATTGTTTTACATTACTATTACTAATATATAACATTTTTAGTTTATGTTTTTCAATCATCATCATTCTTAATTCATTTAAATAAACATACAAAATACACTACTGATTATTATACAATGCTGAGTGTAAACGTTTACACTACTTTCTGACTTCTGCTATTTTTACTTGCTTCCTAGTCTTATTATCAGTTTGTCTACTAAAAAAATTAACAGAGAGAGATGTGTTAACTTTACAATGATAAATCCTTGAATATAAATATATTTCATAAATATAAATGTATCCCAAAACAAAAAATAGTAAGAATAACTCGTTCGTGACACTATCTTTTGAAACAATCTGGTTGGTTTATTTTTAGATGGTATTGGCACATTCAGATATGTCTGAGAGGTATTCGGTTCTAAATACTCACTAATAGTGTGTGAAGCTGAGCAGCGTGGTTGGTGAATAACCTGGGGGACTGTTGGCACAGCTGACACACCTGCGAGATCTGGACGGACAGAACAGGCGATTCATGTGTTCACTTTCACGAGCTCATTTAAACATGCAAATTCAATTGTGTGACATTTAACAAAACAGATTTTTTTCAGGAGTGCAGGACTAAGCTTGACTGCATCTTTTTCAAGATGACACAATTTAAAAAGACAGCAAAACTGCCGAAGTGTCTGTGGACACGGAAACAACGTACCTCTTGCAATGCGGTGGCCTTGTGGCCTGTGACGAGTCGGCACATGATGATGTGCTCCAGTAGAATGACTTGAAAGGTAGAGAGGATGGGGCTGCAGTCCAACACTGTAACATTCAAGTATTAAGTAAAAACGTGTACAAAAATAGGGGAGGCAAAATGTCTTCTTTTTGGAAGTTTGAAAAGAATAGTTCCAAATCATTTAGTCAGCCATGATTTCATACTTAAACTCACTTTTTAGTTTCTCTAGTTGCATAAGAGCTTTGTCTGTGTACTTCTGGGCTTTCTCCAGATAGCCTGCTTGCATGGAGTGCATGACTGTCACCTGGAGAATAACATAAAAAAAAAGTTAACAACAAATTCCATGAAGTGTTTCAGGGCTGTCAGTGATCCTTTGCAACACTGAAACTGTGACGAACTGAGGTTTTACTTCTACTCTTGCAATAACGTCATCACGTTGTGCCCTTTCTTCTGATATGGTTTAAGGCCACATTAGTGGAGAATAAGCACCAGCATAGTACACTGTTTATTTTGATTATTGGCACCTGTCATTATCAGTAATTTCTTTGTATTAGTCAGTAATAGGATTTATATATTTAAGTTGTTCTCTGCATCTTCTATCACAATTATTTGTACAACAATTAATCGTCAACTTAAAGTTCATGATCATAACAGCCTTCCTCCACCGGTGTGTGCTTTTAATGTTAAAAGTTTTGGGATTTTTGCAAGTTGGTATGACTACAACCCACTGCGAGGGAGTAATAGAGCTGTGACAGCCATGCTGCTATTTCAGAAGATTACAACTTTCAGGGGCTTTGAAGTGACACAGAAAGAAAGGCGGCATTACCAAATACACAAGGACACACATATGCTCCTTGGGCAGCCAGTGGAAGAGGTCAGCTGGGTTGCTGGGCAGAATCTCATCGTCGTGGAGTGTGGAGATGGTCTGGATACACTGCTGCAGCTGCTTCAGACACGGCTTCACGCTCTTTACCTGGGGAGACATGGATGCAGTGACCAATCCTATATTGCCTCCTGGTAGCTTTTGACACGCAGACATTTTTCCTAAATCACAAAAATCAATGTCTGAATGCATGAGGATCAACAATTTTCCTCATCCTAACCCTTCCCGATTGGATTTCCTACCTGCCCAGCATCCAGGTAGTGTGTGACCTGTAGTACTAGGAAGAAGACCCTCAGAGACTCCTTCTGGATGGGGTTTCCCTGCCAGTTTTCCACTATAGTTCCGCACAGTGTGAGAAGAGGATGCACCTCCCCGAGCTTCCTCTCCATTAGCAGCAACTAGAAGATTGGGAAACATTACCACAATCAAAATGTAACATAAAATGATTTTGCTTTGGGTTATTACTGTTGTGTATGTAGGTGATAGGTTATTGTTGTATATATGATTGAATCTAAGCTTTGTGACTGTTTACTACTATGATGTAACCGCGCAAACAAAGTGAAGTATACCATAGGACTCACCATTCCTTTACTGAGGAGAAACAATGCCCTAAAAAAAAAAAAGAAGGAAAAACACAGTCAGGTTTTTCCTGTTAGGTTCCTACACGGTAATATTTAAACACGCATCGAGGCCAATAGCATGGTGAGAGTACTTTGAACTGGACAGGTGCGTCTTTTACAAGAGAGTGAGAGGTGTTTTCAAATAGCAAGCTTTGCATGCCAATGACAATGTTTTTTCACCCCTGATGCAATGAGAATATAGATTCCCCCCCCCCCCCTTTTACTTCACAACGTATTACGAGATCTGTCCAAATACACAATTTACAGTGTAAGTAAACATATAGTTTATATACAGATTGGAAATAAAAATGTATAGGCCAGCAAACAGAAATTTAAGTAAGACTAATTTGATCAATGTAAATTATGTTTACAGTATTCATTAACACGTGTGCTTCTGTAAAGTAACATTGGAAATAAGAGGTTGGCAACAAAACAAGTCAAGAGTTTCAGAGTCTGCTTTCTATTATCTGGTTGGTGCAGCCTTTACAAACATTCAAACTGAAGTGGACTGGAGCAGGAGGATGTAATGGCCAGAATGAAACTCATAAATAACTCATACTTCAACTTGGTAGGGGTGTAACTATATGCGTATTGAACCATTAGGTATATTTGAGGTACAGTTACGTATGAGACTTCCTCGGTTTAGTACACTCTGTGAGCCAAAACCAAGGACCCCCGTTGATGTAGTCCAGTGAAAATTCAAATAAGGTGTATTCCAACAAGAGGACGGAAAGAATTATGTCATGCGATCGTGACATTTTGAAATAGTTTTACTTTTTGTAAATAAATGAAAAAAAGTTTGTTTTCTCTCTTCTCTATCAAAAACATTCTGATCCAGGAATTCTGTGTACCGTTACACCTTTACGACGTGGTTTATACATATTTTGATTTTGTGCACTGCAGATCGATAGAAATATTTGGTGATACTGAATGTGTGCGATGTGTGATCAGCAGAGGGCAGAGAGACATTTACCTGGTATATTCTGAGCCCACCACTCGGGCGTACTCAGCTCCAACACCCAGAAGGTCACATGCCGACACCAAGTCCTTCTCCAGTGTATGAAGTTGCTGAAAGAAACAATAAGAAAACTCCAGTTCTCAATTTGGGACTCTTTTTTTTTTTTTTTTTGCCTTTTAGACACAAACGCGATACGCTCCAGTAAAAAAAAAAATGTAATCCAAGTGAGCAAACAGCACTCAAGACTTTTCTATCAGCAGTTTTATTACAGCAATTGTAAATCTGTTCTCATTTCCACTCCAACACCGTTGGACCTACATTAACACTTAAAAGTGAGTGGAACAATGTCACACCTACAGGGTCACGTTCATACATTGAAACCGGTGCACTAATACATACCGCCAACTGGAACAACAACCTGCAGTGCCAGTATGGAGTTTGTTGTGAAATCTGGATGGCTTTGCGCAGAAGGGGCTTTGCGGAGTCCACCAAATTCTGAAAATGGATTAAAAAGAATAAATCGTTAATTCATTGGTAATAATGCACACTACAACGCACAACCATGAAATTCACAGATTGTAATGCATTGTGAATTTTACTTCGTGGTTAAAGAGAATTAAACGTATGCTTCAGGCTATTAATAAAACTACATGTATGTATATATATATATATATATATATATATATATAAAAATGCTTACCTGTTGGCAGAATAGTTCTGACAAAATGCTGGCCGCTTCAAATTTGACATCTTCAAATTGAGGAACTTGTTGCGATATATACCACTGCAAAAAAAAACAAAAGACACTAAATGTTAGCGGCGTCACGTTTGCTGTTATTTAGAAGCAGTAATAATCCCACACAGGAGCTAACTCGGCTAACGCCAGAGACAAATACGAAAGCCGCCGACTCGGGACGAATACTAAATAAACAACCGACCATTTTTAGACGCTGACCTATTATACATTTTCCGCTTTTATATGGTTTTAGCCTTCCTGTATGAACACTGATCTAAAGACTTCCGCCGATCGCTGTTTTCACTGGCTGCGGCCTACACCCGTCCCCTTCTCCGCAGCGTCCCCGCTCTTTCCTACATCGAGCGTCCCTCACCGCTTTCTCCAGGTGGCTGCGGGCCAGCTCGCTGTTCTTGGTGTGGTGGTAGAGGACCGAGCCCAGCTGAAGATGTGTCCGAGCCTCGATCCGCTGGGGGGGCTTAAACTGAAACACGGCCTGGAGACAGTGTACGCAAAGTCGTATTTTAGGCGGACTGGAGGTTCGGAAATGCTCCGCAAAGCCGAGCAGGGCGAGGTACCAGCGCTCCGGGGCCTCTACGTTTGACGCCATTTTCCCAGACAACAACAAGTTTTTCAGCGCTATGGTCAGACCAGCGGGTTGCCAGGTTTGATCATGTGGTACCCGCAACCTCATCACTCAAGAGCCTAATCTATCATTGCTATTTAGTTTTTCCTCTGTCTAGTAAACATTTAAGCATGTCAGACTAACAATCACAATTACGGCGGGTTAAACGGGAGTTTATACCAATTAAAATGTTTTTTTTGTTGTTTTTTTTTTTACATAAAACGTAGGCTATATTAGAAACAAATATATAACATAGCCTACAGACATTTAACTATGCAGCTACTTTATTATTATGTGAAACTTTATACTCTCAGTTCACCATACGCCAGATATGTTTCTTGAATGTACTGTCAGTTATTTAATGCCCTGATAAGGAATATTATTAAAATTAATTTAAGGCTAAACTGATTATGTGATGCAGGCTCAGTCAACAAAGATTTAACCAGTGACAGTGATTAAGATTATGTCTTAATCGTTTGATCCATTTATCAAGTAAAATGCAAGCCATCACAAATTAAATTGTGATGATTTTCAGTGGCAAAGTCCCGCTCCACTCGAAAGGGTATTATTTATTCTCGGTCCTACAGTTGAATGTTTGAGCTTCTCTGTACTGATGATGTATGTGCGGAGTCTAAACTAGAGAGAAGTTTTCACGTTCATCTACTGAGAGGGATGTTTATCTGTGCTCACTGAAAATCTGATTTAGTTGTTTCTTTAGTAGTTAGGTGGGCTTGCAAGTATGTGTTTTGACATCACAAATAGTTTGAAGCCAGTACTGGTCCAAGTCAAGTTACACAAGGAGGCCTACATGTAGAAACTTTGACTTTATAATTGAAAATTGACTTTATAGTGAGGTAAGTCTATTAGACATTTTGTGTCCAGCAGTTACATTTTATAAATTAAATATAGGCCTAATTGCATATTTATTTTGTGCAAAATCCATATTGAACTCAAATAAATGTTCGAAGGGTATCAATACATTACAAGGAAAAGGTAAACATATATTAAAAACAAAATATAATCCATATTGTAAAAAACCTGGCAACCCAATGCTGTACAAAATCTCGCGAGATCTTACCACAATAACGGGACTAGCTCTTGGGTATTGTAGTCCAAAATAGTGACATACGCTGTCCCAGTTTCTTAAAAAAGCCCAAATAATCTCGTGCGCAGAGGCACTGGAGCTGCTCCGGACAGAGTTTTCTCGCAGACGTCGTCGTCGTCTATAAAGGGACAACCCGCTCTGCTGCAGCTGTCTCTCACGATCACCTCCAGCAACGACAACAGCGTGAAAAGACGTGCACACACACACACACACACACACACATACACACACACACTTCTCGCCCGCGGCGTGTTTTGCAAGTTATAAGTGAGTGAGCGAGCAGCCAGCCAAACAGCAAACAAGAAATGTGTGCAAGGAGCTGCCACAGAGCAGACTGGTGACTGAGCACGTCGAAGATTTGTTGACACGGGGTCCTCTCAGACACAAGTCAAGGTAACAGATGGAGCATTTAATCATTACGCAACTTGAATTAACTGCTGTATAACGATTCCTGTTCATTCATTGTTTGTGTTGTGAGTCGCTGTTTATTTATTTGAGGTGTGGTCACTAAGTTACTGCATGACCCCATTAGCTTTTAGATCACAGACTTGTGTGCTGATGAGTGATATTAACTGTGAATTTGCCTCTGTGCTCTAAAATAACGCCGGATTGTTCCTCTGTAACGCGACACCACACCGCGTACACGCGTTGTGATTTTATATGAAGAGCCTCTGCGACACAAGGGCCTGTTGTTCCGTGTGTTATTCATGACTAGCCCCTGACATATTTTTCTTATATTTTTGCTCTCTGCAGTGTTTTCTCTCCCCTGAATGAGTGGCCGGGCGTCTGACAGCCTTGGTAACCCGTGAAGGGCACATATGGCCCGCGTGCACGACCACCAGAGCCGCCTGCCAGTGGCCCAGGCCACCGTGCTGACTCTGCCACCATCCAGCCAAGCCAAGGTGAGGACTTGTTTGTGTTTTTTTTTTTTTTTGCTTTACTTGTTCTGAGATGAGTCACTATTATAACTTGTTTGGACACGTCAGAGCAATTTGGATGTGAGCTAAAATTCAAATGGTTGACCTTATTTGCAGAAGAGGAAAATGGAAATGGGGGGGGGGTGCAAGATTGGATTGTAGATCAGAGGTTAATAAAACAGTGCCTGTCAACTATTTGTCAGTGTTACTCTTTAAGGTGGTGTGTATCATAATAGTATATTCGAAAAGAATATGAAGTCGATTTATAATAATAATTTCCATTATTCCATTTCCATTATTCCAAAGTGATTAGTGATTTTATTTAAGAGGACCACTTGAACAAACCATGCTGTGTGACTCTCGGGCTCAACCTATTTGGCTTGTTATTGTGCCATCCAGTACAGCTTTCCTGGTACTCGATATGCATTGAAGGACATGCCTCTGCTGTTACGTGGCTGTAAATAGCAGGGAGGTGCCAGCTAATCCAAAGCTGGCCTTAGTTCACCATGTAATGCAGTGGGTTGTGGTGAATAAGGAGATTTATGATGCATGTTTTGCACTGGTTTCACTTGATTTTAATGCATCATAATGTGTTTGGTTTATCTTCAGAGAACACCGACATCTAGGCCTATTTTAAGCCCTCAGGTCTGCCACCAAATGATGGTATTTCATGTTTTAATTGGTTTAAAATGATTGATTTAATGTGTGCTGCAATATTACAGTCATGACAATCATTGACCTAATTACAAGTTAATAGAATCCAATTCTTCCCCTTTCCGGTTCAAGTTGTGAAATATGTTTGTTTTTTTCATGCCAAATGCTCTTCTTATCAGTCAGCGGGATTGTTTATTGCGTGTGTGCCCAGAGGCGTGATTGCCCCTGTACGTGTGCGTGTGCACACACTCGCACAGCACAGAAGTTTGTGTTATCTCTTGTGATTCTGCCACAACAATTGCATCACTGTGTCCCGTGCAGGTTTTTTTTTTATTTATTTATTTTTTTGCCACAGTAACTTTTCTGAAGCATTTGTGCTGATAAGCATGTGACGTTTGTTGTACATGTTTGCGAGGATCAAACATCCACATGAACAGAGACATATGTTTAAACTTAACATTTTTCCCCACACTTCAAACAGTTGGCATTGTAAAGTTATGGCGATATCACACTGTTGTCAGTGTAAGATAACAACACGTCCTCTTCCAGGACTTGAGGCCCAGATGGACGGCTGTGGACTCCCTGCTGTGTGGGGCGTTCGCTGGTGCTGTGGCCAAGACCGTCATCGCACCTCTGGATCGGACCAAGATCATTTTCCAAGGCAAGAACAAAACTCCATTAAAATACGATCTAAATATAGACAGAAAACAGGCTACATATGTACAGTAAGTGACATAACTTCTGTGTATGTCTTTTACATTCCACAATGACTGCAACAACAGTTTTTCTGTTTGGACCCGAGTTTACACTGACTGTAACTGTTCTTAACTTATTGCTAATCCTCTTAGTAGATGTTTAGCCTACATGGGAGTATATTGTTTAACCCTGTTGTTTACTGTGTCTCTTTTTATTTCTCAGTGTCCTCAAAGAGATTCTCAGCTAAGGTGAGTTTAGCTCTCTGTGCTTTTAAGAAAATCAGGAACAGATATATTCAGATTTACACAGTTTGATATGGGACTGTAGTGATAAGCAGGACAATTTACAGTAGAAATACTAAACATCTGACAGTTACAGCTTCATTATTATAACATTACTTTTGTCTGCTAGCACACAAACAACATCCATTATTGTACAATTGATAATTTAGTGCCATTATGTTGAAAATGTTAAGATGATTAGATGTAGAAATCATGACGGCTCTCTTCCTTTGTTGCACTGCCCCCAGGAGGCCTTCAGGCTCCTCTACTGCACATACATGAAGGATGGGCTGCTCAGTCTGTGGAGGGGGAACTCTGCCACCATGGTGAGGGTCATGCCCTACGCTGCCATCCAGTTCTGCTCACACGAACAGTACAAAAGGCTGCTCGGGAGCCACTATGGATATCAGGGAAAGTAAGTAAAGTCTATATTTAGCAGCATGGTCAGTGATGGTTTATCGGTCGGTTGGTCAACCACTGAAAGGATGTGTGTTTGAAGCATCCGTGTTATAGAATTTGTAGTTTCTCTGCAGCAACATCCATATTTAAAGCATAGTTTCCTGTCATGGCTACAACTTTATGCTCTATCAGAATCAGATTTATTGGACATTTGTACATGTACAAGCATTCTTTCAAAGTTTTTACTACATGTATGACATGGTTCTGGACAGAAATGGATGTTAACTGCAACTCGACCGGTTGGTGGAGGCATACAGCAAGTGTATCTGTTATTCTTACTGTGATTTACTACAGATTATTCTTTTGTTTGTTTCAGAGCTCTACCTCCTTTCCCCCGTTTCCTGGCTGGGTCTCTGGCAGGCATGACTGCTACTATGCTAACCTACCCTTTGGACATGGTGCGAGCCAGGATGGCAGTCACAGCCAGAGAAATGTAAGCACAAATCCCAGAACGCCTACCAGTGAGCATCAACGGGTCCTTCTTTGCGTTGGTGTTAATTATTGTTTTGCCATTCATTTGAAATTGACAGTTGCAGTTCAAAGCAGTCAGTAAATGTCATGTGAAATCAGACACAATGGTGAATCGTTTGGTACAGTTTCATAAATGATGTCTTACCTACAGTGTGTTTTCTTCCAACAGGTACAGTAACATTATGCACGTCTTTGTGCGAATTTCCCAAGAGGAAGGTGTGAAGACGCTTTACAGAGGCTTCACCCCAACTATGCTGGGTGTCATCCCATATGCAGGGATCACATTCTTCACTTATGAGACGCTCAAAAAACTTCACGCAGGTACGATCATTGGTACTGTTTTTTTTTTTTTGTTTTTTTTTTTTGAATGTCTGCTTTTGAGGCAGCAAAGTAAAAAATTTTGATTCTTAGCTGATTAAAAACGCATCTTTTTTTTTCTTTTCTTGTATTTCTCACCGTAGAAAGGACAAAAAGACCTCAGCCTTACCCTTATGAGCGCTTGGCCTTCGGTGCCTGTGCAGGCCTGATCGGACAGTCGGCTTCGTACCCGCTGGACGTGGTACGCCGGCGCATGCAGACGGCCGGCGTCACCGGCTCGTCCTGCAGCACAATTCTGGGGACAATGCGCGAGATCATAACGCAGGAGGGAGTCATACGTGGACTGTACAAAGGCCTGAGCATGAACTGGCTTAAAGGGCCCATTGCAGTGGGAATCAGCTTCACCACGTTCGACGTCACGCACGGCCTTCTGTTCAAATTGCATCAGATGGGCTACTTTGTCCACTGAACGACGTGGGAGCGGCAGAAGGATTGAAAACAAAAACCACAGATGAGACGGGCATGAAGGAGGTGGTCGAGTTTGTCTCTGCCCTCTGCAGGGCCGTCCTGCTGCACACTCCTGTCCCCCTCAGACAGGATGTCAGAGGAGGCAACAGGAGGACTGTTGCGCACAAAGAGATCTAGTTTCAAACTTTGGTCAATGCACATTGAGCTTTCACGATCAGAGAAAATGAAAAGTGTTTTTAAATTGTAGCTCACACAATCAGGACTTTGTTGTGAAATCATGGTAACATCGGCATGGATAAAATAATTAACAGCAGATAATGGCAGGTGTTTTTGATGGATCGATATGGAGGACTTTCTGTTAATAAGATAATGCTTGCACTTTATTAGACCTGTAATATTCTTTCAATTTAACCTTGTATCACGTCCGTTTTCAATGAATTCTTTTAATTTGGAGAGAAATATCTTTTTTTTTTTAACGTTGATAACAGTTCTTTCTTTCTGATCATATTAAACAGCCTGATGATGCCAGGTATTATATGTAACCAAAGGGTGATTCTACAGCATTGTTTTAATTAGAAATTTTATGAAGGTGCCAATGTGGATTGTGTTTGCACCGATGGAGAGAATGATTGTAGGAGGGTGATCATGTCAGCAGGACTGCACAGTTTCACTGTCCATCCAGCACTGAGGTGTGGTAACGTTGGAGTACTTATAATGTCTAATCAGCAAATGTTAATCAACCATATGATCAATAAATCTATACATTTTACAGATTTTGCTTTATGTGCATATTATTGAGATTTCACCTTTTTCTACTGGCCTCACATGATATAGATTCTTCTTGCTGCTGTTTGTAAAGCATTGTTTACTCAAAAACAAATCTAAATATGCCAATGCACTTAACTCGGTAACAAGTTTCATGTGAAATACAGATAAATTAAACCTTTTCTGCTTCTGTACATGTCAAAGATCCGGTATATCGAAAGATGTAAGTTCACAGTTGTTTCAAACATAACTGACCTTGCAATAAAGTGTCTCTCCACAACACTGAGCAATGAGTCCTTTCGTCCACTTGAGGGGGCCATGTGATAAGAAGAGCTAATGGCATCATCAACGACATTAAAGAGCGGGAATTAACTTTGGACATGCATGGTTACAGTCGGCTTTTATAGGCTGCACAAAAATCTTTACTATTTAATGGTACAAGCACTCGTTTGATTATAAATTTTTATACAAACGTGTGTTTTAATTAGCCTCATGAACATTTGCTGTTTTTGTTTTGGACTGATTTCACTGATTAAACCAAGAACTAAATGACATTTAATTAGAACTAAAATATAAATGTATCATAATAAGTATAATCGCTTGTAAAATTGTAGGATACAGTACTACATATTTGAATTTATTCAATATATCTTACCCACGTGTGTGAGGCCACTTGTCCCTTCACGTTCAGTAGATGGCAGAACTGAGCAGCTCCACTTCCCTCTGCATCCTCGACCATCATGGAGGTTATTCAGGCTCTGATCTCCTCATGGCCTGAACTTGACCTGCCCTCTAATCACTGACAAGCTACTACTGTTATTTTTGCTTTATTAAAAACTTAAGGAAATCTTTTAAGCATTTTATGTGCAATTTGTGTTTACTCTTTTAATGATGCAAATTATTTCTTTTCATGTGTCAAAGCAAAATGTTGTAAACCAAAATTAATCCATTTAAATTACAATACATCACAAACGGCTGATTACACATTCAAACACGGTATAGTAATTGATATATTGTTTTTCACAAGTGGCAACGTCATGATAATTTAATTTTAAGAAAACACAATTTATGCTGCATCTTTGAATAATATTTACATTTTTGTTTTATCCATTTTACAAATCAGTTTATTAAAAATATGTATACTAAGGTATACAGTCAACAAAAACACAGCGAAACTAGCATCGATTATAAATAAACGTGAAAAAACAAAAATGATTTTCAGCAACACATTTATTAAAAATATCAGTCACACACTTTTACATTGATCTGTTTGATACGAGATGTCAATCAATGATTGAAGTAGCCATGCACATCAGGCTGAATCAAAATGAATATATCTAAGATGATACTGACACTATATTATTATTGTAAGCCTTTTTTAATAAACATATGTTAACAGGCATCCCGATTTGTATTTCAAATATATTAAAACAAGCAGGATGTTTGAGTAATAATATGCTGCGTTCAAACCTAGTGATTTTGTACCATTCTTATCTGGTTTTACTGCACTGGTTGGTGCGCATGAGCTTTGAGTAAATCTGAAACGTGTGTGAGCGTGTGTGTGTGTGTGTGTGTGTGTGTGTGTGTGTGTGTGTGTGTGTGTGTGTGTGTGTGTGTGTGTGTGTGTGTGCCCAGTCTGTCGCATCGCTGATAGCATTATTCACCACCCTAAAACGCTTCTTTTTTTTCTTCACCGGTGGGTGAGTGGCGTCTCCTGAACTTCCCAGCCGAGCAGCTGGATGAAGGGATGCTGCCCTCCTTCCGTCTGCCCACCCTCCGTCTCTCATCCTCCCTGCTTCTATGACCTTGACTGTGAATTATGGGATATCCTGCCACCCTACAGCGTGCAGCCACCCAGCCTGGTATTGCAACAGTCGAAAACAATACGACTGGGTGGATAACATGGTCGGAGGGCGGGTGCCTGAGAGAAACAGGAGGAGGAGAAGGAGATGCTTCTTGAAGGCGCCGTTGCCATAGGTAACCTGGATCTGTGCCAGGAGAGGCGAGCGAACCATTTGCATGTATTCAAATCTCGCATGAATAATTCACTTTGAAGCCCCTGCTGCCGCGTTGGCAGACGATAGCTGCTCACAGTCAGACACACACACACACACACACACACACACACACACACACACACACACACACACAAATGCACAGTAGAGGGTGAAAAATGCGCACAAATGCAGCCTTCCTGCACACACAAATCCAGCCTGATAGGGTGTGAGAAAGGTGAGGAGGTTATACCGGGAGGCACCCAGGAATAAGATTTGAATCAGATTTGGATGTGTTGAGTTTCTGGCTGCGGCTGTAATATCATTCTGCGTGTATCTCAGAGCACTTCAGTTCTAGTTGGGTGAGGCCTTCTTTACCGAAAACACAATGTAACCAGGCGTAGAGGCTGTTTGACTTTGAGCTGATACAGCGGACGTCACAGCACACACAGCTGAGAATGTACGGTAAACATCCACGCACATGTTCACACCCCTCGTGGCACCCTGCAGAAGCCATGCTGGCTCAGATCCAGCTGCCATCATTTTGAGGGCCCGCTTTTGCTTCGCGAGCACCTGGCTCCAAGGCAGCTTTCATAAATTCACAAGCATTAAAATGCCTTGAGGGATGTTTTATCTAACATAAACGGGCCTGTAAACGTTTCCCTGTAAACTTCCCTTAAAAAAGCCAAGAAACGGCAGAAAAAATTGCTAATAACGCCGCCACGACTATTAAACTCAGGAAAAAGCTATAATTCTCTTCATGCATGCTGATATTTACAAGTGCCATAGGATTGTCATCCTCTCTCGCTGCCACCCTCCGAGCTCCCTCTCCCCCATAGCTCAGCCTTGTTAATTTTATAAGATCCAGCATATTGCCACTTATCGGCTGGCAGCGTTGTAAAAGCTCTGGGGTCAGTGCATTACTGAGCTGCTGGGCTCCACTCTTCCATTAGAGGGAGTGTTCAGGCTGCCTTGGCCTTCACTCAATCAAATGCAGCCTCCAAACGGCTGCTCCAAGTGCAGATGAGGGGGCACAAACACACACACACACACACACACACACACACACACACACACACGCACGCACACACACACACACACACACACACACACACACACACACACACACACACACACACACACACACACATACAAATGGAGACTCCTTCAATCCCAGGTTGTGAAACTATAGTTCGCATAAATCTCAGCACATAAATCTGGGCACACACACACACACACACACACACACACACACACACACACACACAGAGCGAGAATGTGCTTGTTACTTGTACTCACACTGTTCCAAGCCCGGAGACGGTTAACACATTCATTGGCATGGAGTGTTTGCATTTAAAGAGAGTAAAATGCATAGGTGTATGTGCTTGGACCGCAGCTGACATTTTCACCACTTGGCATTTAAACAGATTCAACACCAAATGAGTTGTTGCTTCCTCCAATCTCTGGATCAGGTGAAACAGATGAGAGCCGCAGCCCACAGCAGCAAACGCAAATAAGAATCACGGCTGACTTAATCGCGATGTCAAAATAGAAATGTAAATAGTCGTTGTGTTTCTGGGAAGAAAATTATTTTTCACAATCAGTCCGGAAATGAGGTCAATTTTATGCTACTGCCTCTCAAGGTGGTGTCAAGGTCATAGGAAGTTAAAGATGAGTGTTAATGTAGTGCTTTTCTTTCTATATAAATGAAAAGCTATAAAAATTATGATGATTTGCACTGAACTGCCTTTGTTTTCTTTCTTTTTGCTGTCGGTCTGTTTCCTGAAATGCTGCGTGGTTTGTTTCAAAACATTCTATCACAGCATTCACATTTAAAATATAACATTTTATTGTTTAAAATTCAGCCTGTTCCAAATGAAAGCTGTAAGATAACAATTCAAATCCCGAATTTTCAGGTGAGCGATCGTATTTGTGTGAAACGTTGCATGTTTTGTGTAATTTAACATTAACATGTATCAAGAGAGGGGCACCCAGCCCCTGCCTTCAGTGTGCCCATTTATAAGCATGGACGTATGTCTTCTGCGAGTGTAGGAGCTGGGGGGGTGGACGGACGGACGGACGGACGAAGGTGAAGGCTCTGACAGACTTTGCATGAGAATGGCCGGGGTCCTGTGAACCTTCTGCTCCCTGTGTCCACACTCAATGGCATTGCTGCAGTTAGCATGACAAACTAGGCTCCAAGTTCTCTGACTTTTTAATGCAGGCCTGACACCCCCATCTCGCCCACTCATCAACCCCCTCCCATCCATGTCCGGACTCCAGCACAACAAATCCCCTTACCCTCAACTTGCACCTCTGTGAGCGCTGTGGGCTGAGCCTACACATTTTATTAGGTGTCTGGGGGGGGGTGACCAAGTTCAGGGGAGCCAGGGAGACGACCCCTGCACGCACGCACGCACGCGCACACACACACACACACACACACACACACACACACACACACACACACACACACACACGAGAGTGATACACACAGCCAATGAGCATGAGAGAAGTTTCAAACTGCAGCATCAGTGGTTTTAATTTCAAGTATTTTTTTATTTTTTTTACACTTTGAATTAACCAAATTCGAGCTTGCAAACAAAATCTGCTTTTATAGACCAGCAGGTTTCATTCAGTGTCATCACAAATCAATCCTTTTTTCTCTTTGGTTTTAACTCCCCTCCACTCTGACATCAACATGTTTTCCAGGTCAGCCTCTCATTACACGTTAATGTGCCATTTGGGTCTGAAATTAGAACACTTACATAAGAATTTAATTTTGCATGTGTGCATGCTGGGACGGTGCATCAGCGGGCTGCAGCCAAACTCTTTGAACTCAAATTATTCCGATGCTACTGCACTGATATGACGAGAAAAAAAAAAAAATCACATGTGGTGTATTTGCAATGCAAAAACACTTGCTTTTTGCTCAGCTCTGCGTGTTTACATATGACCACATGTGCTCATTGTCACACAATTTGTTGCGTGTTTTGCTTAAATCCTCATTTTGGTCATTTCATAATGACGATTAGTCATTTGAGCTCAACAATCACTACAAGATAATATTAAACTGCAGTGGAATTAAAAATAGAATAATAATTTATGAAATAGGAGGAAGTTAAATTGATGAAAAACAAAATTAAACCATGAAGATATTTGTTAATATTTTGAAGAATCTAAGTGCAATTTTTGGAGAGTCATTTTTAATGATTTATGTTTTCATGATAAAATAATTACATTTTTCAGCTGATTTAGGCTTCATTATTTGCTCTTTATCATGAATTATATCTCCACTGCTTCCTGCATCTTCCCATGTTGTAGATGTAATTTGACTCGTGCACAAATGTGACCAATCAGATAACATGTTTTAAAAACAAAAAAGGCTGGTAGGACTCTGAATTAAAATATGCATGTACCTCCAAAATAAATATTTTAACAGTTCAAATTAAATACACAATTAAATCAATTTAAATGTGACGATGTGTTTATTATTCCTATTTGTGTGTCCCAGCATATTAAGTCATCAGTTATTGAAAATCCAAATTGAAACACAGAAGGAACAAAATGGTGGAAATGTTTTTTTGTTACACCAAAATTCAAAGTTTACATGCAATGAGAAATTAAAAAAAAAAAAAAAAAAAATCCAGCAATACGATACACACCTTCCTTTAAATTGTGGTATTTGTTTTTCCAGCCTCCGAGCTTTGTGCAGCTCTGATCTGCTGTTAAAGGCCTTTGTGCTGTTAAGATGTTAGAGACTCTCCATCGACAAACGAACAGCAGAGCTGTTAAAAGACAATTAGCTGTCTGACCCCTGAGGGTTTCTTTAGGTCAATAATGGGCTGCTTTTACAACTCAAGAAGATGTTACGGATCAGTGTGGTGGACAGGTTAGTAAAGCTTTGATAAACTCTGCCTGGCTGTGCTCATAATTATCAGTGTGTTTGTGCATGAAAATCTTTAGGTTTAATTTGCAAATATATATTTTTTTGCTGTATTTCTTGTATAAGAGATATTAACAACAGTATGTGTACAAAACAAATAAATGTAGCACTAAGATGAAAACAAAAAATGATTTCAACAATTTTGTATTTTTTTTCTTACGCTTGTCTTCACATTTGCCATCAGGAGGGAGCAGGCCTCGCCTTAAGGGTTGTGGCCTGTATAGACTTTATGTGACATGATCCGTAACTCTATCTATAGGTGTTATGGTATCATTCCCACCATTAAAGAGGTTTTCCACCTTCCCGATGACCTCCGCCTCGCCTCACAGGACACTGAAAACGACCTGATGGCAATGTCTTTGACTCTACAGAGGCTACGCTGAAATGTGTGGGTGTGTGTGTCCGTCCCTGTGTATGGCGGGCTGGTCACCTGGCATACAGTGTCTTTGGAAAGCGTCCAGCCTGTAGGGCTCAGCTTTCTCCCCGGTGAGAGTGGGGGAATCTAGCACGGCCAGTAAGCATGTATATCAGGCCATCTCACGGCTGGCTGGACGCTCCCTGGGTGGCCCACCGTGGTCAATACTGCACTGGTGACTGGACACACAGAATGGGATAATCTCCTACTTTCTTTCAGAGCCACACACACACACACACACACACACACACACACACACACACACACACACACACACACACACATCTCCTTTTATGCTGGCCTGGCCATGGAGGCTTGCCTGGTCCTAATTTCAGGTCAGGACCAGTCAGGGGGAGGCCGAGAGCTGGGGAGCCCAGAGTGAGCAAGGGGACAGTGTTGTTGGGGGAGAGGGGGGGCTCGAGGGTAGCAGGGAGCCCATTTCAGCCAGAGCAGTGGAGCACACTGGGGGCATTGGGGCATTGCCTCTACTGGCTGTTGGGGGAAAACAAAGGGAGGTGTGATCCCCACATAAAATAGGACCTGTGCGTGTGCGTGTGTGTGTGTGTGTGTGTGTGTGTGTGTGTGTGTGTGCATGGTTATAAATGTGTATCATTGTTCAGAGTTTCCTTCAGCTCCAGCAACTTGCTTCAACACCCCTGCTGCTCACACACAAAAGGCACCTAATTGACACTACAGATTTAGGCCACTAGGTTTAACTGGTCCCCTTCCAATCCTTAAACCACTGCTGGAATAATCAGAGTAATCTAAGTGAACAGGCTCCTATGGCTTCTCGTAGCATCAATACTGTGTTCATGCTGTGCTGGAGAATCAGAGCTGGCGATATTCTATATTTGTGTTATTGTCATTAAATCCATTGAAACCCCAGGACCAAAAACAATTGGTTGACTGTGTCTCGATACTTTCCAACTTCCTAACTCTGCCTGTGGCTCTCAGACACGAGTCCACTGCTTCTTACTAAGAACAATTTAAGAAAAAAAAAGTGTCATAAATTTCTCGCTTTATTTTAGCAGAAGGGTCAATGTTGTCCTAAACCAGCAGTGCAAACAGAGTAAACAGCATATTTATGAGGCTATTTTTAGCTGAAAATTAAAACATATTTGAAGTGTGTATTTACAGCACTGTACAGTATTGACAAACTACAGTGTTGCTGTTCATCAGAATGTAGAAACATGTCACCAACTGTAACAGTGTGGCTCGTTGAGGTTTAATACATTTTTGTGAATAGCTGTCCTGTCACAGAGGAAAAAGACATTAAGCTCTGGATAAAGTACGATCTAATTCATTGTTGTTTGGGTCTTTTAATGGGATTATTGACAATAAGAAAAATATGGAATATCATCAGACTTTAATTTGAATAATTACAGCAATTTAAAACATTACTGACATGTGTAGAAACTTAAACAGAAACAATTAAAGGGAAAAAAAAACACGAACGCTTTTTCATTTCACAACTTGATCCACTTTATTCAAAGTATACGTCATATCAAAGCAAAACGTACGGTATTTGGCAATCTCATTCACTGTTTTATGATAAATTAGTTTATTACACTATGAAAAAGATTTTATAAATATGTATGTGTACATAATGTCCCACAGAATTGACAAGCAATCCAACCACAACAAACTCTTATTGAACAATTTTACAGTCAAATGTAAATTACTGCTTGAAAAGAAGGACCCCTCGGGGTCTCATCCAATCTCCCACCTAAAATTGGTCTCAAATATAGCAATTCATTTCTAATGAAACTAAATTTGGAAAATATTATTCAGCAGCTCCATTTTACACTCAAGTTGAAATAGATTCAATCTCTAAACTTACCTTTTAGAAGCAGCTCTGACTTACCTGTTCACGTCCACAAAGGCTGCCGACCGGACGGCCGATAATTTGGCTCTACTAGTAGTGTGTCTAACTGACTGTTCCTGCAGGCCAAGGCTAAACATGTTCAAAGAAACTGGCTGCAAGACAGTGTGTGTGTGTGTGTGTGTGTGTGTGTGTGTGTGTGTGTGTGTGTGTGTGTGTGTGTGTGTGTGTGTGTGTTTTCTTATTCAGACTCGACGGTGGAAGAGCATTCGCTGCTTTTCATCTTCATGGTGGGGTTTCGGACTGCATCTGTAAAGACACAAGCATGGAAACGAGAGTGATGAGTGACAAGAAGATCCTGCAAATTGTGCAATTAGTCAATTGATATTCTTCTAATTCTTCGTGTCTTGCAGGGATTTCCAATAGAAGAGCAAAAGTAGACATTGCATGTTGAAGATGAGGGCGCGCGATCTTTGTTTAAATCACAGGAGCTCTGCATACATCCAGCAGGGATGACGCTGCTTGTGTCATCATCACCCCAGACACATCAAACTGCTCATGTTTACCACATGCAGGGGGGGGTGTACGTGTGTGTGTGTGTGTGTGTGTGTGTGTGTGTGTGTGTGTGTGTGTGTGTGTGTGTGTGTGTGTGTGTGTGTGTGTGTGTGTGTGTGTGCGCATGTGCGTTTGTTTGTGCGTCTATCAGCTGTCTGCATCAATGCTGTGCATGACCCCTGAGCTAGCAGACAGTCATGGGTCAAAGGTCATGGTAGAGCCTGTCTGGTCTTCTTGGCTGACCCCGACGCCTGCAGCGCAAACACACATACATTAACCGGAGTGGGGTGGGGGAGGGTGTGGGGGGGCTGCCCCCTAGCAGACTAATACCACCTTTGGGATTAGGATCCAGACAGAAATACATTGACCCCAAACGCAGTTTCCCAGGAAGGACTGTGTTTGTCACACACACACACACACACACACACACACACACACACACACACCGTCTCAGATGCTCGATTTGCTTGGTCATAAAACAGGACTCGGTTATACGGCATGATGCGGAGCGGAGCAGCAGAGATGCTGAGTCTGAGAAGGCCATCGAATTATCTTTCAGCGCTCAGTTAAAGAGGAGAGCGGAGATGACTGGAGAGATTCAAGGTTTACCGAAGTGACAAGCTAACACAGTGCTAGCTAGCTACATCGAGTTGTTAATCTGTCAAAGATAGAGGATGTACAGGGATGTACGAGTAGAATCTGTAAGGCAGCTATGATGTTTAATATTATACAAAAATATGGAGGACATCTGACTAAGTGAGCCACTAAAAAAAAAAAAAAGAGAGCATAGTATGTTGCTAAAGGTCCTGAATGTACTCCCTTGTCTTCTGTCGTGTATTTCAACTCTGTAATTTAACCCAAACACTGATGTAGCTGCGGGAAGCAAAAGCCCAGAGCACCAATCTGGATAAAACAACATCAACATGTCAGATGCTTGTAGGAAAAAAAAAAACCCGCACAAATCAAAGAGAAGCAGTACTGCAGGATCTCAGCACAGAGTGAAACAGAAAAAAAGGTCAAATTCAGAGGAGCTGATGGGCTTTGCAGCCAGGCCATCGGGAAAACTCCCTAAATAAGCCAGAGTGTTAAGCCTGCTAATCCCCTGTATTATTGCAACATCTGTGAGGTCTAGAGAGGCTCTGCCAGTGATTACCAAGACAGATGTAAACAATATCCTGGCTGAAAGAGGAGAGGAGAGGAGAGGAGAGGAGAGGAGAGGAGAGGAGAGGAGAGGAGAGGAGAGGAGAGGAGAGGAGAGGAGAGGAGAGGAGAGGAGAGGGTTGATATGGTAAGAAAGAGCTGGTAAGATTAAAAAAAAAAAAAAAGATACATAGAGAGAATGTGGGGAATATACAGTGGTAAGTTGGGAGCTAGTGCGTCAAGGGATTTAAGGGGAAAAAAACGAAGAGGAAGATTGACAAAAGAAGAAGAGGCAGCGGATGTGATTTTGGAGGAAGTTGGAAACACGAGACAGGAGATGAGATGGGAGAAGATGGAGGAGTGATAAAATACAGTAGACGGGGGGGAGGTGGAGGGAAACAGAAGGTGACAGCATGAGGGGAGGAAGAGCAGCAGATTGGGAGATGGCAGACCTGGGGCCAGGCATGCCCCGACCGGCTGACGAGACACCAGGGAGACGTGCCTAATTTATGCAGAGTTAGGATGAGGGGCTGAAGAGTGGAGGGTGTCTGGGACCCCTTCAATAGCTTTGAGAACTGAGGGGAGCAGCTATGGGTGCTAGCAGTCTGAGAGCAAGTGGGGCATGGGGAAAAGAAGGGGGATGGGGGAGTCTCTTTTTTTTTTTTGGAGGGAGACAACAAGGGGGTTGGAGGCTGCTCAATTCAGGCGAGGCTGTCCGTCTGACGTCCCATTAAGGTTTGGGACAGGGCATGGGGAACGAGGCGATGAAGGGGAGAGGGAAGCGGAGCGGGAGGATAGGAGGAGGAGAAGTGAAGGAGATGCTCTCTCCCCCACTCCAGTCTACTACTCCAGTCTGGCTACCTATTAGATCCACGGGCCGTCTGCTTCTCTGCATACTAATTCCCCATTACAGCAGCCTTGAACGTGAGCAAAGAACAGAGACGGACTACATCAGAGACAAGTAACCTGGCTGATGGGCTGCTTGTATGAGAAGGTGTAAGAGTGCTTCAGCAGTCAGATCCAGTGGGCAGACTGAGGTTTGTTATAGTGTCGATCTATCTTGGTTTTAATTAACTGAATGTTCTTAGTTTTATTGTTGCTACTGCTTTTAAAAAAATTAAAATCCTTAAAGGTTACAACTTTAAGTGGCAACCTTGCCTTTTGAATGTATTAATCCACTTTAAAAGACGTTCCCTGCAGCCATGATTTCAATGGAATAACTGCACTGTCCAAGAAAAATATATTTTTTTACAAACGTTACTCTCTTCAGGGCTATAAAATTATTCAACTGAAACAATCTGCACACAAAACTCCCCACTCAGTTTAAATTGCTGTTATGAGGAGTCACAAGTAGACACTAAGGGTCAAACAAGCCCGGTTAAGAATCAGATCTGAACTACTGTTTCAAAGACATTTTTCCCAGCAAATAAGAAAAACTGTAGGAAATAAACATGAGAGCAAAATATTATCTGCAGCATTAACATAAAAATATCAGTATGTCAGCCTTCAAAATCTTGTATCAGTTTTGTGTCAAGTGTGAGGAGACAGACAGTATGCTTTGTGTATGTGGATCCTGGCTGATGGCCAAGTGAATATCTTTGTGTGTGTGTGTGTGTGTGTGTGTGTGTGTGTGTGTGTGTGTGTGTGTGTGTGTGTGTGTGTGTGTGTGTCTGTGTGTGGGTTCTTCGAGGGCCCGGCGAGAAATAGAACGGACAGCCAGGCAGGGTGATGGTTGAGTTTGGTGATGCAGGCAGACAGTTTAATGACAGTCTTCACCCCTGAACATACAAACCAGGGAGCGCCTGGCGCGCTCACAGATGTACACACACCGTATGACACATGCACATATATGCGTGATATATGGTGTGGCGTTTTCTGAAAAAGACAACAGGGCCGGTGAAAATAGGAGAGAAAGGAATCTCTCTGTGTATGACCCTGGAAAAAAAAAAAAATAACTGCAGTGGCTAGAATTGGCTTCCAGGCACTTCTTATCTATGTCACTGTATTCTGTTAAGAATACAAGTTTTGAGCTTTGTAGTCCTTCAGCACAGAGAACAGCAAATACTTTGACAGTAAGAAATTAAAAGTCATTGTTAATATCGCTGTAGTTGTGAGTTGTGTTTGAAGAGGAGCGGTGTAAAAGTAGAGATATTCACAGGCTGGACAGAAGCTGGGCTCTTTGTGCTTTTTGTGTGCTAAGTTGTGCCTGGCCATGGCCTTGCATCTTATTCAGAGAGACTTGCTCAGGTCTGGACTTGAATTTGGTGTCCAAACAAAGACATAGAGCCACCTCATTAAAAAAACATGTCATTGGATCAGGCCTGGGCTGAATTGTGTGATTTTCCCTCCTACCATAAGTGACCGTGACTGAGCGTTGGGCTGAATGAGAGGCCGGATAGAGGCCTACCAATGGCGCGCCACGCCACATCCCTATGGGAACCACCCCCTCACAGAGGGGGGCACATTTAAAGCTTTGTTGGTCTGTTAACACAGCTTTTTAAAACGCCTCTTTATGGACTCAGCTAAGCAAACGGCAGCCCCTGGTTTTCTTGTGACAGAAGGAGAAAGTAAAAAAAGACGAAGGAAAGAGACAGTAAGGGGCAAGAAAATGAGAGGGATGCTTATTTCAAGCGACTTTAAAACAATGAGAGTGAGCCCCCCTGTAAAGGTTCTAGTGAGAATAAGAGAACTCTAATGAAAAATACTCGCAGTCAAACCTGGAATCAGATTTGAATATTTCAAATCCGCCGCGCCAAAATAAAGGCAATATCATCCTACACAACACAAATCTGTGCATCTGCTCTCACTGCATCGAATCGCCAGAGAACTGAACTTTGCTGCAGTTGATGCAGCAGAACCAGGTCATTGACAAACTGCACCGTCTCACTGTGTCCTCTGATACAGTCAGCACACACGTTTACCCGGAGGACAACAGCCATCCCGCTGCTGGAACAATAGGTTTGTGTGGGCACGTGTGTGTGTGTGTGTGTGTGTGTGTGTGTGTGTGTGTGTGTGTGTGTGTGTGTGTGTGTGTGTGTGTGTGTGTGTGTGTGTGTGTGTGTGTGACAAACACAGTCCTTCCTGGGAAACCTGGGCTGAAGACTTAGTCAGTCTCACAGGGCAATCTGGATGACAGTGAAATGAATAACAATGAACTTGCCGAGAGTCAAGTTCAGAACATTAGAGATGAACCAAAGCTGTGGAGCACAGTGGTATACATTCGTGTGTGTGTGTGTGTGTGCGCATATTTGTGTCAACGCGCTCGGGAAATATCTCAATGTGAGCATAGCACTGAGCTCCAGAGAAGAGCACCCACTAAGATGAAAATGCTCACACCTCTCCTCTTCTCTTTCTCTCGTTCCCCTCCCCTTCCCATCTCGCCGAGCACATGCAGCAAGGACCCCGTCCTCACTATTCTATTGCTGTCTGCTGTGCGCCTGATGAAAAAGCAAAACGACATAGGGGGTGCACATGGCTAAAGGCAAGAAAGCACACATTTGTAAATCACAGCCCCAATATAAACATAGGGTTTAATAGGGGTTTCTCAGGCGCGTTGGCAGGGGTCCACCTCGCGGTGTGCTTCGCCAGCTGTGTTGCACGTTTTTTGTTTTTTTTTCTTCCTGCCATGCTACAGGAGAAAATGTGACAGAACAGCCTCCACCGCCGCCCAGCAGAGATGATGGGCTACGGGGCTGAGAATGCATCTGAATACATTTCCATAAAGATTGTGCTTTGTTGACAGATGCACTGCTGAGAATGCACTGTGCTCGTCATTGTCCCCTAAAACCAGAGTAATGATTGAAATGTAGTAGGGGAGGAGGGGGGGGGTTGTTCTTTCAAGTCTGTAATACATAATGTAGCACCGTGAGGGCATAACAAACACACAATTACACAAATAATTGTTTACAACCCAGGAGACTGAGACTTCAGCTGGTGGGAGATTAGATCAAGATCAAGTTTATGACAATTTAGATGAACAAGGAAATCTCTCTCCCGTAACTCTGATACGACAGTAAATACAAACAGCAAGTATTAAAAAGTAACAAAAAGTTAATAACATCTCAGTGAAACACTGTTTTGCTAAAAATGAAATGTAACTGTGGTAGATAGTGGAAAATAATTGATCCTTAACACTATTTATCTAGAAAAACCTTGTATGAAAAATAGGAAAAACATGTTAAAAAATGTTCCTGGGTACATTTTCAGTCCTCCTGGAAAAAAAAGGAAAAAGTATTTGGAGCGACTTCAAAATACGGCAGATATGAGACTTCATTTCTTAACACACAGTCCAGATATTTCAGCTGCAGATTGTATTAGAAGATAAACTGAGCAGATTTTACTGTAACAAATTTAGAGGATAGGATTCCACTAACCTTTTAATCAAATAGATGGGATGTTAAGGTGAGCATGGCCTAAGGTACGGAGTGTCTTTTGGAGAAAAACACTTTGATTTTGAAAATAAAAAAAAAAAAAACAGGCAAGTAACAGAAGGAGTGCAGTGAAGCCCTGTGATAAACCTCTTGCAGATATAGTCAGCTAGCCAAACCATCCTGTCAGATCAGTGCCTGAGGAGAGGCAGAGGGGGAAAGAGAGGCGGCGAGAAGGGGAAGAGAGCAAAACAGGGGTGAAAAGGGTCAGCAGGGAGGAAGGCTAAACCCCAGAAGCAAGCAAAAGATTGTGTGTGTAGTGCATTTATATTTCAGCATGAGTGTGTGTGTGTGTGTGTGTGTGTGTGTGTGTGTGTGTGTGTGTGTGTGTGTGTGTGTGTGTCAACCCCAGCTGGGCAGACATTTACTTGACATGCTGATAGGGATTTAAGCAGTGGGTGGGTGGTGTGTCTGACCAAGGTGAGTGAATGAGCAGAGAAGGGGAGCTGGTGGGGATCGGAGGATGGTGTGGGGGCGGAGGGGGGAGGAGGGCGTCGAACCAGAGGGGCTCACAAAACTGCTGTTACTAAGCTTGATTTCAGCGTGAGCTGAGACGATTAGGAGACGGAGGCTAAAATGGGGAGGAAAACGGGGGTGAGGGTGGTGGGCTTTTGTAGGAGAACCCTCCAGGCTATGGAAGAGAAGGGGTACTGGTCTATTGAGGTGATGAGGGAAAGCGGGGTCTTTCTTTCAGACAGTCTAATGAAGCATAAGTCCCTGATGAAGAATGGAAGCAGGCAACCGCAGGGTGGGTTAGCTTGTGCCTCCGCTCCTCTCCATTTCTGCCCTCTCCTCCTTCTGTCCTCTCTTTTCCTCCTCTCACTCCACATCCCCTCATTCTCCTCTCCTCTCCTCTCCTCTCCTCTCCTCTCCTCTCCTCTCCTCTCCTCTCCTCTCCTCTCCTCTCCTCTCCCCATGTGCTGCAGTCCCTCCCCTCAAAGGGCTTACACTGTTTATTTCAAACCAAACGTGCGTAATGTGCCACAAGCTCACGGACTCGCCTCTCGGATGATTTAATGAAATGGAAATGATACAATGACCAACTGCATTTCACCAAAAAAAAAAAAAAAGAAAAAAAAAAAGAGGTTTTCTATTGATGGCTGGCTTCATCAAGAGGACGTGGTACATGGCATGTGAAATTAGCGAATGGCTCAGCCTACGACACACCATATTGGAATATGGATTTGGTCTGAATTTATAAATGTGATGAATTCAAAATTATTTCCGCATGGGCCGAGGCAAAGAATTCCAAAGCGATACACGTAATGAATGAAATACATGTCTGACTGAGGTGTGCACATTCGATGAACCCCGAGACGACATGTTAAATTACAGGAGGCAGCAGACTGAGACAGACAAGGGGGGGGGGGGGGGGGGGGGGGGGGGCTGTCAAAGTGTCTGACTGGGTTTGACTGGGTTTGGCTGGGGGTTGTTTGACCAAGGGGTAGACTGGGCTGCAGGACTGATTTCTGGCTCGATTTGGCTCAGGGCAGACTGGTGACTGGCCAGAGGCTGACTGAAGGGGGTTGGGTTCCCCTGCTTCGCAGCTCAAGTTGTTCCCGGAGCGAGGCAATAAGAAGCAGCTTATAAAATAAGCAAACACAGAGGTAGCTTACAGACAAGTCAGCCAGCCAGCCGGCGATGAACAGCAGACGGATGGCACACACACACATACACCGCTCTACGTTGCGATGATGACCCCTTCCCCCCACACCCTCTAACCTTGACCCTTGTGGTGCTTCTTAACCTGTTTCTGAATGGAAGTCAGTGCAGCTGGGGTGTCTGGCTAGGAACTAAACACAAACCCCCCCTCCACTGCACAGACTTCTCATCCCCTAATCATTTAGCCTGTTCCCACGCTTGATGACTGGGATCCTGTCTCCGCATCTGAATGGTTCAATTTAATATTTATGTGGCCACCATGGCCTCGTCTGCCTGTTTCTAAGGGCAACAGCATCCCGAGGATTTGTATGATTTACCGACTACACAAAAATTTGAATGTTTTATTTCCAATTCGGGAAGCTTTTGTTTCACTCCACACAGTATTATTCCTTTCTGCAGTCTCTTCTCAATGGCCCTTCATTCAAGCCATTCAGCCCGAGCCCATACGTACACTGTAATGTATGTGTAACAGTGAGTGTGTGTGTGTGTGTGTGTGTGTGTGTGTGTGTGTGTGTGTGTGTGTGTGTGTGTGTGTGTGTGTGTGTGTGTGTGTGTGTGTGCTCATACACGTCATTCAGGGGGTTCAAACCCCACCACCTTCACATTTTCATTACGGCCAAATCTCAGGCCTGTGTTACGCCAGCGTGGCCCCTTTGCCGGCAAGCAGGCAGTTTAATCACACATACAGCACTACTCCATTTTCATTTCCTTTTCATACAGCCTCCATTCCACTCCGGCTTCATAATTCTCCCCTCAGAGCTGTCTAGCCCGTCGGAGTGTTTGCAGCCTGTTGAAATGACATAATCAGTGACTTGGACAAATGCCTGACTGTTTTTGCCTGAGTCTATAATCAGATTTGGGGCTCAGTGTTGCAGCGCTGAGGAAACCACAGCAGCAACACTTGACTCAGGAATTACTTCCTAAGAAGGGTAGTTTCACATAAGGAATTTGCCTGAGTATCAATGAAGTGAATTTAGTTTGGTCTACCGAATGCATCTTGACAACTCTTGTTACGTACAGAGGCAGAAATGGGTCGCATCATGTTCAAAAATGTATATCTTAATTATCATACTTACCGAAATGGTTTCAACATCTCAAATGATTTGATTTATTTGAGGAAACAATGATTGTTATTGTAAAACTGGAATACCTCAAATGAAATCATTTATAGCTATCAGCGTACTGAATACAAATTGTAATACGTGGGGAAAAAAATAAATGGGACAATAAGCATTAGTGATCATTTGAGCTTAACAATCTCTTCCAAAAATCTGTGAAGCTACATTTTGAAAGCGTGTACACGTGAAGGGAAATAAAAAGGTAAAAATTACCAATTTACATTTTTGTGGTGTATTTAAAAGATATCAATGCACGTATTCAAATTTCATTTTTCATTTGAATGATGAGCTCATTCAAGACAGAAGCGATCACTTATTTGTTTGGTCACACCAGATAAAGAATGACGTTTTGAAACAGGCCAGGAAGAATTGAGTGATGGCTGTAAATGCTTTCAGCAACTATTACTTCAAAGAGTGGACCACATTCAATCAATACCTCAGCAAATAAAAAGCAATGGGCAGTCAGAATGAGAAAAGCTGCAGTGGACTGGACGACAATCACACACACAAATGAACAGTACACTTTCAAGTCGCTCCACGAAGATGATAAGAAAATATGCCTCAAAATTCCTTCATTTATTCAATTTAATAAAACTGTCTGACTCTCTGGAGCAACATGAGAATTTAGGTAGTTCTTTTTTTTCTTTCTAGTATAATCATGTTCATGTTCACATTTTTAAACATGTTATTTACATTTTACTCTGTTTAAATACAAATCATGAATCACCTGATGAGAATTATTTTTGGTATTTCACATATTATATTATTGTGATTTTCTTTGAGTAATATTTATGATTTAGATAATATACATTTAAATAGATGCGCTTCATGAAAGTAAGAAAAATCTTCTGAAAAGTATTTGGTTTTAAATCATTAGAGCATCGGTGTACATGTGGCTTTGGAACCACGGGAGAAAAACTTTGAAGTATCTGAAACTACACACAGGTACTATATTCAAGCACGTATTGCACGTCCACCTAAACCAATGTAGCATTCTGCCTGTGTTCTGCGTATTAAATTATGCATAATTGCAGCAGTGTAGTAACACACATGACCATGACCGTCATTAGCATAAAAGCTTTCTGCAGGAGATGGTGTTGGGGAGTCATTTTTTTCCCTGTGAGTAAGCGTGAGTGGACACATGCAAGTGTGTGTGTTCATCCAGTGCGTGTGCATGAGCATGTATGTTACAGTTACGGCGGCTGAATAGCATTCTTGCTTGTTTCATATAACGTGTGGTCCCCCCTGTAGTTTTGAATATGTACATGAAAAATAAAACGGCCCCACCCATGTTCAGCCCCTCATGATCCAGTAAATAGACTCTCTCTCTTCGCTTCTACAGCCTATCTCACATGCGTCCACATTCAAGATTTTATGACGTGTTTAAATCATTTTTAACTGATTTTTCTCGGTCTGCTTCATTTATTTTCTCTCGATCACTCGTTGTTTTTTTTTGTTTTTTTGTTGATCTGTTTTCCTCACTGTTTCTGAAACTTAGCTATGCTTCCACTGAAAAGCATTCATTTCTACAAGATTTATGAAGCTGGGTAAATCAGCAAATATAACTGCACATAATTGGATAAATGAAATAAATTTAATCTGCCTTGTCTTGGTTTTTGTGGCCTCACTGCCAAGGGCTAATATGAGCTGATTTGAGCCAGTACCGGTCTTCTTGACTGCAATTTCCCCCCCGCAAAAGGATACAGTACCCTCCAGGCTAACCACAGATAGCTCTTTATACTAACCCGCTCAGCTCCACCTCAGCCTCATCAGTGTCACTGTGGTCTGATTAGACAGAGAGGCTTGATTAAAACTGCCTGAGTCTGATAGAGGAGATGATATCAGGGGTGAACCAGCCTTTTGTGGATGGGTAAATGACAGCACTGATTACCACAGACTTAAAAGGATAATTCACGGCACTAATCGCAACACAGTTTTCAAGGTGAAAATATTTGATATATTTAATATTTTATGTTCCTGGGAGAACCGGCAGTACTTAGAAATGTTTATGCTTTTCACTGGCACGGGGATTGGTACCATCTGTGTTTTGATTCAGTGCTTTTAAAAGCTGGTCAAACATTTTGATGTCAAACCCACTCTTTTTCCTTCTGCTTGCGCAAATAAACTAATGCTTACCCACACAAAAATACAAGCACACATTGAGAACAAGAACAAGATTTGATTTTTTTTTCAAGGTAAAAAAAAGACATTTAAAATCAAGGAAGTGAAATGATGTTGAAGAGACAGAGAGAGAGACAGTACATGTGGTTGTGTCGTCCTCGAGTCCTTACTGCAAAGTTCGAGGCTACGCTACTACAGATTGACAACAGATGCCATACAACAGGTCTTCTGAGTGTATGATGGCCTATTTCCAGGACATAGACAATTCACCAAATCACTCAGTAATTAGCACTGGCAGGTGAAAACAGCCACGAATGCCATGGGAGCTGCCAATGAAATGGACAGTTGCACAAACACACACACACACAACTATGGAGCACAGAGAGAGACACACACACACACACACAAACATAAACACACACGTCAATGCACAACAGCAGCAACAGAGGATCCATCAGCACAGCTAACACCGCATTAAGACCATAAAGCACCAATACATCTCCTGTTCCACGTACACAGCGCGTATCCTGCTGCTTCTGCACTGATACCCCCTGATCCCCCCTGCGCTTTGACAAGGCGTAATAAAGCCTGTATGAAGCGCCCGCATTGTGTGGGGAGAACACAATGTTGCTGTGAGAAGGGCGTACACCGGTGGGTCCCACGGCGCAGCAGCGCACCGGGGCCTATAGCAGGGAGTGCTGAGCATGCTAATGAGGTCATTATGTTATGCCTCTCCCTGAGAGCTCCTGCTCTCCTTTACAGTGTGGGCTTTGCCTGTCAGAGGAGGCAGGGGTACCCTGGTAATGCAGCCAACCACAGATGTCACATATGGCACAATGAGAAGACACATGAGCGTCTCCGAACGAGTCGCTGGGAGAAAGACGGAGGTGCTGCTCTATTTTTCAGCTGGCATCAAAGGCATTAGTGATTTGCATACAGAATAAGGTGAGCTTAAAGAGAAGTAAAGGCCAGAGCAACAACAGGCAACATTCATTTGCTAATTGTTCCTGCTGTGTATTCAATCAGCAAACTGCACAGGGTTGTGTTTCCTTTTATTCCTCTTACACTAGTACTATTATTTTCAACCGAGGGGGAGGGGTTAAGTATTGAGCACATGCAAAGGCAATTACAAGATATTTGCATAGCCGTTAGCAATTAAGGGGCAGATGGCAAACAGCGGGCATTAAAAAGCGACCGAGCGCCATCTTGGCTGAGGGAGACAGCTGGCAGACAGGAGTCGGCCATTTTGTAAGCATGGGTCGCTGCCAGGCTGAGGCGTAGAGAGGCGCCAGTCGCTCTCTCTGTGCCAGGAGATTGGCAGGCGAGGGGGAACTGCGCTTTAATACCCTCCCTGGTACAGGCAACAACAACGAGCTCCTCCAACAGTGACAGTATGATCACAGCCCAGGGCTGACTGAGGAGATCAACTGCAACACAACGAGTCTGTGTTCACTTCAGAAACGTACCGTAGTCCTCTGAGCAGAAATGGTATCTTATCACAACAGTGTTAAAACGAGGGGAACCCTTTTTTTTTTTTTTTTTTTTACTTAGCTCTACGTTGCTTTCAGAATCCCAAAATTGCATGTATTGATCACAAAATTGAGCAATTAAATTATGACGTTGTACTCACCAAGAAGTGTGAATCCAGTTGTAATCTCTGTATTTTTTTTGTGCTTGGGAAACTGTCCGTCTGTCCTTTAGTGTCACTCCAGCTCTCAGATATGTAGGTTTGGTGGCATGACCTCTCGGATCTAAAGTTTCACCAGGATGTCTTGACCACTGCATTAACAATATACTTGCTTCTCCTCCCTGTTGTTTTCACGTCTACACTGATGGTCAAACCGAGTTGAGTATTTTCTTTAGTCACCAGCAATTTTGCTGAAACATGTGAAAGTGTGAGTCTCTTTGTGGGGAGAGGGACCTGTGTTTACAAGGAGGATAAAAACCCGTCAGCTGAAAACCTAGGTAGTAATCAGATAAGGGGAGGGGGCACTACTGTCCTTTTCATCTCTCTTTCAATTAGCAGCTATTCACTTGTGCTGCCATGCATCTCTGCTGTAAGTGGACTTCAGGTGCTATTTCCCCACACGTAGTAAGGGAGAGGTATGAAAGCCTCGGCCAGTCTTCCTCTCTTCCACCTTATAGATCAATACTGCACTGCCATATCCTCTGATGGGCGCTGCTGTAGTGAGGGTAAGAAAATCTAAGGTGAAAAGACAGGTTGTGTCTGAAACAGTGGATGAGAGAAAAAGTTCAAATTGTCCTTTCATCCTGGCTCATGAGATCTTAGAAATATTGTGCGCTACATGCTTGGAAGTGGGACTGAGTAGAAACATCCTGTGCATCATCTCAGATCAATCCTTATTCACCCTGGTAAGGTGGAATGAGTAATAAGAGGGAGGGAGCTGGAAGAAAAGTGACCTTCGAGTCCTGTCTCATTCTTCTACCGTTTCTCTCCCTCCCCTGCCGTCTCCATGTCTCTCTGACAAAGTTTTTATCAAGTGGTGTTGGACGCAAGGAAAAAAAAAAAAAAAAAAACCCTCCGGCTGAACCACACACAAAGACTGTTTCTCTGTCTCTTCCCTCTCCCTTTTTCTGTTTCTCACACACACACACGTGCACGCACTGACACACACACTGCGTGTGGGGTGCTTGCGAGGTTAGGGCCCTGGCCCTGGCTGGTGCTGGGACTGCTGGAGAAAGATAGAAAGAGAGATGGAGAGAGGAGCTGGGAGCAGTGGTGGTGGTTGGTCCCTGGGCTCCGAGGCCTGCAGGCGGTGCTGGGCAACCTCTGCTAGCCTCTCTCCTCTGTATTGATTTCTGCTGCTCCGCGCTGCTCCACTCTGCCGAGGAGGCTCCTAGCCGGCGGGAATGAGAGCTCTGCTCACCCGCCTCACCTGCCTCTCTCCTGGCTTGGCTGGCCTCTCCTGCCCACTCTGCCGCAGCTTTGGCTGGCCCCTGCTGGCTCCCCGGGACCCCTGTATGCAGCACCGGGGCCACAGGAGAAAGGCAGCCAGAGAGCCCATGGCGATCCACAGCTGTGTTCACCTGCTCTGGGTTCACCCGCTTCGAACCACCTCCTCGAACTGCTTCTATCCTTCTCTCCTTCCATTCTTCCACCCACTCTGCTTCTCTTTTTCCTCCTCCACTGCCTCCTCCTCCTCCTCTTCTTCTTGCTGTACACAAACAACCAGAGACAGAGATGGAGAAAAAAACAAGTTAATCTTAACTTTCAACATTTTACCCACTCTGAATGTCAATCCTGGTCTTTGATCAGCAAGAAGTCGGGGGTGAGGATTCTGGCATCCTCTCTCAGCTGGTAATATGAACCTGCTAACCTTAGAGAGCAGAAACTGCAGGGATTGGAGGCCTGAGAGTTAAGTGTGTCAGGCAGTGAGATACTGCCTGCCAAAGGTACTCTCAGCTATTAGATTCTGATGTGCTGCAGATAGCAAAATATAGCAAGAGTGGGCCCATTATAAAAATCACCACTGCATCAATAGAATACATTAAAAATATTTACAGGGAAAGTTTTTCAACAACCACCCTCTTTTCCTTAGCAGCACAAGCCCACAGACTTTTATATTTATTTGCCCATAATGGTTAAAAATAACATAAGCATCATTTAAAACTGACAGGATATTTCCAACTGCCCTTCCCACACCGTCCTCTGTTTGTGCCATAGTGAGTGTGAAGGAATGGAAATGTTTTGGCCAGACCAGTGGTGCTCTATAGAAACTTTGTCAAAGAAAACATCTCAGCTTTTGTATCATCTAGAATTATTCAAATGGGTTCAGCAGCCCTCTTCTTATGATAATACCAGTTGGGGGGACATTTCTTTGAGGATTCATGGTCCTATTGTGTTCCTCAACAGAGAAAGAGCCATGGCCAAATTCAACCCCCACCACCTCACATTGCACCAAGCCGCACCAACCGCACAATCACCAAAATATCCTCGCCACAGTCACTACAGACCTGCGACAGCCCTTCTGTCCACCGCTCACCACCCCTCTGCAGGCCTAAAAAATGAGACTAAAACCCACGGGCCAACTGCCAGGGGAATAGAGAAGTAAAGTGCCCAGGTTTAGAGTCGGTGGGCTGGCAAGGCTTTGGAAGTTAGAGCTGTCTGTTAAGAAAAGAGCGAAGGGGGTGCAAGAGTGGTGTGTGTGTGTGTGGGGGGGGGGTTACACTGGTGGGACAAGAGAAGCAAGTTTGGGAGTGGGGGGGACGAGTTGAGTTAGGGGGACATGGATGGGGACCCGGGGTGCGGTGTATGTCTCAGACACAATAATACTATTCATTGGGCTCAGACATGGGTGTTAACTCCCTCTGACAGAGCACAATGGGACTCGGCGGCATTCAGGCAGCCTTGGTGATATTGTTAGTTCAGGGCTGCATTCTCCCTGCCGCAGGATAGAGCGCCTGCATTGTACCCGTGCAGGCAGGATGGATGGAGGGAGGTTTAAGAGGTGAAAGGCAAAGAAAGAGAGAACAGTACGTCTGTCTATCTGTCAGTGTTGAAGGAGAGAGGGCAGAGGGAACGGGGTGGGGGGGTGGGGGGTGGTGGAGGAGGCGGGGAGGGTCGGTGGAGGTGGTGGCGTCGGGGGTGTTTTTGCCCCGCGGCATTGGACTTGTTTGTTTGAGGGGGTGAAAAAAATAAAAGGAGAAACTGAGACTAAAAGAGAGTGTGCAATAAATATTACTCAAACAGCCAAGTGCAGGGCTAAAGAGGCATTAAAAAGGGGGTGGG
Organism: Embiotoca jacksoni; assembly: GCF_022577435.1. NCBI lineage: Eukaryota > Metazoa > Chordata > Actinopteri > Embiotocidae > Embiotoca > Embiotoca jacksoni. Next base: position 1,644,747 of record NW_027185296.1, on the reverse strand, counting down.
GACACAGATGGAGCGAGGAAGGCATGGTGTCATTTTTAAGGGAGAAAAAAACACAGCGGGTTTGTTTGCTGCTTTAGAGTTAGATGCATTTTGTTCGTATGCCTCAAAAGAGGGACAGCAGGAAAGATGGCGAAAGGGAAAAGGCAGAAATGATGTGGAAGTTGCTGCTGTTTGTGACTCAGATGAGGTAACATCAAACTACCACGAGGCCTACTTTCCCGCAGAGGAGAGGAGAGCAGATCGTTCTAAGGGGAAACAAACTGAGTTACAGCAGCAAAGCAGGCATGGGGCAATGCAGTGCTGCGGCTTTGACATACTTAAGTTGATTTCCCTCCAAAAGTCGTAAAAATTTTAACTGGATTCACAGAAAAATTGCACCAATAAAAAGGAAATGAATGCATGTCTCCATACCTTGATGTTATTCAAATATTAGGGGTCAAGCGCATCAAGATAAACGGTTAAAGGCTGAATAAAAAAATCTGAATATCCTTCAACCTTCTCGAATGCTTCGTTTTCTGCACTTTCATGTCTCAACATTTTAACTGATTAACTATTTTGGGGCTTAGGACTGCTGATTGGATAAAACAAGACCTCCGATGACATCACCCTGTGATCCAGGAAATTATGTTGGGCATTTTAAACTGTTTTCTGATGTTATAAATGAATATATAAACAATTTATTAAAAACAGGCAGCTGACTAATAATGAAAATGATTCGTCATTTGCAACCCAAAACCATGCAAAGTACGGGAGCATATTCTGCTTTTTTTAAACAGGTGCATCTTCCTCATGAAAATGAACTTGAAAAACTGTGTTGCCATATGGGCTCATAAACATTTCATCAAATTCCTTTGGAAGCTGCTGTCACTATGCAGACAACCTCCTATTGAGCAGTTCAAATATTTTCTGACGATACTGTAAAGAATAGCAGATCGATAATAGCACTAAGGCACAGTGAAAATAACATAAGAGATAAAAGGATGCAGTGCACACAGTTTCACACACGGATCTAATCGCTTTTTCACTAGATATGACAGATCCCACATTTGCACACACACACACGCACGCACGCACGCACACACACACACACACACACACACACACACACACACACACACACACACACACACACACACACACACACACACACACACACACACACACACAGAGTATCACTGCTCCTCCTGCACAGCACAACCTGGTCTCATGAACAGTACTTTGTTTGTTTCCCCTCTGGTAAACTCTGACCATCCGTTCCCATAGCAACCTTACCTACTCATTCCCTGTGTGAATGTGTGTGTGTGAAAGAGAAAAGAGAGAGAGCAAGAGAGAGACGGGTATGTGGGGTTGTGTAGAGGTTTAGAGTAGGACGCTGTGATCTTAATACAACAGATGAGCCTGTGTGTGTGTGTGTGTGTGTGTGTGTGTGTGTGTGTGTGTGTGTGTGTGTGTGTGTGTGTGTGTGCGTGTGCGTGTGCGTGTGCGCGTGCGTGTGTGCGTGAGGTGGAAATCCTGTATACCTCAATAAACACTGCTCCTGCAGGAACTTGGTGAACTCTGGATAATTCTGAGACGGCTAAAGAAACAAGCTTTAAAACACTAAAGTGTATATACTAGCATACAAACACACACATACTCCCTTAGTTTAAGTCACCTGGATTCACTCCCTGCAGGCTGAAGTCAAACTGGCTTCCTCAGATAAGCAAAGAGCCAGCAGTGTGATGCTGAGTTGTCAGGAAGGCAGAGGCAGGCCAGGGCATGGCTCTCGTCAGGGGGCTAATGCCCTTCAGGGGTGGCTGAGGTAGTGAGGGTACTGCCCTTTGTCCCTGGTGGGGGGATTACACTGGTCAACCAGCTCAGACAATATACCCCCCTCCTGGGATGGGAGGACCAACCTGCTCTTTACCAATGATAGGGGCAGTCAACTGATCACTAACTTAATTAAGGACAGGAAAAAATAAGAGAAGAGGAGGAAGGGTGATGCAGAAAAAAAAAAACAGAGAGGCTGAGAAGAAGTAGAGGCAGCGGGGATAAAGAGGAGGAAAAGAGAGGGGAAGAATAAAGCACAAGGAGCAAAGGGACACGCTAAAATAAGAAGAGGCATGGAGTTAAAAAGAGAGCAATGGGAAGCAGAGGAGGGGTGAAGAGAAGGCTTCTCTCGCACAGGATTAGGGGAGAGAAGATGAAAGGATCAGGTCTAACAGAGGACAGAAAAAAAGGCCAGGAGAGATGGCCTGAGGAGGGAGACCAGCGACTTAAAGTCCAAGCAAGGAAATCAAGTAGAAGAGGGTGAAAGAAAAGAGGAAGAGAGCTCAGATGTCCGTGACCTCGAGGCACGGGTGGAGGAGTCACGGAAGGCTTTTTTTTTTTTTTTTGTATTTTCTATAACAGGTGCACAATGTGACAACTCCTTCTCTGTTCGCTATTTATGCCACAGCGCACACACCTATTCAAATGCAATGACAAATGCAACAGATAATTCTATTACTGAGGACCTTAATAGAGGATATTTAGGGGACAGTTAGCGGGCCCAGGTAGCATAGCTCAGGCCCACTGCAGACAGATATGGCTCTGCAACACTTAACAACAGGGATTTGGCAGCACTGTTGATTGAACATGCCAAATCCCATTTGTCGGAGGGCTGTGCGCATTTGTATCGACACTCTGTAACCTTGTGGCTCCGTAAAAGGAGACCTCAGAGTGTGTGCGCGCCAGCGTGTGTTTTCCTGGCAGGCGGGCAGGTGGGTGGCATGATAGGTGTAGCTGGATAGGTGTGTTGGTCTTAGCTTCCCTCCACCCTACGTCTGTGTTTCCCTTCATCCTTCCATCTTTCCATCGCCGTCCACCTCAATTCGCCCTCTTCACAAAAAAGGGTGACAAGAAGGAGATAGAGAGGCTTTCTCAACACTCCTTTTCCCGCTTCCTTCCCGTCCTCCCCCTCTCCCTCCATTCCTTCCATCCCCTATGGTAGAGCTGCCAGACAGGAGTGCTCAGCAGCTCTCCGAACGTTATTGATCCTGAGAGCAAGCCGGCCTGGGAGTTGGTGTCTCTCCGTCTCTCCCTCTCTCTCTCCTCCCTCCATCACAACCTCATCCCCCAACACAGCCCGCAACTTTTTCCTCCCGCCCTCCCTCTTTCCCTCCCTCCCTCCCTCCCTCACTCCCTTCCCGCCTCTACTTCATTTATCAAGGTTAAAGAACTCTTATAAAAAAAGGAAGAGGGGGTCGCCAGGATGTTATCTGACTTCATGAAAGAAATCCCCTCAGGCCACTCCACTTGAGGAGGATGCTCTTTGCTAGATCCAACTCTGCACACATGCACACACACAAAACATGCAGTGGCACCGAGCAGCAGCCCACTCACAGCCTGTCAGAAATAGAAAGTAGCATGTCCAGTTTCGTACGCAGCAACAGGACAATCCGGATTAGGAATGAAGAGGATTGATGGGCAGGAGCGGAGGAAATGAAATCATCATTGTTTGTTACCCAACATGATAATCAATAATTTACAAATACTTAAGACGATTTAATCAGTCAGTGAGAACAGCTTTGGGTATGGTCCTTTTTCAGTCAGGTACTTAGTTATAACAGCTCAATTAACCGTTTCAGGAGGTAAACGGAGTTGACAGGTCCTGCTGGGGTGAGTACAAACAGAAACCAACATTTTTCACAGCAGTAAAAAAAAAAAAAGTTTTTTTCTGGAGCAAAAGCAATAGGTGTTTAACTGGAACTGTAAGCAGCAATTAACAATGCTAACAGCGGCGGAGTTACCACTCAAAATTCGGACACGTTTGACGCTATAATTGTAAACAAATGCGGGCCTCTCATTTCCAGCCAGCTAATGCTGAATTTGCCGCCCCTGAATCAAGCTCTGATTGGACGAGGGCTGTTTGAGGCCGGGGTTTGTGAGCATGATTTCCCATAATCTATATTTTCTGACATTTTATTTATTCATTTTATAAGCAAACGAATAATGAATTAATCCAGTAAATTATCCCCTGACCAATCATTAATGGAAATAATCCTTAGTTGCAGCTCTATTTGTTTTTATTTATGCATATACAATTAGCCTTTTCTTTAAAGCATCAGTAAATTATTTATTAAGCTAAATAAAATCATGTAGGCAGTACCTAATTAGAAAGTGGCTCCAAAAATGGACAATAGAAACTTGTAAAAATAACCTGGAGAGTTAGTTCTCTCAAAGCCACCAGACCCGTGCATTTAAAGCCCCATAATCCATCTGTGCAGAGCATACAAGAACTACATGCCCAGCCTTTAAGAGACTGTAGCTGCTGTTGTCCCTGTTTGTAAAAGGACTGGAAATGGCTCTACATGTGGAGTACATCCTGTCTTCCATTGTTACTGCTTTCACTCTTTCCTATAAAGGACTGCCTGCACTCCAGGCTACAAAAAGCAGGCAAATACACACAGCAGCACATTACAGAGCCATACCTTCCCCTCCCTTTGTGCTCAGTAATTGCCACAATGCATCTTCTCATCCAGCTAATTAAGTGAGTCTTCCCCATTGTCTCCCAATACCATCACCTCTTCACACAGCCAGGGAGAGAGAGAGAGAGAGAGAGAGAGAGAAGAGGAGATGGAAGACACAGAGGGACAAAGTATTAAAGCAAGAGACAGAAAGAGCAAAGAGGTGGAAGAAATACAAAAGCAGGAGTCCAAACAGAGAGGACAAAGGCCTGTGTCCGTGTCCTAGTAAATGTTTACCAGTTAAAAAAGATGCCCGTTGCCTGTGTTTGCTAGCGGGCTATAAACAGCACATTACCGCTGTCTGATGAAAATCATCATTCTCCATTAAGTCAATTCAGGAAGCATGAAAAACAGCCTCATTATTGAGATTGACAGTATTGCATTTTATAAAAAAATTATAACGTATTTTTAAAAAGAGTTTAAAAAGAGCCAAAACATTTTTTTATGTTTTATTTTAGATACGAATACATGCCTCAAAAAATAGTTAAGAGTTCTGTAGCTGATAAATGTGATAAAAAGATGTGCTTAGATGGAGGAAATAAACAGCAACATCACACCAGAGCACCTTGGAAATGTTTAAAGTACCCTTCTACTTAAAACTGAGACTTCACATGGCTGTTTGAGCTTCACTGTGCAGAATGACGTCTGTGCAGAGTTTGACACGTAAAGGCTCTTTTCACATTCATGTGGTGGAGGAAGAAAGTTTCTCTGTCATCATGTTAAATCTGAGTTTAAGACGAGTGTATACCCAGAGGATAGATAGATAGATAGATAGATAGATAGTTACTTTATTAATCCCCAAGGGGAATTTTTTTTTTCCGCTCCAGCAGCATTTATAGATACTGTGACATCACAGCTAATTTGGAAGCCAATGGTAGTCCAGTAACTTACACAGGTGTGATGTGGAAGTTCAAGACCTCAGGAGTAAAATGGACTAAAGCTAGGAACTGAATGTGTCCAGCAGTCAAGCTTTGGCCATAAGACATATTTGCATATTCTAGATTCTGGATTTCCTGATAAAAGGGTGTAAATGTTATTTCAATAATTTACCACAAGGTAATTTAGCTTCTTCTTCTTTTTTTTTTTTTTTTGTATATCAACAATATCAGACACCAACTCATTATTTGGATTTTTTTTTTTTTTAAAGTCTGCAATTGGCCTGGCCTAGAAAAACAAACAAAAAAACCCCAGTTATTGATCAGTTTTACTATATATTGTATTCATATAATAAAACACATACATAACTAGCTAGTCGTGCTTTACGTCCAGGAGCGAGCCTGAGTGTTTGTCCTCACCTGTCACATTTAAGAAAATCTAAAAGAAATATTAATACCTTAATGAAATTAATTCAATGACAGCACTATAATCCACTCCTCTGTGTTCTGGATTTTTACTATTATCACAGCATGCATTATGCTTACACTGCCTTGACTTCCATACATCTGTGCACAATTCTGGATACACTTGATAGAATTCATAATGAACAAAACGTGCTTTTCTTTCCTCTTCTTCTTTATATCCTCTCTGTTCTGGCCCTTTGTGAGACAAACCACATAGTTTGGACTTGAAGACACAGACCCACAGACTCATCTAAATTCCACTTTGCTTTGGAGTTGCTAGGAGAGCTGCCCCCCCCCCAAAAAAAAAACAACTTTGCACACACACAGACACACACTCCCTCCATGCTCAAGTCCACTTGCTGACCTCTCAGGCCAGACACTGTCTTCTCAACATATCAACCCCCCAAACTCTCTCCCTAAAAAAAAAAAAAAAAAAAAAAAATCTCCTCCCAACCCTGAACCCCTCCTTGAACCTCTTCTATCACCACCCTCACCCCCTTTCCATTGCGAATGCTTTCCCTTCCCACACTTAAGTTCCTGTCCAGGCCCTGACAGACAGACAGACAGGGTGACATCATGTTGTATGTTGTAGAGAGAGAGAGACAGACAGGGAAAAGGGGGCTGCCCCTCTGTCTGCCCCCAGCACCCACACAATACAGCAGGGCATCTGGCACTGGGGTGGTGGTGGTGGTGGGGGTCTCTCAGGACAAAGCGTTTACATCCCCCTCCTTGGAATATGATTATAGTTTGCAAATGGTGGCTGAGACGTAAAAGTGTGAGGAGAAGAAAGGGGCTGCAATGTGACGGGCCGGTGGGCGTATGACACAGTCAAGGGTTTATACAGTGGAGACACCAACCGATATATTACTGTATGAAGGGGACTTTGAGATATTCATGAAAGCGTGACATGATAACTCTGGAGTGAGAAAAAAAAAAAAAAAAAGAAAAAAAAAAACATCACTATGAAGGGAGAGAAATAGTTAAAATAAAAAAAATCCCAAATCCTCTTTGACATTTTTAATTGTTGTGCTATTATTTTATGCACATTTTTCCCTGAAGTGACAAACTCAAATTGCAAGGACACCAAGAGCAGTGGTGACATCTGCACATGTGAGTGTTTGCAAATGCACTTGCAGCTTATTCATTTGCAGGATCCAAGATGAAACAGTGGTGCCAACGGGAAAGGAATCAGTGTCATAATACTCTCTACCCTCTGCGGCGGCCCCCACCTCTGTCTCTGTCTGAGAGGCCGTCTACTCACTGTGTGCACACAAGTCTGTGTCTGTCTGTGTGCATACAGAAAATAAATGAGCTGTGCGTATGCATTGTCAGAGTCCACAGGCCCAGTGTATATATTAGAAATGTGACTTGACCCTGGCGGGCTGAAGCAGAGTTTCTGCGTCGCACTGGGCGTGGGAAAAAGGGGAGACCTCTTTTCACAGCTGCTTCGGCCCTTGCATTGAACCAATGGAGGCCCCCACTCTCACCCTGCCGGCCCCCCCCCCCCAACCTGCCTGCGCCACTAATGCCCCCCTCCTCCCTTCCCCTTTCCCATTCACTCTGCAGGCTGCTGCCTTTCAGCGAGCCCTTGTCCCTCCCTCCTGTGCTCTGTTCGTCACCCTGCTGCACCCTACCATCACAGCCACCACCAATCTTTAATACAGCCACCATTCAGCCAGAGTGCAATGAGATGCCAGAGGCCTCAGCGCTTTAAGGAGGTAAAGGAAAACAAATAAGGAAACAAATACCAAAGCAAAATAAGTAATTTACAGTAATTGCTTATGTAGGTTTGCTGAATTCACCACATATAGCACCCAAAAACTTTACATAACCTCTAATGACCTTCAGCTTAATTTTTCATGCCTTACTCTTATACTCGTGAGTTTCTTCTATTTTAAATATTTTTTTGTTCTTCAAACCCAATTCAATTTTTCTCACTCACATTCTCCTCTCTCTTTTCTTCTCGGAGCCCCTCTGCACATAACTTTAATGAATGTTAACATACACCACCACTCTACACTTGTGTGCCTACACACGCACACGCACACGCACACGCACACGTACACGCACACACACACACACACACGTACACACAGGGCCCCTTTCACCACCTCCCTCCATGTAGTGCATTCATTTGAAGAGATTTATTTCCTATCAAGCCGCATATAACAGAGGGTATAATTTAAATCAAGTTTTAAGAACAGCCAAGCAGAGCAGTTTATGCATACGAATCTAGAAAGCCTGGGAAAACAAAATACCAGCAAACAGCAGGCTGCTAAAAGCAGATTGCCAACTTTAAGAAGCCATGGGTGGGCGGTGGGTGTTTGGTTTTGCCATTAAAGATAACCTATTACTGGTAAACCTCACAATCAGTCTGTTTAAACAAATAACGCAGGCTTCATTTGTTTCAGACACGAGCACTAATCTGACGATGTAACCATGCAATGGCGGGCTCAGAGTGGAATCATAAAACACACACCCACATGCAATTTTGTGGAAACTTTAAAAGGTCACATAATGTGCAGAATAACTCCAACAGATTCTCAGGAGCGGTCTAGCAACCCCGCTGATACACCAGGCGTGTTGAGGAAATGTTGAGAAGCAGCGAAGGGGCAGCGACGGGGGAGGAGGGAGGGAGGTTGTAGCCAAGAACCTGAAAGGACTCCATCTCCCTTGGCCAACATGCCATGACGGTGTGGAGCAGCAGTCTGAATTGGTTTCTCTGGGGTGGCGGAGCTGGAGAGGTGATGGAGAGATGAGCCCGAATGGGGATGGAAGAAGGGGTTGGAGGGGTGGGGGTCTGGTGGGAGGGAGGAGATATGGTACACCGAGGTATGTGTGTTTGTGTGTTTGAGAGAGAAAGTAAGAGAGGGAGAGAGAGAGAGAGAGAGAGATGGCAGACTGGATCTGAGGTACTGTAAATGAGCGGATTACTGCTTCCCTCTCTTGCAGTCTTTCCATATACATGAGCGTGCTCAGCTGTGGAAGCAACACTGCTACGTATGAAATCACACATCCTCCTGTGTGCACTTCCTATAAGGAGCAATTGCAAGAAACGTACAAGCTGTACCGGTGTCCTATAAGGGTAAAAACACAGCATGAAGGCAGACCTGTGCATGCAAGCTCTTAATTGCTGTTATGAATATAAAGAGGATGTGAAGAGTGTCACTTCTGGATTGATGCCGATCTCCGTCAAATTCAGCCCACAGCTATGCCTCCACTTCTAAAGCCCAGGTCCAACCAAAGCTTGTTTGCATCGATTTATCTAGTTTGTGGATATGATATTGACTAAGTAGACCGGCAGCCCTCATCGAGTTGAAGCGAAGTAAAGAAGGTTTAAGAGGTGGTCGAACGCTATGGAGGAGGATAGCCACAGGCAGTGAAATCTCCTCTGATCTTCCCTTGTCTGATTCTCGAACGCAACCTCTTCTCTGGGGGAGCATGCTGATATAGAACTAGGCCAATGTCACAGAACGCTCATCTAACCCTGGAGGGAAATAAAAAAAAAAAAATCACTTCTTCTGTTTCTCCCCGATGACGGCCCGCAATCTCCGCGGATGGGGCTCCATCTCCCTCTCCTCCCCTCTCCGACGCTGCCTGCATCACTCCATCTACTTTGTTCTCCGCAGGAGGTTGAACATGCACAAGCTGAGCAGCGTTCTCGGCCTTGATGGCCTGCTATAGCAGCTGTTAGGATAGGGAAGGTAATCTTTAGTCGTGTCACTCAACAATGAAACGGAAGCTGAGAGCGAAGTGAGTGAGTCACCGACTTCTGGTTTCAGCCTTCCATCATCTCCAACATTTTACGCTGTTATACAAACACACAGCTCGCAAGGTTTTGCCAGTAACTGGCATCCGAAGCCGAAAGTCTAAGTTCAGTATATCGTATACACTGTGAGAAGCTGGCTAATATCTGAACAACCGAAGATCTGCTGCATTCCAACATTAAAGTGTCACTTTACCTTCACGATAATTGGGTTGAAAATTTTGGGGGTTTTTTACGTGAGAAAAAAGGTTAAAACCAAAAATGTTGGATATGGGGGGAGAGTTTCAAAGTTTTTAAACTGTTATGGGATAAAAGCAGAGAAAGTTACAGAGATATTGAAGTGCATTTTGAAACTTTTTCCAGAATTTATAAAGAAAACTGAAAGAGAACCAAACAACACAGATGTTTTTCTGTGTTTGACTGTGAGGGTTGTACAAGGCATGGACAGAGGCCAGAGGACAGAAAGTAAGAATCAGAGGGGAGCACAGAGGGGAGGAAATAGGGAATTAGTGAAGTGAGGGTCTTAACCACCCTCACAGTCTTTCCACTTGAGCACAACTTGCACACACAACAGTCCAAGCCCCACTCTACCCATGTACCTTTAAACGGATAAAAAGCTCGGACAAAGGAATTAAAATATAGATTATACAAGTGGTCACCCCCTCTTATCTGCCAAAACCGCAGAATCTAACAAATTGGATCAGATGTTATCAAGAAGGGGGTAAGAGGCGAGCGAATAAGAGGGTGAGAAAAGCAAAAGCAAAAGTAAAGAATGAGAGGCACGTCAAACTGCGATGGATCCAAGACTTGATTTAATGCTCTCTCCGTATTTCACCGTGCAGCTTTTTAAGCCTCAAAACAAACAGGTCCATCTCTTCAAGAGTTTGAGAGTAGTGGATCATTAGTTCAAGTTCAAGTGTGTTTACAAAAACGGATTATTAAGCATAGCAGCGTGAGTGCGTCTCACCTGCGACTCTTGACTGATGAGGCCTCATTCTGACCCAGTCGGTAACCTTTACCCCTCAGGGCAGGAGGCCAGCGGGTCTCTCTCCTGACCTGTTGCCCTGCAGGTCCAGACACAGGCCTGCAGATGGGGTGTGTGGATGTCTGTGTGACTGCACTCACTCTGTACCGCTCACATTCCTGCAAAAAAACCCATAAAGCATTAAATTGAGAGAGGGTCCAGTCCTACAGCAGGTTCCAAGTCACAATCCACCGCGTGCCTGATCCACCTGGATTCTCTCTCACACACAGCGCACTGATGAACTCCGCCGCCATCAACGCATAAACGTCGTAGGAAATGTCCGAGGTATGTTACGCTGATTTAAAAATAGACTTTACATTCTAGTATTTCTAACCCTGACAGACAACATTTTTGAGATTTGAATTTTGAGACATTTGATAAAGCATAAATTAAAAGTGTCAGATTCAGAATTCAACGTTGTCAAATAGAGAGCCAAAATATATGTATTGGTTGCCACTTCCTCATTTTATCTTGGCTTCTTTTAACACAGATTAAATTAGAAAAGTTATAGATTTAATAATTCCACTGGAGGAGGAAACGCTGAACTGTTAAATCTACAATAAATAACTGTAATTAATTTAAAAAAAAATTAATTTGTGCATTTAATAAAAAATACAAAGACAGCATTATTATTTAGAGAAAGTAATGCATACTGCAGGATTTATAAAAATTTTGCAGTTTAACAATTTTATATTTATATAGAAAGTTTCTTGTATTTGTTATTGCAGCTGTCAGTGTAAATCCATGACAATACCAATCTCGTCAACACACGGAGACGTACATGCACGCACGCACGCACACATACACACACACACACACTAACAAACACACTTCACAAGCGATTACACAAAATACTCAAAGATTACATCCACTGAAATCTGACGTCCTTTGCGGGTTTAAAGCCTGCGTGTCAGCCTTTCAATTTTTTTTTCCTCTTTCCCTTGCATGGGTCAGAGGCTGTTGCTAGGCTACCAAACCCAGAATTCATAAGTTCAGAGAAAAGGTTTATATAGGCCATTGCAATTCAAGGTAAAACGATAATAGAAAACTGATAACACTGGAATATGGATGTAGACGATATGGAATCAAATAGAGCACGAACTTTGATTTATTTCACATTTGAAAGAAAATGTGTGATAATAATAGTGATAATAATAATGATAACAACAATAAAAAAAAAAAAAAATAGTCAAGTGTATATGGCTTAAATAAAAAAAATATCTAAAAGCATTTTTCTTTTTTGGTAAAAAAAAACAAAAACCTTTGACAGTGGCCTACTTTAAAAGATGCTCACAGAGAAAAACTCTTCTTCTAGCCTTGGGAAAATGTTTTCCAGGACAAACTCCGTATCAGAAATTCCGTAATTACCTACATAAAGACAGAACTCGCAGAAGTGACTGTTGCAAAGATATAAGCCACACATCCCAATCTTAAACACACAGACACCTCACAGTTAAACAAAAAGAAGCTGCTCAGCCGATTCCACAGCTCTTCTGTAATGCACAGTATCCTGTCATGTTTATTGTACTCTGTAGACACGAAAAATGAGGCACTAAGGGTGCAACGTGCAGCAGGACACACAAAAACACACGGCAGCACATGCACTAATGTACAGAAACATGCGCGCGCACACACACACACACACACACACACACACACACACACACACACACACACACACACTCATACACACAGCTCTGCAATCTAGTCACCAAGTGTGACACAAACAAGATAACATCTATAGTACTGTCGCTTGGAAATGCAGCAGGGCTGTAAGGCTAAAACAATGGCTCTGCTGTGTTCAGGACAGCGGATGGGATGGCTGCTTTGTCCAAACATCTTTGTCAACAAGCAACTCGCCTTCATGCAACATCCAGAAATAAACCATGGAAATATTATCAATACAGTGCAGAGAAAATGAGAAAGAGCATTGGGGGGGGGGGGGGGCATGCTGACATATTTATGCTTTCAGCAGGAAAGACATGACAGATTGGTTAGAAATGCGCAGCGTGCATGTATAAACACATCTCCTCTCCTGGTGTCTTATCTTCTCACCTCACTCTTCCGACATCATCTTTAGTCCTATTGTCTCTAGTCCTTCCACCACTCTGTCATTTTTTTTTTTTTAACAGTGCCATCATAATGCACGCAGAATAAACCCGAGCTGGTGAAACAATAAATTAGATTAAAATAGACGTAAAGTGGAGAAATCACTGAGACATTAGACAGTTTAATGCAGCCCTATGGCAGGTGCTTGTAAGCTAGACCTAGACTAGACTGGGCTCCATCTGGTGTTGAGGGCCTCCCTCCTGATGGCGGAGAGGGCCCAGACAGACACATATTAATGTGGGAAAACCGACGTCTAGCCTGCCCCTCAGTCACTCACCAGAGTGCATTTCAATCTCAAAGGGCTCTCCCCATGTACTCCATTTATTACACCTCAGCAATGCATTCATTTCTGCTGCAACTGAGCAAAGGCTGGGAGGGTGGTGCTGTCGGTGTAGCCCAAATGAAGGTGACAGATCACGCTGTACTACAAACGTCTTAGCTTAATATTGCAATTATCGGTCAAAAGACAAAGGAGACGTGAATTTGAAAATTTATGCACACAGTACTGAAATTATTTTTCAATTGCTTTTATCAAATCAGCACCATGACGATGATGATAATATTGGATATTTCAGCTAAATATATGAATTTGCTTGAATTAAAAAAATGTCTCACTGGAAAAAGAGCATTTACTGGTTCTTGTCAAAATAAAATTGAGATTCACATATCCTGGCAGTCATAGAGTGTTTTCTAAATGAAAACATTTATTTATCTAATAAACTACCACAATTATAACCGAACAGTGCAAACTCTAAAATTATCATTAATATAATTGTAATTACAATTGCAGACAACTGAAGTTTATAACCTAATGCGTGAATGGGCATACATTCGCACATGCATTGCCAGAAATCACTTCACACATACAGCAGCATGGCACCAGAGAGTTCTCTGAGAAAGCACAGATATTTTCCAGCTTGGCCCATTGCTAGCACCTGCCCTGGTCTGTGACGCAGTATAAGCCGGGGCCTACCTACAGTAGCACCATGCTCTGTGGTGCTACACACTCACACACTCTGCACAGAGCCCAGCCACCACAGCAGCTCCAGCTTTAGCAGCTAGCTGGCTTGTTTAAAATTCAACAGGCTCCACGACAGAGTACATCCTATCACTCCTGCAGCTTCACTCTGACTCACATGGTGTGGGGGAAAAACAGATGATGTTCAGCCCAAACAGCATTATCAAAAAGGCCTGAAAAGCAGCTGGATCTCTGGACCACCCGGCTGACCCTGCCTTCCCTCTAAAACTGCCTTCAAAATCTCAGCTCCTTTACATCAGCCTCGCAAACACGCTCAGGTTATCTGTGATTTGTGGCACGTGTGTGTGTGTGTGTGTGTGTGTGTGTGTGTGTGTGTGTGTGTGTGTGTGTGTGTCGACATGCCAGTCACTTGGAGATATCTTAAAGAACACACTGTTTAGTTGCAGGAGCCAATTTGTATTCATCCTGTGAGCTATAACAATAGAACCGCATCTGTGAAAACTGAAGATCAGCAAAAGTAGCAAATGCCATTGTTTTAAAAGGATACAGTAGTGTACAGTATGTGCTGCATCCCTGATGTCCTACAAACCTCTTCAGCAGCAGTGTGAGCTGTTCTGACTTCCTTGTGCACGAGGCCTGGATGTGCTGTTAACAAGGGCATCAATCAAGCTAAATCCAGGGATATAAAATGATCCTTTTGACAGACACCCACTGAACCGCAATACTGTCCTCTTCTCCACTTCACTTCATAAGCTGTGGCAGGTTACTTTGATGACCTGGCGTTTTCCTGTTTCCTGGCTACACCACAACCTATAAATTAAGCACTGAGGATACATGACATTTGAAACGTTTGCTATCACAGCAAGGAACTTACAATAGAAAACTCTTCCTCAAGAAACTACTTCTGCTGCTGTGACATGGCACCGTGCTCCTGCAATCAACTTTCTAAAGCCAAAATACAGCAACATGCATTTGCAGAGGCACAGCAGCTTGCTGACACAAACCTGCTAAGAGCCAGCTGCAGGTGCATTAGCTTTGATGGTTAAAACCACATTCCATATCACTATATAGACAGAACAGCAGCAAGAGGATATGGGGGGCTACTGGTGGAACACGTGACTCCCAGGGGTCCTCCAATCAGGTGCCTCCTCAAGCTACAGCACGCGTTCATCTCACCTCATCTCTGCTGTTTATCGGTGTCCAAGTAACTACATAATGAGTCTTAAAGCATCTAAGACATAAGGTTTAAGGTATAAATGCTAACAGGCAAGTATGTTCCATTTAGAGAAACAGCACCACTGTCGAGTCCCCCCCCCCCCCCTCCTCCTCCTCCTCCTCCTCATCATCACTCTATGAATGGAGCCTGTCTCCGGCTGCTAACTACTGTCACTCCATGCATCCCTCGTGAAAGCAACCCAGCGCACTGAATCCGTTTTTTTTTTGGGGGGGGGCGGCGTTCCTCTCTGCACCGGTGTACGTCCAAGGAAGCAGGAGGCGTTTCTCTCGGTGCGATGCACGGACGCTGCCGCGGGCTTCCAGTCCTCCGTGCAGGCTGCATCCATCCATCCGCTCCGGCAGCCCTCCCCCCCCACTGTCCGTCCGGTTCCGGCTCGCTCCGCCGTGACGACTGCAGAATTAGTTTATACATTCGGTTCTCTAGCTTTATGATATTACATAAACTCATACAGCTAGATAACCAAAGAGAAAAACTAACCCACGTCTCTTAAAGGGGCCGTCGCCGGAGCTGCTTGTGTTGTGGTCACATGGAGCCATTGCATTCCGCCTGCATGCGCACGCCTCTCTCCTCTCTCTCCCTCCTCTGCTCTTCCTGTCCCTCTGTTTCTCTGTCTATCTCTAATATACACACGTAACTGCGCACAGGCACACAGCAGGTTATTCTCAAGGTAATACCCAGTTTTATTGCCTTTGCGCATTCGGATCCACTGACAGTTCAAACACCGCGTCTTTTATGCCAACATGTCCTCAGGCTGCTTTGGCAGCCCAGACCTGGAATGTGGGAGAGGGGAGGACACAATTAAAAGAAAAAATGTGTAAACCATAGCTTCAATCAGCATGTGAGCGTCAGAGCAGCATTACAAAGTGGTGCACCATTCATGGTCCCTATTTTTCAAAAACACAGATGAACTTCCTCCCACTGCCAGTCAGAGTCCTGATGAGCATCTGCAGGGTGAAGTCATCCAGCTGCAGGAGGATGATGACACATGCACCTGTCATTCAGACGTGACAAGGAAACTATGCTTCATGTCATTAATAATCTTAATATAACATGCACTTAATTGCTGATAATGTCATAGTACCCAGCTTGAGCTTCTACAGTGATACCACAACTCATAAAATGAGATAAAAGATAGTGTTACTTCCGCTCCTTCCCCAAAAGAACACACTCCAGGCCCCCACAAACAACCATCTTATTGTTGTTTTAAATGCCAGCTCACATCGACCCATTGCAGACCATAGACCACAGTTTCAGCATTGAGTGAATTAATCCATGAATTGTTTGAAAGCATGACAAAAAAGGCCCATATAGCTTACAGTGGAAGAGCTTCCAGCTAAATGTCAACAGCATGATCTAGTGGAACAAGTCCTGTCTCACTGGATGTGATTGTACACTTTTGGATTAGTTCGTGACATGCTGACAAGTTGGAGCTAGACAAACAAGCCTCTGTAATCCTTAAAATCATTTTGCATAACCATGTATTTTACGTAACAACTCTAGTGATGAACGTTAAAATCAAAATTTTACTGCAGAAAATAACTGTAGATGAATATCAATATCCGCTTTAATTACAGGATAAAGTACTGTAATCTGACATCTTTACACACATGTATATTGTTGGCACAAGTAGCCAAGTCTTGTTAATATTTACTGGTGTGCAACTTGCATGATATCAAGAGCAAGTTATGGCAAATTTAGGCAGATATACACATTTTTCCTTCAATAAATTATTCTAAAATGTTCCCGAAAAGGCATTTCCTATTAAAAAGCCTCTCCTCGATGACACGAGTCTTTGCATTGAAAATAAATATACAGCATACTCACAGGTTCAGACTATTTGAAAGAGCAGTTTCCATAATCGGACAGACATGGCGTGCTTCGTTACTGGATAAGAGAAAATGGTTCAAATCCGCCATGCTGTGTGCAGAGCCAACATATTCGTATAGTCTCAGTACCGGGGTGGGAGCGTCTCTCTCCCCAGTAGTGATGCTGCGCGTCTTCGACCATGTGGGATACCGGCACATCGCGAAGACAAAGCCCTTTTTTACGCACAGTACCACCACCACCACCAGCATGTATGTGTATCTTGAAGGAATAAAAGAGAAATAACGTCCGACGCAGACTGTTAGAAACATAGCAACAAAGCCCGAGGACAAGAAAATGAGAGTGAGGAGAAAGCGCATCAGTGTCAGATGGGGCGCAGGAGGCGGAGGGCCGCCTCGGGGGCCTCGGGGTCAGGCTGCCAAGGGAAACGCGCGGTATCCACAGAATTAGGCATGCTCATTGGCACGCACGCACACGCACACACACGTGTGTGTGTGTGTGTGTGTGTGTGTGTGTGTGTGTGTGTGTGTGTGTGCGCATCAGTGATGCTGGGTGCACAAAACGGACACAAGGAGTAAAGAAACATGGAGACAGAATTTGCTTCACTGCGATATTAAAACTTATCCGGCATCGTAAATAGCTTCCGCCTGTGGAAGTGGGTTGTTGGATCTCAATATGAGGTCCGAGGGCCCGTCTAAGGTCCAGAGCTCCATCAGCAACGTGAGGAATAATTGAATGTCCCCATTATAAAACATCCAGTTATACTGTGCTACCAGCAATGTAAAGTAACAACCGGTACGGAGTGCACCAGTGTCCAACACCAGCACAGTCACCTGACTGCGTAGACCGTAGCCGATATATCACACAAGTGGCCATGTTTAAGGATTTCAGGAAAACAAACCATCCATCTCTCAAGACACACCCCGCCTCTGCGTAACTATGGACAGAAAGTTTGACCCCATATAGAAAGAAACACAGAACAAGCAGTGAGTCACGTGTGAACAAGGTGACAACCTGCAGGATCCAAATGACAAACCGGTCGGACTAGCAATAAAATGTACACTTTTTATTTAATCAAAAATTGAAGTTATCAAAGTTTTTTTGATAGCTCTATTTTATCATTTTCTATAACTTTGTTTAATTTTTTACAGTTGGCTATGAAGAGTCTTTAAAAGTCTACATTTATGTTTTAATTAATCATTTCAGGCAGATGATTATCTGGACGTCTAATTAACTAAATACAGAGAATAATGTCTACAAAGCATCACTGTACGCTGAACATCATTTGCAAGAGATTAGCCCGCAGCCTTTTTTTCTGCACGAGTTAAATAGAGCATTATCAAATTCACGGTTTTTATTCAAAATAACGAGTCTCTCTGTTTGTGGCTATTTTCACCGTGTGTGTGTGTGTGTGTGTGTGTGTGTGTGTGTGTGTGTGTGTGTGTGTGTGTGTGTGTGTGTGTGTGTGTGTTTGTGACCTAAAATATTTTTTTTCAAGTTGAATTTTAATCACCTCTGCCAGTTTCTGTAGCTCTGCTTTGAAGGTTTGAGTGTTTGCCACGAAGAAAGATATCGGAACGAGGTTTTTGAGGAACGTTTGCCAAATATACTTCCTCAAGTCCAGTAGCCTATTTCTATACGTTTATAAAAATAAGTATTAATAATATTAATAATGATAAAAACGTGAAGCAAAAGAAAACCCAGTTTTCCGCAAATTCACATTTCAGATGTCTTTATGAGTCGCATTATAAGAAACTCTAACTAAATAAGAATATTGTTTCTATTTTCCATTGCTGTCATATAATCTCAACTTTCCTTAAATGCCATAACAGTGACATTACTTGTTTTTTTTTTATTAATTGTTTCCGCAGAAAATACTGATTTTCAAAAGCATACAGGCCTATAATTAAAATGTATAATTTAGCCTATAAATGTGTAAATCAATAACAAATAATACATTTTCAGAGCATTGGTTGCAACTGTAAGGTCAAAAGTAAATGTGTGTGTGTGTCATTTTCTGCTCGTGCCTGCTGATAAAATGATCGTACTGTACATTGATGCTGACTGACTCAGTTGTCTTTCATCAGCCTCACGTTGAGTCGTCTGAACACGCCCCCTGACTGCGTCACGTCCTGTTAGACAGAGTACAGTAAGGTGTTCAGAGACAAGCGGCTGAACCCCTTACCTTGACTAGGAGTCCTCTATTCTATTTAATTCATGTTCATTCAATTCTCTTCTAAAAAAAAAAAAAAAGAAGAAGAAAAGTCCCGTTTTGTATATGCTGTTGTCTAAACGGATCAACGAGAGAAAAAAAAAAAATCGTTCGTTCTCATTTCTCTAAAAGCAAAACTTCGAAACCAAATCTAAAAGTTGTACAAGCAGTGACAAAAAATAGTCTTGAAAAAAATAATTTGAATGTAGCCTTTTAAAACGCGTGGATAAAAAAACAAACAAACAAAAAAAAAACCTGTGGTGACAACTTCAGCACTTCTAGTAAAAAGTAGCGTCCCTGTCCTTGGTGCTGAAACGACAGAAATTAATTTCGACGCAGTCTGTTTTTTTATTTTTGAATTAAAAGGAATAAAATATAAAATGCTGGAATAGTTTTAGTTTTTCTTGCAGGCAAATTTAAACCCATTGAGCTTCAATCACATTTAGAGACAAATATTTTCAAATAAAACTGAGTAAACATCATGTAAAAAAATCATTTTCACATTATAATGGAAGACTTACACCCAATCGCTTACAATAGTCTGAGTTAACTTAATGAAATGAATTTCAACGTGAATAATTATAGAAATCTGCAAATGTGCTTCAAGAAGCAAAATCTACTGTGGCTCATTTTTTTATTTTTATTTTTACTGTGACCTGCATATGGAGCAGAAAAATAACCACAATTTAACAATATTTTTAAACATTAGATCATCACCTAAACTTTATTGGAAAATAATTATTATTATGATGAGATTGGTTATTATACCTAGGGAAACTGTGCACTCAAGTTGACTGAAATTACATTTCATAATGCAGCGTTTTGTATTAGAATAAAAAATAATCAGTTTTGTATATTTAATTGTATGTGAAAAGAGGTTGTTTTTTTTGAAGAAATGTAGGAGATAGACTAATCCAGTGATAACAATACAGTTTACATTAGGCCTACACCTGTTGCACGATGAAAGTTAGGGAGAGAGAGAGAGAAAGAAAGAACGAAACTATAAGAAAAAAAGAAAGAAAGAAAGAAAGAAAGAAAGAAAGACTTCTGTAGTTGTGTTTTTTTGTAAAGCGACAGAATTGTTTTTTCTTTTAAACCGTCATTCTTGAATTTCAATATTTAAATAGTTTTATTAAAAAACAAAAAAAATGTTCAAATATGCAATAATTTGACACAGATTAACTATTTTGGAGGGGTCTATCTCTGAAAGTGTGAATCCTATAGTGTCTAGTCTCCCTCTTAAAATAGTTTTTGCTAAATAAATTTTAAAAAAATAATAATTAAAGTGACTTTTGTTTCCAAAAATGTGGTGGTTCTCTTTATTTTTTTAGTCAGCTGCAATGACCTGATTAATTAATTTCACACTGTAGCTCCGGAGAGGATTTTCCCACAAACAAGTGGGACCAAAAAAAAAAAAAAAAAAAAAAAAAAAAAGAATGAAAAGAAAAGAAAAGAAAAGAAAAGAAAAAAAAAATCTCCCAAAGAAAGAAAGAAAAAAAAAAAAAAAGTCAACATCAAGTTCAACAACGTGCTGGTGCTCATTAGCATTACAATGCTGTCTGGGAGCACACAAGTCTTCTTAACAAGAGGCTCTGGCGTCAAGTCCCTCCACCTCCCAGCCAAGGGGACATTTTCCCAGGCTCTGCTAACAATCACACAACTGTTTGCTTTCTAAACGCCAGCTCTGGGGCCACTCAGCCCGCCTCATCATCGCTCAATGGATGCTCCCGCTAATATGGGATGGAACAGCCGGCTGACACGCATCACTTTAGGCTTCTCCATAATTGACACTGCAATTTTCTGTTTCTCTATAACTACGATGCGACCTTCAGTTAAAGTTACGTTATTTTTCACATTTTTCAGATTTCTTATTTTACTCCAATTTAGACTATTTATTAGTATTAGTAGCCAAGTAGTAGTACTTGTATTCTTGCTATTATTATCATTATTATTAATAATGTTGCATTTTCATTTGAAATATGCTCGTCAAGCATCCACATTCTCTATAATCTCAAGGTTAAAACCAGTTGACCTTTAAAAGCCCAAATCATAGAAAAAAATATACTTACAAGCCACAAACTTTGAGTAAATCCCGCATCTCCAGTTCAAGTCCATTCAGTATTTCAAGGCAAGTTTCTACCCAGTCATCTCTCACGTGTAACCAAAGAGCCCAGAGTCCAGCAGGGAGAAAGCCAAGCGACACAAGCCTTCACTGACTGAGAGTAAACCTGCACCATGAGTTGATCCAACTCATAGAAGTGTATTCAATTTTTAGAAAAGGTATTACTTTAGCCTCAGCGACCAGACAGAAGCCAAGGCCGAGGCGATACTGCTGCCTGCCTCCAGCTCCCGCTTCCCCACATCTCCTCACCAGTCTCACAGGACGGTATGCGCGGAGCTGCTACGTCGCCGGTCCCCTCCTCTCTCTCTTTCTCTCTCTCTCTCTGTCTCACCAACTCTCTCTCTCTCTAACACACACACACACACACACATACACACACACACCCACAGACACACACCCACTCACGCACACCGGCTGCTGTGCAGGACGTGTACAGAAACCCAAACATTCCTCATTGACCATTGTAAACTCCATTGTTCTGCTTGAATTACGGGTGTCCCTCTCTTCACTTGCATCCAGCATTTGATAGACGTGCTGAGCCACGTACAGCCTCAGTGGCTGCGTGGTGGGAGAGCGCAGAAAGGGGTGGAGGAAGGAACCAGCGAGGACCTTTGGGAGATGGATGCAGCAGACCCGAAACGTGGGTTTACCGGGCGGGGTGGTGGTGGTGATGGTGGGGAGGGGGGAGGGGGGGAATGCATCAAAAAGCTCTACGCGGGATGGTGAGGTTTTTATGTGGCATAAAAGAAAAAAAGATGCCTACACTCTCCGTCTTCTTCGCACTCCATCCCCACTGTCTCCTAACAATCAGCGGCCACAGAAAAGTCCTGATGGCACCGGGCAGAAAATCCGGAAGTAGAGGGACCTCGAATGAGCAGGCATCTCCTCACCTGCACCTTGCTTTGACTGAGGCACCTGTGTCAACGTCTTCCAGAGAGAGACTGAGCCACGCCGACCCGTGAAGCGATAGTATAGGCTGCAGATTTACATGTTGTAGTTTCCGCGCGTGTATAAGTCGACTGCGGGAGAAGCGCGTTTAATATAAACGATTTGTAAGAGGTGGAGACGATCGAAGCAGTGCACGCAGCGGCCGCGGTGTGTGTGTGTGTGTGTGTGTGTGTGCGGTGTTGCCGCAGCATTAGCAGCGCCAGAAAAAGCTGATGCTCTCCCGGAGCTCCCGTGGGTCACGTCGTTTGACGTGGTGCGACGTCTCCTTCCTCTCCGTGCGTAATAGAGCGCACGGTGGACACTCATGTGCCAAAATGTCAAGCTCAGAGCAGAAAAAATACTGGATTCAGTCAGAAAAAACCCCCCTACTAGAGTCAACGCCGCGTGACACAAAACGAGCAATGCAACCAACGTGATTGTTTGCGTGCTGACGTCAGGCGCCGGGGCAGATTATTCCAAATGTGTTATCCAATACGCCCGTGAGTGGGATCCACGGTTTATAACGAAGTGGCTGGTTTGCGAGGTCACGAGACTGATTTGTGTTATAACGTTGCTTAAATTTCACTGAATTTATTAAGGCACACTCTCAGCTTATAAGAAGAAGAAACGAGACATTTTCTCTCTTATGATGTACCCGAAGACAGTTTTCTTGATGACGTGTGGAAGTGCGTGTCCAGATTCCAAATGAGCACAGCTCAGAATTTAGTGAACACTGGACCATAACAGAAATATAAACAAGATTTAATCGCTTACAAACCTAAAAGTTGTTGAGTGTTAATGATAAACTTTCAAATCTGAGCGTAACCATACAACATTAAATAGGTAACAGTTTTAAGTCTGCGAACAAGATATTATCACTCTTATTATCATCATTAAAGTAGGGTTAGTAGCAGTAGTATTACCTGGACTGTAGCCTATGAACAACCTGACACATTTATATTTTCCTATCTATGGAGTTCACGATGATAAATAAGCAAAAACAAACAACATAGAGGATACTTGATTAGTCGTATCTGCAAAATAAGAGCTCAGAAATTAAAACAAATTCCCCAAAGACATCCATCTATCTTTTATTTTCCAGGTCACAGGATTGTCCAGTGAGCAGTCCAGAGCTCTGAATACACTAACATAGTCCCGAGGTTCCTCTTGGATGTATGTATCATTTACATCAAATTGAATGCGTATGTCTCAAAGCTGTGGGCCTCTATGAGGCCTGCACGTCCAGTCCACTTTGACAAGGAGTTCAGACCATTGGAGCTAAACAACGACACCTATTGGCAGCAAAGCAGCACGGGATCTGCGGCCTGCATGCGTAATGTCTCCGGCCTAAATCCACAGCACATGGCAAACTGCATAAAACGGCATATAACGTCGTGACAACATTGTACTGGAAATACAGCCTGTAAGTCGATGCAGTAGAGTGCATTCAAACTCAACAGCGCTGCAGATGAAAAAAAACCGAGTTCCTGATGAAGGAAATGAGGCCTAATGATCTCTAAACGTATCTAAACTAAGAGGTGATGATGAAGCTGGTACACGTTTGGAGGTTATACGGCACTGTTATTGGACGCGCATTAGAATGTATAATTTGTGATGTTAAAATCCCCGTTGCCTTATTATTATTTTTTTTTTGTTAAACAATAACCGCGGAAGGCCTA
The DNA here is from genome assembly GCF_022577435.1 of Embiotoca jacksoni. Classification (NCBI taxonomy): domain Eukaryota; kingdom Metazoa; phylum Chordata; class Actinopteri; family Embiotocidae; genus Embiotoca; species Embiotoca jacksoni. The sequence continues at coordinate 1,621,041 of NW_027185296.1, read as the reverse complement.
CGTGTGCATAGTGATGCGGAACGGAAAACATTTTTTTTTTTTCGTTTTATTCTCGTCGAAAAAAACGTGATTCATCATAAACATACCTTCAAACTTGACGTGCAGATGACACGCTGAAATATACGAGCGCACGAAACAGTGGGATCTTTCAGCAGCATGGCCTGTCGTGAAAACGTTAAGGCAGTATTAGTCTTTAACAAAGGTGTAAAATCGTATGTAAAATGTGCAATATGGGACGTTAAGTTTTTATAGAAATGGCAGAGGAGCTGTTGTGTCTTTTCTTTTTTTTGTGTGTTTTTGTATTTTATGTTTGCATGTTAAGAGTGTTTCTATTTATCAAAAGTAAAGTAATGGAAGAATAAATGCTGAATAAATTCCTCAAAGGTTCTTAAACTGCATTAATGTGAACGTTCATACGTTTAAAACTCATTTGATCTTTTTATGACATCAGTTTTAAAATGATATCGTCTAGTTAGATTGTAAGTTACTGAAAAAAACTGAATTGAGTCTGTTTTTATTTGCTAACGTTCGTCCTTTATTTCGCATTTATCTCGGGACATCTGACAAATAAATACATTGTTTTTGCGGCTTGAGTCAAGCAATTAAATACAACTGTATTAAAATTCAATTAGTAGGAAAATATAAAAATGTCCTTATTTTTGTTCAGGGGAAAATTGTAGGGCACATGAATATGATAGAAATACTGAGTCATACAGAGCTTATAAAATAATAAATAATAAGTATATTATTAAATAAATAAATAATTGATTTCTTAAGTGTCTCTTACATGAATAATGTTTGGTGGATTTAGGGGCAGTCAGAAAATTACCATTTTCTTGAATGTGACAAAATATATTTTTTAGTTTTTAACACAGTGTTAAAACATTGTTGTTTAACAAGTTGTTTTTAACTTACAAACAAGAATATTATTTATTTGACATGCTGGTTGTTATGAGAACTGATTTTCTTTGGTCTCATACATAATCATGATCTTTTCATCTATATTTGAATAAACATATTGACACTATAACACAACCAAAAATGTAATCCCCCTTCCTTCATCCACCTTCCTCTTAAAATCATTTATGTGCCAGATTTGTTTGGCTGCAATGTCTTCATGCTCTGAGCACTGTTGGGTTCAATTGTTAATAACTGACCAATTCAAGTGGCCACTTCTGGGAATTGTAATGGCTGCTCTTCAAAGAGATCTGACCTGACATGGGGACATAAAGGTGTCAAAGGTCATACATGAAGACCAACAGGGAGCCAATATTTGTCCTTCCTCTCTGTCATGCCCCAAATTAGCACCTAAGTACTGCAGTTGATAAGTTGTTTTGTGGTGGTGGAGAGTTCTGGCACTTTTAAGTGCAATTAGAAAGGATATATATAACAGTCAAATACTACTAATGATTTTTTTCAAAAAAATAACTTCCAAAAATCGGAATTATTGAAGTGTGACTTTACAGCTCAGTATCATTACATCCAGACCAAATCTTTGTGGCGAATAAAAATTGACCATGTTCATCTTGCCTGTTGTCTAAAGGGAAACGAAATACAGCAACATTGGAGAACAGCAGCAGGTGTGTACTGCATGAGCTCTTTCAGATCTGAAATGAAGTGAATTTTTTTTCATCTGTTGAGATGTTTACAGGAAGCCCTGTTGGTTTTCTTAATGCTGCCCCAGCAACAACTGACATCATGGTTATTGGAGAATTATCAGTTGACAGTAAAAAAAAAAAAAAAAAAAAAAAGCATTCCTTACGCTTGGAGGTTCATAGAAATGGCAGCAAATGTCCCAATAAATGTATTGTTCTCACAACATGTGACTTATTGCAACATTAATTTTTACAGTTTGACTCAAACAGGTGAGGAATGAATATTGGCACCCAGCATGTCAGTAAGTGTGTGAGAGGCAACTACAGCTTCCTGCATGAACACACTACTGCAGACACACTCTGCACAAATGATCAACTGGCCTATAATGCAAAGGCGTTCAAGGGAATCACACCTCATTATATCGATAAGTAAATCTAGAATAAAATCGTGTACCTCCAGACTCCATATACACATCACAGATGCATGCACAATATGCAGCAAGTTTCAGACACACAGCTCAGAGGCTAACATGGAAGCAAGAAACAAACTGCAGGTGTCTTGCGTCCATCATCACACTCACATCAACAAGACTCACTTTCACGCGCAGAACATAGAGCAGAACAGAAAAGGCAATTACAAAAACATGACTATATCTACCGGTATATCTGTAAACTTTTCAAAACTCTACAATCAATTTAAAATAGTGTTCCAACTGCGAAACTTACATTTCAGCCGCTGCCTCCGGTCCTCGTCGCTCAGACTGAGGGATAGGTGTTGATCCATTCCCCTCCATGTGAAAACAGAGTGATGGTCTTGCTGCTTTCCTGGTTTAATTGGGAACAGGCTGAAGTTTATGCTAATGAGGGCTGACATCAGTCCTCGCAGCCTCCGCTCCATAAAGGAGGGGAGCAAAGGGCCAAAGTCGCACCTCTTTTCCCAGGCAATTCTGTCGGTCAAGTTCAAGCACAGCACCAGTGCGCCGTGATTGTCATTCAAAATACGTGAATGCATGGGGGAAGGGGCGGGGTGTTGGTGGAAGAGGGACCTGCAAACACATTTAGCTTGAAATTTGAATGTCTGGGAATGCAGTAAATAGTTTATCAAATCTAACCTATCAATGTATCAGAAGATCACTTCACTGACAGTCTCTACGCATTGTTTGAAATTATCCTCGTGTACGTCATTGAAATGATTAACAACAAAGTAAAAATATTTCATTACTCCTTTGAACATCTAAAATTTCAAGAGTAAGAAGCCTGGACAGAAAGCCATAAAATATAAAAAGGATCCTCTTTTTGTGGAGCTAAAAGATAAAGTGAGTCCAGGTAAAAATGCAATTTCCCGTGTATTTGCTTGATTTAATGAACAGGAATGATGAAACTGAAGATCTGACATAAATCGTCAGCGGTTGTGTGGAAAACGCTGCAAGCCAGCGTCAGGAAGACGTCTAATATTTAGTTAATTTGGGGTTATTTTCTGGCAGAGAGAGGGAAAAGACAACCGTGTGAAACAAAGGCTGGGAAGAGCCAAATATCCCGCGTGTAATCCTTGTACGTCACCCATCTGTGCATGCGGGCCAGCGGGTGATCCGCAGGACCATCTCTGCCAGCAGAAACACGAGCACGGCAGGAACACGAGAATTAGCGTCGTGAATTACAGTCAAAGTGTGCAATCATTCACGTTGTCCAAATCCAGATACCGTGTGACGACCAAACGGATGCAGCCGGTGAACACGCCGCGCATATACAGCGTGAGGCCACTTGATTGTGCACGTTGTCGGGTGTGTGTGTGTGTGTGCCACATAAATGAATTTATGGTACTACTGTACTATGCTACTGTTGTTATTGAGCGCAGAGGAAGGAGATGTGACATCGATACTTTTTTTTTTATCAACACAAAGTAGGAGGCATTGGTATTTTTTGGTAATAGACCTTTTTCACAGCAGACGTTATGACTCGTCATTGGAGGGAATGCACAGGCGTGTTCACGATGGCTGCACCGCTCTGAGGAGAGGACCTGCGTTGGTGCATGTTGGTTCACCGTCCTGGTTTCCTGGGACTTTTACCGGAGCTGAGCCGTCATTAATGCGCTTACGCATGACCTACAATGACCGGTCAAAATGTCTGCCGTGAAAAAGGTCTATTGTGTAAAAAAAAAAAAAAAAAACGTCTTAATATCCTTGTTCGATTCTTCCAGCAGCATCTTGACACGACAGGTGCACATAGTTACAGTAACGACGGCTGTACTTGAGTTCGCTGCTTCGGTTTCAGGGTCGAACTGTTCATGTTATTAGTAACACCTGCTTTACTGCAATGAAAAGTCAAAATGGCGGGACAGAAAAAATGTCGATACAATATATCGGCCAATATTCTTTATACACAAACATATACATACAGTATATACAATAAAAAAATGTTTGCCGTGGTCACTCAAATGTGGTAAAATATGTAATGAAGGACATCTGACAGTTTGATGTCAGTACACTGGAACTGTAAACTTCCTTGGGATATTAATAACTATAAATAATTATAAAAAAAAAAAAAAAAAAAAACACACAAGTAGATCAATTTCTATCATCCCCTAAGTATATTTTTCTACAATAAGTTCTGGACAAAATAGTTTTTATACGGGCAAATATCGGGCAGCATGTATGCTGATATTGATATATCTTTGATCGTCGAATATTGGCAGATAAAATCTTCTGGTTGATATATCGCAACGCCCTAGTTTGCCAATAAGAAACCAAGCTTTTAACATTCTTAAGGCTCCAGGATTTTAGTTTGGCTTGATGTAAATGCTGTGACTCCTGCCTTTTTGTTTTTTTTTACAGGAGAGCTCCGCCCTGCTACAACATGCTTTATGTTTAAGTCTTGCCACATGATGAGCTCATGCTACTTCTGAATGAACAGCGGCTCGAGATCTGACTATACGGCTTCCATATTGGACACTTCTGACTGCATGTATTTTGCTCAATTGACGGGAGATCTCTGAAAGATAATGTATCGCCTGTGAATCACCTTTATGGACTCCACGCGGTGCCTTCTTTCCTATAACCTTCCTTATGATACATGAGCCCGGTAATTAACAGTCATGAGTCTCTCTCCTCTTTTAAATAAATCCCTGTGACAAAGCAGATCTGGCCCTCCGTAGCTGGTTCCCACAGCTATCCCCCATACTGCAGAGGAGGCAGCAGTTAGGAAAGACACAAAAAAGAAAAGAGCGGGGAAAATGAAGATAGAAGAGATGCGGGTGGAATTAAAAAATAAAAAAAAAAACTGTGATGGGGGAGTTTCCATTGACGGGGCACCATTGCAACATTTGCATATATTCAAATCAGGCGATGAATGCCATGCATGGGGGCGAACAAAGACAAGCCAATAGGAGGCCTGCGTCCCTGCCACGGGCTCAGAAGCAGCCGCCGGTATCCCAGCAGCACCCTGGGAGAAACACAGGGAAGTGGTGTGGGAACCGAGAGGCCCCCCGAGCTGAGCCGAAGGAGGGGAGCCACTCGTTGCCCGTAGTGAATTAGCATTTTATTTGTGTCCATTTTCCTCAGTAATTTCTGCCCCGGCACTTCAGCCACAGATGGCTAACATGGCGGAGGGATTAGCATTTTTGTCAAAGATGATAATGATGGAGGTGTTTTTCCACGCAGACAGAGACATTTCTTCTCTCAGTGTGACTGACATTTTAAGGGCTGAGATGTCGAGCAATTGCACAGAATATTATGCATCCTTTTGTTTGTGATCAGTGGCAAACGCCGGCATTAGAAAAGCATGTTAGATTGGGCTAGGATGATGTTATAGTGATGAATATTACACTATCCACATGCGAAAAAGCCAAGAAATGGCTTAACTGCTCTAGTTCATCACATCCGTCCATGTTTTACCTTCAGCGGCAGAAAGAAATATAAACACAAACACCTTCATTTCTGAAAAGTGGATATTCAAAAGTGAAATTTTAATTAAAACACTCACTATTCTCTTAACCTCACAAACTAATTGCTGAGGTTGCAAGAACGACTTTTAAAGACCAAACAGAGTTTGATGCTGAACAGCAACCATGTTCATGTGATTCATGTTTACAGATGTTTGCCCGGTGCCTCATACATGCCCAGCAGAGATGGCACAAAGCTCCATTGGATCGAATTCACGGCTCTACTTGGAACGTCATGCTCCTCTGAGCAAATTCACAGTGCAAAGGATCAGACACATGTTCCGCAGAAGGGGTGCCACCAATTAGCAAAAAGTGGGGATTCAATCAACTTCAGACGACCACCCAAATAACACGGACGCACATGCTAAACACAGATTTGAATGCTGTGAATGGGTTTTGGGAAAAGATCTTTGGATAGTGTGCGGCTCGAAGTACTCGACACTGTTGGAGGGACACGGGTCTCCGCTTTACAGAGGATGAGCTGACATTATAATGCATGTACAGGCCACTGTGTGTGTGTGTGTGTGTGCGCGCGTGCGTGTGTGTGCGTGTGTGTGCGCGCTGGGACAATCAATCGCACCCTGAGTGACCAAGCATACCACACATGAAGGATTCATCCGTGCATCCAGAGCCGCCGTCCTTGCACTGCATCATTCCCCAAACGCCCCCTGGCTTACTATAATCTGAAGCAGAGAGATTCATGTTAATACATTAACAAATTACAAAGATATAAACTATGTGATGATAACCGTGTTGTCGTGATAAAGCGTCTCTTATTTGTATCCATCAAAATGGAAAAATAATGCTTTAATACACGATTACGTCCAAATGTGTGCACTCCTCTTCTTTACCGTCCCTGGTGTTTGGCGTTTTAACGCCAAAGCAGAGAGGAAGAAGAGCATATCTGAGACTTTAAGCTTCGCAATTTGCATAATGTTTGTTTTCCTCCAATGAAATGTTAAGATACATGATGGTGGAAGCATGAAACATGGAGATTATCATTAGAGGGATCACACAGAGGCATTCAGGGGCACTGAGGAAGAACAAGGAGCTAAAATTTTACATTTTAATTAGAGAGGAAAAGTGGAAGCATGTTGGGAAATTAAAACTACTTTTCTACTTTCCTCATTATTAATTTTTCTTTCCATAGAACAGAATAGTTGTCTCTTAACTGACAAATGTTGTCTGCCCTGCATTTTTCATCTACAATTTGTATGTTAAATTTTAACATTATGAAAAGTTATGCATTTTAATAGTATTTCAAATATCAACAGGCTATTATTTTGTTCGGGGGTAAAAGGGGCAGTACACACCTGACATTAATATGTGTCCTGAGGGATTCAAATACAAGTGGAGCTCTATAAAGTACAGCAGTGCACACCTAAAATTATCATAAGATGTCACTTCCCTGCTCGATATGCAAATGAGACCCTACATCAACAAAATATACAAGTAAACAAACGTGTAAACACGTACAGAAGCAACAAACACAATAACACTTCTTTACTCCCTGGAACCTCCTTTTTACACGTCTATAAAGAAATTTAGGGCAGATTGCAAGTTACTTAATGTGTGAAAACATTATTGTTTGTTTTATTATATATATATATGTTGTGTTGATTATTTAGGTATTCCAGCAGGTTTGAGAGAGTCAGGCTCTGCGCTACGGTGGATAAATGAACATTGCAAGTTGTGGGTATAAGAAAAACAAACTAAACCTGATGCTGCTTTCTGTACAGTTCGGCTGCGCAGACATCTACAGGTGTAAGAACTGTTTGAGTGGAGGCAGAAAAATCATCCGAAACTAACGAAGCTCCTGTAACATGACTGTAACAGGTAACAGCACGGGGTCAGATATAAAATAATTTGTATTCACACTGCTAAAAGAATGTATTCGTTGGCTCTCAATCCGTAATGTATAACGCAACAGAGACTAAACCTAAAAGATGACTGCCACACAGATGTGGAAACGATAGCTGAAATAAGTCCTTTTTTACCGCCCCATACAAGCCCTCAACTATCATATAGGTCAGTAGATTGTGGCGGTAAGCTATAGCACAACACGAGACCATTTACTGTGAAACTTGATCTTCCTTTTATGCTTACTGTGTTTACTTATGTGGCATTTTGTAAAGTTGCACTGAAATAAAATATATTTGTTTAGTCCTTTAAAGGCCTCATCTGGAACTTCAGGCTTTAGACTACCTCAAAGCATTAGTAGCCTACCTGTCCAACATTGTCCCACACGAACATGCTCTTTGCCCAACATTTGGCTTGTTGGGATCTGGTCGCCCTGGATGAGGGAGAGCGACCGAAGGAGGCAGATGCCACCACTGAGCCACACTGTGCTACTCCAACGCAGGTTGTGCCGAAACTGATGCCTGTTCAAATCATTTCAGTAAAAGTTGTTGAATTCAAATAGCATGGCCACAGCAGCCCCACTGAGTTAATTGATTTGTACGTTACAAAAACAACATCTAAAAGATACTAACCTGTCAATGTAATGCATAATAGACAGGTACAAAAAGATATGTAGTGGTGGAGAAATGTGGGGGGAGGGGGGGGGGGTCCTATCTCCCTGTGGACACCTATAAGGAGGAATGATGATGGCGCTCACCTGTGTTAGCGGGTGTTGGGTGGGGTGGGGTGGGGGGGGGGGGGAACCATGCTGGTAAAAAACGTGGGCGCTGGACGAGGGCTGAGAAACACTGGGCTCCGTTTGATTGGGGCATTTTGGCGGGAAAGTGCTGTTGTTGCCGGCAGTGAAGACAGTCAAACACCCGGATCTGTTCCTGTCCTAACGAGGCCGGGCCGGATACTGCCTTCAGGTGGAGAGGGGGCGGGGGTTAGGGTGAGCCTTCGCCGGTGCTTCACCGGCTAATATCATAGTGACACAACACCACACATCACCGTCACGCTTACAGGTTTCAGCCAGGCCGGTCCCGCTGGCCCGAGGGTAGGCAGCGCTTTAAGGCCTTTGGGGGGGAAATTCCAAAGTCGTGTCCCACGAGGGAGGGTCTTGTCGCCAGACCTGGGCGAGACACACAGCAAATTTAACACACTTTCACTTTTGAACTTTTAATGCTCATATATTGTCCAACGAGTCCTTTTCGTTTCTGTACATGATTTCTTAGATTTTAGTAATTTGACACCCTGAGTGCTGAGAGGCCCTTAAAAGGCAATGCTGGTGGCTGAGGGGGCTCTCTGCCTCCCCCCTATGGTTTAAAATGGTTTCGACCTACCTACAATTTTTGAGTAGTCCAAATTGATTGAGGTTTACTTAGATATTGTTATTTTTGCCAGAGAAGAGGTCTATGAGGACATTTTGATGGGGTGATTATAGTGCTTTTAATAACATTTATATTTCTCAATAAAAATATATATTTTTAATACAATCCATATCTGTCTCTTAAAATCCATTCCAGATTTTAGCAGAAGGTATTAATTTATGTCTTTTTCACAAACGTTAAACGAACTGCAACGGTCTGATAAACACACGAAGAAATAGGCGCCCTATTTAAAATACCTGTAATTCAAAATGTACTAAATTACAACAGGCTATTTTCAGCCACGCTTGACGTAGAGCACGAGCCGCTGCCGTACAAGCGTTCGAGTTTACGGAGCTTTTCCCGAAACACCTGAAGGCATCTCGCGACCCCACGATCACATCCGGGACATTCAGCTGTTTCACATGTCACTCGCTGCAGCTGTTGGGAGACTTTTTTTTTCCGCATGTGAAGAACCTCCGGCGGCTACTGCGGTTTGGACCTCAACTTCTTGGAGCAGAAATGGTAACTTCATTAATACCCTCGTACAAAAACGTCTGACTCCCCGTCTGGACTGCGTGCTGTCCGGTTCTCCAGCCGGCTCGTTGCGCTTGTACCGCTGACTGAAGGCTACGATGCTAACGTGATAGCTAACAGTCGCAAGCAGCCTGACAGGTGGCGGAGTTTAGCTAAATTTAGCACGATAGCCATTCGCTAAGTTTCATTCATTTTAAAGGGGTCTTTAACACGCGCTTTATATCGCGGGCGGTTGAACTTCATTACTCGCAGCTGTTGCCTTTTAAACACGGTGTATGATGTAGCCTGTGATGTGTTAACAAACTTAACTGTGATGTTCAGCAAAAAAAAAAAAAAAAAAAAAGCCTCTTCTTAAAACTTTTTGTGTGTCTTGCCACTGTTGTAGACATCATCCACATGACACGCAGCGTTTGCTGCTGTCATGTGCAAGGTGCGGGTTAACCGTGCACGTGTTTCCTCCCGACAGGCTCTGATGGGAATCCAGCTGGTGGTCAGCCTGCTGGCCGCCAGCATCATGCAGAGGATGGCCCCACATTGCTCTTTTGCACGCTGGCTCATCTGCAACGGCAGGTATGTCCGCCCTGACAGGCGTGTTTATCGTACACGTAATGCGCTTTGCGCCGTTCACATGCATCGTTCCCGTTGTTCCTTCCAGCTTGTTCCGGTTTAAACACCCTTCAGAAGGAGAGCTGTGCGCGTTGGCCGGAAAGCAGATGCCCAAACAAAACAGGAGAGACAGGTGAAATTGCGGAGGGCATTTTTTTTTTTTTCCCCTTTACACATATGAATCTTTGCATGCTTTACAATGAAGGTACAGACTTGTGCCGAACTTCACCGGTGAGTAAAAAGATGACTACCACAGACACAGATTTTTTTTTTTTTTTAGTTTGCTTGCTGATTTACCTCTGGCGTCTGTATCAAGCTTTTGAACATGTTTGTGCCGTTTCCCCCTTGTTTGTTTTTAGGAGACAGAACGGGGAGAGCAAGCCGCTCACTGTACCCAAAGACATCGACCTTCACCTGGAGAAAGCTCCAGTCAACGTGATCGATGCTCTCGGTAAAACAAACACTCCTTTATCGACATCACAGTGACGTAGTGCTCCTAGCTCAGCTGTTGATTACTGTATTTTTCCAGCACTTTTCACTGCATAAAAAAAAAAAAACACTCTATGAAATGTAGTTAACAGATATGGTACAAAAAAAATAATATTCTGATGCACTTTTTCTTTTTCTATTTTCAGTTCTGCGTTTCTTCCTGGAGTACCAGTGGCTTGTCGATTTTGCAGTCTATGCAACGGGTGTCTTCCTGTTCACCGAGTGTTACTGCAGTGTTGTAGATGCCAGCAAAGAGGTCAACCTTGGAGCCATCTGGTGTGTCCTTACTGTTCTCTTCAGTCTGTATCCTTCAACTATAAATTACTTACTGTCACTTTATTATCTGATTGTAAAGCTGCAGTCTTTAACTTTTTGCAAGATGAAATATCAGAGCTGATGAAGCATCTAGTCACATTAGTGACATTGTAATATCTTATTATCAGAATGTATGCTATCATTGATAAGTCATATTATTAATAGCTTGTATATTTTCTGTATTTAAAAAAAATGGTAAGAAACAAAACAATTAAAGAGTGTTAGACTGGATTAATTATATTTTGACCTCTCAGTTGGTTTCCTTTAACTCATAACTCCTCAGAAAGACCCTTCACACGCTGATGAGCCACTACTTCCGCTCAGAGGAGGGTGGTGAACGCTCAGTGTGCCTTGCCTTTGGCTTTCTGTCTCTGCTCGTAGCCATGCTGGTGCTGGTGGTCAGAGAGGACTACCTGGAGTTTGGCCTCGAGTCAGGCTTTTCCAATCTGTTTGACAACCTGGAAATCTTTGTCAAACAGCAGGGCTATGCCGACTGGTCGTAAGTATCTGTCAGTTCAAAGAGGACTTGCAGCTGAAATAGGGATTTGAAGGAAGAACTTGGGGTATTAAAATTGATTGTCATTTCATCTTGTATTAAGGGACATCTCTTTGATTTAGTACAATACATGAGCTACGCTGAACAGGCTGTACTTGGTCTCAGTTATTGTTGGTGGTTGTTTTGACTTCAGTATCCCAGTGACCAAGCTGACGGTGAAGCTCGGTCTGGCTGCCTTCTGTGCTTACATCGGAGCTCTCCTGGCCTTCCCCGGTCTGCGCCTGGCTCAGACTCATCTAGATGCCGTACAGATGAACTCTGGCCGCCCGCACATCCAGTGAGAACCGTTGCATGAAACATATACCCCTTGTTTTGTGTTAACAGCACATTAGCCATGCTAAGCTCTATGGGCGGTGCTTCTGATGTTTCCTGACAGGATTTTGCTCCACATGAGTTTCCTGTCTCCAGTCATTGTTGTGGTTCTGTGGGTAAAACCCATCGCAAGAGACTTTCTGGCAAATGCACCTTTGGGAAAGACTTCTGTCACAATGTGAGTGCACATATTTGTTCATTTTATCTACTATAGTAACCCTAATTCTTGGACAGAAACGACAATTTATAATGGGCATGTGATGACTCTCTGATAATGTCCTTCTTGCAGAGTGCCCAGTGCAGCATTTGACAGCATGCGTTTGTGGATCATCGTGGTGCTGTGTGTGCTGCGTCTGGGACTGACCCGTTACCACCTGCAGGCCTACCTCAACCTGGCTCAGAAGTGGGTGGAGCAGATGAAAAAGGAGGCAGGACGTATTGCTGCCATTGACATCCAGAGGAAGGTCTGACATGGTTTTAGATTTTAAACTGTGATTCCTTTTCTTTCTTTCTTTCTTTTTTAAACATAAACAGCTAAACAGAGACATTTGAATATTTAAACACTAAAGAGTTGAATTGTCTTGAACTTTTTAATTCAGAATTTGTTATGTCTACTCTACAAAAAAGTAAAAACTCAGTAGGTACCTATGAAGAATAAAGTTAATGTGCTCTTTTCCAGGTTACACGTGTGTTTTGCTACCTGACCGTAGTTACTCTTCAGTATCTGGTTCCTGTTCTGCTCATCCTCTTCTCCACACTGGCACTCAAGGCTCTGGGTAAGTAAAAAAAACTCCCTCAGTCATCACACGCTTGATCTTTTAAAGGAATAGTTTGACTTTTTGAGAAATAGGCTTTCTCCCTTTCTTGCAACGAGATAGATGAGAATATTGATACCAATGTCATATCTGTCCATTAAATATGAACCGACAGTGAGGAGACAGTCGTCTTAGCTTAGCATAAGGTCTGGAAACAGGAAAGCAGCTACTGCTTCAGGCCAAAAATGTTTTCAGCACATAACTCAGCCATAAACAGTGTTTAAAAAAAAAAAAAAAACTCGGTCTGAAAACTGAAGCCAATGCGAAAGTGCAATACCACTTATTGCCACTAGGGGCTGGCTCTTAAACAAACTCTGACTCCAATAGACTCCCATTCAAAAAGTGTCATCTTCTCTCATGGAAACATAGTGGGATGCTACTTGAAATCAGCGTAAAACTGAAACATCACATGTTACACTCTAGATTTACAATAAAATAAACAATTGGTTTGGGGTTCAGGTATCAAATCCCAATCTGTGTGAATCCCATATCAGTTGTCATTAAGTTTAGCTTCCATCGTTCGTAGAAACTGAAGTTATAAATACTTACAGCTCTGAAAGATTTGATTTCGATCTGCTATCACCTGTTGTTGAGTGAGAAGTCAGAAATACTGCGGTCTTTTGAAATGAATTTAGCCTGCCTGGTTAGCTTTTATAACCTGCAGCCACAATCTGAAAATGAAGATATGAAATGTTGTTGTTCACTGGTCGGACTGACAGAAACAATTTTAACATCTTGACATAATCTGTAACACTATTGTCGATTCAAATAATTGTAAAAAAGATGAAAGAGCTGAAAATATTGATTTGATGAATAGAAAGTTTAGCTGGGACTCTCTTGTATTTCTCATGAAGTGAACTTTAAAAACCGGTTCACTGGTGGTCCTAGAGTGACGCTACAGTGATGTCTTTTCACCCACAAACCATCTTTGACAGAGCACAGTCAGCATCTCTGAGCGCACACTAACCAGCCTACAAATTGTCGGCGTAGCGCTTACAGAATTAGCAGTAATTCTCTACAGCTATTGCTTGTGACATCGGTCATCTCGAGAAAGTAGTCGTCAGCACTTACAGTAAATGAGAAGGTGCTTACCTGCATGTTTTCATTATTGGTCGTTACTCATGCCAAGTAATGAGATAAAAGGCTTTATTAGACATCAGCAAGCCTCAAAGCTTGTTGAATCCGTGTATTTTGCCGACTAGGAACTGGATACAAAATATAATTGCTCTCAGGACCAAACTCTTTGAAACAAACAGAATATAATGCTTGTGGTATTGGAAGGCTGATTTAGTTACATAAGCATAGATTCGTGCTTGTTGTTTCTAACTAAGAGACTCTGACTGCTGGTTGTAGGTGTAGTTGTGTATTTACTTGACAGACATGTCAGGGAGTTGTAAAGTGAACTATTCCTTTATTGTCACATCCGGAAGAGTTAGATTAGATTTTTTTTTAATTTTTTATAATAGCTTTCCAACACATATTATAGTGTCAGTGAAAGCTGACAAACAGTGTTTTCCTGCAGGGGACTTCTCCTGGAGTACGGGTGCTGAGGAGACCCCCGGGGTGACACCAGCACTGGTGCTGCCCACTGCAGCACCCGTCCTGCCCGGCGGCGTCGATGAAGATGATGAAGGGGTGGAGGACATGGAGGAGGACATCCAGGCCACAGTAGCTCGTCTGTCAGAGACCTTCACAGCGCTGCGGTCCGTCCTCACTCCTCTCTTCTTCCGAGGTTTCTTCGCCTTCCTCACCTGGTGGGTTGCTGCCTGCCAAGTCATCAGCTCTCTGTTTGGCATCTACTTCCACCAGTACCTCATGCACAACTAAAACTTGAGTGTCACACCTCTCCACAAGCAATGCAAGGCCAGCTCTCGGCTGATGCGACGCTGTTGCAGAGGATGCCTGCAGACAGCAATGGGAATATTTAAATGAAACACAACTACAGACAGAGGGCACCTTGTTTTTGGCCATAACAGAATTTCTGATCAAAGTTGGACACTGTCTGTTGCAATATGGATTGACTACCTTTTAGTCCTTGTAACTTATTGAGACCAGCAGGCTACTGGTATCGATAACATAAATATACCGAAAGAGCTGGGGCCTTTATCACAAAGCAGGTTTAATTTAGTGCTTTAGTAACACGTATCACAAAGTGTAGTTTCCTTTGTTTTGCGTGGTTTCACTGAGCCGACAATTGTTCATTAACCCGCTTCACAAAGCAACTAGCTCAGTTATACCTGGCTTTACTGAACCGAGCATAGTCATGTACACATTCAACATCAAAAGAACTGTGACTGAAATATTTAATAATGGAAAAAAATGACACCCACAACAAACCTATCATGTCATAAGGCTGCTTTTCAGTACAGTGAATTAAAAAGCTGAAGAAATTGAAGGAATATACAGATTTTCAAAATACAGCTCTAGATGAGTGTCAGAATTAGAATCTGTCTTTTTAAATATAGCTTGTTCGGCATGTTTAATGGTCCAAAAAAAAAGAGACATTTTATGTCTTTTTGTGTGTGAACAAACTATTATGAGTGATACGATAAACACTTAAAGGCTCTCCCTGCTGTTCAAAACGAAGTTCAGATTGATGAAGAAGAAAATGAATAAAAGCTAAAGAAGAATAATCTGATCCACATGTTACAGTTATAATTTACTCGGTTAATTCTTTACTTATTAATCAATTGGTAACTTAAGCGCTCAGTTGGATGATAATGTGGCAAACTTGTTATAAATACAGAGTGGGCACATTGTTGTACCAAGATCATTTCTTTTACCTTTCAAAGTTTGCGATTCAACCGCGATATGAAAATGTCCATTAATGTCTCTTTGTGATACAGGCTCCAGTTGCGTCTTTCAGCTACTTTATCTGCATCTTTTCACATGTATCTCTGCCAGTGTTACCTGAATTGTTCTCAATAGAACACGTATATGCTGCATATCTTAAGGTACCAGGGCAGGTTATATTACTTGATCCCGGAGTAGTGAGATGTATTTTTGTGAGGGGCTCTTTGTCGCCCTTAAAGAACCGATTCAAGAGTGCTAAATGTTTTATTTTGTTTTTATTGTTGTCCTTTCCTGCTGTTTTTCCTCCTTTTCCGCAGAGACACTTAGTGGCATCAGATCGAGGCTGCTCTAGTGTAACACGGTTGATCAAGAATGAGTCTAAACTGTAGTTCTGGCTGTGAATCACAGTCCAAAAGCCAAACACGGAGTAGCTGTTGCTTTTATCGAAAAAGTTTCCTTCATTTTTCCAAAGTGCCTGGGAGCTGAAGGGTTTTAAGTCTGTTTTAAAATCTCCTTCCTCCCTGTTCATACATATTTAAACAAGTAGAATCTGTCAATGCATTAAAATTGACACTCCAAACACACTTCTGTTTTACATGTTATTTTCAAGCACTACACATTTGCAACATTTTAAGTTGCAGTGACTTAATTTGCAAGTTTTTAGTCTCTGCTGTTCTTTTTTTTTATAGCCAATAATGTTACATTAATCAAATCCTTCTCTGAATCCGTCTTCATTATGTATTTTATTTATTTATTAATATACATTGCTTCAAATACCTTTTGTCATTTAGAAATGATACAGATTGTGTAAATCTACATTTATTATTCTGTTTGTGAAGCGTTTTGATTTTTAGTGTGTTTTTTTAGATCGTGTGTTTGACTTGAATGCTCTGAAATCATCATACTGTGAAGTTTAAAATGTTGCTTTTTGAGATTTTCTGAATGCATGGTGTGCAAAACTTTGGCTGTAACCTGAATGCTTTTTGTGTGTGTATGTTTGCAGCTTAATAAAAACGTGCACTATTTTCATTTTATTGTAAATGTTAAATTCTGCCCTGCCTCAAGGAGCGTGGGACGTATCGCAGATAAAACGTTTCCTTTTAAGAACTGGTGCTCCAGCTGACAAAAGACATCATGCATTACAATGGAGTGTCTCGCCACAGTGCTGGGTCCTGATCTCTGACCCCAAACTCCTGAGAAGATCATTCTTTAATCACTGAAAATTATTATGAACCTCATGCCCCTCAAGAGTCTGGGAAGATATATATTTGCGGCTGCTCAACTTGGCTGCAGGAGCCGTTAAATTTTCTGGACATCATCCAATTTCTGGACAATATTTCATTTGTCAAGTTGCACTGAATGTACAAATTCTATTTGACAGTGCAGCTTAAAATCATTCAAACTAGAGCTATAAGCTTTAAGGCATAACCAAAAAGATTTACATGGCAGTTGTGTAGCACAAGTTGAGAAACGTGACCTTTCACCAGCACAAAACTGGAGGGGCTCCTTGTCTGAAAGCTGACATGATTTATTGGTGATATCAGATGACTTCCACGTCCAATCAAAAGACACAAAGGTCCTCCAATTTAGGGCGGGACAGGTGCCTCACTGTTTTTTTTTTATGTGCACTGGGACCTGCTTCACTGGATGATATCAGCAATCACAAAGCCACTGAGAAGTGAACAAATTTGGCAGTGCACCAACTAACGAGCCAGACATCTCGGAGAGATTAAAGGAAATTTAAAGGGAAAGTGTTGCTGTTCGGTAACATGATTCAGGAGCACATTTATAAGTAACATCTTCACCCAGCATGACCAGTCAAGCTCTGTTCCTCTCTGGTTGTGGGTGAGAGTGGCCAGCCTAATGAACTGAAAGGTGACAGGGCTGACATGTTTACATAATCACATTACTTATGTGCATCTGTGCTAGAGGCCTAGAACCTCTTCAGTCTGCTCTGTGGACTGCAGCAGGCCAAGTCAGGCAGCCATGGCTGGCTGTGGTTGCTATAGAGACCAGGATGTGTGTGGGCGGGTGTGTGCTTGCACAGGACCCAGACATGCCCTACAGACTGGGCCCAGCCTGGTCTCAGGGGAGCAGACCAGACATGACCCCAGTGAGAGTCTCTTTTCATTTAGGGAGGAGAGACGACAGAGATGGACCAGGGCTTCGCTCCTCCATGTTCCCCCCCTTTGGCTATTAGTTGAAATGGAAAGGAAGGCAAATGCTCCATAGGGGTAGCATAAGAAAACACTCTGGCATAGTTACCGAGAGACAACCAGCTGTGGAAATGAGCCTTTTTGAGCTGAATGTATTTCTTTTTTCTTTTTTTTTGACGACATAAAGGTCTGCAGGCTTTTAAGTGGTCCATTCGTGTTGCTCTCATTTGGTGGCTGCGTGGTGAGCTGCCTGACAGGGCCCTGACATGATAATGAGGGAGTGTGTGCGTGTGTTCAAAAGATGGAACGAAGGTGTGTACCGCGAAATAAATGGACACATGAAAGCTACACAGTGGAGGGCATTTAATCTGCCTTAACATTGAATGTACATTAATGAAAACAACACAGGCAACAGAATCATATTTTTTCTCTCTAAAAAAAGATAATAAACTAAACGTCCTTTGTTGAAAAAAAAATCAGGCCAGGGCAAACATACAAATTAAAATGTCTTTATTTAAAAGGAATCACAACAAATGTCAAATAAAAATCCGCCTCTGTTCTGTTAGTGAAGCATTCAGCAAACATGAAAAGGATTCAGTCCAAAACATCTGAATACTGATAACTTGGTATTAATCCACGTTAACTGCATAAAAAATAAAAGGAGAGCTAATTCTACTGCAAAACTTCACAAGCTGGCTCCCTAAATCTCTGCAGAGTTTGTCATGCTGTCTTTGCTGAACGCCGCCAGGGTGACATCATTGAACTTGGGTCCTGTCCTGGAGATTCATTAGATAATAAACCACCCCAAAAGTAAAGGCAGGTGCTCTCTGCTCTGCACTTTAATCCCCATCAGTGTGACAATGTAAAGTAGGATGACCCTTTGTGGACGACTAGAAACAACCTGAATTTTGACAATATTTTGTCAATTGCCAAACATTATATGTAAAACTAAAACACGTACACAAACTGGTTAAATGAAACCAGATGAAAATATGAATATTTAGACTCATTTATTACACAGTGTCTCACATATCTCAAAATATTATAAGCTTAGTAAACTCTACAATATGCACTAAGTGAATAAAGCCCTTCAGAAAAAAGCAACAGACTTTAATATTACTGGAATCCAATTAGACCAAATATAGACAAATACAAACATCTTTGGCTGCCGCAGTATTTGAGTGCAATTCATAGGGATAGTACTGATACACTTTGGTCTTGGGCTGCCATCAGTTTTGCTACTGACAAAGTAAAAAGATAAAACTATCATCATTTGGAGGCGCTCTACAACTAAAGCTTAAAAACAAAACTGAAAAGAAACCATTTTTAAACTTCTCTTTTAAAACCACTGATGGCCAGAATATTTTAGGATGGATTGATTATTTTTCAAGTCTGTCTTGAACAAAACCAACATGTCCAAACTCTGGAACAGCTTTTGGCTCCTGTAAAAAGTTCCCGTTGTTCACACTGGCCTGAGGAGAAGCTCTCTTAATGTGAATCTATTGGAAGAGATGAAGACCCAAGATCTACAAAATCCAAGATTTTTTTGTTACTCTACAGAGGACACGTTTGCTTTTGTATCAGATTGTGCTGTACAAATAAACTTGACTTTACTGTCTCCTCACCAAAGCACAGCAATGAGGCATTGTCTGAACAAACCCAAAGAAGAATTTTGACCCTTGAAGCCTACTGTTTACTGAATTTTAGATTGAATCTTTAAAAAAAAAAAAAAAGACATCAGATTTAATCTCCCATTATTTATCTCATTAACATGCCATGATGGAGGCTATACTTCTCAGACAAAAGGAACAACAGTGGCAACCAAAAACAGATCAGCATTGTTTAAAGACAGGCTTGAAAAAAAATGCAACCCTATCGTTTAAAATGCCCTCTTGTAGAGGGACATTTCCCTATCTCCAGAAAACCTAAGCCTCCTGTAATATTTCTATACCTGTTGTCTAATTAATCAACTCAACTCAGCTTTATTATTAAGCACCTTTCATACAAGCAAGCAGCCCAAGGTGATTCACATTAAAACAACGCACAAAAAAATGTACAGCTGTTTTCCAATTTTCACACCTAAATAGGTCAAGCGCTGAACTACTCAGAACGTTTGTTGATCTGAAAGCCAAATACGTTTGCAGATGGATTTTGCACTTTTGGAGAAACTCAGTTGGTCCCGCTGTGCTGACTGCAGCAAAACCTCAACAAAGTCACAGAACAAAACAAACACATTTTAAATTCTTCACATTAGCTCAACACAGAAAACTAAACCTAACCAAACGAAAAGCAAAAGTCTGTCTATCTCCTCACGGGATCAAGCAAGTGATGCAGAGAAGAGTTCTCCACTGCCCAGGAGAGACCAGCTCTGTGTGAGGAGACAAAGAGAGGCGTTCCTCTCTGGGATGACGGGGCCACATCAGCCCCGTCTGGTTTTGTTGGAGGATAACTGTTGAATGGGAGATGGTGGTAGACTGCAGCAGCCGGCTATCTCTGCCAGCCGTCACTCATCTCTAACTGCCTGAGCGGCTGCCCTCCTTCCTCCTCGTCTTGCGGGTAGCAGGCTTTGGGGAACTCCTTTGTCCCATTGGTCGGACGGTTTTCTGGAGGGGTATGGCGAGCAGAGTCGGGGTTGCTCATTGGAGAATGCTGCCTGAGGTGGTGCAGAGGAGGGGAGGTAGGTGAGGACATGTGCTCGGGAGAGGTACGCTCCGATTTGATGCTGAGGGTGAGGGAGGGCAGATGTGGAGAGGTTGAAGAGCAAGACTGAGAGGGGAAGGAGCACCCCCCACTGGACATCCTGGAAACAACAAGAGGGAGGACCAAAGCAAGTTGAACACTGAGTTGAGGTCATCAGTTCTGCAGCTAAAGGGCATCAAATGCAGCTTCATGGCAATTGGATGCAGTTGAAAACATAAAAAAACAACAACAAAAAAACAGTTTGCGAATGAGGCATTTGAAATTCATCCACTTTGGATTAGAATACTTCTTATCCTGCATATAAACAACAAGTAGAAGCACCAGAATGTGCGGGATTCCTTATTGTGGAAAAAATACAGCAGAAGCTTACTTTAACATTACTAAACAAAAACTTTCCAGATTCAAATAATATATCTATTTTTTCATTTAAATTAATTAAATTTAATCTTTTCCTATAAATTATAATTTGTAATCTTTCTTATTTTACTTATTGAACACTTTTTTTGCTTTAATTATTACAAATTTTTCATCTCTAGTATTTCCTTTTAATTCATTCTTTTCTCTTTTGTTTTATTCTGCTCTGTTCTTTTTGATCATCTATCAAATTTAATTGTCACCCCTTTTCTTTTATGTAAAAATACATATATTTTGTTTCCCCTGTTGTTGTTCATTCTGACTTTTAATCATTTTGTTTTGCATGTTAATTGGTGACTTTATTGTTGTTTTTTTTTAGTGGCAATCAGTATATGTTTGCCTTTCTGAATTATGTAGGCTCTTGTAAATATGAAGAAATGTTTGCTGCTGTTTTGTACCTGTTGAGAATTTAATTAATTGAAAAGTTGCACGCAAATGCCAAAAAAGAAAACATTGTGGGAGCAAACACCAGTGTGCAGGTTCAAATTTTTGACCGGTGACTCCATATTTTATCCACATAGTGGATATGGAACGTCCATAATAATATATAATATTCTTACCCAGGACTTATATGAGGCCCATGGGGCTCCTGAGGCGGCTGTGCTGGTTGCCAGGGGTTCACAGTTCCTCGTTGTAAACTAACAGACTGATAAAAACCAGGCTGGCTGTAATCTGGAAAGAAAGAACCCACATGGATTTAAAATAATGATAAAAAAACCAAACAAATGGATTTTCATAAAACAGATTCAGTGAAAGGAAGGAAAGATTATCCTAACTTCACTGCAAGACTAGTTTGACATTTTGAGAAATATCCTTGCTGAGAGTAAGATGAGAAGAGTAGTAGTTTATTTATGTAGGCTACAGTAAATATAAAAGCTCCAGTCAGCAGCTGGTCAGCTTAATATAGTTTAGCATAATGTAAAGACTTCAACTCACAAATTAACATTTAATATCATGTTTGTTTTTAGTCTGTACAACTGGGAGTGTGCGGGACTATTTCAGGTCTGGGTGTAGCAACAACAGGAATGTTGTCGTCACTGCGGCGTTGCCAGGAAACCAGCAGAAACTCTTGGAGGTCACTGACACTGCACAAACCTCCGGTGCAACCACAACTTGACGTTTTTTGAAACAAATTAAACAAATGAGCAAAGACGTGTTAACCAGTGCGTTTCAGAGCTGGTCGGGTTTTTTTTTTTTATGCAGCTGAACAGAGCCAGTCGGGGTGTTTCCTCTTGCTGACATGCTGTCTTTATACTAGGCTAACCGAACCGGCTGCCTGTGGTGGGTTCATTTTTACTGTACAGAATTGAGAGTGGTATCAATCAGCAGGAAAGTGAATAAGATTATTTCATAAAATATCAAAGTAGTGCTTTAAAATACCTTTTCAATGGCAATGTTTTTTTTGTGGTTTTTTTTAAACATTCAGTAGTCATTTGTAGTTTCTGTTTTCTATATTGAGCACAGAACAGACGATGCTGAGAAGACGTACCAGGGCCTCCAGGGGAGGGGAGGCCATACCCTCCCAAACTGTGACTCAGCAGTCCTGCCTTCCCCATGGTGACCATGGAGCTGCTGCTGTGCAGGCCCTGGTACAAGAGACCCCTCTGATGATCAAGGAAACAGAAACAGTCATACTGAAAATCGCGAGTTTGCCGTGATATAGTGATGTCACTGTATACACACACTATGTAGAACTTGTGAATATAACTACGAGAGGTGAGATTAAGTAAAAAAAAATTTAAAAAAAAACTGTGAACCTACTCGTGCAAGTTTGCGGAACAATTTGCAGGTATCAGCACACGAATTGAGTTCCAATGAAGAACTTGAGGTTTTAGAGGCATAGCTGCTCACAGTACATGTTAGATTCACTGACACCTATTTGTAACAGCTACTTACAGCAGAGTTGTGGTTCGCACGTGTGGCCCCCACGGCCTGATTAACAGCATCTGCCCGCAGGTTCTCACTGCCCAGGTTCAGAGGAGGGCTTTTCATGTCCAGAGCTCGATTCAGATTGCCGTGGGAGAACACGGAGTAGCCGATACCTAACCAGTGAAAGAAAGGAGCAGGAAGTGAAAAGAGACCTAAGGTTTCACTTGCAGAGCGATCATTTGTTTTCTGTGATACATTCTTCACATCACACTGCTGCGATCTACAAGTGTGATAAAAAAAAACAAAAAAACTTCTGTTTTGTTTGACCTTTGAATTTGATCTTTACAAAACAATGGTTAGCTACTGTGTTGTTTACAAGTTTGACTGTTTTTTTTTTACATATTCCAATGTATTGACGACATGACAGAAGTGATTTTGAACTGATCAAAACCAAAAACTTTTGTTCATGTAACTGATCAGGGTTTAATGACATCACAGTGCATAATTCGAATGGTAAAAGAGGCTAACATGACAGACAGGTGTGATACATTGTAGAAACCACAGAACTGGTTATAGCTGCTGTCACACTGGTGGAGGGCCGGTTTCACAAAACAGGCCGACTGCATGTGTGGATTAGTGCACGCACACACACACACACACACACACACACACACACACACACACACACACACACACACACACACACACACACACACACACACACTTCCTGTGAGTTCACAGCCAGCTGCACAGATGGTCGACTATGCACATGTGAATTTCACAGCAAGAAAGGCTTTAGGAGAAGTTGATGGATTTCCGTGCGTAAAGATTTGCCTCTATTTTAAGCCAGAAAAATACTAGTTGTTCAATATTTAGGTGACAAAGTGTAACGTTCTGACTAAAGAACTGCATGTCTTCAATACCATTAGGTTAAAAAAAAAAAAACAAGTATTATTCAGCAGAATCTGCACATTATATTTTGTAGTGAAACAAGCTGATCTGGATCTAAACAGTTTAATCAATATACATAAAAAAAACAGCAGAGAAATTGGATTATACATTAAGCTAAATAGTAACATGCTTTTGCATACACAAGATAAATTCCAATAATTATTTCACCTTGTAGTTAAAAGGGTTTTGGTACAGTGTTTCCTTAGACCTTCCAGGCTCACCTGCATGTGGAGACATGAATGCAGTGTGCGTGTGTGGTGCAGCAGGACTAGCAGAGCCGGGTCTGGAGTTCAGAGATTTAAACCCTGGAGGTCTGTGGGAAGTCACGGCGGATCCAGAAGAGTTGGGGAAACTGTTCTCGCAGCCGGCCGACACCAGGAACTGCGTCTCCGGTGAGAGCAGGGATGGAGCCTGAGGAGGAAAGCACATATCATAATAATAGTATGACACAGAAACTGGTCATGGCTAAATATTTGATCCGTTTCAGTTAATTAGAAAGGATAAAACTAAGTAGGATTGGCATCAGAAATCAACTGGTGGATTTTCTTCCTTCATAGTTTCAGCACGTTTTGTGTGTGAATGTGTGTTTGTGTTGAATGTAGAGCAGAAGTGTGTGTGGACTGACATAGAAGCGTTGGCGAGCCACAGAGAGATCCATGCCCTCACTGAGAGGATATTTGTCTGCTGCCACCTGCATGCTCTCCTCACTGTCGAGCTCTGAGCCGTCGAGGCCGAGGCCTTTCCTGCGCAGGGTCTGATGCAGAACAGAAAGTGCACGTGGAAAATTACCCACAATGATACCATGACGGTTTAGAGCCACCTGAAATTCTTGGTTACACTTCCTGCCTGAAATTCTAATAATAATTTTTGGAAGAAAGTGCATTATAACAACTCTTGAATTCAACACTGAGTCATAACTAACTTGACTGTCATGTCAGAACTTTGTGTATCAAAACTCTTCCTTCACTTAGTTTACAGCACCTCCAGTATGTCCGTGTTGGTGCGGCTCTCGTGCGGCTCACTGTACTCGGTGTATTTCAGCAGCACTTTATCCATGTCTGTGCTGGCGTACTGGAACAGACGGTTGGTGCTGTTGAAGATGATGAGGGCGATCTCACAGTCACAGAGCACGCTCAGCTCATAAGCTTTCTTCATCAGACCAAACTTACGCTTGGTGAAGGTCACCTACGACGGAAAAAACAAGAGGTTTGTGTCATCGTGCTTTTTAACGTCAGCTCAAGACTTAGAAGTGTACTGGCACATTTAAGAGTAAATAAGTAATCAATTTGAGCACTTGGGACAAATTGATTAGTTAACATTACAGTTTAAAAAAAACAATAAAAACTTTTTTGTGCCGTTTAAAAAAAAAGACAGCACAAAATACTACGGGTGAAATTTTAAAAATATCATGTATTCTCTAATGACACCCAAAAATCCAAGCGGATCAATTGCAAATACTAAAAATCTTAACTGTCAAGTATGTTTATTGCCTAAAAATCACAAGTTCATCCCGGGGGATTTAACAATCTGCACAGCAACACTGTCTATCCTCTGACCCTCTGTTCAGATAACAGAAAACTCCACAAACAAACAAACCTTATCACCACAAAACATGTCGTCTTTAAGATCAGATATGAGAAACAAATTGTGTTTAGCTGCAGTCTGAACACAGTTAAAGAAGTTTCTCTGGTTGTCTACATTGACTCTTTGTGTTGATGTGTTTTCTTTTTAAAATAACATCCAAGCTGTTTCACATCAACATATATTCATCTAGAACTTACATTCTTATTAACATGTCAAGAGGCTATGAACCGCAGTGTCGCGCAAACATGATCTCGTGTCTGAAAAACACAAACTACCATTATACTGTAATCTGTGCTATCACATTCATCCTCCATCAAACCGATATATTTTTTTTAGGTTTCGTCAGCCTGTTAGTTTGCTCAATTTGCTCAGTGTTGAAGAACAATCAAAGTATCCCTCCAAGTATTTTGTTAAATTTAAAGCAATGGATCAATGTACGAGCTTTACCTCTTGGCAATAGATGATTCAAAATGCTTGAATTTACACCCAGAAATTATACGTGCTACAATTATTTTAAAATATAACTATAGTCCCAGAACTGTTTGTCATCACACTAAATACTATAATGTGATATTTCCTCTGTCATGCAGGACTAAGAAATGTCCCATGTCCTTGCCACACTAAACATACTCAACACATTTACATTTCAATCAGTACAGCTATCAAATTGGGCGTTATGTGTGTGCACTGCTGTGCTTGATTTAACGACTACAGTATCTGTGCAGAGTGATGCGTCTACTCTACATTCTGCTGTGTATCTTGCACAAAAAATATGCCAGGTAAAAATGTAGAAAGATGTCCATCACAAGTCCCCAGAGTCCCAAGTGATGTCTTCAAATGTCTTGTATTATCTGACTAACGGTTCAAAACCGGAAGATATTCTGTTTTTAAATATATACAACAGAGAAAAGCAGCGCATAGTTGAGAGATTGCGACCAGGAAATGTTTCGTATTTTTACAAAGAAAAAGTCTCAAAATAGTCACTTTATAATTTTCTGTTGATCGCTTAACCGTCTAGCATTTCAGCAAGGAGAGCTACTGTAATATGACACTGTGCAAATATTGTTTGGGCAAATGTATTGTTAAAAAGTTTCTAATGCGAATTACATATTGCATGTAGGCCCACCTGTCTATTCCTCTGATCAAGAATACGCGAAATTTGTATTTTCTTTCTTCCCATTTTTTCTTCTTACACTCTGACACCTGTGAAAACAGAAAAAGAAATGATTTAGGATACAATATACTTTCATTACCAACATTCAAACTGCTGTAGTGAACACCCACATTGATAAATATGACCTGAAACAAGTTACAACCTTTCCTCCTCTAGATCACAGAACGCTAAAGCTGGGTGACAAATATGTCTTGAGGCTTAAAGTTATGTTTGTGTGCAGTTGAACTGATTCATTATTGCGCTGAATGTGAGCCTTTCAGGGGAGAAATGCATCAGAACAAATGAACAATACTATTTCTCACATTCATATAATTTTGGTGGGAAAATGTCATCCGTTTGGTTTCGGTGACTCAAGTCCCTTCCCCGTGGTAGTGGCAGGCTGTTTATTTTTACCACCATGAGGCGATGCAGTCTAAAGTTAGAGCGGCTCTTGCCGGGCCAGGAGTCCACACAGTGACACCCTCGCAGTCTGGGTTACCCCGGGGCCAGCAGCACAGTGCTCGACTACACCACATGGCCCCAAGAGACAGGGTTAAAAATACAGACCACGGCTCCTTTTAAAGGTTCAGCGGGCAATAGCTTGAAACCAAACAACCGAAGGAAAACAGTGTGTTTTTGAAAGATGGCTGACACTAAAAGCCACCCACTCCTCTCTCATGCACAGCCAGGTCAGAAAAAAAGCAGGATTTGAACGCAAAAACGTGGATGAATGGTGGTTGGCTTGAGAATGTCCATTTTTGAAACTCACACCAGTTGTTTTTCTGGGTCTAGTAAACCCTGCCCCCGTAGGACCGTATAGAACTAGAATGTAGAGACAAACTTGAAATCAGAGTTTCACTGACACTCTTTGCATCATAGGAGACAGCCATTAAGTCACTTCACTGCAAAACTGTACAACACTAAATCAAATGAATACATACATTTGTTAACGTCCATTTTGCACTCACTATCAGCCCAGGAGATACGTTAAGTGATGGTTGGACTCTGCTGACCTGATCGTGCAGTACTTCTCCAAAGCCCTGAGGAGTTTTCACTGGTTTTCCCCTTAATTCTAGACATGTATCGGACTTCTCTATATTTAGTTGCCTGCCCCTCCTGATGGTGCCTGAGCGGATATGGCGCCCGTGTTCCCACGACCCCTAAAGTGCCCGCTGTCCCTCAACGTAAACTTGGCACACAGGCATCTAGGGCATTTCTGGAAGAATCCACCACTTTGCCCTCATGATTACCTTATAAAGTCCTATGATCTCTGCTGCGCTGAATATGCTGCAGAGACAAGACACACCTCAACAGTGACAGCTGAAGACATCATCGCCACAATGTCTCGATGGTAAAACAAAGCTGGCAGCAGTTAACGAGGACCACAAATGGAAGAGCATTGGTCTGGTAACTAACAAATCAGCTACCACAAAGAACACACACCAAGGCAAGCTGTTCTGTTTTTTTGGATGAGAAGTGAGACCATTTAACCTCAATTGAAGCCACGTTAAAGGTGAGATGAGAGGGAAGTTCAACATATGTTCCAATCAGGGCAGGCAGATCTTTATCTCAGGGTTTTACAGAAGGTTCCTCTCCTCTCAGATATAACCAATTGACAACTATCAGAACCACAGACAGCCCTGTTAAAACACATGAGCAGCTGCATAAATATAGCTACACCTCCATGTGAACAGCATGGAGTTCGCGGTAGAACGTTGTGTGGTTTAGTAGGTTTGTCGAAAGCCTAAAAGCTGAGACAGGCAGGAAAAATCTGGTTGTGCCTCCCTGCTAATTCTGGACATTTTCCCATATGACAACTGCCATTTGAGGTCTGTGTACGCACAGAACCAGCCATGCAGCATGCAGCCACCGCTCATGACCTTGCATCTCCAAGGTCAGCTCCTGAACGTATCATCTCTAAAAAAAAAAAAAAAGTGGACATGAAGATGTTTTTGTTTTTATTTGCTCATTTGTTTGCAACGCCATTAACTAGTCCCAGAGGTACTAAAATAAAATGTTAATGCAAAACAGAATCACTGTCTGTCCTGTAATAGTGAAATAATTGCACACCTATTTTCTCTAGGGAGAGACGGCACCTTTGTCGGATGGTTTCCCAAAGGCGAGACAGTGGAAAACACTGAGCACAGACACATAGCAGGGCACCAGTAGCTTAGCTCTCTGAAATACCCTGGGATCTTCTTACTGATCACTGGGGAGCTCTCTTTGACAACACATGCACCGAAAAGCTTGCACACCAACAGAAGAGATCCTTTCAATTTGCTTGATCTGTTCTGATATTGTAGAGCCCACTGGGTGTTTTTCTTGCTGCAGTGAATTGTATGCATGACTGAGAATGGAAATAAGCAGGGCATTTCTAAAGTATTGGGGGTTCTGCTTCAATGGTTTTCCTTCCATGAGTCATTCAGAGCATGGTGGCTTGTAAATGTTTCAGTAACTTGGTAAACACGTGTAAGCATATTAGTCAAGGAAGCCAATGACTTATTCTGTGGCGGCAAAGCAAATTCCACTGGTCAATTTGCAGTGCTGGTCGTTAATTATAGCTAAATAACCAAATTAATATAACCATAAAGTTACTTAAAGGTTTTGCATCTGCTGTAAAATATTATTTTCCATTTATTTAGATGTGTTTTTCTTAAAAAAATGAAAGCAATCAAAAGAAAAACTGTACCTAATATGATCCATTACACTAAGACATCTGACACATCTGAAATCTAACAGCGTTAACAGTATTCCCTGTTTTAGTCACTCTTAAAAGTCTCATCAAAGTTCTGTGTTTAGACGGCAAAATGTGAAACCAGGCCCAAACCTTTTTTCAGAAATAATCCAAACCCCATTTGTATGATACACATAATACGATACATATACATCCTTGCAAATCCAGGTTGAAAAGGGTGAATTGTAAGTTTGAAATGTTCAGGGCACAGCATAACTCATTCAAATTGAAACATGTCTCAAGAAGTGAAAGGCTTTCAGGTAACATTTTTGTTTCTCAGTGAATTTATCACACTCCGCGGCCCATGACAGAAGTTTGCATCGCGAGGATCTCAACCTAAACAACGCTATTTTTTATATTACAGTTAAAGTGTCTCTACCTAATTTGGGGGATACACAAATGTCTGTGCGTTTGTGTCATCTACGGGGTCAGACAGTTTATGTGCTCACCAGGCCTTTGCAGAATAAATGGTGAGGAAATATTTGTCTAATTTTAACTGGAGATAATTGAATTGCCTTGATATTTTTGATAGAGCCAAAGAAGCAACGGTACACGCAAGCATGAGCTGAACATTTGATCTTTCCATAAATAGAGAAAAAAAAAAGTTTTCTGGGACTTTATAAAATGATCCACGGGAGGAACCACGAGAGGGAAACTTCTTTTAAAACGGCACAATGGCAGAAACTACATTTCCTTAAAAAAGTATCATCTTGAGCCAATATTGTCACCTCGTTAAAAAACATCATTTTTAAAGAGGTAACAATTTTGAGGTCAATTGCACAAATGCTAATTTTGAATGAGACTGAGCTGTCAGATGATTGAGAAGGCAACAGGTTGAAGAGATAAGAGAGATCTATCTATCTATCTATCTATCTATCTATCTATCTATCTATCTATCTATCTATCTATCTATCTATCTTTCTGTCTTTCTATCAGAGGGGGAATTATGCTATATTTTTAATAAAGAATAAATTCGGAACAAATTGAGCCGAGATGCTTCTTAAAGTCCAACCAGTCTGTGCTGAATGAAATCAAACAGTCATGGGATGTCTCTGTCCAAATGACGAGAAAACATTTTGCACAGCAAGAAGCTATTTGGCCCTAAAAATAAATACAGTAAAAATACATAGCTGAAAAATGTTTGTTGATAATTAGGCCTAATAAATTGCTGACGTCATTCAAAATAGACCATTCAAAAATAGCCTGTCTGTCCCCGGGTTGCCAAGCACCCCTGTCTAATATAACCTCCTCTATGGGCAGCTTTCAATAACACAGCAACAGGTACTTTACGAACAGCTGTGTCGTGAAATCTGCCACACAGGAAACACAAGGAAACTTTACTGATTTGCCTTGAAAACCGAAATAAAAGAAAATAAATCTAAACACGCACGCTTAAAAACAAAAACGGAGCATCTGGTCTCACCTGTTCCTCGATGTCCCTATTTTCTCTGTTTACTTCTGTGAGTTTCACCCGCTTGATGGAGACCAAGCAAACGGGAAAAGTTGCAAATAAGAAACACAGATGTCTGAAAAGAGCAGGAGGGGGTCTGGCCGTATGATGCCGAGATATTCACCTGATGCAGTGGCAGCGGGTGGTTCAGGAGCGCTGCTTTCCAACAGCTGGCTGCTGCAGCCCGCCTCTCTGTCACCCTACACCGCCTCCTCGGCCGTGTCATTGGACGCACTCCTGCGCCTCCCATCCGCCTTCAGGCGCATCCGTCACTGTGCAGGCAGTCAGCAAGTTTACAGAACAAGTTACAGTTATACCTAAAGTTATTCTTTTAGTTCAAGGCCACGGAAAGATCCACATGACAGACGATTTATTGTCCCAAGAAGACCTTTAAAAATATGTTTGCTTTTGTGTATAATTTCTACACCACGGGGCTAGTGGTGACAGTATAGGCAGTGAAAAATGCTCTTGTACATGAACAGTCCCCTTAATTTTGGGGATGGAAAATATGAAATCTAAACCATAAAAAAGTGTAAATGTGTAAATAAGGAGAAGCAATTAAGCGGGATAGCGACAATAATAAATAAATAATAAAAAAATTCCCCTCGGGGATTAATAAAGTATATACATACATACATACATACATACATAATTCAAAAAGATAGGCTTTAAAATGAGGTAATTCGTCTTTTTTTTTTTTTTTTTTTTTTTTTGCTTTTTGCTTGTGGCCACCAAATAGCCTATAAACAGTGCTCGAAGTGAGCCGGTACTCAACCTGCAGTAGCCTTCACTTCGTATTATTTTCTTCCCATCAATTAATCTGGGCGATTCGTAACGCCCCTAAATAGACTGCATTACCCAGGGGGCAATGCGTGACGCTTACCTGCTTCCGTTCTGGCGGAGTGCTTTTCTCTGTCGGTAGCTCGTCCAAGGAATGTAACATTAACCTTGCAGTAATGTTGGCCAAGAGCCTGGAGAGCACCCAAAAAAAAACACGAACAGTCAGACAATGACACAATGGAAGTATTAAAGTAAAAATCATATCCCTTTTATATTTAGTCTATGATATATCCATCAAGTTCTAAATGCAGGCATAAGAAAAACCAAAACAGTGCAGCTGCACTTCAGTGTAACCCCAGAACAAAAAGGGCCATCTCTGTAGTATGTCAACATCTTCCTCCCAAACATGGTCAGTGCTTGCTGAATTCACGCTACCATCAAATATTAAATTGGATAATGAACCGAGTTCATTTGAGAAAACCGGCTAAAGTCACCATCAATCGAATGCTACAACTTCCTGTGTCAAATTCAAAACCCCTGTTTCAAATCAAAAGCTCTCTAGTGTTTCAAAATGTCCTCCTGATTAAATACATTTATTTTGTGAACATTAGCGATATCTCTGACTGGGTCCATGTTTTATTCACTGTTGAAAGTCAGGGTGTCATACTTAATAATTTGTTGTGACTGGTCGATACACACAAAAACATGTGACTTCCGGCACTGAATATAAAACAGTGTCTGCTTCAGTGCCGTTGTCACACAATGCAAAAATTATTTCCACTTTCAAACTCTTTGACCTGAATATTTGACGCCCAACGTCCGACAATTATTCAATATTAAAACATGTCAATTATAAAAGCAAAGGTCAGTGAAAAAGACAGAAAATAAAAGCTGTTTTTGTTTTATTATCAGTTATTCCTTGCCCAGATTTTAATTTAAAGACTCCTATCTGGGGGATGTCAATCCAATCATTGGAAACCGCTGCCTTAATGCCTTTTTAATCATGTATGTTTGGTTAAAGAGGCGCATCATGACCTAATGGCATTTCAATTTCGTATGAGATTTTTTTCATGACCTGAAAATTCCATATTAGAGTATTAGAGTATTTTATAGAAGCGGTGACATAGTTAAATTAAATAAATCAATCATTTGGGGGTATCGTTTGTTAAAGCAACAATATTTGGAGAGGAAACCTCAGAGTCTTTCATAACACAGGGTTGCTGGATAAAAAATAACAGCGGTATAGTGGCCTGCATTCTCTCCACTGAAGTGCCTTTTAGTAGTTCACTGAATACCAAATTAATCCATGTCATAAACATTCAGTCTCTTCATCAGTAGATGATGGGATCACAGAGAATTTAACTTGAGACTATAACTGTAATTTTGTCCCGTGAATATGGATAAGACACAAATTACAAAAACCAAAAGGCTTTAATTCAATACCACTCCACCATTAGTTACAAAAATAGCAGAGTTCAAGCACCAGTTTTCTGGTAATCTCAACAAACATTTAACATACAGAAGCGGAGAATACAATATATGCTCTGAGGCTGCTGTAGAATCATATAACTGTTTCTGTTTTTGAGTTCAGCTCCTGTACTAAATCAACCATGGATACATACAGATAGACATGATTATGCAGTACAACCTGTAAGCTCGAGAATGCCATGTGTCCTGCTACATAGTCCAATCAGATTTGCTGTTCTTATTAATGAGAAAACCTGGATATATCACTGATGAAAAGTGTGGAAATTAAAATGATGGAAATCAAAGCGAAGGCACTAATGGAAAGCAGACGTGCTGTCAGCTTAATAGATATATTTAGAGGTAATAACTGAATCACTGCATGAGCTGCATTATTGACTATTTTGGGATGTGACACAATGTAGGCTACTCCTAAAAATAATGTTAGCACAGATCATCTGTGTAAGTGTGGATAACAACTCTATTTTTCTCCCTCACACACAGACAAACATATTAACATGCACACATAGACACACAGAGCTATACGTACGCACAAACACACACAGTTCCAGATCCCCAGAGGTGGCTCAAACTGTTCATCTGATGCAATAGTTAGCAACATCCCAGCAGACTGCCACAGCCTTTACCTCCAGGATTCATCTGCGTGGGCCTCGTTGAGCCGATGGAGAATACAGCAAATCCCCATCTGTAAATACAGTGAGCTAATCACCTGTAGCAAAAGGGAAATTATATCTTTCCTCAGTTTATTTAAGACTAGTTGCACATTTCTTCTTAACACTGAGAGCTTCATTAATGCGGAGAATGAAGGCGGAATCACAGCCACATTCACACATTATTTAGAGCTACTGGTGAATACACACGGCTAGAGCCATGAGGGAGAAGCTGTAGAAAGATAAAAGTGCCTTTGAGAACTTTCCGTATCAAGTCCATTTTTTTTTTTTTTTTTTCATTTTCCTGAAACTTCTCACTTCTGCTTTCGACAAGATCAGTCACAGCCCTTTTAGACCATGTGGTGAAGCTGTCGAATTTAGAAATAGCCTCTATGGTCAGTGTACATGTGTGAGAGCAATTGTTCACATTGTGTACCTTTATAGCTTCATTCTTATCTACATCTCAACAGAATAAGGGTTACACCTTTGCCTCCCCACCACCACCGGCCCCAACCTCTAACAGAACAATAAGGCCTCTGTTAACACAAGTCACAGACTCAAAGTATGTCATGGTGCTCGTAGACCAGTGGTGTGTAGCCCATATGAAATACATACATATATTTAAAATCTATCTGATTAAATCGGGCAAATTCTCGACAATTAAATATGCACGTAAAAGTAAAGATGAGTTGATGAAAAAAAAAAATTCATCTCTGTTAAGCTGTGCATGCTTCAAAGGCAACTTTAGCAAATACTTAATTAGATTCACCCTGAGGAGCTGGACTAAGAATACAAGTGATACTCTACAATGAACAAGGGTTTTCTGAGGTCACTGCCCTGCTGCAAATTCCTCAGATGTTTGCAGTAATGTATACCTGACGTGGTCCCACAGCTCCACAACAATTTAGGTCTTTTTTAAACGTTTGATTTTTGCTTTATTGTCACTTTAAATCATATTATTATTATTATTATTATTATTATTATTATTATTATTATCATCATATGTAGTGCACCTCCGTTTTTCTCTTGACAACAGGCAGTCAAATAGCCTGTTAAAAGGGTTGCAGTAATCCTTTAATCACTTCATGAGGATAGCAGTCTACATTACAGCATAAGAGGCTAATCTAAAATTGGACGCGTGCCTATTATCATCATACCAATGCTGCCTCTACTTTTGATATTTCAAGCGTAAATTTGAAATTGATGGTGATATTTTTAAAAGTTTATTTTTGTGCACAAAACCATTAAAAACAACTGCACGTTTTCATTGACTCATCGTGGGATGGCACGAACGTTTAATGTCCTTTGTTGTGACGGTGTTTTGTGTTCAGTCAGTGAGCTCTGCCTCTCCCGCGAGCACGTCAGGGCATTGTTTCCGACGATCCAAGAGAAAAAGTCCATTGTTGTGGCCAACTTTTTAATCTGGGGATTTAAAACCCATCACATGCTCAGCCGGGGTTGCATGCGGGGTGCTGCACAACAACACGTTAACTACTGCTAAAATCCATATTGAGGAGGAAACCAATCAACTTTTTTTTTTTTTTACACACACACAGCCATGCCAGCGCACTTTTTGGGAATTTAGGATCGCTGGGGAGCTGCGTTTAACCCGGGAGAGGAAACCTTTTTCTTTTCTCTGGATAAAACAAGACGATAAACATGACGCAAAAGTACAGCCAGCGGTCCTTGCTCGTCCTGTCTTTGCTGGGGATTTTATCGGCCATCATGTCTGTTTTATCGGTGATTTTGATTTTCCAGCTGCAGTCGCAACAGACGGCGGTGAAGGATTCGCCCCCTTCCACCGCCTCCGTCATACCCGCTCATGTCTGGGCAGTCCTGCTGCCGGTCTCCACGGTGCTCTCCGCCCTGTCCCTCACCCTCAACCTGAGCTCCGTGGCGGTGTGTCTCCTCCACAGCTACTTTTCAACCGAGGTGTGCAGAGGAGAGCAGGACACTGAAAGGTATTTGGCCTGTGTGCACCGCAGCTCCTCCACCAGCGGTGAGAAAACCCCTGCAGCTGCAGCAGCTCTGTCATTATGTCAGCTCCTGTTGACCCAAATTGTGCAGAGACACGTAGTTACGGTCGCTTGTGATTCATCTTTGAGCCTGTTAGTTTATCCCAAACTGCCAGAAAACCCCCATTTACGAAGAAATAGCGCAATCTGTCTCACGCAGCTGAAAAGTTTGAATTAATGTAAGCAAACTTAAGCTATTGTTGTAGTTTAAAGGACATTAAATGCTATTATTTAATTACATTCGAGCCTTTTATGATTGCTATTGTCACTGAAAAAATTGACATAATGAGTACTGTTTGACAAAATGTCTATCATTTAAATTCAAGTGCTATAGGCATCTGTGTAGTTCATACATTTTTTTCTTTTACTGTTGTTGAGGCAAAGTGATGTTGCTTTATCTTGAGGCAGTAGTTTGTGGTGTCGCAAAGGTTTCCATTGTATTGTAAGATGATTCTATTTAAATATTTCTCCATGCATGTAACTGACATAAACATGTCATTTTAAAAAGCAAAATGAATACCATCACAAAGTACAGCCTCCGATGAAAACCCCAAAATTCAACCAGTGCCTTTTGAAACACATTTGTTACAAGACTATAGCTCTGCACTACATCCCACACGAGTCCCTATTTTCTGGTCGCACAGTCGGTGTACAACACTGCTGCTAAACATGGACAGTAATCTGTTTGTTATGCGTTTCTCCTTGTGCCACACCATCTTTAGTTGTTAACCCAGTAAGCCACAGCCTTATCCTGGCTAATAAATTAAACTTTTAGGTTTCATGAAAAGGAAACATAGTTTGGGAGGGCATAAAAGGGGCTACCTTGTGTGTCAGAGTGCAGAGGCCCACACTGCAAAGCTGCTGGTCAACCCCCACCTCTCAACTCTTATGAATCCCATCTAAACAATGGCCATCCGCTCATTATGCACTCAGCACACGGCCTCTAGCTGGCCCTTTCCCACGTCGGTTTACAAATCCAACAGCATACTCCGGGACCTCCCTACTGACAGAGGGGACATTCCAAGAAAATGTGAATAATAATGAGATCCACAAAAAAAAGGAACATTTAACCATATACAAATAACTAATAATGAAAAGATTTACAGCACAAATTCATGAGGAGAAAAAAACGACAGAACACAAATAGTTAAATTTTATAGCAAAACAAACCAACAAAAAAAACCCCAACATTTTTAACCGTTTTAATTTATGCACTAATTACATTTAAAAATGTCTGAGCCGTTACATTCTTTTCTCAACAGAGCAGACTGGTTCCTTTTGGATAGCAGAGCTGTACGCCATGTGGCTATTGGACTCTTCTGCCTGGGGGTTTCTGTCTATTTGGCAGGTAAGAACAAAAGGCTAGAAAAGACACGTGTATATATGTACAGAGATTTTCTTTTTTTTTTTTTTTTAAGAGGTAATTGTCTCTGTTGGCTTATATTGCCCAAACTGGCATGCAGGCTACTTTTTAGACATTCACCTTTAACAATAAACTAAAACCTCAAAAAGTAGTGTCCAAAACATTGCAGTGGATTTCCAACAGCAGAGGCAAAACAGCGTGCTGCGTTCTGCCTGATCTGTCCAGAGAATCCAAGAGAACAATGCATTCTTTGAGCAGCCATGACTTAAGTGTTTTTAATGCTGAACCTGGCAGCGCTGGGGTGCTCTGTTCCACTGAGTGGCTTGTACTAGGAGAGGGGAGGGGATGTGTGTTACTGGAGGCAGTCACTCCATTGTGATAAGGAGGTGTCGCCCCTGTGACCCCACTTCAGCCACAATCAATAGGTAGCAGAGTGAGAGTCCGAGGAGGCAACACCGCAGACTCAGGAAGACATCCCAGAGCTGTGCTTTTCTGCCCCCTCCTTCAGCACGCCCGAGTCCATGGTCCTTTTCCTGCAGACAAACACAGGACAACCTGAATAAAGAAAGCAACTTTGTTTGCAGTTATTTGGCCCAATACAGCTCAAAACTGTGTGCTGGCCCGAGAGAAAATTATTGAGTGTTTCTGTACGCATAAATGATCTTTTTTTTTTTCTACCACCCTCTTCTCTTTCTTCGCAGCCATGTCCATCTTCATGCTCCTAATTTTTGAGATGGAGACAGGCATTGCCAGTGCCTGCGTTCTCTCCTCTGGGATCCTGATACTGCTGGTGGCTGTGATACACTCTCTAGTCAAAGCTTCCAATACAGCTAAGCACCATCACGGCGACCACCTTGACACTCTCTACCAGAACGACCACAGAAGAAGCAGCGCGCCTGTCTCTCGGCACTGCGAGCTAAAAATTGGCGTGGACAAGCCGCGGATGCACCGCAGCCAGTCTCACATTCAGCATCAGATCTCCTACCCAAGACAGCGAGAAGAGTTTCAGCAAGAGCAGTACTCCCCCGCTCGAGGCTCACAGGGCCTCTCTAGTGACAAAGACGGTTACAGCAGTGGTGGGAGCTGCCCTCGAATGCACAGAACCCTGTCTACGGAATCCGGTTTACTACAGGCGCAGGTTAAACCCTGGAACGGGGTCAACAATGAGATGAGAAGCGTCCTCGCACGCAAGTCAGGGATTTCTGCAAAAGACTCGACTCTTGTTTGAAATGAATTGAGAGGAGCTCCTGGTTTAAGACTAAAGACCTTCATGTACTGCACGAGGAGGCCAACGTGAGAGCCCAGTGCATATGTAGAACTGCTAGCTTGAACATATTCCACTGTTTATCCTAACGGATTGCAGACAAAATGAGACTGAGATAAAATTTTCACCTTTATCAACTTACTTCTCAGACTCAGGCTATAAAGCATTTTTAACTTGGTGGAAAAGAGCTTGTATAATTTGTAGTGTTTTGTATGAATGAAGTTAAATCTCAAATTGTACACGCCAATGCCACTCAAGCATCAATCTTGCAGATTTATAGCTTTCTCTATAATAATATAAATATTACTATATTTGGCTTTTTGCCAGATATATTTCCACAATTTGCAGATGTGTTTTGTTATTTGTTCAAAAATTATTTCACATAAACCTTAAACAAACAAATTCATCAATATAATGCTTAATTAGGAAAATAGATGGTTTTGAACACAAGATATTAAAATAATGGTCACAACAACCTGTTTATCTTAAAAATTCATTTAAATGTACATTTCACTCATTTCAAATAATTCAAATTATATCAAGCCTGGAGGGACTACTAACCTTGGACATGATCATGAGGGAGTGGATGGGGCATGTGGAGCAGAGACATGGGGGCTGCAAGAGGGGGTCACATCATGTGCGCTGAATGCAGGTGTCAGTGAAAAAAATAAAAAAAAAAAAAAAAAAAAAAAAATTAAAAAAAAAAAAATAGAACAGAACAGAAAAGATGAAGCTCCCAAATAATTGAAAACAGGGATGATAAATGATTTTGCAGTTCCTGAGGGAATAAGTTGGCATAAAATGAAAGGCAAACGAAAACATGAAGGGATACAAGTTAATCTTAATGATGAAGTAAATAATACAAACAGAAATGAAGCTGTTACATAAACAAAGTTATGATGTGGAGCAAAAAAATAAAAACTCCGGAGACTTGAGTGAGTCACTGAAAATGTGAAAGCACAAGGAGTGGCTCTTTCACACTTCTGGGGGAGGAGGGGGGGGGGGGGGGTAATGACTAATATTTTGAAGCAGCTATAAGGATGTATCAGTCGCACATTGAAGAGTTGACTTAAATGTACCGTAACAACTGTTCGGACCGCCAAACAGCAATGCCTCTATCTGATGATTTGACTAATAATGATACCATTAATGTGAAGATTACAAAAACACTTGATACTTACTTATTTTGATAAATTCTGCAGAAATATAGTGAAATATGTGGTGAAGAAATAGACTATTATGACTTGTGTCAATGCATTGTTGTTGGAATGTGGATTATAAAAATATCCCTTTTGACAATCAGCTAATTGAGGCGATACACTGAGTAATTGTACGAGCTGCTATAAAGAAGCGGAGCTGTCAAGTTAGTTGGAGTTCTTTGGTTTGTAGCAACACAGTTTATTGACCACTTGATGATGCTAAATCTAAGTTGTTTTCATTTCACTTTGACAT
Source organism: Embiotoca jacksoni (assembly GCF_022577435.1). Classification (NCBI taxonomy): domain Eukaryota; kingdom Metazoa; phylum Chordata; class Actinopteri; family Embiotocidae; genus Embiotoca; species Embiotoca jacksoni. The sequence goes on along the minus strand of NW_027185296.1, from coordinate 1,581,800 downwards.
CCATATGTTATGTTTGTCATCTGGTTAGAAAAAACTCCTTTGTTTGTGGAACAGTAAGAAAAAGTTACTATGGATAATTAATGAGAAGGAAAATAAATCTGACAAAAGAAAATGAGTGGACTCATGAGTGATGGTTAAGTTTGTCGACCCAGGCACCTTCCAAACGTCAAAATAGGGAGCAAATATGTTCTTTGAGAGTTGTTCTTTCGCTACGCTTGATGTCAGTAAAATCTTAAACAATGTCGTAGTTCCCACCCCGACGCTTTGACCACCATCATGTGAACATATTCACTACTGTAGCTTACCTGCGTCCTTGAGAGCTACTAATCTGTTCCTTCATGCTGATGGCTTGACGGAGCAGGCCGTCAATGTTTTTGAAATATAAGCTGCTGTTCGTCATGCTCTTCACGGCACTGCAAAAACCAGCAGATCAATGCGGGTGTTAACAGTCAGGGCACTGGGCAGGTGGGGTTGAGCTAACATGGAGGTTTTTTTTTTAGTTTTTTTTTTTTATCTCACCTGCATGCATACTCCACAGTGTAGATGGCTCCTTGACTTTGCTCCTCCCAACTCTGCATATCTGTCTATGTAATAAAATAAAAATAATTGAATATATATATATTATTTACCTTATATAAATATTCACCTTCATTATGGTATAAATGTGTAATAACAGGACACAGTTTAGATCTTTAGCTCGCAGTCCAAGAAAAAAACAAAACAATGATTTGACAGCATGTTTTACATACACACAAAATCACACTAACACACTCAATAATATGAATGTCAATGTCAATAACAGAAAGGCTTTTTCGGCTTCAATATAAGTAAAATAATTAAAAAAAAAAAACGTCGTTGAAGAAAACAAGAAGGGAAAATGCAAAACTGTTTGAAGCAAACTGATGATGTCACAGAGTGTAAGAATAAGGAGCAGGTCAGCAGACTTGTGAAGGTGGCGGTGTTAACAATGTTCACAATTAAAGCCCATATGAACTGCCCAGTATTTTTTATAGCGTTCACAACTTTGTGAGTAGAAATGCTCCGATAGATTACTGATAAAAAAAAAAAAAAAAAATTAAAAAATGGAAAAAGGTTTGTACAGCAACCCGTGATCTGATGACGTAATCCACTCATCAATGCTTTGACATGCAGATTTTAGAGAACAAAGTTTCCTGGCTGAGGTTTTTTTTGGGGAATAACACGAGGGAGGGGGAAGGGACGCTATGTTTCGAGGTGACTTTCCCCTCCATTGTTTCAGTGTAGGTTTTACATTTACAACATGACACAGGGTGAGTACCTTGTGTTGAACCAGTTCTGGCAGCGACCTCCTGACGTGCTCCTGCAGTCTGTAGAGAGCCACTGACGGCTCGTTAGCCAGGACGTACATGCTCTCCGTGAATTTGTCAGTCACTGTAGATTCAAAGTACAACAAGTGCACAGAACACATGCCCCCGTGTTAGAAAAATAATGATGAAATGGATCAAAAAAAACAAAACAAAAAAAAACGCTGGACAGAACATGGACGAATGGCAACGCAATAATTGGCTAGCGTTAGCGTAGAGGCTAGTCTCCGCTAACAGCGTCGCCAGGTAAACAGTGAGGTAAGTTGTTTAATGGTTTATTGAGCTCATGTTTACCTCGTCTAACTTTCAGTTGCATCTCCTGATCCTCCATGATGCAGGCTTGTTTGAAACTGACAACGCAAAGCTGTACACCGGTGGTGTCACCTGATTCCTACTTCTTCCGTATTATTGTTATCGTGTGCCACACGATAATATTCCGGACAGAAATACCGATCATGAAACAAAGTTCTTATCTCAAAGATTGTCAGAAACGCTTACACGGGCTGATTCAAACATGTCTTTTCTCTTTGGTAAAATAATTAGTATATTGTTAAGTTAATCAACTGTGCGACTAGTAATGTACTCTCGGCACACTTCGGAGACCAGCAAGATCCATTATGATGTGATCTGAATTTTTTTACTTTCAGTTTAACCAAAAGGAAGTAAGCGCAATTTAAACTGTGGGGCTAGATGTGGTGAGTGGATTTTTTTTTTTTTTTTTTTAATTTGCTTTATGAATAAACCAATTTGGCCAACTTTTTCTTGATGGCTGGGCCACATGATTCAGTAGTTCGCTTCTTGTTTTTTTTTTTTTTATCGCAGTGATCATGGAGGCCAGAGGTGATGATGATGTTGCAGATGGCCAACATGTTCAGCCATCTCGCGTTGATGCATGTCCCTCCAATTCAAGAGACGAGAGGTCCAATGGTATTTCCTCCTTAAATAAAAGTGAATCTGTGGTCACTTTCTTGACGTAGCCTATTATCCATTTCTGTGTAACACCTAAAGTCACCTGATGTTTGCAGTTTTAAACTGATCATTTAGATTGTAAATAATCAGTAAACTGACCATTTGCACAGTAGCTTCAATGTGTTGATTTCAATGACGTGGCTCTAATTTATCTGATGGGGCTGGTGTTTCCAGAGAATATGGATGTGGATGAAGATGATGCGTTTAAACACTCCACCACTCTGACCAACAAGCAGCGTGGGAATGAGATTACAGTGCGGCCAGCAACATTAGACTGTAAGTACTGCAACGATGCTATGGTACTGGACAAGCATCTCCATTATCTCGACTATATAAACTTTTTTTTTTTTTTTTTTTTTTTTTTTTTTAAACTTTTCTTAAATATACACATACCCCCATCAGCTCTGTCCATACACCAGCTGGCAGCTCAAGGTGAAGTTTCACAAGTGGCTGCACATCTGAGTAAAGGTAAGAAATCACCATAAAAAGCATTCTAAGACATATCCCCATGCATTTTCTTTTAACAAGACTTAAACCGCATATTATCCTACTGATGGACTTTAATCTGCTTCATCGTGCAGATGGTTCACTGCTTAGCAGACAGGATGAACGAGGCTTCACGCCTCTCATGTGGGCAGCGGCGTTTGGAGAGAAAGCAGTGGTGGACCTTCTCTTAGAAAAGGTTAGAAGCGAGACATGCATGTCATGAAGACAAAATGCACTTTCTCTGATGTTTCTGGACTTTGCGTTTCAGGGTGCAGACCCCAAAACTATTGCAAGGGAGCGAGAGAGTGCCCTGACGCTGGCCAGCTCTGGAGGTTATGTCGACATTGTTGAGTCTCTTCTCACACACGGAGTGGATATTAACACTTATGACTGGGTAGAGTTATGCCTTCATAACTTGCCATCATAAATATATGAGATTTAATGGGAAATCATTTATTACAAATTGGCGTGCAATTACAATGTAATTCTTATGATGTTATTAATGAAGACTGTATTTTATTCTCAGAATGGTGGAACTCCTCTTCTTTATGCTGTACGAGGGAATCATATCAAATGTGTCGAGGCACTACTAGGTACACTGCATGTCGACAAGTCATGATAAATTCTGGCTAACTCTATTTGAATGTTTTATTCATTCCCATTCACGTGCTCTCTTTCAGACAAAGGAGCAGACATGACCATCGAGTCTGACTCTGGTTACAGTCCAATGGCCTTAGCTGTTGCCCTTGGACACAAAAAAAGTAAGAACTGTGTTTTTCTACCTGACAAATATATTTGATTTTTGTAAGAAGTAACTGTAAAAACTTTTTTGCTAAATGAACAGTTCATTGTCTTTTGTTTTCTAGTTCAGAAAGTGTTGGAGGTCCATATCCTGAAACTCTACAAGCCACCAACATGACACAAGTTGAAGTAAATAAAAAGGACAGTTTGACATGGGTGATCTCAAATCCACAACCAGTTAGCATCTGCTGCGAGATAAAAACGTGTCACAACAGTCATTATGACAGATCAGTACATGTGCAGAGACATTTAAACAGTAAGCTGCATTTATCAATTTGTAAACTGTTTATTCCACTTTGTATGCGTTACAATGCACAAAAACTGTGTACAAATAAGGACTAAAATGTGAATTATTTAGTTTGGCAGCAAAGAATAGGCAGTAAACAAGTTCTATCCATCCACCATCTGTACCCACTTTATCCTGATCACAGGGGGGCTGGAGCTTATCCCTGCTCACTTTGGGCGAAGGCAGGGTACATCATGGACAGGTCGCCAGTCCATCACAGAGACAGATGGAAACAAAGATCATTCACGCTCTCATTCACACCTACGGCGTTTGTAGAATCACCAGTTCACCTGAGATGCATGTTTTTGGACGGTGGGAGGAAGCCGGAGTACCCGGAGAGAACCCACACAGGCACAGGGAACATGCAAACTCCACACAGAAAGGCCTGGGCCCGGATTCAAACCCGCAACCTCTTCCCTGTGAGGTGACAATGCTAACCACTGTGCCGCCTCAACAAGTTCTAAATAAAAAAATATTTTTATAATGGCATTGCGCTTTAATTCCAAAGCACATTGACACTGGGTAAGAAAAAAACAAAAACCTTTTTTGTCCCACAAACTAAATTAGGTAGACCTTTTTTTTTTTTTTAAACAGTGAATCTAAATGCATTTTTAGAATTTTTCTATCAGGCATGGTTTTGAAGTGACAACGCATGTATTACTTACTCATAAATAGGGCTATTGTTACACTTAAAATAATATACAAACGTACTTCTAAAATGTGGGATTTTCACCGATATGTGGCCCTCGGAACAACTCCCTACAGTGTCCAGCAATAGTGTTACGGGCTCCACTGCTCTTTCATGCCAGTTTACAGGAGTGAAAAAAAAGAGCAATAGGCTATAGAGAAATTCTGAATATATATTTGGATTCAGCATGGGATAAAACGATTGTTAACCAGTGATATACTGTAGGTATAACGAATGGATTACAAGTGCTCTTATGATCACAGAAAACCCATTAAGTCTGCAATCAAAACTTGCAAAGCACTCTGTGTTTCAGTAAAGAAGAGTGAGATTGCCAGACGGATTCCTGAAAGCATTCATACCAAAAAAGGCCACATCCACTTCAGTTCACAAGGTGGCAGTGTAGATGACATGTTTCCCCAAGTGCCACCACACCATCCTCCATCCTGTGCTTCACTTGGGGGTCATTTCCTCTCTCATGAGAGGATTTTTAAAAAAAACGTGTAAAAAAAAAATGGTCACGAGCCTCTTTCCCCCAGGACATCCAAGGAATAAACAATAATTCTCCCAAAAAAGTCAGCACTATTCTCAAACATTATTTTGACTCTGTCCACTGCAGGGGCCTCCTGTATGGGAAAGCTGTGGGTGTGGAGTTAAGAACGAGATAAGCACGGTCATAATGGAAAGCATATCCAAGAAAATATTGTCTGTTGCTTATTATGAACCAACTAGAACAGCAACAGGAAACAGAGTGACAGGTACAGCTGGAGCTGCTGTAATATCACTGGTAGACTAAATATAATGATTTAAAACAGAATTGCATTTCATTTTACTTTAACTGTTTAAAGATCACAACGGTTGCCTGAAACAATTTTTTTTTTTTCAATTTAAAGATTATTTACATCATTACATCATCAATGTCTGATTTGTTTAACCATGATTTATGCATTACTTCAGTTAAATCAATAGTTAGTTCAACATTTATATCATACAGTGGCTGGTAAATAATGTGTTGTCGAAAACATCAGGTTTATTATTTTCAAAAGTTGCTCCCTGATTTACCATTAAAATGAAAACAAAAATCCATCACAGGATTGACCAGATTTGTGGACTAGAATTTCCCACTTATTGTTGAGTTCTCGTCCTGCAAATGCTGCATAGTGACAGTGAAGGATATCTGGAGAGAGTGGTCGTCCTCTGGGTAAAAATGGCTGAGCTCTGTGAAGTCTCCATCCTTTGGGGAACCTGCAGAAAACAACCCGCCGCAAATAACGAACATGATCTCGTCTCACCTGCAGTAGGAAACTTTAAAATGATGATGACATCAATATATATAATTACCAGATTTTTACCTTTTATGCTGCATGTCTTTGCCGAGAAGCCTCCTTGGAATTGGATCTTTAACTCTGACACTCTGACAGACTTGGGAAACTCCAGAGACACCCACTGACGTTCACCCTGCCACAGATAAATGACACTGATAACAACTCGCTGTGAAGGTATAACATCCAGCTGACCAACATCATCTTATGGTGTAAAATTTGCAGATTTGTTGCTTTTTCTCGTCTTACATCATAGTTTTGATTGATCAGAGCTAGAGACATTTAATGACATAATCTTGAGCTCTAGGAAATTGTGATGGGCATATTTCAGTTTTCTAATGTTTTACAGACCAAACTATTAATCAATTTATCGAGAAAGAAAAAGCCAGATGAGTTGATACAGAACAAGATTGTTTATTGTTAGTTTTAGCCCCTATTGTAATTTAAGTTAAATTATATAATTAATTCACACAAGAAAGGTGATGGAAAAAAAGATTTGTCTCTTCCTCTTGTTTGCATTGTGGCTCCGGAAAGTCTTGTCAAGCAGGCTCTGAAAAGTTTCTTTGGTTTTCTCTCTTATTTGCAAGTGATTCCTTTTTGTTTTACTTTCCGCATCTAATTGACGACTCCCTTGTGTCTTTATCTTGTGACCCAACTCAGTATTACCATACGAAAGCAGATACAAAGCGAATGGGAGTGACTGGCAACTGTTTGTCACACTGTATAAAAGCTGCCCTACGGAGGAGATCTGGGAACAATGCTGGACACCTCTCTTTGAGGGTGCATGTATTTGCTCCTTCTTGCAAGAATAAATGTCTAATATGTTTGATTTTGAACCAAGCCTCTGAGTAATTTTTTCCAACAAAAGGTGACAAAATTAAATGTCACAAAGAGTTGGAACAATCAGCATGCAGATTGAAAAGTTTTGATTGTGCTATTGATGTTGTGGTCAGTGGTCAAACAGATTCAGAACTATAACCATTGATAGTAAAGTAACCAACTATATTTACTTAAGTACTGTGCCCAAGTACAGTTTTGAGGTACTTATATTCCCATTTAAATGATACTTTATACTTCCATTCCATTTATTTGACAGCTTTATTTTTCAGATGAAGATTTGGCACAATGAATAAAATAATCTTTAAATTACAACATATCAAGTAAAAATTTAACGAGTGGTTTCCAATCAGTTTGTCTTTTGACGTCTTATGGAAGCAGTGTGTAGTCGAGGTCACATTTTTCCCTCTAAATTTCACAAGGTTTCATTTCAATAAATGCTCAAATGATCCAATACCTCACTAGAAATCAAGGATTAGAGGGAAAAAAAATACAATTAAAAAAACCCACCAAAACATTCCTCTCCCAGTAATCCGAGGACCCCTCGGATTTATGTGCTGTCCCTGGATATACAGTGGGTACGGAAAGTATTCAGACCCCTTTAAATTTTTCACTCTTTGCTTCATTGCAGCCATTTGCTAAAATCAAAAAAGTTCATTTTATTTCTCATTAATGTACACTCAGCACCCCATCTTGACAAAAAAACAAATGTAGAAATTTGTGCAAATTTATTAAAAAAGAAAAACTGAAATATCACATGGTCATAAGTATTCAGACCCTTTGCTCAGTATTGAGTAGAAGCACCCTTTTGAGCCAGTACAGCCATGAGTCTTCTTGGGAATGATGCAACAAGCTTTTCACACCTGGATTTGGGGATCCTCTGCCATTCTTCCTTGCAGATCCTCTCCAGTTCCGTCAGGTTGGATGGTGAACGTTGGTGGACAGCCATTTTCAGGTCTCTCCAGAGATGCTCAATTGGGTTTAGGTCAGAGCTCTGGCTGGGCCAGTCAAGAATGGTCGCAGAGTTGTTCCGAAGCCACTCCTTTGTTATTTTAGCTGTGTGCTTAGGGTCATTGTCTTGTTGGAAGGTGAACCTTCGGCCCAGTCTGAGGTCCAGAGCACTCTGGAAGAGGTTTTCTTCCAGGATATCTCTGTACTTGGCCGCATTCATCTTTCCTTCAATTGCAACCAGTCGTCCTGTCCCTGCAGCTGAAAAACACCCCCATAGCATGATGCTGCCACCACCATGTTTCACTGTTGGGATTGTATTGGGCAGGTGATGAGCAGTGCCTGGTTTTCTCCACACATACCGCTTAGAATTAATGCCAAAAAGTTCAATCTTGGTCTCATCAGACCAGAGAATCTTATTTCTCATAGTCTGGGAGTCCTTCATGTGTTTTTTGGCAAACTCTATGCGGGCTTTCATATGTCTTGCACTGAGAAGAGGCTTCCGTCGGGCCACTCTGCCATAAAGCCCCGACTGGTGGAGGGCTGCAGTGATAGTTGACTTTGTGGAACTTTCTCCCATCTCCCTTCTGCATCTCTGGAGCTCAGCCACAGTGATCTTTGGGTTCTTCTTTACCTCTCTCACCAAGGCTCTTCTCCCACGATTGCTCAGTTTGGCTGGACGGCCAGGTCTAGGAAGAGTTCTGGTCGTCCCAAACTTCTTCCATTTAAGGATTATGGAGGCCACTGTGCTCTTAGGAACCTTGAGTGCTGCAGAAATTATTTTGTAACCTTGGCCAGATCTGTGCCTTGCCACAATTCTGTCTCTGAGCTCCTTGGACAGTTCCTTCGACCTCATGATTCTCATTTGCTCTGACATGCACTGTAAGCTGTAAGGTCTTATATAGACAGGTGTGTGCCTTTCCTAATCAAGTCCAATCAGTTTAATTAAACACAGCTGGACTCCAATGAAGGAGTAGAACCATCTCAAGGAGGATCAGAAGAAATGGACAGCATGTGAGTTAAATATGAGTGTCACAGCAAAGGGTCTGAATACTTATGACCATGTGATATTTCAGTTTTTCTTTTTTAATAAATTTGCACAAATTTCTACATTTGTTTTTTTCTGTCAACATGGGGTGCTTAGTGTACATTAATGAGAAATAAAATGAACTTTTTTGATTTTAGCAAATGGCTGCAATGAAACAAAGAGTGAAACATGTAAAGGGGTCTGAATACTTTCCGTACCCACTGTAAAGTAGTTCAAACCAGCTCCACCTGCAGCAGCTACATGCTGCTTACACACTGATGCTTCACTATTAATCATTTTATGACGTCATGTATAACAATATATCAGTCATTGAGACCAAACCAGCAGGTTTAGAAGAATACTTTCCCTACATTCTGCTGCAAATATATTTCTGTATTGGCATTTTTACTTCATTAAAGGATCTGAATACCTCTTCCACCAACTGCCCACAATTATTATATGTTTGGAGAAAACATTTGGCTCTTTTTTTATTTTTTTTTTTTATCATGTTTAATCAGACTGAATGAGTCCACTATGATTATTGTATCAAGGTCTTTCATCCGTTTCTCGTCACGGCAGCATAGAGGAGACAAAACAAAGTTTTTTTTCTTTTTTCTTGCGGTGAACAGTAACAAGAGTGCAAATACATAGTTTACAGTAAGTAATATAAAACTGCTGTGCTTTTACCTGGTCGGAGTTCCAGCATGTTTCTTCATTACAGTCAAACATGTACTTCTTTCCATACTGCTTCACGTCTCTGTTGAGCACTGAACTCACCCTGAAACAGGAACGACAGAACATGTTAACTTCACGCGGTTTACAAGAGCTCCAACGAAAGCGCAACCTTCGTGGACTAATGACAGACCGTCCTTCAAATATAACATAACATGACATGCGTTTTAATGAACACATTTCACGACATTTCTTGTTACCTGCTCTGAGTTTCGCTGCAAATCAATGAGGAAGACATGTCGATTTCTTCAAACCGCACTTTACCGTAAAGTGTTGCAGGCACGTGGGGATATTTTTTTTTACGACAGCGACATCAATAATTTGCTGTTTTCCTTCCAGCCACAAGATGGAAGTAGCGACCCGTCAAACTATTCATTGCAGGGAGGCGTTGTTGGTGTTCAAAGCAGGAGGCAAAGTCTTGCTCATCTTCGTCAGTCGCTGAGAGCATACAATAGCAAACTTCATTCAAGTCTTTTAAGCGAGGTGACAGTGAGGTGCTGGGCTGCTCTTCATCTCCGCGTTGAGTCCAGCAGCTTCACTGTTGTCTGTCCATGTGACACTCAAAGGTCACGGGGGATGGGAATCGATCAGGAAGACTGGACCACAGTAGCTGAAGGTGAATTGATCAGCCAACCCGGCAACCTTCAAAATGTATCAAACGGATTATTAACACGGGAGAAAAAGACACGGATGTTCCACGCGTGTTAGAATAACACAGCAGATTGGATAATCCCATGAAGCAACAAATATCAGATCGATCTTTTATTAGTGAGCCTATCCCTATGTGTGTTTCATAACCGCGGAACCAATAACAGAGGAGAGCAGCGTGTGTGTGTGTGTGTGTGTGTGTGCGCGCGCGCGCGCGCGCGATAGCCTGTATTTGGCACATGGCTCATTGCAGATGGAGAACTCCTGCGGAGGTTTTGTCACAGTCCCCCCTCACTGCAGATAATCAATAGGTCTGAAATACAAAACCTGATGAAACCCAGCCTCTGTGAAAATTGCGCAGGGGGTTGGGGAGAGTGACTCTATTATATGGTTTGCCCCCCCTCCCCCCCCTCTCTCTCACACACACACACACACACACACACACACACACACACACACTTCCTCTTTCTTTCTTTGATTTACATTATTCTGTTGTTTGCACTGCAGTTTCTGCAGTCCTCTGTCAACCATCTGAGATTGAGTATAAATTGTGATTTAAAGCTGCAGTAATATTTTTACTGTCCCATATACGACACGCATACTGTAGATCTTTGGAGGTAAAGTTGTTAATCAGATGTGCTGCCTGAACAGTTCATTTGCCAGGTGCTCATATATATATACCTGTCAAAACTAATTTTCTGGCAAGGTGCCATTCGTGGACGACGCCCACCTGGCCAACTGTCCCTGAGAACACCTCTTGTGGGTGAGTGATGAGCTGGCACCTGTAAAATGGTGCCCGTGTGGGCTGCTAATAATGCCAAGCTGGGCTCCAAGTGGGCCAGTCATCTTAAGAGCCCACATGAGCTCTTGTTTGTGCCCATTAAAGGAGTAGTTAGAGACTGCCAGGTTGCCAGGCAACCAGCGGAGACTCCAGGATGTCCAGCGCACTTGAAACTGTAACTTGTTATATTTACACTCTTCAGATAGGCTATTGTTCTAATGAGAGCTGCTGCAATTTGTTGATTAATCAATTACTTGATCAAAAGGAAATTAATCAGCTATTTTCAGTTAATTGCTCTTTTTTTTTTTTTTTTTTTTTACTGAAAAGAAATGTAAAAATGCTTTGATTCTATCTTCTTAAATGTGAATAGTTTCTGGTTCCTCTGATCTTCCGTGATGATTAACTGCTTATCATTTGGATGTGGACGGCTGGTCGGGGCTACACAACAAATTTTAGGCTTTGAGTGGTCGACATTTTTCCCCAATTTGACATTTTAAAAACCAAACAGCGAATGGATTATTATCGAAAATAATCAGCTGATTAATCCATAGGAACATAATTATTAATTGTAACCCTAATGTTTAATGATTAAATAAACTAGAAAAAGTGTTTTTTCAGCTTTTGTTTCCGCTTCCATTCTTCCACTCTGCTGGTTGTATTTTTTTTTTTATTAAAGGACAGCTGTGAGAGTGTTATCAATCTCCTCATCTGACTCTCAGCATAAGAACGAATGAACATCTCCAAAAATTGTCAAACTGTTCCCTCTGGACTGTGACTGAGCAGAGGTCTTTTTTGTTGTTGTGACTACTGTTGTAACAACGTATCTCTAAAAATATCTAATGATTTGTTGTCTTTTGGAAACTGAGCTTTACTTTACATCTCTGTCCTAACATCTTCATGGTCAGTCTTTTTTTTATTTATTTTTTTACAATGAATCATTTCTGGCCTTTGTTGCTCGCTGAGCCAGTTAGAGGATTATCCTCACCTCTTGTCACTGATACGGCTTAAATCCTCATGTTTCCTCCTGCAGCTGTCGTCGTCACCGTTTCCCCTCCGCGGCTGCTGTTGCTCTCTGAGATTTTGTCCCCTCTCTTTCTGGGTTATGTCCCATGACGCAGGATTAGTGGTTCACCAACCAACTTTGGGTTTAACCCTGGCTGGCTTTGTGTGCAGTCTCAGTGCAGCGACTCGCTCTACACTCTGTGAGCATCACCATGGTGACGCAACGTGCAGGCTATCACATCCAAGTATGTAAAAGTCAGACTCCCCACCAGTCAACTTTATGGCATGTTTCTGTCAACTTGGAAACACAGACTAAATAAATGACTTTTTCTTTTTCTTTTTTTTTTTTTAACCTTTCCCGCTGATACTAAAACTAAGCTTCTCCTGTGCGTCTGCTAACTCTGACTTCTAAGAGCTTCTACCAAATGATTGAAGTCATTCATTAATTAACAACAAGGCGTTTTTATTTATTTGAATTTTACTCCACAGTTCTCCCACCCGTAGTGATCTGTTTAAAGGAGCTTTGGGGTGAACACGAGGCTCTCCATGTGAACAGAAAATCTTTTCTTTGCCTAAATGTGACCGTGAATATGATCGCCGTGACAAGTACACCCACTGTGTCAAGTTGATGAAGCACAGGCTTTTCCCCCTTATTTTACTTTATTAGAAATTATAGACATTTAGGCTACGCTCTCTGCAGTTTGCATCCAGCAATCCTCTCTTGGTTTGTTGTTCTCTTGACAGAGATATTGCTCATTTTTTATTCATTAGAATATTTTGTTCTTTCGGAGAAATAAGAATCAGTGTTATAAAAAAAAAGAAAGAAAAAAATATATTTTTCTTTGCCACATTTCCCTTTCAATTTCAGTGCAATTTATTGTTCAACATTGTTATTGAAAAATAAGATTAGTCTTTTTGTTGTTCACAAAGAACTGAAGCATAACAATGTCTGTCATTCAATGGTAACTATTTTACAGTTCATTAATTGACCTGCTGTCTCTCACCCTCAAGAAGATTTTTGCCAGCAGGGACAGGATTTTAAATAATTTGTTTGAAGCAGTTTAAACTTAAGACTGTGGATGAAAAGGATGGATATTAGTAGTCCCTCGGCCTGTGTACTCTGAGATGGCTATACGGCTCGGTAGGCTGTACTGAGGTAAATACGCTGATGCTTCAGGAGGTAAAACAGTCACTACGGTCTATTCCAGACTTTATGAGCTGTGGGCTCTTGTGCAGATCATCTTAATGAGTCTGGTGATTAATGCTTGTGCCACTGTCATCCAAGGGACACAGCATCCAGGCTGGGGCAGCAATCACAACAGACTGAGCTCTCCTCTTTTGGTCCAAATGAAAAATCGAGTGCTCTCTGACTTTCCTCCTTGGAAATTCAAAGTTGAGGCTGAACTAAATTGACATGGAGATTTTAAAGTATCTGTTCAATTTGTCTTTTTTTGGGGGACAAATTAGTGGTTAACGACGGTTAATGATTAAAGAAGCTCAGCTGCCTAAAGCTACAGACCACATCCTTTGTAAACTAGGTAGAGAGTGTATGAAACTAGAATGACACAATGCTTATTTGTGGTCGTAAATCATTTAGTTTAGGAAGACGACATTTGGCACTCTTTAGGGTCCGGCTCATTTTAATAACGCAGGAAATGGGCGGAAACGTGAGGCACATCTGTCGACTGCTGGGGCAATTAACGGCATTTTGAGTCGCGGCGCCGCTTTTCTGGCAGGGCTCCTCGCTCATCTACACGTAGAAATTTTCTCTAATTAAGTCATTAAAAAGCAGAGCATTTGCACAATATGCTCGGCTGCCTTCATTACAAAGCACAATCACTCGTGATTTATTCACTCAGCGAGGGAGCGTCGGGTTTCTTCCGCTGTCTGCGGATGTGTCTCTGTGAACGCCGCTCACTTTCTTCTGTCTTGGTGTTTTTCCTCCAGGAAGTGTAGAGGTGGACACTCGTGCTTTCACCGCTTTAAACTACTGACAGATTGATAGATGACTGGACCATAATGGAACTCTGGGATTACTTAGTTTTGCATCCAAGAGGTTGGACACACATTATGGGGGAGACCCGTGGAGAAAATATACCATAATTGTGTATTTGTGGACAGAAGCAACACAAGTTGGCAAGCAAGTACAGACCATGAATATAGTTTACATTATTAGGAAGTTGTTTACTGAGGCAAGATATAGCAATGCAATACTTGTGCTGCCTCAAGACAGTAGGCTATAATACAGGTGTATGGCCACTATATTATAGAGTTGAACACAGCATGTAAGCACAGCAATGGTGCTGCTCCCTCAGGGTTTCCAACCCAGATTTATGAAGTGTACCTTCTCCTACTTCATGCATCAGCAGGCTGAATCCCTGCTTGCTCATGATGTGGTTGGAGGCCCACAGGACACGCCTCGCTCAACCTTTACTCAGCCTGGCTTGGCCTTTGATATCCAAGCAAGGAAAACGGGCTTGTAGTAATGACTCGAGCCTCATAGGAGACCACAGTGTGAAGAGAAGCGCGAGCGTATCATTTGATGGTGAGGTCATGGGGATCTCACGGTTCAGGTTATAGTGTGGGAATAGAACAACAGCAGAAAAATTGGTTGCATTGGAAATAGAAGGTGTTGGTGACTTTTTCAATTACGCAGCAGCTACATAGCAATGACGTTGAAGATTGTACGAATGGTTTTCTGTTTTTTGAAGTCAAACACATGGCTGTTTCCGCCTCGCTCCAGCTCTCAGCTGTCTCGACAAGGAGGAGAACCAATCCTCATGCTCTGTATTCCAGCGGGCTTACCCGGCTGCATGCAAGACCCAACCTCCCATCCTCCTAATCTCTTTGTCTCACTTTATTCACAGCAACACACCTTGTGAACATGAACAGGCGAGCATCAGAGCGGCACTTCACAGACCCTCCCCCTCCTGGATCATTGAAGACTGGTATGGGGCATTGGCTTTGGCTTTTCCTAAATACTTGCTGTCAGATGATGCTGAAAACTTTCAAGAGCAAATCGTTTGGCTTTATTTATCTGCTGCGTCTGACAGTGATGTGATGCGATTATATTAATCCAAGTTTATCATCATAAGAAGATCAATCAGCCCCTTCTGATAACATAGAGCAATAGCCTGACAGACATGCTTTTAAAGTATCCAAAATCTGCCAAAATGTTTTCCTTTGTAATTGTTATTCTGTGGATGGAACCGTTTGAAGTAGTGGTCACAGGAAGAAAAATAACAAAAGTGCTGAGTGATTAAAAAGTATCAGTCCAAGCATCACAATAAAAAGATGGAGGCTGTTTTCAGCAACTTGAAAAACCTGAGGCTGGGTGTTGTAGCTTCTTTATTTACAACAGGATCTCGCTTCACAACAGGGATTATCAGCACTGGTTTGTTGGGGTTGGTGTGCATTCACAATCCAAAAATAGTGCTGTATATATGCTCATACTGTACATAATGTACATAAAGACCACTCCACCATCACCACACATACACACACACACTGCATATTAAATATTGTGCTCAGATAAAAAAAAAAAATTAAAAAAAAAATGTCTCCAATGGACACACATAAATTATGTTTGTCAAGTTAAAAAGACCCACACACAGCTTACTGCTGTTCTGCAGTTTCAATTATTGTTCAATTAGACTTTGGAAAAGGGTGTAAGTTGTAAGGATGGGTCATTATGTTTCTATTTTTAAATAGCCAATCGAGTCAATGTGATTCTTGTCTTGTCCTATTTGCCTTTTCTTTTTTTTTTTTTTTATCGCCACCCTGTAGTAATGCATTGCTCCTGCCAGAAGGTGGCAGTAATGCACCTTAAAGCTGTTTGTGAACCACCATTAATTAACAAATGGAGGAGAAGAAGAATATGTTACTACCAGGCTCAGACAAAACGTGAAGAGTGATGTGAGATTAGATGTTACGGTACAAACAGCAGAACCATGCAAAGACGATAGATGTCAAAAAGTTCTGTGTTTAACGACCTCAAAAAAACAAAAAAAAATTTGACTAAGTAAAAGTCCTGCCAGGTAAAGCTAGCATATCATAAGTCTACGAAAACTATGCAGAGTCTTTTGAAAGTAAAGCACCGAGTAGACGCCCATCCACAGATCAACAATTAATGGCTCACTGTGTCGAAGATCATCATCTCGAAGACGAGCCAAAGACTGCCTGCCAAATTTGATGGCATTTATTCAGCCGGAGTTTAAGGCATGAGTGGGTCTCTCTCTTCCTGTGTGTGTGCAGCAGGGCTGGGGTGTCTTTGAATAATAGTCGAATAGCTCCCATTGAATATTAGATAGTATTTGTGCTTGAAATATCCAGCCCTAGAAAGTTTAAAAGTTTGCTTGCAGTAACAATTTATCATCCGACTTGTGTCTTTGAGCTCCTTGATTTGGTTTCATTTCCCACAACTTGTACTCTTTCCTCTGTGTTGTCTCCAGACGCAGCAGGCAGCTGTTTTCAGAACAAAATTTCTGATAAGCAAAAAGCAGATAAACAGAATTCGAATTTGCTATATTCATAGCACAGTCCTCACTGATAGTCATTTTAATATGGTAAGTTTGATCTCATGCCCTTCTATATAAATATCACAAACAATATGGTTTGTCCCACATTTATATTTGTCATTTTTGATTAGTTTTGATTGTGGGTTGAATTGGTTTTCAAAGAAGAGGGTGTCTTTCACATATAATAATATAAGAGACAGGTGAGTGAATGATGGGGACATAGAAAAAAATACTTAAATAGGTCGAATATAGCCTGCCCTGTTAAGGTAATGTCTTAGCATTGGAGTATACCTGCCAGAGAGTGAGGTCAGGTGCATGAGCTGAGGAATGTTCAGGCAGCTGTGATCGTGCACCTTCTGAGGCAGGCTTACCTGATAAATTGTTTCTACAACAATTAAAAGAGATGGCACCTTCAATTAGGAGCTCGCGTTCTCATTATGGGTTGTTGTTCCTGCCTAGATTTGACAGACAGCAGCGCCAAAGACCTGCTGGGTGCTGTGGGGGTGTTTGTGTGTAGGTGTTGATACAAGTTCATAGGTTAAGTGTGTTGGGAGACAGGTGTGTGTTTATGTCTGTCGTTGAGAGTGTCATGTGAGTTGTTATGCTATAGAGCAGAGGAGTCAGGCAATGTATTTGCAGGTGTGCTTGTGTGTGTGTGTGTGATGGTATGTGTGTTGGTGTGTATCTGTGTTTAGCTGCTGTCAGATGGGCCTCCTCTGTAATCTGTGCAGACAGCTTTGTAATTGGAGCACTGCATGACGAGGGGAGGACCTGCAGCTGATAGTACACGCAGTGTGAAGGATGAAGAAATAATAGAGGTGGAGGATGGGTGGTTGGGTGTTTGGGATTGAGAGCACAAGGACTGGCGGCAGGGGTTCTTACTCCGTCACCGGGGCAACAACATCATTGTCTGGGTCGATTCCATCGATCCCCACCTGGTCGCCCACTCAATCTGGTCAAAAACTGGTCAGTGCCTGTCTGAATGGATTCCATTGGCATCCATGAGCTCGATTTTCATTTCTATGCATTTCAGGCACATTTCAAACAATTTCACTATCAATTCTTCCCCCATCACGGGCCCCTCCATAATGTGCTGTCCCATCCTCCTCCCCCAAATACACCCACTGCACAGGAGATGAACTCACCAGAGAGGTGCCGTACTGCTCAGAATGACAATTTGCCTTTTGGAAATCAGCCTCTGGCTCCATTGTGTTCTCTGAAATTGAGTTAGCCCATCAGCAGACACTCAGCAGCTCCCTCCTGTCCCCTCCTCCCACCTCCCTCCCTCTCTATGTCTCCGTCAGGCCCTTTAATGTTAAAGCTAGCGGAGTAGAGTGCTTTCATTGGAACGTGTTCACAATAGGAGCATATTTTAAATTGGAAAAGCATTGCATATTATGCAACTGCTCAGGAGATGTCTGTCATAAAAGTTGTAATAAAAAAAAAAAACCTGTCCATATTCAAGTGAGCAGGCAGCAGGTATTCATTTCATGCGCACAAATGGTATCACTGCTTATTTTTAGATGACACCAAAAAGACAGGTAGGGTTGAAAAAAAATTATCCGTGCTTGTACAATAAAAAAATTAAATGACACTACTTTTAGAGCGATCAAGTCCCAGCACTGCTCTGCAGCTAAAAGAGAAGTCTCTTAAAGCAGCAAGCCAGCTCCTTTATCTCCAGTAGAGCTGACTAGCAGCAACTCTTGAGTCATTATTTATGGTCAGGTCAGGCAGTATGCAGAGAATTACTAGCTGGCTAACAGAAACAGGGTCCTTGGTAAAGGCTAATTAACTCCGGCTTCTAAAAGCAAATGAGTTATCTATCAGGAGAAGTGGTTGAGAGATCCATCCATCTCAGGTCCTCCTGCAGAACATATGGTCAGACCCTTTAATTATGCTGTATTGCACAGGTAGCACTACTAACCTAACTAACTAAATAGTGCAATGACGGCAGCAAGGGTGACATAGGAGTCCAGAGCATTGCACGGCTGTATCCAACTATTTGAAGTGAAAGTATTTGCAGCCACTCAGAGCTTTTATATCACTGGTGGTATCTTGTAGAGAACTTGCTCCTTGCCAAACAGGGACAGATAAGCGTACTTAATGAAAGTAATGTGGCTAATAGATGTCACATTAAAAGCTTTGTATCTGTGTTTGTTTCGACAGGTGAGTTTGTTTAACTGCATTTTGCTGCTGCCACTCACCACCGTGGAGAACGGAGAGTTTATTTAGCTGTTTTATTCTTTGATCACGCTAATGCACACTTAATTTACACAATATGCAGATACAAAGGGCCTTTGTACTGAGAAGGATATTCTGGAGGGAACACAGAGCAGTACTGTGAGATCACTTTACTGCAGGTCTTCGGTCAGTTGCCTGCTCTGCATTCACTGTAGGAACTTTTTTAATTGTTTGCAGGGCAGCATTTTCTCCTTTTGTCTATAAAATTGGGGCATTTGCAAAATTTTGGGGGCACTTTAAAAAGAAACAGCAGCCTAATTAGTGTATTCCCCCTCTATTAGTTATGTGATAAGTGTACGATCATCCATCTGTGTATAGAGTATCATCTGTGTGAGAGAAAGCAGGAGAAACTTCTGAATATTAATGCTTTTATTTAGCTCTTAATAGCCTTTTTATACGTATAATTCAAGTTAATAGATACATTGAAAACGTAATCACTGCAGGTGAATAATTTTTTCTGTTTTAAAACTATTAAATTCTGTCTCATCTTTCTATAAAATCATTACTTTTGTGTTTGGTGACATCGTCTTACTATTTAAAAAGTCCTGCAGGTTCTTCCTCTTCTTATTCAGCATCAGTCTCCTGTTCAGAGACTCATTCATCGACTCTATGCTCTTGCTTCTCCAACTGCAGCCTTTATTTGCAATAAAACGTGCATAAAGAAATTTACCTTAAGTAGCGTTATTGTCGGTGGTATAGTAGTAAATTAAATGTGGTCATGAGTAATGCAAATCTTATGTGAATAGCTTCCAGAACAGCCTGATGAATCTGGGCTGGAAGAAAAGATGGATTGAGAGAAATCAAAGTTTTGGTGAGAAAATATCACAGATGGGTTTAAAATAGACTCATAACAGATCAAAAAGTATCTTCAGCTTTCTGTGAATGTCAGTCATCTGAAAGCGTTCATTAATTACAGCATGGGGCATTATTCTCTACCGCTCACTGGCCTTTTTTGGTGATTCTGATCCTCTCTGTGGTAACCTGTGATTAGATTTTTTTAAGCTTACTTTCTAATATTATATTGATTACATAATATCGCACTAGATATGCTGACATGTGACACGTCTTGTCTTTTCCTGGTTTTAAAGGCTACATAAAGTGATGTGATTCTCGAATGTTCTAGCTGTTCTATTATTTGCCTTTACACACATCGTGATTATATCCATATTACTGATGATTATTTAAGAGAAACATTGTGTAAATATTCTGTATAGCACCGATGACCAGCCCTATGATGTTGTTACAATACTGACGCTGTAATATTTGATTTAATCTATATCGCCCAGCCTTTTTTACTAAATGAGATTAGAAGAGTTATAAGTGGTGACAATATAAAGGTCGAGACTAGCAAACTGTCACGCTGAATGATAAGTAGGAAAGAGCTCTGACAAAGCTGCTAACTACGTCTTCTAATTTCAAATGTGTGTATGTCTGTGTGTGTGTGTATTGTTTCTTTGCCCTATGTCGAATTCGCCTGGCTGCGTGTTTTACTCAAGGAGGTATGTCAAGATAGTGTTCCTGGTTTTTGTGGGTTTGTAAGTTTGTCTTTATTGGAGATTTAATAGTGAAAAGATGACAGGAAATGAATGGAGAAGGAGTTGAAAGAATGACAAAGTCCTCATCTGGATTTAAACCCAGCTCTCATGGTCAGCTCCTTAAACACAGCATGCTCTTAACTTAATGACTGGCTTTTGTGAATCTACTCCTGAGCACAGCTCACAATGAAGAATTTCTGTGGATGTGATATGAGCTCTGCCTGTGCCACTCCAGTGCTATCAAGCAGGTTATTGTCTCCGACAGAATTATCCTATATGAGGCCCCGTGGGGGCATTTTCAAAACCGAATAATTGTATTTTTTTGGTTTGTTTACATTTCAGATTTTTCTTCCAGTATGAAGGTGGCAGAATCTAAATTCAATTACTTGAGGAGTGAATGGGAATGCTCTTGACCAAAGTAATACATCAATGTCAAGCAGGACTGAGATCCGCTGGTGAAATATGATTTTCTCTCTATCTGTAGAAATAAGTTCCCAACTCAGTGAAATGAAAATAAACTGCTATATTTGCCAGCCACGGCCCATTTACCAGATGGTGGATGTACATGGTGGGTAAATGGATAAAAAAAAAAAAAGAAGAAATAACTCGATGTACCTCACATCTCCAGGAAGTAGTGAAGAATATGCTCGGACCGCAGACGGGCAAAGACATTACAGATGGATTGGGAACTTCAGGACTCCACGTTCTCTGCTTGTGAACAAGATTATAAAGAGAAATATGATTTGCAGTTTCATCTCTCTCCTGACTGAGAGAAGCAGGTTTATGAATGCATTGTAACATTAAGACCGGCTCACCAACTCCTTAATGGTTTCGCTACAACAGAGAATGAGGTTGTAAACTGTTTAAGCAGTGCAGAAAAAAACAAAAACTGCATCAACATAGACATTTACGCTTTCTCTCTCATATCATTGTTTCTCGCTTTACACCTTCACCAAAATGCCATAAAATAGTAACAACCAAACTGCAGACATTTTAATATGTTGATAATCAATGAACTTTGTCAGATAGTTAGAGATTAGTAGAAAGAAATGGCTTTTTTTTA
The DNA here is from genome assembly GCF_022577435.1 of Embiotoca jacksoni. Taxonomy (NCBI): domain Eukaryota; kingdom Metazoa; phylum Chordata; class Actinopteri; family Embiotocidae; genus Embiotoca; species Embiotoca jacksoni. The sequence goes on along the minus strand of NW_027185296.1, from coordinate 1,560,577 downwards.
GTATGTAAAAAAGGGCCAGTAACCTGAATGGAGTTCACTTATCTGGGACACAGTACAAATCACACCTAAAAGCAACAGTAGCCATTCCAGTGTGTCCTCCTGCTTCTTATTATGTGTGGTCTTATTTCAAATACCACTTGTCTTTATGAAAGTATGGGGATTTATTTTTTGTAATACTGAAGAACACCTTGAAGGCAGGACTGCAATTGAATTTTGATGCAAAAGCAGCGTTGATATCTAGGTTGCTGGGCTTTTTATCGCATTGCCCCTGCTTTTTGAAAATATTTAGGTATTTTTTGTTGAGTTGACAAGAAAATGATGGAAGATGACATGCAGTAAAGGCGCTCAGCCAAACTAAATAAAATGAATGCTCATGTACCTTTTCTGTATATAGTTTTATGTACATTTTGTATACTCATACTCTTTGAAAGTGAGACCAATGGGTCTGTTGTTTGTGTTGCTTCTGGTATAATACAGAGAAGGGCATAACAAACAATTATGATATATTTATTATGATTAAATAAATTGTTTATATTTCTTTAAAAAAATTAAAAAATAGATTAATCATTTAAAGCACCAAATAAAAAGTAAAGTAATAATCTCAGTGCTCAAAGACGCATCTTCAGATGTCTTGTTTTATCCAACAAATATTTATCTGAAATATTTTCAGACAGGAGAAAATAATTCTCACGTTATAAGTTAGAACCATATAATGTTTGATGATGAATTACTAGTAATGACATCTTTTGATAATAATAATTGTTGGCTGTTTATTTTCTGTTAATTTACCAAAGAAAGAAATATTTTCAGCACTATTCCAAAATGTTCATTTCATTTATAAAGGTACAACAATCTTTCACACCACCATACTTTGTCAGTCTCATTTTAGTTATTGATTTTTCTAGTAGTTATGAAGTATGCTGGGCTGCAGGGCTGCAGGGCTTCAGGGCTATTTTTTTTTTTTAATTTTTTTTTATAGTAGCAGGGGTTCAGGAGAACACGGGCCAGCAAATTCTGGATTTGCCTTTGTTGCTTATTTCTCTATTTATTTCTCTTTCTTCCTCACATTCACATGGCAGAGCTGAGTTGTGGTGGGAAAAATGACAGCTTCTTAGATGCATTGAGACTGTGTCTTGAACAATTCAGTATGCACAAAACTTCTTATTGGAATTTTAAAATGTAAGAAAAGTTTTATGAATAAAACATTTCTTACAGAAAAAGGACACAAGCAAGTGACAAATATTTGAATTCTGTTGAGGGTTCTTTCACAGGAAATAAATTGGATGTAATAAACCCACTATGTGTGGAATTTGAAAATTATCAAGACAGATGCTGATGTTGTTGGTAATGCACTCGGTTGCATCTCCACTGTCCTACATCGCACTGATTCCCCAGAACTTTTCATGTCTCAAACAGAAACATAGGTCACGACAGTTAAGTATGAAGCAAATTAGACAAAAATCATTTAAAAGATTCAGTAATCACATAAAAACATTGAACACACACGATAACTTAAATTAGCATATCTAAGCTACCTCAAAGTTAATGGAGAATTTTGTTATCAAAGTTCAGCCTGCCATTTAGTAAGCTTCTGTTAAGTTAGTTTTCTTATGCTAGAAGACATCTCATGAGAGAAAGAGGCAGTCAACGCAATGACTGAACATTTCTACTTTGGAACTGCTGTGTACCAACAACAGTCTCAAAAACACAGATTAAGACAGCCAGGATTTTATACATACTGAAGGAACCAATCCCGTCACTCTCCTTGATGGAGGGGGATGGATGGAGATAGAGGCGGAGACTATTTGCATATTCACACATTATTGAATGAATACTGAATGAAGGCAACCGTGTAGCCTTATATCTAAGCCACTTTAAGGCATTGCAGTATTTTTTTTTCTTGGGGAAAGCTTTTAAATATGTAGTTTTGACTGTGGAAGAGTTTTTAGGGGTTTAATCAATGGAAGGACAGAGTCTTTAGTAGACGATAATGGAATTAAAATCATTGGACTTTTTATGTTCAATAGTAATGTCTATGCTAATGTAAATGTAGTTATAATGAGAAGAGGACTTTAAAACACCATCAATCAAAATGCACTGGAAATCTGCTCTTATCTTAGCATCATGAGATACTGAACAAAAAAACTATCATCCAACTGTTTCTTCTTTTTTATTCTTCCATGATGCCATGGCACTCCTTTAGATGTCTAGAAATGCAATGTGTTAAAGCACTTGGGTTACAGGAGTTTGATCATGGATGTATATATGCAGTTTGATGTGCTGTGGGCTGCACTGTATCTTATCTGGCTGTGGATGCATGCACTTCAAGTTACTGATGAGTGAGTAGTCGTATTTCCATGCAAACATTAGTTGTGACACATCCTGTGATACTTTGTCGGCCCGTTGACTCATTCCCAAATTCATATATGCTTTGACAGGAGCTAAATGTGTGTGGACAACTAAAACACATATCAAAACCTGAATATGATGATGCCAGACACCATTCTATCGGCTGCTCTAAATGCCGCAGTGTTGTGGCTGTTTGTACATTATGTGTGTGTATTTCAAGAGAAGGTCATGAGCGACAGATACAGTGTGAGAAAAAGGGGAAAGACAAGAGAAAGCAGGTCTTAGACGTCCGTAATTGTCTTCCTCTGCCAAGATCAAACAGAGCTCTATGGTGTTTGAGATGGCATCTTGAAAGAGACTTCAAAAGCAGCTCAACGATGTGCCGTGTGTAGATGCAAAGAATAATATGAAAACTGCCGCGCAGAGGTAACATCTGCTCAAAGAGAGGCCACACCGGTCACAGTTATTAGAGCGGAACAAATCATCACCAGGAGATAAACTAATGATGGATGGAAGCAATCAAACCTATATTCTGATCTCTCACTCTGCAGCACTTCCTGTAATATTTCCAATAACTCAGACAGATAGATTCTGTGCGATTCCTTTCTGTATTGCCCGATGGACATTCTTTGTTAAAAGATACAATTTGTGTAATTACCCCCAGTGGTGGAGCCAATTAAGAGTTTAAACTCAATTAGGTCTTAAGTGTGAATTTTGTACTTGAAGTCAGATAATGATGTGGCCCAGACAGGAGCCCCCGTGGTGAGTACGGTCATTCATATGGAGGATCGCTTACGCGTTAAATTACTCTCTATGGCTTTTACTACCACAAATAAAAAGGCAGTCACAAGAAACCCCTCAGATGATTTAGTCAGCTTCAACACACTGTGTTTTTTTTTTTTTTTTTTATCTATATGTTGAATCATTAAATGATTTCCTGACTGCCCTGTCTTGAATAGACTTTTATGTATCCATTTTTATATATATGTGTAGGCCCTGTGTGAGTGTGTATGTTAGTCAGTGGCTTTCAGGTCCATGTCACTCCTCCTGTCTGGGAGCGTCTCCTCTGAACCCACAGTAGCTGCTTCCAAGCTGTGTCTCAACAGACTGCCAAGAGCTACATGGCTGCTGCTGCTGCTGAGGTTTCATGGCAGGTTGAAGCAGCTGATTTCCAGTGATACCAATCAGCTACTTCAACAACTCTTTCAATAATAAATGAGTCAAAGCAATGCTCACACATGGCTGCAGCTACAGACAAGTTTTCCCTGCCAATAGAAGAAAAACTGTTACTCTGGTTGTGCAAGACTAATGGACTTCTGGCAACTTGTCTGATGAGCTGCTGCCAGTGTGTCTATATGCATGATAACGTTAGCCAAACCAAACTGCTCTAATGAGCATATTTCAATTTGTTTTCCGTCTTTAATCAACTGAATTGGATTTAATGGCAACAGCCAATTGTTCTATTAATGGTGATATACAGATGAAGTAAACAGCCCATAGGGGTCACAATCACAAGTCAAAGCCAGCAGAGATTCTATTTTCACAGGTCAGGCAGTTTGGGCTTGTAAGGAATGAGACAGACTAATGTTTGGATGCCAGAATGTTGATTTGAAGAAACACAACTAGCCTTAAAAAATTTGGAAAATTCTTAACAACCAAGAGAAAAGCGGGATAAATTGTGAAGTTAACATGGTTTTGACAAATTATGATTAAAACAAATCAAAAAGTTGCAACGTAAAAATGTCTTTGTTGCAAGTCAACCTCCCTTCAAAATATATTATGATTATTAAGGTAACAATAACTTTTAATTAATCAGATTAACAGATTTGAAGATCTCTGTGTTACAGATATATTATGACGTAATTTTCATCAATTTTGTAATTTGAGGGTCTGTCGCAGAGTTTAAGACTTTTTGGTGCCTAAATTCGTACTTTTCACACCTAAGCAAGGCAAAACGTGACACTGGCCTGGTATCCTGTAGTGGACTGATGCGTGTTTACACTGTCACACTTTTACACTGCCAGTATCTGCCACTTTCTCTACTGATAGTAAAGTGAATGGCCTATAAAGTGACATGTTTTATTAAATAAATTGTGCGCAAAGTTTTAAATCAGTTTTGCGGGGCGGTCAATCATGTTGCTGTTTAAAGCTTCAAGAGGAGACGACTATGACAAAAGCATCAGGAGTCAAACTGTGATGTAAACACAGCATATTCCTCTCCTCATTTTAATTCGCCCTGACAAACACCTCATGGCAGACCGCTCTCCTGATGATTACGCAATGCTGAAATGAGGTGAAACACAGTGTGAGGAGAGGGCTTTGCATGCAAGATTAAAGCTATGTTGATTTGTCAGAAAGCGGAGGTTGTCTTGAGTTGAACAAGTCAGAGAGACAGACACACATTCACACACTTCACACAAGACTGGGGCTTTTTCAGGATAGGGCCACAAAGAGTAAGGTTGGTCCCAATGGAACCACAATGTAGATTTCCTCCTGCCACTTCTGTCTCACTGCCTCTTTCCCTTTTACCTGCCTTTCTCTCTCTGCTTCCCCAAACCAAGTCCCCAGCCGCCCAGCCTCTTACTCATCCTCTCTCCTTTTTCTTTTCTCTCTGCCTACTACTCTACGCCAGAGGCATTTTTGTATTTTCTCCTCTTTGCCCTCTCACCATCCCTTGAGCCTTGTCTCTCCTTCTTTTCTGTCTCTGTCCGGCTTGCGTTTTGATTCTTTTCAAACCACCCAAATGCAATCGTTTTCAACACTGATGTAGATGACTCAGGTCAGAGATTTTTTTTTTCTTTTTTTTTTTTTTTTTTCTGTTTACAAAGAGTAAAAGCTTCAAAAAGGCTCTGGCTCCATAGACTACTCTTTAACATCTCATATGAAATACAAGTCAATACATTTTCGCTAAAGTCACTCTTTCTTATTAGTTTTCTGGTGGTCCGTCTGGAAATAATTCCGTCATTATTTAGATATCAGGCCTCAAAAAGTGTCCTGGAGTGCAGTAGCAACATAAAGGTCCAAGATGGCAGGTTCCATGGAAAAGGAGCCGCTCCCTATGTAGATATGAAAGGCTCATTCTAAGGTAAAGAAAACACAATGATTCTTAGTTTTATGGGATCATACTGACTTATACATAATTCTGAATTTTATGTTCCATTTCTGCCAACAGATCCCTCTGAATCCTGCACACTGAACCTTTAACGTATCACTTCTGTCCAACATGGATGTGAAAGTGCTGTGTAGCAGCTAGATTGGAAATTACTTGATTGGCTCTGACTGAAAGCATAAAACTATGATCAGCAGAAACACACATGAAAAAGTGGAATTAGAAAACTGCCCTAAAGGGAGGAGTTGCAGCTTTTATTTCATGCATCTTTTAAAACACAGATATTTGTATTGTTGCTATCTGAAGTATATTAATAGTAGTGTGAAGAGAGAGGCATTTCTTCTGTAGTTTAAAAAATGTATGTGACATTCAGTCACATAGCGACAATATAATAATGCTATCAACATGACATTTATTACTCCAGGCGCACAGGCAGGGTATACATCAAGCCTGCTTTCACAACATGCTTGCAACCAGCAGTGTTTATCAGAGAAATATAATTCCATGGACACTTACATCTTCACATATGAGACACATCTGACTCAATATTTGGAAGTTTCAAAGGTTACATATAAAGACAACTGACAGGTTAACAAAAGCCGTGCAAAGAGGAAGCACAAGAAAATATCAGTTCCGAAGATGTAAGGAGGCACGTGTATGTAAATAGTGTGTATTTACATAGTGTGTATGTTTGTACACGTGTGAGTGCAAGAGAGAGTGAAGTAGAGACATTTAAACCACAATAGATTGCAAAGTAAGCGGCTTCTCTAAACTGCCCTCTGCTGCTTTGGTAAAATGGTTTACACCTTCTTTCCTGCCCACTGAACCACAGTGCTACAGAGCCACAGCGCCATAAATCCTTCCCTAAGAAAGTGGAGTGTGCACAGCTCTATCTGTGAGCCGCTCCCCTTGCGAGCGTCTTTTTTATTCTCCAGTAAGATCGTTAGAGGAGAAACTGGAAGCAACCATATGGACACAACTGCTCCTGAGTTCAGTCCATTATTTAAATAAAGATCCTGGAAGACACTAACAGTAGACTTTCACCATGTGTTGGCACGAGCCTGTATGTAGGATGACAGTGACTTCATTGACATATATAACATATATAACATAGTGGCAGCTGTGGGGTCAAATTGTTTATTTTTAGCAGAGTTTTGGTTTAATGTTGAAGACAAATTAAATCTGTCACATTGGACGCTGAATGACATGTAACACTGTTGCAAACCAGGTCTGTCTCCTTTATTTGAAATGTCATTAAGCGACACACGTATTTGTCTGAAAGAGAGCAAAAGGGTATGTGGTATAATACCACACTGTATTATGCTGTTGAGTCGTTAACCCATGTGTGTGTTTAGTGATCAGAGGACTCGCTTGTTTTAATCGTGCATAAACGGCTCATTTGAGCAGCTGTTTTAACATTTGAATTTTAACATTCCCACAGATGTATATGATATCTGACATGATGCATTACTGTAACAGATCACCGTTTCTTTAACAAAACGGCTGCAGCATGATGAAGGAACTAAACAGCAGCTCGGCTGCTCTTTTGTTTCATTTGACTGCAGAAGAGGAGAGAAAGATCAACATGAAAAAGAATTAAATTCTTATTACCCCAGGCATGCTTTTCCATGCTAAAATATGCATAGGAGGCTGTGATTATTATGCTTGCTTCTTTCTATGGAAACTAATGGAGCCAGATTATTTGGTTTTATATGAAGTGCAACTGCTAAATATCAGAGAAGCTCTTTGACTTTGACTGGAGAAGAAAGTCTGTTTAATAGGTAAGGCATAGACGAATGAGTACATTCCTTCGCCACATAATTTAAGATTATTTAAGGTTGGGATGGGCAACATGTGGGGCTGTCACGATCATTAACCATTGAATTTTCCCCGTAGTATATAACTGACCTGCTCCATCATTATACCACCAGTGGATCCCTTAGGTCTTCTGATCAGGGCTTACTGGCTGTCCCGTGCACTCGTTTAAAGACGAATGGTGATCCTGCTTTTAAAATGGTGGCTCTGAATTTTTCCCTTGATATACGTTTTGCAGTCTCTGTCGACGCCTTCAGAAAACAACTTAAGACACATCTATTCAGATTGGCCCTTTTGTCTCACCTCATGTTGTGCAGTGCCTGTATTTCAATGGTCTGATGTTGTGATTGTTGGCTTCTTTTTTTTAATAATGCTACATTTCTTTTATTGTTATTGTTGTGATGCACTTTGTGACTTCGTCTGTGAAAGGTGCTGTATTAAGTACTTACTTACTCAATAAGTGTGACAGGTCTAGTGATATGGACAAAATAGTTATCACTGTATTTTTGATCGAATTCCTCGACATTGATGTTGTAGGGATGACTATTGGTGCTTTCACAAATTACTTAAACATGTAAGATTTTTCATAAATATTTATCAGTAGTGTGGATTTAATGACAAAGTGGGTAAAAGCAAATAATAGAGCAGCTAGAATAGTCTATTAAGTTCTGAGCATGACATCAATTTACTGCGATTAAAAACCAGGAAAAGACAACACTTATATAATATCATAATATCCAAAGTCTAACACAATATCTAGTCTCTATCACAATATCAATATAGTAACAATATATTGTCCTGCTGAAATGTATAATGTATTGCCTCATTTATCAAAATTGAACCACCATCTATTTATCAAAACATGAAAACTTTTGCATTTTATCATTGACACAGTGGCCTGTTAGTGAATTTCTGTCGAGTAGACACTTAAGATGCTTAGTGTAGCAGCAGGAATTGCTGGAGGTCAGACAAAAGAAAAGTGTGATGCAAGAGCAGTGGAAAAACAGGGTAGGAGTGAAATGATATGCACGAGGCAATTATAGATTCTGAAGTGAATAGATGAATAGAGCAAAGCACCTCCATGAGGAGCCCTACAGCTTGACACCAGGACTTTGTGCAGACATATATCCACTCTTTTTCTGTTCCCACCCCCCATCCCCTCGGATTGTACAGAATGTTCCCCGCGCTGGTCTATCTACACAGGCTGTCTTTTCAGATAAAGCCAAGCCAAGGGGCCCGTGACGGCGTGCTGCGTTTTTGGGGGCTTGATTATGCCGAGTGGCAGACCGAGAGAGGCGTTTGGAGGCGCTTCAGCAGACAGATCACTGCTGGGCCTCTACAGGGTATGTGTTTGCCGTCCAGCAGCTGAGCTTCACCGACAGAACTGCTTCCTTGTTGACTGGCGACCCTTTAAACGCTCCCCAACCCCCTCCCCCCTCCCCCACGGATTGACTGAGCTCTCTGTGGGGGGCTGGAGAACATAAGGAAGGAAATGGGTGAAGAGAGCAGTGGGGAGAAACAAAGGATAAAAGATAAAACAGGGGAGAGGGTACTGTACAGAGAAATGTTTAGGAGTTATGGAGGGAGGAACATACATCAGTTGGTTGAAATATTTTACTGTAATGCACCTTTTCTAAGACCAGAAACAGGTTTTCCTTTGTTTGTTTCATTCAGTTTTTCAGTGGAGTACAGCTCTTCCGCTCTCAGCCTCCTCAGTCCAGTGAGCAACATTAACTCTGTTGACTTCTGCACCTCAGCCCTTTATCAGATTGTTTGCGTCATCGCTTTCTTGCACTTCACCTCATCAGAGTCACTGTCGTGTTTGTGGACGAGTCTTCTGAAGAGCAAAACAGCGGCATGCGTCGTCCGTCTGGCTTTCTGCACCGGTGCTTGCGATTTGTAGAAGTCACACAGTACACTGATTGCAAATAGTGATGAGCTGGTGAGGAGAGGCCGAGGCATAGATGAAGTGGTGATTGCTGCTGCTCCGTGTGAGCCAATGATGGAGAATATATGTCATCTGCCAGTATCTTACAGGGTGCCTGTAACCCATATGCTAATTAATGCTGATTTATGCCTCATTATGATGATTTATAACACGGCTAAAGGAGTGCTGTTGACTGACTGCAAGAAAAAAAGAGTTGCCTTCATCAAAAGACATGATGCTAGCATTACTCTCGTCTGGTCTTCGGGATGGCTCAGCCAAGTTTTGTTTCATGGTTGAAAATATTTCCTCTTGGAAGCATTTTTTTTGAGTGATGATGATAAATTTTTATCATAAAAATTTAATACTGCACCATTAAAGAGCCTACTTCTGTGTGATTCAGCCCATTAACTGCAAATCATGTGTACTTTGCATTACTGATGGCCATTTTCCAAACCATAACTTTGATTTCCTACTTTCCTGTCAGCTGGTGGTTCCCCTCATTTCAATACAATATATAAATCAACTTGCAGAGACTTGAAGCTTGCTTGAGAAATGTAATCTATCACACTAAACATTTAGTTACCCACTTTTATTTTTTTTTAATTTTTTTTTTTTACATTATCTTACATACTGTATGTGGTAATTTATTAGGAATTTTTTTAATTTGTTCCTCTTGGTGCTTTTGTGGATCATTTTAAGATCAAGATTAGCGAGTCACCTCCCAAAACCTACTGCATTCATCGGCAACAAAAACAAAACAAAGCCAAAGTTGCTTGTTAAGTTATGTCATTATAAAGTTACTGTGTGGTGCATAGCTGTCTGCAACAGTGTCTTCTTTGAAACTACCACTAGGGGCACCACAGTTTTGAATTTTTAGATTTTACATATAGTGGCTTTAAACCTGTCTTAAAGCTGCACCAAAGTGGCAGCACAGAAAGCTGTAAGCATGCCACTGATTTAGTTTCACCTCTTAAAATTCTTTCAGCAGACGTGTTGGCAAACAGTTACCTATGTTCACATCTGTTGGCAAAGGACTGATGGTAACATCATTTCAAATCATGTTTTAGGCCGCCTGACACACTTCAATCCAGTATTCACTCTCATTTTAGTTTTATTTAGGTCTTGAGAAAATATATTTTTGAAAATATGTCAATGATGGTAATAAAACGGTGGGCCCTGAGACAAAAGCAAAGAACTAAACAATGTTAGAAGGCACTGTAGATTTGAGGGGAACTACAGTATCAATGATAATTAGTTGTGTTCATTAGTAAGAGCAATACACTTCACCTCACACATAATCATCTGATCCACTGCAAATATATACATTTTAATGAGAGCAGCTTTCAAGAAAAGTGTTTTTCTTTGTTTGTAAGTCAGATGGAAAAAAATGCAAGTGACCGTGATGGTGTCCATTGTACCATTCTGTATAAATAGAAAATGGAAACCAAAGAAACGTATTAGTCTGAAAATAATAACTGGGATTTGTGTGAAATTCATCCAGTTTGTTGTGCTGAAACATGCAAAACCATCACCATATTTTTTTTAGTTGACAACAGATTTACAGTTATAACCAAAAGGCCCACTGATAATACATACAGTGCATTAAATGCTACATGAGTGTATTGATAAAAACAAAAAACTGTGAAGCTGGCGTCTGATCTTTCTGCCGTCATATCTCCAGGCTTCTGGATTCAGAGATTAAGAGGTTTGCTAACATCAGACATATTTACAACTGACCTGTCCACTTTATTGGAAACGTCATAGCAGTTCCTATGCAGTTCAAGGTTGGAGAGGATGCGGGAGGACGAGGAGGTTCTGCTTCCCATTTTTGGTGGTTATTACAGTGACATGGCATTTTTTAGAGAGTAAGATGATAACGTAGGCTGCAGAGGTGCAGAGAAATGAAACAGGCGGAGGATATTCTGTTCTCAAGAGAAGAAAGTGTGTCCGGTATCAGTGCTGACTGTGCGGTTGAAGCTAAGCATCTCCTGCTTTGGTTTGTAATGCAGCCAGGCTCCAGGACACAGAGTTTGATCATGACATCTCCAGCGATTGTCTGAAATAGTGTCTGGAGCAATGTGTAGAGGTGTGTCAGCTGTGAAATGTTACTGTTGGCCGAAGGGGACTCAATGTTTTAACATTTGTTAAAAGACTTGAGAACATTTTACATGATGTTTCTAAAGGAAATGTATTCTTGATCTTTTTCTTCCAAAAGGTCCACACTCTCATTGTGGTATGACTGGCGCTGTTAAACTTCATTAACATGTCATTACTTTTGTGAGATAATATTGGTTAGGTCTACATAAGCAAACATAAAGAAAATGTTCACAGCATCGACTCACATTTGAGTTTATTTTCCACTGACATTTGAAATATGATATATTATTTATGTACACAGTGAGCTTTTCTTTGATCAAGCTTTCTGTCTGTAAGCTGACAAGACAGAAGGGGGGGGGGGGGGGAACTGTCGTCAGCTCTGGAGAAGGGCTGGCGGTGGAAACACAGACAGGAGGTGGTTCCAAAATAATGCACTCAAAATGGAGTTGGCAACTCTCACTGTTTGAGTGCCATTGGAACAGTCCTGGCAACTTTGTGACAAAATAAGCCAAAACCTGTACAAGGCTCAGTGAATTTGAAATAATCAAGTTATTATTAATTTAAAACTGTATATATATGTTGTATCATATACACGTACATTTGTGTCAAAAGTTACATTTGTAAATCATTTTCCCGATGAGCTTCTTCCTCATTCAGTGATTGATTATAATATGAATCATGGCACTAATCAGTGGATCATCCCTGCTTTTGAAAATGATCATAATAAAAACGTGTAAACTAGCGACTGCTACCACACAAAGGACATCCTTGGACTAAATATTGCCATTTTAACCTGGTATCTGGATTTGTGTTGCCAACTTTATAGTAGTCTATGTAAACCGGTCAGATTAAGGCTGCTGGCCTATCTTTACTGTAACTGGTAATAGCAACTGGACCATCAGACAAAAACCCAAATCGAGTAAAAAAATAATGTATAATCTGGACAACATTAATCAAATGGAAACATGTCTAGGCTGGGTCAAACCTGAAGACAAACTTTTAGGCTTTACATAATTCATAATTCATATCTTAAAATGTATCCATACATTTATTCTGTCCATACAGTATGTGTCATCTTTATTATGTCCAGCATTGTACATTGTACCAAGACTCCAACATAAACAAACATTGGTAACATATTAAAATGTGCTCGTTTTGACTGGAACATTTGAGGTGTTATTAGTACTGGCTGTAAAAACCACATCAACACATCTCTTCTTTGTATTAGTCTCATACCCAGACTGGAAACATCATTAAACATCAAACCAAACCTTTTCTTTGCTCCCCCGCCTCTCCACCAGGTCATTCAGAGACCCTCTGATTGGATGATAGTTTATTAGAGACCAAGCTGAGGCCAGCTAACAGCCTCTCGTCTCCTCCCCTCTCAGCTTCATTCATTATAGATCACCTGCCCCCACCTGCACGGCTTCATTACTCCCTCATTTACAGCTTCTCAGGTCTGCTGACTCTTCTTTTTTCCTCAGTGCCTAACGGCCCCCCTGGTACCGCTGTCTCAAACCCCGACTGCGTCCCCCCTCTCTTTGTCTGGCCCCTCTCCTCCCTCTATTCTTCCTATCCTTCACTTTCTACCATCTCTCAATTCCACCATTAGGTAATTTAACCATTGGTGCAGGCAGTCACTCTCACTGATGGCAAATGACCGAGTGCGGTATGTTGATTGCATTTTAGTGCTAGTGTCATTTATTTCTGGGTCAGCGAGCTGCGGGACCTGGGTTGGCACCAGTGATGACCTCGACATATGACACACACATATTCCTCCATATTTGTCAAACGTGCTGTTACTCCCCCGCCTGTCTGTTTAGTTGCTCACCAATGATCCGTTTTGCAAGGCTCAGAGCCAAAAATTTAATAAGAAAAACGTCTAAAATTATTGTCACATAGGCTCAAAAACCTTTTCCTGTCTTGTATATTCTTTCATACTGCAACAAAAATAACAAACTAATTGATCTATAAAGAAGTATAATTAATGATTTGATCGACAGTCGCTAAGCTTGCTGTATTGAATTTATTCCTATACTGCAATGCTCTCCCTCTTTTTCTGTCTTTAAGTTGGTTTTGCTTCTTTTCTCATTGACCTCGTTTGGTACTCACTGAGCAGACAAACAATCCAGAACAAAAATCACGACTACAAATGTAGAATATGCTCAAGGCCAAATCACTATCATAAGCAAATGATTACCTGAGCAAGGTTGCTCATGTATTTGTGCGTGTGTGTGCATGTGTGTGCGTGTGTGTATTGTGGTAAAATAAAAACAGGGTTTTAGAATTCTTCAAATGTCTGAATTTGTTGACAGAAAATGACTTCAAGTGTGTAACGCACTCAGCATCAAGTCTTTTCATGCTGTCTCCTCCATGTACCCACACAGATGCATTCAAATACAATAAAACCTCCCCCAGCCTTCATTTGGTTGTTTATTCAGCCTGAATGTGCATTAGTTTCAGCTTTCCTTAAATGAAGGCAGCTAGTGCAAGTCTGTGTCCTAAACCTTTTAAAAGATTAGCATCAGTTCTTCAGGATGGTTATGTAACTTATTAAAAAAAAAAAATCCATCTCCATGACAATTTAAATTCGAGGATTTCTGGGGCTAATCGGGAGCAAGGGAACGTCTAGGTTGGCTGACCAGAATTAAATTTTTGTGTTCTGTTGAACAAATTAAAACTCCGTGCAACAAAACCTTTGGGGATTAATGTAATTGTTATTCGGATCCTCGCTAGCGGCAGGACTCCAAAGATGTCATTGCCGGTCCACCACTTTGGTCCAGACTGAATTATCTCAACTTGTATTGAATGGATTGCCATAGAAATTTGTTCAGTCATTTATAGTCCGGGGGGGATGCATCTTACTGACTTTGGTAATTGTCTTGACTTTCCCTCTGAAGCCACCACAGGGCTTTCATTTATCCACTGAAATACATCTAGTTACATCTAGAGGATGGACTGGCACAAATGTTTGTCCAGACATTCATGGTGACTTTGGTGACACCCCAACTTTCTCTCCGAAGCCACTGTGACTTATGTGACTCGTCGTGAAATGTTCTTCGTGCATTCATGTCCTTGTCATGAATTATAACTGTGGTGATTCTTATAACTTTACATATCAAATTTTCATCTGTATTTTGTTTATGACCAAAAACCTGCAAAACTAACAACACTTCCATCAGTCTCATCTGTTTGGTTCTAATTGTAAGAATGCAAATACTCTGGACAAAGATGGTAATGTGGTAAACACTACACCAGGTAAATGGGAGCATGTTACATTTTCATTGTGAGCTTGCGAGTACACTAATGTTAGCATTTTGCTGAAAGTACCGCTGTGCTTATTGCAACCTCATAGTCACTGGCATTGTTATAGACTCTTAGAGCTCTAATTACATCCGGTGCAAAGCAGTGCCATGCTTATCGCAAAGTATCTTCTTTAGTTTTAGACTGAAATGGAAATGACCCAGAGGGTCAAAGTTCAAGGTGCATATTTGTGTTCCAGTTGTATGCATACTATTTTGTTTTTAAGGGTAGCTGCAGAACGTACTGAAAGTTTTTTTTTCAAAAAGTAGGCAATTTGAAACACAGCTCCAGTCTTTAGTGTTGTTATTATAAAGGGGACTGAATCCAAAAAGAGGTATACAGTGTATATACTCACAGAGGGAGTCATTGATGTGTTGCAGTAATTGTTGCAAAGATGAGGGTGACTCATTGGGTTATCTTACACGCTGGGTCAGACTTTTAGAACACGTTTGTTGCGCCTGATTGAGGCCACAGAGAAGCCAGATCATCTGAGAGGAGAAGTGAGCACGAAGCTTAAATGGCAGAAGTCAACCTGGGCGTCTGCATGTCTGCTGACCTTTTCCTCCATTTCCAGTCACTCACTGACACATAACAAGCAGAAATCATTCTGTATGTCTTATTTTGATTAAAAAATGACTTTGCTACCCATTGTACTGATGACTTCACTCGAGATGCGCAATCTCATACAAGTATCTTGACACGTTTGCATGTGAGTTTCTGGGAATGTAAAACGCTCTGTTGCTGTCAGTGAAGCTGATGTGGGCTTCGTGATTGTTACGCCTTTCAGTGTTGAATCTATGTGCAAACAAAAAGCACAGCCGCTGTCACAGATGGAGGAGGTAGGAGTAAACTTTACACCACAATCCTCTCAGGGACAAACACATTTCTCTGCTCTGCCTAATTATTCTGTAGGGATTGAGGGGTGGCTGGACAGTGTTTTAAGAAGCCAGTTCTCCTGGGATTAATTTCTCTCATGCTTTGCCTAAATAAGGTATTAACAAAATGTAATAAACTCTTGCCAGAGGATGCTTCAAAGCAGCGCTTTGCTCATAGCTCCAGTCACCACATCAATTATGTATTTAATCTAAGTATAATGTAGTGGCTGCGCAAGATAAACACATTTATCCACTGCTATAAAGCCCAGCAATCGATATAAGCTGTTTCTTTGTTTACTCTTTGTTTGAAGTTTGATTGCTTTCAGGTCATTCTGGGAAACGGAGAAGTAGGAAAAGCATAGAGGTAAAGATTAAAAAAGGAACAGAGTTGGAGAGCAACAGTCTTCACTATCATCTCCACCACCATCGTCATCAAAAGGTCTTGCCCTTTTGAAGGGTCTGCATGTGTAGAGATCAGATAAGCAGAAGCTTAGGGTTTGTGGCCCTGGCGTCTATTTGATGTCGAGCTCACTGGAGAGCCTGTCTGGTTTCAACAATTCTTTAAAGCTGAGGACAGTCTGAAGCACTCAGCCTGCATTAGTTAAAGTGTAACTCTCATGTGCTGCTTTAAACAGGATGAGGCCTTTAGCCGTCCCCACAGTACAGTGATTATGCCATCAGTGAACTGCCTGAAAACTGCACGTTTGTTCTAAGAGTTGTGTCCGTGAGTCTTTTCCCCTGACTGTTATCATTACAAATTTTCATCAAATCCTAAATCAACTGAAATTCCCAATACCACTCTACTGTACAAGCCTGCTGTATGGATGCAGCTTGAATATTCTCAGTATGACAGTGAATAAAAGTGCTTAACATTTTAAGAGTGACATTGATTGTAAGGCTTTATATGGAAAGTAACCTCATTTTGATGCACAAAACAAAGCTTTTGAGCAGTATATGCTACTTTGTACAATACACAGTTTAATGTTGAGCAGTCATTTTAAAGCTTTTGATCCTGAATTTTAAAAATTAAAGTACAGTTTTACCTTTAATGTCTTTTATCATCTTAATGCCCAATATTGTTTCAGCATTTAAGTCACGGTCATGATGGACTAATTGTCTTTTTCTGTCCTGTTAAAGCTCTGAATAAACTGCAGAATAAACAACAACACAGCATTACTAGGTGATTATGGCCAGAAGAAGATAATACCTTTTTCTAGTCCCTTAACGTCCTTTCATTTGCTGCTATTGTAATAATAAACTATGATACAGCAAATTTTGTAATCACCCAAGGGGCTAGCTCTTCAGCACATAACAGTATACTTATAGGTCGTATAGGAGAAGTCTTTGCTGCATCTTTAGGTTCTCTGGCCTGTTAGTTGTTCCCTTGGCTAGAACAAATATCTGTGTTGACGCAGGTTTTAGTGCCATGGTCAGGAAAGCCAGCCAAAAGACCGGGGGCCATCCGAACCTGCTGACAGCTTCACACATTTCCAAGTTATACTTGGTCAGCATGCTATTTACATAACGGAATACATCAGACGAGGTCAGCGTAAAGATTTCTTTAAATACCACTGTAATATAATTTTCTTTTTAATCACTTTTACCATTTTTTGCTTTGCTTCCGTAAATGCTTTAAAATTGCTTACTTTAAAATCTTTATTTATAGTACCGTGGTCCTAATGGTGGTGTTAGAGAAAAGATCAGAGAGGTCACTGAAGCCATTAGGTATCACCATCTGTGAAGCTACTTAATGTAGGCGGAAACAGACATTCTCGTTAATTGTTATACATTAGTAGTAAAGTCAAAAGATTTTTTTGTGTGCTATGTGTTACGTTCAGGCACATTACCGGTACAGTATCTACAGAAATAGGAAGGTTGGATTGTCTCTGTCACAGGAAGGGCTTTGCTCATTATCGGATCTTCAATTAGGCTAAAGATATAAGGTCTGTTTCATTTTTTATTGCTCATTATCTAATTAGTTTCATCAAGTTGAATCGGTTAAAATGTGGTTTTGGGAAGGAACCTCGTCTTAGAAATCTGGACACAAGACAAGTTATTTTTTTAGGATGTAAGTTGTTGTGACACGACTGCAGCAGCACAAGTCTTTATGGGCTGGATACCAAAGAGAATAAACAAATTATGGAGCAGTACTGCACAAATAACAGATACAAAGACTGAAATGTGTTTGTTTCAAGTTTGTTTATAAGAAGACTTTTTAAGTTGCATTGATAGGAAATTGAGGATTGCTTTGTTTCATGTTGGGCTTAAATCTAATTGTCTTTTGTTACTTACTGCAGTCTTAACAAACTCAGAAAAACCTTTGGAAACATGGATGATTGGTGGCATTTCACAGTGCATTTGTTTATTTGTGGTGTGACAGTGATTTATTCGTGTTAGAGCCGTGGTCTACACACCTTTGCTCGGTCATGTAAACGCACCGGTACGTTGCTGAGCTGGTTCAGCACCACGGACAGCTCCTTGAGTCTGGACAGGCTGCAGTGATGCGCTGCTTTCACCCCCATTAGAGACCTTGTTGACAACATTCAAGTATATACTGCTGGCACATGTGATGAAAACACACTCTGCCTATATAAGAAAAAAAAATGATGTGAAACCAAGCAAACATAACGCAAGCAGCTTGGGCTATGTTCAAATTATACAACTCTGCTGAACAAAGCCATAATCTCCCTGCACGCATCGTGGCGTCTCGTGGGGGATCATTATTCTTTATATGCAACAAAGCGGTAGGTCGTTCACGCTGCCTTTGAATGTATACAAGCAGGACTTTTGCAAACTCTTTGAAACTACGCTTTCTCAGACTGCGATTTTTAATGATCTTTATGTTTATTGCCATTATGCAACGACTAAAGCTTAAAGGAGAGTGCGCCCTGTATGTTCAGGTCAAATTCTACATCAGGTGAAAAGTGTTGATTTTGCTGCTTAAACCTGCCACCTAAATCCGAGGCAATTTGCGCGTTAATCTAATTTGATAGCCTCAGCTCGCCCATTGCAAGTAGATCTCGGGTCGAGGTCACTGCTACACTGCCAAACAAGGTAATTCTATCTCTAAGGTCATTAATTACGGTGCTCAGACAAAGCGGGACTGAGGGGCCTACAGTAGGACGGAGATGCCAAATCACGTCTTCCTCACCAAACCCTCTTCCTCCCATAAATTATCTAATGGGATGAGGACTAATAACTGTGAGTGTTGTGGCCCACGTGAAATAATTTATCAGTGGACAAACAATAACACATCAGCAGGTCATCAGTCAGGTGGTCTTTATGAATTATAGCCTATAGACGTTTTGAAATTAAGCTTTTGAGCTGTTTGATGCAGGAACTTCTGGTCTGTATATCAACCTCAAAACTAAAGGCACCCCCCTCCACACACACACACACACACACACACACACACAGATACAGACACACACACACACACACACACCGTCCTCCTCCCCCCCAACTTGCACACCCCCCCTCTCTCCTGCTATTTGAATAGAGAGCCTGCGGAGCACTCTTTTGTTCAGTAGCGCTCAGCTGCTGGAGAGGTGAGCACCACTCTGGCTGGCGCTCCTCCACTCATCGCTGGCTGCTGCCTCTGCTAGTCTCCGGAAGTCGCGCGGACACACGGCTAGAAATCTACTCTCTTCATCGCATGAACAACGACCCGGTCCTGCCCCTGGTCTCTTGTCTCCCCTCACTTTGACACCCGGTGCTGCCTCGTTTTCAGCCGCACTCGCAGGGCTTTTACGCGCCGTTGGATGCTTCCGCTTCCCCCCCGTCTGTGGCGCTACCACCTGCACCGTATCACACCGACGCTCCTGTGAAGCTGCAGCATCGCTCTACATTCCTGTGGACTGGACCTCACTTCGTCCGAAAGGTGAAGGCGTGTTTTTTTTGTTTTTGTTTTGTTTTTTAATATGTAATGACTGGATTTTCATATGAAGTAAATTCAGCGTTGTTTTACACACAAAAAGGAAATGGGGTTTCACAGATGTTTTACACTCAGTGCTGAATTGGACATGAGCTTGTCAATACTATTCAAAGACAAAGATCTGTGGCTACGATCAGAATTATAGGTGCACTTTAACACGAAAGTGTGCTGCCATTGTAAGAGCATGATTCACTAACTAAAAACTGCTCAGGTGACTGATTATAGTATTTTTTTTTTCGTTTTTCTTTGTTGGAAATGATTTCAGTTTAAATAAGGGTCGTTTTCTATATGCGAAAAAAAACCTGTTGTAGTTGAATGCTTTTGTCATTTTTCTGCCTGTTTGCATCATGTCATGATAGTCTCAGTTATGCAGCATCTGTTGAAGAATAATAAGCATCACCGCCTCATTTGTTTTCTCCTTTGGACGCTGCTCATGTCAACCAACTTAACATATATATTTAACAGGGTGAATGTAGGGTTTCAATATCTATGACCATCAGCCCGCCTCTTGTAGAGGAAGCCCCTTTTCCTTCCGCCTGTAAGCCTTCAGGTGAGGTAGATGGGGACAAGGGGAGCTTTCGGACTTCACGGGTGAAAGTCGATAGGCAGCCACAGACACGGCTGTCAGCGCTGTCAGTGAAGCAAACGAAGTGGGGGTGGGGGAGGGGGGGGGGGGGGACCCGAGACATTATCTTGGATGGCACTTACACTCCGCCAAATGGGTCTCTCAATTATTTCTGTTGGAGGAAACTTTGCTGTCTAGCAGGAGGACCTCCGGGCTACAAGCTGATCAAAGCGGAGGAGGTCAGAGCGCGGCCTGGGTGCCACAGTTATGATAGCTGTTGTTGAGCATGTAAAAGAAAACTATGTTGGGCTTTGCTTCCCCCCCCCCTTGCTCGTCTTAATCTCAGGAGTGTATGGCAGGGTGTCAGATAGAGAATGTCAGCGAGAGTATAGGAGCTGAGTTGCTCATGACCCCCTGGGAAATTAAGCAGAGATTCAACCGAGCAGTTTGTGAAACGGTGACCAGTCTCTCTCTCTCTTCTCTCTCTCTCTCTCTCTCTCTCTCTCTCTCTCTCTCTCTCTCTCTCTCTCTTCTGCTTGCCTCTTACTATGTCTGTCTTGTGCTCACTGTGTGTCTCATATTTGTACACACATGGGCACACAGACAGTCAGAGTATCAACAAGCCGTCCTTGGCAGAATTGATCCTGCACTCCTTTATATCCTTGTATTTGGTTTTGGCATCAGCAGAGTGATCCTTCATGTGTAAGGCCACGCTGGTACCTGCAGACAGGCCGACCTCATTTTCATTCTGTGACTGACTGTAGATAACATGCCCTCTTCTCACCGGTTGGGCAGCAGTGTGTTAATCTTTGTGTATTTGATACTTGTGTTCGGTGGTCACCTCTGCTGCCAGTTCCTGAATTGTGTTTGTGAATTAAATGGGTATCATCTGCTCCTGTTGCACTACGGGCATCTGGCTCCACGTCTTTAAGTCTCTATGCTGCCTTTTGCTTCTTTTTGCCTCTCATACATTTTGTAGAACGTCTCCGTGTTTGTCTTTCTGTCTCCTCGTTCCTCTCGTCGCCTCTGTTTGGACTCATCGCTCCTGCACTGGATTACAGGCTCCGCCGTTAACGTCATTGTTCTCACAAGAGGTGTTCTTTTCTTTAGTATTGCCAGTTCACTGCCCCCATTTTCACATTCTCTGTGTGATGAGGCGTTACAATGGGTGAACAATATTCCTTTAGAGAGTGGTTCAGCGCTTTTTAGTGGCTCCACTCCAACTGTGGTCAAGGCCAAAAGCAGCTTAGAAATGTTGTCATCATACCTCAGGAGCATGAAAGAAAGAAACAGAAAGACAGAATGAAAGAGTGAGGGCGGGAAGGAGGCAAGTGACAGACTGGGTGATTTTAATTTTTTTTTTTTTTTTTTTTTTTTTTTTACAGCATTATCTGCTCTTTGCATGAGGTTGCCTTGTCACATATTTCAATAATGCGTCTTTTCTGGCTGGCTGCTCTCAGCTATAGTGCAGACACTTCTGGCGGGAGATGTGAATGGGCGAGAATTCAATTTTGCACTTGAGTAGTGTCCAAGCATGTGAACGGGAGACTGTGGATTTTTGCGGCAATTTTTGCATATGTAAGACATTAATATTCCTCCAATGAACCTTCTGCTATGCTTAAAACAAACAAAGCCACCCTGGCACAAGATGAAACACGGGAGAGCGGCCAAGCAACTGCACAGTATCAGCACAGAGGATCTCTGGGCTTGAGTTAGGCTGTCTACTGGTGGAGGCCTTCAGATAGAAATCCTATAGTTGGAAGAGCGTGTTGCTATGAGTCAGCTGTGATCCTGCTGTGGCTAATAGCTGGCTTTAATCTCCATCACTCTTCAGTGAAAAATATATTTATTATTGAGTTGTTTTCCTTGTGTGTTTTTGCTGAAAGTTCCTTGCAGTAGGCTCGCTGCATACTGTATGTTGGGAATGGATGTAACGTTTTTTTTTTTTTTTGGCTATGATGTAAGAAAGGGTAGGAGGGATGCTGGAAGATGCCTGCAGAGAGACTAATTGACAGACTTAGATAACCCTGATCCAATTAAGCAATGAAAATACTCACAGCAGATTACACACATATTAAATTCTGTTTGTATAAATGATCATGAGTGTGTGCGCGTTCTCTTTTCTGCTCAAGTTATGTGTGTGTAGCAGCAGAGCTCTGACACACACATGGCCTTAGATCACATTTTAGGCTGCGATCCACTTGGCACCTGCGCTCCCCCAAGTCACAGGGTCGTTCCATCGGCTTAATGAAGGCCGTACCTTTGCTCGCCAGAGGACGTCACTCTGCTTGACTGACAGCTCTGCGTCCTTGTGCTCCCCCCAGCCCGACACCAGTGAGCAGATGGAGCAGAGCCTAAGTGGGCTGCTGCTAGCTTTGCCTTGGCTAATAATATAATAGTCTGGCATTAGGCATGTTGAACTAGCCACTGCACGTAGAGCCAAGCAAATGAGCAACGCAGCTGGGCCATCATGGCCAGTGGCAGAGCCGACAAAACCCAGGAGGCACAGAGGCAGGGAAAAAAAAAAGGTAGTTTACCACAATCCCTCCAGACGCAGCTCGTGAATATTCATCAGACCCCACTCCCCCTTTCGCCTCCTCCTCCTCCTCCTCAAACCCAGCTCTGCACCCCTCTCCCACCAAATGTATTATTCAAAGGAAGCATTTTCCCCATTAAATACTATAAATAAATAATGACATCTGGTAACAGTTTTTGTCTGCTGAATTAATGACAGGAGCACAGTGGAGTATCTTGCAGTGATTGGAGGAAGAGGTGTCAAGGGTGGATTTCTGTTCAGCCACCTTTCCCCCCGCTTTTTTCTTTGTCTCGCCAGGTGGGTGCGATGCCTCCTCTTTTATTTTTTTTTTTTTAAGGTAGCTGACATGTGAGTAGCTCTGAATTGGATTGTGTCTTTATCAGTCACCTCCTAAAACACCCCGGAGGAGAAACAAATACTACATGGCGGTTTATTTTACCATTACGCCTGCATTTTTCTGTCTGAGCTAATCCTCACAAAATAAAGAGCTCCCTGTGGGCTCTTTATGTGGTTTCAGCACCAGACAGCTCCTGAAGCAACATCTATTTTGTCTACATCATTGTTTTTCTCTTCCTGGTTTAACAAAAACTCCAACAGAGTTCTTACATCTTCACACACGCAGTGGATGACTGAAAGAGGCTTCACTGAAGGATATCAGCTATGTAATGTTGGCATCATTGTTGTACAGGCTGTATCTGTCAGACTCTGATGAGCTGGTAAACAGGGAGTGCTTCATAGGCCTACAGATGGCCAATGTTTCCCTCTCTCGTGTGCTGCGACTCCCAAAGGAGAAGCACAGATTTTGCTGTGTGTGTGCGCGAGGAAGTGTTCAATTTAAGTTTATAGAGGTACACAGCAATCCTCTGGATGTGCTAGTGTGTTTCCAGCAAGGAAGCTCATCACTAAAGCTAGAGAAAGGCGAGACACGAGTCTGTGGAAGAAGAAGATATTATTACTGAGAGGGATTTCTGTCTTCCTCTACCTTGCCCTGCCTGCCTGGATTCCTCACAGCGGGGCTATTTATGAAGCTGAGGCACCAGGGCGATACTTTTAAAGCTCTCCTCGTTAATCAGAGATCTAGCTCTGGGGTTGCCGAAACCAATCACAGGGATTTGTAGGAGAGAATAGGAAAGTAGTGTAAATAATTTCATTCAGAACCCTTGCACCCAGGTCGGGCTGATCCATGCATGCCAGTTTACTACTTTATGTAATGGCTTTTTTCACATGTACCGTGTGTGTGTGAATTGAGGGAGGGGGTGTTGCATTTTTTGGGGGGGAGGAGGGGGGTGCACTATGTGACATTTGCTGCCACTGATACTAGTTAATAATTTGTATTCTCACAAACTAAGACACAATGTGACTTTCCCTCCTTTGTGTTATTCATACAATGACTGAATGGCAAATTCTGAAAGGCCATTATGTGCAGAAAAGCCTTAATGCATAATTTCTGGAAAATATATTATAGCTTCAAAAGGTTAGTTGTTGACATATTTTTTTTTATTATGAAAAAATGAATCAGTTTTGGTTTTTATTTTGTATCCCCGCCAGAAAAAACAGGTTTCAGTAATCCTCCTATCTGACTCCCTGTCCCTCTCTGTAAGCACAGAGCTGAGAAAAATATTTTCACAAAACTCATGTGACCACAGAGTGAAACATGTATTTTTGTCATGGGAAACGTGGCTTTGGAATATTTTCATGGTGTAATGTGCGAAGTTCATGTAGATTCCCATGTGAAAAGTTTTCCACATACTTTCCACGTTATCATATGTTGCAACATGTGGTAAACATGTGTCATACTTGTAATGACATGTTTCCCATATGGACAACATAAGAAACTTGTATTTTTTTTCCGTAAGGTTTTTTATTTTTTTATTGTTGTGTTGATTTTGTCAGTTAAAGCGAGACTATTGGTGTCAAACTTGTGACAAACTGTTTTCACGCCCTATGTTTCACGCACACAGTCCAGTCTGTCCAACAGCATTATAGAAGTACACTTTTGTGGAGATGTCTGCAACTTGCATTTGTGTACGGCGTCATTCTGCAACTTTCCGTTCCCAACTTCAGTTTAGCGTTTTGGATGTTGCACTAAAACACACAGTACAGCTAAAGTTGATGGACATGTGACATGTGTCTTTTCACAGGCAAGAACAAAGTTGTATTGCAATCCATTCAACAGTTTTTGAATCCTTTTGCCAATGTCATCCCAAAGGTGGTGCTTGAGGGAAAATTAGGGGATTATTGAAGTGATAAGGATTTTTGCTTAGGGGAACATAAATGTCTGTCCCAAATTTTACAACTGTCCATTTGATAGTTGTTGGGATATTTCAGTCTTACCAGTCTGGTGGATTAGCACACAAACACTTCTGTCCCTCCCTTGTTGTTAGAACAAAGATTTGCATGCACTCATCGGCCTGTGAAGCCCTCAGGGTAAAAAAAACAAAAACATGAGTGGAGAGTCAGAGAGATGAGAGGAGAGATGCAGACACAGATAGATGGAGAAACCGTCAGAGTGAGCAACAGCAGCTGGCCAACCTGCAGCCCTCACCAGGTGGATTTAGTCAATTGTGTCCAAGCTCAGCCTTTTAGGTGACACCTGGATTTGTAGTCCGTGTTGGTTTAGCCACAGATATGAGCAAATGATCAAGTCAGTGTATGTGTGTGTGAGAGTGTGTGAGTGTGTGAGTGTGTGTGTGTGTGTGTGTGTGTGTGTGTGTGTGTGTGTGAGAGAGAGAGAGAGAGAGAGAGAGAGAGTGTGTGTGTGTGTATGTTTGTGAGAATCCACAGATGTGCTGAGCTGAACAGAATGAGCCAGAAGATTAGAAGACGGGTGAAAAGGCCAAAGTGAGAGCCACCTTCATGTGGCCAGCATTAAGCTTCCTGACATTGACTGCAGGATGTCTGTCTATCCAGCCAGCTAATTTGTTCATTATTAATGTCTGTAGGTTGTCTCTCTACTGTTATGATGTCTTAGCTGGCATCTGATTCCAGGCAGATATTCCACTTCATCTCCTCAGTGGCTCCTCACGGTGCTGAATGAGACACACCATCAAATTCATTTTAATATGGAATTTGTAAGGCTCGTAGCAGGTCAGATGTCCTGCCGGTAGAGTTGGTAGTCGCTCTGCAGTTAGAAATAGGCTTGCCAAAGCACCACTAAAGTGGCTTTTACGTGGAGCTATGAAGCATGCTGCCTTCAAAGCTCTGAAGCATCAGAGTCGATAGTGGAAAGTGGAAGTGTGTGTGCGTGCGTGCCCAAGTAAAGGCTCGAAACCTTTGCTCGAGGACTGTGCCTAATGTGCAGCTTAGTTTTTTAAGGGACCAACCATCTTTGACTAGAGAGGGCCTTTATTTTGCCAGTGTTTTTTACATTATTCACAAGGAAATGGCATTTTTATAGCATAATTTCCATTCAAATTGCTCCTACTGTGTTTTTTTTTCTCAGCCCAGAGCAAACAAAGAAGTAAAAGCACAATTGTTTGCTTTCCAAATGGAAAACCAAGTCAGTCACCCGGTCAGCCAATCGTCCTGCTGAATGTGAGGGTCACTTTTTGTGGTTGCAGATTTTAAACGCACAAGGCTGTTAAACAATTACTATTTTGCGGCTTTGCACACAGAAGCTCTGCAGGCAAACTCCCCTCAGCGCTTTATAGAGTAGCTTTTTAGTTCTGCTCTGGCAAATTCAAAATGAACTGCCGGGGTGCGTACCAGTTCTGTTTTGTAATTAACTGTCACACTGCTGAATTAATAGTGAAGAAAATATGGCGTGGAAAATGCAGAAAATGAAGAGCCTTTGCTACATTCACTCAATCATTAGTCAGACAAGAATGATATTAATCAACTGTGTTGTGTGTGTGTGTGTCTCTGCAACACAAACATCTGGTTTCAGCCTGATGGCAGCTTCCTGCGTGACTCCAGCGATAAGCCACAATGATCTCTGTCCACTTGTGTCCTTTCTCTGTCCACTTTCTCTGGGATTTTTCTCTCAGCTGTAATTAAAGATGCTGTCTGTCTATCCTAATAATTACCCTTGGTGGAAATGTGCTAGAGCCCTCCGATTTGCCCCTGGACCTCTTTGATAAATTTGGCAACTGCTCCCAGAGCTGTTGCTGGGGGCACCTCTACTGAATGTGAATTCCCGCGCCTGACTCGTGTGTTGCGCGCGTGCGTGTGTGCGTGTGTGTGTGTGTGTGTGTGTGTGTGTGCGCGCGCGCGCACGCGAGGTTGGTGGGAGAGCACTGCCACTGTATCCCCAAGTGTCCAGCTCTGAGCAGGGATTGATTGGGAGCGGCCGTCTGTGATGGATCGGTTCTCTGCTCTGGACCATTGGCTGAGCTGTCTGGCACTGTGTACGGCAGCTGCACTGAGGACTGTACGTGATTATGTGTGTACACTCATTAATAAATAATCATCGTTTCTCTCCGACTCTTCTTATCTGTCTTGACTTGCTCCAGCCGTTACATTAGAGTCCCATCGGCTTGGTGGAGAGAAGCCGAGAAAACAGTTTGTTTTTTTGAAGGCATAATTGTTGTAAAATGCTTCTTTTCACTGATGTTCTTTCTTCGCTTTAACGCACGCTGGGACGTGTGCTTTCAGAACGCTCGACCACCCACTGGCTCGCTGATTTTTTTTGGTGGTCGCATGAAAGCACACATGCAAACCCTCCTTCAAATTGCCAACACTGAAAAACGCAGGGATTTCTTTAAGCTCGGAGGGCTGCGTTCACCTCAGGCGCGTGAGGCCGGGCTCTAATTGGGCCTCGTCTTGGCGTGACCTTCATTGTTTTGACAGAGAGAGGATCAGAGGGAGACACTCCAGAGCTGAGGTTATCTCCTCTCCTCTCCTCTCCTCTCCTCTCCTCTCCTCTCCTCTCCTCTCCTCTCCTCTCCATGTCAAAACCACCACCAACAGTAGAGTACAAGCAACCATTAGCTGCCTCCCAAAGCTTTTTCCAAAAGGGTCAAAGCTGTCTGAAGCTGTGGAGTGGATGTTTTAGCAGTCACCTCAGTGGGTAGTGTGTGTGTGTGTGTGTGTGTGTGTGTGTGTGTGTGTGTGTGTGTGTGTGTGTGTGTGTGTGTGTGTGTCTGTCTGTCTGTCTGTGTTTGTCTGTGTCTATGTATGTACACACCTTTTCTTGACTCTTATGTGTGTGTTTTGTGTTTGCCTTGGCTGTGGCAGTGCAAGACGAGCACCCCGAGAATTGCAAGATGGTTCAAATAGCGAGTCAGCTCTACAGTGCGTGTTGTGATTTACCACTGAGCCATTAGCAGCCCTGCTGTGTGTGTGCTTCAGGTGTTCTGAGAGGGAATAGGAAAAGAAATACTCCCCGCTGCAATGCACACCCATTTTAAAAGCTCCCTTGTGATTTATTAGGAAAACATTTCTTAAGACCTCCAACCATCGCTTCACTTAGAAGCTATAGACACTGAGTGTGCACATGCTCAGTGTGCTCACTGCTGAAGTATCAGGAGAGCAATTTGGAGTGGATTTTAAGTGGCCAGTGGCGCTTCACAGTGGATCATTAGATATTCTCCTCACTGAACTGTGTGCATAAGGAAAATGTGTTTGTGTGTAGTCACAGTGCTGCAAACATCATTATATCGCCACACTTGGAAATCACCCATTCTTTCTCTTCCTTTGCGTCTCTCTGAATCAAGGTCACAATTGAACTTTGGCATGTTTAGGAGGCCAATCCCGCAATCACGCTTCTTGATTGGGGTGTTTATTCTTAATCAGGATCTCAGGCAGGACAGCGTCTTCAACAGCCCATCACCACACATTGCAGCAATCACAGCATTTATCGTTTCTTATGTATTACTACAAACAACCTTAATTGGCTACTGTATCTCCCTCAACCATGCTGCTGCTGCTGCTGCTGCTGCTGGAGAGGCTGCTCAGGATAAATAGCACTTTTTTTTTTTTAATGCAGACGGAAATTACTTTTGTAAATTAATTCTCAAGATTGCCATTTGACTGTAAGTGTTTGTTTGTTTTTTGCTCTAGTTCATTCGGTGTGTTATGTGCCTCCTGACCTGGCTGGTTTTATGTCTGGGCTGAGCTTTGTTTAAACTGCCCAGCTGCGTGCGATCCAGCAGCAGCAGATGTCCAACTGGCTATTACCTTTTCTGAAAGCCAGGAGCTCAGGCTGCTCATCTTGTCACAGCCGCCGATCGGACTGCCAGCTCCCCAGGCCTCCCGTGGCACCTGCTCTTTGCATTGGCCGTCAGATAAATGAGGTGTTTGCTTTTCTTTGGCAGAGCTGTGCCTTTCAGAAGGTCAGCGAGGGTGGCTTCGCTGGGGAAAGTGAGCTCCGTTGATATGGCTCTCAAGTCAGCTCTTTAAAGGACCAGTGGTTCTGAATGTGTTAGCCCATTAACCACAAATCATGTGTGCTTTAGGTTACTGCCAACCATTTCCCAAAGCTGTCTGTAACTATTTAGATGAATTTCCTTCCTCTACCTTTCCAGCAGCAACTGGTTTTACTTCACCACAGGATACAAATATCCTTAGAGAGAGAGACCTGACAATTGTTGTGCACTTATGGAAGATTCAACATTCAATATTTGTAGCTATTGTAAAAACTACAAGAGTTGCAGTACAACCCTTTACACCAGTTCTCAAATTGTAGATGTGACAGCTTTCTTTAGGGAAAGATTTATTTCTCCTGGGGTAGTGGTAGGTGGGTAAGGGGGTAGGGGGTATGCTTAATATTGTCTGACCTTATCAGTGACTGCCTTCAGGAGTAACTGCATCCTGTGTGCTCAGCAAATGGGCTGTTTGCAATGGTAACTACAGGTTACACACTTTCATTGCTTTTCTCACAAACTACATCGTGTACGTTTAACATCCTACCCGGAATGATGCATTAAATTACCAGACAGAC
The DNA here is from genome assembly GCF_022577435.1 of Embiotoca jacksoni. Classification (NCBI taxonomy): domain Eukaryota; kingdom Metazoa; phylum Chordata; class Actinopteri; family Embiotocidae; genus Embiotoca; species Embiotoca jacksoni. The sequence goes on along the minus strand of NW_027185296.1, from coordinate 1,531,187 downwards.
CCCCCCGACATATGTGGAATCCCGAATTACTGGCTGTTACTATAACTACAGTGAAGTATTTTGGGTTGTAGCCATACTCAAGCTTCAGCTGTACTTTGTGTTTAGTGCTAATTATCAAATGTTATAGCTAGTCTTGGGGAGCTGTGTCAAGAGGCCAAGCTTTCAGTTTACCAGTCGACCTATGTTCCGACCCTCACCTATGGTCACGAGATGTGGGTAGTGACCAATAGAATGAGATTGCGGTTAAAAGTGGCTGAAATTAGTTTTCTCCGCAGGGTGGCCGGGCTTAGTCTCAGAGACAGGGTAAGGAGCTCCCAATAGGGAGCTCGGAGTAGAACCACGACTACTTTATGTCCAAAGGAGTCAGCTGCGGTGGCTCGAGCATTTCATTAGGATGCCTCCTGGAGGTTTTCCATGCACACCCAACTGGTAGGAGGCCCCGGGGTAGACCCAGAACACGCTGGAGGGATTATATATCTCATCTGGCCCGGCAACTTCTTGGAATCCCTCAGGGTGAGCTGGAAAATGTTGCCGGGAAGTGGGAAGTCTCTGCCACCTTTCCCAACCTGCTGCTGCCACAACTCAGCCCCAGATAAGTGAAAGAAAATGTATGGATAGATGGAAATCAAATGCTAGCTGTGGGAAGTGCGGTAAACATTTCATCTGCAAAACATCAGCAGGTTATTGTTTTAATTGTGAGCATGTTAGCATGCTGATGTTAGCATTTACCTTAAAGCACCACTGTGCCTAAAAACAGACTTGCTTATTATAGCTGCTTGTATCATTATCACAAGTATGGTGTTTCAGAAAAAGGAAAGCCACAGTGGCAAGATCTGACAAAGAGGAACTCTGAGCAGAAATACAGTGTGTGTTCATTGTAATAAAGTTTAAAAAGAAGTGGGAATTCAAAGTGGACACACGATGTTACGCTTCAAAGCGCTCAACAAAAAAATTCCTCAGGTACCTGATGGTCTAACAGACTAAAACATTTGATATATTATAAATTAATATGGTCCATCTGGACGCTGATCTACAGGAGTTTTTCCCATTTTTATTCCAGTTTTAATGCTCTGCAGTAGATTTGGTGTAATTATTCAGATATGAGTCCACAAATTTAGTCTTTTCTTGTTGTAATTAACTGTGGGACTGAGAAAAAGACCAGCAGTCAACTGTTTTTATCAGACAAATCTGTCTTTTCTCTCTTTTTGAGGGTTTCTGTTGCCCTTACACTGCAGCAAGCTGCCAATGAATACCATGCAGCAAAGGTCTCTTGCCGGATTCAAACCTCACAGCAGCTTGACAGGAAAAGAATTACAAAACAAACAAAAACATGGTCGGGAAAAATCTTTCCTGTCGACTTGGATGAGCCCCAAAGAATTCAGCTCAATACATTTTGAATGGAATGCAAGACATCTCCTTGTGGTGCCAACATTATCAGCACTTACCTCAGTAAACAGATGTTGTATATTCTTCCATTTGTCTGTTCCACATCCACCCTTTATTCACCCATTTACTCGCAGCTTTATATTTCCCCTTCTTCTTCCGATTCTTTCAGTTCAACCTTCCGGCTGATCGCTTACTTAGCGAAGCTCGCTCCTGGCCCCCGTCACTCCACTCAGCCTCTGCGTGGAGGTGTGCTTTGAATTAGGGCCAGGTGTTTGTTTTTCCTCTTTCAGTTAACATTGTTTGATGAGTTAAATTAGCTTTTGCTGGTGCCTCCTTCTTCAGAGAGGGGGCACGCTGTGGGAACAGTAGTGCAACCGAAGGGGGTAAATAAAAAAATAGAATAAGCGGTGACACACTGCTTGAAACTTCAGATTAATTCCTGGAGTTCATGGCCAGGCTCTCGGCTTTGATTAGCTTTTTGTTAAAGCTCTGATTTAGGACTTCCTTCTTCAGTGCTCCTTGTGGCTTTGCTCATTCTGTGGCCTCACTGGAGGTTTTTCCCTCGGGTAACATTTAAATCTCTCTCGGTGCGGATCTATAACCTCAGTTTGCAGCCAGCTTCCACTGTGACTCATTACGTTGGAGTGCCTGTGCTTTCATATTCGTTGTCATTAATTATACAATGCCTTTGTAAATAATGAACATGTAAGGAGCTCATGGTGTTAAAATGGAGCTTCTTCTTATTTCTTTGTTGGAATTTTCTTTCATACCATTAGGGAGTCCTTTGAGTCTATAATATAACATGAACAAGATGCTACAGACAAAGAAGTTTAGCTCTTACAAATATAATATTTATGTAAAGAACAGTAAAAGGATTTAGTAACAATTGTACCAGGGAAGTACAAAGACTAACCCAAATCCCATCCTCCACTCGTCTCAAATCTCAAATACTTTGATGGCTTCAAGACAGACACCTGTATTATCACCTGTAGATACTCTGCAGCTTTCACAATCTTTTCCAACTGTCTGCGCCTCAGACAAGTAGTATTTTACTTGCCCCATAGCATGGCACATCCCACCTCCTTGACTTCTTCTGTTGTCATTTAATGGGAGGGATTCTTCTTGTAGCCATCAGAGTGGATCAGGAGAAACATATTTTGGAGGAAGAAAATGTCCAGTCCATATCTGGACAACCATTTTCACATAAATATATATGTAACAACATTTTTGCCTGGCAAGTTGTATTTAGGGAGTGAAGGAGAAATCAAATGAAATAACTGCCAAAAGACTCTGTAGTCCAGGCCAACTCTCCAAATTCACTTTATATGATTTATATGTGCTTAAATGAATGTTACAGGTTTTGGGAAATCTGTTTGTCTCCCTTGCTTGTGGGCAGAAAGTCAGATGAGAAGCTTGATTGCAGTTGGTTGAACATGAAGGTACAACTAGTAGTCAGTTTTCTTTGCTTGGGGTAAAGACTGGAAGAAGCCATGGTTCTATGTAGATACATATATATTGAGCTTAAACATTAGTTTTGGTCAGTAAAATTGTTTTACCTCTGGACAGAGCGAGGCTACCTGTCTCCCCCTGTTTCCAGCCTTTATACTATACTAAACTAAGTTAAGCTAATTGTCTAATGGCTGTTTATAAAAGAATCTCCAAAAATTGCCAGCATGGAAAAATAAAGGTGAGGTGAAAACGTCATTGTACCTGTAGCCAACAAAGCCTCCCATGGTAAGTTGTTCATAATATATATTTCCACAGCACTAATTTCAGTATTACAGCATCACACTGCTGTTCTGAGTTACTATTTTAAACAGGAATACCTGTTACATCTTCTTATGAAAACAGGATTCCTGTAAGGACATGACTCTGTTGTTGCACTGATGGGATTAGTGCTGTGGAAATGTACACAATACTGAGTTTATCAACAAGCAAACAACTGTGAAGCAGGTAAAATTAGTAATCAAATCCTGTCTCTCATATAAGCCTGTACCAAATAAAGCCTGGATCTCCCTGTAAAGTAGGTAAATAAAGGCCCCACCACTTTTTGAGAGTTTACGAACACATGACAGAGGTGTCCATCTGCTCATCTATCTCTCGGCAAGAAAGTGGAAAAAAAACATGTATTTTCCAAAATGTGGAATTATTCCTTTCATGTGTCCTGTTTACAGCTCGGTATCACAGCAAGGTGTGTAATACACCTGTCAGTCACGTTCATCACATTTTTTCCTCGCTTAGGCGTGAAAAGTACACAGGGTTGAAAATAGCGGCCATGTGACAGAGGTCATGTGATTAAGTACAGAGAGTGGTAAAGTCTGTACAGGGAGAAGATAAAGCAATAGTCAACATTGATTTACTGGGAGTGACATGAGTTGTCTAACAGACGTTAAATAACTTACTTGATATGTGTAACTTTACTTATGTAAAGTTTCTTATATTAACCCAAACCACGATCTTTTTCCTAAACCTATCCAAGTAATTTTGGTGTCTAAACCTAAGGCATCTTACTTTTAAGGCAAAACGTACCCTGACACTGTCCCCTCTACAGCACAGACAGGTGTATTACACACTTTACTGTGATTCCGGTTGCCTTTTGACATAACACTTCCTTCACTGTACTTCCTCCTGTGTCTCTCAACTTTGTAAGACTTCAACATTGTGCTAAAGTCTCTTTCTGTCCACTGTTATGCTGCTATGATATGTTGTGAGCTGAACCTGATACTTTCTCCTCATAGCAAAGCAGAATGTGCTGAAATTGAACTGCTTTCACATTATCCACAGCACAGGCAGAAAAATGCGTCCCCTTTCTCTGTTTTTGGATTTTTTTTTCACTCTACTTCTTGCTTTTAGTCTATCTTTTCCTCAAGCAAGTTTCCCTGCCGTCATTCACCATGCACAGAGCCAGAGGGAAAAAGGAAAAAAAGCAACAATGCTGTTCTGTAACCTGATTTAACCATAAAAGACGTTCTTAAGAATTAATTGAACATGTGTGAAGCAGCTATTAAAATCAAACGTGTCCCTGGGCTGCCACCAGTGCATCTTGGGGGGGGAAAATAGGTAATGGGGGAGATGAGCTGACAGGACAGCATCCATCAGGACTTGATGGGCGACGACAGGTTACCAGGTATGAGCCCAGAGAGCGTGAGAGTTTGTGCCGTACCAATAAACACATTCACAAATATTATCCCCAATTTTTAACCCATCATTGCTCATGAAATATTCAACAAAGATAGTGTTTTTCCTGGAGGTAATTACCAACCATGTGTGTAATTTGCCTCAGTTGTTGTAGCAGGACCTGCTTTTTGATGCATGACTCCGCCTCAGCATTGCAGATCACTCCTGTAAAGTCCCACTACTGTGGTAAATGCAGGGGGACAGCTGAAAGCCTGTGGCTGTGTGTGGTTGTGATGAGATGTGTAATTATCCAAAGCAGGCTGACAAAGTGCTGCAGGTGCACAAGAGATGAAGGGAAACGAGCCAGGAGATAGGTCAGGGGAGAGGAGAGGGGAAGTTATTCAAGGTTGATCCAGTTTGGTGCAAACATATTTCACTCTTTTATCTCATTCTCAATGCCATATCCATCTGCGAATGCTACTCTCTCACTTTACATTAGGTTCAGCATGTTTCTCATTCAATCTGGATAAATAGTGCTTCAAGAACTACTGCAGCAGTGACAATAAATAGAGAGCACGGGTGCAAGGCTACAGTATGAATCGACCAATTTGTCTGCACCGCCAAGAGTCCAGGTGGAAGAGGTGGAGGTTAACATCACTGATCAGGGTAATTAATTGCTCCAATTTAGTCATTAAGTGTTGAGTTGGAAGTGAGAGCTGACACCTGCAGGGTCTCTGAGAGAGCCACAACAAGAGTGGAAGCGGGGAGGAAGGAAGTATTGACTGTGTTGCTTTAAAAAGTACATAAACTAAATCAAATTGAATTATGCTCCAGAAATAAGTAATGCTGCTGTAAGAAAACAATATTGATTCATGGTGCAGCTCATTCTAACTGTGGTGTAAAGTTATAGGAGTTCACGGGTGGTTACTGTGTCTGTGCGCGTGCGTGCGTGCGTGCCCGTGCGCGTGTGTGTGAAACTGTTGAAGTAAATTCTGACAGGCCCCTGCAGTGAGACCTTCACTGGGTCCATTTCTGCCAAGACACCCATCAGTGTTCCCACAGAGAGGGAGGAGCAGGGCCGGAAATTGGAAAGCGAGTGAGCGATAAAAGAAAGAGAGAAGAGAGAGAAGGAAATGTGGATAAAAGAAAATGTTCAAAATAAAGAGAGAGAACAGCACAAACTAGGAGAACTGGAAATAAGGCAGATAAATTGGTAAAATTTGAAGATAATATAACTATGTGCACAATTATAATTACAAAATTTGCAATAAGCACAACTATAAAATGACTTATTTCCTGATTGGAGCCCTGATTTCCATTCGTCATTCAGAGGAAAAGCTTTTGTTACCATCTTTGAGAGATCCCCCCTCCCAAGTTGTGTTATATTTGTTCAAGAAACCGGTGAAGTAGTGTAAATCCTCGGCAGATGCCTCCTTACATCTCCTCTAACCTTAACCAATCTGTCACTTTGTCACCTAAACTGAACCAAAAATAAGACAAGGAAATGACAAACAGGGATATGCTCATTTAATGATCAATAATTAAGTCATTTTAGTTAATTTATGCTTCAAGCTAGCAACAAAGTCAGACTTGTAATTTGGTGGCTACAAATTTAGGTGAAGAAATACAGATAGAGAAGGAAGGAGATGAACTGCTAATTCAACCAACCCAATAATTAGTGTACAGAGAAATTGGCTCTCCATCTATGGCTGTTGTGCACAAGTGGGTTTTCTTGTAATAGAGGGTCCAAACCAAGCTGGCCTGATAAACAATTGAAAAAGTTGGTGTTGACTTTATACACTACCTCGGCTCCTAAATCATTTCCAACTCTCTTAATCTTTTCTGCTGTTTCTTTGTCTGCTTTGCCTTTCTTCTTCTTCTTCTTCTTTCCTCTTGCTTCTTCTTGCAGCTTTGTCTTCCTCTGCGTGTTTCTTCATTTTGCTCCGTGAATCTTTCACCTGCTCTCAGATGTGCTTTCTCTGATGCTTTGTAAACCTTGTGTTTCCTCTTGTGTTCCAGTGCTGCTGAGTAATTACCGCGCAGGCTGGAGGAGGTTACGTTAGCGCACCAGCACTCTTTCTCTCTGATATTCAAATGAGCCTTTGCATCCTCATTTGTCATCATTTTAATGGTGCGTGTGTGCGTGTATGTTTGTGTATGCCTGCGCATGTGGCGTCTAATCTCTTATTTAGAGTATCACACAGAAAAGGCATTAACATTGGTCGGGTGAGAAATTAGAAACCGGGCTGATTAATTCCCGGGAAAAAGGAATTAAAGGGCACTTCCCTGCCATCCTCTTTGTCGAGGCGCCAGGATTTACCTGCAGCGTGATTGAAGGTGGCTGCTCTGCGCTGCCACCATCATTAATAACCACCAGCCTTCAGGAAGATTCATGCTGCCATGTGCTAGCTGGTTCAAAACACTTAACCATTACACATGACACTGAGGGCTTGATATATGACGGGCTAATCGCTCTGCACTTGAGCACCAAAGCTGTGGAGCGACAACAGAGACCATTACGCTTTTATCAGAAAGATTAGAAGAACAAGTTGCATTCTAACAAAAGTGGCAGCTTTCATGGAGCTGCATTAAAAATGGGCCACTGTAATGAACAATTAGTACAGTTTTTATTTGTTTGGTTGGTAATGTTATAAAATAGGCACTCAGCACTTCTCTCAGGGACCCGTGTGTGTGTGTGTGTGTGTGTGTGTGTGTGTGTGTGTGTGTGTGTGTGTGGTGTGAAGTATTAGTGGGAAAACACACGGGCACTGTTCACTCATCAACAAGAAACAGCTTGTCTCACTGAACTGTGGAGGCTCTGCGATGCTGAAAGCCCTCTCAGACTTTAAAAGTCCCCCTTCTCCACTTCTTCTCTTGCGTAGCACGAAATATAATAAATGTGATCAAATTTAGAGGCTGCTAACACTGTTCTCCACTGTAAAGCAGGTTAATTTGCTTCCAATAAAGAAGCAGTAGAAAGTAAATCACTTTATCCCTTTACATTCAGGCGGGAGCGTCTTATTTTTTTTTTTTTTTCTGATGGTGGATTCAGCAGAGATGAATAAGAACTTCATGGCTGGCTCTAATTTTCCCTGGTCAAGTGTTAGGCTGCAGGTACTAATCAGTTTCATTACATTAACTCAGGTGATAAGGCCGCTTGGGAGATTGGAAAAAGAGAAGTGCAGCAGCTCGGCGTCGTACTTTAAATGTTTCATGTGTCGCATGCAAAACGGAAAACGCAACAGAGATGATGTAATTCATAGAATTCAGACTCTCCAGTGCCGTGCAAAATATTTCAAAAGGAAGGTCACGAGGAGAAAACACGACCGCCTGTTGTGTGTATGAAATACAAAAGCCATCTGATTTATTGGAGGACATTAAGACTGGGTTGCGGAGGAAGCATCAGGGATCCGAGGCCTGTCAATTACTGATAGGAACACGATGGAGCTGAGCTGATCAAAGCCCTGCCTGATGTAGTCTGGCCTCCTTGTTCCTCTCTCAAGGGATGGGGGGCAAGGGGAGGGGTATCGATGCTCTGCCGCATCTGGTTCACAGTCGAAGGGCTTCTCTTCAGATCAGAAAGCAAACACAAATTGAAATGCACAAGACTGCAGACCAACTTGGGCACACATGCATCAGCTCAAACGCATCACCTCACTCATCCGAACACGAGTGGCCGGCGACGACTCGACTCAGAAACTGTGTAGAACTGCTATCACTCGTTTTCCCTCCGAGCGCCCAGAGAGCCCCGCTTGGCCAGAGAGATGATCGCCGTGCCAGAGATTGATTCTGAGTTTTGCTGCTAATTATTTTATGCCGCCATTTGAACTGTCTGTTGAAATCCAATTATCAGGCAGTCTGAGTAGCTTACAAGATTGGGGCGGCGACGAGGGGAGGGGAGAATCAGGAGGGCTGAGGGGGAGATAGCAAGGGAAACACTGTCTGGTTGTGAGATATGAGGAATTTCAGTGAGAGAAAACCTTCATACAAGATACTTAGAAATATTAGTTTACTTTGAAATGGGAGTTATGTTTTTATTTTTTTTTTTTTATTTTCCCTTTCTAGTCACCAGATAAAAGCACAAGCTTCGAGCAACAGTTCGTTTGTTAGGAGCTGGTTAGCTTAGCTTAGCATGACATTTGGAAATGGGGTGAAACAATTAACCTGGGTTGTGTCTGACAGAAACAAAATCCATCTGCTATCACCTCTAAAGCTCCTAAATTAACATTTTATTTCTCACTTTTTCATCCACTCAAAAACCTAGTAGCAATTACACAGCTTCTTTACAATTTTCAGCTGTGATAGGCCCTGGTGAATGTGTTTTTCTTGGGCTCCTCTCCTTTCCCAGCATTCGTCCTATCCTTTGTAACTTTTCTTCTTCTATCAATAATTAGATGAAAAATTATATTTATTTCTGATGAAACATGCAGTTATTTAACATCTTAATAAAGACCAATTCAGCTTAGTCTACATAGAAGAGGCTGTGACTCAAAACCATCAGTGTAGATTAGGTAGAAGGGTCACACTTTTAATAGTGATCAAACAAAATGCTAAAAGGAAATATAAAGCTGCGAGTCATAATGAAAGATTATGTTTAATACCGTTACATACGTCAGCCCTGATTCACTCAGGAAGAGATAACCTATACTATTGGTATTATAAAAGCATTAAGTACCCGGCATTATAAATAGTAGTAGTAAAAATGTATCTACCCAGCCGGTGGGTAACTTGTGTGCTTACATTGAAATGAGATCCTACAAGCGCCAGTGGTGTTTTTGTGCAGGTTAATTGACGAGCTTACAAGCAGATAATTAGACAGGTTTGAATGTGTTAGCAGGTGAAATGTTGAACTTTTTCTTAAAGTATCTAACTCATAAATCAGTGTGAATTGGAGAGGAAGCCTCTGGATATCTCTGTTATCGATTAGAACTAAAAAGATGACAGGGTGTAATTTAAAGCCTGTAAACTTTGCAGCAGGGAGTAAAGCACAAAGCTTGTTTAAAATTGATTCCTGTGGTTGCAGCCTGACATCATGACATTGCAACAGCAGCCTAAAATTAGTAATCAAGTGCACCTCAAATGAAACTATGCTCCACTGTGAGATGTCCATTTTGTCTTGGCTGCCTCGCCTTGATTCAAGGAGCGTGTGCACACTTGACCCTTTGCACTCTCACCGTCTCACTCGCTCACGTCCACACGCATGCCATCAAATTAGTTGTCACACCTGGACGCTGCAGGCTGCTGGTATAGCCCCAGCAGGTAGCCCCCGTATACTCAGCAGCGGGGCCGGAGCAGGCACTGGATAAATAAGTAAATAAACCTTGGCACCAGGCTGGCCTCATCAACTCTGATTCTCCCAAATGAGTGTGCCGGAGAATCGATATACCGAGGGGTTCCTGGTCCGTCTCCATCTCAGACCTTGCAATTGTGCTTGCATTGAGGGCTGCACTGTGGCACATTGCAATCATGCTGCAAATACCCAGGCTGCACCATGAAGCCCCTACTAGCTTCTCTTGCTGTCCACCACTCTTTCCCCGATCCTCAATCTCTCCTGTTATCTTCTTTTTCACTGAGGTGTCCACACTTTCCCTGCAGCTGTTCCTCTTCTCTGCACTCTCGTCATCGTTTCACACCTTCCTCATCCTCCTTATTTACACTTTAACAGTGTTTTGCCACGCCTCAAAGAAGACGGAAAACACCTGCACACTTTCATGACTCATTAGCCCTTCTACGTGTCATTATTTAATAAGTACAGAGCACATTGAAGATACTGCCACTATTGGCGTTTTTACTTTCTATTCCCCCTCCCTCTCCTACTGGCAGTTCTTTTCTTCATGTTTTGACACTTCGATTTCTTCCCCTTTCATTCTCGTACTTCAATTCTTTTCCTACCGCACAGCTATCGTAGTGCAGCATCTTTCTACTTCATACTGTTTCTTTTCTCTCAGTCTTCATCTACCTTGTCAAAATCTGGTTTTCTTCTTTCCAATTCCAATTTCTGCTCAACTTATTAATTGCACTACACATTGCATACTACTTATCTCATCAGTTTTTTTAAAGCTCCTTTTTAGTTCAGTTTCTTTCCACACCATTCCCCCATATCCACAATCTTGTCAGAGCTGATCCATTGTAAACATCTAATCACTAATCTCACTGTCACTCTTTGTTTTTAGTTGTCTATCAAACTCTATACCTGTTAAATCAGCGTTGTTACTTCCACTCTCACTCCAATTGTAGACTGAGCCTATCTCCCCTCTGCGTTTCCACATCTCACTGCACATATTAGTGCCAATTCACTCATTTATTCTTTAAGTCTCAGGGTAAAGCCTAAATACATTTAGCAGTAGAGATTATAGGTTTTTTAAGAGCATAGCTGCAGAATTATGAGCCACTTTTCACTGCAGATTTGATCAGTCTAGATATTTGACTTTATGAACAAAAAAATTGAGTTTTGTAAAATTATGTTTTATGAAGCAGAAGAGGAGGATTAAATTAGATGAATAGCTGTTTCTGCTGTTATAACTAATGACTATTTTCATCCAGCAGTCACAGACACTCCTCATTACATTTTCAGACATGGTGGGTGTACTCTTAAATTCTTATTCTTTTTTTTTTGTATCCTTTTGCAGTTCAGTTCACTTTCTTTGTTTGAATGTGCTTTTCTTTTTTTTTCAGTTTACACTGGATTTTTGGAGCTGATGCAAAAACTTATATTAAGGTGTATGAAAATTATGCATCGATATTTTGGTGGATATTCTTGACATATACATGTTTTATACAGTATATAGAAACAAGCATTTTTGCTATGATCTTTCAAATGTAGTTAACAAACACTTTTGGTAACAGAGATATGTGATGGAGGTAGGATATTTGACAGTTTATTGTCCACGCTGACTTCAGTGCTCTGAAACTGTAAACTTCACTGGGAATTTAATAATTATGAAAAATCAAATTTACCCCAACCATTCTTTTGTGCATTATGCTCTGTAAAAAAAAGTTCTGATATCAACACATATCTGCCAACATGTACACCAATACTAATATACCTGTGAATCTGCCGGCTAATATATTGCCCAGGCTAAAGTTTGTTGTCAGTCCACCAGTTTGATTCCACCTGAAGGACAGAAGTTTTTAATTTTCCACTCACGGTCCTCAGATGACGTATTCTGGTCACTTCCTTGATCCCCTGACTTCCTATAGTGCTATCATGACGCTGACAGATGTGGTTAAAATTAAACACTTAATGACCCCTTTAAGAATTAATTGTAAAAACTTTGATGAAACCCCGACTTGCCACTTCCTCAGTCAGAGGGCTCAACCTTGCGGAAGTGTACTGAACAATTAATTTTAATGAATAAGGAGCCATCTTTTATTCAGCTCTTTATGATATCCACAGTTTAGCCATTAGCTGTCAGTCTGCAGCTGTCTCAATGAAGGTCACAGTCCAGTCTTCCTGAGTCCACACTGGCTCAGAACACACACACACACACACACACACACACACACACACACACACACACACACACACACACACACACACAAACACACACACATCCCACCCCTGCGAACATGATACAAATACACCATCTGTCTATCTGCATCCTGGTGACTTGATGGTTGGGTTGTGCGTGTGTGTGTGTGTGTGTGTGTGTGTGTGTGTGTGTGTGTGTGTGTGTGTGTGTGTGTGTGTGTGTGTGCGTGTGTGTGTGTGTGTGTGTGTGTGTGTGCCTGCGTGTGTGTGTGTGTGTGTGTGTGTGTGTCTGCGTGCGTGTGTGCGTGTGTGTGTGTGTGTGTGTCTGCGTGCATGTTCCTGGGTGCCTGAGATAGATGGCTGTGCCACTGACGCTGCGATAGCGATGAGATGCAGACTGATTTAACTGCCCATCAAAGCAGCAGATTACCCCTGCCACTGGGCTTTTGTGTGTGTCTCTTTGTGTCGGGTATGTGTGTCTGTGTTAAGGACATCGAGGCTGCAGACACACATGCTTCCCAGTGTGTAGTCTGATTGTGATATGATTTAATGAGCAATGTGAAAATGGATTGGATAAAAACCTGAGCTATTGGACAGGAGAGGAAAAAAACACACACGTACAGGCACACACACTGACATGATGTCATATACGGGTATCTCTGAATACATATCAAATTTTCCTACTACCATCCATCTCTCACATTTTTCGTCCCTCTGCTCTCCCTTTGCTTCTAACCCTCCTCATCTCCCGGGCAGCTTCTCAACTTCCTTGGGAAAATACAGGAGAAGATTAGATGAGTTCCCTAAACGACAGTCAACTCTCATCCCTCTGTTAATTAGTCTGGTCTCTCAGTGTGGCTGAATGGCATGACAAGGGAGGTGGAGGGAGTTAGAGGAATGAGGAAAGGCGTGACAGGAGGAAGGAGTCTTCGCTGTTTGTAGCTCATGCTTGACAAACGGCAGGAATGACTGATATGGCTGCTCTGCATTTGTAATAAATCGCTCTACACGTGTTAAAGGATGACAACATGACTTGTGTCTGTATTTCTGTAACATTCACAGTTTTAATCAAGAATGTTATGTTTTCTGTATTATAGTTGAACTGAAAATCACAATGGTAATCACATACAATTATTTATGCTCAGTGCAATTAACTTTGCTGAATAATGCATTTCAGATCCGTAGCACAAATACTTAATAATAATTTTTATGACATGATAACACAATTAGGGATAGGGCAGGATTTTTCAATATTCAATTTGTAAATAAGTAGTATAAAAACTCAATTACTGTATGCGATTATCATTCTTACTGGTTGTAATGCATTACTCCGATCAGAAGGTGGCGGTAATAGACCTAAAAGCTGTTTGCGAACCACCATGAAAAAACATTGCTACCAAGCTACAGGGACTTTGACAGGTAAAACTGTGTGGTGCTGTAAGATCAAATGCGACGGGAGAAACATGCAAAGACGCCTACAGCCGTAAAAACGTTCTGTGCAAAACGCTTTCAATACATAAATGAAGATGAGGTGCAGTGCAAACTCTGCAGGTAAAGCTAGCATGAAGCACCGAGCACACAATCCATCCACTAATCAATAATCAATGGCCAAACGAAGTGAGTGTTTTATTGGACGCAAATAGTTAATTCATAATTGAATAGTTCCGAGTGAATTTCAAATAGTATTTTTGCTTGAAATGCCCTTCCCTAAACACAATCGGACGTTGTCATACATTACGACTAAAAGACAATTAGTCATAGCATTGACCAATCACGCCACCCTCCTCTTTATTCTGACATGCCTCTACTGCTGTGGGGGAAAAGCAAAAAGCCTGGGCACACTTATGATACTGCTGTCCTGCTGATCTCCTGACGGCCACTGTATTTATTCTGATGGGGGATCTGGTGAAGAGTTGATGGTGCAGGTTTATTGACCAGCTCCCAGGCCTTTGCCCCAGCTTGATTTAATGTCCCCGCACTGCTGACTTTGATTAACTGAGGAGCTCTTTACAACCTGCAGACAACAGCCAGGATTTACTGGATCCCCTTCATCCCTGGATCCTGCAGACAGACAAAAAAACAGAGAGAGAGTGGAAATACACAGACATAAGGGCTGGAGTGGGGCGACAGAGAGAAGAAACAATGGAGAGAAGCAAGTGAAAGAGGTATAGAGAAGAAAAAACCTGGCAGCTTTCCCAGTGAAATATATTCTGCTCCCAGACCTGCTCTAATAAACTGATAACATCCTTTCACCACAACCGTGTACAGCTGTATAGAGAATATGTTTACCCCTCTGTGGGTTATGATGGCTGGGGGTTTGCCTGGTCATTTTAAGGTAATAAAAAAGTTCCAAATGCACTTAAAAGCCCTTTTAGAGTAAAGAACTCATCATACAGGCATAAAAATGAGAGCAGATTATTATGTTACATCTTTATGCTCTGTTGTGGGTCCCATGGGCTGTGAGTGCTTATTACTGTATGTGTGAAAAGTATTGATTAAGAAACAACCATGACAGAGACAGCAGGATATATCTTAGAAGTTGTCACTCCTCTTGTAATCGCACCAGTCCAGCCTTAACACCCACAGCTGAGCAAAATCTGAGCGAAATATTTAGTCTCTGATTTAACCCCTATGTTTTTCAATATATATGATTTTTACAGATGTAAAATCCCCAAAATTTAATTAATTTGTTTTACACTGTTCAGGTTCCCCACAGCAACGGGATTACTGGTCTCATAGATAAATTGGTTGACAGAAAATAATTTGTCGTTTGTAAACAAAAAAGTCTGACATTTTACTGGCTCCAGCTGTCTTTGTTTTATTTCACTCTAAATCCGCATAAACATAGACGTAAAGATAGTCAGTCTTTTGTCCACATCAGCCCCAAAGGTGTTTGTCACTTTGTCTTTTTCCATCTTTAATGTGCAAGGGGAGGAAATAGTTTCAACGCTTGAAGCGTACCCCCGCTTCAAGCCACATTTATATTCCAGGCGAAGACAAGCAGCAGCCAAGGGGACCTTGATGTGCCCAGAACAAGTTTAACATTTGCCACCGTATAAAGTGGCTTTGCAGCCCCGGCAAATGAGAAGTATCAGACATTTGAAAATTGTCTGGCCACCCTTCCTGCACGTAAAAAGCATCCTGTCACCTAATTTTTTTCAAGAGAATCTCTCACTCTGTCCCCTCCTCCTCTTTTTCTCCATAATGTATTTTCCCTCCCTATCTTTTTCCGTCTTTCTCCTTCTATTGCTCACTCTTGCCCTTCTTTTTTATTCACATGTTTGATGAGTTTGCCTTTTCTGGCCACGGAAAACAGAGGTAATATGTTTTAGAGAGAGTAATGGGAGATATTCTGCTTGCAGCTGACTCCCGAACAGGCGCCCTGGCTGTGCTGGCTCATTGGGTGGGTGCGTCATGTGAATAAGACCTGGAGACCTGGGTGGCTTTCAGCTGTAAGTAATAGCTTTCTGTATAGTTGTGGGCAGCGCTGAAACTAATTCCCACTCGGCACCATCAGGGTGCTCAGAAATGTCACCCCCCACTTTGTATGGTCGAGCCTGGTCAGCAGTGTTTGGCTTTTTTTTTTCTTTTTTTTTTCTCTCTCCTTCACCTCTTGGACCATCATGTTTATTGAAAATGGAAGAAGTATAGAAGAAATCATATGAATGCTAACACTATTAAAACTTAATAAAAGTACATAATGTACTAAGTGTGGGTTTGTGTATGTGTGTGCATGCAGGTTGTGCAGTGAAACACTTCACTGTAATTGACAGCACTTTTCAGCTCCGTAGCAATGATGCTGGAACAAGCGTGACCTCATCCTTGCTTTTATTCCCTCCTTCCTTTCATCCCTCTATCCCTCTTGGCCCAGCTCCTGATTAACTGCACCTTTTCATGTGAGCACGAGGAGCTCCTCATTCATGTCCAACAGAGCTTATTAATAACAATCTGCATTTGTATAGTAGCTTTCAAAATAACAAAGTGCTTTACATAAAATAAGGTGCCTCAGTCGCAGTGTAACAAAGAAACCTGGAACAATAAGAAACTGATAGCACAATAACAATAACATAAAAATAGATTCCTGCACAAAAGGGATAAAAAAAAACTACAAATTATCTACAAAAAGCATTCAAGTGCATCTTCAGTTGATATGCGCACACAGATGTATGCCTTAATGAGTTTATATCACGTGTGTGTGTGTGCATGTGTGCGTCTGGGTGTGTGCACTCTACATCCGAGCAAGCATCTGTTCATGTCATTCACACTTCATTCACACTCTGGGTGCACAGATATATGCATTCCCATCGGTCTTTTGTACGTTTCATATTCAATGTTCATAATATTTCTGACCTCATTATGATGCAGGGCAGTTCTCCTCCCTCATAACCTGCGTCTTCTTCACACTCTCCGGGCAGTAAGAGATAATGTTATTGCCTGAACGTGCACTGTTTGTGGGTGCGTGCGATGGAATGGAACTGTCTCTTTGTTGCGGTATGTGTCTAAACCCATATGGTGGGCTCTGAATCTGAATGGCAATTTCTTCTGATGGGAAGGAGGGGCTGCCGCCATATTTCCTCACACTGGTCTAACAGCTACCTTCCAAGCGGATACATACAGTGCAGGCCTAGCAAAGCATCAGGGGAAATTTATGGCTTCTTAAGATTCAAGTCCCCCCCCACCCCCCACCCACCCAACCGCTCAGGCTTGGCATTTGAGTGGGGCTGGAATAAGCTTTTCTCTGTTCTTTTTTTTTTCCTGTTTCACGACAGCTTTTCACACTCGCTTTACCTTACTTCCTCTTGCTTTTATCCCCACTTCCTTCTTCCTCTCGCCACCTCTGTCTTTACTTTCCTTTATCTCTTACCACTGTCCGCCCCTTTCTTCCTCTCTCAATATGGATGGTAATTCTGTAAGTTATCACTGAGTGCTCTGAACTGTTCTCTGCACAACTTGTTCTGTTCAAGCTCACAGAACGTTCCTTTCTTCTTCTTCTTTTTTTTCCCCAGACAATCGTGGCGTCCCGCTGTTCCACCTCATACAGGTTTTATAAGCTATCGCCACCCACTCACCCATTGTTTTCATTCAGGTGCTTTTATTCTGTACCTCGCCAGCAGCAAACTAATCCACCCAAGGATGATGCATGCTATAAGACAGGTGCAAACACAGAACCTTCCCCTTTTTGTGCAGAAAACACAAAGTGCTAAAGCCATTTATGTGACACAATGTGGCAGGTTGCTTGCTTTGGTAATATCCTCCGAGAAGGAAAACAGCCCTTTGTCACTTGAAGGGTAAGCTCATTTTTCACTCTAAAGGGCTAATACACAGACACTGATGGGACTAACTACCCCTTGTGAAAGCAGCACTATTGTGTGTATTAATGTGTGTGTGTGTGTGTGTGTGTGTGTGTGTGTGTGTGTGTGTGTGTGTGTGTGTGTGTGTGTGTGTGTGTGTATGTGTGTGTGTGTGTGTGTGTGTGTGTGTGTGTGTGTGTGTGTTTGTGTGTGTGTGTGTGTGTGTGTGTTTGTGTGTGTGTGTGTGTGTGTAGTGACAGAGTGACAGACAGGTAGCCTGAGTGATTAATGCGCCTTTATAATATAGCACCATGGTGAGGAAGTGTGTTGGGACAATTTCAGAAAAGAAAAGAAATGGCGAAAGAACAAACTCATGAGAAAAACACACAAAGGAGCCGCGGGTACAGATGGTGGCAGAGATAGATTGGCAGCTAATTTTATCCAAATATAGATGGACGGAAGAAGGTAGAAGGTGAGATTAAGATGGAACGACAGATGGGTTGGATACGTCGTCCTCATTGAAAGGCTGAGGTTGGCCCTATGAAGGTCTTTGACTGGAACTGGAAATAAAAGCGACAGCTTGGCTCTGTCTTTTACAGTGTGTCTGACTTTTTGTCTGCCTGTCTGTAAACGTCTAGCTGTCTGTCTGTCACATCTGCAGGGTCTGTGACAAGCCGGGTAGGAAACAGGGCACTTTTTTTCTGACATGTTGAGATCTGGCTGCATCTTTCTGGCTGATATTAAACACACAGCAGGAGAGCTCATACTGACTTTCAGCAGCAGATTATTCCAGTTGAAGGATTTAGTTCATAAAGTAGCACGCAAATGACGAGCGTCATTAGGAGATCTTATGAACGGTAGCTAGCGAATGCAACTATTTTGTGAATTGCTTGAAAAGTATCTACACCTGAAATTGAATGATTCGAGCTGTCTTTTGAAACTGAACCCCACCAAAAGGGTCTCAAATAGGCATGTTATGGCTTTGCTAAAAGACAGAAGCTAAAGCTGTATTCCAGTCACAAATCAGTATCTCCACCAGCTGTTCACTGTTCATGTATTGCAGGGTAGAGCTAGTTTTTTATTGTAAAATATTATAAATTTATGAAAAATAATGATGGTAGCATCCTAATATTAAGCTAACTATAAAATTAACAAATATTATTTCTAGTTAGCTGACTTTAGAACGAATATTTGTTTTTTGAGATAGGCTGGTAAGCGAGTCAGCCAAGCATGCTAACATCAGCGACTTAAATTAGAGCAGAGATGCACACACGGTTAAATCCACTCTACATGTTTGCTTCAATGGTTTTGGTTTTGTCAGTTCATACGCAGTGGAAAATGTATGCCGAGCTGTAAGCTGAATGTAGACTTTAGAGTTATGGGAGTCATATCAGGTTTGACTCAAGTGAGCTTACCTTTGGAAAGGACAGCAAATTTTCTGTCCCATGCCTGCTTGAGCGCACACACACACACACACACACACACACACACACACACACACACACACACACACACACACACACACACACAATAAAGACAAACGCACACGCGCAACTATAAAGACACTTTCCTAGATGTCTTGTGCTAAAACAAACTGCTGCTGGGCTGCTGGAGGAGGCCGGGCACACAATTCCCAAACATAGACTGATAAGAAAAAGACAAAGAAAAGGTTGCACTCTCATTTTAGCACTTTACCTTCACTATAGATGCGTGAACTACAGTAAATGTGATGAACAGCAGACTACAGCGTGCCGGAGAGATGATGGTTGGAGGAAATAAAAGCGAAAAATATAATAGCATGGCCACAGCAAACATAGCTCTGACCCTGTGAGTGCACATGAGTAGCTGCCATTGAGGAAGTGGAGAGAGACGAGAGAGGCTTTTTAATAACGCTGTGTATTATATGCAAACTGTAAACCACCTTCAGAAAGTCAGAAATAGGTAATCTTGTTACCTAGAAGAATGTGATTTTTATCTGTTTCATATTCCATGGATTTACACCAAACACCCCTGAAGCAGCTTTCGTACTGCTTTATGCATGTATTTGGTATGAGGTCAGTGTTTTTGTCCTTGGCTATACCTTAAAGATTGAGTCAGAGAGATGAGCGCTGCTGTATCGGACACCGGCTATCTGTGCCCAGCATCTCCTCTACCAGCTACTAAATCCCCCCTTTTGTGGCACACACATATTAAGCAATAGTCACATACACATAAATTAAAATGTTCGTCTTTACAAGTGCGCACACACACACACACACACACACACACACACACACACACACACACACACACACACACACACACACACACACACACGCAGGTACAAGGAAAATTACTTCAGCCATGTTTGTCTCTTTTTCCAGCTCATTGTTTGCTTGCTGGTAGCTCTCAGACAGCTTTGCAGATACAACTGGAAGGTTGTGAAGACATTTTGACAAAAGAAACCCAAACGCTTCAGTCCCATGATGTACACAGAAATTCTTCACAATGTATTTTTTCATGCAAATAACATGTGTTGAAGAATCAAAGTGAAAACTGAGGCAATGTCTGTTTAAGACTTCAACAAAATTCCCCAGTTACTTCACAAACACACAAAAAAACACCACCCAAATAAACCTATGCAGACGTACCATAGACGGCTCCTGTCGACTTATCTCTCAAATAGATATTTTTCTATGTTTAATGCGACAGCATTGACGTTGCTTTGATATTTTGCTCCTCAGCAGAGATTTCAACATGCAGTGTGCAACGAGGGAGCTGAGAGGTCCATCATGTTAGATTTGGCTCCAGTGTTCTTATCAGGCTGTTTCTAATGTTGACGTGCATTGGTATCTCTCCCTGTGGTGCAGTGTTTTTATCCCAAAATGTCTGTTTTTCTGCACACCGCTGTTAATCCCACAATGAATATCGACAAACAAGCTATTATTTACAAAGTACACTGTAGGTTCAATATTTCTACTAGACATTTTGTCTCATACTGTATATTGATAGCTGAATTATCCAAAATACAACCTTTACAGTGACGGTACTTTAGTTGAGAGCGTTTAGTGTTCAGTGTTAGTTTAGATTTAAGTCCAAAGACATTAAAGCCACATTGTTTCGGAGAGCTGGTATGAAGTGAGAGTCTGTCATCTGTGAAACATCCTGCAAAAGTTGCTATCTACCACAGTCAGTCTGGTTTTTCTACGTCTTTCTCCTCAGTGCATGCTGGGATATGTTTAATGACCCATCTTCTTTTACTGTGCTTATAGAAATAAACTGGTAAAGACAATAGCTGAATGAAGCCTTTTACATTTAATTACAGCCAATAGTTATCTGTACATGTAGAGATAATCCCATCTTCTTTTACTGTGCTTGAAAAAGATTAAAAACAATGGACACATCAAGTTTATTTGCTGTATAGCCCTTAAAAGCCCTTAATCACTCTTACAGTCTGAAAGGGTTTCAGAAGACTCCATCCCACCCACATTATGAAACAGCAAATTCAAGTGAAGAATGAACTACCACACGTGTATCCGAAGGCCCTCACAGAGCAGCAGGAAAAAAAAAAAAAAATAATCCAGTGAAAAGGAATTACTGCTAGTGAGTCATCCGAGCATGCAGGGCGTATTAGAAGAACTTCACAAGGGCAACGTGTTGATTTGAGTTTCCTTTGTGTACTCACATTCCCTCCCTCTCTCTTCATCTCTGTCTCCAGGTGCAGCAGGATGCAGGGCGTACTGCCTGTGTGTGGACTGCAGCCCTTGCTGGCCCTCCTTCTGCTTCATGCTGCGGGCTGCGGTGAGTCCTCATTAAACTGTGGGCGTTCCCCGTCACCAGACCTGCACTGCATATACACAACATACATTCCAGATAACCATGTGCACAGACAAATATTTCACCAATGTCTAAAAAATTTCTAGGAGTTACCTCTGATGCACAAGATTCTACTGTGCAAAGTTATGGGTTATAGTTAACATCAATATTAGTAGAAACCATAATCAAATTCAGAATGATCAAAATCCAAATACCATCCATATAATTTTCTGTATGTCAGCACTGTGTGTTTGATCAACCTCAGTAAAAACTTTATGCTTAAAAAGGAGCAGTGTGTAGGATTTAGGGAGATTTATTGTCAGATTCGGAATATAATACTCATAATTATGTTTTCATTAGTGAATAATCACCTGAAATCAGATTTGCTGTTTTTATATTTCCTTAGAATGAACACTTCATACTTTTAAAGGAAGCAGGTCCTCTTACATGGACCATGCCATGTTGCACCACCATGTTAGCCTAGAACAGATAAACCGAACACCGCCTCTGGAGAGGGACTTTCACAGGTTTTACAGCCACTGTAGATTCTCGTAGACCAGGGTTATTCAATGTCAGAGCAAGATGGCCTTGAAAAGGAGCGACCTACGTGCTTAGAAAGGGAGCATGAGGCGAGGGTTGTCCGCATTGGTTGCAAGCTCACCACTAAATGGCACAAAATCGTACACACTTTTCCTTTAAAAACTAGGGTTGGTAAATTATCAAATCACAAGACAAAGAATAGTCACACATTCTTAGATTTAAGCATTTTAGGAGCTGTCACATGATTGTCCTTCTGCTTGAAAAATGACTTAATGAATGAACCAGACTGAAATTTATGTCAATCGACGAATTTATTACTTGAATAGTTACAACTCTAATGACACAAAAATATTCACAATTAACAGTCAAATGTAAACTTTTCAGTAAATGCTTCGGTAGTTTGTTCTTTGATCATATTCACCTGACTGTTGCCTGGGGAATGGGCAAATTCAATTGTTGCTGAACTCTGATTGGTGGATGGAGGTATTGGACGTTGTATTTTCCAACTGAGAACTTCCAAACCAGTGAGAACAGCACAGACAAAAACACAAAAACAAACATTAACCAAAGATTTGACAGAAAATTGTGTTTTCATGTTGGACCACATCATTCATAGAAAGAGGCTGATTGAGAAAATAACCCACTTCACCATAAGTGCCCGTCCCCGCCACTGTTTTATTCTTTCGCACAATTACAGGTCTCTATGGCCAAAGCCAACTGTGGAAAACGAGCACGAAAATGCAAAGCATCTCATTGTGATTGGTTGCCCCCTGAGGCTTAACAAACACATCTCTTTACATAACGTGTTTGATCTCCTCAGTCATGCTGATGTTTTCATTGTCACTCTGTCCATTTCCCTCTGATTCTCTTTGTAACAGCACTCATGTCTTGAACACTTGGCAGCCCCTCACAGCCATCGCTACGAGCCCGCTTAGTCCGCTCATTTCATCTGCTTGTAATTACCCCAACAGCTCTTTCAAGAAAAGGTTGAAAAGACTAGATGTAAAAGAAGAATCTTGATACCCCCAAAGCTCCCATTCCTCCTCCCAGCCATTTCAGAGATGGAAAGGATTTTGGTATTTTGTTAAGTCTCCGACGTGTTTATTTCTAACACAGATTTACAAAGATCATTAAAATTTGCTTTGATTCCCCTGAAAAGCTGGCATTTAGCACTCTAATCCTCTCATTCTGTGTCAGCAAGTTATCCAAACTTTGGAGAGAGACTTGACATTTTACATTTGATTGCATATCTGTCCTACTCACTTTTTAAGCCCCTGATTTTGACAAGGAAAAGACAGTGTGACAGCGAAACATGTATATAAAAAGAAAGCGTGTCGCACACTTACTTACACACAGTGTGAGTCATTTGTCAATCTAAATGCCTTATCTGGGTGCCCGACTGCCTCCCTATCTGTCTGCTTGGCAGTTTTATCTGTCTTTTCCAGGGAGCTCTGCAGTGAAGAGCATGCAGTACAAGTATTCACATCCCTCGGCCCCTCTTTGCCCTCTCCACACTCTCCTTGTACACTCCTGCTGTGTATCTGCATGTGTTTGTGCGTATGTAGGACAGGTTGCACGCCCCCTCGCTGCTCTCGGTGGCCTCCCCAACCGTCTGCTCCTCTCCGCTCTCTGGATTGTATTGTCTCTGCCTTCTGTGGAGGTTAAACAAAAAAAAAGAGTCAGTGGACCTGGCAGCGGGGCCTTTCTGTGACTCAGGGCTCCGATTCGCAGGCAGAGAGATGATGAAAATGCAGCCAACTCTTCTGTCTTACTCCCTGTGTGTATATGTTTCTGTGAAAAGCCTCAGGTTACATCTGCCAGGTAGCAGCAGCCAACTTACACAGCACTGTACCCCCCACGCACACACACAGAGCATCTCAGAGAAGCCCGATAACACACTCGAATGTGGCTTTTCAGAGCGCATATGCCATGTGAACAGATACTCCCTGCTTTTGTTTTGGAGGAGTTCAGGTTTTGAGGGCATTAACATCTCCTGTTCATGCTTTCTTTCTCTCCCTTCTTTCATTTTATTCTATTTTTTTTTTCCAGCTGAGTGACTTTGGAAATAGTTAATGGGAGGTAGAGGACTACTGGGAGGGTTGGCACTAAAGATCACCCTGTGACACTTCGCTTGACAGCCCTGAATTGGAAAGAGGGTGTGGGATGTGGGGGAGGAGAACAGATTAGCTTTTTGCATGTTTGCGCGTTTGTGTGTGTGTGTGTGTGTGTGTGTGTGTGTGTGTGTGTGTGTGTGTGTGTGTGTGTGTGTGTGTGTTTTTGATAGTGTGAGCCTGCCTGCACTGTTGTACAACCACTCCTGTGCGTGTCTACTGGCGTTTATGAATTTTAAAATGTTGGCTGTGTGCTACGCGAGATAAATGTATCATTATGCTTCAGAAGGTGCAAAATCTTTCACGGCAGCAGCATCAGGGGAGATCCTGTGAGCCCTGACATGGCCTTGTTGGAGTCAGCTTTGAGAGGAGCAGAGAGCTGCAGTGACAGGGTTAATATTTGTCACCAAGAGGAGTGAAGGAGACGGGAGGACAGTCTGGGTCAGGGAGGATTTGAGTGTACAGCAGCAGAGAATTGAGAGGCGAAGCAGTGCCTGTGCTCATTTTGACTCCTTATTTAAATTCAGTTTTAGTATTACTCTTTTGATGTAACTGTTTATTCGTTTCAATCATACTTTAGTCATTACTGTTAGTTTTAGTCAGTCAAATTTTAGTCTTCTTGCTTATTGCAAAGTTATCAGAATAAGCTGTTGACTTTTTTTTTTAATGTAAAAGTTAGTTCTGACCACAGACTGTATATAAAAATGGACACAGACTTATGGTCTGAAAAATGAACCTAATGTGGAGTGCAATACTTCTAAGAGCAACTGGCTCCAATTTAATCCCATTCAAAAAGCGTCAACTTCTCTCGTGAAATATAAAATCAATAAATTTTTTCCACAAGTGACGATGGTGTCATTTACTAAATTCACTCCTGGTCAGTGTTCTTGTGGTCCTTCTGAAAATAATGCCATAATAAATGTCAAAAAAATATGTTGCCTGATTTGATTGACATGCCTGAAGTGCAGTCAAGTTACTGGTATAGGTTAACATGTAGTGTCCTCTGATTGTCAGTCAGGTCCACCCCTCCCTCCTCCCCAGCTCCATCCTTTTGTCCAATCTGGTCGCTTTTGGCTCCAAACAAACTAGAGGGTGCTGGCCAAAATGCCAGACTGCAGGCTTCAAATTAGCAGTTCACAAACCAATAGGTAGGTTGCTGCCTTGTTCAGAGAGAAAGCAAATCAAGTTATGCCTTGCATCAAATCTGACCACTGGACCATTCAATTTTCTCTTTGTGGGTGTGTCTGTCTTTGTGTTCAGCTCAGCCTCTGACTGACTCACCAGTAACTCCGGTTGTTTCTCTCATTTCCCTACACATTCGCTCTTTTGTTCATGTAGTCTCCTTCCATTTATAAACACAATTCATAAAGCGTGCAAGTTTTTGTTCGCATTTTTTTCAACCTGCAAGACATGTGCTCATCTAAAATGAATTTGTATCTATCGTGTCTTTCCATTAGTGTCTTTCCATGTTTATCTGCTTTGCTTTAATGCAAAAGTTGCTCACTGCAAAAGCAAATACAGCCGTTATTCTCGAACCCTGGCTGTTTGAGCACAACTGCTGACTCACTGTTGTGCTTTCTCACCTGGTATTATCGCAGTCACTTGTGCTCTACACTGCAGACCAGTGCGATCATTCAGAAGCTTGACTCACTCACCTACTCAACAAAACACCATTGACTGCTGATGTTTAGAGACAAGCAAATAAAAAGATCTATTAACGTTACCATTGAAAGATTTGTCCGGCGAATATTTGTGGGGACAACTGAGATGGCTGACAGCCGGCATTCATCCTGCATTCATTCCAGCCATTAGCCCATAAACACACATCATTATTTCCACATTCTGGCTAATTAATATCAGCCTCACCTTTGTCTAAATGCCATGTCTATGTTATACTGATTTGTCTCATCGTTTTTGTCGGATGCATTTAGTCTAATTTCTTTCCTACAACTGGTAATGTTAGCTGACGTGACCGGCAAAGACATAAAGTTGCTAAATGCGAGATAGGGCACAAAGTGCAACATGTCAAGCTGTTAAATCAGCTTCTGAAAAATAAATATTGGTGCAGTGCATATATTTTACCAGTCAGCCAAAGCACGATTCTGCATATGTTTTCAGGTCATTAAGTCAGACAGGCTTACTTGGAAGTTCATGCATTTTTACATTCATCTATCATTTCCATTTTTTTTAATTATGTTAATTTTTTAGTTTACTTTCAGCCTAGATTTCATTATGAAAAATGTTAAGATTTGTTTAAGATGTAAGCTGGACTGGGAAATTGGAGGAGGAGGATGAGATGAGGATGACAGAAGCCAAAGAGAAAGGAAAGCAAAGGTGGTCGAGAAATAGGAATAGGAAAAAAAAGGTTAGGGAGCTTAGAGGAGGACTCATTGGAAGGAAGGAGGAGGCTGGTGGTAGTCGGAGGGATGATTTGGGGAGAAGCTCTCATGAGACAGAATGTCAGCGTGTAGACTTTATTTCCAAACCCTGCGTGATGGCCGCCTGGCAGACCTGCTGTGTTTAGATAGGCAACATGAGTGCGCACACAAACATGGACACACACACAGAAAACTTGGAGTGTCTTTCAATGGCTCGAGTGCGTACATCTGTGTGTAGCTTTGTGTCTTTGCACATTTGAGACTTTGTGTACTTCCGGTTGGGGAAATGTGGCTGCACTGCAGTGAAACACGGACCAATGATCAAACACAGAGAAAAAAAGAGGAGGAAACCAGGCCTCCCCATTCAATTTACATTATACACTACTGTACAAAGCCTCAGATCTGCTCTTTGAAGAGACCACCTCAAAACCACACAGTTAAATGTGTGTGTGTGTTAAAAGTCCCCCCCCTCTCTTGCATTCGTCATAACTCTGTTGCCATGGTTATGATTTTTGGGCATGGTCAGGGCGGTATCTGCCTCTTCTCTATCTCCGCTTCCCTTTTCATGTTATTTTCTCCATGTCTCCAGTTTACTCCATTTGTCTTTGTGCGTCATCCAAGGTCTTGTTAAAAGGATGCATTTCTCCACATCCCCCAAAATGAAAAAAAAAAACCACAATAAAGACATCAGTTTTGTCAGGCGATACGCTCACACACAAACTAACCCGCCGCCACCATCCTTGAGATGTTTTATTCACAGAAGATTAAAATGTTTCAGCTTCTTCCCACTTATTTTAAAAAGTTGCACGTAACACTGTCTTCTCTAGTTTTTGTTTGTAGGGCATTTCTTCAAATTTGCCAAAATTTTTCACTTGGACTCAAGGATGAACTGATTTTCTTTTGGCAGTTAAAGGTCACTGTGACCACATGAAAGTCATTAGCAACCATAACTCAAGAATTTATACGCTAAATATGACAAAATTTCACCATGAAACAAAAAATGTACGATATTTTACATGCAAAAGGTCAAAGGTGACACTGTTATTCAACACAATAACTCAGGAACACAAGGGGAGATTGTGACCAAATTTCACCCTTAGTCAGATGCTGAATTGCTGACACTAATCTTGGGTCCACTTTGAAACTGTGCTGATCGTATCGGTCTTTTGTGCTGCCAGGTTGAAGATGTGTGTGAATCTTTTTTTTTGAATTTGTAGCTTCTTTACAGCAACATCCATGTTTGAAGCATCTTCAACTGTCATGGCTATAACTTTGTGTTCTAACAGGATCAGATTCATTGGACAAATTCCTTTAAAGTCTTCACATATGATTTGAATCTGGACCGACATGGTTGTAAACTGCAGTTTGGTTCGTGGAGGCAGACAACCGAGAGGCAGTATTTCTAGTTCTTCACTGTGTTCATAGCATATCAATGAGAACTTTGTTCAATATTTGGTTTGTAATGTTTACTTTAAATGATAAAGTGAAGTTGTAAATTACGGTAACATAAATGTAAATACTTCTTTATGTTTGTTTGTTTTGTGGGTTCAGCTGGTGATACTCATAGTTTCATAAATTTTTTGGGAAAAATGCTGTAAGTCATAGGAAGGTTGCAAAAAATAAGTAAAGTCATTTTTCCAAGTTCTGTGCCTAGTATGTAAAGTGTGGAGGTACTAATCATTTACTTGATTATTTCCATTTTACTCTATACTTTAACCCCGCCACAAGACAGAAATATTGTACTTTTACAATTTGATGGCAAGTTGTTAGTTACTCACACAAAGTATATGATGGAAAAATAATGATGCATTTTTATCAGTTAAACTACCCAATAGCATACTAAAGAGTTACAAGTGGCTGCACACAAACCAATATCATCATTAAAATACTTCTCGTGGATTATTAAGTTCTGCAGACAGTACTTTTAGTTAAATCCTGAATGCAGAACTTTCACTTCTAACAGAGTATTAGTGGTTGTTAGTATGGAACTTCAGATCTCTGCTGGAAAAGAGTAATTTAATCATTTTTTTTGGAAAAGTACAGATTGTGTTTATTGTTTCAGTTCCAGTTTAATCCCAACATAGCCAAGAGAGCCTGTTGCACACGAGGTTCTCTGAACAAACCAATGTGTGAAAGCCTACAGGCAAATAAAAAGTACAAAAGATAGAGATTCAAGTTTCTGAAAATGATTTAATAATGCATAAATATTTACTTGAGTATAAACGGAGCCATGCATTTCAACAGTTGTGTATCAACAGAAGTTTTTTAAAAATATATAATTCTTTACAGATACATTTTCAAGAACGTTTTTGGAAACATATTTACCCATTCCTGTTAGTTCAAACTGTTGACATGAATTCAACCACCTCCATCATGTTCCAGGTTAAAACCAACGCTGTTACGAAAACAGCCTGATCCCAGCCTGCTGCAGTCCGGTTGTTTGTGTTGTATCAGCTGTCATTTTCTAACACAGTGATCAACTAATAGTGGGAAGCCTCTGTCAGACAGCTCATCTATCATGATTTATGACCTACACACACTCCTGTGTGAACACACACTTCTGCAAACACATAATCAGCTGACACACAGGCAGCAGAAATGGGGTGGCGACGTCTGGAGAGGATTCACTCGATCAGTCCTGGTAGCTCTTGACTGGCAGGCTGACAGCTTTGATGTTGGCAAATTGGAGACAAAACGGCCTTTATCTTTGGAAAACCACTCGGAGGCACCTCAGTGAGAAAGAAAGAGAGAAAAAGTAAGAAAGAGACGGAGAGAACAAGGAATGATGTTCTCAATTGTGTTCCTATTACAGTGAAAATGCCATTACCGCCCACCCTGTGTCTGTGTGCAGCTCTGTGCCAGCCACATAAAGGCTCTCTGACTGTGTTTAATAATTCGAGAGCATCTCTAACGGGAAGACAGATGGGCCAACGGTGACGATCACGTAGATGCCACTGTGAACCAGCGGAATGAAAATAAGAAAATCCGAGCTCTATCCGCACGCTACATGCGGGAGGTGGAGCTTCCAGGAGGAGGTGGAGGATGTGTCCTCTCCCACCCTGACCTTCTCAACACTCGTACAGACAGACAAAGACACGAGGCGAGGTCAATAAAAGATCACCTGTTAACATTTAACAAAGTGCGCCCCGCCGCCTTGGACTTCACGAGCTGATGTTTTCCACTGGAGGAGTTTTACTGAGCTTTTTTGACCAATTCTCTTCTTTAGAATTGACATTCAGGATTTCACCTCCCTTTTTTTTATCACCTCACAGCCAGGTGAGCCTTGTTTAGTGAAGAGAAAGAGAAATATGAAACAAGAATAGATAATGAAACAAAAGGCAGTTTCTTTGAGGTTATGCTTGTGACAACATTTCCATCTAAATGCAGATTTGAGATAGCGGTTGCATGGAGGCCCACGCTAGTTTACATTCATTACCATGGAGGAAGAGAGCAACGTTGGTGTTGTTTTTTAATTCTAACACGGTCTCCTTCAAGATGTAATTTAGGCTTTTCAAAAAGAGAATGTGCAATTGATTTTATTCCATTTATTAGTGCAAATAGCAGCACCAGCCGGGAAACAAGTAACACATTTGTCCAAATAAAGTGGACAGACCGAGTGAGAGGGGGGAGGGAGGATGTGATTGTAAAGCTTGGTTGGCTTCATTTGAAGCACTGTCGTGTTATTGGCAGCGTAAGTAGCGTAATGTTACCCAAATGGTGCTTATCCAGGTGGAAGTTGGCAAGAAACTGGCAAGCAGATTAAACATCATTGATGCCTCTTTGCTGAAGAAGAAATTTTGTCTGTTTTTGTTCCCTAGCAAGCTCTTGGCAAGATGGTTCAGAAATTGCAGTTTGGCTGTCTTTTGGGGCCGCACTTTCCTCTGTTCGTGTTTATGTGTGTGTTTGTGCGTGTGTGTGCTGGAGATGAAGGGGCACGTGCTCGAGTGTGTGGTAAACAAAGATGAGTGCCACATCCTTGAGGGGGATAAAACAGAGTGACAGCAGGGACTGGAATCTGATAGCCTCTTCTGAAAGATGTGGTCTTTGAGTGCGTTTGTGTGTGTGTGCGTGTGTGTGTGTGTGAGTGAGCGTGAGCGCGAGCGCATGAATTTGATACAATATCAGTCTTAACACACCTCCTACTGAATCACACCAGTAAATCTCTACTTTTTCTACCATATCCCCTCGACTCCGTTTCCACATCATGTCATTCCAATTTCCCCGTTACACGCAGCTCCAACTTTTTCCACTTCCACTTTTTTGTTTATGTATTCTCCTTCGTCTACCTCCTTCCACGCTCACTACCCTGCGCTGTGTGGTTATGCTTGAGCCAATTGTGCTTGTTTATCTTTTACATGGCGTCTGTTGTTTACTCTGTCAATATGAAAGAAAAGTACATTGCTACTACCGTCAAGAAAAACACATTTCAAAATTGAATCCATTTTCCTGTACACCTACTCCCATCTCATCACAGAGCGCCTCACTATGCTGGAGGAATTGACTACAATTTATACTCTTTGTGTAACTCACATTTTAACCCTCTACACTGATGCATTTTTCTGTTTTTGTATACAAAATGAATAATTATTGTCTGCTGTAACAATAATGAGAGATACCATAATTTTAAAACAAAAAAGGATTCTTTGAAAATGACATTTGTCAAATTGAGCAGTCAACATAACATTTAAGCAAAATCTGCTCCTTTAAAGCACAGTTCAGATGATTTGATCAAATCATCAAGTAAAGTCAGTTGCAGCCATTGTTCACCTGTTCTAAATATGGCTGTGCCTCAAGTTCCCTGCAAAAATTTTTTATGATCAGTAGTATTGCGATAGAGGTAATCATAGCATCAGAACTAAGTGAAAGTTAGATTTGTTATTTGTTAAAAAAAAAAAGGGGCTTTCTCAGCATCAAACCATGGCTTATATAAAGGTTTATAAAGGGTCTATTCATGGTGCTCCAAAACCCTTTGTGGAAACTGGATCAGTTGTATCCAAAACACAAACAGGCAGACAGAAAGTGACCTCACCATCAGAAGATCAATACTCCACGCATTGTTCACAGAGATAGAAAAGTAACTTCCACATAAACACACAGAGACTCCAACCAATAAAATAGATTCATACTGCAGCAGGAGAATGAGCTCAAACACGCCTTAAAGCCTTTAAGAACTACCTGAAGACACAAGAGTTCTGACTGTCATGGACTTTCCTCCACAGTCACCTCGACGCCACTGAACATGTATGGACCTTTGAAGACTGAGAAAGCCAAACATATATTTATAAAAGTGGCATTTACTGTATCTTCTCATATAACTTAACACTAGACAATAGACAAAACAAGGGAATAACAGTATTTCCCAAAACTATTCCTTAACTAGCAACTCCCACTATTCCTTCAAGATGGTTTCTTTTATACACAAGACAAAAAAATCTGAAGAAAAAGACCTGTCCTCCTGAGCAGGAGTCATTGTAAGCGACCCACACTGCTTTGCTTGTTTATTCTTCACCTCCCCTCTTGCCTCTTCTCATTTCTATGCTTTTGAAAGCCTCATGCATTTTGTTTCACAGGTCACCTCACTCGACGGGCTGAGCTCCTCTCGAGTGCGAAACGAGAGGCCATTTCAGAGAACAAATCCTGTTTGATGCTGCCATGCAGAGCCACATAGATCAGTTGGTGAGGGAGTTAGGCAAGTAGCGCTTGTCTAAGACGATGTCACTGGGAGAAGCGGAGAAGTGGGTATTAATGTGTGTTTATGCCTCTGTGGGGAGGGAAAAATGTGACGGGAGGGCTCATGTTAGGCTATCAGGGAAGAGGCACTCAGCCTCTTAGCTTGAGCAACTGCAACAGCATAACAGCTGCAGGAATGAGCAATGACAGCTATTCACGCACCTTTTGTGTGTGTGTGTGTGTTGAAAGGCACATTAACCGTCCGGTTAGGGATGAAAAATGGCCTTTCAAAGCTGTGTTTGAGAGGTGTGTGTTTACGTGTGTGAGTGGAGGCTGTATATTCAATGTTTCATGAACAGCAAATAAGGGATGAGGTGTTTTCACGAGTACACACACTCACACACCCGTTGGCAATCAAAGATAAGGCAACTGATTCAAAGTTGAATCTCATGGAGCAACTGAATTTTCTCAGCATGGCTAAGGGAAAAACCTAATCCTGAATATAATACAGAAACCCAGTAAATGTTTGTACATAGGTGGAAGATAAACTAAAAATAAGATTTCCAGATGAAAAATAAGAAGGTACGTGAATGAACTGAGCTGAAATGCTCATCTGAAAGCTGGCAGGTGGCCGAGCTGCAGGCGGAGGAGGAGGCAAAAGAGAGTGGCAGGAGATGGGGAGAAAAATGACAGAGCCAAGAGAGGGACGGAGAGGTTGAGCGACTTGCACAGCGGTGTGCCTGTGATCACTGGAAAAACAATGTTCCACCAATCTGCCATTTAATTACAGACAGGACAGGCCGCCCCTGTAGCGTGTATCGCTTTAACATGCATTCAATCAAATAGGAGTGGAGCAGGACAAACAAAGTGTGCAGTGGAAACTGACACTAATGAAACGAAATCAATAGGCTCATTTTCTCCACCATGTTGTCTGTCCCACCCCCTTAGGCAGTTTTTTTTTTTTTTTTCCCCTTGTCCTCTCTGTCTTCACTCATTTTTAACAGCATGGATAGATTTCTTCCACCTGGTTGATGTAGCTGTAATACAGCATTTCTCTTGGTCAAATTATATCATTTCTGAGTTACATAGTTGGTTTAAAATATAGTTGTTTTGTTAATAAAGGAAGTTTTAACAAGACGAGCCATGCAAGCAGCTCTGTGAGATGGTATTAAAGCAAATTGCTAATTTGAATTCGCTACCATGCTGATGTTCACCTTCAAATGGAATTCACTAGCTCATGGTTACGACATGGGAAGTTGTGTGCATTGTATAATTGGCGCTTGAGTGCTTAAGTCATAACAACAGCGCTGTAAGCAATGGCAACAAGGACCGCATCTAGAAATCACAGAAGTAACAATGCAGGAAATGCAAAAGCATAATGACAGAGGGAAAAGATGAGGTCGTTGCTGACATCAACATTTCCTCAGTAGTATTATTAAATCACAAAGAACACTTCCGTATGACCATACCTTCATGGCCAAAAAACGTCAGTAAGCACGTCACAACTCGTAAACTCAGAGCTTTAAGAACATTTTGAGGTTGTGAACACCACGAGAGGGAGGCGTTCAGATGGACTCGTCCCGTGAACACGACAAACACGACCCCATTAGAGGGCAGCAAACATGTTCCTTTAGCGTGTTAGCATGCTAACATTTCCTAATTAGTGCAAAACACAAAGCTCAGCTGAGGATGATGGAAATGTTAATAATTCTGTAGGTTTAAAAAGGGGATTTTTTTTTTTTCTTCTTTTTACTTGATGATAATGCCCACATGAAACTCAACCTGAAAGGGGGCATTGATGTCTTTACCAAATTTCATGGCAAACAATCAAATAGTTATTGCAATATTTCACTTATAATTACAAATGCCAACGTCATGGTGACACAAGAAGAACGTTCTGGGTCATTTCTAAGTCTGTTAAATTTATCATCTCTGCAGTTCTGGGAATTTCCCAGCAGTCTTAGTGGCAGAATGACCGACAGATCTTCATTGCCACTCGCACCGTCACTAAAGGCTGGATGATTGAAAATGCATGCAGTGATACTGGGCTTTGGGGGCGAATTAGATGAGGGACATGTTTGTTCCAGTGTTCTTAGTAATGAGAAGAAAGAGAATCGTGACTGATAAGGGAGCTGGAAAAAGTCATAAGAGGATGTATAGGTAAACTTCATTCACACTGTGCACGCTGGATAAACAGAAGCAGATAGAGCCCAGAGATGATATTACTATTTTGTAAACTGTTTCCCTCTGGAATGCAAATGAGCCACCTCTGTCTTTTCATGCAAGGTGACACAAGATTAGAGTATAATAATGTATGATATGTACAATATGACTGTACCAGTGCAAGATGAGATTTAAACTGGTTGGGAGGAGAGACAACAATAAAAAAATGCATCAGAACATTGCAGGATTTTGCTGAATGGTGAAAACCTTATAATCTTATAATCATATATCCTTTCTCTCTGTCATCTGTAGTTCTGATGGAAGTAATATTTGTGTCTCTGTGGTGGTGGTTTTGCTGTAAGCTGCAAAGAGGTGCTTCATATTGAGCCTATAGTGCATATCTAGGTTTGATGTATGGTTTATGAAAATACTTTTGATATCTTCCCTCTACAGTATATCCTTGCCTCCCCTGTTCAGGTAGCACAATAATGGTCTGCTGGATCAATGACCAATAATCAGAGGCAGAATGAGCTTCTGTTTTTTTCCCTTTTTACTCCACTAGCAGGTTCTGATGGAACAAAAGAACCTGAAAGGAAAGCTCATGTTTTCTCTACAAGAAGCAATTAACTAAAACCTTTTCAATGCAAAAAAAAAGAAAAAAAAAGAACGTGCTCTGGCTTCATTTACAAGCCAGCATTGATTGATCCCTCCTCTCCTCAGGCTCTACCAATACAGACACCGTGGTGAATATGCGGAAGGTGACCCACCAGACCATTAGTGAGGAGCTTTCAAAGACCGTTCTCCTCCCTTGCCTCTTCACCCTCCGCCCCAGTACCGGTCCATCCCACGAGCCCCCCAGGATCAAGTGGACCAAGGTTTGGGGCCAGAGAGGCTCCGACGGCCTGCAGAAGGAACAGTCAGTCCTGGTTGCTAAAGACAATGTTGTCAAGGTACAGTAAACACTGAGGGGGACCATTCTTAAATGTTTGACATCGTGTTGTTTGAGAAATATGAGTCACTCTCTAGGCTTTAGCTGTTTCTTTTGACCATTTTCATCCATTATTTCTCCCTTGACTCCCCTCTTTTCTCAGGTGAAGAAGGCCTTCCAGGGTCGTGTAATGTTGCCTGGTTACAATAAGAACCGCTACAATGCCAGTCTTGCTCTAACCGGGCTACGCTCTAGCGACTCTGGTCTGTACCGCTGTGAGGTCGTGGTTGGCATCAACGACGAACAGGACACAGTTCCCTTGGAAGTCACAGGTGAATAAAATGTCGACTTTTTTCTCATTAAGGCAGCCATTTTAAATTTAAAGTCAGATATTTAATATTTAAATTATTGTAATGGGAATAGAACCTGGAAATTTTAAGTTTGTTCGCATTTTTATACAATCATGCCACCATCATCAGCTAATCAGCTAGCTGCTACAAGCTACTTTACAGTTGTGAAGTAATTTGATAAATGTTGAATTTAATGTGACAGTAGTTGATTGAAAGAAACCAACAACAATACAAGTAGCAGCGGTTAACATCAAATAACTGAGTAGCTCCAGAAGTTACAACTCACTATATATATATATATATGTATGTGTGTATAATGTATTGTAAAGGAATCAAACGACAAATTTTAGCACTATTTGAAAAAATTGAATACAAATATTTTCATGGCTTGGAAATTGTTTGCTAGGCAGCAAATATGGTTATACAGGTTAAACAAGCATCGTCAGGGTGAAGTCTGAAAATCTGGAGGTTTTTTTTCCACATTTCGGCACCAAAATGATTCGAGAAGCAATTACAGAGGGCGCAAAAAGTTTTAGTTAATGGAGGTGGGCACACACACAGCCTTCCAAAGTCACCAAAAACCTTCTATGTATGTTCAATTTTACCTCATTCACTTTCTTCTACAGTTTCACATCTATAACACATTGAAGTACTCACAATACATTAAAGTACAACGTTTAATACAATTGAGAGTGTGTAACAGTTTAGATCAATGAAGCCCATCAATACGGTGTTCTTGAGCCACATAATGTAATCTGGGTTTTGCCAAATGCTGATAGGTCCGCTGTTTGTTTTTTTCAGCTGTTTATAGGATTATTTCCTCTGAGTTTATTAAATATCCAATACACAGCAGCTTGGTCAATATGAACGTCTCCAATGTGAGTGTGAGACAGCGTATTTGTGATGTGTATTTTTTGTTGTGGGACTTCATGCCTCATTGAGATGAACTCTTTACCGTTAAATACACTGTGGCAAATAGATAAGCCTGTTATCTAACAGTACGATCCATGTTGATTGTATTGAACAGAATTTGGTGACCCTGTTGAAAGCAATAATGACTGAAATTTGTTCTGAGTTAATGAAAATGTAATCAAATTACTTAAATTGAATTTTAAGTATACCAAAGTTTGAGCCTGGCCATTACTGTGTTTGGTTTTAATAGTATTACTGTAAGCTGTAATGTGTTTTGAAATATTAACACAGGACAGTTACACCAGTTACTGTAAGTATTGTTAGAATAGAGATTAAAAAAAAAAAAAAGAAGAGAGCAATCAGGAAATACCTTCATAAAATGTATTATTATGTCTCAGCATATTTCATATTAATATCAGTGGATAGTACACACTGATTAACACTAGTATGTGTTGTGTATTTTTACCGACACAAATTACTGTCTGAGTGAATCCCTGCTCTTTGGTTGTGAACAGCTCCCCCATTGCTATGAGGGTCGGTCACTATGAATAATAATGACCCTGTTTTCCATGTCAGGCTAATGCAGTCATTACAGCCAGGCTTGTGTACTGTCCGTGTAGAATGTATGATGATGGGGG
The DNA here is from genome assembly GCF_022577435.1 of Embiotoca jacksoni. Classification (NCBI taxonomy): domain Eukaryota; kingdom Metazoa; phylum Chordata; class Actinopteri; family Embiotocidae; genus Embiotoca; species Embiotoca jacksoni. The sequence goes on along the minus strand of NW_027185296.1, from coordinate 1,494,437 downwards.
AAAGGTGAGGTTACTCGCACACATTAAACATCATTGACCTGGGCCATTCAGGTGCTGTTCAAGCACTGAAAGCCTAATGAAAGCAATATGTTAAAGCCCAGCAGTGCACACAATTTTCAAATAGTGTTGCTTTGAGAGCTTTTGTATGGCTCTCCATGGCTAAATGGGCAAACCATTTGCTGCATTATCTGTATCCAGGACACCAGTATTTGTGGAATTACTAGACTACCTGGGGGTACCGCACTGTAGAAATTACTGTGTCAGAGTATTTTGGCTGCAAAGCTATCATCCATTTCCAGGTCACTCACTATTTTTAATAGTAACCTATTATCATAATGACTACAGGGAATAACACAATGCAACAGCCACTGTACACCATGCCATCGCTTGCCACAAGCCCATGCTAGCCTTAACATAACTAAAAGCAGCTGTAAAAGCCCAGTAGCCTTTATTATTTTACCTCATCTCCAAGATAGCCTCCACTCCACACCTGCATGTGGCTCAAATGTGAATATAGTCAAAGTATGCAGACACAATGTCCTATGTCTGATTTCAGTACTTCAACTTCAAGGAAGCTATCTAGTTTACTCAAGCAAGAGGAGCACTCGTGACTGATGGTCTATCCAACAAACACTCAAAGTAGCTTTCCTGACCTCCCCTGAATGCAGCATTATTTGACTGACGTGAATCACCATACAGTTTAGTTTTGGGGTATTGTAGTGTCATAGGTTCACTTGAAATCACCACTGGGGAGAGTGCAGCAGTTTATCAGGACTACCGAGAGAGAAAGCTGGTCCAGTGTGTGAAAGTGAGAGGGCGACAGTGTGGCTGGTATCAGGGCAGACAGACAAAGACCTGTATGCTGATCCGTGTAGAGATGGGTGAGCAGTTTAGACTGTGAATGCAGCTGTAGATGTCTATTAAGATCCACCTTTTGTGATCATTATAAATGATGCAGTCCATCTAGCAAAGCAGAATTACGGACTTTGTGTAGATGCATTTTACAGATTGTAATAAATGAGCGCATAAGCTGTAGTTAATTCCAAGACGTAAAAAGCTGCCTCAGAGCTTTTCAGCCAGCTGTGGATGATGAAGCAGGTCACTCTTTGAATTTTCAATCATTTACACAATGTCTTAAGAAATGACCAATGTGTATGAGAACTGAACAAAAAGCCAACACAAAGTGTAAAAAAAAGTTGGTCGTGGCGCGGGATCCATCCCTATGTAGAATGCATCCCTATACGGACCACCTCATCTTTCTCCTTACGAGGACTTTACATTTATTAAACGAGACCCCTGTCACTATGCTTGGGAGACCCTGTGTCTTGGCCAATCGATTAACATGCCATGAAAACCAGTCCTTCAGAGAGAAACCAATTACGTAGCCGGTGAGGGGTAGCCATCTCCAGGGCTTAGTCTTAATTGGCAGTCACGCTACATGGCAGACTGCAGCCGTCCTCGCACTAATTCTGTGCTCAACGTGTTAATTAGCAGGTATTGATGCTGCTCAGCTGTATCAATATCATATTAATCCACGCTGCTCTTTTCATGGAGTCATTTGTGTGTTTCTAAGCCTCGATGAGACGTCCTTCCTCTCCTGCCATCTCCTTCTTAATTTCTCCCTCGCTGCCTCTGTCTTCCTCACTCTTGGTTTTGTCCATCTTTTTCCTTTCTCTCGGCACTTATTGACCGCTCAATTGGCTGTGTCTCACCAATTAGAACACAGTGGCATTGATTGCGTTTGTCAGCCATTGTCTTCGGTGAGATATGGAGGCTCACCATTAACTAGTAGGTAGTATATCGGCACTAAGCATGGTGCAAAGCGTTTGTAATTGTTTATACCACCTCTTGAATCTAGCAGACTTTCAGCATGGATCTGTACAGCTGCTTGCTTACAGCTGGATTACTACGAACCAGCAGAACAGCTTCAGTGCTCCTTAACATAAACTCTGCAAGTTTGCTGGAGAGATGGGGGACAGTGACTCCAAAAGATTCTACTCCGGACGTATTTGATGATGATGATGATGATGACGATGATGATGATGATGATGGGGAGAGCAATGAAGAGCAATCTGGTCCAAAATGCAATCATCTTTGCTTTCTCAAAAGACATTTATCCTGTCAATCTGGGCATATAACCTCATAATAAACCAGCTTCTCGAACCTAAAGGCAACCACTGCACCACAACTGTCTTGGTATATGTTGTTTTCTGAGTTCGTCTGAATCTGAACTTTCATGTCGCACATTAATGTGTGACATCAACACTTTGTGCACAATTTTAAATTCCTGCTTTTACAGAGATTGTTCTACAATTTGGGAAACACATCTACAGCCAGAAGAAAGTTGACTGTCTGAGTTTAGCATGAAGACTGGGATGAGGAAGAAACCTCTGTAAACTCACAAGGAAATAAACTCTGCCTCCCAACACTTTTAAAACAATGATTTGCCTATTTGTACACTGTGATCATTGTACAGACCAAACAAAGAATCTACACAAATAGTAATTAGTGAGTTTTAGGATTTTACTAAATTTGGACCGTTGTTTCAAAGATGGATTTTTCGACTGTAGTTGAAACTCATTTCCCCAATGTTACCATGGTGTACCTCTGTGTGTTGAAACTAATTAATGTAATTCGACTGTATACATTTGAACACAGTACAGTGTAGTGCACTAAGTAATAATGCCAAGAGCCAAGGGACACTGACTCCTCAGCAGTGCTCCAATGAGGGCAGTCACATATGGTGCTTTGTGGCTCTCCTCCCTAGAGATCGTGCGGGTATGCTGTGAAGATGCAGAGGGTAAAAATAGAGATGAGGTATTAGGCATCCTACCCTCGTGTGGAATGGGTCTGGGTTTCCCATACTGAAGGGAAACCCATTTGTCTCTCTCGTGTACGTATTAGCCAGCAAGCTAGCATCTCTGTTTGGACAGAATCCCACAGTCTCAAAGGAAAAAGGACAGAAGTGGAGAAATTAGGAACACAACAGAGAGGATTTCTGCTCCACGTTTCTACGAGGAGGAGAATATGAATACGATGACAGAATAGCTGAGTGGACTGCTGGGAGTGAGGGAAGTCTGTCTGTGTGTGTATGCGCACCACACTCAAACACACACGGCTCTGTTTTTGCTTTCTGCGCCCCAAGCCTGTAGTGCGAACGTTCAAATTGCCACGCTGGCTTCCTTCTCGCAGGAATCTCTGTCACTCTCCCAGACAAAGCCAGCGAAGATAAAAGAGTCGTATTAGTAGCTAGACGCCCACGAGCTCTCATGTCGCTGGATGCCTCTCAGGGGCGCAGCACTGAATGGCAGGCAGAGGTGGGAGGTGAGGGAACGTTGGATGGACCCTTCTGAAGCGGCTCTATTCCCATTTAAGTCAAATATATGCTCGTTTCACAGCTCAGGGAATTGTGCCTCATCTGGTCCCAGTTAATTTTTTCCTGCTTCCAATCTTTTAACCCCACTTTTTTTTATATTCCTGTCCACCTCTCACCCTCGTTTTTTGTCACAGTGGTTCAATACATACATCTACTTGAATGCAGTCTCCCTGTTTCTTTGTCTGCCTTCTTTGTTATACTGTGATGAGCGCAGAGGCAGACAGCAGGGTGACATTGTGTGTGAAGCAGTAAAGTAAACATCACCACTGTTTGTCATACTCTGTATCCAAGGGCAACATCTCTTTTCTCTAATGATAAGCCACCCGACTATCTGATGCAAATGAGACTCACGTACACAGGTTGCCGAACCTGAATGCTGCAGTTCGTCCTGCACAGATGGAACAATGTCAGAACATGATGAGGATGTCTAGAGGGCTTTGTGTTTATGTGCCTATGAACATGTACATGCTCATGTTTTAATGGCTCAAGGTTGCAGTTCATCAATGCTTCTGTGATTTAAAGGTTGCAGGTCATAAATTCATGTGATTAGTTCCCGCAGCATCCTCCCTACTTGTTATCACATTTACTGTCTCTCTGCTCCAGGTGTGGTGTTCCACTACCGGGCCCCTCATGACCGCTACGCTCTGTCCTTCGTTGATGCCAAGAGGGTGTGCGTGGAAAACTCGGCGGCCATCGCGACGCCAGGTCAACTGCAGGCTACTTTTGCTGACGGCTATGACAACTGTGACGCTGGCTGGCTGTCCGACCAGACTGTACGGTGAGGCTTTCAGCACTAAGTACAAGTAGTGGGGTGGTATAAAAAAAGCCAAAGTTTGGGTATGTTGCTGTTGGAATAACTCTCAAGAGGACACACTTTACTGTTATTAATGTGATACAGCAAAATGCTGTGATACTACAGAACTTCTGTGTTACTGCAGTCCTCATGATCGGGGTGATATTTCAACTAAGTAGTATGGATCAAGAAAAACAAAATATAGTGAAGAAAAAAAACAGATGAACTCCCACCCCAGTTATAGTTGGCATGGCAACAGATAGCCATGCATTGTGCGTGTTATGCACTGACTTTTTTGAAGGTGTGTCTTTACTATTGTATATTCAGCTTTTATTTAACGATAACCAACATCTGAAGTCCAGAAGCACAACATTACTTCATCTATAGAGCCTGAATGTTACATACAATATGAAGCGCCATCAAAAAGTTCTGAGACTCGTCTACAACAACCAAAAACTGTACCTGATTTAAATCCGGTCGCTATCTTCTCCAAAGTAGACTCTTTGTACAGCGACACACTCCTCCCAGCAATCTTGCCACGCTTGGAACTCTCCCTGGAAGTCCTGTTCTGTAAGCGTGCCAAACACCATCTGCCATTCATACTGAATCTCGTCCACAATGTCTAAATGTCAACCCTTCAGCTTCAACTTCATCTAAGGGAACAGAAAGAAGTCGCAGGGAGCCAGATCTGGCAATTGGGGAGGAGCAACGATTGTGCTGTTGCAGATTAGAAATTTATGTGATTTTAGCGCACTATGGGCCTGATTTACGAAAGGTTTGCGTGTGTAAAAGCACGTGCAAACTTCACATCACCCACCAAAAAATGTCCAAGGTAATCTACTAACGACGTGCAGTGAGGATTGCGGCTTTCAAATGTGCAATTTAACACACGTTGTCCATTTTGCGTGTTTGCCTGCATGCATACGTAATATTGGGCGTTTCTACCTGAAGGTGCAAAATACTCGGAGGTGAAATGCAAATACATCAATTTAGCACCCGCAATGATATTTACTAAACCTAAAAGTAGAGATAGGAGAAGTGATTGCGTATGTATTTTAGTACGACTGAAAGGCACGTATTAATCAGGTGCGCAAATCTGGAGAGACGGCTGCTCTTATTATTGTGGTGAGAAGGAGACGCAGAGAGAGCAAAAAATATGTAGAGAATGTGGTTTTACACCCAATTAAACATTTCTAAAATGTCAAAGGCAAAAAATGATTTAGACATATCGTATGTCCAGCGATGACATTTCTGAGTTGTTGAATGAACTGAATGATAATTTACAGTCAACAACAAGGAGGAGCCACAAAATACCATCAATTAAAAAACTTCTTAAAAAACGACTCAGCATTTTCCTGCCTCTGGGTCGTTACAGCGTATCGCTGCTCGGATATCCCACCCAGTCTCGTTATTCAGGTTTGCTGTCGCAGTTACTGAATGCAACGTCCCGCAGAATTCACAGGTACTTTCATAAGGTTCCCGAACACTCGCGAGTTATTGAATGAGACCAATTCATCTGCTCATCACAGAAAGAGCTGGACCTGCTGATTGGTGTTTGTTAGAAGCATCTGATCCACCGTCCCTCCTGTTTTATTGACGACGTTTTATTATTGAGCTGGTTTTTTTCCCCGCTTTTTTTGGTTACTCCCACAGCATTGACTTCCTTGCTGATAATCTCCTATTTAGTATTTTGTTCTTGTTGTATTTGTATTTCTTAATTTCAATGGGATCTGATTTCCTTTTCCATTTGCAGTCGCTCTGTTTTCCATTGCTGGAATCACTTTAACACACTCAAACCCCTCATTTAAATACAGCAATTTGCACCTGATATCAGTGATGCAAATACGTTTAATAAATCACCTGCAAAATGGGTGCAAAGTAAATGTGCAAACTCTTGAAAAAAAACGCGCTATTTTAATACTCTTTATTTGAGATCTTAGTAAATCGGGCCCTTTGAGCGGACATGTTGTCAGGTTGGAGAACCGAAGTCCCAGTGTGTCAAAGTTCAGTTTGTTTCCACCGAAGGTTTTCTGTTCTGAGGCCTCAGAACATTACAGTGTTGACAGTCTGATCATGGGGGATGAATTTACAGTGCACAACCAAATACATTTTAAAGAAATCCTCTAGCATTGAATACTTACTCATGAAAGTTATTTCTTCCGCCGGCTTCGTGATCATTATTGTGGTGCATAAAAGAAATAGCCTTGAAACTTTGTGATTGGACCACGTACATTGCAGCTAAATGTGAATCTTAAAGAATAAATAATAGTTAGGTGTTTTGGATTGAAAGTAGCAAGGCTTGCTAAATCAGGTTGTGACTTTAAGATCTCTCTCAGACAGTTGTTTCAGCCTAATATTATTCATAATTTACCTCATGATTAAACATTGTAATGTAATAAATGGTCTCTGCTTCTAGAAATCTTTCTAAATCCAGAAAAGTTCTTGATTTATTTAAAAGTAAGAAGTACGTCAGTGAGAAAGTTAATTTAATCTTTTTGGAGCTTTGATAAACATAAAACTGCGTAACATAATTGGACCTAATTGCTTGTTTGCACACTGGAAAGGCAGTTAACTACATCTGCCCCCTCTGAGCTGTCTGTCAGGCTGCTGCATGTGCCTAAACTTGCCACCTTCCATTAAGTCCCTCTTTAACATTACCAGTCAGAGCTCGCCTTTTGACAGCGTTCTCCATACCTACATTTTAATTTCAAATCGCTGTTGCTCCAGTCGGCAAGCAGATTGACTGTTGTCTTCCTGGCAGTTCTTTTCTACAACCTTCCTGCAGCACGGCTTCCTTCCCTATTTCTTTCTCTCCTTCCATCCCGCGCTCCTGTTGTTTTCACTCGGGAGCTATCTAATTGGTCCAGATCCAGGAGGCTCTGACTGCGCACCAGCCAGGAGGAAAGTATCCAATTAATACTCGGGGAAAAAAAATTCAGACATCAGCTGTCGTTTCATCAGCCACCGAGCAGAAAGAAAACGGCTAAGGCCAGAGACACTACAAGCCTCAGTTCTCTCATTATACCCTGATGAAAATAGGCTGCTCTATATGAAGAGCAAACCCAGGTGTATGTGCAGGCATGTGTGCCTTGTGCATTTATATTTGATTGTGTGTGTGTGTCTTTTCCAAGTACTTCATAAGTCCCTGTATGCCCAGTGTAATCTTTTAATCAGCCTCTTTGCTTTGTGCCCCGGTGCTGCTGGAATCAATGTTCTTGTGGAATAATTGCTCAGTTGGAGCCTAAATATAGATCGCTGTTTTCACAGCCCCACAGGCATGCCAAGCCACTGAAGGAATTCCTGATTCTTTTAACCTCCCCTTGACTTGCCACTTTTACCTTTCTCTCTGTCGCTCTAAAAGCTTGACCGTTACTGGCGTTCTTACATTGCCAGAGCATTAAGCACATTTTGAAAAGGATTTAAAGTAAAATGTTTGGGTAAGTATCCAGTGAAACTCACACCGAGGGCAGAATAATTAAAAGAAACAAGACGCTGTATCTATTGAAGTGCTTTCCAATTATTGTCCTGAGGTTGTTTTGCTAAGTAGTGAAGGTTACTGAATTGGGGGGAGATATCCGTGTGTTTATTTTTTGTTATTCACCGGGAAACACATTTTGGTAATCTCTGAGAGGAAGATATGTTTAAAGTTATTGTATTCAGGGAAGGCGATGATAAAAGTGTAGCCAGATTTTCATCATATTCTGTATGCATGTGAACTCATCCCAGGGGAGCAAAGTCTGGCTGCTTTTTTCACTGCCAAGCTATATTAATCTCACTCTCTCTTTTTCTCTCACTCTCTTTGTCTTTGTCCCTCTTGGTTTCCTCTGCAGCTACCCCATCCAGTCGCCTCGCCCCGGTTGCTATGGCGATCGGGAGGACTCACCCGGAGTCCGTAACTACGGCAATAGGTCCCCCGATGAGCTGTTTGATGTCTACTGCTTTGCTAAGCAGCTTCAAGGTAGGAGTCGGGAGCTTCGGCCATAAATTTGAGTTTAGTCATGCATGGGTCCACTAAGCTGTGGGTGTGCTGCGAGAGAACGTAGTGGCCAGGATTTAATACTGTGTAAGCACAGCAAGAGAGAGGAAGAGGAGCAGAGTTCACAGAAGAGAAAGGGAGAGGCAGTGTGAGTCCTGCTGTCATGTTTATGCCTCCTAAGCAATTTGGGTCAGTAGTGTTATCCTAAAACTTTTACTTTTTCATTTACAGTGTCACAGGCAGAGGTCTACAACAGGTGGACAAAATCACCCCATCTTCATTCATTCACTACTCCTTATGTAGCTCAGTAAGTGAGCAAAATTGAGATTCTGGACACTTGCATTAATTCTTACATCTATGAAATGTGGCAAATTGTTTTGTGAGATTGTTAGCAGAAGGTTGTGTACATAACCACGGACAAATGTTTGTAGTGTGTTCTAACATAAGCTGCAAATGTGAGCATGTCTGCCTATCTAGCTTTCTATAGTAATCTAACACAGCATTACTTTCAATGCTGAAGTGGCACATCATGTAATTTCACCAACAGTGCAGCTCTTATATTTCAATGTCTTCTGCATGGATCAGCAAGTGCAGTTGTGCAGACTTTTATGTCGGGGACAATCTGTTGCCATGATGTCCTTTAGAGCATGTAACAATCAAGGGCACATTCAAAGCATTTTTAGAGTTTATCTTTTAAAACAAATTAGCCGGGAGCATCAAAAATGACAGATGGAGACACAGTTGGCATTTTAACCATGAAAATACAGAGTTGTTGTCCAGAAATGGAAGAAGCCTGCTTTTGTTTTCTTCTGTGTGAAACCTAAAACCTCCATACATTTTGCATGATAAATCTGCCACCTCTGTCAATTGCAGATGCAACATTGAAAGCTTGACTGGGGCTGTGCATTAAAGAGCAGATACGTACTACTGAGCAGTAACGGTGCTACTGTGCCCTGCTAATATGAAAGTCGGCCAAATCTAAACAACTTTGAACCTTTATGATGGTTTATAGATGAGGAAGATGGACATCTATATTTAGTCTAATTGATTTTGCCTTCAGAGGGAATAAGATATTATAAACTACTTTCAAATTCACATCTTTAACTATCTCAGTCAACCAATAACTTCTTTGACGTCGATTATCATATTGTGTGCCTCTGAAAGGATTGTCTTAATTGCTGGTACATGACTTACTCTTATATTCTGTTTTATATTGGACACTGAATACTTGTCGCCATCTTGATGAGATTGGTGTGCTGAGTAAACAACTGTGCAACTGGACTGAAATGGAAATAAATTTAGGTCTTTATCGTCCTCTCCCTGACAAAGTCTGATGTGTAGTACTGTTTTGCAGATGTCAGTAAAAACGAAGTAAAAATGACGAGGATTTTGTTCCTCCATGTAGTGTCCTACTAAGTATTTTTAATATGCTGAGATGAATTCAATAAGTGACTGAAGCTTTTGGTTGGCTTCAACTACTCCTTGTACAATAGATACTCCCTAAATATTTCATCGTGCAAGCTCACTCAGCCATCTCAAATTCAGTGATCACTCATACAGATGTACTGTAGTCACTGCAACATACTGCATATCCAGTGCTATCACTTTCAGAAGCTCCAGCCCCACCCCAGCATCCAACTGTGGACTCTGAGTCTACACTCCTGTAGTGGAGAAGTGATTAGTGCTACAGCGTACTACCTGCTGTGCTGAGCTCGGTGTTTCCTCGCGCTCGGTGCTTATAGACACACTGTATTTAGTCTACATTCACATTATAATCAATTGTGTGCAAGTTGCCCGGCTGAAATTAGATGTTTGTGACCTGCATATTCCACTGAACAATCATAATAACAGCCGGCTTTTAAACACCGCAGTCTGACCCGCGCCGGGGGTAAGTGTATCTGGGTCACTTATTATGAGGTGGTACAAAAGCAACTGTCGTTCAGCATAATGGTAGTAAGAGTTTCCACATCTATTCATAGATAATATGAACACCCTGTTTGTGACTGAGATGCTGAGCAGAGAAGATTACATGACCACCTCGAGACTTCATACCCCACAGCTTACGATATTATTCAGTGAAATTAACAACCTGATTGAAACAATCATCAGATAATTATCTATCGTCAAACTAAAATTATGTGCTGATTTATAGCTCTTATTTTGTTAAAAAAAAAACAACAACAACAACAACAACAAATAGTTAAATGAATAGACTTAAAACATAAACTGTTTAATAATCAATGGTGCACTGTAGTAGACATTTGTCTCATTTAAATGTCTCCATCTCATACTTCATCTGACTTTGGTTTACTGTACCATAGCTGTAATAATTTAGTCAGATTATAAATATTAGTCTCCAAGAAATGCATAAAAGTGACCTTCATTGGATTTTGTTTTTACCCTTTTTCCTTAAATTCACCAACCGTCCAATGAAATATTTTAGGCATTTTCTTGCCTAAAAGTTCTCTCCTGAAACATCCCTCCTCACATAATCCCATTCTGCTTCTTGCCCCTTTGATTTTGTTTGCATCTTGACCCTTCACCATCTTCCTTTCTGTTCAATAAAACAGAAACACCCCTGCTTACTGTGGGCATAAATCTCCTGGATCCTCATATCAGACTTGTTCTTCTGTTCTCCGCTCCACGTTCTCACTGTCCACCCGTTCGGTTCATGTATTTTTCATCACACCCTGAACGGCTATTGGATCATCTGATCATATAATTTTATTTGTGCTGTGCAGACACAGTGATCTTCTTGACTGTTCTCTATCTCACTTGCCGAAGCCCTATTTTTGCATCACTATTTTATCAACGCCTTTTCTTTCTTCTCTTTCAGCCGCTTTCGATGTGCTTGTCTTTCTCTGAGGTCCCTTTTTGCAATTAAGAATAGAAAGATTTGCCTTTTTTTAGTCTGTACTTTGAATTCTGTTTTTATTTTTTTTTATTTTATTGTAGGCAAAAATAAAGTGCCTTTTTATGCATAACAACGGAACTTTTTCAATCATCCCGCTACTTCAAGTCTCCACCTCACTTCTTTTACAAAGTTGATAAAGGAAATGGCGAGAAGTTCTCGCCTTTAAAGGCACTTCAAAGTGTCTCAAGAGAATACTGACACACACACACACACACACACACACACACACACACACAAAACAAGAAACAGAGACTCACTCAAATGTACCGACATCACTTTGTACAACCAAACAAGCCATAAAACCAGCTCTTTCTCAAAATCCTACAATTGTAAACCAACCAACCACAAATAATCTCAGTCTGAAATTCTTCTGCTCTGTAACACACTCAACCCCTCGTCCCTCCTCTTCCTCTGCCTTCCAGGTGAGGTCTTCCACTCCACAGTGCCAGAGAAGCTGAGCCTTGCCACCGCCTCCACCCACTGCCACTCCCTGGGGGCCCAGCTGGCCAATGTCGGGCAGCTCTACATGGCCTGGCAGGCAGGTCTAGACCAGTGCGATCCTGGCTGGCTGGCCGATGGCAGCGTCCGCTATCCCATCAACGTCCCACGGAAGAACTGCGGCGGGGACGAGCCTGGGGTGCGGACCGTCTACAACAACCCCAACCGCACCGGCTTTCCTGACACCACAGCTCTGTTTGACTCCTACTGCTACCAAGGTACTGAGAGCTCTGTGATGATGAAGCTTATGCAGCGTCATTGTGGTAATTGCCATGGCAACGATATCAGGGTCTGGGGACTTGCTTTCTATTCTGATGTTTAATTAGGACGAGATGTTTATGTCACAGATGGAGGAGTTGCGAAGAGATTGTTTGACATTTGTGTCCCTCCTGGTGGATTTGAGGGCTTGTATGTTGTGTGTAGTGAAGCCTGAGAGAGAGAGAGAGAGAGTGGAGAGAGATAAAAAGAGCGAGAGCATGAATACAGTAAGTCCAGCTGGGGTTTGCATGACTGTGCCTGACCTTGTCCTTTTATCATGTGCTAACTGAGACTGGAATAATTTAGTTTCATCTCCGTATTGAATCGATTGTGTTCACTGATATTGTTCTGTTCATAATTTCAAAGCTTTTATTTATTTATTTTTTTCACTTGCACTGATTACACCAGACTGCAGATTAATATTTAAAAGTTATTTTTCCACAGATAGGGGAAAAAAAAAAATTCAAGAATTACATTTGAATCTTTTCACAATGTCAGTGCATAAGATTAGCACTGAAGAAAAACATCTACATAATCATTTTAAGTAAACAAGAACAGCATGAGAGCACAGCAGCAGCGAATCTGTCAAAACAAACAGCTGATAGATGAACCTCTTCATTACACCAACAATGTTGTATGCACATTTACATCAATATGTAACTCCAACAATGTCTTTCAGATAGCTAAAAGTAGATAAAAATGCTAATATGTTTTGTTCAATAAAAGGTTTGATTCATGTGAATAATGTTTTCAGTACAATTTCATTAATATTGCATGAACTCAGCATGTTTATTATTTATTGTTAATTTAAAATGATTGGACTTTGAGGTAGAAAATCTGATTTACTTGTGATAAACTTGTCAATCTATAACACTGTGTATTTGAATTTAATCTTGTTTTGACAGCAATAACAGGTTTCTTCTTATAGGAGGGGAGAGGTAAGGGGAGGTTTAGTGCTGTGTTGTGCAGCAGCAGATAAGTGAAATGTGGCTGTTGTGTGTTGCAGCCCACCAGCCAGTGGGGGTCCAGGCTGCAGAGGCACAGGCTTTGTTCCAGACAGCCAACCCATCAGTAGAGGCCACTTCCGCGGTCACTGAAGCCCAGCATAGTGCCCCGTTTTCCAAGACTTCCACCTGGCCTGGCCTGGTCGAATTGGTCAAAGTGAGAGTACCTTCTATTGCTGGAATCAACCACTCATCTGAGATCTCTGAGGAGCATGTAGTCATCCACCTAAAGGCTGAGGAAGGTTGGGATGAAAGACAGGACGGAGCCAGATCAAATCAATCCAGCCAGGACGAGTCTGACGGCCCAAACACCTTGGGCCTCTTCGACCTCGAGAGCCTGGAGAGGCATGGAGGGTCTGCCCATGAGGAAGAAGATGGCAGCTACTTTGGATCTGACTCCCCTACATTATCCTCAATAGCTTCTTCCACCCCACAATCTCAGACCAGCAATAGTATTCTGACTGAATTTGTGAACACTCTTATGAAGCCCTTTAAGTACTGGACTGGGGGCAAAGAGGGTGACAAGACAGAGAAGGAACCTACGATGCCTGAAGAAAAAGCAGGAGAGAACCGAACACAGGGAGAAGCATCGGGAAGAAACCAGAGTGTATCAAAACTCAGCGGAAACAAAGGCAGCATGAACAACGCCATCATGGAGCCCAGAAGTGGCACCTTTTTCTTCATGGGTTCCACCAGTGAACTGCAGAGTCCAGAAGAAGGTCTGTCCGAACAGGAAAAGGAGGTGATGCCTTTGATTCGACTAGTGCCTGCAGTCCAAAACACGGGGCACAGTGACACCAGCACCCATCCAGGAGAACAAGCCACCAGCAGATCCGCTGGCAACCCTCAATCCACCATTAATGGTATGAGCTCAACTTTGACTGTGTGTGTGTGTGTCAGTGCATATTTAAGATTCAACTTTAACCTTTAAAAATAATAAGTGAATATGTGAAATTGAAGACTGAATTGAAGCCGTTTTGTCTCAGATGGAGTTGCGGTGCATTTAAATGTTGCTGGTAAATACAGGATCTGTTTATGTCATGCTTTTTAAATAGGCTCTGCCTCTTCATTCTGCTCTCTCATCTTTTCCCTCGAGTATGTTATAATATATTCCTCCGCAGGGCAATTTGAAGTATCGCTGTAAATTTAATTAAACAGTAATTGCAAACAAAACAAAAGGGCCATACCACATACAGTAGTGCAAAATGTTGGAGTAGAGACTGTTCTACCTTCATTCTCATATTTATTGACTGGGTGCTTTGTTTACAGAAGAGGCTGTCAGAAAGAGTAATGCTAAAATGCATTTTTTTTAATCTATTGTGATGTAATAAAAGGTTTGTTTGAATTTGTATTGTTTGTTTAAAACAAAGCAGACCTGCATCCCAAATTACAGCTAATTTTTAGGAGTCAAAGATGGAATCGACTGAAAAAGAGATTAAATGTGGAGAATAAATTAAACAGATAAGAAAAACAAAGCAATTTACCAGACATGGATAGATTTTTTTAAGGAGTCAGTGCCATAGACTGTATGTAAAAGTGGACATAGCCTCCGGGTTTGAAAAAATGAGGTTGATGCAGAAGTCGCTCGAGGTTGGCTCCATAGACTCACATTCAACTTCTCTCATGAAATTTAAAGTCAATAAAAAATGTGCTACCTGAAATCACTCCTTTTTGTTAGTTTTCTGGCGGTCCATCTGGAAATAATCCGTCATTAATTAGGAAATTAATTAATTAGTCTGTTTGATTGACAGGCCTGTGGTGCAGTCAAATTGTGGCATAGTATCGTTAGGTTTCCCATCAGATTGAGTCATATTCACCGCTTGCGCCCCACAAGGTCGTGCAATTATATGGTCACTTCCGGCTCAAAACCGCTCCAGACTAGCAAGATAGTGACGGCCAAACTCCGAACTCGAGGCCCTAATAATGGCTGTTTACAAACCAACTGGTGACGTCATTGTTAGTTGCCACTTGGCAAGTGCTGAGACAAACAGAGAGAAATGATTTGGGGGAGGCCTGACAAATTCAGTAGTCCAATGCTGAAGAACCCCAAGTCCTTGTTAGGCAGGTAATACCAACATTAGAGTGAATCACCCTCGGGACGGATGCAGTACAACTAACTCGAAGACAGAGAAGTTCACCGTCTTAAAAGCACCCTGGCACTGAAGCCAAAATCACTCCCTCTGGTTGATAACTACAGGGGAAATAGTAGCCTGAATATCAGAGGAAGAGCTCTTGAATGGATGATTACTGCACCAATAAATGCCCATGCAAAGGCATCTAAAATAATGCCAAATTATAGCTTCTTAGAGAAATGTACAGTAGAGAGGCTGGAAGGAAAGTACACCTTAGCCTTGGGTCGAAGACGGCAGCTTTTCTTTTAATGGCCACCACAAATAACACATCCTTGGCAGCAGCTAAAAGGGGAGGATACAAAGTAAGACAAACACTCTCCCACAAACAGCCAGAGGAATGTTTCAATAAAGGTCTTGGGCTTTTCACACCTAGCAGTCGCTGGCTTTATTAATTTAGATACTCTTGTGTTGCACCACCTGAAGTCCCATGCCGACCCATTCCCAAGGCAATCATGAAAATCCAAAGTTTTACGCGGCATGCATTATTCACAGCCTCATCCAATTAACGTAGAGGTTGGGCGGCGGTGCCGTTCACTCTAACCTACATCTACGTCTCTGCCAATTAGGCCCTGGCTCTCTGAAGGCGGTAATGATTACTACAGCGAGGGTGAGAAAGACACGAGGGCCACGAGTAGAGTGAGGGAAGAGGGAAGAAAGGGAGAGATGGAGGAAGGAGAGGGTGAGGTGAAGTTGTTTCTGTCTTTAATGTTGCCATGAAGGAAAGCTGCCCAACTGGCGTCTCTTCTTAAACTATCATCAGTGAGCTGAATTAAGTCTGCTATTGCACACCGCAGGCTATCCCTTGGATCTCAACGCTCCTCAGCGATTGATGGTGCCATGTTGCCCCTTTGATTGAGGGGGATGCAAAGCTTTGCTCTGCGGACGACACATCCAAGTAGAATTTTAATATTGAATCTAATTATTTTGAAAAAGGTCTCCAGATGCAGCGCTATAATTTCAATCATTTCCCCTGCAAATCAGAATATTTTGAACATTTTATTGAATTAAGTTTTATTCTCCCAAGCTCCAAATGGAGAAAAGTGCCTCCAACAAATGTAGAATTTGAATGAGCTCTACATGCAAGTCCTGACTGTCTGTCAAAGAAATACATGTCGGCTTCACTACCAGTCTGTCACATGCAGAGACTGAATTTCTGTGATAGAAGACAGTGGGGTCTGTGCAGACACTCAGTGTGGATGCTCCTGACATGATTCACATGGCAATGCAATAATTTCTCCTCAGTCGTTTTTTTTTGCTAGATGCTATATCTGTAGATGGGATGAAGTGGCGTGGGTCTCTGTCTCGCTCTCCTTCTCTTTCCCTCATCGTCGGACTCCACTCGCACAATTTAAAATCATGTCTGCCTGACCCGAGGGATTCTCTCAGCCCTTTTGCAAAAGTGGAGTCAACACAGCAGAACCACTCACTGTGGAAGCACACAATTACCGTCTGAATGAGGCTTATTATAAGTTTGTTTTGCAGCATTTTTGCTTTTGAGTCGTGGCTTTTCCCAGCAACAGATTTCAAGTGGCAGAGCTGAACTTTATCCATGCTCTAAATAGTGCATTGAAATCACCCAAACCTACGCCTAATTGTCTCATTTTATTTATTACATGGGCCATTACATAGATGATCAAATGGAATTAATGTGTTTAATTATTCTCACTTCCATCAGTGTGTGTAGTAATAGTGTGTAATTAGCTATTTGGATTATTAATAGGACAATTACACTGGGCTACATGGTTCTTATGGAAATGAACGTCAGACTCATAAACCTCACTTAGGCATAAGGCAACAGCGAGTCTACTGAATAATTTACTTTCATTTTAATATTTTATGCATGGACATATTTGTGAATGTTCTCCCTCGTGTGGTAATTTGTTGTGCTATATTGCTGTACTTTTCCAACATGTCAACTAAACTCAGGACAGCCAAACCGAGTTGAGAGATGATGAAGGTAGCAACACCAGCTGGGCCTCTCAGAAATGTGGCTGCATTGCTGTCCTAAAAAAAAAAAAAGCACTACACACACCAACCATGAGTCACACGACACAGACAGAATGAATTATTGATGGTGTAGACAGAGTCTGGTTTAAAGCCGTAAGCTGATAAGGTACAGTGGACCACTTCTTCTGAATACACAGATCTAGATGGAGCTTGTTGTGGAGCCAGTCATTTGCTTATCGTGTTGCAAGTGCTCCTACGTTTTTCCACATGGCTCCTCTCACCGCAGTCAAGTGTATTCCCGCAGGAGGATGTTTTGGGTAAAATAATCCACAGGGAACAAGAAAACAGGGACAGAGAAGAGAAGTGTGAAATTACATTTGAAGACATCCTCCCATCCTCTTGCTGTGTGTTTATCTGTGCGCATGTGAGCGTGCAGCATGTGTGCTCACCCTTCCTCTAACGGTGGCCCCCTTTTTTTGTCTACAAACTCCTGCGAATTTAGAAGCCCCACTGATAGGCTCCACTGGTGGGGGAAAAAAAAATCAAAAGATCCAGCTTACAGCAAATGACAGTTAACTGCTATTTTCAGCTCACCAAAGATTACAGTTTGCCCACAGCTTAAAAAAACACAGTGGGAAAATTGCGCCTAAATCCCAGGTACATCCTAATGTCTTTATACCATATTTGCATATGCAAACCTTAAGCCAACTTTAAACAGCACAGTTAAGTTAGAGGTAATTGGATGGCAAGACATAGCCTGGTGTTACCAGACCCAAATTCATTGTAGAATATACAAGTCTTGCCATGCTCCAAAGGGAATTGTTTCAAGTTGTTGCATCCTACTCAGCATAGACCAGTTGGATTTTAAATTTGGTTTGGTTTGAGCTCATATCATTGGCTTTGAAATTAATTAGTAACATTGTTTTATTTAACAGTTTTGGTCCATAACATGAGAACTTTCATATTTCTGTTTCTGTCATGGCTCTTCTCATTGGTTTGAAGTGAGCGGGCTCAAAAGATAATGTTTTATACTGCTGTGCACCAATCAGGCTTGAGGAACATTTACATTTGGAATCTAGAGACAGTTGTGGAGTTATTTGCTCATGTTGCCAGGCAACTCTCAATCAAATCTTTTTAAACCACCCTCATACAGTCCAATCAAGGACGTTTTCTCTGTTTAACTCATAAGAGATATGACCTGAAAATGTTTTCTTTCCCAAACTAAAATTTTAAGCTTGTGTAGTCATGAATATATGAAATTATAAAGGATGAGTGAAGTTTTCAGGTTGTGTAAATGTGATAGTATTTGTCTTGTCCATGGTAAACTCCATAACCAGAAAGAAACAGAAAGAAAGAAAGAAAGAAAGAAAGAAAGAAAGAAACAGTATGTGTAACTTCTATGACAGAAGTCAGACATCGTCCACACTGTTTCTGACTCAAACCACTGGTTGCCGCAGAGCCGTGCCCCTGCTAAGACAGTGTCATGTTTCCATAATCGTTTTGAAACTGATCTCCCAGAACACATTTCATTGGGTTCATGTAAGCCAGGCTTGAATCTTTAATTGCTAGTTCTGCATCCATAAAATTAAATCCACCCCATCCCTGATGATGGGATTGTATTAATTTGTCTGTTCTGTCTCTTTGTTCCTTGTAGAATCCCCCACATCAGGTCCTATTGAAAGATCAGCACCCAGTGAACATGTCAACATGTCCAGTTCTCAGGGTCCCAGAGGCCCCAGCAGCCAGTTTCAGTGGGCCATCAAGTCCATGCGCAGCCCCAAACTCGGCCCTTCTGGAAATGTGGCCTATGTGGGTAAACATCCCTCGTGGGAGCCAATGGAGGCCAAAGCAGGGCCCCTTGAGGTTATGACCCTGCCCACCTTTCTTCAACAGGACAACACAGAAAACTATTCAGGTGAGGGCAAGGACCAGGATGGAGAAGGTACTAATACTCAAGCTGCCAGAAGTATCTCAGGGGAGGAGAAGGAGGTTGAGGGGAGTGGTGGAGAGGGGAACAACTTCCCCGGTGGATTTGGATTGAAAATGAACAACTTGGCCGGCAGTAGTGTCAAACTGAGTCCTGAAACCGGATCTTCACGCAGCCAGAGTGATTTTGTGACTGTGACTGAGCACACTACTCTGTCCCACTGGCAGCTGGTAGAACAACCCACCACCCCACCTCAGGGCTCACC
This sequence comes from Embiotoca jacksoni, assembly GCF_022577435.1. Classification (NCBI taxonomy): domain Eukaryota; kingdom Metazoa; phylum Chordata; class Actinopteri; family Embiotocidae; genus Embiotoca; species Embiotoca jacksoni. The sequence continues at coordinate 1,475,347 of NW_027185296.1, read as the reverse complement.
GGAGCCAGACACAGCAGAGGAGTCCAGGGGAGAGATCCTCTACGTCCACAGGCCGACTGATAATATTTTCTCTGCCTCGTCCCGCAGAGGGGAGGGAAGTTCAAATTCAGCTGTTACTCCAGTTTTCACAAAGCACAGCAAAGACACGAGCAGAAATGAGGAGATGACTACCACAACTGAAGCTTTGATGGAGGTGCTGACAACCTCTGAGGTGACCACAGTGGAGCTTCTGACCAGAAACGCACAGAGGACAGATCCTGCCACCATAACAACAAGCACAGAAAACACGTCCGACAGCTCCTCGACAGAGGAGCCGTCTATTTCCATCTCATGGGTTCAGGAAGTAAAGGAGAAAATTACAAGCTTACCTGACCTGCAAGGCCACCTCTCAGCCACTCCAGCACCAAATGGAGGATCTCAAATGAAAACTGGAGCCATTCAGTTGACCACCGCCACATCAGATTCCAATGTCGGTGCCACAGAAATGGAATCCAGATCTGCAGTTTCTGAGTCCTTTGTTGTGGGAAGTCGTTGGACACCTTTCAAAGACTCGAAGTCAGAGGAACACAAAACCCCGTTGTCGACAGAGAACAAAGACACAAACAACCCGTTTGGCATTCTCGTCCCCAACTGGGCGTTTGGGCTCATCCCATCAGGTAAGCTACCTCCACGGTGTTCCCAATGAAGGAACCTAGCTGTCATTATTATCTTCGTGATTATGAGTGATTGTCTAATCAGTAGTGATTATTTGATTATGTATGTAGCTCAGTGAGGGTCAGACAGTACAGTAACAGCAGTATATTCACTGTGCTGTATTCACTCCACCTGAGTTCACAGTCTCTGCAAACCCCCTCAAATATAAAACACAAGTCCTCTATTTCCTTACTCTGTCTGTCGCTTGCTCTTTCATTCGACATCTCCTCTCTGTCTCCTGCTCTCACATACATCATGCATTCTTAATCCTTCCTTGTTCTTTCTTTTTTGCCTTTACATCCTCTTTCTTTGCTCGTCCCTCCCTCCCACGCTGGTTTGGAGACAGCTCCAGACAGTGAGGCAGTGCAGTGAGGTGAGACCAACTAGGTCTTAGGAAGTAATTAGTGGGTCAAAGTGAGTGCAATTAGGTGAACTGGGGAAAGGCCGAGATCCTAGTCCCCAACAAATCAATGTAGACACAAACTGCAAGATGGGACTCGTAATTGACTGCAGTCTCGTCTTCCTTTCTCATTTTGTAGTTTGTTCATGCTCTCTCTGCTCTTTCTCTCGGCTAAACTTTCATCTCGCACTCGATCCCTGAACTTGCCATTCACAATAATAGCAGTATCTGTGCTGCTTGTCTCAGCATGCTCACATTGATTTCTTTTGACATGTAATGGCCCTGCTACCGTGGCAGCAAACTACAAAGTAAGGCTACTCACTTCTTCCTTATCTAAATTTGTAGTCATAACAGTGAAAATGTGTTTGCTTAATGTTTCATGCATCTGTCTAGACAGACAGCAAAATTTATTGTGGGTTTCTGCTTAAATAACGCCACTAATTCATTCTCAGCTCTGCTGCTTCTGCTATTTTCTGGGTTTTGAAAATGCATTAAAAAAATTATGACTTGGATCATTTGTCTTCCTACACAGTAAAGTGCATTTCTAAAAGTTTGCTTCTAAAGTCGTCAAATAGAGGGGACGGAGATAGCAGGAATTAAGTAACGTAATTTACATGAAGTATAATAATAATCAGTAATGAGCAGTAAGACAGCCTTATTCGATTTGCCCACTGGCTATATATAAAAGTTGATGTAGCTGGGTCTAAAAAATGAGGCCAATGCAGAAGTGCCATGAACTGTAATACCACCGATGGCCACTAGAGGTTGGCTCCAAAAAGTGTCTGGCTTCATAGACTTCTATTCAACTTCTCTCATGAAATACAAAGTCAATCAAATTTTCCACAAGTTCTTATGGTGTTGTTATCTAAAGTCCCTTCTCATTAGTTTCCTGGCGGTTCACCTAAAAATAATCCTGTCATTAATTAGAAAATAGGCCTCAAAAAGCATTATGTTTTGGGGGGCATGTCTGTTTAATAGATAAACTTGTCTAGTCAGGTTTCCACTGAAGGTGGGTGGGATGTCGTGTTGTCAGGTTCCCAGTCAGATTGAGTCAGATCTAAAGCTCGCTCCTCTCCAGCTCATGGTCACTTCCTGCTCCAAACCTGTCCGAACTAGCAAGATGGCGATGGCCCGAAATCTGAACTCTGGAAAAACCACCTCTGGTCAAGTGATGTTTTCTCATTTACAGGATTTGCAGGGTTTTCAGGGTATTGTGACACGACGGACTTACATTCATCCGTTTAATAAGAGCAGGAGGAGAATATTCTGATAAGGTTGTGGTATCAGTAGAAGGCACCGCGGTGAACCAATAAGAAAATGCTCAACCCTGATCCAGCTTGTTTGCTTGAGGTGGTGCGCTGCATTCAATATATTTCATGTCTGAATGCTTTCTGTGGTGCACGGCCGTGACCCATTATGTAATCATTTAATTCAGCGAACGTGTAGATACTTCAGATTCATTTCATTCAGAGAGGGAACACTTCATGTAACTGGGCAGCTCAAGGACACTTTCTGTCTTTCTTGAGATTAAATTGTAGTCTCCATACTCTGCTGTGTCTTACATAAGAAAAATTAAAGAAAACAGGCAGCACAAGAGGACATTTTGTCTTTATCAGGGTGATATTTGAATGGACTGAGTGGCCGTGCTCTTGTTGAGTGATTAGAAAGATGAGACCCCTCCCTCTGTGTGACCTTTTGTATTTGTCCGTTTTTAGTACAGAGGAAATTACAGCAATGGTTGCCTGACCAGTACTGCAGGAAGAGAGACACGGAGAGGAGGGAAAGGGCAGGAGGATGGACAGCCCTGGGAAGGAAGAGTAGGGGGTGGGGAGGTTTGAAGGAGAGGTGGGAGTGTGTGTGTGTGTGTGTGTGTGTGTGTGTGTGTGTGTGTGTGTGTGTGTGTGTGTGTGTGTGTGTTTGTGTGTGTATGTGTGCGAGAGGGGGAGTCTGTCCTCCACAATGTTGTGGGTAGGAGTACATAAAGCTCTTTAATCAATGATCAGAGACTACTCTAACACAGTCTTGTGTGCCTCCAGAGAGCAAATCATCCTCCTCATCTCTTCTTTTTTCCTCCTTCCCCTTTTCTTTCTTCTGTTTTTACATTCCCTTGCTTCCTTCCGATCTTCATTCATTGTTTGTTATCAAAACAGGCTCGGCCCCTCTGTGTCCTATTAACACACTGGTACTGTATATAACGCCACATCCAGCTTTTCCAATTCCCCGTCGCTCTGGCCTCAAGCTAAGCCCACACAGATGGGTGGACATACACACACATTAAAAATACTAAATATATGTGAAGAAGCACCGGCATGGCAAACTTGCTCAGGAGTAAACCTCGATAATCCATCCCACATGTCGCACCATCACATACAGACACACACACGGAATACGTCTTAATCCTTCAAGGCGAGAAAGTAAACAGACTTCATTTTATTTCTCTTTTAATTACTTATATCTTCATTTGCATATTGTATAATCCTAAAGACAGTATTTATGGAAGTTTGTAACATCGCAAAAAAGTTATAAAACTGATTTCCACTCCAATGCATCGCAACAAGCATGGAAATTTACCGAACGGTTCGTAGCACTGGCATCCAGCCTTTTGTGGTGATGAAGCAAGGCGGGCGCAAAGTAATATTGGCTGTCCGTCCAGCCTTTAAATTATCAATGCCAGTCTGATACTCTGGCAAACAGTGAGCAGGATGCCTCTGAGTTATAGTCGTCATGACTAAAGCCTTGTCCCAGGCTCAAGATGGATCAGACCTCTGGCAACATCAATAACGCGGCAGCCAGCCCTCAACCAAATTAGAGTGTTAAATTTGGAGCCAGTAGGTTGAAGTGTGTGTGCGCATGTGTGAGTGTGTATTTGGGGCTGGATTGGGGAAGACAGAGATAAATGGAGACAGGGACAGGCTGGGGTGGCATATTATCAGTGTGGTTCTGTGGATATATGTTCAGTTTGTCTGCTGGCTGTTGGAGTCCTTGGATCAGCTGTCTGGAGGAGCAAGAGGGCACACTCTCAATGCTGCATATAGAAAGTCCATTGATTTTCCTGCCTCCTGCTCACTGTGCCTCCCAGCCTTTTTTTTTCTCTCACCATTCCTCTTTCTCTTTCTTCTCTGTCTCTGCCTCATGCTTTTTTCCATCTCCCTTGCTCCTGGTCTCCCTGACTTTATGTCTTTTATTACTCCTCTGGTCATCCTTATGACTCCCCCTAGCATAATGTTTTGATAGCCTCTTGAACCCCTGTGTGATACAAGACAAGGCAGTCAATTGCCGCCTAGCTGTATCCTGTCCCCGGTTCGATCCTCGGCAGGATCCTCATTGCTGTCTTTTAAATAGAGTTACCTCCCTTTAAATCCATCCATTGCCTAATCTGCCGTCCTCCTATCTGCTTCTCGTCTCTAACTTTCTCTTTATTTCTTTTCATGTTGTAATTCCACCATTTTTCCATATCAAACACTTCTGCTGAATCTAATCCTGTGCTATTGGCTGCTGCTTATTAAATGAATGGGATTTGTTAAAGAACAGCCTTGAGGGACTCTGGGTTCTATCGTGGTGTGGGATGAAATGTCGTTACACACCGCTCTGTGCTGACTGAGCACAGGCTCTTTGTATCCCATTAACCAGGGGAATAACTGAGCAACCAAAGTGTTGAAAATGAGCTTAAATAGACTCTGCAGAGGAATCACACTGAGCCTTTTTTGTGTACATCACTGACTGTTAATAATGATAATGCACACCAGTTTAAAATCCACTGAATTTGCATTAACCCCCTAACAGAAAACTCTCCCAAAAACACCGCTCTAAATTCCACGATAATATAGTGTTACCCTTTGTAGTCAGTCTAAGACTATTAAAGACAGAAGACCAGTTCTTTAAAGAAATACCAAGACCTTATAATTGCCTCTCACAGGTAAGAGGCCAGATACAAATAATCAATGGTGTCTCATCTAACTCGCATTGTCAAACATCCTAACTGGCCTTTCTTTTGCGACTTCAGCCTGCTTCATGTGCGGCTGCCCCCTGAAAGTCTATGGACGGATCATCTGTCGAGCCCTAGCTTTATGCATACATTACCAGTGCAGACATGATGACAATGTTTCCAGTTGTTGTTTGTTAGGGTCACTGATTGCCCCTTTATGATGCCAGCAACCTCAGATTATCCTCTTTATCAGAATCTCTTATTCCAGATAAGCGGTGCACTGTGGCCAGCAACCTAACATAAGATTGCAAGCAATAGAGTCTTCTATTACACAGTTTAAATTGTTTAACCCCTGAAACAGGCAGTAGAAGAAACTGGTGCTCAACAGGACGTTCAGCGGGACTGGTATTGAAAATAACATTACAGGTTGCTTGCTCTTGTCAGCCTCTCCATGATGCAGAGCGAAGATAAACTCCTCATTATCTTAATAATAATAATTATCTCAAAATAAGGCTAAACTAGTGCAATCATGCTGACAGAATTTAAAGCAAATCTTGGACAGATTACAAATTTGCAGTGCCTACAGCTGAACAGTTAGCACAAACTATTGTAGTGTAGTTAGTGTTGCTTTGTTAACTGTGGCTAACTACAGGCTATACTAGTAAACTAAGCTAAGCTAGAAACTAAGCAAATAAATCAGAAGTAAAGGCTACCTAATTCTGACATATTTCCAAGGGAAACAAAATATGTCTGGGAAAGTGATTTAAATCTGATCCATTTAATTTACTGACATTTTAATACTAAGATTAATTTGAAAAGGGATAGAGGCACATTTAACATGGTACAAAGTAAGTACAGAGAAAAAAACAAGTAGATAGGAAGAAAAATAAAGGTTAAGATGAGCGAGGCAATTAAAACACAGGATTGAGGAGGGACAGAAAAGTCAAAGTTGATCAACCAGGAAGTCAAGATGTTACAGGGTTACTCATATAAAATTTAAAGTGTAGAAATTGTTCTTACAGCATTCGAGAAGTGTTGTCTTCACATGTTTCAAAGGATGTCGGCTCAGGATACTCTCAATGGACAAAGTCAAGTGCTGTGCCTGGAAGGGTAATTTAACATCACAGCAAGCAGTGCTGCAGATATTTGCAGTTAGTTTTAATCTGTTAAAGTAGAACAACCAGTGACTAAATAATTCAGGGAGGAATTTTCTGTACTGCTAGGAAAATACTCAAGCAAACTATCTGTTATCAGCATCACTGACATTTTGGGAAATGGAAATTGTTGATTTATACATGTAAAAGTCAATGAAATAAACAGCTATGTTTGTGAAGCTAATGCACCATCAAAATTTTGGTTTAATATTCTGCAGTGAGCCTGAAAAAGCCCAGAAAAGCTGTCTTGAACAGGCATTTTTATGGCATCATAAGAATGCTTTATTATCCTTGCTGCCACAACAAAACCTGGTGATTATTCAGCCTCTAGGAGCCCCATCACAGGCAGCGGTATTTTATTTTTTAGATTGTATGACCCAGAGCTCCCATTATGGCAGATGAATGACTGAATCTTTTGACTGCTCCGAGTAGCAGATCTGCAGCAGAACTGTGAAACAAGTTTTGTTGTTGTTTTTATGAATATTTTCTCATCTCCCAGTGCTCTAAAGGTCAGTTGAGAAGCAGACCAAAGCGCTGTTAACTTGAGTAACACTAGAAGCCAAGCCTCAGTTGTCTGTTTCCCAGGGCATAACATATGCCTTTTAATCATGCATTTGTTTTGTTATTACACAGATTTGTGCTCACATATGCATAAAGAGAGAGAATTTCCATCTTTTTCTCCAATTCAATATAAGTTTGCATTTTTTGCCTGAAAGCAAAGACTGCTATCCCCATACCAGCCAAATATGAGGAACATTTGTTCCTCTTGGCTTCTTGGATGAGACACATTCAAACTAACCGACTCAATGAGGAATACAACCAGTAAAAGTAAACCATTTAGCCACACAGCAGATGAAACCATCAACTGCTTGTTGGAGCATTCAGGCGTCTTCATCTCCTCCTACTTTATTGTAGTCGTTTTCATTTAGCCGCCTCGCTAAACCAGATAAGAGAAGACCTCTGCTGAGCCAGATGTCACCCCATTAAAAACACAGACAGTGATTCACTGAGAACGTTTTTATATATATATATATATATTTCTTCCCCAATAAGTCCCTATCTGTGAGTGTTTATTGTCAGGTACAGCCTTAGGGCCCCTGAGGCTACGCAGAGTTTCATAAAGCAAAGAACAACATCACCTGTGTGTGCTACCGATCGTGAGGTGATGGGAAGGGTGGATGGAGACAGAGAGCTTGACAGGGTGCTGTCGGAAAGAATATGATCCTCTGTGTGGAGTCATTGTGTGGCTGTGCTGAGCGGAAGAGACTAACCATCAGATTAAACATCAGGAATCTGCTTCCTTTCACTAAAAGAATATTTCACTTCTCTATCAGTGTCGAACAGGTCTGTCCCATTAGAGGTCAAAGAGAGGAGACAAACAAGCAGCTGTTCCACAGATCACTGGCTCTTTGCTTTTATTACCTCTGAATGGGAAGACTGTGGATACAAATTTGTTATGATGTGAAACTGGTCACCAGACACAATGCAGATAGGTTGCCTATTATTCCTGTAGCACAACAAGATTTGAATACCAGCACCCTTGAGATGTTGGTCTCGCATTTTCATTCTACAGACACACACACATATCTGTCTGCAGTTCAGTCAGTCACACATGCGGGCGCACCTTGTCAAAAATGGAGCCGACTGCCATCGAGGTTAACGGTGAAATGTATGATTTCAAATTGAGGTATTTGCTAGGTACAGAGGAGTGGCAGCGGAGGGGATGAGTGCGCCCAGCTGAGGGTTATGAGCTGCCAGATTTCCTGCCTGACTTTACTCCCAGAGTGGAGCAGTGGCAGGGGTGTTTGGCTCCCAGTGTCAGTCACAACGCATCATGCAGCAGCCAGCCCACAGCGGGTGGAGGGGTTGAGGGGTCTGTTCATGTAGGGCATGTCAGACACACCCACAGATCTGTCCCAGTGGGGAGGATTCATAGACGGGGAAAAAAATGACAAGTCTCAAGGGGAAGAAGGTTTCTAAATGTGTCGAGGTGCTGCATATGAACATGTAAATTATAGAATTTAGTGAGCTACAAGGAGAAAGGGTTTGTTTACAAAAGGCAATTGTAGATTTGAGGAATTTTTGGAAGCAAGCTTCTTTGCAGAGTTTCGACAGGCAGGGACACTGGGAGGTCATGTAAAGTAGTTTTTCTTTGTTGAGTTTTAAACATGTCTCCAGGCAAACCCTCCTGCCTTCAGCTTACTTCTCCTAATAGTGCTGCTCTGCTGTCAGAACAACTTCTTGATAGTAACCACGATGGAATACAAACATACAGGCAAGGGAGTATGAGATCCCCCATCTGTGTGTGTGCTTGTGTTACTTATGTTGTGGGGACCTAAATCCGTTTACACTGTCACATTATTCGGACTTGACCTGCTTTTGGGGACAAAAAGTAAGTCTCCATAATGTAAATCATTCATAGCTATGGTGAAGGTAAGTCTCCAGGAAATTAATTTAAGTAAGTTTAATGTGATGGAAACACAACTCTGTGTGTGTGTGTGTGTGTGTGTGTGTGTGTGTGTGTGTGTGTGTGTGTGTGTGTGTGTGTGTGTGTGTGTGTGTGTGTTTCTGGGGGCACTTTTGTCATGGCACATTTGCAAAAAGCAGCACAAAACACTGCAGTGGGTCAGTGTTTCTCATCTGGCATCAGGATCCACATTTTTTCAGTCATTAAATCACAAATTACATTTTTGAGCCACTCTAAATTATTTCACAAAAAATAATGCAGTATTTCACAACACTTACATGCACTGTCAAAAATATAAAATAAACCAAAAAAAGTGCAACGCAAGTGCAAATAGGGCTAAAAACCCAAATAGATTAGAAAGACAGACTCACTTTAAACTACAGACACATGCTTTTCAAACAATTTTAAACTGGCGATGCTCATCAGGATCTAGACTGCACTGTATGAAATATGAAAGATTAAGTCACACTTATTTTGAGCAAAAAAAAAAGTCAGACTAATCTGATCTTAAACCTGTTTTTAAATGCTTGAATGAGAGCTAACCACTGATGTGAGGACACTAGTTTGGGACATAGCTGTCATGACAACGCTGGCAGCAAACGGCTACTGCCTGCAAACTGCATCATGGGAAACTTTTTCCTACCCTCAACTTTGTTTTTCACGCTTGTATCCGTGACCCATTTAAAATGGCTCTGTGACCCATTTAAAATGGCTCTGTGACCCACGTATGGGTTGTGACCCACCAATTGAGAACCACTGCACTCAGTCATGTGTTCAAGGTCAGCGATGGTGTGTCCAAACATGCTTGTTTTGTTGATATCCTATTTGTGTAAAAGATTTGGGAGAGCTGGAATATAAATTGAAGCATATGGTGATTAATCATTATCTTCTCAGCCAGTCACATTATTGGTCTCATCACTCTGAAGCAGATGTGCCTATCAGAGTGGGGTATGACTCACCATTTTCATCATAAAATGAGTTCAATTAAGCTTCTCCATGCAGGAAAATAGTTTGGTTTGCTGTGAGCTGCAGACCAGCAAGACACAAATATAGTGGCAGCATGAAAGTGTTGCCAAAGGACAAAGTCTCTTTATTTAATTCACAACATTTATACTGAACGTCTTGTGGTCTCTTTTATGTAAAGGTACGGCTGCTCCCTCAGATTTAAACAATGTCACAGAGTTACACTCATAATAATTTGTTGTATCCAATTAATATACTACTACTACTACTACTAATATGTATAGAAGTTAATGTGGTTGTTGTGCGGCAGCTTGGTATTGTTTGTCCATGGTGTCATCAAAGTAATCACAGTGGTTCATCATTCATATTGGCACGGTACTTAACGGTCTTAACACTTTTCAAACAGAAACACATGTTCTGTTTGTAGCACATGTTCATCCTGCTGCCTTCAGATGGCTGTAAGGGATTTGATCAACTGAACAAGAAAGCCTTCATACAGTCTATGAGCAGTGGTGAATGACAGATAACACAAACTATTATATAGTCTGTTTTGCTGTAATCACACGGTTGCTTTTGTGATGATGATTTAAATCATTTTAAATAATCTAAAGCATTTTATTTTGAAGGAATCACCACATTGTAAAAAATTAAAACCTGTTCACACCCAAATACTAGCCTCTTGCTCTCCTGCCGGATTTTTATACAACACCTGTCAGATTAAACCAAGCGGCAACTTACAATGACAGCACCCATCGCTTTGTGAACTGTCGTAATAAAGTCTTGAGTTTGACTTTATGGCTGCCACCATCTTGCTAGTCCGGAATGGTTTGGAGCCAGAGGTGGCCATATTTGGACAAATTAGGGACCAGCAAGTGGCGGATCTTACTCTATCTGATTGGAAACCCAACGATACTACTATGTCGCTTACCAATCGTGGAAACCTGACTGCACCACAGGCCTGTCAGTTAAACAGACTCACCCCCAAAGAGACATCTTTTTGAGGCCTAATATCTATGATGGGATTATAGACTTTCAAAAAACTAAAAAATAGGGAGTTACTTTAGCTAACAACACCCTAAGAACTTGTGGAAAAAATTTATTGACTTTGTATTTCATGAGAGAAGTTGAATGGGAGTCTATGGAGCCAGTCCCTAGTGGCCCTAGGTGGTATTGCAGTTTAGGGCACTTCCGCATTGGCCTAATTCTTCTGACCCGAAAGCTCTGTCCAATTGTATATACAGTATATGAGTTAAACCAGCTTTTGCACTACTTGTGCTGCCAGGATACGAAAATATGAGAGGGTCACTGTATAATTCACGGTTAAGAATATACCAACATGTTACCTGATGTGCTTCATGTAGCACATTTTGCACCAAAATGAAAATCCGCTCGCTGAAAATACCAGAAATGTGAAACTGCACTCTCATCTGTGTTCATTGCGCAACATATAAATTACATGCATGTTCACAGCATTGTGGCATCACTTTATGTAAAAATACACACTCTTTAAGTCACAATATGAATTATTCATAATGTGCCCATCATCAGCTAGGGTTTCTGCCTTTGCTCATGTCTGTGTGCATATAAAATATAGCTGGATACTTAAAAACGAGTGGGATGCAGTTGATTCAATATTCTTATATCACAAAGGCCTGAAAATGAGAGCAAAAATTCATTGAAGAGAAGAGGTGGAAAAAACCCAAAGTGGATTGAATGTGTTTGTGATGATAAGACAGGATGGATTATTTTCCTGCCGCTCTGACAGACCAGATAATGCAATTTATTTAGGACGACCGGAGACGCTACAAGTGCCGCTCTTGTAACAATGGACCCTCAATTTGTTCGTCAGTCTCGCCGTGCAGGCCAGCGGAATTGGGTTGTATTGAATTGTTGGCATGTTACCCCTCCCCTGTGCTCTCCAGGCTGATTCAATGTGACGCTTGGTCCACAAGGTGCTCACCGAGAGCCCGTCTGCTGCTTTTTTTGCTGTCTCAGGCTTCTGGCACTGTAGCTAATCGCTAGTGTCATGCTTCTCCATAATGTTTGTGTGCGCGCTTGCCTGTGTGTGTGTGTTTGCTTGCGCAGAGAGAAGGAAAACATCTTCTGCAGTTGAAAAGAGGTGAAGTTGAAAATGGAAAGTTTCAGTTTACTATGACAAGGACTCTGCATGGAAATGGAATAAAATAGAAACTCGGTTATTATTGTGTTTTTCATATTTGGATACATGTAATGTGGTGTTAGTGGACCTCTTTTCTTTTTACATCTTCACAACTCCATCCCGTTTATGTCACATACATCTGTAGGGTTAACTTACACCATTAAAATATGAATGAATTTGATACTAACACTATTTAAATAAATAAGAACTTGGAACAGTTTAATATATTGGGAAGGTAGTCTCGGTCATTTGAGTAATCCAGTGTTGATTGCAGCTTTCTTACTAATAATTAATGGGATTACTCTAACGGATTACATGTGGAATGGTTTAGAGCACTGTGTTTTATAGTACGACTTCAGTCCAGTGTTCATTGTTCTCTGACGCAGACACGCACAGGTGTGTATACACAGCTAGACATAGGGCACCGCATGTGGTCAGGCAGACAGAAATAGCTGCTCCCTCCCCTGCAGTGCTCATCAATCCTACTTTGTCAAAGGCCGCTCTGCTCGGGCTCGGTACAGTAATCACATCGCTACACCTGCTCCACGCACAACTTTCCCTTAAAGATACGAACACGTTCCCAAAGGGTGCCGGGTGACGACTGCAGCTCTAGAAGTGGTCAAGCTGGGTTCAAGCTCTCATTCAGAAAGTATGAAACTCGTCACTTCTACTCGTGCATTGACTTCTGATCAGTGGCTGATCAGATGATTGATAGTGAGAAGATCAATAGATTTACAACAGCGAGCGGACGTCATACTGTAGTTGTGTGTAGTTTTGGGGCCTGTACAGGCTCATGTCCTGATTAATTTTATCACCGGAGACACATGCTGTGACTTTATAGAGAGACCTTGTGCTGTGAAATCAAGACATGACATGATGGAACACAAGGCAGCACGTTGCTGTTGCTAAAAATATTGACCTCAAATTCAATTTGCAGAATTTCCCTTTCATCACTGGCTGGCACCTCGTAGCCTTTCAATTAACCAGGCTTTCGGTGCAAAACTGATACAGACGCGGCCAAGATTTTATTAGACCCATCTGATTTTATCTTTAAAGCTTATAATTGTTTCTGTGGAGTAACTGATAAGACCTGAAAAGTATACAGTCACCCAGTATTTCAAGAGAAAAGACAAAATACCAAGATTCTTTTTAAAAAGTAAAATAGAAATAATCAAATCTAGCTAAAACAGGCTTTTTTCTTCTTTTTTGTCCATGTCATGACCCTTCAGATGTATAGTGTGTACTACTGGTTTAGACTGGCAAAGGAAGGGCTGGAAGAAGGCAAGGCGCGTTAACCTTGTCGACTTTTGGGCTGAAGACTTTAATACAACACACTGCAGAGTGGCAGCTTCTGGACACATTAAATTGTCTGACTCCGCAGATTGACTGCTGGGGCGCTGACATCATCAACAGAGAGCAGAGCTGATCCAACAACAAGTAAACTTAACCTCTGCCTCGCTCCATCTCCTCCACCTTTTTGTCCTCCCTCTCTGCTCTCACGTAGCTGACCTCTGTAAATCAATCACTTTGAAGTAATCTAAAACTGCATTGGGGTCCGCATCTCTGTGCTACAGAGAAGTGCTATGTATATTTCAGCAGAAACCAGTTTCATATTTCCCCGGTGTGTATTCATCCTGCCGTGGTAGTAATTGTAGCCCATCTGCAGTGAGTGACTTGTCTTTCCGGGGGACACTGATACATGGATAATATTCCGACCCGGGAGTCTGCCGGCCTCTGTCCGTCTCGTAAAGGGGAAGGTGGAACTTTGAAGTCATGCAGGTCATACAGTTTACTCAGTGAACAGAAGACTTCGGCCAAACAAGCACTGAAGCTAATTATTAGCTTTGCTTAGCCCAGCTGAAGTTTAGTGACGGCTGTACTTTTCTTTACGCATCTTAAAGGGAAACAAACTGTCTCTTTCTTTCATAATGTTGGTCATTGATATGTTTAATACAGGGGTGCACTGATCTGACTTTTTCAGTCCTGACACTAATACCTGGGCTTCGGGTAACAGCCAATCTTGATAACAGAGTTGATCCCAGTGTTTAATTAATAAGCTGTATGTGTCACCATGTGGAAGAGACTGGGATCTTTCTTTTATGTGTAAGACAACACCAGGCTTGACTTCACAGTGCAAAACACCTCCAAATAGCTGACACTTTGTTGTTAGCTCCATGTGTAGCTCTCTACCTGCTTCCTTCGAGCTTTGTCTTCCAGCGCCGTCTGACATAGGACATACACATAGACGTAAACATAAAACTTTAGCAAATATGTCAACTCCACTGTCACAATGGATGATGAAGCTATTGGAGTCAGTGTCACACTATTATCCAATATCAGGATTAGATCAGTGCATCCCATTTAGTAGAACCATTGGATCCCATTCAAACATTGTTAATGAGAAGTCAAGATCCATGAGCAGCCAGATTTGAGTTTCTTTGAATCTGAATGATTGAGTCCAGCTTTGGACCTCTGTACCCTTTTCACTCTGCCATTACTCTATGTTCGCTTAAGGTTAGTCCCTGTCAACAAAGACAAAACAAAGAAGACTATGACATTTCTACCCCCAAGCTGTCCGTTTTGAACATCCACCAGTTTCTGTAACAACATCCCAATACGACTTTGCTTTATAGACTGTGTTCACAGCACACTTGTCGTAGCAGGCGAAACTGAGCTGAGGCAAATTTTGTCATTAATGGTTATGTTCTAGTAAATGTCCCAAGACAGTGAACCAGACTGCACAATACAGAAGACCCTGTTTTAATGTTATTAATTGCACCTTTGAGCTCTTTCTGCCAGAAGGTTTATTACAATTTACTGTAGTTGAGCACACAAACAGTGCAATGAATGACTCATTTCTGGGTGCTTACTTTTGGTTAGTCGATGACTGTAGTCTGGCTAAAAAGTTTGCAATGAGTGACTGATCATCTTACCTCATATTTCTTGCCGTGTTCACCTTAGTTGCAGCAGTGTGTTCTGTTTTTCCAGATTTGTGCAAGTACTTTAGTAACTGCAATACTAAAACAACCTACACCTGTGGAGGACACAAGTAGCCCATGGAAAAAAAAAAAAAAAAAAAAAAGTTGTAATGAACCCAAATTTTGCTTCAAATATAATTTTGTTTACATCATGTCTAAATTTAGGCTTTCCCCAGATGTGGGTGTTGGACTCTACTTGGGTGACATGCAGCTCTGGCAGAGCCACTTTCGCTGATACATAATGTATTTCTGTTCACTGTAGCCGTCATGCAAGTGACAATATGAATATTTCACAAGACAGATTCATCATGACGACGATCGCTGTCATTAAGCCCACATTTCTGCAGTTTAGCGCTCCCATTCATATGGCTCTTACTGTTCTGTGGGCTTCAGTACCTTTTAGGGATATACTGTAGCATAAAATTTTAACGGAGCAGCTCTCGCTGGGCCCAGGTGATGGCTTATCACGCTCATAGAGGGGGAACACTTGAACAGGCTGAGGCATGATCTCTGTCTCAGCAAAGCTATTACAAGGTTGAGTGACTCTAAGCACAGCCCCACGGCGGGTGATAAGCAGGTGTATATACAGTAAATGTAAGTGCGTGTGTGTGCAGTTCTGCTGTGTGTGGTGGTGGTGGTGGGGGGGGTCGCACGTCTATTCATGCAGAGTTCAGTGTTTCTGTCAGCACAACCTTTTCTGCAGGCTTTCATCCAGTTGTATTTGCTAACCACTCAGCTTCAGACTTCATAGGAGGCAACACATTTCCCCGAGCACAATCCCCTTTTATGGTCGATTCTAAATTCTGGGTGGATGTTGAAGTTGTATGAGGAGTAGCTTAACCAAATGTGCCACAACGCTAAAATAATCTCTCTCTTGAGAGGCTTAGAAAAAACTTAAGATGACCCTTCAGAGCAGTAAAATGTCACAGAAGAATATACTTCATAAAACTCTGAGCAGAACGGGAGAGATGCTGCAATATCTGCTCACTGTCAGAGACGGAGACTTAACATTATCTATTTAGTGAATTTTTGTCACACCACAGACCTCAGACCTGCGAGCTCAAACCCTGCACTGCTTAAAATGTCTCTCTTTTGTTATATCTGCCGATCTGTCTATCTCACATAGCACGACAGGGACAGCTCCTCTGTCGCCCCTTGCCTTTTTTTTGGGACTCTTGCTCTTTCTCTTCTTGTCTTCCACACAGAAAGAGAAAGGCATACAGCAGGGAGGGAAAAAGCGACCTATTTTAAGACCAGTGTGTAATTAATCATAAGCTAGCAGCCAGCATTAAGAGAGCAAGAAATGTACAATAGCTCCCTCTGTGACTTTCTGTCCCTCCCTAGCTGACATTTTTCTCTCCTTCATACTTGTGCTTCTAAATTTTAATTTCTCTCATGGACCAGGGCCTCTCTCTCCAATGCTTTTTTTTTTTTTTTTTTAATCTGTTTTTCACTTGCATATTAATTTTTTGTTAGTGTACATGTACACTCTTTGGCACAATCATTCCTAATTAACAACAAAATGCCATCTAAAGAAATAACTGCCCTGATGTGAATGTTTAAACACTGAAACCAGTCACATGTGATGTTATGGGCTGATTCCATGTGTTTATCTATTCACGTTGAACATTTCTCTGGACTCAGATTTAGCATTAGTCAAATAATCCATACCTTTTGATTTCACCACAAAGTCTGCAGACTCGTGTTTGAGGACAGATGGCGAAGAACATGGTCTGTCTCATTTGTGTGTGATAAGTCGTTACTAATTGTCTGCAGATTGGATCAATGTCCTCCTCTGCTACAGCTCAGTTCTCTGTCTGTATTACCATACACAACACTGCCACCATTTATCACTGCTGGTGGATGGGAACTGAGGAAAACTCCTAATTATTAAGGCAATATAGCAGAATGTACTTTTAAGGGTTTGTGGCATAACTACATCCATCCCCACATACATGAATAAAGACTGCTGGCATACACTAGCTGCAGTTGGTGATACCATGCACTTAATTCCTGAATAGCATATGGATTACTATTTAAGATGTGTCACTCAAATTTTTCACGACGGCGAAGAAAAGCCGTGTGCGGCATTAATACAGATAGCAACACAAGCCCTGGGCGGTAGAATTGATTGGTCCTGAGGAGTTCCCCTTTTGGCTCCTGCAGCCTTCCTTGCTGAGGCTACTTGGTGACCCGGTGTCCCAGCTGTCAGTTACAATGTGTGCATCGCTGTCTTTTCCTCTGCAGCAGAGGTGGGTTGTGATTCAGCCTGGAGAGATATTTGTGTATCTGAGACTTAATACCAAAACTGAATGCAGAGATACCCACATGTCAGATTTATCTTTGGCAGTACTTGTGAGTAAGCGTGACTCAGGCGGATTATTGCATCGAGGAGGGGGGTGCGGAGCACACGGGTGTATTTTGAGATAATTTAAACTTAATTGTGAATATTTAAAATATGGTTATAGGAGTATTTTGAAGTTAAGCAACATAATTTGATATTTTTACATACTCCGCAAAGCTTGATCAGCAAACTTGCCTCAGCATATCTGTTTTGCTTTTGATTTGACCTGCCTGATATTTGGTTTTTATTTTTGGGGTAATTTGTCAACATTGGATCCATCCAAATGAAACTAATACATTACTTCTTTCTAGGGGAGAGTGCATCCTCTGTTTCATAGGGTACATCATTCATTGACACATATAGCTTTTAACACTGACCAGCAGCATCGCTGCGAACTTGTAAGGTTCAAGTATTAAGTACCAAGTCGCTATGAGTCAAATGATATTTGTTCAGTTTGCAGCGTCTTGCTCCACCTGTGTGTCAAGTCCACAGCCCTGTTGTTTATAGTAATTTAGCAGTGTTGATCATTTTGTCCAACACTTTGGTGCTGACTGGAATACTATAATACCGCCCTTACTTGTCAAGATGAATGGATTCATTGTCAAGTTGTGAAAATGTGTCGACAGGTCAGCAATTAGTGGAGCCCAATTTAACAATACAGTCAGTGATCAGAAGAAACAGTGGAGGTGACATCACATTTGTTATTTTCTGGAATAATCTGGAAACAGATTAACATCATGACCGCCATGATGATCACTTAAACAAACAGCAACCGATTACAGTACAAACTAAACATATACGCTACTTTGATTAGGTGTCACTTCTGTCTTTCAAGTCGAGTTAATTACTTTAAAATGTAAGAGTGATTTAATAAACTGAGGAGTGTATGGGAATAATGTGGTGTGACTCTTTGAGGCAATATAACTACTTAATGGCTCCTGAAGTCTGACTGGTTTGCACCTGAAACGAAAAGTTGGAGCATCACTACTCCCTGAAACTGATCATTTATCATTTATTTACCATAAATAACACATTTCTCAGTGTATTTATGCTTTAATTTGATTAGTTTTTTACGAACTGTTTACTTTTACCCGTGATGAATGGATAATGACTCAAACAACATCCTTCATGTGTTTTTCCTTTTGTACATCATACACTAATCATCACCTGCAGATTTCACCGTCTCCATCAGCACATCATTTACCTTTAACCACTGTATGTGTTCAAATCATGTAGTGTTACTATTTTCCTCTCCCACCGCTGAATAAAGAAATGAGCTTGTCTCTAATGGTTTTTCTCATTCAGAGGATCACTTTTATGTATTTTCAAAGGCAGCTCCTCCATCATCTCTGCTGCCCAGTGTGTCAACAGCAGCCTCTATCACCCTGTTTCACAGGAAATTGAACACGTACCCACATTATAACTCACTAGCATGCAATAAGTCAGGGTCACACAAACATCCAGAAATACACATACATATGCTTCCACACTTCTACATGTGCATAAACACACTCTCACAGACACTCGTGAGAGTATTCCCAGACTTTCAGCAGAGCTGCAGTCTGCGTTCTGCACAGCCTCTCTGTGCCCATACATCATTAAGTGAGTCTGACTGTTATTATGGAGAAGATGCAGTGTATTAGATGGCCTGACAGATTGTGTCAGGGCCTGCAATCCTATCAGGATTGGATAATAAAAAAGATACTTAATCTAGCCAGTTCCTCACTCCCTCTCTGCACACAGAATAAAAAATCCTGACGATCGCTATGTGCTCTAACCATCCTTGTCATGTTCTCCTCCTCCCATTGTCCATCCTAAAATATAAGAGCAATAATTACGATTTAATCTGCCCTATCTCCACCATTCATCCACCAAAACATTTCCCATGAAGAGGCATGGACTTATAGCCCAGAAACAAAAAAATGTGTTTATTACCTTCTCTGCAACACAGTAATGTGCCACAGATATAGGGTGCAGCGCCAGTATTCATGACTGGGCGATGATCAGGTAATTTATGAGGACCTTGGCTCATCAGTTGGACCTGAGATGTGAGGCAAGAGAACGGCAGGAGGGGGTCAACTCAGCACATTGTCCTTCCCCTGCCGTGCCCCTATTTACTATCAGTCATGATGAATAGGGGCACGACAGACACAACAACAGCCAATCTGTCACCTTGTAGAAAGTCGTAGAGACAGGGACAGGTCTACGTACCGTCTGCCCACTCTACTCTTCCTCTGTCTCTGTCAGAGAGCAGCCAGAGGATAATGACTGGGGCATAATGCTGGCTCATTGCCTGTCGTAGTTTGTCAACTTTCAAGTTACTTTTACAATGCTCTTTCTCTGCAGAAAATAAATTATGAATCCACTTAACCTTCCTCCCCTCCCTCTAACATTGTCTCTCTTTACAGTGGAGAATAACCCATGCCAGACCAACCCTTGCCTCCACGGTGGGAGCTGCCTACAGGAAGGTGACGGCTATAGCTGCTACTGTCCTCAGGGCTTCTCTGGAGAGAGCTGCGAGATCGGTGAGTCACTGCCAGCTCAGGTCTGAATGGGGAGACCTGAGAGGTCAGCAGCTGCAGACAAATGCTGTGTCACTGTGGCATAAGAGGAACAGAGGCAGACATATGTCAGGATAACATTTAGCAGATGTGTTAAACTGAGCAGTGAATATTATCAGGAGAAAGGCAGCGCTACTCTGTTTTTTTTTTTTCCATATATGTGTTTGAAGGACTTTGGATCCAACCACAGTGCTCTGCTTTACTGTCAGGTCCAGTAGTTTTGGATCAAGCTCCCTGATTGAAAGTGAACAGGGAATATCCCTTTGCTGCAAGCCGGCCATTTGTGCCAGAGTTTGTTAAAGGTGTGCAATATGTACCAACCACTGTATATGTGCGATTATTTCTGTGTGAGTGTGTTTTCACCTTCTGCTTCGAGAGCAGTCAGCAGCTCATCTTTCCATTCAGCCGTGTGATGGGAGAATGTGGCTGTCAGAAAATGGTGGTGCAGTGATTTAGGTGTGTGTGTGTGTGTGTGTGTGTGTGTGTGTGTGCGTGCGTGCGTGCGTGCGTGTGTGTGTGCGTGTGCGTGCATGTGTGTGTGCGTGTGTTTGTGCGTGCATGCGTGTGCGTGTGTGTGTGCGTGCCTGCGTGTGTGTTTGTGTGTGACAGACATGGAAGGACATACGGGCCACAGAGGAGCTCTGAGCTCAGTGAGGGGTGGAGTAGCTGATTAAAGTGTGGTAGTAGCAGTGCACAATGCTATGGATGAGGGAGGACGGGAAAATAAAGGAAAAAAGAAACAGACATGAAAATATCAAAGTGACTTTCTTACTTTAAATGAGAATTGCAGAAATTTACAACATGAACCCAACAGGGTTCAACTGTGCTTACACACGTTACACTCATGATTATATCAAAGGATACACCCAACCATCTTTTAACGTGGAAACACTCACACTGTATGGACGTGATTTGAACTGCATCACTTCTACAGGAGTCGAGATTGATGTTCTTTACGTGACTGCAAGAGGATGCTTTCAAATGTAACTGTTGGATGTACAGAGCTGTTTGCACAACAGACCTATGGGGCCATTTTTTGGAGGAGGATAGCCTCATGGGTCCCGGTCCAATAACTGTGTTGAACCATAGAAAGATATTACATTACATACAGGAGCTACACTGTGTTATAATGTGGACATTCAAAACTCTAGTCCTACATCATTGGTTTCCAAAAGGTTGGCCTTAGTTTTGGCAGCTGCCTTCTTTTACACCGTTTGTTTTGACCTCAGCTTGCTGTACTTTAGACTTTGGAGTACATACAGTAAGAGGTTTGTTCTCTTATTATTAAATATGTGGTTTCTCTGGCCTTAGTTAGTTTTTTCTTGACCTCTGTGGTCTGTATTCATGCATACAAAGACATTAGGCCGAGCTGGGGTTTTAAGGGTCATTACTTATGGTAAAAGGTCATAGATCAGAGGTCAAGGGTCAAGACAGGCATGTTGACCTGGGTCAGATTATCAATAACCTTTCATGCTTAGACCCAAACATACATATTATGCAAATTTTAAATGGGCCTAAATTGGAGATCAATCAACAATCTGCCACTGGATCAATAATTTGTGACAAATGCATGTTAACTGCATGTATTACACACACATGTGGTCTGTAATGATTTGCTGCAGTCGATTTGGTTTGGGTTTGTCCTTACGGCAGATAAAACTAAATGGTTTTCATAAGCAGTTAGAATAAATGATGATACATTTAGCCTGAAAATGGGGAGAAAAGCACATTCATAAAATATGTGTTATTTACTGATTACTTCTGCGCCCGTTTGTCTCTCCTCCAGCTCTTTTCTCTCAGGAGCGTTCAGTTGTTTTTCACAGCGTGAAGTGTTGTCATGTTGATTATGTTGCTAAACAGCTGCATATCTGACGTTTTCAATATAAATTACAGCCCAAGGCAAAAAGGTTAATTGCCCATAACAGCAAATGCTTGACCACAGTTTTACTCAGCATAATACAGTGCTGTTTTGGAGGGAAATTGACAAGTGTCCCTAAATAACTGTCTTCCAATTCACATGTGCAGCTCCTGTTTCCTTCATTGTTTGTGGTTCAGCGCTTATCAAAGATACACTCTCTTTTTTACCTCTGATTACACATTATTTTAGATACAGCCACCACAGTCCTATTAAAACCCAGAGAGGCACATAAACCAATATCCCCTGTGCTGTTTCTGCTCCATGTGAAATGATTATTTAGGCAAATTGTTGCGATGTCATCTGAAACACACCTTGGGCACTATCTCCAGGAGTACTGGGAGTTCTTTTGCGAAAAAGCATTTCAAGGAACTGCAGTATGTATAGCTTGTGTTTTCACTGTGGGTCTGTAGTTAATATTTATGGGGGTATGGTAGGAGAGAAAGAGCAAAGCTGTGGACATCTCAGTGATAACACTCCAGCCCTTCTAAATCTGCTATGAAAAAGGTCGGTCTCCTCAACAGTATTCCTTACTTTATTTAAACTCAAGGCTGCCAGAAAAGACACCTGGCCGGAATGTGTCACACCCTCGCTAAAAATCTATAAGCCATAGTTTGTAGTATCCCATTGATCATCAGGATTTAGTAGAAGTCTGGGTCCTGCAGCAGAATAAGTGATTAATGAGGCCCACCACCACCTGTCAGGTTGATGGCCATGTGTTGAGATACAGTGATGAATTATATTTTCCTATTTATTTTCCTCCCACAGCTGTGGTGAACATTTGTTTATTGATATGACACACTAAAATTGAAAAAAGGCACCCCTGGGGAATTTTACAACAAAGATTATATCCAGATAAAATATCTGAATCTTAATGTTTCTAATCCTTCTTCTAATAAAAGCAATTTAGTGGTGACAGGAAATCAAAATGGAAATGATCACTTTCAATTAAAAAAAAACACACCGGCTTACCATCTTTTAGGCCTCCATACATTCATGGTTCTCCACCATGGAGGCCTATTAATGCCTAATCATCTGATTATTAGACTCTCTGTTCTGTGCAGTATGCACATGCCGTTTGAGTATGTACAGACTGTGCTTGATTGATACTTGTCTCACTTGTTCCATTCGTGTTGTTGAACTTGTTAGGATGGTACAATGTACAACTTCGATGTTCATATTAGTACAACCCCGTTTCCAAAAGTGTTGGGACGCTTTGTAAATAACAATATAAATAAAAACAGAATGTGATGATTTAAAAATCACTTAAACCCATGTTTAATTGAAAATAGAAGAAACACCACATATGAAATGTAGAAACTGAGATGGATACTTTTCTATTTAATTGCCGCTCGTCCAAGCAGCAGGCCAACTCAGTGGACCATGTAGTGTTGTGTCAATAACTATAACGCTGGTGAGTGCTGTGTGTGTACATCAACATTAATGAGTGGACGCACGGAATAAATTTGTGTGTTTTTCTGAATGTATGCATCAGTCTGTGCATGGATTGTGTGTGTGTGTGTGTGTGTGTGTGTGTGTGTGTGTGTGTGTGTGTGTGTGTGTGTGTGTGTGTGTGTGTAGGTGCAAGAGAGACTCACTGAATATTTGTGGACTCGTTCTTGTGATTACACAGCACATGCATGTTTGTGCATAGTTGCAAGTATAAACTTAAGCTAAATGTGATTTAGTAGGATATATGTTTGAGTTCCATGTTGCCTGCTCTGAGGAGCAAATCAAGCTCTTGGCTATGGTCCAAGAACCGACCCCCCTTACAACTAAGTTAACATCAAAATAGATTTACTATGGTTACATTACAAGTTGGTCATTTACAACTCATCCATAATAGCATATATTTAATCAAAATCTCATTTTAAGACCTCACCTGAGGCACCTAAAGTCCTGCTGTTTTCCCTCAACATGCCCTGCGGCATCTTCACTTGACTTCTGAAGTTCTCCACGCCCAGTGAACCAGCCTGTAATACCACTAATTTGTCATTTGTAGTATTGTTTACCTGTAAGCTTTTATCTTATTTAAAGTATCCAATCCACACAATTACATGAGCCATTTATGAATATTACACAGACATAGACGAGTACGTGAGAGATGAATTGTATGTAAAATGTCTGTCTTTGTCACAGTTCATGGTTCAGAGCATATTATTTTGTGATTTCTAACGGGCACCAACTTTTTAGGTTCCAAATATTTTTTCAGGGGTGTAAACACGCGAAATGGTTCGAAGTTCACAAAATACAACCGAACCGGTTTTGTGTAGGTGGAAATGGACTGAAGCTCAATCAGTTGAAGTAATACTCACAATCTGAAACGCATCTTCAGAACTTCAGTTTT
This sequence comes from Embiotoca jacksoni, assembly GCF_022577435.1. Taxonomy (NCBI): domain Eukaryota; kingdom Metazoa; phylum Chordata; class Actinopteri; family Embiotocidae; genus Embiotoca; species Embiotoca jacksoni. The sequence goes on along the minus strand of NW_027185296.1, from coordinate 1,451,442 downwards.
AAGGCCTTGGCATTGTGCATACTGTCTCACTGTCACACTTGAACAGAATGGAGCAGACCAGAGCATTCATGTTGTTAGAGCAACCTTTTGTCAGTAAATGTATTATGACCAGCACAGGTGTAACTAAAAATAGAGTTGAAATGTTTTCCAGAGCCAACTATGGTTGATATAATTAAGTGGGCATGAAACATAAGTTGAGAGGTGTGACTTAGAGCCAGTTTCATTGATTGTGTTATTACTTTGTGCAAGCTGCACAGCATTCTGTAAAATTGCCATTCAAGCAATGATTTCCCGTTGCTAATTGCCTTTTCATTTGACCCTCAATTGTGAACTGCTGTTAAGTCTTTTTCAGTGTGAGGTGCTATAAATATTAAATTCATGGTACAGCCGGCATAAATAGTCAGTCATATGTAGTAATTGTGCAGAATGACAGCTACTCTGGTGCTATTGGGGGATTTTACTCATGTGACACAATTATATTTTATAACACAATACCTTTTTCATCATTCTTTTTATTCAAGGTCTAATGAGTATCAATCGCATGCTAAACAAGTATTTATGAAACCAGTCACGTCAGAGCATGTAGTATACCTATCGGTGCACCAACCCAGTATCACAGCAAACGGTGTAATGCACACACCTGTCCACGAGAGGATAGTGAATCTTTGACATGCCTTTAGACATGAGAAGAACACATACGTAAACAGAGGCACATGACGGAGGTCATGTGACGAATGTCACTCAACGGAGGGAATGTAATCGAGTCCAAAGACCCTGTAAGATGGTAGTGAAGGAAGCGACAAAGTGTTTTTGTGTATTTCTTTTTCTAGCCCTAATCACGTGGGTTTCCACATGGTTTTGTTTTCCTAAAAGGCGTGTGTATTACAGATCATGGTTTGGTTAAATAATAAATGCTGTAAATAATATGTTAATTTACATAATAATGTTGCATACATCATGTAAATGGGTTATTTTTCATAAGGTACGCAACTTACTTACTGTATGTTAATTAAAAGAAATCCACATCGACTTTAGATTTTTTTTATGTACTTGAACACTAGCCGCTCAAGTGGAAGTCCAGTGTTTGTACACACACACACACACACACACACACACACACACACACACACACACACACACACACACACACAACCTGACTCTTACTTGGACTTAATCATTCTTTGTATTTAGCTACTTGACCTCTGTCACATGAGCCCTTCTTCGACCCTGGTCATACATGCTTACTTTTCATGCCTTGGTGAGGCAAAACATGACACTTACAGAGTGTAGTACACACTTTGGCATAATACCGATTTACATCCATTTATGACCAACTGTAAGTGAGGAAAAGAGGCTTGTGCACATGCACCCAGTTCCACAATGATTAAGATTTATAAAACAAAACCAGGTGCACATGCAGCTTTACCGCATGCATGCATATTTTGTCTTTCTGTCTTTTCTCTTTTCTCGTTCAGTCATGAATCTACACTGAGATTTCTGTTGTTTTGTGCATGCTTTCTTATTTGTGCACATGTGTTTTTCCTGATTTCAATTCAGTGTACCTGCTGTGGAAAATAACCACTTCCACCTTCATTGTGACAGAAAAAAACACCACAAGCTAACACTTTCAAGCAACATAGTTCTCGAGACTGACAGTTCATTCATGACCTTGGAAACAGCAGCTGACAAAACAATCTCAGATCAGCATTCACATACAGTACTCTCTTCTTCTGGGGCTTCCAGCTGCATCACACATTCCACATCAGCAATTTTAGCTTCTTTAGTTGCTGTGACTTGTAAAGGTTAACTTTTAATCCAACATGAGGAGTCAGAGGTGCTCAGAGTTGTGGTAAATTCAATGACACCTGGGTAAACCCAGTCTGCTGACGAAGACATCATACAGAAGAAAGCTGCAGGATGAGCAAGTAAATCTTCTGTTTTTATAACAGGGTGACAAATGATCATATTTTTAGTTATTTAGATTTGATTAACCACAAATAACGTGATAAGGTTTCAAATACTGATAAATGTCTTTGTTTTTCAGTATTATTGTGTCTTTTTTTTTGTCCTTTTGTATTCTAAAAATGAAACCCAATTGTTTTTTACAGCAGCAGTTATTTCTGTTCAGTTCAAATGTAGTTTGTTGTGGAGGAAACACATTAACCTGTCTCCGTTGACCCCTGAACACAGGTCAACAAATCACAGCGATTCTAAATGGAGCAGGAGTTAGGGAAATTACTTCTGGTCGACTGCTGTTTGCTCTTCAGAAAGACCTCAATCAGCCCATCAGTCACTCGGTGTCAGTCAGTCAGTAAGGAGAGAGGAGGAGAGCTGGCTGGTAAAATATTTCAGGCTGTGTGCCATTTGCATGCATCTCGAATAACAACAATATTATTAACACATACATGCACCTTTGTCTTCAAAGCTCTTCACAACACAATCTAAACTAATAGCTGGCAGATGAAGCATACAGTTCGGATTTCACATTCAGCGTGTGTTATGGGGTCAAAACGGTAAATTATCCTGTTAAAAGGAGGAAATTACTGTGGTCACACTATTCTCTCATCCCGTCTTTTGACCCGTGTCTTGCTTCCTCTCCATCCAGCTTTCTCACAGCCCTGAGTGGATTCCCCTCCTCCATTTTCTCCATCATTTGCAAGATGAATTGGAGGAGATAACGTTACCTGAACTGCTTCAAAGAGCTCAACGATTTGGTCAAAGTGACACAGTCATAGGTGTTTTTTCTCTCCTCTGTTTTCTGCTTCACAAGAAGCACACCTTTTCTTTTCTTTTTCTTTTTTCAAATTTTACACGTCCTCACATGCACTGGCCTCACTTCCAATCATGGTGATTAGATCTGAGTTAACTCGCTCGCTTCCTTTCACTCTCCCTTGCCTGCTCTGTACTTTTTTTTTTCTTTTCTTTTCCCTGCATTTATTTCTCTGACTGCATCTTCATATCTTCAGCCCTGTTGCCACTCTTTCACCCCCCTAATCTCTTTGTTTTCGCTCCAGCTTTCCTTTTTAAATTTTATCCTCCTTTTCAAATTTCTCAAAAAAGTTCTATGTCCTCCTTCTTCTCATTATTTTCCTCATTTTTCTCTCCTCTTTCTTACTTGGTCCATCATCTCTCTGCCTTCCTCTCGTCGTCTCTTGATCCCTTCAGCACACCGGTCTTTGACAAGACCGGCAGTACAGTATAAGGCTGTATTTAAATTGCTCCGCAGAGCAGAGATTGAGGTGAAAACAAGCCTGAGAACCACCCCAGTTTCTCTCCAAAATAATACATTTCATTGTCAGGTCACACTTCCTCACTCTCCAGCAACCTCCCCACACCCCCATTCTTCTCTCTCACTCTCTGGCTTCATGATTCCATCTCTTTCTCTTTCTTGCTCAGTATTTTCCTGTCAAAGGCCAATACAAATATTCATACAGAAATGTCTCTGTACTCATGCATAAAATGAGACTTATTCAAGCTCACACGCTCACTCACCTGCATACTCAAATTGGCATATATGCTCACAAGGGCGTGCGCAAACAAATGTATTCCCATTTTTACTTCCTTTTTTCCCCTCACACAGATCTGACCTCACACACACACACACACACACACACACACACACACACACACACACACACACTTGTTTGGGTCTGTCTTTTAGAAAAAACAACATGTACCCAAGACTATATGAAGAGCTAATGCATAACTCGTGTTTAAAGAGGCCATGAGAAACACCCCCGCTGGGTTTTAGTATTAACTAATTCATCCTCTGGGACCAGCTCCTCCCACAGCAGCCATATGATTGAACCTGAAAGATTCATGAGGTCAAGCCTATTAATATCAGTGGTCCATACACAGCTCACCAAAGTACCGACAGATCTGAGCGATGAGATCAGAGACGAGGGGGAGAAAGTGGGCAGGCCAGGTTGTGGACGAGCATAGCGGATGTTTTATTGAAGATAGACAGAGGTGGTGGAGATATTTGTCAGCCGATCATTAAGAATCAGATACTGTGGGGTAAACTGAGGAAGAAACTGAAATTGGCATGCTTGGAGTTACAGTTATTGTATGCGGTAAAGCAAAGAGTTGCAACCAAAAGTATAAGATAGATTCTAGAAAGAGAGAAATCTGCAGATTGCTAGATTCTCAGTGAGTTGTAAAGGTTCGAAGAGGAAGACAGATGGAAAGAGCCAGTGCTGCCATGCTGCTCCCCTCAGGACATCCCATTCATTCCTTCATTAATGATGAAATGGTTTTATGTGTTTGGCTCCAAATCCTCGGAGTTGCAAAGGTTAGGTTCATATGTTGTGAAGTTTTGACTGCTGTTTCTTGGCTTCCAGTTTTCCTGCAGTGTTACTTCCATCGCTGACCACAGGGTCAAGGAAGATGGTGATTCATGTAATGATGAGCACGTTGATTGCTCACATACAGTACAACAGCACAGAAAACACACCTGGGTTGAATGCTTGACATCCTGTTTTTTTACTTAAAATTGTTACCAGAATCTGTCTCTGTTTGGCTTTTGGCTAAAAAAAAACATCAATGACAGAACATCAAAGAATGAGAACATTTTGTGGTTATCTAAAGTTCCTTCTTGGTGAAATAATCCGGTTCTCCAGAGCACCTACTGCAGTGTGACACTGGTATACCAAAAATTACCTGAGCACAGGGACTCGGATGAACCACGCACGAGGCTGGATGTGACAGCGAGTGTGCAAATGGCAGAGTATGTTTCTTTTGTGTGATTGACGACCAGCAGTTTGTCACAGTTTGTCGACAGCTGAGGATCTCTTAAAAGGGCTTATGATTGGCTGGCTCAGCCTGTACCCCAATGCCTCATTAGTTCCTCCACGCCACTGAATTCCTCAATCAGCATTATGATTGGCTGTACCCCCATCCCCACTCCCATCACCACGCTAGCCCAACACCATCAAGCGTGCCACAAAAAAAAGCCTATAGTGCTGATTGGAGCTGCTGGGCTTGCAGCTGACCCAGACAGTGGTACAGCCATCAGACGCATGCAAAAAAAACAGGCATTAATACAAAAATATAAAATGGAAAGTTGCTGATACAACCTCAGGTGTGCAGCAGAGTGTAGTTAAACTCTGTTCACACAAGATAAGAGATCAGTGGATGCCATCATTTCCTAGTGTTCAATGAGCATAAACATTCCTTCCTCTCCAAACTCTTCAGGACAATGAGAAACAAAGGACACACTCACTGTGGAGTTGAATGAGAATCAGCGACAGGGCTCGTAGTGTGTGTGTGTGTGTGTGTGTGTGTGTGTGTGTGTGTGTGTGTGTGTGTGTGTGTGTGTGTGTGTGTGTGTGTGTGTGTGTGTGTGAGTGCAGCATTCAGTATCTTTTTGGTATAAACACACCTGCAGATTAATGAGCTGCTGGCCATGTTGCCAGGACTCACCTCTCTTTTTCACTCTGTCTCTCTCTCCAGCACACACAACCACACACTTACTACCAACTTGAGTTATCTCATCTTTTCTGCTCCTCTTTGTAATTTACTTGTCAGCAGGAGAGTCAAGTATAGTCAATGAATATGCATGCGGCTGATATGTGTTTGATTTGTCTCAGCGTGCATATGTATGAGTGTGTGCGCCCCCCCCCCCCCCCCCCCCCCCCCCCGTGTGTGTGTGTGTGTGTGTGTGCGTGCGTGCGTGCGTGCGTGCATGCATGCATGCGTGTTGTGCTGGATGGATGGAGGCAATGACTGTGTATACACTGGCTGACAGCTGTAGGAGGAAGTGAAGCTTATAAAGGCCGGCCACGTAGAAAGCGGGACAAATTGATTTCCCATGAAGACCGGGCACTGTTTTTTTTCACAGGAGAGCCTTATCAGCTTTTCAGAAACTCTCACACAACAGACACACAAGCACATACACACTGGCACTCAACCGTATATCTTCAAGTATGGATAAGATTTAAAAAAAATTTATGCTGCATTCACATAAAAACATATGAACACATTACACGTGTTGTCTTTCCTCCTGACCCCTCACCTTTGAACGTACACCGTGGAGGTTTTTTCAGCACTTTACAGCAGATGGATCTTTCTTTTATTTGTAATGTGCACATGATCTATAATTACTTTATTTAGATGTGCAATAGGTTTCATTTTTTTCCACTGATCAGCAGTCATCATGTCATCAGATGTAGCAATGCACCTACAAAGTCAGTGAATAACACCGCTAGCTAACAAACAAGGAAATAAACAGTGCACACTGTAATGTATTTGTAAAAGTGGCTTTGCAAATGTTTTATGGTGAATGAACTTCACTCAACACTTTTAATAGACTTCAGGAAACACAAAATGAATCAGGGCACTTTTAAATGCCCAAAATTGAGACTAAAAGATTTTAAGGAGTTTTTCTATCACAGAGTTAGTTGCAGTCACAAGTTCCTTTCTGTCCAACCGGTGGTGAATTCCTGTCCAATAAGCACGTTATATTCTTTCACTGTCTTTGATCTGTGTTGCAGTGCTAACTCTGGCCTTCAACAGATCTGCAATCCATATCACCTGCCCAACCATAGACTGCATTACCAGAAAAAAGTCAGCAGGATTGTGGAAAAGCTAAAACTGTAGCATAGGTCAATAAAAAAACATTTGACTCTAGAGTGGATCCGAATACCAGGCCAGATCCACAAATTACGTTTTACTTTCCTTAACATTGCGAGATAGGACAGTTGAACTTCTAAATGTCATACAGTATGCTTCAAATCTGGTAAATGTTAGTGAACTTTAATTGCAACAAAACATCAGTGGTTGACTGGCCATTGGGAATACCAACACAAATCCACGTGTGCCAGTGGACCGTTGACAAATCCATTAAGTATTTACCAGCCCTCTCTGTGTGCCTGTCACTCAGGATGCACGTGAGAGCATGAGAATGGTAGTCCGGTCCCAGTGGAAAAGTCCAGGGCTGGATTTATTTCCCAGTACACCCCTGTAAACAATTCTATACATGACTCTGCATCACAATCCACATCCACAGGTACCAGTAATCCTCTGGGATACATTTGTACTGGCTCAAACTAAATACAGCAGGCAGTTGTTACAGAGCACTCTGTAGCACTCTTATCCAACGACAATTCATGGATGTTTGAATGGATCACAAAAAAAGATATAGCCTCATCGAATGCAGGCTCTAAAACTTTGTTTTATCTTTTATCTTTGTTTTCATAGGAGATAACTGGAACGTACGACAGCTGAGGTGTGAAGCTTCAGCTCAGCTGAAGTGTATTTTGACAATATATCCAGACATACAGCATAATGGTTGCAGTTGCAGGTTTGCATGTTATAGAAGAGTGGACTGTTGGTCGTGGTTGAGGTTTTTGTTCTATCTGTGTGCTCCCCTAGTTCACGTGTTATTTATTCATATGTTGTGAATCTCAGGCTCTGCTGGGTGTTTGTGATCTCAGGGACTCACTCAGCTTGGTCCAGAGTGCCACTCAAGCAGAGCCACTCCCAAACACCAGTGTACAGTATGTGATTCTGAATGAATTAAGTGTCCTACCTGAAATATCAGAAAATCTCAAATAACAATGCCTAAACATGCTGAAAGTGACAGTTTAAAACAGCAGATATTGATTTTTATTTATCGAAAAAAATTATGTCGAATAAACTGATAATGCAATATCCATGTAAATGTGAGTTAAATTGTTCAGTTTATGAATTTTACTTTTCTGATACATTGGCTTAAAAGAGATGTCTGGGATGACTTTGATAACAACTTACAGTATTATTTTATCAGCTTATGTGTAGAAATGAAATACATTTCTGATACTTCTCTTTATGTATTCATATTTGTGATACATTGTTATCCACAAATACAAACCAGTAGTAATAATCATTGGAAAATAATTGCAGTTTAAACCAAACTTACCATGTTGAGAAGCAAAATCACAATTATATATTTGCCTATAATTATTTAGCCCTAACATTATAGTTGGACAATAAATTATGCCCTAAACCTTAAGTACCATCATTAATAACTGAGGAATGGCCAGTCCTCCCATTTTATGGTGACACAAATACAGTAACTACATGTACAGTATAAACACAAGAACACATGCAGTATTATACACACTGAGGTGATCGAACCCAACACAAAGGAAAAATATATTTCTTTCCTTATCTCCATGGCAGCAGCCCAGAGATGTGGAAAAAAATAGCCAAAGACATGAATGAGACAGAGGGAGACGGAGCAAGGAAGCATTAAAGAGGAAGAGACAAAGCAAAGATGATTGAGAGGATAAAGTCCTTGACTAGGCCTGTGTGTGATTGACTGTCAGATCTAAACCAGCTGAGAAATAGTAAATAATTCTTCCTTCAGATTTACCAGAAGCTGCTTCTTTGATTTACGAGCCATTTTTTCACAGAAATAGATTTAAGGATTCGACATCAGAGCTTCTTCCACTCAGGAACACATCCTTATATAATTTCCCTGTCAGTGATTAATTGATTCTGACAGGACTACGAAAAAAATAGATAATTTGACTCTACTATTTCCTTTTTAAGTATGTCAGAAATAACGACAGGAGGCAGAGAATAGCCTGTCATTCACCCCTCTGGGGAACTGCTCTACTTAACGTTATTGTATTTTTTAAGTGTGCACACTCGTAGAAGTAAGCCTCAGAGAAGGAAGCAAGGGAGGATGGAAGAGGAAGAAAGAAAGTCTGTAAGGAAGGAAGCCAAAACGAAGGAAGGAAGAAACAGGGATGGATGAAGCTGCGAAGGAACAGGGAGAGAAAAGTAATTGCATAGGCAATGCATTGACGTGTAGTTCCTTTAATCTGAGGTGAGGTGTGTTAATGATCACCCCCTGAGTGTCACAGGCAGATAAAGTTGTCAGAGAAACCACCTAACACCACACAGTCCAGAGGGACGCCACCGCTGCTAACACCAGGAGCCCTGAGGGGACACCTGTAAACCTTCCTGACTCAAAAGAAATTAGCCTGGTGAGACCCACATGGCGAAGGAGGATAAACCTGCCATTTAGGGACCTCCAGAGGGAAGGAGAGAAAATAGAAGGTGAAGAGACTCTGAGGAGACTAATGAAAAAGAGGCTGGCAATGAGGGAAGGGAAATGAAGAGAATATAATAGAAAGGAGAGGATGGAGATTGTCTGGATCTGCTCTGCATTTCCTGTCCAGTTTCTTTTGCTCTCCTTCTGTGTGGAGACAGAAATAGTTTGTGCCTGTATGATACTGGTGGCACTATGGCAGCTTGCTCAGTTTCTTCTGTCTCTGGCTGCTTTTTTTTTTTTTTTTTTTTGCTCGCGATTGGCCCCCCTCCCACACAAAGCATAAACAGAAACTGAAGATGGAGCCAGTGAACACACACACACACACACACACACACACACACACACACACACACACACACACACACACACACACACACACACACACACACACAGCGTCAGGGAGCAGACTCAGGCTGTCAGAAGTGAAGGCTAGCAGAGCGATGTGAGATGTTGTGACACTTTAGCTCATTACATTTTCCAGGCTGTAATGAATGTTGCAACAGTGCTGTCAACCAAAGCGAAGACCAGTAGGCACACACCCATGTACATTCCCACATCTACACAGCAACCCATGAATTGAGATGAAACTTTTGCTGTTTTTATGTTTCATGTTGCAATATGATTTTTTTATTATTATTATTTTTAAATGTCTACAAGACAGGCTTCAGGTTCACTTTGCTCGCTTGCCCTCGACGTACAAGAAAATCTGGTAAACCCAGATGATTTGGATCGTTGCCTGCACGCAGCTCTCTGTACATCGTCTGCGCTCCAAGATGTAATTGCGTCTGGGGCTAGTGGTGAAGTAAAGTATCCCTGTTCACCCGAACATCTTAGGCAAGCAAAAGGAATGAAAACATTTTCAAAATTTTTCACCCGAAACACAGGATAAAGGACTTTTCTCCCGACTGGATCCTCTGACAGGTTGATCAGCGCTGCACTGAGCTCTCTGGAGAGCAGCACAGAGCCTTGGGCTGTACCAGAGCTCCTGTGTACTCTGTCTATTTCCTCTTTTCCCTGCTGATCCTGATCCCTTTGTAATCCACCCGCACCCGAACACAGCTGAAGGCCTGGGACGCGTGCGCAAACACACACACACACACACACACACACACACACACACACACATACGCACACACACACACACACACACACAAAGTTGCTTGTCTACACACCGGCATAGCAGTTAAATGTAGAACACACTGCTTGTTTTTCTAGCAAAATACTTATCAAACTTAATAGTAAACACTGAAAAACATAATCATTTCAAAGTTGATTGAAAAAAAAATGTAAACCTTGAAAACAGACAGTTCACACAAAAAATATGACTTCTATTTAGTCGTAGTTGTGGCATTTTCAATCAGACCCGGTGATCGTCACCAGCAGGAGTTTTCCCAGGAGTCATGGGTTTTTAGATTTAAATTTGTTCCTGAGCACTTAAAGGCTTAAAGTTGAGACTGAAAGTTTAATCTTGACCTTGGAAAAAGCAGGAAAAAAAAAAATCTCACCAAAAGGGGCATTTAGCAGGTGCTATGGAACTTTCACACCCGGGCAAACGCCATCATATTACATACATGCACTTCAATGAGCTGAACATACGTATTTAACGCACCTTTCTCCGCCTCATTGCAGCCACTCTGCCTGCTGTTTGACTGTTTTATTGAACTGGATGTGTAGTGTTAAATTTAATTTCCCATAGATCAAACATAATTATCACTCATAGCAGACTCATATTTTCTAACAATAGATATCAAATTGTAGTCCATTGCAGTTTATTGATGTAAAGTTTACACTGGTAATCCAGCACCGAATTTTTTTTCTAGTGTGACTCTCTTCAACTCACGTGCTAAAATCATTTTAAAGTATCTAAGATTAGAAAGAAAAAGCATAATAGATAGGAAAACAATTATCCTAATTTGGTACTAACCCTCCAGTAATGCTTTAGTTATTATTGGCTAGAAACCCATGTCCCCCCTCTTTCATATCGGCCTACAAGGTCTAAGGCAGCTATGACTTATTAAAGCCTGAAGTGAACAGCTGTGAATCTTTACTCTCAAATCAGCTCTCTGCTGAGCTGCTCCAGAACTTGAATCTTTTTTCCTGAGATTCAGCAGTGGAAACTTATCTTTACTTTGTTCTCTGAAACTTTCTGTGATCACTCATTTTGCAATATCACTATAACCAATCTCACAGGACAGTTGAAGTTCAACAGCTTCATAAAGACAGAGGAGGTCGTAACTGTGAGCTGTGATAAGATTTCAAACCACTTTTAACATCTAAAGACAGAAACACAAAAATATGTAACTGAGAGCAACTGTATTGTAAATTCGTCTGTATTAAATCACAGCATGTGTGTTGAAAGGCGGACTGAATGGAGGTTCAAGCAAGACTATCTTTTTTTCATGCTCTCATTCTCTCTGATCACAAACTCAAAACACATGTGCTGCAGATGATCATGTTAGTACATTTATTTACATTCACAGGTGAATTTCAGTTTAAGAGATACAAGACAATCAGGGAAAAATAGATCCAGTGCTTACGGATCGCAGAGCATGTTGAGGAGCTGGGGTCTCATGAAGCTGACAGACACGGTACATACTCACAAAGACGAGTTACCTGGATACAACACATGCTAACTACACTGTGGTTTAACAGATTTTACAGGAGGTAGACAATTCGTCAATGTAGGGATAAGCCCGTGCAGAAAGTTGTCACAACAGTTGCGGTCTGCTCAAATTGCCTTATGTTGCTTTTATATTTCTCCACCTACAGTCACACAACTGTCATTTCGTTGTTTACGCGGCTGACTCCCACTTCTTCATCTTCAAATAGTTGCATGTTGTCACTGGGTCATAGTGTTGATGGAAATGTGGGGTGTTGCTGTTCGCTGTAGTGAACATGGTGGCAGAACAGAAGATCAAGCAGATAGAGAGTCGTGTTTAAGGCCGTATGATGAATTTCGGTCCGATATTCATTCTACTTTTTTCTCTGTTTTGGGCTCTACTGACTCCTCTGGGAAATATGTGGTACCTTAGCTGCTAAATATTCACTAGCTAGCCACTAATTTTATTTTTTATGTTCAGCAGGTAGAGTGCAGTGATTATATCAAAGCTAGCTACAATTAAGAGTGGTGAGTCTGAACCATATTGTTAAAGTTACTTCTGGGAAAACAAAACAATTAGATGAAAGACACTAAAATAGTGGAAATTGCAGATAATTCTCTGGATCTTCACCTCTACAAGCAACACCTTTAACTTTAGACGTAGTCCTTTGGTCCATTGTTATATATTGAGTTGAATTTCAGTCATGAATAACACTATTAATGAACCATTTTGCAAGCAGGAAACACAGTAGCGGGCAAGAGAACTAGAACAGGCTGATGAGTAAAACAGGTGCATTTTCAGAATTCCATGTGAAGTCCAAATTAGGTGTTATAGTTTAGAATTATTGGAAGGCAAAAGTTAAATTTACCCTTGAGATGTTCGGCAAATACTGTGTAACTTTTGAAATTCAACATATCTGGTCATAAATTTATTTTGAAAAAAATCTGACATTCTTGTTGGTTTAATAAGATCTTATTTGCTCAATATTTAGAATTACCCTCAAGGTTACCCACCTGTTTGTATGAACTCCATTCATAAATGCATCATTTTATCACACAGAGCCTCGTAAACTCAGAAATCAAGTGGAGATGCCGCAGGGCACGTTGAGGGAAAACAGCAAGACCTTCAATGCCTCAGGTGAAGTCTTAAAGTGATACTTTGATTAAGCATATGCTATTATGGATGAGTTGTAAATTACTAATTTACATTTAATGGAATCAACCTATTTTGATGTTATCTTAGTTTTAATGGGGTTACGCTGTTGGACCAAACCTACGCCCCTGCAGCCAAGAGACTGATGTGCTCCTCAGAGCATGCAACATGGAACCCAAACATATACGAAACACACGTGCATTAAGTTTATACTTGCAGCAACGCATATCCAGTCTGTAAACATGCACAAATGTTTCTGTTTGCTCACACATAAGAATAAAAACATTCAGTGAATCTCTACTTTACCTTACAAACACATACAATCCATGCGCAGACTGATGTATACATTCAGAATATCACACACAAATTTATTCCGTGCATCCACTCATTAATGTTGCTGTACACACACAGCAGTCACCAGCATTATAGTTATTGACATAACACTACATGGTCCATTGAGTGGGCCTGCTGCTTGGACGAGCGGCAGTTCAATAGAAAGGTATCCATCTTTGTAGAAGGGCATGGAAATGTCAATGCCCCTCAGCAAGCTAAAGAAAGTCAATCATCCAGGGTCTCACACCATGAAGGATGAAAAACACAAAGAACCTTTGTGCGACAAACATTTCCATTTCAAAGCCTCCATTTTGCAGCGTGTCATGTCAATTTATTTTTACATAATGTCAGCTGTGGTTCGGAGGCAATTAGGAGAATGTAAAAAGGGTGACCATATCTGTCACTGCTATAGGTTGATAAGGGGGGGCACTGGAACCCAGTATGTTTGTTTCTGTGTGTCAGAGATACAGTGATTTAGAATGTGTTAGTCTGTGCTTGCAGGAATTTGCATTTTCCTCAATGTAGCTACTAAAAAAAAAAAAAAGTCTTCCTCTGTGGTATTAATTTTGTCCCTTCATGCCCTTCGTCCCCGCCCTGTCAGATGTGAAGTCTTTGGGTGGCATTTACTGGTTCAAAGGCTCTCTGTGTAATTGATCAGACTGCTGTTTGATCTGTGCGAGTTGGCATTTAGTCCACACAGAAAAATGGGCTTTTACGGTTCTGTTAGGACAAACCGGCTTTCAAATGTTCATGCCTGCCATCAACAGAAGTTTGGTGTGGATGAATTGTATAAAACGCATCATGAGATTTCCTTTTCTCACCCTCCATCCTCTGCGTTCATGGGTACGTGTACTCACATAATGAATCGAGACAATTCTGATTCATGGATGCACAAAAACACGCCGTACCGCAAATGTGTGCATAATATCTTACATTTTTGTCATTAATTCATTCTTTGTCTGAATGTCCAAATTTCTTTATCTCTGAACCGCCTCTTTAACTTTTTTCATCACGTCACTTAATGAAACTCTCTTTGTTAGGGTTATTCACAGTTGACCAAAGCAATTATTCCCGAGACATTTTAACAGAGCAGGGTTGTCGCTTCTTCAGAACTTTCCTTCAGATATTAAATAGCTCTTAAAAAAAGGCCAGTAAGCAATTTTCCACAGTTCCTGTGCACTCTTTTCAAACAGTCATTAGGCTGACAGGTAAATGGCTGCAATCTTGACCCTCTCAATAGATATTTGTAGTATTTTTTTAGGCATTCAGAATGGGCAGCTGGCATCTTCCCACCCTCCCCGCTGCTCTCAAGCGACAGCAAACACACCAGGATCAGCAATCTGTTAAAATCACTTTGGAATGAAATTCTTTAGACTCACTCGGAGGAAATTGTTGCTATTTTTGTGTCAAAGCCAACCAACGCCAAGTAAATAATATCTCAAATGCTTCTCTGACATTTCCTTTTATTTGATGTTGTCCGTGAATATTTACGAGTGTTTGGAGTAGAGAATGGGTTATATCTCAAAACACTTCACTGCCACACAATAAAAAAAAAAAAGATTTTTTTTTTTTTAATGAGAAGGTTAGAAGGGATAAGAATATACAAATTATATATAGTAGCTTTCATCAGTGAACTAAACACATCTCTCTCTTTGCAACTGAAGACCTATTGTATATAGTAACATCATGTTCCTTGTATCTAAGACTCTCTGGACTCTGGACCTGACTGAACTGAAAAACTATAACATCTTCAAAACATTTACAAATTATTATTTTTTAAAATAAATATTATTTTAAATATTACAACAAGTACAATGTATAGATTGATTTGAGAAAAATGGCTCAACTCATCAAACCCATCTTCAAATCACATGCAGAGCGTATGAAGTTGAACAGAGGGAATGAAGACAATAAAGGACGATTGTTATCCAAAAGTAGAGCCGAAAATGGATAGCAGTGTCACAGTGTTAGAGTATGCGTAAAACTAAATAACTCTAATTTAATCCTGAAAATGATCAATAACAATATTGTACTTTGGCTGCTCATTTTTGAGGAGGAGGGGTTTGGTTGGGGGTTGTCAGACGGGTGCACCTAACCACACCCAACACTGTTGTCAAACCATATTAACTGTAGACTGTGTTTAAAACTTGACGTCGCTTCCGGGTTTGAAAAGTGAAGCCAGTGCAGAACTGCCTTAAAGTGCAATACCACTAAGAACCACTAGGGGCTGGCTTCAAAGAACCTGTGGCCCCAATAGACTCCCATTCCAAAAGTGTAAACTTCTCTCATGAAATACTAAGCTGATGAATTTTTTCCACAAGTCATTATGATTACCATTCACTAAATTCACTCTTTCTGAGTGAATTTAAAATGGTATGTTCTGGGGGAGGTGGGTGAGGGGGGTTAATTGACATTCCTGGGGTGCAGCCAGGTTTCCATAGTGTCCTTGGGTTTTCAGTCCGATCAAATCAGATCCACCACTCGCTCCTCCCCAGCTTTGAGCTTTACGTTTCTTCTTTACCAAGCCCACATCAGAGCACTGACAGCAATCGTTATTGTCTTTGTGCCACATGAGATCTTTATCCTGTCAGTTGGTGACTTCATCATTTACAGTATAATGTCAAAGTTTATTGTAACTTAAGGAGAAAAGTTTATGTTATTAGTCTTTCTCAGTTGGTGCCAAAAGAAGCGTGCCAGAATCTTACTCTAACTATGGTATTAGAAATTACCAGCAGCATTTGTTTTAAGGAGCAGTGCTTTTATGTTGTCACTTGTATCTGAAGTGAGCTTTTAATTAATCCACAGACCTCTCAGGATTCTTTTATACTCAGTGAGTCCTGATACTGAAGCAGAATATTTGGAGATAAAATCATCTGAAATATGAGACACTCTGAGTCCAGATCCTGCCTCATTATTTGAGCACAGGATGTCCTCCACTTCCTCATTATAAGTAAAACGTAAAGTATACTTTATCAAAATGTGTAGTTTGTAATGTTGCTACTCTGCAGAGTTGAGTTCTTCCATTTTAAAAATAATTTTCGACATAACCACTGCGGTAACCACAGCGTACATTTTATGACATAGTTACTGGACCACTAAAACAACATGCCATATTTGAATGCATGCCAGTCCTTGGCTGAAATATTGATTCCTCTCTCTGAGACTTTATTACTCCCTAGGTGGATTCTCTCTCTGCTGGATTCTTCCTCTTTAAACTTATAAGGATTCATAGCCATGAAATTGCTGATTGCGGTTGAAGTCTCATTTGTACAACAGAGGAAGAGCTGTATACTTTTTATTTGGCCGCAGCATTCACAAACGCCCTGGCTGGGGCAAGAATTGAAAGCATAAATCTCACAGTTGGAAGGTAGAAGAAGACCTTACAGAGGGGCAGAGAACAGAAACAGAGGGACAGACGGGAGGATGGAGTTGATGTTGAGCCGGACGCAGCTCTGGTCGAGTAAATAGGTAATAGGAATTTAATCTGATCTATTGAACTGACAAATAATCCCAGAAGGGAAATGAGGCAAGGCTGGCCAAAGGCCTTCTCCCACCCGATTTCTGTTACCTCTCTGTCTCTCTCCCTTTCTGTGTCTCTGTATCTCTTTCTCTGTCCCTTTTCAATTATTCATACCATGGTTTCGACACATGCCTGCAGTAAGCCTCCAGATATTCTGTCAACCGACACCACCCCCGGTTTGTCTGGCTACTCTCTCAATATCCTCCCCCATATTCCTCTATCTGGTTCCCCGTCGCAAACCCGCCAGCTCTCCTTGAGAATACACGCAGCGAGATGAGGGTAAACAACAAGAGCAGGTTAAATATTTATCCTGCACTCAAACATTCCCATCCAAACTATGTATTTAAACCTCAATTTAATATTTGTCATCACGTTGCCACATCAACTTTTCGCGTTCATTTGCTGCCTCTCCTGCTAAATTCTAATTAATAATGTTGGCTCAAAGAAAAGCCGGTAAGGTCGCTGGTGTGTTCGCTGCACCCAGAAATTACCACAGAGGCTGGCACCTGTTTATCCCTCCATCCATTTCTCTGCCAGCAGATAAGTGGAGCAATGCTCTCCCCAACTCCCTGGAGACTGCACTAATGCCCAGGCCTGATTTGGTTGTACTGGGGAGTGAGCCAGAGAGTGATGGACACACATACAAATGCACAGCCACAAACACACACACACTGCCACCTGCTTAAGTTGGATGGTCCTCTCATTAAATCGGCTGGGCAGAGTGGACATTGAGTGGACAGGCCGGCTGCACTCTGGCCCTGATCACACTGTTTGAGGACAGGAAGACAGATACCTTAGAGCAAAGGATGAGCCAAATATTTGTCAAAACTTCCTATTTTCAGCCGTTTTTTGTTGTTGTTTACCTTTGCAACGGGGATTTCAAAAACAGTACCTCGCAGATAGTGGAAAAGGAAGACAATGTCACCTGAAATAGTCGACCCAGTGGTACGCTCATACTATCATGCTCCATCTGGTCAGCCGGACAAAAGAAAGGCTAAATACCAACAACATACGGCTACTATTGCTGTAGTGTATGGATCTATTTTGCTCAGTATAGCAACACCTTTCCCTGTTTTTACCAGGCGCAGTAATGTGAAATTCTTCCTGTCTATACCTGTAATTCAAAAAGTAAACGGCAGTGCCAGTAAAACACACAGCAGTGGGATGTTTACATACTGCAGCTCTCTGTCTGACCTGTCAGGTCCAGCATTGTTACTTGCCCCTCAACCTTTTTTTTGGACCTTGTAGACATTTAAAAAATTCCACTTGCTAAACTCAACAACTGAGGAGTCTAAATCCGATCACGTAAAGCTAAAAAAAAAAGCATTATGCTATACATCAAACTGGCACATCCAAGAACTTTCACTGGAAACACGTCCTCGCCCCTTTTTGGGGTTTGGTGACACTTTAATGTAAAGTAGCGGTACAAAACCAAACTGTTAGAAAACTACCCAGGTTAATAGATTACCCAGAGAAACTGTCAAAAAAAATGTATGTCCACACTGTCTGCTGCACAACACGTGTTTTTCGGGGGTTACTTATACTTTCATACCACTGAAGATGACATCTAAAGTCTGGAAGCAGCTGGTTGACGGACAGTTTTTGGTTAAACTTATTCTGCTTGCTCCAGATGTGTGTGCTGGATTCGAGCAGCCCTTACCATTATCATAATTTTGTTATATTTTTTAAAATGTTTTTGACACAACATAAACATTATTTATAAAAAAAAAAAAACTAAATTAGACCAAAATATGTCAACGATTACATAGCAAACATGAGTGAAGCCTAACCAGCTGAAATAAAAAATCTCCTGTGTTTGGTCCTCAACTGTTATTCCAGAGCTCCTCCTGATCAAGGTCTCAGAAAATCTAATACAAAATGTTTAACTTTTTTCCAAGGCCATTACATTGGTTATTAGAAAATGAAAATCTCCAGATTTCTCCAGCCTCTCTTAAATATCCTTAGATTTCTGCTTTTGAAGATGATGAAGCTACTAATATCGACATTGGCACCATGTTGGCTCTCATCTCAGATGATGAGCCGGTCTCCTGCAGCCCCACCAGCTGACGTTCAGAGTTGGCCTTTGATGACCCCAATGCTCCTTAAACTCGCGAGGCTTCCTGACACCCTGATTTACCCCTCTGCTGCAGTGCTTAATGAGATCACATGTTCACTCATATGAGGCCTAGTGGCTGTTTTCTTAAACAGTTGTACTGGCAACATTTTCTGTCTACCATTGATCATGTATTGCAATTACACGGAGTTCCTCAGAGATTCATTCAGGGATCTGTACTCATGTAGTCATACTTAATATGAATACTTTTAGGTCACATCATTCCGTTTTGTTCTGCTGTACTTGTGCACCAGATGTACTGAAAGAAACTGTATAATGTTAAGCTTACTTAACATTGGGGGCGGCAGTAGCTGAGTACGGCTGACAAAGAGGCAGACTACACTTTGTACTTGTCTTTCAGGCAAACCAGTGCTGCAAAAGCCACAGTAGGTTGATGTGAATGAGAGAGGTTTTCTCAGTGCCATTTTTGAGCATGTAGCTTCGGTAGATTTCATTAGAAAAACTTAACTCACCTTTTTTTTTTTTTTTCAAACGGCAACCAACAGTGATTTCACCCATCGGTTAGTGAACTGCTGTTCTGAAGCCTCAAGTTTGGATTTTTGGCCTTTGCCATCTTGCCTTTTTAGAGCCAGAAGTGACCATATTTGGACGAGCTGGGTAGGAGCGAGTGGTGGATCTAACTCGATTTGATTGGGAACCCGAAGACACCACACCACGCCCACCTACAGTGGAAACCTGACTGGTCCACAGGCCTGTCAATCAAACAGACACACCCCTAAACATACATCCTTTTGAGGCCAAATATCTAATGATTTTCAGATTGACCACCAGAAAACTAATGAGAAGAAGTGACTTTAGCGAATGACACCCTTATGACTAATGAAAATATTCATTTTATTTGAATTTCACCAGAGACCTTGAATGGGAGTCCACTGGTGCCTTTTTGGAGCCAACCCCTAGTGGTCCTCAGTGGTATTGCAGGTTAGGATACTGCCGCGTCAGCCTTACTTTTCAGACATTGAAGCCACATCCACTTTTATATAGTCTATGATCTCGTCACAAGTGATTGAGCTTCGTGTATAAAATCAGTGAAGTGCCCCTTTAAAGCTAAAAATTGATGAAGCCTTTTTTATTGAAAAAGTTGGACCAGCCACCCACATAATGTCAGATTCTCTGACCACATTTAAAACTTATTTTCATGGAGAGGGAACTGTTTACTCTTTGACTATCTCTGCTTTGTTCTTTTGTTCTCTTGTTGTATTTTGTTTTTCCTCCCTATCATGAGTCAGACAAAAAGAGACAGTTATACATAAATATCCCGTGATACACCAACCATCTCATTCTGAATCCTCTGGCTGGGCCTCTGCCTCCTGCATCAAATTCAGCCTTTGATATCAGCCAGCAAAAAGCGGGGCAACAGCAATGAAGCTGTCATGCTGTTTTATCCAAACAGACTCTTCTGCCCCAAACGCTGTCTGCCTTTAAAGCCCCTGTAATCCAACCCTAGAATTTGCCAACTTCCCAGACTAGCAGAATCATATCACCTCCACTCTGTCTTTCTCCACCCACCCTTGTTTTTATCACCTTTCCCTCATAACTCGTTCTCTTCCATGTTTTAGAGCATTTCTTTATCCCCTTCATCTTGTCTCACTCTTCAGACTTTCTTACTGTCTCCCTCCCTCTCCCTTCACTTCCCTCACCCTTCCGCTGCCATGACCTCTTGCCAAGGCCCCAGGGACTCACTCAGTTGTTGTGATGGCAGAGGATTGTGGGATCCCAGCTGCAGTTTTAATGATTTTGCCCCCAGGCCCAGATCAGCCAAAGAAAATACAGTTACCATTTTTCAACAGAATGAGAACTCTCACCCCTGCAACGCCTCTGCGAAATACTTGCGTGAATTTGCATGCGTTCACAAACATTTAAACTTGATTTACTAAAGGATCACGTCTCCATTCTGTGTGCTGTTTTTGAAAACACGCATTAAAATGGACTTTTGTATATGTTTTTGTAGCTACAAGCAAGACGGCTGGTGAGTCTGTGTGGGAGCAGTGTGAAGATGGAAGCTCATTCTAACTGAATATTTTCCTCCCTCTAATCTGCACGCTTCTCTATCCACCTTCTGCCCCTCTCCCCTACTCTCCCTCACTCTCGGCGGCTAAGTTTGACAGCAGAACTGCAGCACGTCCTGCAAACACATTGCAATTAGCATCATGCGCTTCAGTGCATTCCAAACTGCTTGCTGATGAAGTTCAATCAATTCGCTTTAATTATAACTTTTCTGAGAAACCCTCTAATCTCTCCAAAAGTTTGATCTCTCAGGGTTTTTTCAGTAACAAGTTGTGGCAGGTAGTTTAAAAAGTAGCCGTTTGGAAAGAGCCTGTGTGTGTGTGTGTGTGTGTGTGTGTGTGTGTGTGTGTGTGTGTGTGTGTGTGTGTGTGTGTGTGTGTGTGTGTGTGTGTGTTTGTGTGTGTGTGTGTTTCTATCCAACCTGACTCCCCCCATCTCTCTTTCTCTCTCTCTCCCTCCAGACATTGATGACTGCCAGTCGAATCCATGCCAGAATGGAGGAACCTGCATTGATGAGATCAACTCCTTTGTCTGTCTTTGTCTGCCCAGCTACGGTGGAGCTACTTGTGAAAAAGGTAACAACATGAAAGAAAACACTGCTTTCTAATCTCACTCTTACTTCATTTTAGTCAAAGGGGTATGGGTTTGGTGGTGGCAGAGAACAGAGATGGTGAAAGAAGAGGATAGGGAGAGGTAGATTGATGCAGGACCTGAAAATAATTGAGAGTATAAAAAGGAGATCACAAAATGAATTAAAAAGGAAGACAAGATGGTGAAGGAACAAGTAGGATGAGACAAAGAAGGTGGGGAAGTGAGGTGACAGGAGGGTGGAGAAAAGATTAGGGGAGAAAGATGGGTGTGATGACTGTGAGGATGTGGCACAAGAGAATAGGAAGATGCTTGGAGAGCAGGATGTGGAGACGGGGGTGGAGAAAACAAGGACATTTCGGAAGATGACGTTAATGAGGATGTGTAAATGAAGATGGAAGAGGCAGAGAAAAGGAGGCAGGGGGTGAGAATGTGGATGTAGACAAAGAGGTGGAGGAGGAGGGAGAGGGAAGCCCTGTGGAATAATGTATTGGGTTTATACAGAACACCTGCGTCCAGCTGGTTTCGTCTCTCATTACGGGAATTCCCATGTGAGAAGGGGGTCGCATGTCTCTGCGAAACAACGCTGAGGAAAACCCATTGCTGCTGCACTGTATACATTCTGGCTCCGCTTGAACTGGTTTGCACCCTAATTTTATGTCCCCATCCAGACAATATTTACTAGGTTTCCCTGAGTACTGTAAGAACCTGCTGATCACTAAAAAAAATAAGGTGTTGTGACATTTACGATTGGGGAAATACATTAACCTTTTAAAAACACACATCATTTTTAGGCCTCTGCTCGAAAATTGCGTACCCATAATAAAAAAAGAGTATATCTCTGCAACCACAATAATAAATGGAACACTTGTGAGATTTGTTCAGATGTGTAAATATCAGAATGTATGTCCATATTTTAATAATAGTTTTGCTAAATCTTCTCTGGCCCCCAGGGTTTGAAGGGTTAAGTAGCATCAACTGAACATAAAAATAGAGAAGTAGATATGAAGTTCTTATCATCTGCCAGATTAAGTAAAAGCAATAGATAGCTATATGATAAACATAAAAGATGAATTAATTTCCTTTTGTGTGTAAGAAAGATGCTTCTCTAATACAAATAAACATTCCATGAATCTCCTTACAAATCACAGATAAATTACCACCCTTACAAGTCCAGAATTTGACTGAGAATAATCAAATTTCTAAATTGTCTCTAGTATCAAAGTGATCCAGTGATTGTTTTCAGTTCGTATGTCCATGAAACATTGCAAACAAGCATTACTAATCGCTATTTCGGTTTACTTTTGGTGTTAATTTGCCCAAAAAAAGTATTGCCAAAGAAAGAAGGGTGTACAATTGTTTCAGTTTTGCCTGAGGATGTCCCACAGTGTCAGAGTTTGAAAACCTCTGATATAAAGCTCCAGGAATGTGATGGGAATGAATAAAAGTCGAGTTCACTTTCTCGCTAACATTCCGATGACTGAATTATGCAAAATACACATCTCCTAAAACATGAGGTTTAAAATAGCACAATTAAAATGTAAGAAAGCAAACCAGGGAGGACAGCTGTTGAGAAGAGTGAGGTTTTATGAGAAGAGTGACATTTTTGGGAGATAAGTGAGGAAACAGGGAACAGGAGGAGAGATGGTTACATATTTAAAATATGATAAATTAAGTACAACTGAGCCAAGTTCTGCTGATCCAGCTTGACCTTTGACCTCATCTCTCGGAGGTCTTTTCTTATATACGTTTTTTCACTGCTCTAGTCAAGGTCTGATCTGGATCTCTGAGGGCAGAGCAATCGATACAGAGTGAAGAGAATGAAACACAGTAAAGCAGGAAACTATAATTGCTGTTGAAACTACAGTTGTTTTTGCACTCTAACAGGGGAAAAAAAAGAAATGTTTGGAACAAAAAAACAAAACTTCAAATTAACTTTGATCTTCACAGTGTGTGCAGACTTGTTCACTGAACTATAGTTTGACACACCAGTCCTCACTGCTTTCACCCCGACCTTGTTTGGTTCAGACCTTTGGACTTTTTTTGTTTGGTCCAGACCAAAGTAGGAGGTGTTAAAAGTGCTGTGGGCCACGGTCTGGACCAAAGGACCAAAACTTGGCCCAACCAAAATTGGTGGTCTCGATCTTGGATCAAACTGAATCACAGGTCAGTCCCTTTGCATTGTGAAAACCCTTTTTGGATGGTTCAGACTTTTGTACTGGTTACATGATGTTAAATCAGATTATCATCACCCTTTAAACAATAGAAGAATAAAAAGAACGCAAATAGAAGTTAAAAAAAGAACAGCGGTAGCACATGAGGAGAGGAGGAATATCTAAATGTAATTTGGTGCGACAAAGAAATCAGAAGTAACTCCACTTTACATCGTGGAGTTCTTTGCCTCTCCCTCGTCCATTAATTGTGTATAGCGCGACACCTTGTTGGCTCTTATCCTTTACTTATCGGTCATAGTTGTAAGTACCACTCACCTTACTGCTCTCTCCAACAACAGAGTTGCCAAGGCTTGCAGTCTTCTAGTCTTTTGAACAATGAGAGTGTTCAATTGGAAAATTCTAAATAGTCTCAAGTACTGTACTTGAAATCTGATGCTCCTGGTAAAACAAGTATTGTGGCAAAGAAATGCATCTGTTCACTCATTTTTATTTTTCTCCATTCGAATGGAAAAAGGCTTCCATCCAAATTGACAACATGCTAACTTCAGATTCCAACGGACTACAAACCGCTCAATGCCAAATATAGGGAGATGTAGCCCTCATACGTACAGTATGTCATGCAAAGTTCTTCAGTGCGCTTGCAGTGTGAAACCAAAACTAACTGGATCAAAAGTGTATAATGTAACAAATACATGAAACATTCAGACCTTGGTCCAAACTTTCAGGTGTAAACAGCCCTTAAACTGTCACATTTCTGTCGACCCATGGATAAGCTTTCCCCTCTCTCATCCAGTTCACTGCTTTTCTTCACATCTTTGTGCTAAACACAGTTTCAAACAAGGGGTAAGGACCCCATCAAGATAATAAGATTGATGTTCACCTTCTAGACTTGTCTATAGTCCTGTGTCTCTTCTGTTGAAGTACCGCAGAATTCACTCTGATTTAAAGGCTCACTATTAAACAGGCCCTCCAGTGATTTTTATATATTGTATTAAGATTAGTCGATCCGTCTCAGGGAACTCTTCTCAGCCTGTAAAACCAGCTGTAGACTGTCTGTAGTGACTTGGGAGGAGCTTTGCCAAGTCCAACGATTAAACTTTATTTAATTTCACAGACACATGAATGAGTTTGAAAGATGACATGTGTCATGCTACTGAGTTGCATTATGGGAAATAGGACTAAAAATTAACGCTTTGTGGCCTTTGCTCATTCAGTTTTGTCTGGTTTTTTTTTTTTATATGCATCTTTTAAAAGTCCTGCAGCTCCATGGAATAGCAACACTAAATTGCTCAGGTTCCATTTTCATTTTACTGCCCTCCAGATTGTCATCATCTCTTAGTTGCTCTTTTTGAGTTTTCACCAGAGCAAATGTTACTTTGGTAACGGCTTCCTGTAATTTCCCTGTGGTCATGATTGTGTCTTAAAAATGCACTCTCCTCCTGTGGTGCAGATCATGTATAAGCAAACAGAAGAGAAACATTCACGAGTTATAGTTTAAAGAGCACATAAAATGTACTCCTTATTGAAGTGTGAGATGTAGAAACACTTGTCTCACAAATTAGCCTTCAGTATTGCATGTGCACAGCATAAAGTCCCTTTCCTCTTTCCCAAACACACACACACACACACACACACACACACACACACACACACACACACACACACACATCACCTGAGGGTACCCTTTCATTTGACATGCACTGGAGCTGTGCATACGTTTCCTCCCCTGTTGCGTTGCTACCTTCATGGCTGATTGGGAGCAGCAGGGCCAATCGTGTAAATCTAAAGTCTCTGTTTTCTTGTCGCTTTTATCTCTCGCCGCTCTGCACTTGCAGAAATATGGGATTCAGCTGTGAAAAGTACAATTCACAACAGGCATCGCTCTTCCATGTCAGCATGATCTCCGTCTGATACCCAGAGGGAGGCCTGAACTGTGACCCCAACGCAAGACATAAACTCATTTGTTCTGCTGAAGCTTCCATCCGTGGTCCATGTCATCCTACTGGTCCCTGTCTAACTGAAGTGTTTGTGAAAACTAGTTTTTGCCGTCTCATCTATCGTGTGTACTTGAGTGTGAATGCTTGTACATGTTGAGGTCTCTGCGTTGTGAGCTCACAGCCTTGGGTGCAGGGTAGATCCGGTCTGCTGCAGGCTCCCTCTGGCCGGTTACCATGGTGATCCCATCTTAGAGTCGATAATAGTAAATTGACAGAGCTGAAGTCCTCCAGTGAATATATTGAGAGAGACAAGCAAATGGCCTGTAACTCTGCAATTTTTACCATTATATTTACATGTCAATTTAAAAAAAAAAAAAACATTTTAACCAAATTTTACAATTCTGTAACACACCATGGAACTCCAGAGGTTTTAGAGATTGTTGATCATCTTTGGTCATTAGTGAAGTATTCAGCAGTGTTTGTAATTTAATTGTGTAAGTATTCATCCTCATGCAGGTTTTTTTGTTGTTATCAGTAATGAATAAGCGGTTGTAATTAGACTAACAAAGACACCAGTCAGTTGCTTCACTCCTGTCTCACCCCTGAAACTGATTGTTGAGTCTGTCCTGCTGTTTTTTTTTTGGCTTGCCGCCTAATCAGTGGAGGCAGAAACCAAATCTTCCTCGGCTTGACTGAACTGAAAAGTGGCGTGAAAAGCATTAGCGCTCATCAGCATCTTTCCTCCAGTCTGCCTTTTCATCCATCGTTCACTCCAAGATTCTTCCCCCTCCGACTTTCTAGGGAGAAAAACGACAAAAATGTGTGCGGCTGAGAGTGCAGATTTGTTACTTTGCGATTCCACGACTGTCGAAACCTGTTTCATGTTTCCTTCTTCTGTTTTTTTTCCTCTTTTCTTTTCCGTCCCTACCTTTCTGCTGTCACTCCCTGCACTTCTTGCATCTTTTTGTGCCTCTCATCTCTGATGCACCACAGGAGGCTTTGTTACGCTCTGTGAGTGCGTGCGTGTGTGTGTGTGTGCGTGTGTGTGTGTGTGTGTGTGTGTGTGTGTGTGTGTGTGTGTGTGTGTGTGTGTGTGTGTGTGTGTGTGTGTGTGTGTGAGTGCGTGCGTGCGTGCGTGCGTGCGTGCGTGCGTGCGTGCGTGCGTGCGTGTGTGTGTGTGTGTCGCTATATGAGTGCGTCTGTGTCAGTGTGTCTATTTGGGCTGCATCTCCTGTTTTGCAGGGACTGTGTTCGTGTGTGTCTGTGTGTGGCTTTTTAACGTTTCATGGTACTGTAAAGTCAGAGCTCTTTCAGCTAAAAAACCTTCACTTCACTTCACATTCATGTATTTCTGCTTCTGATGATCCATGTTTTAGCCTCCTAAACCTTTACTATAACCTTTAAGTCGTGACGTAAGGAGAAGATTTTTGTTTCATTCTCTTTGGCGGCACCCATGACGATAAGCACTAATTACAGCTGTGTTTTTGGACAAAGATCCAAATAGTGTTGCCTATGTGAAGGTCAGTCACCTCTTTTTTCTTTTTTCTTTAGCTCTGCTTTCCCTATCTGAGTGACAGAAAATGTCTCACAAACTGACCGCCGCTTCTGATTTTTCCCAGGAATGTCGCCACACACAGATTTTTCTCATGAATATCTTTGCAACTTTTATTTAAATCCTCAAACAGCCTTTGGAGTTTAATGAGAACCACAATAAAAGTGTCTCATCAAAAAGCTCATCACTTTCCAGCTTTAAAACTTTCATAAGTCCCCACAGAGAAAGAATCACAAAAGCACTCATGAATTCACAATCCTCTCTTCTGTTTCTTTTCCTTACTGGTGGGACACTGACACATTATTACCAACAAACAAACTCACTCTACCTACCCTTGTACCCTTTCATATATCAAATACTTTTTCTCCTCTCTGTTTATTCAAGAGCAGCTTAGAAGGCAGCTGAACACTCCACTGCAGGCAACGACATCTCAATAAGGCGCAATGACTCTTGAGTCTTAATGAAATTATAATCTAATACAGAGGTAATAGGTTCTTACTCTCTCTCCCTGTTTCCTAACAGAACAAATAATCCACAAATGGGAAACAAAAAGCTTGCGTTAAAAGGATTGTGTTGCTAATTAATCCCAAGGTGTCGAACTGCTGCTCAGTTATCTTTGAGGAATGCGTTTGCTGCCACTGTAAACTCGCACACAAAGCAATTCAGGGGAAGATCACATTTCATACATCTTCTCTGACACCCTTCCCTGGATAGACGTGCTTCATTCACTAGTGGGCTGCAGAGCTGTTACTGGAAAGTATGACTGGTGACTGCTGGTTGAGCACCAAACCATTATACACCACAGCTATCCATTAAAATCCAATATCAATGCAGTATAAGTAAAATTGTTCCAGGCAGGATGACTCAACTTTTCCCCTGGCATGCACCTTTTCAAATACACATACGACATATGTGTGCACAGATACACTGTACTAAGTTGCTTTTGACAGGAAAATAAAAACTTGACAGCAACAGAGGACGACGGGTGAATCTGGGGCAGACAGATACGAAGACTTTAGAGCATGTCAATGCCAACAGCAACACCAGTAGTGCAGATTGGAAGCAGGCAGCAAACGATGTCGTGTAGCCTACACACTGAAACTAATGAGGAGCAGAGCAGACTCAGTGCTTCAGAAAGCACCAGATGTAGTCACTCTGTCACTGTGCCCCTTTTTATCACTCTTTCCCTCTTACTCATTCCCCATTATATTTTACTTTTTCTTGAACACATGCATGTTCCTGTGTTTACAGTGGAGGTAATTTAGCTGTCATTTTGGAGGAAATGATATGTACAGTAAACTGCTTATTACAGAAATTGGGGGTATTTTGGAAGTGGTAATCCCTGCTGATGTCATCCACTGGCTGCCGTTATGAATCCTTGAGTCTGGCATTTTGGCTGTCACCATTTGGGTTTATTTTGGAGCCAGATGTGACCATATTTGAACAATCTGGGGAGAAGTGAGAGGTGGATCTAACTGAGAATCAGAGGACAATATACCTATACATGAAATCTAACTGGACCCCAGGCATGTCAATCACAGCTGTCCCACCCCAAACATACATCTCTGATGACTAATATCCAATTCATTATAGAGATTTTTCAGAAGAACCACCAGAGCACATCAGAATACAGAATTTAGCAAATTACGCCATACTTCCTTGTAATTTGTTTTTATTGAGGTTGTTTTTTATGAGAGAAGTGGTCTCTTTTTGAATGGGAGTCTGTTGGAAGGCACTTCCACATTGGCTTGGCATTTTTCAGACACAGAGGCTACATTAAGTTTCATGTACACTTTGTGGAAATATGGAGTTCTCTCCCTCCGTTACTTCAGAAGAGCTTGCTAATCCTGAAACCTATGTCCCCGTTCTGTACTTCATTATTTCGATTCAATGCCCACATTTGCTGGTGCATGACAGAGTCAGTCACAATTGCAATCACAAAAAAAAGTTTTAGTTGACTCATCTTAGCTATTATTTATTTGCCATGAACAATATGTTTACAAAAACAATATTTTTTCCATAACTTCAAAGGAGATATCCATGCAGCTCCAGAAAGCTGTACGAGATCTTTGTTGGGGCTGAACTGTAAATAAGTTTACAAACCTTGGGATGTGGAGTTAGAAATAAGTGAGCTTGCTGGACCTCTGTAGCTCGCTCCATATTCTCTGCTTGAGACCAACAGTTTGTGGCTATATTAGCCACCATCAGAATAACACACTTGAATCTGCCACTGAGTCCTCAGCAGTATGTTGCATTGTGCGCAATGCAAGCGCAAGATTTTGAAAGGGACACAAAAATGCATGGAATCAAAAAGGCAGTATCTCAGCTTTTGAAGTGCTGGGATATTCTTTTGAGCATGTGGTATTTTCTAATTGTGTAGAAAATGAGAGTGTTGGAAATGAAAACAGGCAGGGGTTTTTTCCATATTGACTTGCATGTCTGGTAAGAGGGATTTGACCCAAAAAGTTTGAAGACTTAATTTTGAGTATTTCTGCATTTTTAGATATAGACATACTGTAGTACTGTGTGATCTGCCCTTTTTATGTTCTGTTACGTGAAACACACATGAAGGTGTATTTTCTTCATTGCTTCTAGGAAAAAGGCGAGATGTCATTCCAAGTGAGCACTTTGGCTACATTTGTGCTTCACAAGTTCTGGTTTGCTGTTTCATGTGTGCCCTCTTCCTGTTTGTTTTTTTCCTTTTTTCTCAGAGTAGTTTTATGACTCAGCATCCCTCTCAGGGTTGAAGGAAAGGCTGAGGAGGAAGGCGTTTGAGTTCACAAATGCGTCTCTGCTCTGTCCTGACTACGCTGCCACTGTCTAAACTGGCAACTCAGCATAAAGCTTGGCTCAAAATAAAATTGCATGTGTCCTGCGGGTCTTTCACAGGCTAGTAATGTTAATGAGATTCATAGATTCAGATAACATGTAGACAGGGACATGTGCCAAGACTTAAAAGAGAGGGAGACAGAGCTTCTGGGTTTAACTCGCCCACAGAGGCCAAGAAGAACATTCACAGACAGAGACTCAGGGTGCACACACACACAAACTCAGAGAACACACCTGAATATCCCTAAAGTTTTTCCTCAGCTATTCAAATAAGATAACAGCACGGCATCGCTCTAACTCCATACGCTATTGTGCTCACCACTCGCCAATTCTCTCTCCAAACAGAAAAGGCCGGAGAGATGAGGGGTAAATTATTCGCACTCAAGGGGCTCAATCGGACAATGTTCCCGAAGCAACTGTCACTCTTTTATCTAACTGGAAAAAAGTTCAGGCAGAAGGGAAAGAAACTGTTAAGAAAAAAGAGAGGAAGCTTTAGTGCAGGTGTTATAACAGACGAAGAAACGAGAGAAAGAGCTGGAGGGAAGGGAGAGAGTCTGTGTTCCTCTGCTTGTGTGTTAATGAACATTTCTGATAGAAAGGAGTAAAAATGTACTTTGAGCTCTGCTAGAGTTTTAGTCTGCTTCTGGTTTTTTTTTGTCTTTCTAATATTTCCCAAGAAAATTGTTCACAGACAGCAACGTTCTGTAGCCTGGCTGCTACTATCGTGCTCTCTTTTCTTTCATTTGTTCATTTCTGCCACAGAAACTTTTCCAGCAACCTTTCCAGGAACTTATCCTGTCTATAGACCCCAGTTATCTAGTTCCAGATGTGTTGTGGTATTACTTTCTAGTGAACAGAAACTGCAAGAAAGACTTTATAAGCTACTTGTTTTAATTATATTTTGTATTACATGAGATAAACAAGCAGAAAAAAACTAAGCAGATCATTGTTTTTATGAAGCAGTATGACTAATCTTTCTGCCATTTTCAGTTTTACTACCCTTCCAGAAAAAACACATGAATTTCACATGCACAAAAACTCTCACGATCACATGTGAAACATCTATTTTGCCCATGGGAAACATTGATATTGGAATATTTCCATGGTGTATTGTGTGAAGCCTATGTTGAGTTCCCATGTGAAAACTTGTCCACATATTCTCTCTATGTTATCATATGTGGTAAACGTGTCATACACGTGATCACATGTGTCCCATGTGAAAAACATGGGAAACTCGTGTTTTTTTTTTGTAAGGTTATCCACATGGGCAGGTCCCTTTTCCAACTTTTATTCAAACATCAGACACTCCCACATTGTCCTCCTGTTTTGTGTGCACTAATAACTAATATGTGGCATTTTAGTCCTTGGATTCATTTTCTAATCTTTGTGGTTTATCAGATGTGGTTTAAACACAAACACAAATGTGCTAACCTAATTACATTATTAGTAGTTGATCCTCATAAACTTTATAAACCACTAAGTGGACTTTTTGGCCACTTGGTGGTGGTTAGCAAATAGTCAGCAAACAGATGTCTATTTACACATCAGGCAGACATGGATCAACATTAGAAATGGACCAGATTTTGTGTTTTGGGCCAATTGAGTTCTACACATTTTGTTAAAAATTCACATTACTTTAGGGATCTCATCTGGCTCACCATTTACTCTGAAGGAAATATCTCTTTATCTCTTTAGCATCTGATTGGTCCAATATGTTAACCAGCAAGTCACTTCCTTTGTCCATCTGAGCAGATAGCATGCTCTGGGTTTACACATGTTGTTGTTGTTGTCTGTAAAGAGCTGCCGACTGCTGCAGCGGGAAACACTGCTGATAAGACTGGTCAGAGTCAACTAAAAGAGTGAAGGTGCAGACTGTGAAATCCAAACAAGAGAAAAGAGAAACTGCAGTCGGGTGATAATTCTCCATGTTGCAAGAAACCCCTACCGATACCCCCAAAATATAGCCATTTGATCTCTTATTGATATGAAATTGATTGATTATTGATTGTGGTAGTTTTAAAGGTCCCATTTTACATTTCCGGGTGTTTTATTTACAGTCTTGATATCCTTTTTGTGGTTTAACACGAAAAACCATCTGTATATTGTTTAACATCTCTCTTCAGCTTCTCTCTGGACTTCTTCCAATAACAGGCTGTTTTGTGTCTGTGTCTTCAAGGCGTATTAATATCAGTGACCCTCTCTTCTGTTTGGTTGATAGTTTTGTCTCAGTGACACTCGCACAGGCCAACCACAACTTTGTATCAGTCTTGTAGCTTGCGAGCTCTGTAACAAAAGGACCACTCTGTTTTATTCTGCATAAAAGCTTGGACAGTGGGCCATGCTGAGGACAGATATAGCATCAGCAGTTTGTGACATCACAAAAAAAAAGTGTCCTAACGGTACAGTTGCTGGATTCAATGTCCATGCATTTCTCTGTGGACTGATCGTTTTGACACTTTGTCGATATTTATTTAGCACCTAGAACTGCTTTATAATTTAAATTTTAAAAAAAGAAAAAAAAAATTAAAAAAAAAGAAAGATCTGAATATATACAGTAGGGGACCTTTAAAAAAATAAATTTATATTTTTCACCAACAATCTGTCTGGAGATGAGGAGGGCACACCAGCTGCACTCACTTACTTGTGCCTTACATTAGCTGTAAACTGTTAAGACCATTACCTGCCCACTCATCTCTGCATAGATGCAAACAATGGACAAGCACCAATATGTTATTGTCTGTGCTGTTCTCTCCTTATGCTAATTACATAGCATCCCCACTCATCTAAACTGAACCAGCTGTGTTGCTGTGTGAATTTTTGCCTATTTACTGTAAAAGGCCTGCGCTGCCCTCACTTTTACCTCGGCCTCCTCCATCAGCATCAATCTGCAATGACACATCTATGGGATAATTATGCAGAGCGAGTGTTCAGACAGGCATCAGTCATTCATGTTGCGTTCTGTAGCTGTTTTACTGTAACATCCATTACTCCTAATTGTAAGAATCACACTATTAGAATGTTCCATTAATCAACACTGCACTCGTAATAACCATTATTAATTCCTCTGCCGTTTGCACATTCTTGTCACATTCTCACCTTTTGACGCCGGCTATCAGCAGATTCTCCCTCTCGCTCTCTGCTCTCAGTCACTTCTTCACTCTCTCTGGACTGCTGTCATCTGGCCTCTTGCAAATGGCACACTGAGCTGTCAGCCTTCAAAGAGGCACACAGGGAGGAAGTTAAATGGCAGCGCACACACATACACACTCACACACACACACACACACACACACACACACACACACACACACACATACACACACAGATGCACGCAAATGCAAACACATGCCGTTTCATCATTCAGGGGATCTGAAGGAGCCGAGCAGCAGAAATATCACTCGGTGATGTGGATAAACGACCCAATCAGTCAACTGGATGTGTATGGCCTTTTATTTCCTAACTGCCGTTCACTAAAAGTCTGTGGGAATATTAATCGCTGAAATGTACCCCCCACCTCTTCCTCCATCTGACAGAGGGAAAACGGGGGAAAAGAAGATGACTTGAATAATGTCTAAATATTTGAAGAGGTTGATGTGATGTCGGGCTTTGAGACTCACTGTCAGCGAGTGGGAGAAGAAATCAGCAGAGAATAGGTTGAAGATCTGAGGGAGAGAAAACATGCCTGTTTATTTTTGATCTCTCCTTTTTCTTTTCTCTCTCTTCTTTCCTCGGTCTTGCTCTCTGCTTTTCTGATTCTTTCACTTTCTTTTTCTGTCTCACTTTTCTCTGTCCTCCCACTCTGTAGCTTATTGCTCAATTACTTCACTTTTTTGTGATACACCAAAGGTTGGTTTTGTATAAAGCCTATATAGGAATCACACCAGGTCTACATTTGTGTTTGTAGTTCACATGTCCTGTTTTAAAACCATTAAGGCTTTAATGGGACCAGCACTTGCCTTATACACACACAGACTCTGGGCTTAATGCCCATCTGGATCCCACAGCAGAGGATGTGTGACTCAATGAAGGCGTGTATGTTTAATTTATAGGTGTGTATATCTGTGTGAGTGTGAGTGTTTCTTCTCTATCTCTGTGACACCTACCCTGACTCTGTTGTCCCTGGTCCTGCAGATAACAACCCTTTCTCCACCTTCATGAGCCAAACTGGACCCTCTCCCAACTTTAAAACAATGCACCAGATGTCATGTGGGCAAACACTTTTAGCAGGTCCCAGGTCTGCTGATGAAGAGAATATGACAGCAGCAGTGGCTGATTTTAGTCCTAAAGACCAAAGATAACAGTGTGCTGGCTAATAATCTACAGAAGCATGCTGTGTAAGCTATGAGAAGTGTGGCTGCAAAATGCGGTACATCCCCTGTGAAACTAACGGAACTTTGAGTATTAAAGTCTCTCTACTGGCTTTGATAAAACCCCTTAAAACTAATCTTAAAATTACATATTCAGCCGTGTTTTTCTAAGAAAAAAAAATCCTTTAATACCTTAAACTGACTTAGATCTGTTCAGATCTATAAATATGCAGATATTTCCTGCCTCTATCTCAACCCGCTCCTCGCCTGCTGCTTGAGCTGCTCCACTCCTCAAGTTAGAGACAGGATTGGTTTTGTAGTTAGGTGACATATGAAATCCTGGCTGATTGAGACTGTCACTTCACACTACAGTTCCATAATGAAAATGCTCAGTCATGGTGTTGACTGATCGATATGTCTTTTAGTGCATAAAAAACATTTAAACAAATTTAAATCGAATTCACTGGAGGGGAGTCTTTACAGATCAGAGTAGAACAAACTTCTCCTTTCTCTTTACCTTTAATGGGATTTTGAAAACAAAAGGCTCAGTGTGGAATGACTCATTCATATTTTCTTTGAAGTCTTACCAGGTTCTTAAAGGTGTCTGACTTTGGTCCCACAAAGCCCGTGCTTGAATCATCATTGAGCAAGCAGATGCGAAAACAGAAAATAAGTCTCATAATCAAGTCTTAATATATTTTATCCAGGAAGTCCTTTTTTAGACACGAGTTGGTGGCACCAAAATATTGCATTGAAAATTGTAAGATGCAGAGACAGGATTTTACAACTCTGGAAAGTTACCACATCTGAAACAATTTAATCTTTTTGTTTACACGACCATACAAGCATTTGATTGATCAATATAGTACCTTGCTGGATAATGCTGGGTTCGCACTGCAGTTGAGCCAGGTTAAACTTTTGTTTTTGCTGGATGCCCCTGGGTTGTTTGGCCAGAGCCCGAGGGACAGAATGACCTCATTCAAAAGAATGAGAGGGCAGCGTTTTATTCACAGTTTTTTTGCTGCTACCTTTCACTTCTAATTCATTTTTTTTTTTTATTGATGTTATGAAGTTCTCTGTAGTGGTCCCTTTTTTTGTACACAATGTAACAAATGGAGTGCTGTAAATGCATTTGCTTTCCTCCTTCATCTCTTCATCCTTCCTCTTAGTGCATGTAGAAATTTCTGTTCTTGAGAATACATTTGACTCAGAGGAGCCCCGGAAACACTAAAGATATCAGATTTTTATTTTATTTTTTTCAAGGATTTCCATCAAGTTAAAAATATTTTTTGGTTGACTTGAGCATCTGTTAGAGTCAACTGAGTTTAAAGTTGTTTTTTGGTTTTTTTTAATTGTACTTGTCTCCAAGCAATGCTGAAGAGTTTGGATGAACCCTTCTTTGCTAAAATAGGAAACCTGAATTCTTTCTATGAAGTAATTCAACTCTTACTACCATAAAAGACAGGTACAGAACTAACATCCAAAATTACAAGTAGCTGCAAGTCCGTGCTATGCATTGTGAAAGGATCTCTACTCTAAAATGAGCAGAGCATACACAGAAGTTCTAATGCGATGTGAAACCCAGGCTCATTTGGCTCTGAAGCTGCGGGGCAGACCAGGGAGCCTCTGAGCTGCCCAGAGGAGGCTCAGACTGCTAAAATGGGTAACTGAGTTTCATATCATTAGTATGTTTCGAGGACTTCAGATTAATTCCCCCGACTACCTGGAGAAATCTGAGCAGGCAAAGTAATGAAACAATACTCCACATTTACATCATTTACATAATAATTGTGGGAGCAGCTTAGAGTAGCGCTCTGAGGCCATTACTTGATCAAAGGAGGACAGGAATCCAATCCACTAGTCCTGCTGATTATCTGACCTGAAGGTCAAGATATACTACCGGCACCAAAGTCTAGTGCTGGACCAACAAACAAAATAATTCTTTGGTGGCAATGAAATATCAGAGCCCCCCTATTTTTTATTTTGCATAAAATACAGGACAAATTATCAAATGCATGTTAGTGCAATATGCATCAGCTGAAGTTAAGTAGTTGTACTCGAGCTGCAGTGTGTGTGTCACAGATTTATTCTTTTATATATTTTTATGTTAATTAAATGGATTCATGTCAGACACATGACACTTCTCTGCTATGTTAAACCTAATTTCGTATGTACTGAAGTGCTGAGAATTCTTTGTAAATATCTGGTCTTGTAGATGCATGAATCTCTCTTCCCTCAGTCAATCTTCCTTAAAGTCACTGCAGCTGTTAATCTGCTGTGAGTGCGCTGTTAGTCATCCTGACTGGATGCTTTGCAGCGACAAGATATGTATATTTTTTTGAAATTGTTTGATAATTGGGCAACCTGAACCAAGTTCTTGTACCAGCAAAAGTTTTGTGACACCTTCCTTTAAAATAACAATTTCTCCCCCACAAAAGGTTTTAACCAAGTAGGAAAAGCTTTATAAAACAATAGGAACATGTTTTATTAAAGGCATTACACAGCAGGCTAAAAAAAACATAGATTATACATGTACTTGTCAATTTTGAGATTTTGGGCTTTATGCTTCTTTCAGACTAGCAGAAAGAAAAATACACATTAAGGTGTTTATTTTACTACTTTTTGTATTTGTGTCTGTAGATTTCTCCTGAATTCATGACAATCATAAATAAAATGTTTAATACATCATGCTATGAATGATATATGAACACAGTCATCTATAGAAACCTTTATAGGAGAAAAACTGTGAGGTTTGATGTACAACGTATCTAAGAGGAAGTGAAGAGGAGATTTTTGTCTCAGAGTGTGAGGAAAAAACTAATTTTGAGAAAATGGCCTTTAATGTTAAATACATCTTTAAAGGCCATTCTCTGGCCATTTTTTTTTTTTTTTTTTTTTTTTTTTTTTTTTTGTGGCTGCTGACTATTTTCTGATATATGGAGTGCTAAAAAAAAAAAATCCAAAATCCCCTCCGTAAAAACCTTTGACTCTAATATATTAACAAAATTAAATAAGAATTTTAACCTGGCTTCATCCAATGTTCAGATTTCTGTTCTGAATATATATGCAAGTTAGTGAATATTTCATTAGATAAATGCATAATTTGCATATTAAAACCTCAGTCCTATAGAGACATATGAATGTACATATATCCGACCTTACTGCAGCTGCAACTCATTTTAACAGTTGAACTAGATGTCTGCTTTATGTAGAACTCCATTTCCACCAGACTGACTACATGGGGCTGAATGGCAGCATGTCAGACATTCCAGTGGATGAATGATGAACTCCAAACTCTACAGAACAAGCTGCAGAGCATTACTGAGTGATGTAACTGGACAGACACTTGCCACCATGAATTTCCCAGACATATGCAAACATTATTACACTCATTCTTCATGTGTCCTCCTCCTCTGTCTGGCCCCATACAAAGCCAACGTGCATTCATATGCAACTCATTTCTGACATGACAGAGCTTTATGTTTATTGCATGAGACGTGACAAAAAAATGATGCTCTAAACTCAAGGGTACAAGTAGACTGTAACATGCATGTTGGACACACAGTGGCTGCTTTGCACGCAGAGCAGTTTTCCCACACTTTGCTCATCATTGCTCACTGCCAGTAAGTGAGTTTGTCACTTTTACACTCACTGGTGGCACTCGTTGAGTTAGTGCACAGCTTCTGAGTCAGCTAATGCACTGAGCTGCAATGAAGGAAAACAGAAATGTATCTTAAGTTGGTGAATTTATATTTATTCAGAGTAGTGAGTGTTTCCAAACCTCAGAGCTTCACCTGAGGAAGCACCGGTACTGTGACCGAGTGCATAGCATTTTGTGAAATTGTCATTCCACTTCACAGCAGTGTACCTCAAATGGCCCTGAACAACACTCTGAATGGAGGAGAGCTCAATAGTCTGAAAAGCACAGGTTTTGAGGCCGATTATTTTATTTTACTTGATAGAAAATCTTTCATAATGGACTCCTCTCCTTTCCTTTCCTCTCCTCTCCCTCTTCTTTCCATGGATCAGACTGCATCCCTCTGCATACTAAGCAGGGCCCCATACGGCCCAATTTGCACTGCCCAATTTACTGGTGTCGCCTCAGATTTGTTTGGGGGGGGCGGGGGGGTTGAGGCCATTTCCCTGATCCTCACAGTGCAGGGAGGGAGGAGGGAAGAGGACGAGGGGAAACTGGATGCGGCTCGGCTGACAGATCGAGCCTAAACCACATCAACTATACACACACGTCCCCACTTTCAGATATCCACACATCTATGGACACACAGACGATCCAAAGCTGGAAGCCACACACACACACACACACACACACACACACACACACACACACACACACATACCACAATGTACAACTCACAGTCACACAGCTAACCCCCAGAGACATGAGGAGAGAACAGATGAGAAGGAAGAAGGAGGAATGGATGGAGGGATGGGTGTAGGGATAGTCACTGTGCTGACAGGACTGTGACAGGGCTTAATTACCAAGCAAGCACTGCACACTGGAAGCAATTTCTAAGGATTGTTGTCATTTGAATAGATTAAAACGCCCTTTCACTGCGCTAAGCTGTCTCACCGCCGGGTTGCCGCCACTGTGGATTAAAAGTCCAAGTCAAATCAAAGAGGAGAAGACGCAGACAGAGGGATGGAGACAGAGAGGAGTGTCACAGAGGGCACTTAAAGCAACATAGTACAGAAGAAGCAATGGAAGAACGAGAGGGCCAAAGGGAAAGTATCATGTAGATCTTGTTTGCTACAAGACAGGAGGAACTTGGTGTTTGTGGATAAAAAAAATTAAAAAAAAAAATACTTTAAGGATAATGGTCTCCTTCTCCTTAATCCTAATCCTTCAACCTCTTTTCTTTGCAGCATAATGTGGGTCTTTAACAGACACACTCACTTGTCTTCCCGCGTGGATTTTAAATGGACTAATAAGTGAAATGCCCTTTTCAATTACCTCCTCCTTCTCTTTCACACCTGCAGACACCGAGGGCTGCGAGCACACGTGGAGGAAGTTTCATGGCCACTGCTACAGGTACTTCAGCCGCCGACACACCTGGGAGGATGCTGAGAAGGACTGCCGCGAGCATAGCGGCCACCTGGCCAGCATCCACAGCGCGGCCGAGCAGAACTTCATCAGAGGTGGGTGGAGGACGAAGATGGCACAGACAGGGCTGCTCAGTGTTTGTTCTCATATGATTGAAGGAAAGCTAAAGTTAGAAAGTTGGTGGTAATGTGTAGCATGTGTGATTTTTGGGCTTTGAGCAAAGATAACGCTGCAAAGTATGTAGGCACAAGTCATCCTAGTTTATATGTAAAACAGGTAGAGCCGGGGTGGTGGGTGTCGAGGGGAGTAGTTCTGGGACATCAGGACTGCTGTTGAGAGGTGTTGTGGGCCGACCTCGACGAAACACCGGTGAAGGGAGGTACCCACTTGAGATTTGGTGGATGAACATAACATGCATAGCATCCTGTAAATTAGTGAGGTATTTGGTTGGTTAAGGCAAGTAGTAATATTGAGTCAATAGACCCTTGTTGTGTTATTCCACATTAATATGGCACTTTGTATGTACTTTAAAAAATGTAAATACATAGGCCTATGTAACACTTTTTTTTTTTTTTGCAATGATCCCTCATGGTTATCGGACAAAGATATATAATGGAGGCAGGATTTTTTTTTTTTTTTCAGTTTATTGATTTATCAAAACTATAGAAACACACACAAATAGAGTAATTTGTAATTCAGTCCAAGCATCTTTTTCTGCATTTTGTTCTGTAAAAAAAAATGTGTTCATTTCAGCCAACATTCATTCTGATACTGATATGCAGTATTTGTAATGGGCCAATATCAGCCAATAAAAGTTGTTCTCTGATTTATCAGGCTCTAAAAGTCTCAGAGCTGAACCACCAGTTAACAAGACTAATAATTCCCAGCTACTTGCGCACAGCAATGCTTGGAGCCGAATGCTAACATTAGCATAGCAACATGCTGCTAATGAAAGTCATACAGTACATGAGGCTCATGTGTCGTTGTATTTACAGTCGAGCCATCTTTAACAAGATGACTTGTGATTTGTCAAATGCCTGGTCAAATTATCCAGGTACTCCGTTTCAAAGCTGAAGACAGCTGTGGATTCAGAATGAGAGAAAATCTTCAAATAGAAATTCACACTGAAAGCAGCTGCTCTTCCTACTCCACACCACTATAAGTCAAGAAATATCTGGTGGCACTTACAATCACCAGTCACATTTAAACAAGTAATGTCTGAATTGAAATAATGGCGATGATTTAACAGTAATAATCGAACCAGCTGTCACTGTGCTCTGCCCCAGATCCCTTTTACTGGCTGCTGATTGATATCTACTCCTCTACTTTATTATTAGTATACTTGGGGATGGCACCTCTCGCCTTACGTGTATTTCATAACTCAGTGATAAATGTCTGTGTGGTTCAGCTGCGAACAGCCCTTGAAGGGGATTATTGCATTCCACACTGAAAACACACACAAAAAATAAAAAATAAAAACCCTCAGGGGCCAAATCTGTTCAGCTAAATAAATGTGTATCCCCATTTGGTGCTATGAAATGGTGCTACAGCCTGTGATGTAAGTGTCTGTGACAGAACATTTAATATACTGTCATAGTCTTTCTTCAAATGGAATTCTGTCTTGAAATCTGTGAACAGCGTTTGTATTAATATCATATATTTATGTCCAATGAAGGAAATTTAAGTGCCAACATCATGAAACTGAAAACAGAGGATGGTTACCAGATAGATACTGCATTTGATTTAAATTACAATACATTTTGATTTCTGTGAAATATGATGTAAGACTGGCAGGTGACTCATAAAGATTTGCATTAATTGAAATACCATAATTAATTACTATGGCTGGATTTTGTTATTTTAACATGAATATTCGCATTTTGGGCGAGATGAAACTTACATTTATTTTAAAATATCTGTAGTAGTTCTCAGATATTTTGCTGTGGTTGTCTAAACTATGTGCTTTTGCTGTAGCAAAGCCAAGGCATCTGGTATTTCATGTTGTCCTGAATTATTTGCTAATCCTATCTGAATGTTTGGCACACAAGCAAAGATTGAAACACTTGTGTTTTAATGTAAGCTTCTTGGCTCTTCCACTCCTTTTCATGGGGGATTTACACATTTGGCCAAAAAGAACAGTTTATTAGTGGCAGTCAGCATTTACACGCTAATGTCCATTTGGTCCTTCTTCGGTACCTTCATCTCCTAAATTCTTAGCTTCTCACCCTGGCAGCGCTCCACAGCCACTCGTGTTGCAATAACGCCAGATCACCATGAGCAAGCTCCAGTAATTCTGTATCCACCTTCTGTTTCGGGCAGATGCCAGGACAGCACCAACCATCAAGCGCTCATCTTTCCTCTACATGAGCACTGTTACCAAAAAGTGTATTTAGTTGCCTCGAAAAAGGGACGTCTCCACCCAATAAAGGGATCAGAGCCATTAGGAATGTTAATGGGCCTAGTAATGATGTTAATGAGATGATTGAAATTCCATTACATACAGTATGTGCGAGCACAAGCACGTGCCTGTACAGATGTGCACGTAGACACACACACACACACACACACACACACACACACACACACACACACATACACACAAATGAGATTAACCCTAAACACCATTAGGGAAATTTTGTTTTTCCACAAACAAAAATCTCCTCACCAGTGCAACACAGACAGAACCAGTACATCGCTGTCATTGTTCTGACCAGCTCTCACCTGTCAGGGTGAAAATTAAATTTCAAAAGTAAATTTGATTAGACTAAAGATGGTGGTCTCAGTCTGGATCAATCTAAACCTTGGTTCAGTTAGTTTGCAGTGTGAAAACACTTTTTAGATGGAACAGTAGAAGAAGAAAAATAACCAAGAGAAATGAAAACCAGCTGCATGGGGAGAGGAGGAGACAAAGTATTTAATTGTAATTTAGTCCAACGAACAAATCAAAAGTCAACTTAAATCAACGCATAAAAATGCTGAAAAATAACCTGAAAGGAAAAGAGAGAGAATATGAGAGAGATTGGTGCTGCTGGTAGTAGTGCTGTATTAATAATATAGTGGCAACAAAATTTTTCTTGAATTTTTCTCCATTCAAATGGAAAAGGCTAACGGACAAATTGACAGCACGCTGACGTTGGAAACACGACCTCTGCAAACTAATCAACGTATAGGGAGACGTAGCACCCGTAGGTGATGACAACAAGATGTATGTATGTTATGCAGAATGCTTTAGTGTGCTTACAGGATGAAACTAAAATTAACCAAATCAAATGTCAACAATGGAACAAAAAACATGAACCTCGGTTTGGACTTTCAGCTGTGAAAACACTCAAACTGCCACATCTCTTCTGTGTGTATGTGAGAGGCTGTGCACTGTATTTA
The DNA here is from genome assembly GCF_022577435.1 of Embiotoca jacksoni. Classification (NCBI taxonomy): domain Eukaryota; kingdom Metazoa; phylum Chordata; class Actinopteri; family Embiotocidae; genus Embiotoca; species Embiotoca jacksoni. The sequence continues at coordinate 1,408,826 of NW_027185296.1, read as the reverse complement.
CATGCCTGTTCATTCTATGTGTACATTTCTTCTGTGTTTCTTCTTACACAGGTCTGAGCCATGACAACACCTGGATTGGGCTAAACGACCGAACGGTGGAGGACGACTTTCAGTGGACCGACAAGATGGACCTGGTGAGGAATCCGCTGTGTCTGTTTTGTTTTGTAGCCAGCTGTTGGTCCCAGTGCAGTTTAGCTCCCCAGAGAAACTGAATAAATGTCACAGCTAGAAATATCCAACAACAGGGGTTTGTTTACAGTTGTGATCCCAACAAAATATTTTCTCTTTAATAACTTTTGTAGGCCAGTTGTTATACAAAACAACCTTTTGTAGGGATAGTAGAGTCGATTCCTCACATTTGTTTCTCGAACTACGTCTCTGCGTGCTTTTCCATGCACAAGTCTGCACTTTGTTTTTATTATGTATTTTGTTGTCTATTAGTTATTTTTTTAGTATGTATTTTGTATTTGTTATTCTCTTTTACGTTGATTTAAGATCTTGTAAAGCACTTAGTGACTTTAATCTGTGAAAAGCATCATTAGAATTTGACTTTCTTACTTATGATGTGTGTAGCAATATGAGAACTGGCGTGAAAACCAGCCGGACAACTTCTTCGCTGGAGGAGAAGACTGCGTGGTCATGATTGCTCACGAGAACGGCAAATGGAATGACGTGCCCTGCAACTACAATCTGCCCTACGTCTGCAAGAAGGGAACAGGTGAGAGGGTGCTGTGGAATATTCTGCAACTTCAACAGGTGATTAAGGTGACTGACAGAGAGGTAAGATGTAAAATGTAAAGATGTAGATGTAAAAGAGGCTGCGAGGAGTGAGAGATATCCAATTTAAAGAGTGAGACAGGGAGGAATCGGACTGCAGCAGGCAGAGGGAGAGTGAAGGAAAGGGCACAGGAGAAACAAGCTTGCTCTGCTCTCAGTTTTCCAGTCTGAAACGCTGTTACAGTCTGTAAGGTTGAATCATATGATGGAAAACGGGATGAAATGTTCTTGAGAACTTTTTCATGTAAAGCAGCTCAAGTGTTCCATCCCGTTTCTGTTAAAGCACAGAGACTGAAAGCGCACGTACCTTCAGGTGATTGTGAACACACAGAGATTAGCGCTGAGCCTCTTCAGTCAGTCGACGTACTTCAGAGTCACACTCGTTACTGCTCAACAGCTGTTTCCTCCATCTCTCATCATTCTCCAGCATCGACTTTAGGATGTTTTCCACGTACCGCTCATATCACGGCTCCATTTCCTTTGGCAAGTGTTCTGTTTTAGTTAGACGAAGCACGTCTCGGAGCGGATAATACTCCCTGCTTTATGTCCAGGAAACCTAAACTCAGCAGGAATTGATGAGAAAACGTATTGGTTGGTTGAGCTCCTGTATATGCTTCTATCTCCACTTCGTGTCCCCTGTTGCAGCTGCCCTGCTTTGGTGTTGGAGTTAGGCCACCTCGTGCTCCGCTGAGAGCCCGTTAGAGCTTATTTTTGCCACACATTTGCATACAGGTCAGATTTATGACCAGTGGTGAGAAGAAAGACGTACTAAATTGAGGTGGGAATGAGCAGGCTGGTTTAGAGGAATACAGGTACAAAAGAAGCCACTGGTACCTGCATTATCAAAAGTTAGCTTGGAGATTTGAACAGATCTGCCTGCATTTATCAAAAGAAATATTGGGCCTATGTGAAAAATAAGATTTATTTTCCTCATGAAGTTAAAATTTAAATATAATATAATAAAAACATTTTTTTCTAGATTAGAGTTGACTGCAATACAGAGATCGTGAACACTGAGGAAAATATACGTATTTTTATTGGTGTAACAATAACTCCTAATAAGGTTTTTGTAGCCCACTATTTAGATTAGATTTAATAGGACATTACCCCCCTTTTTCTTTTTTTGAGTGACTTCCCCAGCAATCAACAGAATTCTTCCTCTGCTTCCTGTTTCTTTAGTTTCCATTCCAGCCAGTGTTATTATACCTCTTATGTTATCACCTTTTATATATTTAAAAATCATATATATATGTTGAAATGTTCTTTATTTTGTGTGGTAATTGCTTCTCACTCTGAAAGGTTACGCTCACACTGTGCCGTCAGCAGGTGTAAAGTGGTTTGATAAATGCACCTTATTATAACACTAATGACAGTCGTGGCCAGAGGCATTATGTTTTCAGCTCATCTGTCCGACCGTCCCATTTTCTTGAACATGATATCTCAGGAGCACCTGGAGGGAATTTCTTCAAATTTGGCACAAACATTCACTTGGACTCAATGATGACTTAATGAGATTTTGTGGGTCAAAGATCAACTGTAACCTAACAAAACTTAAGAATGCGTATGCTTATTATGACCAAATTTACCACAAATGTCTGATGGGATGAAATGAGTGAGTGATGACATTTTATATGCAAAGCTCAACTCCTCTGTGACATCATGATGTTCTGCAAAAACACTTTTCTGGTCATTATTCATCATCAAAACTCAGCAACAGAAGGGGAGATTGCGACCATATTTCAAATGAGGTCAGAGACTGAATTGGTGACACTAATCTTGGGCGTCCACCTTGAAACTGTGGTGATTATATGGATCTTCTGAGCGGCTCGGTTTGAAGATGTGTGTGAAGCATCCACATTTTAGAATTTGTCCTTTCTTTGCAGCAACGTCTTATTTGAAGTATTGTCTACTGTCATGGCTGCAAATTTGTGTTCTATCAGAATCAGATTTATGGACCAAATTCATTCAAGTCTTCACCACATAGGACAGACATGGATGTAAACTGCAACTTGAGCGGTTGACAGAGGCAGACAAACGTGAGGTGGTAATTCTGGACATGGATGTTGATGGCAAAGAGTGATAGCAGATAATCTGGAGATAATTTATTTCTTGGGCAGTGTTTTCACAATCACAGTGGAGAGACAAGAGAGAGATGAGATGCAACAAAGTTTTCCATCCAGACTCAAATCTGAGGATGTTGCAGTTGACGGCCTGAATGTAAACTACTCAAAGGTTGTTCTGTTAATTTAGCACAATTTATTTATATTTTACAGAGTATAGGGAAGTAACCTCTGAGGCCTTGTACGACAAGCACATCTCCTGAAATAATCCTGCTGTGTATCTGTATGAAAGGAATGAAAGCTATTTCCCTCACAAGCGAGGTGTTGCACCACCTCTGATGTACACTGTCACAAGTCCCCGGCATCCAGCCCACCTCTGACCTTAATCAGTCACTTACAATCACCAGCATCTTTTCATCTTCTCCCCACTTCTCCATCAGCCTCTTTTTCACTCTGAGTAACCCCATGTACTGTCTGGTTTTATCAGTGGAGTTTGTCAGCTGCATGCTCAGCGTGCCCCGCCTGATTTCTAATGATCACAGCTCAGGTGATCCGTTCGTCTGCTCGTCAGATGAGCCGATCCAACACCTTGATCAGCCGCCTGGGATCCACCTGGGGGTGTGTTATGCAGATGGCGCAGATTCTTTTTTTTCTTTTTTCAGTTATATAACTGTAAAGAGGAGAGACATCTCTGATTTCTAACATATCTGTTTCATAAATAATCTTTACCTTAAACTATCTAGCCAGATACATCTATGAATAATCTTGTAAAAAATGTAGACACACAGAATGGATTGGATATAGGAGGATATGTTGAGTGAACTTTGTCATTTTTACTGAGCAGTGATACACTGTGTGTGATTGATTAACCTTGTTTTAACATTCAGAAATATTTGATGGCTGGATTAATGTCATAAAAGGAGGGGAAAATAATAATACTAACAATAAATTATTATTTATATAGCACTCTCAAAGTGAGAAAACAAAACACCCTTTGAATTTAAACAAGCCTTAAAATCCAGTGGAAGGAGGCTAAAACAGGTGTGCTGTGGTCCTGGTTTTAGTTAAAAGTCTGGCAGCTGAGTTTGTACCATTTGGAGTTGAGTGATAGATTTTTGGCTGAGGCAGGTGAAGAACCTGTTGCATTAAGCTAGGCGTAAGGAGATGAAGGCGTGTATTATGGTCTCTGTGTCTTGAAATGTTAAAATAGGTCATCTTTTTGAGGAATTTCTAAGATGATTAAAAACAGGACTTCATAATCATTGTGATGTGGTGTTTGAAACATAAAATGCCCTCAAACCAAGATTTTTTTGCAACAGGTTTAAGATATTCTATGAGCAGGCCTGCAGATGGTAGTATTTTTTGGTTAAGAGCTGGAGACCAATTACAAGAATCTTGGCTTTGCTTAAGTTGGAGACAGTTTTGTGACATCCAGCTTTGACATCATCAAGCAGTCCTGTAAAGAACTCATCATGCCAGGTTCAGAGGCTCTGTAGGGCAAATAAATCTGACTGTCATCGGCATAGCAGTGGATGAAAGCAATAGGTTTGCGAATGATTTGTCCAAGGGGAAGCATTTACAATTGAAAAGAATTGGTCTGAAAACTGACCCCTGAGGGACACCATACTTTACAGGGGCCAAAGATGACTAAAAAATAAAGAGGAAATGAACAAAACAAGTAGCACAGATACATTTTTATATTTACATTTAAATTACCATGACAAGAATGTCACAATATTCGTCAGCCTGTGAGCTCTTCCAGTGAGGATGACCTCACCACAGATTTACCTAAAACAGCACATGTGAGTATTATCAAATTAATCTGCTGTTTTTGGTGGGTTATTATGTACACAGAGAGGAAATCAAATTTTGCATGATATAGTCAGTAGACAATCAGAGCGCTTTGGAAAATGGTAGGCTGTTGTCAGTAGCTTCAGCAATTCATGTGTCCATTTGTGTGTAATGTAATCATTGTACAATATACATAACCCTGCCATTTCTGAAATGTCGTTTCAAATAGAGGCGGAAAATATAATTTTCTGTATCAATTACTAGCTTGTGTGCATGTTTGCAGTTGTGTGTGAGAGGTGTGTTTGTGAAGTACTCCAGCCTCTCAAAATATATGAATTGACACGTTGGCGTGAAGGAGTTGTATATGTGTATTTCCGGTGGGGAAAAAAAAAAAGACATATTTCCATTAGTCTTTGTTTTGACTTGTTTTTAGAGCTGATTATGAATCTGGCCAGTCACAGAGAGAAGAGAAGGTAAGGGGAAGATGTAGGCCATCCTCACCAACCACCTGAGCCCGCCACAAACCTCCCCACAGTGGCCGACCTTGTCATTTGGTAGACTTTTCTGCTACAGCTAGTTACATCCTCCGCAGGGAGGCGCGGGCAGGGACACAGCAGAAGGCCGTGACCTGCCCACCAGACCTCCAAGGAGTTTACTCTCTCACTGCACTGCACTGCTCACCACCTCAAAGGTGGAGGGAAATTACAGCAGAGATTCAGCATTTTGGAAAATGGACCGACGAGCTCTCTCGTCAAGTGTTTCACTCCACCTGGTGGTACTGAAAGAGTGTTGCTGATTGGAGTAACCATTCATTCCAACTGGCCAAAGTCAAAGAAATTGTCATTTTCTTCCATTTTTAACACAGACAATACTTATTACATTACAATGATGTTTAAAAAAAAATATTGTCAACCACATAAATATTTTAAAAGTATAGTTTGGCTGTGACGAGCAACGCAGGGTGACATCACGTCGCGTCCGACGTGGCACAACGCCAACATTGAGCTTGACACAGTCGAAAATTGTTGGTACCTGCAGTTGAAAGTGGTGGTTGGGAAATTTGATTTGGTACATGGTGTTACATGGTCTGAAAAGTGTGGGAACCTCTGGTCTATGCAATAAAGAGTTAAGTAATTAGCGTAGCCTGTTATAAAGTAAGCCAGGAGAAGCCATTAGCTCGTCTCTCTTCAAAACCAGGCTGGCATTTTCAACAGCATGTTTAGGCTCTAAAGCGCACACACACACAAAAAAACAAAAATCACTGAATGTCCTTTTTTAAAATTTGTTAGCTATAATAAATGAAAAAAGGACTATTTGTGATGTTGAACTCATTGTGTAAAAACGGTGCTGGATCAGTTTTCCTCTGCTTCCTGTGTTGCTAAGCTAAGCTAACAACCCCAAGTGTCCACCTTCTCTTTTATCTCTTGGCAAAACTGCAAATAAGGATATTTCTCAAAATGGCAATATTAACACGTTTTATCAGCAGGGTACCTGAGATGCTCGTAAATGCCTTCCTTGATGGGTTAAATTCGAGGCTTACACATCTGAACACACACTTCGCCTATTCTTATAATAATGGCTGTGGTTGTCTCAGGTGTGAATGTTCAGGGGTCCTAAAGTGTATGTTGGCGACACAGCAGGCACATTATTAATATTAGTGGTGGCCCCTGTCCTTTTCCAGTTGTTTTTATGATGTTTGCTATGAAAAGGGGCTGTTGGTTCCTCATGCTTTCAATGAAGTCAGTAAAAATCCAACAACTGATTTATGTCTTTTATTTTATTAATTACTTCACTCTACCTATGGGATGCACAAGACTCAACAAGGATGAAATGAAAAAAACAAATGCGAGGGTAGGCGTAGACACACTGCGGTCTGTGGCAGTCCTTTAAGGCGGTGTTGTATTTCCGTCTTATAAACAGTACTACTGTAAAACAAAACCATCATCTCCCGGTTGGTCTCAGCAGCTGTCAATAGCAATATTCACACAAACAAGTGTTGCAGTTTGTTATTTGATAAACAAGACTGAATTTCCCATGTCTACTGTTTCCATGTGAGACTCCCTCTCAGTAGTGTTTTGCAGAAAAGGCGCACACTTTCATGTCTCTGTGATTCCTTCTTACATGATTTTTGGTAGGTGTGCGGATGCATTGAGGCTGTAAAGGAGTGCTGAGAGGAACCAGCATCTCTGTCTGCAGCTCCCTGTTTCATTATCACACACTGACTTACCCTCGCCACTCAGGCACGAAGGTACAGATAACATCTCTAGAAACCTGCTGTTTACACTACACATAAACACATCATCCGTATGCAACCTGCACACTGCTTTATATACAGTAATGTATATTCAATATTCTGAATATTAGTAAAGCTACACACTGAGCTAAGAAAACTCAGCAGGAGAGTGTGAAGGCAAGTTTCTGTAAGCCCTTCTCATCATGTAATCATCATAAGTGGTCTGCCAAAACTCCTCACTTGTATTTTAACAATTCAAGTTAAGAGTCTTTGCTGTATTTTGTAAAGGACATTTTAAGGGCTTTTTCTAAGAAACCAAATTCCTCCCTCGCTAGCAGCCGTACACATCCTTTAGGCTTTGTTTTACAAAAGGCCTTTTGTTCGTCTCCCATGTAATCATGGCTCCATTTTCGTTTTTTCTGAGTTTGATGACAATTTCTTTTCTCCCTGCTTCAGTACATTCTTACTTAGCTTGCTGTTACTGTGAGAAATGATTCAGTAGCGCACATAGGTGAAGGTTAATGGCAAACTACCTTTTAGCCCTCTATTTGTGTCGAGTCAGTGAACATCTCAAATGCATATTGCCCCTTCCTTCCACAACGCATTAAACTGTAAATGTGGCATTAAACCTTTCATCAGAGTTAATGACATTGCTTTCTCTTTTTGAGAATTTAAGAGTTTTCAAGACAAGGACAAGGGAATTAAGAGGGATTGTAAACGCATCAGACTATTAGCTTTGTTTTCTGTCCAAAAGGACCTCGAGCTGGGCCTCAGTTCAGAGCGGAGTCAGGTTGATGGTTGACTCATCCATTGGCATTGGTTGGGTATCGTCATGGCAATATGTTGTTAAAATCAGGGCTTAAGGCTACTGTAGTTTACCAAACTCCAAACCAATAGTTGACAAAATAATGTAGATTTTATTGGCTGTCAAAACTATTAAAATCAAGTAAACTGTTGGGTATACTGGTGTGCTAATAATTGTGATAACTTAATAGTTGCCTGGCCAAGAAATAATAAAGAAATGTACAAAGTGGCAACCCAATTTGACGTGCCCCATTAGTTTGTTAACTCCCATTTTGAAGCCTGGAGTTTGCCATTCTGGCCGTCGCCATCTTGTTTTTTGGAGCCAGATGTGACCACATTTGGCCAAGTTGGGGAGGAGTGAGGGGGACCCAACATCCGACGAGCTACACTGGCAACTTGCCTGCACCCCAGGCATGTCAATCAAATCAGACAAACCTACCTCTCTTTGAGGCCTAATATCTAAAGGCGCAAATGTAGCTAATGATTATAAAATATGGAGAAAAAAAAATACACTGACTTTGTATTGTGAAATGAAGTTGACGCTTTTTGAATGGGAGTCTCCAGAGCCAGAGGTGGCCCTCAGTAGTATCGCACTTTAAGGTGCTTTCACATTGGCTTAACTTTTCTTCCCCGGAGTCAATGTTCATTTTTATACACAGTCTATGGTTTTTCCCCATGATAAATGAAAAGGTTTTGGAACCACTATACTCAAACTTTTAGCAACAGCTAACAGCCTGATGCCAAACGGATATCCAAGTTAATGAAGTCTCCATGATATTGGTGCACGTTATGTTGAAAAGCAGGAGATGGTTGGCCTTCAGCTGCAGGAATGTCATCCAGGAGTTCCAACACATTCACTTGATGCTTCCACTGGAGGAGACTGGCACCCCCTGACAGGAGAGTTAAAATACCGGTGAAGTCGTGTGAGTGCTTCCCTGAGGCTTGTCCATCTTGTCAGTCTGCCTCTGATCAGAGTGTCAGCCCTCTCTCCATCTCAGCTTGTGTAAACATTTCTCTGATTGTGCCTCCACTCTTTGTGTGTCTAAGATGCTATGTTACTTTGACAGACGCCCACTCAGTCGTCGATTTGGACAGACACACTGTCCTGCAGACACTTAATCCACATTTTGATGTTTGTGCTGTGAGTGGTTTTCTAAGATGTTTTAGCCAAGTTATAATCCAACAGTATGTGCGCGTGTGTCCTTAAAATCCGGATACACACTGAATGTAACCATTAGGGGCACTGAAATGTTTTATTGAAGCACGTTGATGAGGGTAATTCACGTGTAAATAATTATCATGCATGGACTTCCTGCATTAAATATATACCAGTCACACAGCAGGAAATGTTCATAAACAGAAGTAGACAACCTGATTCATATTTTGTATATCTCTGCCTCTACAGTGCTTTGCGGAGCTCCTCCCACTGTGGATAATTCCTTCCTAATTGGTCGGAAGCGTTCCCACTACGACATCCACTCCGTGGTGCGCTACCAGTGCGCTGACGGCTTCCTGCAGCGCCATGTCCCTACCGCTAAGTGTCGTGCCAACGGCAAGTGGGACCGACCTAAAATCATCTGCATAAAATGTGAGTTTTTACACGGCCGAGTTTTCACCGCCCGCGAGGGCAGATGACAAGACTTAAAGCTGTATTTCCATGTTAGGTCATTTTTTACATTTCCATTTGTCTTATTTTTAGCATGCTCACCACCACAAAGTCCAAAAGACCGAACCTCCTACAATAACTGCCCTCGGGAGCTGCTGTCACCATGTGCATTCAGGCTTTCCGTCCTTGCTCTCATTATTAATAATTGCAAGCAAAAAGATTACTGTGGTTGCAGACTGAATTAAATCCCCTGGGCCTGCTTAGAAGTGGTAGGGTTTCCTTTGAAGTGTTTTAGGCTTGAGGTGGGATTTAATTTTTTTCTTTCTGAGTTTTCCAAATAAATTTCTACAACAGGTTGACACTTCATGCAATACAACAGACGTGTGCTGAAAAGTAAAAGCCAAAGTGAAACCAAAGTTACAGTCATACTCCATATCACTGAAGCACATGCAAAACACACGTACAAAATAATATTGCTGCTGCTCAGAGAGTTGTTTTAGACTGAAATGATGACATTGTAGTGTCAGTGCAGAAGCTCTTATTTTAGCAAGGTGCATAATGTAAAATCAGTTCCTTTTACTACCCAGCTTTTATATACCTCATCTGCTTTGAGTTTTAAATAAACATTTCTTTTTCTGATGTTGTAAATAACTGTCACTTTTTCTGATATGATTTTAAAGGGCGTCTAACTGACAGAATAGACAGAATAGATGTCATAACTTTTCACCATAATTTCCTGCGTCTTCAGAGGACACATAAAGGGTTGATATATATAAATATTCAACAAACTGAGTCTTGTATTTCACTTCACTCTTTTCACAGTGTGACAGTAATGATGAAATACTGAAATAATGTAGCTTCTGTTCAAAGTGATAAAGATTCCTTTGCTCATGACTCTTTATCTTTGGACAGTTGTTTTTATTGCCCAGAGTTATAATGTCGTTATCATTCATTGCAGATGACATTTCTTTGTTGGCAAACCCAGAAAGGGACAGAGCAATCTAATTTGGCAGTACACACCAGGAACAAGCTCATACTGCGAGAATGAGTGGGTGGCTAGCTCAGTGTGCCCTTGCTAAAGGCGCCCAGTCTACTCAGTGTGAGATAACAGATTCCCTCAGTGTGCTGGAGACTCTTGAACCATCTACAGAGAACATGTGGTTTTGATCTTCCTGCTTTTTGATCCCCTTTCCCGGTTTCACCTCCCTGCGACTACCTGTCCCGCTCGACAGCGATTCATATCCACTCTTACGTCACTTTTCCACTCTTGCCTTTTGTCATATCCCTTCTTTGACATACTTTCTTTAATAAGTCGTCCCTTTCTCTCCTCCCAGCCCGGCGAGCCCACCGTTACCGGCGCCACCACCACAAGGGCAGGAGGGAGCGCAGGAAGCACAAGAGGCACGGCCACAGAGAGGGAGGCCACCACGGAGGAGAGCAGGGCCAGGGCCACAACCACGCCCACTTCTGAACCAAAAAGAAATAACCTCCCCTTTCCTTTTCTGCTCTGCTGCCAGCTGCAGCTTGCCTGTGTCCCCGTCGTCCCCGTTTTCCCAAACACTACTTCACAATTACAACCCAAAACTCTCTGCCCCAAGACCCCCTGTCCCTGCACTACACTGTCCTGCCCGTAGGTCCACCCCTGGCTCTCCGAGTCAGCCTGTATCATAGTCAACTCTGAGGCCTGCCAAAGTGCTGCCAGGCGTCACCGGGACAATAACAAACCCCTTTGTACTCTTTTTACTTTCCGTTCTCTGTTTTACTTTCTGGTCTTAACTTGTGTGTCTCTCACCTACCTTCCTACTCGACCCAGTTACTCTACCTTTGAGCTCAACGATGACCTGAAACATGGGGCTACGCTGACCTGTTTTTGAAAAAAAAAAAAAAAAAACTTTGAGATCCACAGCGAACATTCTTCGGAGAGAAGTGGTTTAGTACAAACTGTAAATAGGGATGACATCATTGAAAATACCGCATCAATATCAGAGGAGTCAAGGAAGACATCATGTTGTTGACTTGAGCCTTTTGTCTATTGAACAGTTTTTTTTTCACAAATACTCAGTGTTTACTTCTTGACTCTGCTGCTTTTGGTTTGCTCTTTGTAAGACATTGTACTTGACTTAAAGCAGCATTGAGTTATTCTGAAATCGATTTAATTGATTTTCTTTGAATCAGACGCAGTTGTAATTGAATTATTTGATTGTTAGCGTTGTATATTCTTGTCAGTGTGAGACAGTTACTTTAGATCAGATGCTGAACCCCCCCAGAGGAAAATGGTAAACACATCCCATCTCAAAGCAGTTTCATCACCTGACATCGCATCAGTCACTCTTCAGAAGTGCTGAACAACCTCGAACAGCTGCTGCTGTGTCAGACATCCATTCCTGTCACTGTCAAGGGTTAATCTAAACGTTTGATGTCAGTTTGTCTCAACTCAGCTCAGCAGTCTTACGTTTGTTTTGTCTCTCTTTATAATTTCTGTTGCCGTAGGAATGCGTGCTGTGAATGAATCAAGGTGATGCAGCAGGTGAAGCTCATCTCGCTTATCTGTTCCTCTTTTATTTTGGAGTTTTACTGCTGTTTTTAGTGCAGTTTTCACTAAAACAGAATATGGCAGATCTCTGCATTAGTAATGAGTCGTTTTATTAAGTTGTTATTGCTATTGATTATTCTTGAAGAGACTGACCTCTCGAGGAGAACAAAAGCATTGGTCTAATTTTCAATCACTAACTATTCCCTTTGTGACATCGTGCAGTTGTGCTTAGAAAATGGCACTACAAAAACACTCCAGGCTGAAGGTCAAGGTGTTTATTTTGGTGTAAAAAGTATTTGACTTTGTTTCACATCCTGTCTCTGCCCACATGTTTTACAATGAAGTCGATCTGTCTTTAACCAAGTAGTTTTATTTTGGTAAAATCGACCTTATGTGTTTGCACAAACTTTCTCATTCTTAACCAAGTAGTCTGGTACACCCACCTTATATCTTGGAAAGTACTCTTTCCCAGATTGATGTTAAAAAATAATAGTTTTTTTGTTTTATTTTTGGATATGGAGAAACATGAGTATTTATTGGAGCTGTGTGTCTCATGTCAGCCACCTCGAAAATGGTATTCAAGGTCTGTCTGCCATTGGTTGCTGGGCACGTCATGTTCACTGCGTTTATCAGGTTTTCCTGTGCTGAAAACGGAGCTTAAAAAGGCTAAAATGCTCTGTTGCGTTATGGGAAATGCAGAGGCAGGTGCTTTTTTTTTGTGTTTGTTGTTGACACATCATTTGATCCATCGTGAATATAGCGGTTATAAATATTTTAAAGGTTAAGTGACTTCAGTTGGACATTTTGTGCAGTGTGTAAAGTGCTTTGCTGATTTAACAGCCCCTCTAAAGCCCGATGTGTTGGACATGTTGTGGAGAGCAGACATGACAACTAGCTGAGTCTAAAGCTGATGCCTGCGAAACCATGAATCAAAGCTGAGCACACAAGGTATGAAGGGATTGAGACATTGAGCTCTCGCTGAGTGTGTGTTCGTGGGCTGTGCGTGTGTGTGTGTGTGTGTGTGTGTGTGTGTTTAACTGAGGACATTGACGGTGGCTGAGGTCCTACTGGATGAGGATAGAAAGGGTCAGCAGAGATTAAGGCTTGCCATTTCTGGGGCAGACAGAGTCTCCCAGCTGTTTACACCTTAGCTTACGTGTACCGCTTTAAAGAGAGGATTGAGACGGATAGAACAAGCACTTTGCTCTCTTTTCCTTCCACTTTACTGCCCGGTTAAATTGCTGTTTTTTTAAAGCCAGCACTTGAAGTTGGAGCTTCTGGGATTATGTCCCAAACACTGACTCCAGCACTTTCATACTTTACGTCTCTCCATCTTCCCCACCTCCGTACTTTAGTACCTCTCATCCATCTTTGTCACTCCATTTTTTTTTATTTTTTTTTTTACAACAGAAAGGAAGTGGATGATAAGCACACCTAGAGGTAAATGCAGTTTAACCTGCTCTTTATTGGAGAAAGAGTACACTCAGGGTTTTTCAGCAGCCGCTCACGTATCTTTTAACAAGAGCACTGAAGTGGGATCAGGTTATATTAAGTCACGAGGTAAGAGAATCGCATTAATTCGCTGCCTTTGTTTGTCTCTTCTCACCTTGGCAATGACAACACTCTGTATCAGTTTAATTAATCTACCGCATGCCTAATTAACAAGTTGCATTATCTGCAGAACCACAGAGCTGTGATGACAAGGGAAGGGTCACGTTGATGGACAGCCGGTGGAAGGTATCGGGTGACGGACGGGAGGCCCAGAGAACTGTCACAGCCGTCAAAGCCCCGTCGCTCTGTAGATGTCAGGCTGACACAAACGTCTTTTTTTTCTGTCTTTCCTGGAAAATGGATTGACCATGGGTGGATGAATAAAAGGTCAGACAAAAGCCCTTCTCACAGTAAATCAAATCAAAGCTGACAACCAGAGACAGTGTAATTACAGTTGTGTAAAGGTTCAGCTGTGTGACAGGACTAAAAACAAATTATGTGATGAAGTGATGAGGGACTGAATTCAGGCCAGAAAACAGATTCTGAGGGGACAAATGTGGATCAAATTCAACAAAATTAGACAACCAGTGAAGAAATGAAACTAACGAATTGGTCTGTGATGAGATTTAAAAAGGATTAAAAAAAAAAAGGATTGCATGTTGAACTGAATCTTCTTCTGTCATTTATCACTACAGAGATTATAAAGCCTGCCACAAAAACGCCACAGATTTATGTAAATCTTCCTTAATGAGTCGATATGAGTGAACTTGCCACTGATAATGTTCTGTCTTTGATCATAAGTTTGAAAAGCCAAAAGTAAAGAGACCGTCCTCTTCAAAAAATACGACCCCCTTTGGTCTTTTGTGCAGCAGTTTATCACGGCGACGTTTATGTTTTAAAGTTAAGCGACCTCGAACAGTCATATGAATAACAACAATGTGGTGTCCTGTCATCAAATGAGCTTTGATTTCACATGAAATGAGTAGTACATTTTACCACTGCATTACGTGGTGGTGGCACATAATGTGTGGAAAGTACCTGCCGCTACCTCGGAAACAATGCCAATTGAAAGTCAATGGGGATCCTTTGTCGTGGTGGTCGCACAGACATGACCGAGAGAAGTGACACAGGTCAGATGACGTCTTGGTGGTATTGCAGTTTAAGGCACTTACGAATTGACTGAACTTTTCAGACCTGGAGGTTAGGTCCAATTTTATATACAGTCTATGGTTTGAGGGTAGGAACTAACGATCTTACTGGTCAAATGGGTTGAAAGATATTGTTTAACGTAAAAGAGCCCCACATAAAAGGGTCTGTTTGTTTTGTGATGGTGATGGTCACCCTCTGAGCTGTCTGTGTCTTCAGTCAACAGTTTGTTTTTGGCACACCTTCTGGGACTGGACTGGTCTTTGAAAGGTGTCAGCCTTTCTCGCCAACACAGAAATAAAAACTCTTACACTGACACTTTAGATTTTTCCGTGCTATTCAAACACACATATTATTCCTCTTGAAACTTCAAGAGGAAATGTCTGTCTCTCTCTGCTTTTGACTCCCCCCTTGTAATCTCCTCCAGTCCCCCCCCCCACCCACCCACCTACCCCCTTACCCCTTCCCACACACACACACACACACACACACACACACACACACACACACACACACACACACACACACACACACAACCCTACCCCCCTTAAGTCTTAATTATGAAGATGGGCGCGTTAACAGAGGTTTCTGCCAGCTGTCTCTTGGCTCAGCACCACGCCTGAGGGGAGAGCAGCGGGCAAACCATTGAACGTCTTCACAGCCAGCAGCAGGCCTCTTCTTAGGCTGAGCCACCTACTATAATTGTTACCCAGTCAATATCCTCACTCACAGCTTATAGCAGAGGACTTTTGACTGCAGCAGAGATGAGATAAGAGCAGGATCGAAGGAAGTGCAACCGCATCTCCATGTGCCTGTAGGAGTGACTGTTTGATTGCACTGGGTCTGAATGTTAACGGCAGGAGCGCAGTTTTGTTGTGAGGGAGCGTGTTACTGGTTGAAACAGTGCAACAGAAGGTGTTGCAGCCGCATTCATAAACATTAATAAAATGTTAATTTCACACAGAAATCTCATATCCAAGCATGAAATTAGAAATAATAAAACAATGTCACAAGAGAAAGGAGAAGCGTTTGGCAAACACAACGTTGCTGTGGCTGAAACAGAAACTTCCCCAATTAGAGCAAGATTGAACCGTAAAAACATAATGTTAGTACGTACACTCTGACACAGTGGCATCCAGGAATGGTATACACACAGTTAGGAAACACTACAGAGTGGGCATGCTTGGGTTCAACAGGGTTTTTAATGTAACTACACACAGTACTGTAAGTTAAACTCCTCATACTCTTTAAAAGAAGTATTATTCTTTGCACACAGCTTAAACATGGAGGAATCTGAAGTTTGTCAGCTCCATCAAGGTCGTTAAGATATGATTGGATGATCACTCTGTTTCTGTTTGCAGGAAGGATTCAGTTAAGAGTTGATTATGAATAGATAAATGAATGATGCAATAACTGCTTGTGATATTTTTTAGGAGGACAGCACGGTTAAAAGATGAGTTTGTTTTAGGACCTCACTTTGCATGTTTCGTATTCATTATCAAGTGAAACAAGTGGCAGGTGCACAGTTTGGAGTGTGAGAGCGTGGTCGCCTCTGTGTGCGGCTGTGAGAAAGAAAGCTGTTTCCTGCATGTTATGTAACAACTGTTCATGACGGTCGACCTGATGCTTTAAAACACGGCCCTCGTCAGTAATGACAGCTTGATAAGAATGGTGGAAGCTGTTGTCCTTCTTCAGTCGCACAGAGAGAGACTATTGATTTCATGATTAGGCTGTCTGTCTCGACTTCTTATTAAGCCTGTCGATGGTATTGACCGTACGTCAGTATCGAGCGACCGCTGAACGTTTTCTAAATGACAGGTAAACAGACTGTCATAGCTCACAGCTCTCCTCCGTGAACAAGTAGGTCGTGTACTCCCAAATATAGTTTCGGCATCATGTGCATCCTGAACTTCTTTTCTTATTCTTATCTCATCAGACGTTTTAAAACTTTTTCTTTTTCTCCCGTGGACTGCTGCATCACTTCTCAGTACAGGTAACCCCCTAGTGGCATTTGTATAACATTACTTCACTGTCTGACACTGAGTTGAGACGCTTTATTATTGTCAAGAAAATGGCTGTATTCTGTTGGGATGGATGGATGAACGGAGACGTGCTACAGAGGGAGAGTGAGGGATGAAAGAGACAAACGCAGAGCAGGGACTAATGACGAATGGTCCTTTTTCTCCTGCTGTGATATAAAAGCTGTTTTTCTTTTCCTTTTTTTCTAAAAAAACCATTTAAACTCTGGGTGTGTTTATTGCTTAGCCTCTCTGGGCCATATTCACACAGCCTCTGTAGATCCAAAACCCATTTCCACTTTTCTATCTCCCACTTTCTCCTGCTCACACACACACACACACACACACACACACACACACACACACACACACACACACACACACACACATATTCATGCGACCGCATCAGAAAATCAGAGATGCTTCGGTCACCACACACTCTGCAGGGGAGCCTATATATAGCCTGATATTTTAACATACAGACAAACATGACTTCTTTGGCTCTGTTCTCTGCACAGCGCTTCAGTTCGCAGTTAGCTGCGTGTTCATGTCGACTGTGGACACGGACATAATAAAACTGCAGCTGAGCTCATGTGTGGTTGTGTGAATCTGGTCCACAAGTATTTATCCATATTTATTGATGTGTGTTCTTATGAATTCCAGTCCTGTCACTGTATTATATTCTTTACAAGACAAATGATCATTAAAGAAATCCTTGTTTGGATCTGTTACCTGCTTGGTTGGTGTGGTTATTTGTATTTAGGTGATTTAGTTTAGTTAAAGACAGAATCTTAGCATCCCTTCTGGAAACAGGAGGAAACAGCTACCATGGGAGTATAGTGAGTTCGCCGCATCATTCTGTTTCCAGTCTTTGAGCTAAGCTAAGCTAACTGTCGGCTGGCTGTAGCTTCATGAGACACAAGAAGGGTGTCCGTCTGTCTCATGTGATTCTTGGCAATTAAGTGAATTTTCTAAAATGTCAGACTATCCTTTAATAAAAGTTGAATACTGGAATGGGTTGATGTTTTACATGTGTACAGCACTATTTAAAAAATCAAACTTAACTTTTCTTGACAGGCAGAGAGGTAAGAAGCTGAATATTTGTGAACATAAAACATATGCAGCCGTTCTTAAAAAACGTTTTAAGTCAACACACTGATCAAAGTTCAAATCCTGGGGCACCTGTAAGGCGAAAAATTATTAAAGTCTGAAAAAAATGCACTCATCTAGCCAAGAACAGTATCCTCAGTTCTACACATCAGTTTCTGTATAAGTTTGGTCCTCATTCAATGTTTTTCTCTGTCTGCTGTTAAAGTGTGTCCTCTTTTGCTGTCATCATGTTCCTTTTTCTGATTCTGTTTTGCTCTGAGCTCCTGATATTTTTCACCGGAGAACAATCTGCGCCTTTCTGACCTTCACATGTGTTTTGGAGATCCATTTCCAAATCTCTCTTGGAAAAGGCAAAATATTTTCCCCACTGCTGATATATGATTAAAACGAATACAATTTTGCTGCCATTTGTTCATGTTCTAACTCAGTTGTAGTTGAAGCAACAGAGTCGGTTGCCAAGGGCAAATCCCGCGGCACAAGTGAAAAAGCGTGGGAGGCAGAGAGGGAGAAGAAGGCGGAGACAGACGAGTGAGAGGGATCAAAGGTAAGAGAAAGGAGGGGAAAAAAGGGAAGGAGACGACGGAGTGAGAGCGATTTTGTTTAGGCAGCAAACAGTTTGTGAATAAGTCTACTGTTGTACCGTCTAACCTAAGAGACCCTCAGTTCACCTAAACTTCCTCTGATGAGTCCTCTCTTATCAATGGAGAGTTTCCTTGCCTCACAGCACTGTAAAAATACATCCCCCCTCTCTCTCGCTCCCTCATTCCTCTCACTTCCTTTGATATTTGACTCAGTCATTTCATTATTATTCCGAAACACTGGAAGAAGCCTTCTCTGCCAGGTTCTGTTTTTCGTCGACAATCAATCACACTGCATATAGCATCTCTTTTACATCCCCTTCCTCTGTTCTGGCTGGCTGGCTGACTGATGTTTTTCTCTCAGCTCAGTGAGTTCCAAGGACAGCGCTCATTACGGCTGCTTACCGGGGAGTCTCTCTTAAATTCGCAGCTGAAAATGACCTTCGGCTCTCCTCTGTTGCCGTGCAGCAGTGAGAGATTTGTTACAGCCACTTGAAAGCGGCACTCCAAACAATCACTGACATTATGTCCCGAGCCATGAAATGCTTGGCTCTGAGTACCAGCATGCATCTGTGCCGTACGAGTAGAGTGTCCATGAAGCATACAAAAACATACCCGAGCTTCTCCCTTGCAGAATGTTCTCATAATAAGCAGTGAAGAGGCGTGAAAGCAAACTATTTATATTCCAGATTTGTGCTGTTTCCTGTAACACAACTTCGAGATGAGCCGATAAATTAGAAGGCATGAAAAGACTGCTCATCATAACCTTGTTCTTGGGTCGATATCAGGCTCATCTGGCAGGCGTGGCGAATCGATGTGGGTCTCTGGCATTATCCTGCATTATCGCTTAATGACGCTGCCAAAGTTCAAGAAGATTATGAAAAGCAACAAGGGGTTTAGCATCATCTTAGGCCTGACAGTCTCTTACTCAACCTCCTCTTTGCCTCTTCCAGAATTACTGTCTGTTTACGTCTCGCGCATCAACATAAAAGGCCGCAGGCAAAAACACACATGCACATGCACACCAAGCTGCTCATCCAAATTCCCCCCAAAAAAAGATTAATGCGCATCTTAACCCTGTTTATCTTCCTTGTCTTTATTTCAGCCAGGTTGTTGAATTGCTTCACCCATGAATCTACATATACGCCCGTCTTACTGACAGCACGCTGCAGATGGCAGAGCGTCAGCTCACTAACAACTTCTTTTACAGTGTGTGTGCGTGTGTGTGTATGTGTGTGTGTGTGTGCGCGTGTGTGTGCATGTGTGTGTGTGCGAGTGCATACGTGTGTGTGCGTGTTTGTGTTTGTGTGCATGAGTCAGAGCCGAGGAGCAAAGCCAGAAAAAGCATGAGTCTGAGCCAGGTCTTTCATTCACCGTCAGCTGCACATTCTGCTCTGCCAGCTGTGTGTACACTGTGCAGCGTTTCGGTATATGACCCCATCTGATGATATGAGGGTCTGGCTTTATTAAGCTAGTTTTAGCACATCTCTCATCTGGGGTGGGAAGTAAATAAGTGCAGCTACTCCACAGTCCTGTAGTTAGATATATTTATCTGACAGCTATTAGTTTGCAGATTAACACTGAACCAAAGTATGATGATTTCATCTATCACCCGCTTTGTCCTGAACAGGGTCACTGGAGCCCACCCCAGCTGTCTAGTTGTGAAGGCAGAGTCCACCCTGGAAAAGTTACAGTTTATCGCATCACATTGTGTCGCGTTGCATCACATTGTCAGAATATATGCAATGAAAAAGACGATATCTCAGGTTCTGCTGCATTTCTTTTTTGTAAAACCATCTTAAATGAGTGCAATGCTTAGTCGGGGGGGGGATTGGGATAGGATTTGTTTTCAGATTTCTGCTGCTCACAACTTCAGTCTTATGTGTCATTATCGTCTAGAAACCCTGTTCGCTTTTAGGTTTGCTCTGCCATTTTGAATAGCAGGCAAATTATTGACCAGTTCAAATGGCTAAATGTGATGACGTTTAAGTATTTCTAACAGTAGTGGCGGTGGTTGCCTGTCGTCACATAACACATGGTGTATGGTGGTCAATGCTTCAAATAGTTTCAAAATGAATCCGAGGTGCACACCCATTCGGAGGCGCGTGGTCAGACCTGGAGTCTGTTAATCCTAGGCTAGCTCTGGACTGGTCCAGGCTACCAACACTAGATTTTCAGGGCATAGATAAAGCAAGTGGACGTGCACTGCAACAGGCCTAATGATCTTATGAAATATTAAATCAGAAACATGTGATGATTTACTGCTAAAGTGTGACTGTGTCCACATTACAACATAAAAATAACCGGTTTTTTTAGGTCACAGATTTGGGCTCTTAACGCGGGCCCCCCTCCGAGAAATCACTTTGAGCTGCTTAAAAGATGAAAGAGCGCACGTGCCATCAAGTGAAATGTAGGTGTTGTTTGTGACCGAGGTGAGATAAGGCTCTGCAGTTTGTGTACTTCTGGATTCATTCAATTCCTTCTCTCACCCCAGCAGGACCACAATGGCTCACTGACCAGCCAATTTCTGCATGCCAGTGGAGGGCCAAATACAAAGTCTTCCTGCATTCCCCAGCATTCAGCATTCCAGAGACTTTTTTTTTTTTTGCCTCCCCCCTCCTTTCCCTCTTATCTTTCTGCCTTCATTTTATTCCCCCAAACCTCTTTCTCCCACCTATATCTCTCTTCCACACTTCTTATTCTCTCACTTTCCCTGCTGCCTTTCACTCTGCCCTTCCTTCTGACTTTGTGTTTCTGCTGAGGCTGTCTCCTTTCCTTCATTTCTTACTAACAGACATTAAAACACACACCACACATCCATCCACACAAACACACACATACACACAGACTCGTTCAAACTGTTTTATAAACCTCCTGCTATTCTCTTTCAACCGAAACCCAGTATTGTTGAAATAACCCAGCGAGTAAACCAGTGTGACACCCGCTCTTGATGTGAGTGTGACAGCTTGCTAACAGCCAATGGAAAGTTGGAGGCTGGACTGTTGTAAAAATAAAACACACTTTTCTTTAGATGACAGAGTAATCTCTCCCATTCATTAGTGCACTTCATTAGATGTTTAACACTTTCAATTAACTCAACACTGCTGCCTGTTTGATATGCCCCTCATTCAGAGGGAAACCTCACACAATTTAGCCAATTACCCATCCCCACAAACCAACTGCTCTCAATGCACAGTATGTATCACCAGCGGCATGATCCAGCCGAATTACACACAGAATGCATGAGACATTAAGGGAGCTCGTTTAGGGAGATGAGGGTAATTTCTGCAGCTATTTCCCGTGGGCTGATGTTGTATGGATATGGAGTGTGTTTGTGCATTTAATCATAACGTGGCTAAGGTCTGAGATAAAATATAACTTAATTCCTGTGGGGATACTCTCCAGGAGTTGCATTGCTCTCATCTTAGCCTGCAATGTACACATCAACAAATGAAGTATGTGCTTTAAGGTTTGTAGAAAAAGATACAAAATGGCTTCACCAGTTTTCAGATCTTAAAGAAGACATTGAGTGTAAGATTAGAAGTTTCTGTTTTTTATGTAGTTACTTGCATAATTTATTGTCAATAAAAACCAAGACAACAGCTGAACATTTTTTGAAAACACAAGTGCCAATAAAAGAGGGATTTAGCTGGAACATGCTCGCACTATCTCTATTCTCTGTTTTTTAAAGCCTAGAAAAATGTTACCATCATAAATTAGGTGGCAATTTGAAGTAATTGCATTGCAAATTGAAAGCATTTTAGCTACATAAGCAAGTAGCTACATGTCAGATGAGCCAGTTAGATTAATTGTGACATAATAGTGACAGTAAATATTTAGTTATATTTTTAGACTGGATTGTATGGATTCTAAAGGGTGGTATTTTGATTAGCATTAAAATACCCGTCATTGTGTCAATGAAACAGTCCACAACATGATGCTGATATAGGTGGGAAAAAGGGAGGACAGGTGACACAAGTGATGAGCCTGATTACTGAGTGATATAATTAACCAATAGGATGACGTGTGCGTGCTATACAACATTATATAAGCAGCCTCTGCTCCATCAGTTTTGTTTTCACCTGTTGAAGGCTTAAGATAGCACTGGGTGTTGATTCTTGTCTGAGTAAAAAAAAAAAAAAAAAGTTAACATAGAAAGTGTGAAAGCTGTGAGCAGTCCTGCTCTCCTAGTTAGGTCAGTTGGAAAACCACCTGCAGCGGGACAAATCTGGGTTGAGGTGCTTCATTATTTTTAATGGCCACCTTACCAAATTAGTGCTTTCTCTTTATTCACCCAAGTTTTTGACGTTTATGGGTCAAAGTGTAAAGCTGTCTGCTGAAATTTAGAAAAAACTATTTGAGTCAGGTGTTATTTTGCTCATTGAACACAATATCTGAGCCAGTAAACATTGGGCATATTGTAATGTTGGACTTGGCAGATCAAGGATTAGTTCCCTGCCAACAAAAACATATTTGACCAAAAAAATTTCACAGAATGAAGGACCATTCACACCCATGTAGGTGTCTTCATTAACCACTGGTAAGGTTGGGTGGAGCTATGATACAGGGGATAAACCTTTTTAAAGACAGATATTCTGAGGTGAAGTGAATGATGGCTCTGTTCCAGTAAATGTCCTCATAAGCCATGACAGTGTCAAGTCAAAATGTCTGAAAAGACAAACCTCTGATATTTGGAATCACCTGGATCCTTGGCTGTGTCTTAAAGCATACTCTGATGCTATTTACCCTCTACTATTTTATTTTACAACTGTCAGTGATGATGCAAAGGACAATGCTGGGAATAACGGGGTCACTATAAACGCCTGTTTGACACAGATCTGTTGACATGTTGGTTGTGATAGCATAGGTGGAACTAATGATATTAACTGTGGCTTCACTTCTTGGTCGCGTTGTTCTACTTGCCTGTTCGCTGTATTGTAGCCAACAGGTTGCTCAAAAAAAAAGAAGAGCCATCATTAATGGTATTTGTTGCACCTGGGATAAACATGCAAAAATACCTGGTGCTAAAAAAGGTCTATAGAAATGCTGCAGGTGTACTTCATCCGAGGTGAAGGAACACTCCCCAGGGAATCAGAGATGTCAATCAGTGCAGAGAAAAGGTCTAATGAAGCTTAAATGCAAACATCTGTGAGGTGTTCCCACTGCACCTGTTGATCCAAAAGGGTCAAAGTTCAAGGTGCATTTTTATGATGAAGTAGTATATCCGAATTATATACATTCTACTTTGTGTGCCCAGGTGATAATACACAGGAGCCAGAATAAACTAGAACTGATGTAGACAAAGATGTGAGCTTTATTGCATTATAAAAAAAAATAAAATGTATCTCCAGTTGACTGGATAATCCAGCTAAACACAGGGAATAATGAAGGGGTTGAAATAACTATATTTAATACAAAAATCAAATAAACCATAAATTAACAACCAAAGAAATAAAGAATGTGGGTCCAAATGGCACTGTTAGGGAGGCTGGTGGCAAATGAGATGTACAACAAAAACACCACTGCAAACAAATTAATTGGAGCTAAACCAAACGATTTAACAGCACTACAAAATGCCAAAACTTAAAGAAACTCAAACAAGACATGCATAAAGACTGCCACCATGTTGTTCTCCCTGGCAGCCCAACCACAGCCACACTGGAAAGAAATGAAACAGAAAAAACAGCCTGAACAATTTTGTATTAAAACAAACTAAAACCTAACAAATGGTGGAAAAAAGAACAGTGTATGGCTTCTCAGAAGTATCTGTTAAAAGAGCTAAGGAAACAAACAAACAAATTAATATACAAAAGAAACTTTACAACCACATTTTACAAACTATCTGCAGAGTGGCAACAAAAGCAAATACCTTCCAGGCCTGAAACAAAGCCCTTCCCCTCAGTTGGAAACATGCAGCTGCCTGGAGACTATTTATAAATAAAGGCCAAGTTAATATGTTAAAAAGAACAATTGATGAACACATCTTTTATTTTGTCTTAAGAGCTAAAAGACACAGTTCATCTTTATATTTGTTCACTACTAAAACCATGTTTTTCAACAAATCTTTTAAAACAAAGGGAGCCTACCAAAATCACCACCAAACAAAGGTGGGCCTCAGCTTGAGCTCAGGTGTGCAGGAAAGAGGCCCAGGTGAGCTTCCTGCCTCCCTTTATAGTATATTTGTTTCCTGTGTTTCTCTTTTGTCACTTGACTACTCCCTTCTGCTTCTATCTCAGTCCTGTTTGCTGGCCCTGACCTCTGTCACAGGCTGAAAAATGAGAGCCAGCGCCATTCCATCCCTCTGTATTCATTGTGTGGCAGTTCTAAGGTCACCTAATTTAATTTCATGCTCATGAGAAAGGGCGACGATAAGGCCTGATGAAGTGAAGACAGCGCTGTCATCTTCTGAGCAAACTAGTTTGAAGGGCTCAGCTGCTTTTTTGCCTCTGTTGTAGAACCGTCCTTCTACCTGTCTCTTCTTTCTGTCTTTACATCAAATGGTAATGAATAAAGTGATTGCGATGGAGATTTAATCAAGCTGTAATGTTCCTGTCTCATTAGGACTTTCAACTGTTTGGCATGCTGAGATCAGCAGCTGTTGGATGTGTTGGTTTCTTTGAGGGCTGAGTATATTCCAATCTGTGGCTACTATTACTGCTATTATTCTTGTTAACAAAAGCATACTGCATACATTTCTACTTCCCAAAGAGCTGGCAGTCAAAATCTAAAGCACTGCCTGCTGTTTCTAATGAAATGCTATGTGACCCTGCAGAGGGAATTTTAAATGGTTGCCGTCACAATCCTGAGCACATATCTCAATTACTTTGGCACTGAAATGCATTATATTGGTATTCTACCATAAATTATACATGTCATAGAGCATCAAGTCATACGTTGCTTATTAATTTAGTGGCCGTGACACTAATTTCACACAGTAGCTCAAACTAATGGGGCTGGGGAGAATATTTAGCAAATCATTAAAATCATCAGATTTCATCGAGGTCATTTCAGATCTTTTTTTCTTTTTCATACAAAATGTATAAAACAACAGAAAGCTATCAATATGCAGCACACAGATTCGATTTTTTTTTTTTTTTTTTTTTTTTTTTTTTCTCGTAGTGTTTATTTCATGGTGCTGGACTTGCGTTGAACTTGACTTAATTATGTGCGGCCGGTTGCTATGACGATGACATAGTTTGTTCTGCTGCGTAACACCAACACCCACCCCCCTGGAGCTGTTTTCACTGCTCAGCAGTCTCTCCCGCTGGCACTCGAACATGTGAGCCAGAAAGAAGCACATATACTCCAGAACAAACCATTCATGACCAGCCAATCATCAACTGTGACACCTGCTCACATAACTGATTTAATACTACAACGTATTAGCCACAATTATTAATGCAAAAATTAAAATTTCATGGGACACGCAAGGTATCCTAAGTCCCAGTCTATAAAATAACAATGTAGACTGTTTTTTAAAGACAAAGAAAGTATGATGAACCTCAGGGAGGTATTGGCCACACAAAAATGTAGACTACATGGATAACTACATTCATGGTTACAAGATGACTTTGGTGATCCTTCCCATTTGGCTCTGTCTCAAATTGCCTACTTACTGTACTTACACTTACTATTTTGAGTGCTATCGGAGCGCATCGGAAAGAAGTTCTGCCACTTTTTTCTTCGAGTGAGGAAATATAATGTTCACAGTTGAAATTCATTAACATTTTTAAGTGCTTGAAGATCCAGTCATCTCTAAAGTGTATGTCACTCTAGAAAGTTAATAAAAACAAATGAAATGGTCAAAGTTGTCGTATTTACATTTTAGGTGTATATTTAATTCACGGCATCAATTTGAAGCATGGTTTTCACCCACCACTGTCTGCCCTGTTCAAGTTACTGCAATCTGTGTTAATAAAAACACTTCCTGTATTTGTTTCAAATTAAGAGCCCTCTGGCATTTCAATAAACAGAAGACTTCATTTCTTAACAAGGCTTTTATTGTGAAACACTTGCAGGAATGTGTTGTAACTGAAATTGAACAATGACACTTGAGATGATTCCAGTTATTATTCCAGTGCAACCATTAAACACTCACGATCCCTTGTTGACTTCATTAAAGTGACTTTATTATTATTATATTATATTTATTTATATATATTTATATTATTGACTAGTGTATGTAAATCTGCCTTCAAAGTAGTTGCACAACCTAAGAAATGAGCTGCTAGCATCGCTGTAGACCCTTGCTTCAGTCTGTAGCTGCTACATGGGGCTCTTTTAATTTGTCACACAAATTAAGACACATCTCTTTACATACAAAAACAAAAACAAAGTGCACCAAAACACATGTTCAAATTTCAAGAATTTTATTTTCTTCAAGAACATCCATCCATCCAGTAACATACTCTGTAATAAAGGTCGCTGCATGTAACACAGCTCAGAAGTATAGTATGTGAGGTAAACAGCAATTATTTTAGCTTTGTATTGTTGCTAATTCAGCCCCAGCAACTACTCTCAGCCAAACGACACATGCTTGCTTAAGTTTAATCTAAGACGCTACCATAAAATAAAGCTCTATG
Source organism: Embiotoca jacksoni (assembly GCF_022577435.1). Lineage (NCBI taxonomy): Eukaryota > Metazoa > Chordata > Actinopteri > Embiotocidae > Embiotoca > Embiotoca jacksoni. The sequence continues at coordinate 1,382,097 of NW_027185296.1, read as the reverse complement.
TGTTTAAAGTGCAATTATTTCAGCGCTAGTGCAATATTTACTACTTGGCCTGTTCAGCTCTGATGATGCGATTGCCAGGTCTTAGTTAATGATAGAAATGACACACGCTGTGCCAGAGGGCTGCTAACCAAGCATGGCACCCAGATACAGGCAGTTACACTTGGTACAATCAAAATTTACAGGGCATCTTGGATCTTTTTCCATACAGTCAGGCAGATCATCCCATCTCACTCCGTAATGAATATTTTCACCCTGGCACAGGGATTCTGGCTCAGACTGGGGCTCAGAGCTCTGGAGTCAGGGGGGGCCAAAAGATTATTCACACACACATGTAAACAAGACTATTCATGGCAGACTTTGTCATCTGATGTGTGCCTGAGTGATGATCAAGCTGCTGTTTAATCGTACAGTTTTCCGGGGACAGATGTGCTAACATACTCACTCCTTAAGATGATTGACTGGCTGCCGACGAAAGGGAAATCACCCTAATAAAGATGTCACCCCTAATTTTACACAGCCTCGCTTCTTCTCTCTGGCAAATCTGCAAATAAATACATCTTGTCTGTGAGTGTTTTACTTTAAAAAGCAATGAATGGAGTCTGGCTGCTAGGCGACAGATGCAGTCAAATCTAAAATTGCATCCGCCTCCTGCTCTCAGTCTTTCCACTTTATATCACCATTGTGGCATTCATGGGGATGCTGTTGCCATTCTTCCTCCTTGTCAAACTATCTGTAGGGCTTTTTGTCTTTCCAGTACCACCTGCTGTTTCATCCTTGTTCTTGCGGAAGCAGTAGACCCCGTAGAGGCGGAACTTTTTATCAGGGAAGCCAAGGTGTCGGACTCCTGGCTGGGATCCTCCACACCGAGATCGGGGGTTGACTATCGGGTAGCGAATGCTGCCATCCTCCAGCCAGCCGGCTTCACAACGGTCCAGAAGCTGAAACTTCCATGCTGCATACAGCTGACCCACTTTGGCCACCGACGAACCGTCTCGAATGCATGCCTTCATTGCCTCAACATAGTTCACCTTCTTAAAGCGTTTGAGGAAGTACACTTTGCCTGCGGGGATAGAGCGAAAGGAGGGGAAACAGTGTTTGTACTAAGAACGTGAAAAGGTGAAGGAAAACAGAGCATTGTTCAGGAGGGCAAAAGGGAAGTGAGTGAGAGAGGGAAGCCCGAGAGACAAGCTGAGCCCCGAGGGTGGATATTTTCAGTTTTCCTGGCCTCTGTGCCTGACTGTGTTCAGAATATCAAATCAATCCAACAACTGCCTCGGCAGCTGCTCAAAATCGAAAGGCAATAGTGTGTGAGAGGACAGAACTCTGACTCAAAATTACTCTCAAAACGTTTCCATTTCTTGCTCTCATGTCACCTCTTGGGAGACTCTTGGTATGACGATATCAAAGAAACTGGTATTCTGATTTGTTAAATTGTTTGGCAAGAGCTGAAACATGGCAGTTTCTCCAAAGAAAGAAAGAAACAATAAAGAAGCTAAGCGAGAGTAAAGAGTTGCTGGTCTCTCCCAACAACTGCTTATGAAAATCATGTCAGCAACCTAAGTTTTGCACTTGGCTCAGCTATTGATTTTATGCTTGTTTATGTGACTGGTGGCTATTAGAGAAGCAGAATACTGTCTCATATTTCCCCAGGGGACTTTCAGTAAATACCTTCCAGCTGGACTGAGACACAGTATTGGTCACGACCACTGCTGAAACCTTTCCTGCCCACAACAGACTGTCCACAGTAATTAACACACAGGGGAAGCCATGAGCAATAATTGAAGGTTTCTGTCAGACTACTTTTTTATCGCTGAGGAGAGGAACTGGTTCTTTTTCCCAGTTTAGGGTATCTCAAAACAGTTTGTGATTCAAATGCAGAGCACTGTCATTTATCAAAGTAATATAGATTTCATTTTTGGAATGCATGACAGGATTTAAATTCTCCTTCAAAGAAGTCTGGAACAAAAACCTTTTTACACATCAATATGAACGAATACAATATAATATGTCGTTTAGTGAGCTCTAGAGGTGTGAGTAAATTGATTTTACAGCCCAATTTCACCAAAAAACAACAATTTGTTAACCGACTTAAACAATTTAACGGAGTTAACGACTAGTGTTTACGTAGGCAACCTCTAGTGGCCGCATTATTAAGAAGTCATGCGCAAAGTATAAAGCGTAACAAAGTCCGTGTATGGAAGACGTTGCGGGTGGTGGGATGGATCAAACACAGGACTTTGACCCAGGAGACCGCTGTTTGTGTCCCACATGAAATCAGTGATGACCTATTTTATCCTAAGGTAACTTATGTAACATATTTAACTTACGTGACGAACAAAACATAACTCACATAACAAACAAACTTATTTTGACCCAAACCATGATCTTATCTTAAACCTATCCAAGCAGTTTTGGTGCCTTTACCTCAACAAAGTGCAACTTTTTCACAATGTTAACCATGTCTTATAATTATTACCATGACAACGAAGGTCCGATGGGCATACGCCTGTTGCTGGTGATGTATGTAGTTTGGGGAAATTAGCAATTGTGTTGTTTAGGTATCAGGATGTGTTGGTGCTATAGAGGGTGTGAAAATAGTCACATATGTTGTTTTGTAAATCTTTTTTGGGGGGGAGAGTGAAATGGACCTATTTTGGAACATGTTTAGATTTTTACAGCATATAGTTTATCACCAGACAATTACAAATTTAGCTTGCAGAAATGACAGTGTTATGAATCATCTCATCTAAATCCCCGCTAGACTACAAGTAAAAATAGCAAACTACTCTCTGATTTTTTAATATTTACTATAAAAACTTTGATTAATGGCATGCTTCTACAATGATTGAGTGATGATTGAGTCAAACCTTTAATCACACCTTTTTCTTGTCACACAGACTATGTCACGTTTCGACTGCCCCGAGATGATACATTATTATTATGCAGTAAAAACTAATCGAGCCTCCTACTTTCCCAAGTTTGTCTGGGCTTATGAACCTGAAGGTGGTGTGTGAAGACTCTCTGCGGGAATGTGATGTTAATCAAAGAGCTGGAAGATGAAAGGCGACGCATTGCACCCAGAGGACACTGTGGCCCTAGCAGGGCTAAATCAACATAGCCTGATTTAAATCCAATGGCCTTAGGCCTGCGAGATCACGGGCAGTGATCAGAGACACGGGCCTCATTTCCCCGCTGTCCAACGCTCATGATACATCCTCTTTCCATACAGTGGCACAACAAACTCACTCTGCTGGTGTTTTATTTTCTTCCAATCATGAGCTACCGATGCTGAATACCAGGTTGGATGTTTGTGTTTAGTTTTATGGTCACGTAGTGGAACTACAAAGTATTACTGATCGTCAGATACACACGTGCACACATCTGCAGCCTACGTATCTCTCTGTTTCTCACCGTTGAGCTTGGAAGTGAAGCAGAAAGCATCATAGCGCTCATCCTCCTTATGCCTGTAGCCATAGTTACGAACCCCCGCTGGGGTGTCCTTTCGGCCGCACTGGTCTCTGGGATGAGAGATAGGATACTGGACTGAGCCGTCCTCCAGCCATCCAGCATTACACCAGTCTAGTCCTTCCAGCCAGGCCTGTGGAAGATGATAATGTAGGTTAGTGGGTCATACCTAAAGACTGAAGACATTAATAAGAGGAGAAAAGGTTTAGTTTATATCCTCTACCATAACTCCATTACTCTTGACTTTACAGCTTTTTACATGATCTGCAGTAAAGTTTCTGGTCTCCATATTATTTTTTATTTCAGACTTACTGCTGCTCTGAAAAGTTTACGAGTGCGTTAAGTGAATGTGTTGTAACATCTAAAAGATTGGCCCATAAAAGGATGTACTGTTGAAGGTATCCAGAGCTGAGTTAGTGATCTATGATGTCTATCTTATTTGTTTTTAATCTGCATTGAACATGAGAGACTGTACATGCCTGAAAGTGAATGTGTGAACTCACCTTGTGCAGCTGAGAATGAGAGGCCAGGATGGCGTCCTGCTCTTTGCAGGCATCCTCAGCCTGGTGGTAGTTGAGCTTATAGCGCCCCTCACGGGGATAGTACGGAAAAACCACTCCTACAGGTGACAGAAACATATTAACAACTGTTGACTATGAGTCCTCAATTTCCCATAAATGTATACAGTATAATAGCTGATTGAGTATTGAGAAGTATTGAATAAATCTCTTCCTCTTCCTGACCTTCTAAGTCAAGGTTGACAAATCCTGTATCATCTTCCATGTCATCGGTGACCTCACACTCATAGCGTCCATAGTCCTCCAGTGTGACATTTTGGATGATCACTGAGGCGTCACCTGGTCCCGCCTGCTCCAGAAACACACGGCCTCGGTATGATCCAAACACACGCTGCTGCCTGGAGAGATTTTACAGTCACTGTTGTCCCTTTAAACAGTTGCTCCAAGCCAAATATTTAAAAGAAAATACATGAAAGGTAAACTTATACTTGGTACACCTTATATGAAATTGGTGTGTTCTTAATTCTGTCTGAGTGGATTCATGAAAATACTTACCAAATGGAAACATGATTTCAGAATATGTGGAAGGCAATACAATATATAGCAGGGAAATAACATATTGTTGGTTTTGGACTCACAACTGAGAAACGGATTGAAATGGTAGTTTAAGATTGATTTGATTGATTGATTGATAGATAGATAGATAGATAGATAGATAGATAGATAGATAGATAGATAGATAGATAGATAGACAGACAGACAGACAGACAGACAGACAGACAGACAGACAGACAGATAGACAGATAGATAGATAGATAGATAGATAGATAGATAGATAGATAGATAGATAGATTGAGAAATGAAGCAGCAGAATTTACCTTCCAAGTGCCACAAAGACGTCCTCAAACTGCAGAGCATCTGTCACTTTGGTCCATTTAATCCGAATGCGAGCAGGATCGGTGTTCTCGGGCTCATGATGGAATCTGCAGGGCAGAGTGATGGAGCCACCGCGATGGGTCACCACTTTACCAGGAGCTGTCTGCACAATCACTGCTCCGCTGTCGTCCTCTGAGTGAAGCAAGAGGACTTTCAACATTTAACCGCTAAAGATTTTCATGAATCTTCCTTCCTATACTTTCTTTATATATGTAAATGTGTTCATTATATTTATATTTATACATATTTATATGTGTAAATATATTGATGTTTAGAACTTGTATGCTTGTTATTGACACAGCACTGGTATCTTGGCAGGAAGTCTGTTATGAATTGGTTAAATGAAAAGTATATAACACTTGAAGAAGTAAATCCAAGTGGATGCCTAAGAAATTCTCTATTACCATAGAAATATGTGCAGTCAAGTCCTTGCAATGCAGTTTGAAATTATCCTTTGACACTGCCTGTACTTGTAACTAATCGTAACATTCAACCTTTGATTTTCTTTGTGAGGCACATCACAGTGAGACGCCTGCAAAACTGAATCAGCATCAGCTAATAAAGCGTGTGCTGTTTACTTGTGCTTTTACATTAGTGTCAGCATGTCGACAGCAGCAAACATTTTTCCCTTTAAAGGGTCCAGTATGCAACGTAGTCACATCTCTGCCAACATCTATCATCAGATTACCCACTCCAAAATTTTAACCTCAACCTCTGCAGACAGCGATTCACCCAAGACTAATAGTAACCACAGCCCTCTTTCAGGGGGGTCAAATGGACAAAAAAACAGACCTACTTTGCATGTTTGGCAGACACACTATGTTTGTGTGTGTGTGTCTAGGCAACTAAAGAGTATGCACACAACAAGTGTGGCATAAACATTTGAAATGTTTAATGAGCAGCTGCAAGAGGTTTTCTGTTATGTTGTGACCAGATAAAGGCACCTACAATTATCCATGCCAGCTAGCAATTAGTCCCATTATTGCTTACTGCTCTCTGGAAAGTTGTTTATCACCATTAGCCATGAAAATATCAAGTGGTGTTTAATCAAAACTTGAAGTACAATATTGCACCGAGGTTTGCGCTGGAACATAAAGTTAAGACACACAACACCATGTTGGCATTTCATCATGCTAACCCTGTCGACACATGCTTTCGTCATATTCTGCCGTAGCGTACTCTGTCGCTGTAAAACTGTGGATAAATTGTGGATTAATGATGGCTAAAATAAAGATAATGCGTCACAACCTGCATTGAAATGACTCGTTTCACTATCAAAATTCTATCAATTCTGTCCGATAACATTTGGAAAGTCGAGAAGAGCTGCATGATTGAACTATTTTATCTCATCCAAGTTAGCATAAAGCTAAACAGGAAGTTAGCTGGCTTGGCTGGCAGAAGCCATTATGCATTTGACTGCTCAGAGCGGGAATGTCTCACCAGACACCAAATTTAAAAACTCTATATACTGTATATATATATATTATTGCTGATGATAGACTTAATCAACACTATGTGAACTCATTTTGAAAGGGCTCAAATGTAACAGACTTTCATTTATATGTAAAAGTTGCACATTATAGCTTTAAGGTTTACAGACATCCCTGTCTGTAAAACGGAATTGAATAAATGGCAGCGTTTATAGACGAGATCTCTTAATGTCTTAATCATCCTGCTGATACTTTAGATTTAATTTAATCAACTACATGAAAGCTAGTCTTTGCTCTATGCTTTTCATATATTTCAGCAAATATTGTACTTTTGTTTCAGTACCAAATAGCTACAGTTAGTTTCTTACTCTGCGAAGCATCTGCAAATTTGTCAAAACATTTGAAGAGCTTAAATATATAAATACATAACAAATATAATGTCACTGTTAAATAACCTAACCCTGTACAGATCAAAGACTCATATGTTGGGACAATATGTAGCGGGCAGGAAGAGGATTTTCATTTAAGAGTCTCTTTTAGCCTCTCCACAGCAGATAATATGGACAGCCAAGTCTCCTGCAGTAAACAGTCTATTCCCTCATGTGATCTTTTTTTATAGCAAGTAAAATGTTTACGACAATCCTCCGGTGAATATTGTTTAATGCGGTATTTATAAATCTGATCATGTAAAAGAGCTTCATATGTGAAGATTCTCAATGTTCTATCAAGATATAATAGTCAAGGTATTTTTAATGAAATGACAAGGACCCTGAAATACTACATAAAATACTGTGATTAGGTATTCCAAATTGTGGAGTATAGTATATATTCATGTGACTATAGAACACACTAAGTCTGGAGGCTTTGTCTCTCGAGGAGCTCTCTGCATTATGAAGCCCAAGACAAGTTTTAACAAGTGTATTTTTCTTAGTTTCTTAGTTGAAACAATATAAGTCAAAGGTGGCCCTGAAGGGGTTATTGAAACTGTTCAGCCTTTCAACAATCTTCCTATGATGGTAACTGCCTCTGCTGAAAGTCTACATATCTTAGGCCTGGGACACACTGACTGCGTGGCGTGTGCGTTAACTAGATGTTGGTTTTTTTTAGCATATTCCAGCTCAGCTCAGCGAAATGAAGACCTCATCACTTTGCAGATGTGCAGCTGTTAAGACACAAGTAATAAAATGTCCTTACCGAGCACGTGCACCACTTTTCTCCCTCCCTTCTCGATGTCAGCAGGCAGGCAAGACACTGAGAGGGCGGAGGTTAGGATGAACACCACGAAGGACATTTTCCCAAAGATCAGAAGCCTGAACTGCTTTGAAAACTGCAGGACAGGACAGAACACAGAGAAATAGGAACATCACATTCTGACCTAAAGTAGGGGAACTTGAAAAATAGCACAGTAATATTCCAGGGAAGAGCAGGACCATAGCAAGGACAACAGCTTGACACCTCCAGTGTCCTGCTATTCACCACAAGGAGAAACAAGTTATGAATAACGTAATGGTAATCACAACTTTGGTATACAAATTCTGGTGGATATCACTGTATGATATCATATGTATGATATCATAAGATATCATAATGTATGACTACATTATGATGTACTGTACATTAGCTACAAACTATAGCCATACATATAATATATCTCGTGTAACGCAGGCAAAATCTAAATGTCTGCTGCATTTCGACTGTCAGTCATCCTAAAACTCCACCAGAACTCCAGCAAACCAAAGCTGGGAAGTAAAGCTCGTCAGCAAGCATAGAATTGGGTAGCAGATAAGTGATTATTTCAGCTTTCTCAGGAAAATAAGGTTGGCTGACATGACTGTTTTTGGTTTGAGAAAGAGCCAGGCTTTAAAATAACTAGGCAGTCTGCTACATATACAAGCTTTAACCTGTTAGCTCACAGTCACAGCATGAAAACAAGAGATAGTCCTCTGAACTTAAGGCTTGTTTGGCACTTTTTTTATCTGTATTGCCCAGTGTTTAGAGAAAGAACTGTTTTTGGAAAGTTTGGGGGGAAACAGGCTTGGATCAGTAGAGCCCAATTAGTGAACCAAGGACTGTAGCAGACATGAACGATGACAAAATCATCACAATTACATAAGAAAAACAAGAAACTAGGGGTCTGTTGTGCTTATTGAACATATTAGACAGACTGTTATCAACCGTGTCTTCTGGCAGGGACCAATGAAGGATTATTTTTGCAGGAAAACACAGTTCCTCTTGGATGTTACTGCTGCTGATTCTGGTACAATGCTCATTATACAGCCCAGTATCACGCCAAAGTGTGCAATACACCCATCAGGCCACTAGCGCATACCCTGTCAATGTCACAGTTTGCCTTCCCTAGGTATGAAAAGTACACGCCAAGCAGCAACCAGCAGTGACGTCCCCCACTTGTTTGTGAACGGCTGTTCTGCAGTTTAAGGCACTTTAGAATTGGCCGCATTTTTCAGACCCAGAGGCTCTGTCAACTTTTATATACAGTCTACGGTACACACATGTATGACCACAGTTGAAGAAGAAGGCATTGTGACAAAGGTCACGTGACTAAGTACAAAGAGTGATAAACTCCTCATAGGGAGGAGGGGGAACAAACAAAGGACTTACACTAGGACACCTTTTGTTCGAGTCTGAGGAAGCAAAAGTCAACATGAGTTTCTTTCAAGTAGCGTGAGTAATTTACTGACATCTATTTAACTTTCAAAAGATCTGCTAGGCTACGTAATGTTACTCGTGAAAAATTACTTGTTTTTAACCCACGCATGACCTTTTACCAACTAACCAAGCAGTTTTAGTGTCTCAACCTTTCTAAACTGTGAGCATGTTAAAGCCAAACCTAAACCTAACCACATGGTTTTGGTGCCAAAACCACAGGCAACTTACTTTTTACACATTGGTGAGGCAAAACATAACACTGACAAGGTGGAATGACAGGTTACATGTTTTCATCATGGGTGAGTGGGTAATAGACGCACCGACCTTTACATTAGTAGATGTATTTTAAATGCAGCATGTGACACCCGTGATACTGCATCATATCTAATCCATGATTGGTTGCAGGAGACAGTGCAAAAGAAGTGCTAGTGTGTGCACTGCTACAGATCTGCATTGTCACCTGTGAATAATCACCTCCAATGAAACAGCACTGCTGCAGTACATAAAGTCTGAACATGAATCCAGGCCCCAGTGAAGCAGTTACTAAAACAGCTATTTTACATGCACATTGCACACCATAAACAGCCCTGCTGCATGATTTCTCTCAAGGTGAGTCCAATGATCATCCCCGCAGTTCTCATGCAGCACAGGGAGCTGCAGAGCAGAGCCCTGCTATCCCAGCACAGAAGTGATTTGGACTTACCATGGCTATCACAACAGGAATAATGCCTGGATGAAGCAGATGTGCCGCTGTGAAACGTTTAACTCCTCAGCTAGGCTGAACGTTGTTCTGCAGCAGCACTCACCTCTCTCCCCCCCCCTCCCCCCCCCTCTCCCTCTGTTTCGAGTCCCATCTCTGTTCTCTCACACTGCAGGGGAACCTCGGCTGTTTGTGGGTCCCGCAGTCCTCCGATGACGCAGCGCATATTTGTGTGTGGATAACTTAATGTCTTCTCTGTGAATTATTGAAGCCCATTAGAGTGTCCCTTACTGGTTCCAGTGTCAGTTTGATTCAGTGAAACATTACTAACTCTCAGGAAAAACAATGTTGATATTAAAAAATAATCAAAATAAAGGAAGCCACTGATATTGAAACTGTAAATTAAGATTGCTCGTTTTATTTAAGACAAATCAACCAAACAACTTTACTGCTGAAAAAGAGTGAAGCAATAAAACTTACAGCTCAATTTTTTTTTTGTTACAATAATAGCACCATCACTTTAACTTCATGCCTCCTCTCTCCCATAGCTTTTTGCTTTTTGTTTGTTGTTCCTCCATACAAGTTTCCCTCGCTCGCATGCTTCTGTGCTTTCTTTTGCACATACTCTTGGCCATGAAGCTGAATTTCTCTGATCTGTGATGGCTGGCCCCGCCGACAGTTTATTGTCCTGGATCGCCATGCTGTTCTTTTCTCTCTCTGATCTCTCTTCACCCCCAGTCAAGGCAAATGGCTGCCCACCTCTGAGTGTGGGTCTGTGGGAGGTTTTGTCCTGTTAAAATGCAGTTTTGAAAATAATTTTAGTTTAATTTGATTAATTAACATTCATTGATAATACCAGAGGTATTACTTTTACCACAACAATTCATTATTACATATGACCAATGTGGATCCATTTATAATATAGACATTAATAAAATATGATTACGATGCAAATAATCAGGATATTTAATGGGTTCATTAGCATCTTTAGGTTTGTAAATAAATACGAGACTCAGTAAAAGTGAGCTTGTGCTGAAAATCCCATATTTATGTACCAGCCTCTCCAATTACTGTACACAGTTACAAGATAACCGATCTCATGAAAGCAAACCTTTTACTTGTGAAGTCCATGCATTAAGTTTTGTTGGTGTAAACTGCAGAGAGGCAGGTCATGAGTTTCTGCAGACCTGCTTGCTTTTTGCCCTTCATCCACTCAACAATGCATTAAAGAGGTTAAGAGCAGCGTCAGCAATGTGTCGAACGTTTCTCTTAGACTCCACATGTGTTCGCGGCACAAACGCTACAGGAGTCTTCCCTGGGCATGACGGTGAGATGATTGCCGCCAACAATGAGAAGAGACAGGACGCTCAGCATGAGGCAGCTGTAATGTAAAATTTTAACAGAAATGAAACAGCTGTGATGGCTACATGATGCTGCTGAGATTCAAGTTGACTAGCCGTGTCGTCTAGAGCAATGATCAGCACCTGTAAACCATGTAGCTATTTGAGTTACTGCAGTCCTGTGTGGCATCACTGGAAGAGCAGTTCCCAGAGTGTGAGACATGTGCCCAGGCTCTGCGTGGACTATCACAGCCCTGTTAGCATGTAAAGCAGCAACAGAGGGGAAAAGAAGTACAGAGGCACTAAAGTGATGGTTTTTTTTCAGTGAGAAATTCAAGGTTGACAACATTATACCATTGCCATCTTAATTTCAGACCTGAGCCAACAACTGTCTGCTTCCAAAAGCACTAACAGGCAATTTGGTGTTATTTAACGTGGTCTTTAATAATCTATTGGTTACAATCAAATGAACAAAATATTCTGTATTCTATATCTACAGGATTAGTTTCTCCAGTTTATCCTCCCACATTAGACTCCAGGCAACTTTTCCCAATAAGACACTGTGAAGATGTCTGTTACCTAGGAGGGAGGTAATTTTCTCAAATGAAATGCATAAAAATGAACAGAAAATAAATCTGGGCCAGAAATGTCTACCAGCAGCGATTCAGTGAGGTGGAATTTAAAGGATTTCAAAGGCACATTTTTTGAAGTAACATCAAGGAAAAAACATTCTAGTAAAGATAACGATTTACTTTTTTGTTGTGTGCATTGGTGCATTGGAAGTGCAGGGATGATTACATGGGCCAAACATCAATGAATGCAGGTTCAAGTTAAAGCACATATATTGACTGATGCCTGTTAATGTTGCAGATTAGCGTAACATTGCAACATGCATGTGTAAAACATAAAAGGACTGCAGAGATCTTGAGTCGTGCTGCCACACAGAGCTGATTGGTCCATGCACCCACTTGAACCATCCACCTGGTTTCTTCAGTAGAAGAGCAACCTTCGTTCAGGTTAACCAAACTAGTGCTGATCACTAGCTTATTTGATTTAATAATTGAATAACTGTATGCTAATTGCCATTGTGAGATTTTTGTCATCATAAGCCAGGCTTTAATGGATACTTTATTGAAGCTGTGTTTTGCATTCATGAAATCAGAAACCATGAACTGATTTTATAAAGTGCCATCTCACTGCTAAATCCTTTAATGTGAATTGTTTAGTTGTATTTTTCACAGCCACAGCTCCACAACTCTCCAGGGCCACCTGCACAGCCGAGCAGACATCTGCAGCAGAGATCCCCTGTGACTCCCATCATGGGATTACAGAGCTGTTTGAAGCGGCCACATTCGATTTAAAGCCTCTGTCACACACAGAGTGCACTGGTAGCATGTGCGAGCAGGAGCGATGCCGGCACTTCAGCACGAGAAAGCTGCTGAGGGAGAGTGAATTAAATGAGTCTGCCTCTCTCCCTATCTGTTGGCCTATTGCTCAGCAAAGTACGAGGGATAATTACTTATGTGTGGGCTACTGTTATTGATGGAGCAGGAATGGAGAGAAGGGTTACACTGCTGTTTTAAAAAAAGCTTCATCTAACCACATAAATAACCCTTTTATCTCTGTCAAGAAAAAACTATGTGTTGATAGGACTGAGCTGCAACCAAAGCATCATATTACTGAAAAGGTTTGGGAGATCGATTCAGTATTTGTCAATTACATCACAGAGTGGCAATCCATTTTTTTTTACATTATTTTATCAGTCTTTTGCCTTTCACACTAAAAAGCCCTTGTCATCACAGTGGTCTTTCATCGCATTAAATATGTTAGAAACCTCCTTCATTCAGCTCGGTGGCCATTGAAGTGTGTTTGTTTATGCGAACAAAAACATCATAAGTCTTTCATTTGATGTCTTTGTAAAAGACAATGATGAGAGCGTCAGTCGACCATTTACTGGGCCACCCACACAGAGCGAGCACACAGCAACATCAGAAAAGAAGCGGATCAAGGAATGTGAGCAGAGAAAAGGATGAAATGCTGGAAATGTTGGGCCCCCAGGATCAGACAGAATGTAGGATGGAAATAGCACGTCTTGTTTTCCTACTTAAACTGAGAAAGAAAAGCTTTCTTAAAAAGTTCACCAGAGTTGGTGAGCGACAAGAGCAGCTGTTGAAGTATACACCAGCTTCTGCAGCACATCCTGGCCACTCAGCTCCTAAGTCATGATCTGTTCGTGGCTCCGGTAGTGTTGGGTCAGAAATAGTGAGCATATTGTGGAGTAACATGCCCTCCTTCTCCCTACTCAAACACCCACAATGTCTATTTCACATGTGTGGCTTGACATGCGGACATTTCCAAATATCCTGGTTATATAACGTACTGCAAAACGTCTATAGCACAGGCCTTTTATACTCATTTAAATCATGTTTGCAGCAAACCACAATGTAGCCTGTTTTAACGGCTTTGTAACTCCCAACAGGTGTTTTCACTTCTGGCTGATTAGCCCTCTGCTTAGGCTGATTAAAGCCCCATTTGGACTGGATTTACAGTATTTCTCCAGGGGAGGAGGGAGTGATTTTAACATTACCTGCACTGTGGTGAGTGATTTTAATCCCATCCACTGTGCGTATGTGGACCATTTTTCACCACTACCCAAGTTATAATTACAGTTGCAATTACCTTCTGTTTTTCTGGCCCTCCTGTAATTTAAATCCCCTCTGGAGCGACTTCATTCTATTTCAAAGAGGATCCGATTTTTTTTTCTGCATGAGGGTCTGCTTGTCCATATTTTTGTGCCTCCGCGCTGGCAACAGCCGGAACCGAAGGCATTGTCTGTCCTGTTCTTATGAACACAATATCTCAAGAACGCTTAAAGGGAATTTTGTTAAACTTGGCACAAACGTTCACTTGGTCCCAAGGATAATTAGATTTCAGTGGTCAGAGGTCAAAGGTCACTGTCACTTCACAAATCACATTTGATACGATTGTCACATAAATATCTAGAAAGACAATTCATATCCAAAAGGCTAAAGATCAACTTCACTTTGACATCAAAATATTCTTTTCTGTCCATTATTAAACACCATTACTCAGGAACAGAAGGGGAGATTGTGAACATATTTCACATTGGTGACACATATCGAGGTGTCGACCTTGAAACTATACTGATTGTAAAACCCGTCTGTGCTGTCAAGTTGAAGATGTGTGTGAAGTGTCTACATTTTAGAATTTGTAGCTTCTTTGCAGCAACATCCATATTTGAAGCACTGTCTACTCTCAATCAGCTTTATTGGCCGAGCATGTGAACATATAACAATTCCTTCAAAGTCTGCACTTCATACAGTATATTATATTGATTCTGAACAGATGTGGATGTAAATTGTAACTATACTGCTTGGCAGAGGGATACATTTGTGAGGCCTTAACTCTAGTTTTTTAATCAGCTCACTATGAAATCTGACTTTGTGTTAAAAGTGTTTTTGCTCGTGTGATATGTGAAAACATGCTTATGTACCAATATATACAGTATGTCTATTTGGGACCTTTGTGTACTGGCATTCTCTTCAAAACCCAGTTTTTTTTGGCCTATATCTGTTTATAATTTAGCAAGCTAGCGCCATTAAAAGTATACTGATTAAGGCATCAGGCAATCCCATATGGATGTGCAGTCGAGAATCACTGGATTACTTTGATGCTTAAAAAAAATTGTGATGATACTCTTTTTTATTTGATGTAAAAGCTGGTTGACAGACCTTTGTTCACGAGAGACCTCGGAGGTTATGATATGCTTAGGAAGTGTAGGTCATACTGAATGATTTCAATATCTGTTTCATGTCTGTGTGAAGATTGTGCTGAGTTATGACTCCATAAAGGAGTAACATTTTTGACTCAATTTCACCCCTTTGACTCCCTGGTGCCCCACTGGAGAGTCGTTTGGGTTTCTCTTGAAGCGTTGTCCTGCTGGATGTCTATGTCTATTACAAAATTTATCCTGTAATTTCCTGGTGGTTAAAATGTCGCCTGGAACGATGAGTTAAACCAGCGAGGAGCACAGTGAAAATTTGATTCCCCCACCTTCCCTTGCGAAGTTAATCTTGTCCAAATGGGGCTTCTGATGGAGCTGTGCTGGGAATTACATGGCGGTAGCAAAGTCCCCCCCTAAAAAAGTACTTTTACAGGAGAGTAGAGAGAAGTCAATCATCGTGATTTGGGTTTATATAAAAACTAATCAGAGAACAAACAAATTAATATGATTGAAAAGTAGATGCTGTCAAAGCCAATATGTTATTACTGGTTTATAAGAAAAGATCAAGCCCACTCTTCCAACTAGCAGCAGTTAAAACAAGCTGCTTGGCTGCTGTAAGTGTAGCCCAGGAAGCAACACTATTGTTGGCAGATTGTAGTCTAGTATCTTTTAATGAAATATCAACTGGCTTGTTTACTGTTAAAATAACTAGAGAACTACATATTTTATAGACAGTATATTCTGCTGTTAAGCTGTAATTTTGGGCAGACTTACAGCTTTTTCATAATGCTGAACTGTCTACTGCCTTGTTTTATTATCCACTGGGTTGTTCTGAAGTTGTTTAGTGCATATATTATAAAGATTCATGTCTAATTTCTCAATTAAACTTATGCAGAGCTCACAAACTTCAGCCAAGAAATTTGCTGTGTGACTTTCTGTGAGGTTGAACATGCAGAGGCATCGCAACTACTGTACTTGGCTGTGGGACTTTTCTTTTACCTTCATGCCCCACGTGATCAGCCGCTGTCACATAGCAAACTCGAAACATGTTCATTAGTTTTGATACGACATCAGAGGTGTAGAAACAGAAAGCGTGAGGGGGACGGCTAAGCATGTATTTACATTTAACATGGTGTGAGTGTCAGGGTGTTATTTTTTTAATATTTATGAACAAACAGTTTTACTTCCGAGGCAAACTGAAGTCTCTGATTTGCACATGGAGCAGAGTAGTTGTAATATCATAGTATGACAGAACATGTCGTTGGTTTTACAGACTGCAAACACTATGTCTACCTGTTAGCTTTTACTCTTGTTGTTTGTCTTTTGCTCTGTGTGCACTTCTTTACTGAGCTGTGCACAATGTGAGCCAGAGATATTTTGACTGTTTTCCTTTGGGAAGGTCCCACCTCATCACCTCAATATATAAAACCTGAGCAGGAGGCTGCTCCAGCCATCAATATGCTATTTACTTGAGTCCTTGAGGCAAAAGGTAATGGAAAGGTTCAATAACCCTGTGTGCTTTAATGCTCATTCACCTCCTCATTTCTCATTCAGTGTCTGGAATGAGTAGTGAGAAAATTCAATAAATATGAAACATGACTAGGAGTCTGCAGCTTTGTTAGAAGCTCTGAAAGCAGATGATGTAAGCTAAATGCTAATATCACAAGGGTAATGCTATCCTGCCATCTTAGTTTAGCCTGTTAGCATGGTAACATTTTCTAATTAGCACAAGCTCAGCTAAGGTTGATGGGAATGCCAATAATTTGAGCAGCTATTTGGTCATAAATCAAAGTGTGAGTTCAAGTTGGCACTAGAGGTCACCAGAGTTATTTTGAAGGGATAATGTCTGTACTAAATTCTTAGCAATTGATTCAGTATAGCTGTCGAGACATTTCATTTAAAACTGCAAATATCAGCTTTATTGTTGCCCAAGAGGAAAAGTAGCCAACTTTTTAGTGTGCAAATTCATTGACATGATTTTGAGATATTTCACAGAAAAAGTGAGAACTTTTGCCTGATGTTGGCACTGGGTGAAAAATGACAGCAGGATTCATCCTCTATTCAAATTTGAAGGAAATCCATCCAGTTGCTGTCAAGACATTTCACTATCTATCAGCCTCACAGTGGCCCAGGAGGAAAAGTCAGGTGATTGCCAATGTCATTGGGATCCATCATCTAGACACCATGAATGTCTGAACCAAATTTCATGACACAGATTATTTAAATTATTGACTAAAATCCAATACTGTCAACGTCATAATGGAACTAAACAAAAAGTCAGAGCATCACCAAAATGAATAGGATTCCTTCTCTGTCTTCCATAAAAGTGCAGACCAAACTTCATGACAATACTTAAAATAGTAATTCTATGTGTCGTGGCTTTGTCCTGATTCTCCTTTCTTTCTTTCCTTGTTTTACTCCCCCTCACCAGAGGTTCCCGGTGTGTCTTTCTGTCTCTTTCTTTATTCAGTCCCCGTATCACTCTCTATTCTCATTTATGGTCCTTTGGGTTTCTATTCATGTCATTCCCTGTGTTCACCCACCAGAGGTCCCCAGTCAGTTTTTTCCCATAGACTGTACATATAAAGGTTTCTCCCTTTGTTCAGTCTCCTTTTAGCCAAGCCCACCTCACCTGTTCCCTGTTTCCAATCTGCCCCATCTGCAGTCCATCCTTAATCAGCCACTGCAGGTACTTATTCTTCTTGTCAGGCCATGCTTGTTTGTTGGATTGTAAAGTCAGGAAGTCCACTCCATCCACGTCAATCTTGACCCTGTGCCTGTTTCCTTCTGTTATGGACTCTGCTTTTTCCCTTGTGTTACAGCCTATTGATGAAGTTTTCTTAGTTTGTAAGTAAAGTTCCCTCATTTTTATATTGTTGTGTCATGCGTGAATCCTAAATCCAATGAGTAACAGTATGGACCAAAGGGGCGGGTAAGATATTATTTAGGCCTACATAACTTCACTAATCAATCAGCTCTTTCTGTTTATGCGTGATATCAGAAATTAATGTGTTGTGGTAAAAGCAATTAAATAACTAGTGAATCCAAAGGTGTTGAGCAAAATGGTCTTTTATTTTGGCATTTTGAAAAATAGCATTTGAAACAAAATACTTATTCATGAATCATCAGATAAGTGATTAACTCCAAAGGTCAGCGAGGATAAAAAAAATTATCATTTATCTTTGTATTTGGTATCTTTCTCCTCGCTGATGGGCAAACCTGTCTGCCCAGGAAAAGGGGAGATCTTCAGGAAGAAATGGGGGTTGCCGTTAACCCGCATGGCCACCAGGACTGGAGTGGCTGCATACACCAGGTTAGCTGCCAACACCAACCAGAAACATTCATTTGGGATACGAAATGGAGCTGTGGTACGATGGTGGAGGGACCCCCCAATGTGGGCCCATTGGCACTGGGAGGAGACACAGAGCAAGATACAGATTAAAGTGCATTGCCATGAAAGAATACATATCAGCACTGACACGTCCACTTGTGTCTGTTTTGTTCTCCGTTCACACTAATGACAGGTCATTTGATGCCTCAATGTTTCATTATACACACTCTCCGGAGGACTATCTTAAAAGATTACGTTGAGTCTTTTTTGCTTGGTTATTAGTCTACTAAGAAAAGCTTCTAACAGGGGAGATAAACCACTGCACAGGATATTTACAGACTAAAGGAGCTGGCCATTTGGAAGACAGGTAGCGTGCAGTCTGCAAACTCAAATAAGCAGTAAAACAAGGCTTTAATCAAAGAGTTCCCCTCCGCATGGTTACAATCTCTCTATCAGATCAACATGGACAGAAAGCACCACGAGCTTGTTTATTACAGAGAATAATCTTCAAAGAATAAATGTGGTCCAGGTCATTAACAGGATGAAAGCTCCCTACAAGGAGTTAATTGTAGGGACACGTGTCAGACCTCTTTTTACTTAATTCAAACTGCTGATTAAAACTTCAATCAATCGGAAGCAGCAATTACTGCAGCACTTAATGTGATGCAACAAATTATCGCTGCAATGCACTTAAGTATGCAGCACCTGCAGCCCCTAAACATTATATTCAGAGCCAGTTTCTCTTATTGACTGTTTGTCTTTGTGATGGTACCTGCATCATGCCTCCAGCGAGGAACAGCGTCCAATCTGACATCCACGTGCAGCCAGGCTTGAGGAGGCCGTAAACAGACGCACCTAACAGAGGTAGGCCATAAAAGAGCAAGTGCAGCATCTGGAAAAACGAATACCAAACATAGTTATTCCAACAATAATTAATGATAATA
Source organism: Embiotoca jacksoni (assembly GCF_022577435.1). NCBI lineage: Eukaryota > Metazoa > Chordata > Actinopteri > Embiotocidae > Embiotoca > Embiotoca jacksoni. Next base: position 1,363,021 of record NW_027185296.1, on the reverse strand, counting down.
TTCCCACTGTTTCTTGCGAAACTGAAAAAAAAAATTCTTCTTCCACATTTTGATCAATTCTGTGGTTTCATAATGACACAGCACGTGACTATAATGAATATTCCATTGAGTATGGCTCCGGAAGTACAGAGCCTTACAGTGCTAAAAGACCCCTCTATCACTGTCAGTTGATGTTGATGAGTCCTGACCAACACTCCAGCAGATAATTAATACAGTACATCGCCATTCTCCTCTGGCCCACATTGCACTTCCTCTACTCACACTGAATACAGAAGAGAGCCACTTAAAGCTCAAAATACAAAGACACAGACCCCTTTTTAATGTGCTGCATAAAAGCAGCACAATTTGATGGAAAATGTACCTGAAGTATGCCATAAAGTAAAAGACAATCAGCACATCAACACTATAATGCTAGTAATTATCAAAAGTAAACTATGCAGCTTTGTCCATTCCATTTAGTTGAATCTTTGACCACCATAATTATGTGCGGTAACATTTTACTCTCCAATTTAACTAAACACATACAAAAAATGTAGAGCACTAAAAAGTACATTTTTATATAAAGAAGTAAAATTAGCTCTCACAAATGGGAGTACTCAAAATCACAGTATTTCTAAATCGTTCTTTAGTCCAACACTGCAGTATTTTGCTGCTTCTCAGCTCTGCACTCTCTCAAACACAAATTTGCACCCTCAGCATAAATTACTTCTTCAACACAAGGGTCATTAGAGAGACTGCCTTGACCTTCAACTTAAAATATTTGGTGCATGAAAGCCTTCTATAAAAACCCTAAAATTACACCAGTGAACAGTCTCTTTTTATTCTCTGGTCTGAGGTCCAGATGAATTCTAATGAGTTCAGCTCAGGGCCTGAAAGCCAATCACATATGCCCTTCAATCTTTTGTTGAAACGTCTTTTTAGTGCTGCTACTAATAATCTGTCACATATCGTTCATCAACATCAATGAATAAAGAGGTCACTCAGTGCAGAAACAGTGTAACATAGTGCAACAAACTTCATTTAATTTTTCACGCCCACACAGATACATGCAACCAATAAGCCAATGGTAGACACACACACACACACACACACACACACACACACACACGGCCTTGCGCATGCCACTAGTCAAGACATACTTTCACATGCGGCGCACACCTCCTTCTCCCACCCATTGAGATGCTGATGGGGGGCTTTGGGCAAAGGATTAGCTTATCAAGTTCTCAGCATGCGGTTCGTCTGTCTGATCAATGACTCGCAATTGTGCCTGGACTGCAGCCCCGACAAGGTCTTTGGATAACCTATTGACAAAGCTGTGTACGTTGAACAAAACACAACAAAACCCACAGCCGTGCAGGGTCCAGAGAAGAAAATAAAAGGAGAACAGACCAACTGCCAGTCACAGTAATAATCTGTTATCCATCTTAGGCTAATAAAAGCACGAGACAAAGATGCGCTGGCCTCTCAACCCACGCTCGATGTTGCTGTAATGATGAAAAATGGCCCTGTAATCAGTTGCAAGCTGAAAGAGTGGAGGAGATAAGGGCGAGCTTCCAGCATGTTCAATGTGATATCCATGAGAGCAGAGGTCCATTATGTGGTTTGTTATTTAAAACAGGCTGGAGATGAGCTATCAGGTGCTGCAGCAGCAGCAGAAAATACAAGCGGAAAAAACACCCACTGTGATTCTGGGGTAGCCCACAGGATCCTTCAGGTAGGGCTCATAGTGCTTCAGGTAAGAGGAACAGACTTCAATTGGAGAGTCCAAAGCGACCTACAGAGAGTGGACAAAATAAGAGAAACATCTTACGATATAGAGCAGGTGAATATGACAACACCAAGAACGACCAATGCAAATTACCACAGGTGCGAAAATTTCTCGGCCCTTGTCAGAAAGCATACAGACACACAGGTTTTTTTTCTGTGTTATGATGTGTTTTTTGACACTTTGGTGAAAATGGTTCTTTGCTTTCTTGCTGATAGTTAAGAGATACAACTTTTGTGTCTGTACAGTAAATGTAAAGCTAGCCCCTCTGCAGCAAGTTAAGTTAGCCTACAGTACAGACATTAAAGTAGTATCAGTGTTCTCATCAAACTCTGAAGGAGAATAGCAGCATTTCTAAAAAATATGCTATTCCTTTTCCAAATAATGACTCTGCTTAAATTGAATTTGAAATGTGTATCGTAAATGCACAATTCATTTATTGTTGTCCTTTAAAACTAGTTTAAAGTTCAAATGTAATGTTTACATATGCTTCAATTAGCTGAGTGCTTTGCTTCTCAGAGCAAAGTAACACAAACCACATGACTCCTCGACAATCGCTAGACAACCTATTCTGCATGACCATGACTGCGGTCTATAAACTTTTAAAACTACCATTGAAGCCCTGCCTTGGACTCTGTCCATAATATACTGTAAATGTGATGCACTCACCAAGCCTCTGAGGATGGTGAAGGCCATGGCAGCTATTAGGAGCAGTATCAGGACCAGGTCTGTGGGACGCCAGATCAGCTTCATGCTCTGTGCATGTGTGGCCTGTGTGGAGATATTGACATAATGTAAAGTATAGAGCTGATTAGTCAAGGTTATGGTTGCAAAGCACACTGTCAAACCCGCACAAAGGAATGAGTGAAGGATGTGTAAAATAAATAAGGCTTCTCTTTCAAGTTAAAAAAAAAAATTAAAAAAAAAGTTTTTTTGTTTGGCCACTTTGGTGAAACAGAAACAAATTATAGACACAACACTGACATATTATCACCATTTAAGTTGATACAGTGTTACCTGGAAAAGCAGATAACACTTTATAAGTCCAGTTTTCATTTTTGTTTCAGCTCCGTTTTGCTGTCCACTCCTGAGGGAAATATCTGTTTCTTCAGCAGCTATATCCTACACTATGTTTACCCGCTTCTCTAAGTTTGTCTGCTGTCAGAGATTTTTTGTTAAAAAAGCTGCCTGTTGCACCCAAAAATGACAAATGGTGAAAGCTGAGAGGATAAGCGTTTAAGCCAAAACATTAAAACTGGCGGTGAGAAAACCAAAACAAAGAGCTGAAAGACACCAAATACTCTAGAGCTCAGGGGAACTGCACTGTTGAGTGTTAATTGAGGCTGGTCACTGCATGTGATTCCTTACGTATACAATTATTCATGTGATCCATTATTAAGACAAAAAATATTGATTTTGGCCGCTTTAATTGAATGTCGTGTTTAAGACCAAGCTAACTGAACACCGTGGTGGGTTGTAGCTAAATTAAGACCACTGTCCCAAGGCTAAGGACACAGCAATGGCTCAATCTAACAATAATTTTGTGCTTGAGATTCATCTACTGTATGTTATCTCCCTTAAGATTGAGTCAAGACAATAACTGGCTAAAGTGATAGAAAAGCAAGTAGCAGACCAGCCCGCATCACGCTGAAGCTTGTAAGTGTTTGTGTAGAGGATATCGTGTCACTGTCAAATTTTGCCATGAAAAGTATATGCACGTATGACACAGATGTAAGAAGGAGGTCATGTCACAAAGGTCATGTGAGGGAGGAGCTCAATAGAGGTTGGATGGAACAAACACAGGACTTTCACACGGACGACTACTGTCAATTTACGTAACTCGACTAATGTAACATTACGAATTTTAATCCAACCCATGATCATTTCCTAACCATAGCTACATGTTTTTTGGTGCTTAAACCTAAGGCACCTTACTACACTGACTTGGCATCGTCTAGTGGACTGACAGGTAGTTTACACGCTTTGGCATGATATTGGGTTGGACAGACATTTGCTGAAATTTAGTAAAACATTGTTGCTCTGCTTGCTAACAAACTCTGATAATCTGTCAGATTCAGGTGAGCACAACACAAATTCCTACTACTGCACTACCTACACTTCTGAAAATAACAGTGAGTCATCTTTGTCGGTCCAGATCATATTTTACCTGACGAGAATTGCACTGATGAAATACATTCAGAAAACTCTATTTCTCAATCTCGCCACATTTATATGGAGGTTTAATCATTCATGCATTGGACTTACAGTGTATCCACCAATTAGTGGTCTGTCCTTGGGCCGGGAGAACAGTGTGATGGCTCCCAACACAGGCATCAACAGAAAGAGAAAATTGAGCCAGAAGGCTGGATGAATCTCTGACCCATATTTACCTACCAGGGAGAAAAAAAAAGACACTTTTATTAGCATGTAACAAACACACTCAGTGTAAACATCTCATTGTAAATCAGTAATTAAAGTTCCTATTTAAACCTTTATAGGACACCTTTGAGGCAAAAGCATACAATACAGTACGTCTATGATAACACTACAGAGAGAACAACACATTGCCTGCAGACAAGTTTGATCTTGTGACAACTTATGTATGCAGTTTGAAATGCCAACATCAGATGCTTTAAGTCTGTTTTCTGCTTTGTTCTGTTGGCTGTGACATCAGGAGAGGCACGGGGGCCTTCATGTGTTCAGTTGGCAGGCTGAACTGTGACACTGATGGTACACGGCAAGGCAGATGTTCACTTGATTAAAGCTTGTCATCATGGGACTGGTGGAAAGGGGGGTTGAAGATTAGGCTCACCTGCCACTATACCAACAATGAACACACTCATGTTGGCACACAGAGAGCCAGCCCAGAACAAGCCCGGGGTACGGTAAGCTTTCCTACAGGGGGAGACAAACAACAGGTGATAAAGATACAGATATCAGTTAAGACAGAAAATAATATAATAACCTTCAGGGTGTTGGTTAGGTAAATTGATGGTATTGGACTTCTTACACATCTATCCTACATATAAGCCTTGCACAATTTCTCCAGTGGTGAAAGGCTGATATTCTTCTCTGAACTCTTGAACTCACTTTATGATGTATTCACACAAGAGGAGGCTCTCTTCGAAAATCACAGTTTTATTGGGGCTATTGTGTGGATGTGTTCAATGCACCCCCTGAATCTCCAAGAGATTCCCATTTAAAGAAAAGCTCAAATACAGGAAATTAATAGCTCTTAAACTTGTCTTATGCCGTGGACAATTTGAATCTTTGTCTTTGAAAAGTATTCCAGCTACATTCAGACTGTACATGCAGCCTCAGTATCCTCCTTCATAGTTGTTTGCTCAGTTGGAGAGGGCACCGCAGATCTCTGTATAGTCATTTGAGACAGGCACTCAGTGATGTAGAGCAAGATTAATGTGCATTACATGATTTTAACTGACTTGACCCACCTGTCTGTTATCCTGCTGATCATCACCAGGTACATGATAAAGTGCACTATGCCGTCCCAGTAACACATCATGATGGAATACGCGCTCCCCAAGTAGGGCTCTCCCTGAGACACAGACATTACATGAATACATGCTGTACAATATACAGTGCTAATGATAGACACTTGCTTATTGTTGCTGTCTTTTTTTTTTATTATTTGTTCAGTGTGTTCAGTGAGCTGATGCTGGCTGGAATTTTCTCCTCTGATGCTGAACCTCTCCAGGCTCACATATTTTTTAAGTAGCATCTTAGTCATCAGCATTTTAAATGAGAATGTAAGAAACCCTACCGTCTTCTGGTAGAATTCCATAAAGCCGGAAACAATGCCATCGTGTTCCAGGGCACTTATCAGGTCAATGACACAAGTAAAGGAAAATACAGCAAAAACTGCAAAGGACAGAAAGCATTATTTCAGGGTGATTTATAAAGGTCAATTTTACACTTGACATAAGAAATGCCTCATAGTAAAGCCTTTTTGCTTGTCTCTGGGTGTATGTTTATGGTGGGTAGGGGGTAAATGCCAGTGTATTGTGCAATATCTTCGGAAGCGAGAAAACATCAGACTCAATAAAGCTTGACATGTTCAGTAGTTTTGCCACATCATTCTGAAGCCAGTGTAATTTTGAAAGTGTCTCTTTCTTCATGTACAGTAATTAGCAAAAAAAAGTTTCCAGGCCATTTAATCTTTTTTCTGTCCATTTTATTCACTATTTTTGAGTTGAAAATATGTTTCCTTCAACTGGCCAGTCATTGATATATGGGATAGCGTGAGGAGGAATTTAAGTCTTGAGCAGTGAGGTTCACTGGAGGCTGGATGCTTAAATCAAGTGTATGGTGAACAGCCTTCATCGGTCCTCAGGTTAAGAGCCCAGGAGAGTGATAAAAGGCCATGTCCAGCAGACAGAATTTCAGTGTGGAGCTGCACAAACACACGATTGGCATGTGGGCCTTACTAATAGTGTAAACTGCATTGCTGTTATAGACTCTTTTTTTTTTTTTTCCCGAAGGCTCTACTCCTGCTTGTTCTTTGAGAGTAACTGCAAAGCTAAAAATATATGACTTTAGACCCAGGCTGCAACACTAAAATAACAAAAACAATGTGCCCTTCAGAATTATTTGCATACAGACATTCATGACTAAATAAGTACAATGTGCAGATATCACCAGCATTTCCCTTTCCAGATCTACATGTGACTGGATTACAAAAAAATAGGCTTGAAGTTGGATCTAATAGATTTGGAGAGGGTGTGATTGCGGGTGCCACTGAGCATCAGCGTGATTTTCTGTAGGCCATTTGGTAGAGATATAAGATGACTGAGAACATAACAAGTAATTGCCATTGTAAAGCACAGCACAGGCATTACTATAACAGCCAACTTGGACACATCTTCTGCCCGTGGTAAACTAGACTGTTGATAAATTGGTCTGGACTGATTAATCCAGGTATCAGCTGCACAGCTCACATTCATGATGGCAGCCTCAGCATGAGGGGTAAACAACACAAGGCAATGGACCCCTCACACATGGTTACAATCGTACACACTAAAAGGAACATTAACTATGCAAACACTGACCCTGTAAGTACCTGTAGGATGTTATGGATATTAGCAGTGATGGAAAGTAAGAAAGTAGATTAATTTAAATCCTGCACTTAAGTATAATTTTAACATACTTGTACTTTACTTGAGTATTTCCAAATATTATGCAAAGACACCCAACATTATATATATAAAAATACCTTCATCTCAATCAGCTGTTACATAGAAATGCTTCTTATGAGTTATATATCCTAATTATAAAATATACAGTACACAATAATACAGGATTCTGAAGGGAATAAATATTTTTGATATAGATTACTAATACAATCAGATTTGGTTATGTATGTAAGAGGTTTTTCCACCTGGATATCAGTTTTTTTAAACACCATTGGGATGATGCAAAACGGTGCATCCAAGTACTATTTCCCTATCTATTAATTCTGGGAAGTTGGAAAAATCACACGTAAATTCAGCTCATAGTGAACAACTGTGCAAGCCATTACAATGATTTACTACCTGGACATTGCAGAATGTTATTACAAAGACAATCATTGTCTTGTGACACGAGTGTCTCTGTGGAGATACCATGGCTTAAACCATTGTATGTCATCCTTCCTATCTGTTCTCCACACATTTTTTTGCACATAGATTCACATATTACATGGACATAGACACAACACGCACACCCTTTGTCTCTCCTGTGTGTCTCTGTAATCCTCAGGACCACCAGGTTTATCGCTGACATCTAACTGGTGAGATAGCAGGGGGATTATGACTCTCTATCATTGGGAAGAGCCTGCCTGCCACAACTTTGCCCTCATCATTCTGCTGCATTGCCGTCGGCACAGACTACAGATATATCACCTCTTTTCAGTCCCACTAGCGTAACCCCTGGCATCAGCTGCAGGGGTTTGTTCGTGGGGAAAGCCTTGGCTAGACGTGAAGCATAGTTTGACCGATAGGTGTGCACATACCCTGTTCAATATAACACAAATCATTGTAGAAAAGCTTAATTAAAGGTGCACACACTGCTATGGTCATACAACCAAATTAAACAAAGATGTCTGTAACTTTTTCAGACTAAGTCAGTAGTGGAATTCAAATTGCATTCTATAGGAGCAGTGACTGCAAAGTCGAGTCTTGTATCAGTGATTTAAAATAGTTGGGCCCTTTGCTTTAAGGCCAATCAGGAAGTGCTTTTTCAAAAGTGTAGCTAAAAGATTAAGTAAGTGTCGTGAAGGTTCTTAGGCTGGAGAGGTTTTGCGTCGGTCATGCCTCAGAAAAGTCCAGTTAAGCTTTGCTCTTAGTCCGATCAGTCTAAGCAGCTTTCGACATACAAGGCGAAATCATGCTGAATACAATTTATGTTTTCACTCTGACACAATCACTAGCAGGGGAAAGTTCTGGAAATCCTTTGTGGGAATTGGAAGCAGCTCCAGAGCAAAGCCTGGCAGTCATTAACCTCTCGTAGTCAAAGTGTTTGGAAATATATTACAAGTTGAGAAATGTACATAGTTGTGTTGATTACCAAAGAATAAGAAGTCTTTAGGTGGGTTGCCACGCGTGATGATGAAGTAGAACAGAAACACAATCACCAACACAGCAACCCCAGTTGCTAGGATAACATAGGGCCTGTGGAAACAGAGAAGTGTAACTGTTATCTAAGAAAATAACAACACATTGTCTGTAGTTTCAACACAATCTTAGTGACGACACGCTCCACTTTTAGACAGCAAGCTCTCTCGGATTTTCTGCCTCATTCTCTTCACTAATTAGTTTCTCCCATGGAAATTGTGCCAGTCTACGCTGCAGTGCTTAATTAGTAAATTATGACGAATGGGAAGTTGGAGAGAATGGTAATCACGCAACGCCCATCGTTAGCTTCTGAGAGAAATAATGCAGAAGTATGACGCAAAAGAATCTCTGTGATAGATGCACTGCGCCCAGACAGAGACAGAGACAGGCGCTGCTGGTGTGGTGTTTTGTGTGCTTGGAAATTCCTGGTGAGATGGCAATGTCACATTGAATTTACTGATCTGCAGAGTAAAAGCAGTAACTTCATATATAATCCCAGAGCTCTTCAAATATTTTGATGAGTCTGAGGCATCACAGTCACCTGACATTTGGCAAGAAAGTTCTGGTTCTGTGTTGCTGATATAACTCTTGCTAAATGTACTTTTCAAAGTAAGTGTAGTTTTTATTTCATTGTATAATATCCACTGTAGTGCTTGTTTTACAAAGGACAATATTTTTGAAACCTTAGCTTAGTCTGAACAGGTTTTATCACTAAGACTTAAAGAATGATGATCAACAAATAATATATATCACTAGTATACGTTGCAACAACTTTCCCTGATGAAGCTTAAGGCTAGCAAAACTCCCCCTTTTGTAGTGCCATGGTGGTATGCTTACTATTGACTTAAAAGCACAGTTTTACAAAGTTTTAATCAATCATAGGCAGAGGTGTGGGAAGCAGCAAGCTAAGGCCATGTAAGTTCAGCATTGCCCTCCATGTTTCCTGGTCAAAGGTATCACTGCTTTGCACTGGAAAAGATTAATGTGCTCGAGGTATCTCCTAGTAAACAACATTACAGCCTTGGAAATCTCACAATGTGTGCTCACAGAAGGAAAACAAATGCTGCAAGAGCAAAGGCAAGCTCCCTCGCTGCCTTTCCAGTTCAACAGTACGGGAAGATTTATGCACACAATACTGTTTGTTTGCAGAGTAGAAGAGCACAAGGCATATTGTATGTCAAGAGCAATTCATCAAACTGCTCTGTGCAGTCTGTATTGATTGTCAATGTCCACATACTAAAAAAAAAAAGAGCCAGAAGAAATATTAACACAGGAGGACTATAAAAGTATGTTGGAAATGAGAAATATCTCTTGGTAAAAATAAAAATGTGTGAGCTAGTATTTCACTGCTCACTCTGTTTATTAAGCCTTAAATGTTGCAGTGTGCGACCATCAACTGTTGTTTCTACAAAGGCACCATCGCAATGGTCAGGCCGAAGAGATGAGCCTTGAATATGAAAATGATCCCTTACGGCTTAGAAAAGTAATTATCTCCAACATAATATCAAATTATCTCCTCAAATTCTGTTTACATTACCTTCTTTTTGTTCTCTATCCATTCTCATGCCCCTCCAAGAAATGTCATCTTTATTATTCAAAGAGTTTACACAACTGAAAAATACAGTCTTAAAATTTATCTCAGCTCAAACATTTATGAGCTGTACAGTCAGGAATGTACCTGGAGTTTTAAGCTTACAGAGTCCTCTAGTGGTGGCTAGGTGTACTGTCTGACACGGAAAGGTTCACCTGCACTATTACGTAATAAGATTCTTGCAAATCTAATGGAATTTGTTAAATTTGTCATACATAAATGAGTTTTAGTAAAGGTAACACATGTATGTGTTAGGGGTGTAGAATATTGTTGTATAAAACATGTCACAATTATTTTATAGCCATAATTTACAGTTTTTCCCCTGAACAGACATTTAAAAGTTTGCACATATGCAAAATATAGACTGTTTGTATCACAGACACAGAAATAAGAAATCAACATAATGTTATGACTTACTCTTGAAATTCAGGGATGGTGTTCATGGCATAAAGAATGCCAAGGGCAGAAAATGAAAATAAAAAGACAAGCGTCTCCATCTCTTCAAAAGTTGTTCAGCCTCCTCGCGGCAGAATTCTAGCTGAAATATAATAGATTTACAAGACAATAATATTATCATAAAGTAATGGGAACCACGGAAATAGCTGATGAAATCAGTGTTAAAATAAGGTCAGGGCAATTGTAAATTTATAAAAACAAGGTAATAATAAGTAAAATCACATTATATAAATGTCATGAAATACGATCCAAAAAAGCAACTGAAATGTTGAATAGAAGGAGAAGAAGCAGAGCAGGCTCTTACCGTCTGGCTATCCTTTTGGTGGATTAATGAATTTACAGCTGGCCTGGGGCAGACATGGCCTTTACTGGGAAAATAATGAAGTGGTAACAAAGAAGCTTTTGGGGGGTGAGGGGGGAGTTACGCAATTTAGTTTTTTCAGAGATTTACATAAGTCGTATTAAAGAATAGGCCTACATTCCATTTCATGCCACACCACACAAGCTATACAGATTCCTGTTCTGTGGTGCAATTCATGTTATAGCATTAGCTGTACCATAGAAGAGGGATCAGCACACATAAATGCACTCAGTTGTGAAACCCTTGTGATTTGTGAAATGGATATTGTTTATGACACAGTTCCAAATACTAACAACTGTATGAACGGCAGTCACATGACTGTCTTATTGGTTCACTTCCACCAGGCAAACTTATGAACTATCCACATACAGTATTAAAAGACATATTTACATTCCATAGGTCAAAAATAGCCCAACAAATGCAGCTAATTTAACTTCCCGCAACTTAAACTGTCATCAAATTTAAGTTTTGTTGCACACACAGTTTTGTATCTTTGTGATTTGAACTTTATTAACCAGGACAGAACATGTCTTTGATGTGTCTTTTGGCATGTCTGCTGAACAGAGTGTATGTACTATTTATAGTAACTCACAATGAATAGCAGCTGAATATGCAGAAATTATAAGGGCAAACTTGTTGCAGACTATTAATCTATGACATACAGTGATGGCATTGACAGGAAATATGTCTGTGGTGCTTTTTCCTCTAAAAGTCAATGTTTCTCAGTGAAAGCAAATCCACATTGTGCCAGTGTGCTATGGCTTTGCTTTATGTGCCTCTGCTCAGCCCCCAGGCAAAAGCGCTGGGGCTCTTAAAATCTCTGAAAGACTTCAAATCCAGCTCACATCAAACCAAGTGTTTGCAAAACAAATCCTGTAGGGTGTGCTAAATGCCAACAAAATGGTGAGGCCGCGTCCAGATGTAAATGAAAGCTATGTAACTACAGTTAGTTTTGATATGAGACACAATAGCATTGAATTTCAGACTTATCAACAATCAATTCTCAACAGACTTGTCTCCAAATAATATGTTAGAAATATACATCACAAGCATCTGCTGTTATTATGTTAATGACCTCTAACAGTGAAGCTGCTGACTATCAAGCGTAATAGTCTAAAGTGAAAATGTCATCAGTGTTGAATTAATGTCCATTAAAGGTGTCATTAAAATGCACCAGGATGTATTTATCCTTCTTTTACATCCCGTATCGTCAACCACCACCTTGCTGACATAAGACAATACAACAAAATGAAACTGAGAGGACAAAGCACAATCCTGCCAGTATCTGTAACAAACGCTACCTTAAATTTGAACACAAATGAATGCACACACAAACACACACCACCCTTGGCTTCGCACCACCCTCCTTTGTTGGGAAAAGGAGAGACTGTTATACCAGGAAAGCATTGGCAGTGTGTTTGCTGGAAACAACTGGATCTCTTCCAGCTCTGTTGTTCAATGGGCAGATGGATGCCAAAACGAGACAGTGACCTGCAGGAGGAAGATGAGCATGTACTCCATTTAACATCGAAAATGAAACGTGCTTTCATATAAGATCTGTCTGCGGGGAAGTAGTCTGATGGATTTGCTGAAATGAAAAAACATGTAACAATAAAACAATATACATAATTATACAGATAGGCTAAGCATCTAGAACACTGCAATCTGTACATGATTTCATGCAAACCGTTTCTATGCTCTGCTTTTACTCTCCTGTCTTATCTTTATGACTTTAAGGTGTTCATGTTATGTATATGCTACTTATTCTATGTCTTTAAGTAATTGTGCATTGAAATAGCTCGATACATATACTGTTTTATGCAGTTAGGAAATCCTGCTGAGTCATCTTAGACTTTACATAATAAACACTTGATTTCATTCGCTTGTCATTTTATTAGTATGAGTAATAGTAAGAGTTGTAATAGCAGTAGTATTGTGGGAAAATTTGCCCAAGTTGTTGGGAAAAAAATCTAATAAAAAAAAAAGCCAAATATAATTGGCGAAAGCAATTATACACTAATTACTTCATTAAAATAATGCTTTGATTTTTTTTTTATAATATTTTTTTGTAAATTAGGCTATTTTGTTCTTATGTCTAAATGTCTGTTACTTTTTCCATGATTTTTTTGTTTTTTGAACTCTAAACTGTGAGATTCTGTTATCATGTCCACTACATGTCCTGACAAGAAAATGGATGTAATTCACAGCTGAAACAAACCACAAACAGAAGGCCATCCAATGTAAATCTTCCACTTTAACTGTGCAAACTTTAAGTGCTCTACAAATACCAAAGCCTCAAGTAGGAATTATCGTATAGACCTCTTTCCACGAACTGTTTGGTTGGAAGAAAAAAAAACGGACTTACATATGATAAAGTTTAAGGATTCAATTAATTTAGTTATTTTAGTTACTTATGACGTGAGGTCACACAAACTTACAGGAGGCTGGAGTATTATAGCCTACTACAACCCATACTGGCATATTGTTTTCATTTGCAGTTTTTAGATTATTTTTTTGGTTAGATTTTTAGTCTTACACTTGGTTTGCAAAATGTCCGTTTTGTCAAGTAACATCAAGTTGTCGATTTATATATTTTACAAGTGGAATAGTGGACATCGGCCTCTATTACGTCTGCAGGAACAAGAGCTGATTATTTGTAGGCTATTATCATTTAATGTGTTGGCAAGAGCTGAGCTGTAAATCGTTAAGTTTGTTCTATCATTTGTCATCATTTTATGTATTTACTCTAACTTGAAGCGTCGGTTCCAAACATTACTGAAACTATTTATGGCCCGGCTGTTCCCTGCTCTCGATCAACAAGCGGCACCGCGCGTGACGACAGCGGCGGAAATATTTTTTTTGCGCTATTCAAAATGGCACCGTCTCAATCAGGAAGTGAAGAAAACAACTACGAAGAATAAGTTGGATAAAACCCCGTGTTCCCGTCGCTTTGACGCGAGTCTTCGCTCAAAATCAGTCCGCGCGGTCGGGGTTTGGATCGAGATTAAGCAACGCGTCGACGGTGAGTGTAAATTCGAGGGATACGGCGAAAAGGAGAGCGACACATCGGCAGCTGCTTTATAACGAGATGCGTTCAGGGCAGCCTCTCCTAGACGCGCACGTTTTATACGAAGGGCTACGCCGGTTTTAAGCGGTTGGCTTTTGAGTTAAGCATTATTACAGGAGATGTTATCGATTCATTTGTATCGCGTTTAGACCGAGGAGAGTAGAGCCAGATGGAGCAAATATAAGAGACACAATAAAGGACATTTAAAAAAAAAAAAAAAAAAAAAAAAAAAGGCCGGTGGCTAACAAAGCTAGCTCGTTACTTAGTTATAAGCTATCGCTTTGATGTTAGCTGAGCAGCAAGTATTGTAGCGCTACAAGAAAATAATAATAATAAAAAAGATAGCACTGCTTTTAGAAAGAGAAACACGCGCGTTTATGCAATTGCTCCAGAAAGTGAAATATTTTCCTATAAAGTCAAAGAAATCATCACAGCAATTCTTTCGTAAACTACGTCGATCGTTTTAAACCTTTTCAGGCAAATGTACAAAACGAACATACCCCGTCGGAAAAAAGGCTACGAGCTATGCTAACCTAGCGAGCACAATTAGCCATCTAAAGTATCCATCGTATCGGGAAACTAGTGTGGGATTTGATGTATTGTTGTTGTTTTTTTGTTGTTTTTTTAGCCGGCCGCAATGATTGAACTTTAGAAATAAAAGAGTGGGAAATCAACAGCGCGTTTGTTTGCTCGCCTGTCCCCCGTGTTGGATGAATCGTTGTGTCGCTCGGCCGAGCTAACAGCGGTGTTAGTGAGACCGTACGAAGCTGCTTTCTTTCTTTTTTTTGGGCTGCTTTTCCTTTGTGCTGCGCAGAGACCAGAGACCAGAGACCAGTGTTGTCGCCTCTCTACTTTTTTTTCCTCTCCGGTGGAAGCCACATTTTTTATTTTTATTTATTTTGCTTTGCTCCCGTATTAATCGCAGAAAAAAAAAACAAAAAAAAAAACGTTACTCTAAAGGCGATCACGATGACATATGTACACACTTTTTTTTATTATTTTTTTTTAATATCATAAACACGTAAAACCGGGAGGAAATGTTAAGACAACGCTGGTTGAATTTCAGGAGAGGCGATGGTATTTGCGCTTTCGTGTGATCTCAGGGCACCTTGAGTAAGTTTAAAACTCCTCCGAAAGCTTAAAGGACAACGTGTGCCTCTCGTGTTGTCGTTATACGAATAAACAAAACCGTAACAGCTAAAAGTTTTAAGCATTTTTGTTTTTTTGGAAACGATAAACTTTGAGTTATCGGCTGTTATGCCGTATGGATTACATGTAAAGCACGTGTGGGGGAAAAAAAACCACACATTTTTCATTAATTTACACGTTATTTATTGTGTATTTATTTATCCAGTCGTAACAATTAGATGTTGCCAGGAGATAAGTGGCGTGTGTATCGTGTGTAATGACACTATAACCACCATTATGTAACTATTAGGAGAGTTAAGGGTAACAATGTCACTGGTGTTTACTTGCTTTTATAATATGAGATATAACGATATTTGTATGACCTAATGATTTTTTTCAAACAAAGCATACTGGTATTTGTTTGGGATGACTCAGAATGCTGAAGGAGTGACGGGAAGGAAATGAAAATCACTCTTAACAAAGCTGTCCCCTCCAGTTCTTTTTCTTTCATGCAATTTTCACTCTTTGGTTTCCACCGTGTCTGTCGCCTGCAGCAAAGGCTCGTCGGGGCTTATGCAAGCCTTGACACAGTTGGTTACCATGGTGGCTGGCTCCCCCCCCCCCCCCCCCTACCCTAATTATGTCATTCTCCTTGTGTTGATGGATAGTATGTGGTGGCTGTGAAATGAAAAAAACATGCCATATGTTTCTGCTGTCTCCGTTTTAGACAAGGGCCCCCTACCCCTTGTGACGTGGTCAATGGCCTTGGTGTCATTTGCTCCCTCTTGCAGCCAGATCTGCCTCCACCTCCCAGACTTTTATAGCGACAAACAGGCTGTTGTTTAGTTTCACCTGTCCACCACCTAGAATGCTGCATCCGCATGATAAATGTTCTTAAAGATAACCGTACGCAGACAGGAAAATGGCTTTGGTTTGGTGGAACTGAAATTATACTAATTCCCGGAAGGTCAATATTTTAAGGATGTGTGTAAATGTCAGGCGTGCATACAGAGCAATAGTAGTGAAGGCAAAGTCAGAACAACCCTTGTGTGTGTTCATGTGAGTGCTTATGCTGCACTGCCCCCTCCCACCCCCCCCTTTTTTTCTAATTTCCCACTGTGACAGACAATTGATGGCTGCTTGCCCTGCAGGGACTCTGAGGGTCACAACACACCAGAGCTGTTGGTGCTGTGTTTAGCTGTGAGAATGATACACAAAGAACATGGGGGTATTTCTCAAAGCAGGATTAGCAAGTTAACGAGATAACTTTTAAAAGTGTGAAGACAAGTCCACCACAGTGTTCCTTTTTAGAAATGTTAATGTAATGTTCAGGCTTTTGTTAAAAGCATGTAATGTAATGCAGTTATCACCAGGATGCAAGTTTTGGGAACTCCTCTTGGTTTTGGTGAGCTCAAAAAACTCAACCATGGCTCATGCCCCCTGCTGTTTCTGACTTGGCCTCCAGTCTCCCTCTTTCATTGCTCGCTCTTTTTCTCCCCTCTCCAATTGGTGCCGGTGATAAATCTCATTTATGGCCCCATGGGTTGATTAGAGTGAGAGTGAAAAACATGGAGTGGAGGAGGGGAATTGGACCTAGGTAATATGTTTGATTCAGTTGCTGCTTTCCCGGAATCTGGCCTCCATTATATGATAGTTCACGTGTTAAACATAATATGGATGTTTGGTCGGAGGAGAGTGAAAGAACCAGATGTTGCGGATATGTGGCCATGATGTTCACGTCTACACTGTGAAAAGAAGCAAACAGGTCCTTGATGTTGGTCTGTTTGAGTATCCCCTGTCCCAACTAGTATCCAGACGTGAAGGCGATGTGGATTCCCCCCCAAGCCACATACGAGCTCTGTAAGAGACGACTGCAATGCAGGAGAGCATGCTACACTCTGGCATGCTTCACTGCTTTGCTTTATGGTTTTCTGTGGAGAAAGTGTGTCAGAATCCTCCTGAGAAAAGCAAACTATGATTTCCAAAAGGGAAGGAAATGCAAGATAAATATTAGTGTCTGCAGCGATGGGTGACTGAACACAGCATATGTCATTGATTCAGCTATCAGCTTTGACTTAAAACCGACTCCACGTGATAAACAGGGACGTAACGGAAGTTACTTGAAGGATGGTGAACAACCGAGGCTGTAAAAGTTGTCATGTTTTGTAGTAGAGTAGAGAATATATGCCATATTTGGACTTTAAGGTCCAACGTGTAAGATTTAAGGCCGTTCTTGTACTACCACTGTGTACATTGAAAGGAGATAGTGAGTCAGTGTTGCGTGCAGACAGTCTGCCGTCAGTCCAGCTCTCATTGGTCTAATTAAGCATACTCTTGCCCTGCAGTAACTTAGTAGTTGGTTGGTTGTCTTTTTATAGCTGATGGTTGTAAAGTTATATTGCGTGGATAAACTATAAAAATGGTGATTGGTTAAGCCTATAGTTTACATTATAGCATTCTTACCTCATTTTGTAGCCTTAACATGCATGTTAAGGCTACAAAATGTTGTGGCTGTTTTTTTGTTTTTTTTCCCCCTGTTTGGTTTATGTTTTCATTAGCTGCACTAAAGATTTATTTTGGATTGTCCGAACAAGGTCAGTCCGCCTGGTTTGTTTGCCTGCTTCAGTTGGGATGATAGCTCGATGACGAGGTAATGGAGCGCTTCACATACAGCTATACTGAACCACAACAAACAGCTAACATATTAACACTGTCAGTAACATTATATAATTAGTTATAGCCAAAGTTTGCAATATAGGCAGATGAAATATGATATTGAACATAAAAAACTAGCATTTACCAATGGTTCCAATTTTGCCTAACTGCAATTTTTATTTGTTCAGAGTTTTTTGTCCTCGTGCCTTAAGGTACCAGAAAAGTCGTTAATCTTGAATCTTTGTTAAGCCGCTGCATTGTTTGTGTTTCTAGGAGAACTTTACTTGTCCTTTTACAAACATGTTGCACCCTAAAGCCTGAAGTCAGTGTAACGAACCATTTCTCATTCTTGCTCTCTTGAACACTGACTCTAAATTCATCCCAGGATATTATTTAATGTGTCTGTTAGGGAGAGACAACAACATGTTAATCACAAAACGGAATGGCCGACCTGTTTGGGTCTACCTACTCCGCTGCACACCTGAGCCTGTTGAGTTTCATCGACACCCTGTGCCAAATCTGGACCTTATTCACCCTGCCATATGTGTATTTTTTTTTTTTACTGTTGGCAGCCAGTTTATTTATCTTAACTCGCCTTTGTCCTTAAAAAGCCGCTCGGTTAATATCGCTTGGTGTTGTTCGGTTGTATTTATGCGTGTTTTGGGAATTTTTAATTTTTTTTCCCTCGTCTTCAACCTATCCTTCACAGGCAGCGTCAGAGGTGGGATTTGTAAGAAGATTAAATGGATTTGAGCCAGAACAGAATGGGTTGTGGCGAACATGACCTCTTATTGGAGTAGGACAATGCAGTATGACACTGTAACTGAGATTTGAAATGAAAGTGATAGTTTACTTGCACAGCTGTACTGATACAGGACTTCTTGGGAATGCAGAAATTTATATGGAAGAGTTCAAACAAATCTGATAACAATATCTCAGCTGATGTACTGGTTTTTTTTTTGTGGCCCAGAAAGGCATTGGGTTGGACTACTTTAGAGTTGAAAATTAAACTTAGCAGTGCTTTTCGTCCGCACATATGTCTGGTATTTCTTTACTTCAGTCACTTCAGTTTCCACTGGGGCTGCTTTTGGGTGCGTGCGTGCGCACGCTACTAAACATGTAACGTGCACACGCACATGTGAGTGTGAGGCGACGCTGTCGACTGCAGGTTGCAGTG
Source organism: Embiotoca jacksoni (assembly GCF_022577435.1). Classification (NCBI taxonomy): domain Eukaryota; kingdom Metazoa; phylum Chordata; class Actinopteri; family Embiotocidae; genus Embiotoca; species Embiotoca jacksoni. The sequence continues at coordinate 1,344,213 of NW_027185296.1, read as the reverse complement.
AAAAACGTTCTCTCCCTCCCCCCTGCCGTTCCCACTTTGGAATTAGGGTATAAACTTTTGTCCTGCGCGCCTTAAATCAGGCAAGTTAATTTCGATGAAAATAAAATCGATCAGCCAGACTGACTCGTATAACTGGGGAGAGTCCTTTGAAAGAGGCCGGGACTCCTGCTCAGCCTATCTGGGCTGGAGGAGGAGGAAAACGGACGAGGCGAAGTTCAGAGGGCAGCTTTCTGTTTGGCTCGTTGTAGCTCATTGTCACTTCCATCGCTGCAATCGGAGATCTCTTTCTAATTGATATGTGGCCTAATGAACGAATTAACACACAACACTGACAACTTTTGCTACTATGATTTTGTTCAGGAACCTTATTGTTCTGAAAATCCACCCGTGACTTTGAAATGGATGCTGATTTAGAGCTCCCCTGGAATGTCTCAAAGTGAGCTTTCAGGGCAGCTCGAGCGGAGCTCCCCTTAGCTCTCCTGTAATTCAACATACACCAAGTCAGACTGTAACAGACAGTGATTTTTTTTTTTTTCTTACACAATCAAAAGTATAATGTAAGGCACACCAAAGGACATTTTGTTGGGAGATGTCACATGTTCCTGCCAAAATTTCCGTCTGTCTGAACAGTGCATGCCCTTTGAGGAGCTGTTGAGCCGAAGAATAGACAGTAATCAAATCTTATTATGGGATAGAAACAGCTCTGAAATTTTGACTGACTTATCTGTAAATTGTCCATTGAGCACTTGTTAATTTTTTTTGTTTACTGAATTTTTAATTTTGGTCTTTGACCTTATTGTTGTATTTTTTTAATCACTTGTACATAATTTGTTGAGAACATGTTGTGCCTGTCTGACTGATTTTCACCATGCTTTACTGCCTCTCTGTGATGTTATTGTTCAAGAGTACGAATGGAGCCTCAGTTGATTCGTCAGGCAGCTCTCAGCTGAAGTCAAACGATGAACTGAAGTGAACTTAGTGAACAGACACAGACGGGCTGCCTGACGCTCTGCAAGTGGCACAATATTCTCACGCCTGCCAGAAAAGTGAGGTCAGTTTGAATGGAGTAAAGTGCTGTCTGGATTTGAACAGTGGTGGAGCCCGGTTCACAGGATTTTAATCATTAGTGTGTTTTACATTAGTGTGTCAGTGTGATTTAAAAAAAAAAAATAAAAAAAAAAAGTATGCACTCCAGTTGAGTAGTCCATTTCCCTGTGCTATGTTGCTTGGTTTTGAAATGTGCATCTGATAGCTTTTGCTGGGTGTTATGACTGACTCTCTGAATAACCACAGCTGAGAAGGGGTGGAGATTCAGAGGCCTGGAACCAGTTGTGTCCAATCAGCAGCTTGGTCCGTCCGGGGGTTCAGACTGGGCGAGAGGCAACAGCCAGTGCCACTGGCTTGCTGTCACAGGAAGAAAGAGGAATGGACATGAGGAAAATTGAGACATGACAGCATATAGTGGGTTGCTACACTGCAAGAGAGCAACTGTGGTGGATGTAGAAAAATACCATGCCTTTACTAGAAAGAAAAGAAAGAGGGGTAGTGATGGAAATGTAGAAATAGGGAATATCAGTGAGAGTATGGGGCCAGTGGTAGAGACTGTAAGAATGATTTAGAGGGAGCGTGGCAGTAAAAGAGAAGGAGCTGGTCCACATTTTGAGTATAAAAAAGGCCTATATGAGTGGACAACAGCATAAAGGTGGGACGTCTCTGAAGGCAAACTCTGCCCCCCAAAAAAGAGAGGTTTTCTGATGAACATGGATTTACCATGATCACTGGATTTACTGAGAAGTGATGTTGGAAAAATTACTCAGAGGCTTGGTTCAAAATCAAACATATGGGACATTTATTCTTGCAAGAAGGAGCACATACATGCACCCTCAAAGAGAGGTGTCCAGCAGTGCTCTCAGATCTCCTCCGCAGGGCAGCTTTTATACAGTGTGACAAACAGTTGCCAGTCACCCCCATTCCCTTTGTATCTGCTTTCGTATGGTAATACTGAGTTGGGTCACAAAATAAGGACACAGGGGAGTCATCAATTAGATGCAGAAAGTAAAACAATAAAACAATAAAGGAATCACTTGCAAATAAGAGCGAAAACCCAAGAGACTTTCCGGAGCCACAATGCAAACAAGAGGAAGGGACACATCTTTTCTTTTTTTTCCATCAGATGTATTATTCACTCCACTTACAAGTCAAATGATAATATTCGATTGGTTTTGAAAAAAACAATCGTGTCATTTGAGCCCCAAATGAGTTTGAGTTTTTGTATTTCTATAACATCATTCTGTGACTGTCATGCAAAACTTAAAAAGGCGACAAACAATAATACCTTACATCGGCGCAGACAGATACATGTGTGAAAAAGTACACAGACTTTGCATACGAGTGAGAAAACAAAACTCTTGCAAATTTGTTAAAGTTCAAACATGCCACTGTCTGTTCACCTAACTCGTTAGCCCAGAGCAATGAAGGCTGAAGAGCTGCACACTGCGAGCGCGTGTCATCATTCTTCCATTCTGGGGGAATTAGATGATGGAGGAAAACGGGGCAAAGAGGCAGCTAAGTGGATCGTTCTCTCTTTGATCTAGTCAGCCTTTGATCTATTTCTGGTGGGTGCTGGTGGTAGGAGTAGAGGGATTTGCTCCTAAATGAGTGTCATCAAGCCACTGTAAACCATTGTTTTCAATGTTTTTCTCCCTCTTTGCTCTTTGTACTTCCTTGTAGTCAGAATCTTCACCGTTCTTTCGTCTTAGCTCTCTGGGCATTTCCCCCCTAGCTGCACGTTTTTTTTTTAAATTTTTTTATTTCCTACAACAAAGCCATCCTCTGAACCACAAGAGCTCAATTAAGTTCATGCCTTATGGATAAATTACTTTAATGTCTCCTTCAGCTGGTGTGTGTGGGCACAACGATATTCATTATGATAGTAAAATGGTGCTGAATAGCCACTTGGAACGGCTCGATGAAGATTTAATTAGGTATAATCGTTAGTCACTCGCAAGTCCCTAAATCTTTGAACCCTGTTAGACCAAATAATTAAAATAACTGCCTGTTTGTTCAGTGTGGCCCTCTGTGCTGCCCCAGTCCAGAGAGACTCTTTGATAAATATTTCAATGGGGGGAAATGCAATAACAACAGACTCTTAAAACCAAATTTGTTTCCATTTCCCGGCTTTTGATAAGACAGCAGATTCAGTTACACAGTCATTCGATCATTATTCTCTGTCCAGTGTCCTACTCGTTTAATGGGCTCTTCACAGCCCCTCTATGGCAAAGACTGTTGGACTGAGTGGAAATTCGGTTCTGAGGAGGGGAACAGGGACAGATAGGTAACTAATGTCAATGTCCTTCAATGTATATGCCACGTGCGCGCGCATGTGCACACACTGGTAAGTATAAACCCTTTGTGTCAAAAAAAAGGTGCTGATTAATAATGTAGGCTGTTTTGAATGATGGGGCCCTCTGTTTCCCTGGGAAGTAACTTGTTCCTTTTATGAATATTTCATCACAGTAGCTAATGAATCCAGCCAGTCAGGGCAATCATAACCAGCTAACAGCCCCCTTGCTGCTCTGGTGTAACGCAGCTGGGCCCTGATCATTTCTAACCTGATTACTGGCGTTGTTGATGGACTCGGATTGGTGATGAGTGAGTGTTGTGCATTGGATTGAATGGTTTTTGCCAGCTGTCTTGTTAGTAGGAAAGACATGACTGGAGAGGGAGTGACGGATGCCCACAGAGCGCCGTCACATGAGAAAAGTATGTATGCTTACATCATTGCAGTGCATGCAGGGATACTGAATGTGCAGTTGTGTCACTTTCATGGCCTACTTGGCCGTTTAAACGCACAGGCTCCAGAGTTTCACTTTCAAAATGTTCCCGAAAGAAACATAAAATGAACACACCGACCTCAAAGATGACACACAGTGACGACAAGAGACCAAAATGTCAAGACACCCAACATGTCTCTTTCAGCCACACCATTTGTAGTTGTTTGGTGTCCCTGTCAGTCTGGTTGCCTTGGTCCTATATAGAAAAGGCCAGAGGCGCTTTTGTGTGTGTGTGTGTGTGTGTGTGTGTGTGTGTGTGTGTGTGTGTGTGTGTGTGTGTGTGTGTGTGTGTGTGTGTGTGTGTGTGTGTGTGTTTGTGTGCTGAGGAGCCCGTTGTTTCATATAACCCTGGTTACTACATCACGCTGTCTCTCTCCCAATCTTTTTTGAATCACTTCTCCTGTCATTTCTGCTCAGACTTGTGACCAGTGACCACAGACGGGCAAAAACAGCAGCAGCAGCAGCAGCTGCGCCGCGCTTGTTCAGCCTGTATTGCCGTGAACTTGACGGAGCCCATACAGCATTTGACAGACTTATAAAACAAATATACTCGCAACAGTGCTTGAACAGTAGACTTGAGTTGAGGTTTTCGATCAGTGTCGCACATAAATTCGGAATTTAAATGGAAATGAAAAAGCTGGATAGAATATGTCTGCTGTGCACACCTGTTGAGCTGCATGGGCCTGGTTTTGAAAATGAGGATAATGCAGATGAAGTGTTGAAGGATCTTCTCAATACCTTGAAAAGGAAACCGTAGTGACCAAAAGAAAAGATCAAATGGGTGAGACTGAGAGTTAAGGAATACCTGTGAGAGGTGATGATGAGGTCACAGTATAGAAGGATCAGGTTTAAAGAATGAATCTTGATTATTATGCTGTAGGTCAGACGCAAAATGAGGACTGGTGGCCACTAAAGAACAAAAATCATAATTTTCTGCTTGTCTTATATTTCCTTTTACCAGTGGTCTTGCTGCTGGATGTAAAGAGTGACATGTGCACCAATGTGTACATGTCACTCTTTTATAATCAGAATGCCTTAAAGGTACCGTGACTTATTCCATCATATGTGTGCGTGCTGGGTACATTTGTGAAGTGAGATGGCACACGCGCCAGGCAGCGTGGTGGTTCTCCTCGTGAGTCTTAATCGTGACTTAGTAGCTTAAGGAAGTCACACTTCCCAGGATGATCCCCATGTGCTCTGGCAGCTGCTGATAGTAAAGGCCACCAGCACACAATTAGGCAGGCCTCTGTACCTGGCACTGCCTTCTACCTCTTACCTGTTGTGCTTGCGAGCACATGTTGGGTGCCGCAGCTAACAGCACACGTCGTGTGTTTTTAAAGGGACAGGGGCAAGCTGCTCGTTAAATTTCAAGCTGGCTGGCAGGCGCAGTGACTCGCACAGCTGAGGGGAACCACAAATGGTCATGGCACTGGAAACACTGTGACTGTTTGAATTCATTTGATCTCCATGTGTCCTGCCCTTTTGCCATGATATGTTCAGTCAATAGTGTGTGGGGTTGTTTCAGTTTTGAAAGATTTTACAAATAATGGCCCCGACCTGCCTGCAGTAAGCTCTTGCATCAGGCCACCCAGGGAGAGCGATAGAGGGGGAGATGCACAAAGGAGGGGAGGGTGGGGGGATGGAGGGTGGGGAGTGGGGGTGGCTGCACAAAACCAGCAGTAACCTTTGACATAATTAACAGATTTATGAGATTACACTGCCGAAATCTTTCTGTCTTTCTGAAACATGTATAGGAATATATATATATACACATACACATACACAAATAAGTGATATATATATATATATATATATATATAAATAAAATATAAAACTCATGTAAAATATTTAAAAAATTATATATATATAAATATATTAAAAAAAAAAAGGTATTTAAAGATGTTGGTGGACAGTGCAAATAGAGTGCACGGATATCAAGGTGCTGTTGTCGTTCTTAGCCGGAAACAGGAGCACCGGATCAAACGGTAGGCATTTGGCTCCCTTGACTGTCCGGCCGATGCCGAGCGCAGCAAACCGTTCGTTTATGTAAATGCAGAAGAGGGTTTCACTCAAGCGGCATCCTCATCTAACCCTTTCTTGTTTTTGAGTGATTTTATTTGATCCTGTAGTTCTTTTAGTGTAATTGGGTATTCGAGCAGGTCCTGAAACGTTATAGTTCATATTGCATGCGTTTGTGCTGTTTATTCTTCTCAATGGTTTACCCATTCACCTTCATGTCTCAATAGCATGTATGCTGTGGTTGTCTGGGTCTCTATAATTATGGTTCAATAGGTTCCTTAGGTGCTTTCTCCTAATACAGACTATTAATCCAAATACTGACTAAGTAGAGAGATTTTTAAAAAACCAAGCAGGATTATGCCATAACATCACCTGTGTGCGTTTTTTTTTGTTGTTGAATGGACTTGTTGTCTCTCATTCTGCAGTAGGATTTTATTTATTGTTTTCTTTCTCACATACTGCCAATGTTCTTCCTACCGATAGCTTTCTCCATCGCGTCCCTCTTCCTCTCGGTAGAAGTTAGGAGTAGCAGGGGGTGTTGCTGTTTTCCGGTAATGAGAGGCTTTACAGGAAGGGGAATATCTGGGACCACTCCTACAATGATCAGTATCGATTTTCCTCAGAGACTCGCTGGAGGGCTGGGGGTTGGGGAACAGGGGACAGTAAAAGACATTTTTCTGTTGCTAAGAGACAGTAACTGGCATGGTACTGTTTGGTGACGTGGTTGGGGGAACGAGGGCATTATGGGGAAGACATAGGCAGATTTGCTCTTTATTAATCACTGTGTTCGACAAGAAGCATTTTGGCCTTTTGAAACGGTGAGGAGAAGCGATGGTGGTCATCGACTGCGGTTTGAGGGCGAAGAGGGTGGCGGACTGAAAGATGCCTGCCGGCTGAGGCCAATCGGGAAAAGTCTTTTCAGCTCTTCTGGGCAGTCACATATTCTGACTTTGACATACACTGATTAGTTGTTGAGGTAAAATCTCTCAAATACCCCTTTAATACCAAAAACTTGGTTCTAGAGAAAACGAAAGACAGAAATGTAAATTAAGTTTCAGAGACATCACTGCCAAACCACAGAATTCAGTAGAATGACATTATCAAATATTTTCCCCTTTTTTCTGCCTTTCTGTTCTTTTTTTTTTTCTTTTTATAGTGTTTAGTCCATTACATGAATGTTGCCTAAGTGAAATTGAATCGGTGTAAGACTCAGGTGAAATAAGGCGAAGGGAGGGTTGAATACGGCGTGTTCACCTGGTCAGATCATAGCGGCCTGTAGCCTGCATGTTACACTGAAACGGGTATAAGAATACTTTGACATTTTTTTTTTTTTTTTTTTTATCTCTGTGACCTAAATTGGCTCGATGCTTGAAAACCTTCAATACATCAAAATCTGCAGTGTCCTAAACGATGTTACATTGAGTACATTTGTACCAACAGGGCCACATAAGGCGCTGAGTACACAGTCCCTGACCACCCTTAGCTGCGTTGCCTTCCCGTCTCTGCTTTCATCTGGATTTTGTAGGCTGGAAGCAGGTCATACATATTCAGGAAAATATCTAATATCCTTTTGCTTCAGACCTCCTGCCTAGAAAATTTGCCAGAGTTGGTTCTTTGCAATGGGCTTCCCCACATTTGTTTCACTCTTATCCAGACAGTATCACACTGGCAGCCTGAGGCAAAAATGGCCTTGCTTTGTGCATTGGCTATGCAAGTGAATATGTTGGGTCAGGTCTCTCTCTCTCTCTCTCTCTCTCTCTCTCTCTCTCTCTCTCTCTCTCTCTCTCACACTCGCGCACACACAGACATACAAAGGCCCTCTTATTTAGACCCTCATGAACTCTATTAGGATTTATTACCTCAGCTTTGTCCCCTGTGAACACGTCTGGACTGTGTTCCAGATTGGGGGCAAACTGGAGGAAGGAACGATGGAAGGGCCAAAGGAGAGGAGGGTGACAGTTTGATTAGTTTGGGGCAAGGGAGTGTTACTGATGTTTCACAGAACGGCATCGTAAAGCGCTGAATGATTGGATTGATTCGGTTGTCAAACTGGTGAGATATTTTTGTACATTTTTGGTCTGGAAGTAACGCAGTTATGTTTCATATTTTGTTTCTATAATGTTTGTTGAACCAGTAGTTTATAGGTTGTGTTTCAATATCAGAGAGAAGAAGCACATCTGTTGTCAAGCATACCAGCAGTGAGCTAAAGCTGACTTCATACACATTATTCCAATTAGTACTTTCATCAAAGTGTTGGGCAGCAGAAATACTAACTGCTAGCTTTTAACTCTGTTATTTGGGCTCTGTACGAAATCATATCACTTTCCTAATTATAAGAGAGTGGGTCTAATTAATTCAGACAGATTGAAGGGGGAATCTGGGTTGTAAATCTAAACGGACAGATAACTGCTCCATAACATTTTAAGTATATTAAATAATATGCTTATACAGCACACCTGGAAATACCTGGCTGCCCACAAACTACGTTATTATTTTCTCTCTTTCTTTCACTGTAATATTTCACTATTTTCAAAAGGAATGTGTGAAAATCGAATATATTCCCAATGACACGCTAATGCAGAAAATATAAAATAGCCGTTCAACAAGACAAATACACTCTGTGTGTGTGCGCGTGTGTGTGTGCGTGAGTGTGTGTATACAGAAGATAGACTGGAGTTAGAAGCTTGGTAGCATTGCAGGAAGCCATCTGCCTGTGTGCAGATAGTGGCTGGTGACAGAGAGGGTCTTGTGTCTCCACACTACGCTGCTTAACGCCCGATTACGCTTTAGCTTTGTGAAAGCGCTTGGTATTGTGCAGCATCTTTGTCCCATACGATTCGCACTGTCGTGGACCTCTTGCCATGGTTTTAATTGGTTCTCTAACGATTGTGGAACCTTGAGTGATGTCGAATGACAGCCAGCTAATGAGGCCTGTCAATCAATAAATATGAGCTCAAACTGCATTATGAATAAAATCTGAATTCAGGTTGTGTGGTGACAAAGGAAGCTAGAATCAGTCTTGAAATGAAAGGCCAATTGTTTGATTAATAAGCTACATATGACACATTTTTTTAGTGTTTTATTATTGTATGTTTTTAGTCTAAATATCCTTTTATGTCTTCTTATATGAAGTGTACCTGTTTATATGTTTATATTTTTTTATATTTCTATACTGGACTTATTGCTTTTCCAAAGACCTCTTGTTTACAACTTTACTTGTTGTATGTGTGGTGTTTGGTAAATTTTAAATGTTTTCAAAGAATGTACATGGCAGCTCTCAGTGCATTCCATGATGAGGCCATTGCAAATGGACATTGTTCCAAAGTTTTGAAAAGGAAGTGGTCTTAAAGAAGTGAGATTAGTCACACTTTTAACTTCATGTCAGTGTTGTATTTCTAGTTTTGCTTCCCGAGTATGAATTAAAATAGCCATTGAATTGTGATTTGCTAAATTTCAATGACTTGTGTACTTTCCCGTGTGCCTTTGCAGCTCTTCTGATGTCTCTTCATCCTTCTCTCCGTCCACTCCATCTCCACTCCCTTCCCTTCTTCAGGTCATGGAGAGCAGTCGCCCGTGTTAAAAGTACTATCTCATACATAGCCAGCGCGTTGGTGGCGGTCGGAGGGTGTATTGTCGAAGTAAGCTGGTGGTCATGTGTGAAGCTGCGGTCTGATGCCCACCCTCCCCTCAGCACTGGCCATGGACGGGGAGCACTACCTGCACCCAGAAGGCCCTCAGCTGGACAGCAACATGTTCTCTGCGACCTCCCCTAACTTGGAGGTAGGTTGTGGGCATTTATTTGTATGGATATATAAACCCTTTCGCATGTTCACATAAATGAGATGTTTGGTAATGACCAAGTTCATATAATAAGTTGTAATTAAACATTTTTGATCGCTCCCTTTTATGTTTCGGAGGGCAAATAAATTCCTTCGAGTAAATGAGGGTAGTTGAGTTTATTGTCTCTGTTTTTAGAAGTTAAATCAAATCCAATCTATTTATAAAGCACATCCAAAAACAGCAACAGCCGGCCAAAGTGCTGTATAATCACAGCTGCAAAAAAACAGAAAACAACGCAAGAAGAAATAGAAAATAATAGCAACTCTTATTCTGACTTGAAAGCCGAGAAACAAAGGTGTGTTTAAAGAATTAAAAACAGGCAGTGTAGTGGACAGCTTAATGTGCGGAGGCAACTCATTCCAGACTTAAGGGGCTACAACAGCAAAGGCACAATCTCTTATATGGGTAAACCTTTATTGTAGGACAACCAGAAGCAAATGGTCAGCGGACCTGCGTGACCTCGATGGGGCACATGGTTGTAAAAGGTCAGAGAGATAGGTGGGAGTTAGCCCATTTAATGATTTGGAGGCAAACAATAAAATCTTAAAATCAATTCTAAAACAAACAGGGAGCCAGTGAAGTGCGGGAGAAAGGGACTCGCCTGCTGTTCTTGTTAAAAAATTTGCTGCCGTATTCGGTATCAACTGTAAGCATGAGAGGGAGGGTTGACTACAACATAAAGAGCTTTACAGTAGTCAAGTCAGAATGAGATAAAGGCAGATGGGAGCATGGCAAAGAGAAAATAGAATTGGTCTGAAAATAGAGGATGCTCACACCAAGGCTTACAGAAAAGCTGGTCAGACAAGTAAGACCTGAACCACCCCAGAGCAGGACCTTTTAATGCCAACACAATTCTCAAGGCGTGACATGCCGTGTCTGTGAGATCTAAAGGCTTAAAAAATATCAGAATCCTTTTGGCTAAACATTTGGATAAACTCAGTTTCAGGTTTTAATTTGATTTACATTTGCCAAAAGAAATAGTCCCAAAAGGTTTTGAGCACCACAAAGTTCCCCCTAATTCCGGGTAATGGGCTGATGATTGCAATTCCAGAGAATTTCTTAAAACCACGGCATGTAAAACTGAAATGATCACCCTCTTCATACTACACTGAGGGGAAGAGTATTGTGCAATTTGGCTGAACCGATGAGGTAAAGGCCTATTCACGTCGAAACAAAATGTAGTCAGTGTACTCGGTTATCTGTCTCGGATGGTATGTAGTTCTGAAGAATGTATGGAGCAAAGATAGACTTTATCTGGACATCCCAGTCATAGCATATATACTTGTATACTTATACTGAATTCTAAACAAACATATTTTGATACAAAATCCTTTTTGCTGTTAATTCTGCCAAAATATATCGGAGGGATTAACACTTTGCACCTTGGTTATTCGATTTTTAATGTTACAAGAAATTTGTACCGCTACTTAAAATGTTTAGCATAATTTTTGTGTGCTTTTCTTATTTCTTTTTTTTTTTTGTTTTTTTTTTGCATGACACATTTTCATTTTGTGTGTTTTAGAGTTCAATATATGCCTCCTCTGGTTCCTGGGGACCCTTCTCTCAGCAGGCTGGATACAGCATACACTGCCCTATGCAATCTGGAAACCAGTAAGTTAAAACAAACACGTTTCACAATGCCTTGTATAATAATGAGCTCAGAAAGATAGTGTAGCAGCAGGAAATATCACAAGTGAGGATACAGTAAGGTTGAAGTAACTTTTCACAGAGAGACGGAGAGAGAACATCCCATTACAAATACAATGTTGAGTACTCACACGCAGTGGCCTTTAGATTGAAGGCTGTACTGATGAAATGTGGCGATTTTACCCGCATGAGTTTCACACTTGAGCTAATAATGCCTTGTTGGTTCTGTGCCTCTGAATTATGATACTTTTTTATTTATTTATTTATTTTTTGTCATTCAGACTGTGGTGTTTGTGTTGTGGGTGTATCATGAGATTTCTGCTGATGATTTGTATACTTGAGAGCAATAACGTTTTTGCAACAACATTGCCACATTAAACAACACACTTCCACTTTATCTGTAGGACACAGATATGCAAAAGCACAATAAAATGGTACACACTAATGACTAATATAAGGCGATCATTGTGGTAAAATTATGCAAGAGGAAAGCCATAGCTTCACAGTTATGTATTTGGCAAGAAGGAGAATTGCATAATATTGCAGGAGTAATGTAAAATATAAGTAACAACAAAGAAAGTTGTTAGTTACATATTTATAATCAGAAATGGCCAAATGTAAGTACGTCTGTGATGCATAGTGCTTCAACTGCAATCAAATGATGCTGCTTCACTCGTAGTTGAATTAATTTAATGCAATATTGATGCGATACTTTGCTATTAGCAAAATGTAGGTGCCCCCTAACATGATGATGTCTTATCCTGTGATTGAAGTACACGAAATTTAAAACGGCCTCTGAGGACACTTCATTTTGAGATTTAAGGTTGATTGAATGTTTACATTTGATCCAATTATTGCATCACTGACCCTCGGAGTGACCTCATACAATCAAAGCAGTACATGACCCTTTTATCCTGACGGTAAACCACCCGCTCATTGGGAATGGTCCTCTTTATCAGACCTCCTTCATTTCCTGTAGTGGGTGGCCTGGCGTCAGCCTCACCAGGGGGGGGTTACACTTAACTTATTGCAACTTGACTCCGATTTTATGACCTCATCACTAAATGAGGTGTGTTTGTCTCTTTGTTCCCACATGAGGTGTGTAAGTATGTGTAATGCAAAGGCTGTGCGGCATCTTGTCTACGTTGGCTGTGCTTAAGCAGCATGTTGCAATTGTAGTCTTTATCAGTGCCCACACTGCGTGCATCTAGCCACCGTACTGCTGGGCACTCGGGTATATTTTGGCAGCGTTTATAGCTCAGTATACGATGGTGGTTGTTGAAAATCGCAGCTGAGCCTTTTACTTGAAATGTGTTTACATGTGTTTTCCTACTTGCCTTTGGCTACTGCTGGAGCTTGGTTGTTGAGCTCACCTTTGCTCGGTTTTGGTGAAGATCTGTTTCTATTAGGGGTGGAAATTTCATTTCATATTTCTGACATCTAAACGGCTTGGAGCTAAGACTAATCTCAGAACGAGTAAGGGAGAAAGTTAGGCACAGTAAGTACAGGTATGCGAGCAAAAGAGAAGGACTAAACTTGAAACTGTCCGCATGTAATTCTGGTATTGCAAGATCAGGAATTAACCGTAACAGCAGTCTCATACAAAAGGTCACATGTACACTTCATTTTAATGCCATGGTGACACTCAATGTATCACAGCAGTGGTACAGTTTTACTTTGTTGTGTCAAAAATCCTGACTCAACTATCCGTGTGTTTAAATTCCAATAGCGGCAAGGCATTGTTTTAACAAATGCAAACATAATAAATTTGTAGATAGAATGAAAGAGTTGTGTGGGTTTGTACATCTACATAAATGGTCTGTTTTGTGATTCAGTATTAAGGACTTACTATTTTGAAGATGGGATTTCCTGCTCGTGAAAGTAAAACCTTTAAAATGACATATGTCATCATTTCTAAACCTGAGTCAAATGAAACACAACTGGATGTGTATTTTGTTCAAGTTGAGGTGTTTTGTATTGTTATTGCTGTCTGTGCAGGGTTTCTTTGAAAGTGCAAGCTTCAGATGACGTGAAAGCTCAGTGTGGTTTTCAAGTTCACTTGACGTGGAATTTTCTGCCACCGAGCAGCTTTTTCAAGAGTCTTATCTCCCCCTCGGTCTTATGGTGTGCAAATATGATCAGAAACATGAGGGGTCTGTGGTTCAGCGAAAGATTGGTATGATTAGATATCATCTACTACTTCAGTGTTTGGTAATATCGACCCTCATCGAACAAGCTCAAAGCTCTGCGGTTTTGAAAATAATGTAAATTCAGTACTATTCTCTGTCAGTAAATGTTTAGTTGCAGAGTGATGCGGCAGACATGTTTAGAGAAGAACAAGGCCTCAGGATCAGGAGTTCACTCTGTGCAGACATTTGTGCTGCAGCACATTAAAGGTGTCTCATCTCTGTTCTCACTTCAACTAAATAAAAAGGACAGAGGGCTTTGACCTCAGGGCTTTGCATCTCTACCACGTTCTGTTGACTGTTTGTCCTTGTTTTGGCTCGGCGCACATTGGATTTAAAATCAAACAGTCCACTCCTTACAGATTGCTCAGCACAGGTTGGTTGATGCCAAAAAATATATATACAGTAATGGTAGTGTGCAGTGATCGTTACATTAATGCTACTTATGTACAACATTAAATATACTAGCATTTTATATTGTTCCCATGTTAAATGTATTTCTTCTTTCTTTTTTTTCTTTTTTTAAAACAATTTAATGTTGGAAGAAAAAGCCCACTGTATTGAATCTTTTTTTCTACAAGTAGCAGTCACAGTATATTGGTGGGTCTCCCCCACACTGCTGCTGCTTCTTGACTCCATTATAGTGCTTGATAATTGCTTCCTATACACCACATTTCAAGGAGAGGTGCTGTAGAAACAACACAGCCTCTTTCTTGTCTTTTTGAGAGACTAAAACGAGTTGAGCTTTTCGATATCTGCTCCTCTATTTGGTTTGACCAGCTGCCCACCATTTCTGTATTATTCACTGGTGATTTGGCCTGCAGTCAAACTAAGGCCTTTCCCAGTTTTATGAGCTGAAGTTCACCTTCTGCACACAGATGATGCAATAGTTCAATTTAATGATTGTGCAAGCTGTAAGGAAGTGTTCGTACAAGGATTCTTAGCAGTTGTGTGTCATTGTTTAGTATTAACACTTATGCATCCAGTAAACTCTGATAATCATCTGTTTTCTCTGTAGTAGAAGAAATGTTTAACTGTTGTGAAAGGGTTATGTTTCCTCATATAATTATGACGAGATATGGTTTTAGGAACGAAACCTGAAATGGTTGCATGTCTTTGTCTTACTCACTTATAGGGAGTCCAAAAAAGTCAATCTGCCGCGCTCAAAGTAGTATTTATACAGCCCTGGTAATATAAGGTGTACATTGAAAATCATTTAATTTTCAATTTGGGATTTATTTCCCCAGTTATTGCACGCTGTACTGCTCCGTGGGTGTAAGTGTGTTGAAAGGGTGTTATCTACTTTGCCAGTTAACAGCAACACCACAATAAACTTTACAACTTTACAACTGAACCATATAATCAACCTCTTTCTAGCTAGTTGTCAAATGTCACTGTGGTAAACTCTGACTGACTGGAGATTTTTAAACTGACATTGTTGCATTCACGGCCAGTACTTAGCCTCAAATCAGAGATTGTAGAATGGGAAGTCTTCATACGGATAGTCAATCAGTCAGCTGCTTTGGCTGGGAGTCTCTAACCAGCTTTGTGTTGTTGGAAAGCAGCTGATGCTGCCCTGCCAAGACTTCTGCTGTAATGATATCACTGTCATATCACTGTTGGCCAAATGTCCATAGAGGGGATTTCCAGCGTGGAGTGTTATTATTCATAGCGCTTTCTGAGAACTGAACAGTCACTTTACCTGTTTTCTAGTTTATATTCTTTACTCATGATTAATAAGTCTTTTTCCAATGGGTGGGTTAGCAATTTCTTGTCATATTTAACCTCGTGTTTGTTTAATAAAGAAATAAAGAAAACAGAGCTGCTGCAAATGCCACAAAAAAGGTTTGTGAACCAACATTAGTATCAGTAGTCCCAGTAAACCCCTAAAAACTGTTGTTTGCACTGCAGCACAGGGATATTTGTGGTGATTTAAAAAGCTGACTCTGAAATTTGAAAACTGATCGTAACCCAAACTAGAAAACAAATTAAATATATATCTACATGCATTTACCTTTTGCTGCATGTTGTTGTTTTTTTGTTTTGTTTTTGAAGACAAACTATGTTTCCATGGTTTGGTTACTATACACATGGCTGAGGGCTGCCCTTTCATCCTCTTGGTGTGTTTTCAACTTAAATCAATCAGTCTCACTGATCTCTGGCCCGTGCTTGAGGACGCAGAGCCAAATCCTTTGAATAGCTTTAGCCAAGCTCAATCCCCCCTGAGCTTGAGCCCTGGCACATGATTGGATGAGAGAAACTTGGGCTGGTACGGTTCACAGTTTCACCTTTAGTTTTGCTTTCGTTTTGACTGTGCTTCCACCACTGTCAGCATTTTGCGTTATAATGAGTTGTACTCGACAAGAATCCCAAAATATCTCATGTTGGTGATACGAGGTGTGTTGACCTGTGTCAGATATTCACATAGGGCACAAGGGCATGGTTGGTATTCAGGATAAGTGGATCTTCATATCGGGTAGGAGTTGTGTTTGTTTCTATTCTTTGACTTTCTTCTGGCTTTTTTCTAACCTCGCCCTCCGTCTGCCTGTCTGACCTGAACATTTTTTTTCTCTTGTCGCACTTGTATATCAGACAGTTAAATTTGCTGCTGTTGCTGGCTTTGGACACCTGGTTTCAGATTTCTGTCTTATTAACAGTTTTTCACTCACTAACGCAACAAGACTACAGCTTCACCCCTGTGGCATTAGTCCATAATAAAATTCTTAAACTGTTATCAACAAACAGAACTGAAAGTGGTTGACTCGGTATGTGTGACGTGTTGGAATTGTTAAAAACGTCATATAATGCAATATTATTAGTTTGATCATTGTATTATAGTAAAATAATACAACTTTCACATCTTTAGAAAAAATGATCTTCTGACCTGACTGTGATACTAATCTGCTTGAGTGGCCATTTTACTTGTCTGCTGCTTATTGCAGTGTAGTCCAAGGCTGTGGTTCTTGGCAGCTGTAAGGTTTCAATTTCTGTAACTGAATGAGTGCGAAGTATGTCGTTGTTGGAAAACAGCATAGGTCCGTTTTACGTGAAATAAGTAATCGTTAAACAAATTAAACCTCTCATTTCTCTTCTAGGCAATACCACTTGAACAGCAGCACTACCACCCCTACTCCAGATATGCACATGGACATGTACACGGGACTCCCTGACGTGGACTTTTCCAGCCTCAGCCTTCCTAGGAATGGAGATTTCCCTCAGGTTGGTTTCCTGTTGCTTTTGTACAATTCACATATTTATATTTGCAGTAAAGTAACACGCACACAAACTGTGATTACTGCAAGAGTCAGGATAAAAACGCTCCTGCGTTTGCTCAAAGACGGATGTATTGTGACGCTTGTCTCTCTCTCCAATGCTCTCCTTTACTTGCTAATCAGAGGGAAGCGCCATGCTTCCCACCCACCTCTTTCATCCTGTCTTTTATGTGTATTCAGCCCGGCTTAATTTACCATAGAGCAACATTATTAAAGCCTCGTGTTGTCTAGACGACTGCAGCAGCACCTGCCCCATTCCTGTTAAGGCATGTCATTAATAAGACACTGTAATTTAACATTCTTGCACACTTCCACTCGGCACATTCAGAAATTGCTGTGAGGTAAACCCAGAATCTGCTTGGAATTGCATCTACAACGTGATACGTTTATGCAATTTTGTGGGCATGTTAGGCACGTTCTTCAAGTGGTTTTACACTTTTGTGAATGATTTGAGGGTCTGTGCGGGGACAATTATTTGAGAATGGGAAATTGTTAGACATGGGCAGTGAAGGCCTAGATTTACCCTACCGTTCCAGATGGTTATCATGCATCATTTGCATTTCATATTTTTGTGCCCTTTTGTGTCCATCCAGCCGTTCTCTTATAGTTAGCATTGTACGAACAGGGTCCATTGTAATGACACAAACCAGTGAGTTTCTAATCTGAAGCCATTTTGGCCTGAGTTGATGAGCGCCACATTGGAGCCACATTAAAACACAATGTGCGATGATGATGAGTGTAAAAGAAGGGTGAGTCATGGGTCACCACGTCGACTGGCCCTTATTATTTCCCTGTCTGACACTAAAGAAGGCACAACTATCAGTTCAACATAAGACCAAAGCAGTGAATAAATATCGATGGGCTGAAATGTGACCGCAGTGGCCCAAGTCATTTCCTATATGTGTATACATTACTGAGGACTTTCACTGAATGAAATGTTTTTTAACTGAACTGCTCATGACTTGGATTTTATGTCCCAACACGGATTATTTCTTTGTTAGACAGTAACTATGATACAAAAAAAATGTAGACAACGAGGACTGTGGATTAGAGACAAATATCTCTAAATCCCAGCAGTTATAAAAAACTGCAGCAGCAAGACAAATATTTCTTTTTGTACCCGAGTGAGTTGCCCTGCTGAAACAGCACACTGCAGTATTAGATTACACACACAACCTGTCTAAAGTTGTTCTTTAGATAAAAAACACTTTTGGATAAAGAAAACCACTAAACGGGGGAAAGTATTAAAATAATAGTTTTAATGCAGGTTTCTTGATATTTGCCCAGACCTTTTTCAGCATCTACAGTAATTAAATACTTTTATATAAACTATGAACTTCATTGATATTTTTACACAAGGAAATTACATTTTTTACACTTTTAATACAAATTGTAAAATAAACCACCTAAAAATCTAAGTGCTTATAAATGAGCCAATCTGACTGAAAGATGTTTCTTTAGCTGTGTGCATTGGATGAATTGACTGTCTCACAGGAGCTTACAAAGTCTTTCAGCCTCAGGCTTTGACATAAGCTCTGCTTATATTGTGTAATTTCTTCAATTTGATGTGAGGCAAGGATTTGCCAAATGAAGTTGGGGCCTTACACGTACATTAGAATGTGTCTGATACAGGAACACTTGCAAGAATAACCCCGATTTTTTTAAAATGGAGATAACACATTTCCACACATATGTGTACTACACACAAGAATTTTCGTGTTTGGCTCTCGGAGTGTGTATGATTGTGTTGGTTTTCTGGGAAAAAAGGACAGTGCATGAAGTTATAAATAATGTTTTGTGTTCGTGTTGTGGGTCGGGATTTCAAGAACAAACACCTGAAGGTTTTCATTTGGTTGAAAGTGATGTGTCATCCTCATCCCGTGCTTTGCAGTGCTGACATAGAGTTTGTGATTCATGTGGGGTTTCCCTAGTTTTCCATCTGCCACTATTAGCCTGTCTGGTTGCAAGCTTTCTTCCCTACAAGTCATTTTGAGGGTTCTTGATTATGTGATCCACGTTGGATCCAATCATCTGTATGTACATAATTAGAAGACAGTTGTTTTGTGATTGTGGCGTAAATTAGCTCCTTTGTGATTACTGAGATTCAAGAGCCGCAGGTTTGGTTTCCTG
Source organism: Embiotoca jacksoni (assembly GCF_022577435.1). Classification (NCBI taxonomy): domain Eukaryota; kingdom Metazoa; phylum Chordata; class Actinopteri; family Embiotocidae; genus Embiotoca; species Embiotoca jacksoni. The sequence goes on along the minus strand of NW_027185296.1, from coordinate 1,325,286 downwards.
GAGTCAGAGACGAGGAACGCTGCGATGTGTGAGCGTGAGTGTGAGTGTGAGTGTGTGTGTGTGTGTGTTTGGGACACAGAGATGTTCTGTGCTTGTGTTGTGCTTTCTCAGCTGTTCTTTCTGGTTTGGGACACACCCTGCCATGTGAAGAATGGGGAGAAAATGTAAGTCACAGGGTCTTCGTGACTAATCCGCCACCTCGCTCAGCCCCCCCTTTTTTTTTTTTTTTTTTTTTTTTTTTTAAATCCTCCATTCCACATTGATGCTGTCCACTTTTCTTCCTCTGTCCATCCACAATCAGAAAGCAAGATGTCTTGTTTTTTTATTTTTTGTTTTGCTGTTGAACCATGACGGCACAGAAGACATGCGTGTGTGTGACTGCCATGTTTACCTCAGCAATTTTTCATTTTCAGTTACAGCTGTAGAGTCATTCGGGAAAGCTCTTTTGGTTCGCATGGCTTCCCGCAGTGTTATAGTTTGTTTATGCAGTTCATCAGGACTCAGTTGGAATATCCACATATTGTAAGAGTGTTGCAGCATGTGGACAGGAAGTAGAGCTCGCGATTGCTGATAACTTGAAAACAGGAGCTGGATGTTTGTTTGTATTATAATTAATAGACTTCCCTTTGAGACTTGATATCCTTCTTGGATTATCTGTCAGTTTCAATGTGTCACTACCTAATAACTGAAATCCAATACATGACCGCACGATGTGAATAAGGTCAATGTATCATTTTATTTTATTTTATTTTTTAAATTTTTAAATGTATTTGACTGTATTGTGCTTCAGTGGCATCACCCAATGCCCCATTTACCTCATAGTAGAAAAATCCACTGACACCTCTTTTCCAAATGAGACATCAGCGCATAATGTTAGTATATTAAGTTGTATGTAATCAATGCATCTGGTAAGTAGCGTGGAGTCATTCATATATATATATATATATTAAGTGACAAACATTTAAACAGACATACAACAAAAGTTTTAACTTTATTTATCATTTTAATTTCAGATTAAATAGATCTAGATGAGGGCTTTATGAACTTACTTACTTACTGTAGTAATCAATCATTTGATATATCAATACCAAATTGAACAGGTTTTTTTTCAAGGAAACTTCACCAGAAAGAAGATTTGCACTTAAAAATCCTTTTTCGGTCCTTAAGTCAAAGCAACGTATAAACCAAAGGCATTATTCAAACACTGAGCTCGGGCTCAGCAAAGTGATGATAAACCGTGGAAACATAGCGAACAAAGCAGAGCCTTAATTGCATTTGCTGATCTTCAGACAGAGGCTGATAGGGGGGTTGATCATCAGTGGAGTTAACCCTGTGCGTTCATCGCCAGAGGTCATTTGAATAAAAAAAAAAAGAGAGAGCTGTAACGTGGAGTAAATGCCACCCTGCTAAGAATGAGTAGTGTACTCTTTGATACAGTGACACGTGCAAGCTACATCATGTGTACACCTCAGACATGTGACTGTGTGTGCAGAGATTCAGAATGACAACAAGATTTACTGGAAGCCAAAAAAAAAAAAGAAGCAGAACTCATTCACTAACCACTCTGACTAACCTCAAGGAGTGAACAGCACCCTGCAAGCACACACAGAAACTCACAGACTGTATCTTCAATTCACTGTACACCTACTGTATCTACACACTAAGGCACGTTTAGGCATATTCCCTGGCTTCTACTCTAGCGACACACTTTCGTTGCGTCTCTGTGTCATTCCTCTCATTATTACACACCCCACTCGTGCACAGTGCACTATGAGGAAAAGTTCATTTGCATTGCCTCTACAGCTCTACAGCTTTTTGTAGAATTGAAATGTCTTTATTTGCCGTCACACCCCAAACTCTAAACGCGAATGTGTCTTTTAGTCTTTCACCCATCCGAGCTCTAAAGACCAATGGCACACCCATCTGCTGGAGAAAAGTCTGTCTTTTTGTAAGGTGATGATGTAACTATATCTTAATCTGCTTGTCCATGTATTTAAAGTGTCAGATAATCCCAGATCCCATGTGTGCTTGAGGACAACACGCATCCCGACACACACAAAAGGACTGTGTAACAGTAGCTGTAGCAGCGCTAAACTCATTATCATTATTATTTGTGCAGACATTAGTCAAACCCCTAAAAACTACAATTTTCTATTATATTCGAAAGATTCTAAACATGTCAAGGAATAAATGAGCACAACACATCAAGAAATGTCCAGTTGAATTTGCACCTTAGCATTTTAGTGTACTAGCTTAGAAGAATGTCTTGTTTTTCTTGGCTTATTTCTTGAGACAAGCCAGCCGTGATATAAATCATGTTTGTATTTCTCGGTTACTTCCTTGTACGACGCTCTAACACAAAGTCTTTTAAATGGCCTAGTTTAAAGGAGGAAGTCAAAAGTTAATTTGAAGGGTTGTTAATAGGTGCTTTGTTTTCCTCCGGGAGCAAGTGCTCCACCTGATCTACTTTAATTTGATTATGGCTGTAGCTGTAGTTTAGACCTACCGTACTTCTGTCTACATTGACAGTTTACACATGTTGTCAATCCACATGTACGGCATTTACAATACACTAGCATTTGCAAAAGACATTAGACAGAAAATTACTTGACAAAAATAATCTCATGCAGTGGGAGACGTCCTGTAACTTGACAAAGCGTGGTGCAGGGATGCCACTTTTGATCATGACACCGCAGCATTAGGTCATGCTGATTGAGTTAAAAAAAAATTAAATTAAAAAAAAAAAAAAAAAAAAAACGCACCAGAATCAATTAGAACAGGAAACAAAATCTGAATAAAAATCAATCCAGAATCACTCAAATCGAAATGACAATACATTTTTACTTACACCGTATGTGGCCTCAGTCAAACACGTTCAACTCTCTCACCACCACCAGCAGTAAATATGTGTACATGAGTTTGAGTGTTAAAGTGCCTGTACACCAGTTTTTCGGTTTTGTCGCCGAAGTCATGCATGCATCCGTCTCTTTTAGTCAACGATGCAATGCGGTGTGTGTGTGTGTGTGTGTGTGTGTGTGTGTGTGTGTGTGTGTGTGTGTGTGTGTGTGTGTGTGTGCGTGCGTGTGCGTGCGTGTGCGTGTGTGTTTGGGTGTTGCAGTATTCCAAAGAAGCTCATCAATGATTCATTCCTCCCCGATGGCCGTCCACCTTACACACACACACACACACACACACGCACACACGCACAAATTATTCAGAGGATTCCAACTCATACGATGATGACACCATGGACAGGCGCCACTCCGTCTCAGAGAGTCCGACTCCCCTTCAGTCCAGCAGAGACGGACATTACAGTACCTCAGCACGCTAGCTTGATATCGTGTTCCTGGAAGCTGACTGGATAAATGGGCCCTCGGTTCCACTCGTAAAGGAGATAAATCACATTATTTCTGTTCCTAAATACCAGAATCTCTTTATTTATGAGTAGCTCTTAAACAGTTGCTTTCTTATCAGAAAGACTTGCAGAGCGCTGCCTTTGATCAGCATCTTGGATTTGTTGAAATACACCATTTGCAATCAGATTCCCAGAATATTCTTTTCTTTTTAGGGCCTGAGCACCGACGGTGCGAAAGCCCTATTGTTATTCAAAGAATTCTTTTTCTTTTTCTCGGTCCTTATTATTATTCTTCTCAAAGTGATTTGCCTTTTTGGAGGCGTCATCGTATTCAAAAACTCATGATACACATTTGTCTCCCGGCGAAAAATGTCGTATTCTAGTGGAGTCGCGGCCACTGGCGCTGGCGGCCAAACGGCTCGAGAGCGCCCCCTACAGAGATGCCCCGGCGGCCACATTTACCTAAATTCATGAAATCCAGTGGACACGTGTATCACACCTAGACGCACAAAAAAGTTACAATGCACCGTTACGTCAACTCGACAGGAAGTCCACCATTTTGAATTTAGTCGCCATTTTGGGTGATTCTTACACGTTGTACTTTGTCGAACTAGTCCGAGGGATTTTGTCGGACCGACTTGAATTTAGGTTCTATGGATAGAAAACATGTTTGGGATTAAAAATTGTATAAATAATTCGTTTTCGTCAATGCGTGTGCCCGTAAAGAGGCGGCCATTTTGAGGGCCTCGCCATGAAACTACGAGTTGCTTTAAATCGTATGCACATGGACCGACCTTCTCCAAACATCACAGCCCCGCCCTGAAGACCCCTGTGTGGTAATGTTCGCTCACAGTCATAGCGCCCCCTGTTGGCCACCGGAAATGACACTTTTCATACTTTCACATTCTACGTCGAGCCGGTTGATCCCATGAACGTAAAGTCGGGTCACAATAACCTGAACATGTAGTTGATGATATATTGAGAAATTCGTTCGACTTTGTCAATGGGCGTCGCCATGGCGATGCGGCAAAGTTTGATGTCTCGCCGTGACACAGGAAGTTGATGTTTAAGGTCAAAGGATGCTTGAAACCTCACGAAACGTGTTACATACATCCGGCGTGGTGAGACGATACATCTGATGTGTTTTGCGAGTGGGCGTGGCCAACCGGCTCGCCAGCGCCCCCTAAAGTGCAGCTCCGGCACCTAGTTTCACCTACGTGCACCAAATTTGTTGGACTTGTGTATCACACTGAGATGTACCGAAAAGTGTCTCGGCATCATGAATTTGTTTTTGTCGATGGGTGTGACCGTGTCGTGGCGTGTTGAGCGTCTCGCCATGAACCTGCAACTGACTGTAACCTTTATGTACATATCTTCCTCAAACATTACATCTTCATTACATCTTCGACAGCAGTCCCGCCCTGAAGACACCTGATAGCAATGTTCCGTCATAGTCGTAGCGCCCGTTATCACTGCTTGCAGTTTTAATTATTTTTCTTTTTGGGACAATGGCGCCCCTAGTTCCAGTAAATGGGAATGAGGTATTTGCCTGTAATTGTGTACAGATAGAAATAATTGTTGATGCCTGAGAGAGCTTTAGAAAAGGAAAACTTGCAGCTTGACTTGACCAGTTAATACATTTCTGACAACTTCATCTGTTTTATTGTCATTTCTCAGCGGTCTAGAATGTTTTTAGAACAAACACTTATTGGATTGTAAATCATAACTGCGGTCATCAGATTTGTTTCTGTGCTAATTAACACAACAGAGCTACTCATGAGATAATGTTTTGACAGGCTAACTGAAATTTGAAGTCCTCTGGGGTGTTCAGCTACATTTTCATAAGTTGCTCACCTTTCCAGTTAGCTAATTAGACAACTTATTTCTTCCTTATTAGCTTTTACACCTCTGGGCTATAGAGATATACTGTATATATTTTTGTTAATGAGAATTTATTATGAGAACAGCAGCCTTGAAATTGATTCTTTGTAGACAAATGGAGAGACAAAAAGTGGAGTATGAAGACAGGCAGCCAGGCAGGGAGTCAGTCTCTAAATATAATAATCATTAAATAATGGCCCAGGCCCATTAAACATAGCGGTAAGCAGCGGGGTGTGAGGAGCGGCCAGGTCCAGAGCGCAATACTGTTTACACTACAAATGCGGTTGAGTTACACCATGTACAGTAAAATGGGCCTGACTGCCAGTAACTCTAGTCACTTACCAACAAAAGCATCATTTCCTGAAAGCTCCTCCCCTCCTCCCTCCCTCTCCTCCCCTCCTCCCTCCCCTTCCTCCCCTCCCCTCCGCTCTCTCGCTCACTCTCCAACCACCTTCTTCAGCTCGGAGGAACTAGTCCACAATCACTATGACTAAGCCCTTTATGCAAATACCTGACTGTCCTGGTGGAGCAGGAAGCATGTTTTAGGCTTGCGTGCGTCCCTGTTTGTGAGCAACAGAGCTTCGTATGTGTGAGCTCATTGTCCACAGCGTACCTGTGGCAGAGGCAGATGAGTCCGTTGAACCAGAGAGGCGCTGTAAAAGGGCTAGTGAGAGTCCACTGCTGGGTGGAAGAGCGCCAGCTGTAACACTCTGACCAACACATGGAAGAGGCTGTCCAATTCAGGGATTCCAGGTGAAGCAGGAGTGTGTGTGTGTGTGTCCTTTACCCCTCCCCATACTGCAGCGGTTGGACCCATGTCTCTCATGCAGTTCTGGACTAAATTGTATTCTCAGCTGGGACGACCGCTTCCCAAGGTACTGTTTGCTTCTTTTTGCCACGTATATTAAGCTGAATCAAGTCTGTTGATTTGGCACTTGATGTTTTTGCTTTTCATGGTCAGGAATTGAAAACTGTTAGATGAGCAATTGTGACCGACTGTGTGAAGAGTTTTTATTGTCATTTTCAAGCAACTTCTAGATAAGACTAGCAGCCAGTTAATTGTTCCCTGTGGTTGTCTTTTTTATTTGAACTTCCTTGAATTAAATTTTTTTTTTAAATACTTCCGTGTAATTATAGTGCTGAAGGTAGCAGGCCTGTGTTTCTACTTTACTCTGTATTTTCTGTCTGGAGCTTGTCCTGCCTTGGAATTTTACGTTATTAAAAAAAATAAAATTGTAACAAATGAAACATGAGTAGCATGTTACAGATCTAAACTTTATTTAGAAAAGTTTTTAAGTTATTTTCTCAATAATCTTTATAAAGGCTTGTACCCTGAACAAGACTGAGCTATGTCTCAGACTATGGATATTTTCCACTGGAACTCCCTCTTTAACTTTGTTGTAGAGTAGGAATAAATTTAATTCCAATTACAGAAAGCCATCTTTTGTCCTTGTTTGTTATTTGTTTGACACTAACTTGTGATCTGACCGTTGAGGCTCTCACTCCCAGCCAGGCACTATGACAAATGATTGTCCGACTCACTCCCTGCTGTCTTCCAGTAAGTGCTACAACCTGATATCTTGTCAGGCTGAATAGCACTCTTGTCGGTTTTCTGGAAGGCTATAAAATATGCCTATATTTGAGGTGCGCTGTAAATAAAACTCCGTTGTTGTTTTTTTTTAATCACGACTCATTCAGACTGCAGTGTTGGTGAAATTGTGGCTTATATCAGTCAAATGACTTCATTAGAGCAAGGCTTGCTGAGCCTGTTTCCTCTAAATTTTTGATTAAGTTGATTGGCTAATCTCACCATATGAGCATTTCTTCCTGAACAGAAATTTGAGGAATTGCTGGTCTCAAGTAGTTTATATACTTTAAACAATGTTTTTTTTTTAAAGTACACAGCAGATACAGCCTGGCTGTGTTAGGTCCTGTCGGGTAAGCTGCTCACTGACTGGGGTGTTTTTATTCGTAACATCTATAGTATCCATGCATGGATTACCAGTGTGTACTTGCCATCTTGACACAATCTTAGATTCATAATATACTGTATTAAGGCTGTCCTAAAACAATAGTCACGTGAACATCAAAAAATATTTTGCCTGCTGTAATCCTCTCTCCACTACACAGCGGCCATTTAGGGATACCTTCCCTATGAGCTAATATAATAAAAGACGGTCAACAAAATTCACAGTCCTCATTCTGTGCAAAAATATTGTTGCGAATTTGATCAGAAGCTAACCCGAATCTTCGGCACAGAGAGTTACACAAATCAAGTGGGTTTCTTTCGAAGATGGTTTCTTTTAGATGAAAACTACTGACCAATGACTTTTCAGTAGATTTGTGAACCGTTCCTTTAAGGACAAGAGTGCAACCTTTCAGTGGGCAAATGTTGTTAAGTTTCCTGGTATAACGTAAAAACCTCAAGCATGGCCTGTTGCTTGTTGCTGACGGGAAGTGAGCAAACAATGATTGTGAGGGTGACTGATGGGTGCTCGATATGAAGGGTTGCCAAGACAAATCAAAATTGACAGTTTGCTTAACTTGCATGCTTTACCTATATCTAACTTTCTTCGTGGTAATTCAAGCTGTTTCAAAAGCATTGCATTAGATGTGTCACACTGTTGTAATCGCTGAATAACTCAGGGCGGTGTTCAGTGATGAGACACCATAACAGGGCCACATTCTAGTGAATTATCAGTGACGACAAAGCAGCAGGATACAAGATTCAGTAAATCTGTCACATCTGAATAGAAGACAGAAAATAAGGCCGCCGCTGCAGAATGAGCAGAGCTCAGATCTTACGGGTCTTTATGAGCAAGCCTGTTTTTTGCTTGTATAAATGGGAAACTTTTGTCACCTCTTTATTTTTCTACAGTCCTAAAACATTAGGACTATCAAGTTGTATTTTTTTTTATTGATTTGAAAAATAAAATAAAAAATAATAAATGCTTACTGCATAACAATGACACTGCTTTTCATTCCACACTTAATGCACTAAAAATGCCATGTCAAACCAGAGCTCCCAAAGTAATCACAAGGTTGAATTAACACTTCTCTGGCACACACTTAAAGTAAGACGACTCAAATTAAACTAAATATTAGAAGCTTGTTCACCCCTTAGCTTACATTCCTCCTGTTCCATGTTCTCTTAAGTCCCTTTTTAGGTTCTAAAATCATCTTGACTATTGTTTTGTTGGTTTGAGAAATATTTGGCTGTACGGCGTAAGTTCATAATGACTGACCCTCCACTTGTCCATCGCTTGTTATGAGGCTAAAGGCTGGATTTATTGCAAGCCGGTTGTATCGGATTAGGGGCGTCATAGTGACCTCGTGGACAACACTGTCAGGTCACAGCAAAAACATTGGGGTTATATCTGTTGGCCAGCTGAATTTTGTTGCCCCAATTCCTTCCCAAAGTTAAAAAGCATGCGAGCTACATGACCCTAAAACTGACATCCTGATATAACTGCCTCTCTCTGTGTATGAGGAATACAAAGGACCTTGGACATTTCAATTTAGTATTTTCTATATACCTCATTAAGTAGATCTTAATTTATTTTATTTTTTTTAAGCTTACTCGTCATTTATTCAGTACGGCAGACACCCATAGAAGTGCTCAGTACACTGAGCTGCTGTTTAATGTCGAAGCACATTCCACTTTCCCCCGTCAAAGTGTGAAGCAAATTCATTACATATTGTTTCTAAATGTTTGAGACAGTTCTATTAACTTGAGATAGGATAGTCAGGTGATGTAGCTCGCTGAGTTCTTGGCTTCAATCCAAATCAGCAACTTACGGGCAATGAGCCCACCATCCTGAGTCACAGTGTGATAGCAGTGCACTGACCACAGGTGTGTGAAAGCGTGGGCGTGTGTCATGCACAAGACAAAAGAGAGCAAGGTTATTTGAGGTAATATGAAAAACCTTAGAACGGGCTTATGATGTAATTTTAGATGTTCGAGTTCATACAACTGCAAACCTTTTTTTGTCGCTCAGTTGTTGGTCCTCCACCTGACTTGACACGCTTTTTTTTTTAAACTCAGAATTCAACAACATATTTTAAATCTTCTCTTAGTTGCTATGGATGACAGGATTTACGCCTGTCGCAAGTGTTGTGTGGTGAGCTGTGTTGAGATTTCTGCATAACTTAGACGTCATCTTGCGTCAACGCTCCCCTCACATCCACTTTTCTCAGCAGTGAGGATGCAGGTTCCCACATGCACATTTCTGTTAATATGTTTCTCCCACAGAACACAAACATAAATACATACACACACAGCCTGATTCTGTGTGAGTCATTTTTCAGTTTGTTTGCTTTGGGTTTCAAAATTTTACAAACCTTTTCAGAGGCCTATCGTGTTTTGGGGATGTACAGTATTGCGCAAAGTTTTAGGCACTTAAGATGTTTCAAGTCATGTGAACCACGCCGCCTCAGACTACATGAAGACCCAGAATAATTCACAGCAGAAATGTTCTCTGTGATCAATGTTCGAACAATTTAGTTTTAAAGGCACAGGGCAGTCAGACCAAATATTGATATGATTTAGTTCACTTTTGTTGCACTTTGCGTGAGGCTCACTGGTAAATAAAAACTATTTCTGAAAGCACCCTTGCTTTAATTCTAGTGCCTAAAACCTCTGCACAGTTTTGTCTTTATTTTTTATTTTTTACCTGTTGGTTCAAGACGTAGGTTTAAACTGTGGAGACATGCCTCTGTGGTGGTACCCATCAGTGGGTGATGTCCTCTTAGCTGTAAATGACATCTTCCTTGCTGCTTTTCTGGCTCTTTTCTCTCTTCTTTTTCTCATTCTCAACGTTTAACACGCTTCACTTTCTTTGCTGGAGAGAGAATTTGAATTTTCCAGGTAGATTTATTTGCTGGTGATATTCTGTTCATTGTGCATTGCAGCCCCCCTGCTGGTTTCAGCACAGTGCAGCTTTTGGTTCTCCTACATACACAGCTACAGTAGAAGGACTGTTTTTTTCAAACCAGCTCTGTCATCCGGCTACCAGCTGGGACACTTGACATGGCATCCTTTTATTTTCCAGAACATATGAAAACACTGGAAAATTCCAGGAGGCTTATAAGCAGCAAGCTGTCCCCAGCTAGCTTTAGTCAGACTTGGCCTGAGGTGAAGGCCTGCCTGTCAGGAGGTTGTTGGACTGGCTATGTCGCTTTGATTGCCCCCAGGATAGTTGGTCTGGGAAGGGCTAGACAAGGACGCAGTAATTTTGACCTTTTAAAAAGTGTAAATCCATTGAAAACCAATAATAACCCATTATTTCTGAGACCATTCCCTCAAAATAACATTTGCAATTTTAACTGCAGTGAAATAAAAGAATGTCAGCCGGGGCCTGAGTTAAAATTTCATAATGAGCACAGATTAAATCATATGGTGAGAGGGCCGTTTAATCTTAATGGGGGTCATAAGTGGATCTTTCTATGACTGACTTTTTGTTGCCGTTGGCTGACATTTAAAAAATATGAGAATGTATTTTCTTTGGTTGGACGTTGTGTGACTAAAAGGTCTTACCAAAGCAGATGGAAAACTTTCCATGTGCTCTAAAACACAGTGGCTTTTTGACAAACTGGCTCCTTGATCAAAGTGCTGTTACTGGATAAGCAGATTTATGTCTGCATGCTAAAGACAGCTCATACTGTCCACAAAACACTAGTGTGCTTAACTATTACACACCACAGATAACAGATCACAATTTGTTACTGAAATCAAAACGGTCTTTTCAGTAGAAAGTAAACCAAAAAGTCAGCGCCTGCTGCGAGTCTGTGAGAAGGTCAAGGAAAAAGGAAAAGCTCAGAGCTATTAAAGTCAGAGCCCAACAGATATGTCAGGGACGCAGGACAGGCAGACTGCTTGGCATGACATAATCCAGACAGAAACCAGCGGTGGCTGTTCAGTTCCTGGCCCCGGACCTACCACGTGAAAAGACACACATACGCACACACACCGGCCATCAATCAGGTTCTGTCGACTCCATGGACAAGGTAAACAGCTGACCCCAGAGGGGAGAGCGTCGGGTGAGGGTTGTTTCAGTCAGCTGATCACTGGGGTGGTGAGGATGATTGAATACGTCTTTGTACCACCACCTTCTCCACACACACACACACACACACACACACACACACACACACACACACACACACACACACACACACACACACACACACACACACACACACACACCACAGAAATGATTTCAGTGCACCTTGGCCTATTAACAGGCTCATGCGAAGTTCCTGTGATTTTGTACGGCCTACATTACAATCAAGAACCTTTATTAGTGTTTATAACCCTTAGACTCCCCATTGTGGTAGAGTATGACTCTCACACCCCTGTGTTTACTACTACTCAGAAGAATCACTGCAGAACTGTACCAGGTTCTCGATGATCAATGTTCGAACAATTTAGTTTCAAAGGCACAGGGTGGTCAGACCAAATATTGATGTGATTTAGTTCATTTTTACATTGTTACAGCAATATTTTGTGGCAGGAATTCTGTGGTTGTGCAGGATAATAAGAGAAGAGTGAAAGTTGAACAACTTTTTGTGAAAACAGATTTTGGTTGGCCTCGGTCAATATGCGCTACAGCAGTAGTCTTTGATTTATGTGTAAATGATCCACATCAACAACATCAGGTGCCAGGAAACCAGGAAAAACACAGAGAGGAAAGATGACGGGGATGGGAAACAAGGGGGCTGGAGCTTTAAAGACGGAGAGAACCACCAAGAGAGGACAGAAATGTGTCGGTGAGAAGGTGAGGTCATTTGAGGTGTGTGTCAGTGTTTGTGTATACTATATGTGGGTGTGCAGGGTAAGTGGGAGGCCAGGGTTGTTTCCTGGCCTTGGAAAAGCAGCAAAGCTGGCGTGTGTAGGAGGGGAAAGCCCTGGGCCTGGCCTGGCTGAGGCCTAGGCCTTGCCCCGCACTCAGGCAGGTTATTGAGTTTAACAGGATGTGGGCGAGGTCTGCGCAGTATCCAGTAGTTCTTACCTGAAGTTTGCTTTTTGGTAGCTGGTGAAAACTGTAGCAGTAACGAAAACTAAAGGCAGAAAAAAAAAAAAAAGGCCTTTTCTTTCTCAGGGTGGTTCTGGACATGACAGCTTTTGGCTTGTTCATAAACTGCATCAAAACTAATTGGGGCAGCGTCTCTCCAGGTGGTAAGTCAGGAAGGAACCCAGTCATTGCACCAGCGTCGACATTTCAAATGTTTCCAACATTTCCAACATGTTAAAGAAAATACCAGTGAAAAGTGACAACGCCATGTGTGTGTCAGAGGAGACGTGGCTGTCCTTATACATCGCTGCATAACATCCGAGCATTAGCATGACAAGAACTACAATACGGAGGATTTGACCAATCCAAATTCAGGAGTAAAAGTTTGTTACCAATTAAACAAACAAAAATAGACAACTTCATCCTTAATTTAACTTGAGGAGCTGCCATTGTAATGTCATGGAGATTACTGGGAGATACTAGCAGCGGCCCTTGAAACGTATTTGTTTAACGACTGACATGTTGAGTCAGTAATGCACAGCTATCATTGATGGTATTTTTGATTAGAAAAAGTTTTGACTTTTAAAAGGGAAGAGCACCATTTATAGACAAAGATCCCAATGTAAGTTAGAGTTAATAAAGTTTACTAAAAGACAGGGATGGTAGACTTCCTTTTATGGTCGCTTATCAGTGACAACCAGTGTCATTGTAGTCATCAGAAACGGCTGTTCCTCACTTCTCCCATGGCAGCGGTTAAAGCTGCATTAGTAATACAGATAAACACTTCTCTTTATAGCCGTGTTTGCTAATATTTATGTAGTCTGAATTTTGTAGTTACCTCTCATGATTAAGGATTCACTGTGATCTTTTTTTTGAGGAGAGGGGTTTGTGTGACACTTTTAAGATTACTCATTGCACGATAAATGTACTTTAATAGATTAACTTTAACAGATTAAACCGATGATGAAGCTGAGCTGTTTGTGGGCGGCTCATGTTGAAAAGTGTTTTTTCCAGGTCTGATTCTTAGAGCTGATAACCGCCACTTCTAACCACAACCACCAAGCAACTCTGCAGCTCTGCAGGCATCTTGTTGGAGATGCTTCTCACTGCCGTGTCCCTACATTCATTATCAGCACGCAGAAAACTATCATTATCCACACACTCAAATGCAATTTACTGTTTCTGTGGATACATGATGTTCAGCACGTGCATATGTGCGTTTAGCTTCAGTGCAAAGCTTCTCACGGTGAGCACAAAGATCGGACCATGTTATAGATTAGTGGGAATAAGGATGGCCGTGTTTGTCCGTGGGTTCACCGTCACTGGTTGTAAAGGGAAGGATAAAATACTGGCTTTAGAATTCATAACAGAAGAGAAACTGAAGTAGAAGAGGTACTTGCGGGAGGAAAAAAAAAAGGACGATGAACAAAGGAGGAGCACACGCACGTATACACGCACACACTCTCAGTGATGTATATATATTTTTTTTTTTACGTATTCCAAGAAAGACCAAAGATTTCTAGCAAGTGTAATTACCTGAGAGAAACATTTGCACCCTCAGAAAATGCACAAACGCTCATATATTGTATTTATTGCACAGCAGAGAAAAAGACACCAGAGGGCGAAAAAGAGAGAGAGAGAGAGAGAGAGACAGAGGCAGGATTAGAAGTTCTGTGATTGTAAGGCCGTGCGCTCTGGAAGGAGCCAGATTACCATCAGAGCAGTTGGAATTCAAGCCTTATCTCTGCTTGGCAGGGCCCACTATGCGGCGCAGTAGATGGAGTAGCCCTGGGTACGGGGCCTGCCGGGGGACAAACACTGCTGCCTCTGTTACGCTCTGCTTAACAACTCGATTAGCATGGTGCTGTGGTTTGACATGTCTTGGTTAGCACCAACATAACTGCTGCACTTTGCTGCGATTCCACAAACGTGGGTTTATTTGATGCAAGTCACATACTGTAACACCGAGCAATGATAAACAGCATTGTGATGCAGCATACTGAAACCATTTCAGATTTTAAGAGGTGAATAACCATAACTGTCTTAATAAAAAGAAACTATAACTACTTAAGCTGTGCTTTCATATCAAATCGGAGGGAGTAGATTTGGTTTGTTTTGTATTATCAAAAGTACTTTTGCAACATAATTCAACCACTAACCTTTCGTCAAATGTTTGTGGTTAACTCTGTTGCAAGAAACACAAACAATACTATTTTCATGGTGAAATACGAGTGCCTGTGCTTATCTGAGTTTTCCCCTAATTATGCTTCCATGGAATGATGCCTCTGGTGACACGGTGTCCCTTTTCCAAAGCTTGTTGTTTACTCATCTTTGCTCCGTCAGAAGGGCCAAGAAAGGAGGGAGCAAAGCAATGAAAGAGGACACAGACTAGGACGAGACAGGAAGACACACGCTTGACTGAATAAACAGAGAAGATGGAGAAAGGAAAGGTGGGAGAAAGTGGCAGGTTATGTGTTTGGGAGTGGCTGTGATATTTTACAAGGACCCTCTGTCCATTTGCTCTCCTGTAACCACACAAAAGCCAGTTGCTCCACACAGCTGTCTGCAGGGTAAAGAGCGATTCTGAAGAGCCTGCTTGCAGAGTTTGTGCCTGATCTTGCCCTCAGGAAGCAAACACACAAACACGGGGAGAAAGGGAAAGAGAAAGATAGGGTGATAGAGTTGAAAAGAAAGCCATAATCACAGAACTACCGGCAAGCGCTGATAAGATTGACCGTTAGGGGAAAAGTACTATTTCCAAATCTCAAACATTCACACGTTAAGGTCAGTAAGTTTCTTTGTTTGTCTAAAGTCAGAGGGCAAAAATATACCGATGTATGCGTAAGCACACACGGGGCAGAGCCCGCTTTTGTCTGTTTGCTGTTTACCGTCCTCCCCATGCTCCATTCCCACATGATGGAGTCACGTTAACACTTCGAGCTCTACGTCTCGTCCTCTCATGCTTGTGAAACATTTTCAGCTGAACTGTGAGTAATGGCTAACAGGCGGCTATGACAGAAGCCGGCGCAGCCGCTCAGCGTTAATCAGTAGCAGCATATTGTTAAGATTGAGTCATCATTGCAGCTAATCATTTATCTCTGTTTCTGGACATTCTTCACTTTCGGTTCTCACAGCACAGTATTGTTCTGCCTACAAAACTCATCTTCTGTCCCAAAAGCATATTGTGCTTCAACACCACTCGTAACTGTTCTGTATAATCAGCTGAAAAGTTGAAAATCAGATGAAAACGTGTTTGTTTTTTTTTCTTTTTTTTTTTTTCTTTTTATCTCTTGCTGGGAGCTGGACAACAAGATTGACACGTGAATGAAACACATGCCTTTGTACTAAATATGAATCTTCTGTTAGCAGCCAATGAACTTAGTAAAGTAAAAACAACTGGAAATGGGGAAGTGTTTCAACACAGAAAATGGCTCTGTCCAAAGCTCTCCTGAAGCTCACCATTTAAAATCATTTTATTTTGTTTGTTTTATCTATACAAAATGTCAACTTGACAATTCACTGCATTAGAGGGGTTGTTGGCTGTGATCAGTTTCTTCCTGGTTCTCCACTGGTTGCGTGGCAGGTCAGCTGTTTATGCTAAGTTAGCCTGCAGCTTGTTGTAGATTCATACATACTGTACGGACATTGTGTGGTCACAATCTTCCCATCTCATATACTCTCCAAAATGTGAAACCTTCCTTTTAACATGTGTCAAACAGTGAAATAAAATTGCTGAATTAGCGAGTTAGACCATCTGGGTAGTATTCAAGGCTGCTTCGTGGTCCTCTGGAGGGTGTTTCTGAAACGTGGGGGTGTGGGAATTTCCACGTAAAGCCCAGTGTGTATTCATATATATATATATATATACACGCACGCACGCAGTCTCACCAATGGACAACAAGCAGACACATTCACACAATAAAATGAAGAGATCCATACTCCTATTTCTAACAACAATTTCTCCTGTGTTCAGTTTGTTGTTCTCTTCCACGCCCCAACACCACCCCCATCACTCAGTGGCTGTCTCCTCATGTTTGTAAGTCTCAGGGGGGCACAGGGGTGCCTGTGAGAGGCTAGTTAAAGAACATGGCATGCTAATGGCTTGGAAAAGGATATGAATAGAGGGGCGACTGGAAGGCAGCCATAGCTGAAATGACACACACACACACACACACACACACACACACACACACACACACACACACACACACACACACACACACACACACACACACACACACACAAGCAGTTTCATTATTCCTGCCCTTCGCTCTCTGTTTTACATGCTCACACTCACACATCTGTGTGTGATTAGATTTTGTTTAGGCTACTCATGTTACTCCCAAAGGGTTCGGTATTGGCTGAAATCCAGAATGAATGTGGCACCTTTATTGTCCAAGGTTCCCACCCATTCATGCTCATTTCACACCTTTTTTCTTTCTGCGATGCATATATTATTCCTGTGCAGAGTCTGTTTGATGTATAAACACGATTTATGATCCTCCTTCATTTTTGCATAAAGCTTGATTGTGAAGGGCTGTCTCCATGTGGTTTAATACATTGGTTTTGAGTTAGGAATTTACGTGTCACTTTGACCATGTTAAAAGCTCGATAAGCTTCAACTATGTGGCCAAAAAGTTTACAAGTTTCAGAAGTTCAACTTAACGCCTCCTCTCTTTTTATTTGTCTTCAGGACCTGTCCTGCATTGATGACCTCTCCACAAACTCTCTGTTCTCCTCTCCGGCTGACTCACTGTCGGAGTATGCTGATGCTCATTCCTTCATCAGCACAGACAACCTGGACACAGTGCCCACAATCTGGGACGTCAACACTAGTACCGCCACCACACCAGCACAGAGCCAGTTAGAGGTCAGTAGAAAAGCACTCACGCACACATGTCTTTACCAGAAAAACGGGTCACCTCATCAACAAATCTTATGTAATACAGACTTGTTTAAATCACCACATGTGTGTCTACACTGAAGGAGGTGGACATTAAAGGGCGGCAAACAAGGGTCACATTGTACCTCTTACCCTGTAAACATTACTACCCTGCCCTGGCTCCCTGCCATGCTTCACTCTCAGATGAGACTTTCATTGTGTAGTGTGCTCAAGTTCATTCTTACAAAAACACACACAATATCACCAGTGCTACAACTCTGTTTTGCCTCGGGCTTCAGTGTAATTTACACTGAAAACAATTCTTTTCTTATCTTAACATTTGTTTGACTTCTCGAGCATCTACCAATAACCTGCATATGAGGCAATAAGGGAACATTTGTAAATGAATCCATTTATTGATAGCTCTCGTGAGGCGTTTTAGGAACATTGGTAAATCGTAGGAAGTATCGATAATCTGCATTTGAGGCATTCAAGAGACATCTGTAAATAGTGGCTTCTATCAATAGTCTGCATGTGAGGTTTTTAGGGAACTTTTGTAAATTGAAGCTACAGAAAATAACCCGGGTTACACGCTTCCCCTCTAAACTGCATGATGTTTCCAAGTGTTTTACCTCCATCGCCGCTCACATTGCTGTTGAGTTTGCTTTGAATTAGATGAGTCCGAGGATATCCTTTTGATACGATCAGACTACATTTATTTCTCCTGCTTTTTGACAGGCTTTTATGTTTTCCTTTTCATTCTGCCCTCATTTCATCCATTATGTTTCCCAGACACACACGGCTTTATCTGCCTTTTGTTGTTGTTGGTGCTGGCTTTTCACCGCCGGCCAACAAATTGCATTTTGTTGAGTGCTGCTCTATAAGACATCACAAAGTGCCCACACACGCTCTCAGGCACATGCATATAGAGACAAACACGTCCAGTGATTACGAAGGTTTTTGTTTTTTTCCTTCATCTTTTCTTGTCATGCCCAGTGTTTGTTTTTGAGTTTGTATTTCTTTATTTTATGTTTTGTTGACAGCAGAATGGCACCAGCAGGTTTCAAGGCTTGGCCAGTTTGGATGATATAACTGCTATTATCAGCACCCCACCTTTAGGAGGATTCCAGGTAGCCACACCCAACCTCTCCAATCTGATGTTAGAATGAAACAAAGCTATCTAACTTTATGAGCCTGCTACCTGCAGCAGTAATGCACAGATATGCACGTTATGTCCCAGCTCTAATTTGCACCTGTTATTTCCTTGCGCTTTGCAATGCAGGATCATGCTCAGATTGTTTCACACAGAAACATAACATGCTACTAATCCTGGGATCACATTTTGACAGAGCAGCGCATGACGTTAGCAACACTTGATCAGTGAAATTGGCAAATCTTACCAATCTGTATTACCGCAGATGATGAAAGTATTGCTGCATATTTCATACATTTGACAGTCTGCAAATGTACGTTGCATAGAGAATAAGTAATTCCATGTACTGTCTTTTTAAATTACTTCTGTGACATTAATAGAGGCAGTTTAATATTTACCTGTCTGTCAAAAAGGGATCCTCTGCATTTCCACTTTCTCAGATAACATTTAACTGTGAATATGTAAAGCCCTCTTTTGTCGTCAGTTCCTCACTCTCATGTTTCATAGCTTTCATTCATTCTGCTTTAACTTTTTTATGTTTGCTCCATTTTCACTTGTTATTTTACTCTGATATTGGTTAATGTTCCTAATTAACACAGCTCAATATGTGCTGTTAACTTCCTATTAACTGGTCACCTACTGTCTCTTTCCTATCTTGTCTGCACCCAAGCTGAAATGAGAAGTGTGTTACTGCTATTAGTGATGTGAATTACATTACTGACGTGTATGTGGTGTTTCCAGCCTCAGAGAACCCAGTCGGTGCCAGAGGAGGAAGAAGATGCTGAGGAAGAGGAGACAGAAGAACTGGGACATGTAGACACATATGCTGAGTACAAACCTTCCAAATGTAGGTCACCAGACTGAACGTCAACATCACTGATTGCCATTAATTCATCTACGTTTCTTTCTTAATATGACACTCGTGCTGTTTACTGTTAACATGTTTTTAAGTCTCTCCCTCATGTTTTTTTTTTTTTTTCCTCACTTCAGCCACTATAGGAATTTCTCATCCTGACATAGTGGTGGAAACCAACACGCTATCCAGTGTCCCTCCTCCTGACATCACATACACTCTGTCTATCCCCGAGTCAACTATTAACAGTGGCCTGCTGTCTGCTCTGCAGCTCGAGGCTATCATCTATGCTTGCCAGGTACACACCCACACATATCACAACACACACACACACAGCACATAATACACAAAGCACTTATTAGTTTTGGAACTATGAATGATTAATGTTGTGATTACGTAGGCATTTTTTGTTCATGCGTTTGCTCTTTGTGCGCCCTTAGCAACATGAGGTGATCCTCCAGAACAACCAGAGGGCAGGCTTCCTGATCGGGGATGGGGCAGGAGTCGGAAAGGGACGCACTGTGGCAGGAATCATCCTGGAGAACTACCTGAAGGGAAGAAAGAAATCACTTTGGTAAGAAGGATTTACTGCTCTTTAAGGCACCACAAAACTAGTTATAAAGGTAAATTATGGCTGTAGTTTGTATGATTGAAAATCATTTTATGATTGGATTTTGTATCCAATTGTATGGCAGATTACACTGAGCATGGAAAAACAAGTTTGTACAAAAGCGAGCTGAATTACTGATTTTCCTGTTTCTGCCCTCAGGTTCAGCATATCCAATGACCTGAAATTTGATGCAGAGAGAGATCTCAAAGACATAGATGCAACAAATATTCCTGTGCATGCCTTAAACAAGGTGAGTCCTGGTGGAATTTGTATTGCAAGCTGAGAAAATGAGTTTTGCTCTCGGCGATCGTTAAGATGTACATGCCTCAGAGCAGAACACGAAGCAGAACGAACCATATTCTTAACTTCGAGTTGTTTGATTTATTATGGCAGATAAAGTATGGAGACACAGCTACCTCAGAAGGAGTCCTGTTTGCAACTTACTCTGCGCTGATTGGAGAGAGCCAGGCAGGAGGGCAGCACCGGACGAGAATTAAGCAGATCCTGGACTGGTGCAAGCCAGACTTTGATGGAGTTGTATCCTTGTTTTTTTAATGTCACATCCTGCACAAAACTGGTATTCGAAATGTTGCCCTGTTTCTATTGAGCATCTTCACAACCAACAGTGTTTTTATATATAGCAGTGCTGCATATCTGTGTTGTTTTGCCCTTGACCTTTCACCATTATAGATTATTTTTGATGAATGCCACAAAGCCAAGAATGCCACATCTACAAAGATGGGCAAGGCAGTGCTTGACCTGCAAAACAAGCTGCCACGGGCCAGAGTGGTGTATGCCAGTGCCACAGGTACGCTGACGGACAAATGAACACACACACACACACACACACACACACACACACACACACACACACACACACACACACACACACACACACAGCCATGCACATTATGCGATACAACAAGATTTTTTTAAAATACATATATTCTTGTCGTCTCTCTTCCAGGTGCCTCTGAGCCAAAGAACATGATCTATATGAGCCGCTTGGGGATCTGGGGTGAGGGCACGCCCTTCAGAGCCTTTGATGACTTTCTGCACGCCATCGAGAAAAGGTTTGTATGGTGAAATTTACTCTGAAGCATTTATGTTTTCCCAGATCCTTCCAATCATGTGGATACATATCTTCAAATAGCTGTGCTTACTGGAATAATTCCTTACCATCAGCCTGTGGTTATGGCTGGGTGACCCATGATTAAATTATGTTGAATAATTTATATGCCGTTTGTCTACAGAGGTGTCGGAGCCATGGAGATTGTTGCCATGGACATGAAAGTGAGCGGGATGTACATTGCCAGACAGCTGAGCTTCTCAGGGGTGTCTTTCCGCATTGAAGAGATTGGACTGGACAGTGACTTCAAAGTGGTCTACAACAAAGCTGCCAAACTGGTGAGTGTCATGCCCCTCCCAAAGAGGAATAGATGGCTGTGTCTGTAATATTTATGTATTTTCTGCTTATTTTGTTAAAAAAAAAAAAAACAACTCCAAACTGACATTTGGCATCTGGAATCTGTGTCCAGTGGGCGGAGGCGCTGCAAGTGTTCATGCGTGCAGCTGATGAACTCGGCTTGGTCAGCAGGAAGTCTCTGTGGGGGCAGTTCTGGTCGTCTCATCAGCGCTTCTTCAAATATCTCTGTATCGCTGCCAAGGTCCGCTGCCTGGTGGAGCTGGCCCAAAAAGAGCTGGGGGCTGGAAAGGTCAGTATAACACACTCCTTAGCACTGAGCCATGCAGTGCATATAATCTAGAAATGATCAAAGTATGTATAGTAATAGTAAATATAGTAAATATATATATATATATATATACATATTGAAATGTAATATTGACTGTGCTTTACTTTGTGTGCACAAGAACAGCAGAGTTATGGATGGTATTTTTTTGTATATATTCTTTTTTATATATATATATATATATATATTCTTTTTACATTTCCCTTTGAACAAGTTGGTTTGAGTTTACTTTAGTTTGAAAAAAGTCCACAAGGAATTTATATTTGCCTTTATGATGCAAGACATGAGTCCTCGTTGAAGTTTACTTCAGGTAACACAGTGGGCGTGCTGCGTGGTCGATGTTGATTTGTTTTGGTTTTTTCCACCACAGTGCATTGTTATTGGGCTGCAGTCTACTGGAGAATCACGCACCAGAGAAGTCTTGGATGAGAATGACGGGCATCTCGACAGATTTGTTTCCGCTGCAGAGTGAGTGAAAAGGAATATTTTGTCTGTTGGTTTGTTTGGCTTAAATTGACTAAACGCCCTGAATGGGCTGCAGCCTTGGCTGAACACCTAAATGCCACAGCAGTTTTGCAGTGAAACAGGAAAGTTTAGAATTTTCCCTCCTGATACCTTATACCCTGTTTGGAAGAGTGATTGTCTGTTTGCTGGAGAACATCGTCTGTGGGTTTCTTCTTTCATTTCATTTCGACGCATCGGCAAACTGTCAAATAATGTGTCCCTTACCACATATGTTCTATACTTAGATTAGTATTTAGGCTGCGCAGCTTCAGTTCTTTCCATTTAGCCTCAATCAAACCAGGAATCTGTTTAGTTATTAGCAGTTATTTATTTGATCAGTGAGTCATCCACGAAAGAGAAGAAAAGGAAGTGCTGAGCACATCTGAACGTAGTTGACCTTAACCGTCTCACAGCAGACATACCTGAAAGTCTGTGTATGTTAGATCGCACACAACATGTTCATCTGCTTGTCAACACCTGACAGCTATGATGAAGCCAAATCAAGAATGTACGGCGTGCCTCAACTGCCACAACTGGCCTGGTGTTGTTGTTGTCTCGATTTCTTTGTGTCAGACTCAAGGTTTCTTTTTTTCTCTTTTTTTCTTCCCTCCAGGGGAGTATTCCAGTCTCTTGTAACCAAACATTTCCCATCAGAGAAACAGAGGAGAGAAAAGGCACCAGGAAATAAGAGAAAACGTAAGTGAATAGGAACCCATACCAGCATGTGTACCCCTTAATAGAGTCTGGAGTAGTTTCCATATTGTGTTTTCACAGTTATTGTATGTAGCTAGTGTTCAACATTTTTCTAACAGTTTCATTTAGCAGCTTAAGTTTTGCTTGTATTTGTTTATAGACTGTATATTTTGTGTGTCTGTTTGTTTGCGCATCATTTGGCACCATTAATTCAGAATAAAACGCCCCTATTCTTGGAGTCTACATCTATTTTTGGCCTCTAATCTTCTCTGTGAATGATGACGCGATCAGGGAAGCCCCGAGGTCGCCAGACGAAGGTACCCAAGCACACAGTGGACAGCGGCGGTGTGATCAACATCACTGATGACAGTAGTAGTGACTCCGATGGCATGGACACAGACTCCAACTCCTCACCAGACTCCCTGCTAGACAATGACGATGTCATCTTTGTGAACCACACAAGCTGCCAGACGGGTACGGAGGCGTTTTTTTTTTTTTTTTTTTTTTTTTTTTTTTTTATCCTTCAGTTTATTTTGTCAGTAGAAGTGACGTCTGAGAAGATCAACTAAAGGCAGATATTTCGCCTTTATAGGCTCATACCATTCAAACGGATGCAAATCTACACGATAGAATTACAACTGTACTTTCCACTCGACTCCGTAACCTTGCATGCACTGTTATTTTTATAACCCCGACATGCTGGTGTTATTAAATATCGTTAATGTCCTCCTCTTTCTTCTGTGTTCACAGCTAGAATAGAGGAGATGAAGCAGGGACTTCTCAACAAAATATCAGACCTGGGAAAAGAACTACCTCTCAATACATTGGATGAGCTCATCGATAGGTTTGGAGGACCAGATAAAGTCTCTGAGGTACGACACGCAGCTAAATACTGATAGATATTACTGGTGGGTTCACGTGTTCTTCAGTGACTACCACCACCAGATTCTTTTCGTCAGAACATGTTTTCTGCGACGGTGCGCTCTTGAATTATTGGTTTTTTGTCGTCCGTAGATGACTGGTCGTAAGGGTCGTGTGGTGCGACGTCCTGACGGCAGTGTTCGTTATGAGTCACGGGCTGAGCAGGGTCTTACAATCGACCACATCAACATCAAGGAGAAAGATCGCTTCATGAGTGGAGAGAAGGTCAGATCCCAAAACTAAATAGATATGTATATCTTAACTGCTGTTTTCACGACTTGATTATTTGTTTAAATAAGATCTCCACAAATAATCCAAACCTCTTTCCCTGCAGTTGGTGGCCATCATCTCTGAGGCAGCCAGCTCTGGGATTTCCCTGCAGGCGGACAAGCGAGTGAAAAACCAGAGGCGCCGGGTCCACATGACCCTGGAGCTGCCTTGGAGTGCCGACAGAGCTATTCAGCAGTTTGGTAAGTCAGGAAATGTAATTTTACAATGAGTCTTTCAAAGGCAAAGGGGAGTAACTGCTGGAGATTAAAATGCAAACGACTTCTTTTTGATGAAGTGGGGAACTTTTTGAGTGCAAAATCTTTGGCCTTTTAAGCAATTCAAGGTAGTCGTTGGGTGGGTGTTAGATGTAAGTCGTTTATTATCTCCGTTATTCGTAACTTTGTTACTGTTGGAAAAATGTCAAACAGACGTCACATAGTGTTGTCCAATAAGCGGCTTGAGTGGATTTTTTTCATCAATGGGCAGTTTTATCAATGATTTTTTTTTTTGTTGCTGCAATCGATGCATGATGTAACAGGTGGAAAGACGGATCTGGCCTTGTTCTCCTTGTCCGCGTTACGTCAGCTTTCTATTATTTACTCCTGCATATGTGCCGAGGACATGCAGCAACGTTGGGCTCAAAGGGTGTTAGGCGCGTTAAAGAATACATTAGTTGCTTCCCCTTCAGGGTCAGGAGAGGGTCACACGAAGTTGGCCCGTCCACTTTTTCTCTCACTCTCATGTTGTGATAGCCAAATTTAAACAACTGTCTCTCTGAAAGACTGAAGACTTCTTTCAGTTTTTCCATGTTATGGTCTGAACTTTAAACATTCTTAAATCTGCTGCAGTTATTTATTGTATTATTTATGATTGTCAGAAATAATTAATATCAGTGTTGCTTTGGTGCAAGGCACAAGGGTGTACTAAAATACATTCAGTCTCTTCCTCCTCTGTCTAAAAGATATAATTTTGTATGTTGAAATACACACACAAACTTGCTTCACTATTCCCGTGGGGACACTGACTGACATAATGCATTATCTAGCCCCTTACCTTAATTTTAACCATCGCGAAGAGCCTTAACTTAATTCTAACCCTTTAACCAAGTCTCACAAAGCAGACTCCATTTTTGTCCCCACAGTGACACGAGTCCTCACGGGTTAGGAGGTATTCAAGTTTAAGTCCCCACTGGAATATAAAAATAAGCATTCCATCATAAACTAGTGAATGAATTAAAAGCATTGATTGGCAAACTGTTTAGGTCATTCTTCAGATGAGCTTTGTTTGAAACTTTTGTTTGGTACATGAGTGCTCACGCACACACACACACACACACACACACACACACACACACACACACACACACTCTGTACAAATTCACATACTGTAATTATTAGCTCATAAGAGACTTTATAGAAAAACCTTGTGGACAGTTTTTTGTTGTTGTTGTTTTGATGGTAAGTAACACCCCATTGAAGCAGGAGGATCTTTTCTCTGACAAGATCAGATTTTACTCTCATTTGATTGCAGATAGTCTTACGTCACGATAGTCAACGTCACCTCACTTTTTTTTTTCTAATTATTTATCTGCACTGTCAGTTTATGCAGCTGCTATCAACTGAAAGTAGTCACTCGTGACTAAAAAACATCACATTCATATTTTGAAAGTAAAGCAGTACTTGATGCAACGGAAAGTTACATCAAGATAAGGCGGCATGAAACAATTTTCATATCATAAAATCTACCCCGTTGCATTCAGCTTACGTGACATTTCAAACCTCAGAGGATAATTACCTCACTCATCAAAGATGTTTTCATTGACATCATTCATCTGACTAGACTCGCGCATAACACATAACAGTGACAGGACTGCTTCGCAACCTCACTAGAATCACTCTGTATGTCCATCAATATTATAAAAGTGTAAAATTAACAGATTTCATCTTTAAGGAAGTAGAGTACAGTCTGGCTGTAGTCTTCATCTCTCTGAATGTTTTAATGGTACAAACGTTGATATTGACGTGTTTCCCTTGTGTTTCCAGGTCGAACTCATCGGTCCAATCAGGTGACAGCACCAGAGTACATCTTCCTCATCTCAGAGTTGGCTGGGGAGAGACGCTTTGCTTCCATTGTGGCTAAGAGACTAGAGAGCCTGGTAAATATCACAACCTTTATAGATGTGTTTGTGTGGGTGTTGCATTTGCTCTTGTTGTTTCACGCAGTTTTCTGTTCCTCATTTCACTTTAAAAAGAGTGAAATCTGTCTCAGGGGAACATAATTCTTTTCATCTCGTTGTCTTATGGAGTGTGAGAAGAATTGTTCCACTGTAAACAGAGAGGATCTGTGTTTGGGTTTTATTGATTGCTTTGCTCTGGGTTGCCAGTGTTGCTTCACCCTGCTTTCACCCTGTGTCCTTCCTGTTCCCTGGGATATTCCCTGGTCTTGAAGCTCTCCGTACAATCTTTTTTTGAATGTTGGTTCACTTGACGTTACGTCAGCATTTCTCCACAAACCTCAAGAGATTTGGGGTCTTTCCCCTCTCCAGCTCAGTAACGGAAAACCGAATAAGCAGGAGAAGCATAAAGCGCTCATCTGCAGTTATTTTCCATAATTATCAATGCATTTCTGCACCAGCAGTCATTTATTTCCTTAGTGACACAGCATGACGCTTCTTTTGGGAAAAGGGCAAGGAGGGTGCGAGGGGACGGCTGTTCCAGGAAGTCGTTCCTGCATTTGCCAGCCGTGTGGTAAATCTGTATCAAGAATAGGTCACATCACGTCTGCCTGCCTGCTTGAACAGGATACAACACAAGCGCACACAAACACATTCGCTCCAACTGAACATCTGAATACCTTTGAATCAGATTGCAGTGAAGTCATATTTGGCTTTGGTTTGGTATCTCAGTGCCTTTTTCTGTGTTGGCAGAACCAGCAGTCGGCGACAAGGCTCATCTGCTGCCGACTCGGCTCAGTCAAAATTTTCTTTGGTTGTGTCTGTAAACTTTTAAACTTTTGCTTTGTAGCTAACTTCAATTCATTGCAAAATGTTGCTTTGTGTCCGACTGAGGCACAAAATCACGTCAAAAGAAAAAGTTAATTTTTACACCTGAGCCTCGTGGGTTTCCTCTGACACCCTGGGCAGGAAAACGAAATCGCTTTATTGTCACATAGTCACACATCTAGTGTCCTTGTCGAGTTGATTTTTGTTTTCGACTATATTATAGTTCCACACTCATCACTGTTATATCACAGAATTACATCAGACATAATAATCACGTTTGTTGAAGTGAAAAAATATGTTAAACAAGTGACAATTGACTAAGTTCTCCAAGTTAATTCAACATTATAACACACGCTCTATAATCACTTTATGTATCTTAGATTGAAGAACGGAAATTATGGTTTAGATGGTATGGGAATCTAGCAAATATCTTCTACTAGGTCTTATAATATTTATATTGTAGTAACTTCATAATAACCCTCTTGTTGTTAGCAATACAAATGTATTCCAAGGCTGAAGAGTTTAGTCAGTGTGGATAATCATTTCAGATCAACGGCGAGCACGTCACTGTGTCAGGCTGTATTAGTTTGAGGATGCTGTGAAGGCTGTAAATCTAATACTTCTCATAGCACTAATAATAATACTCTTCCTAATCCATCCTGTAGGGCGCATTAACTCATGGAGACAGAAGAGCCACTGAATCCAGAGACCTGAGCAAGTACAACTTTGAGAACAAGGTAGGCAAATTCAAGAAGAAAATACATGTAAATATTCTTCTGCTTAATTGCTAAACAAGCCTTCTGAGCGAGTTTTGTCATTACCAAATATTTGTCCCATTTTCTTCCAGTATGGTACCAAGGCTCTCGATAAGATCACCAAAGCAATTCTTGGCCACATAGAAAACAAGGTGCCCCCTCCCAAAGGGTACCCCGCTGGTGAATCCCTCTTCTTCAGAGGTATGTTTGAGCTTTGGTTGACTGTCAGCAACCGAGAACATCTTCACCGGCTTAACATGAACTTTATCAGCTTTATCGGTAAAACAACTCTGTTTTTCTTGATTTCCAGACATGAAAGTTGGAATGATGGATGTGGGCATCTTCTGTAGGGAGTCTCGCTTTGGGATCAATACTGAGAAAGGTAGGGGAAGCCAGTGTGTTTGAAATAAATACACACCTACTTTACTCAGCTGTCTTCAGTGATGATCACTCAACACAAAATCCGACATATTAACTGTCCTGTGTTTTGTTGTTTTCGTCTCAGACTGCAGCATCACCAAGTTCCTAAATCGCATCCTGGGCCTGGAGGTCCACAAGCAGAACTATCTCTTCCAGTACTTCACTGACAACTTCGACTACCTGATCGAGAAGGACAAGAAGGAGGGCAAATACGACATGGGAATCTTAGGTACTGAGATCCAGTGTGACTTGAACATACAGGGTTGTACTATACAATCTGTTCTTTTGATTTGATACATTAACAGGCCTTTTCATAGACCAGCTAAAACTAGGCAACAGCTGAAGGTATTAATCAGTTGCATTTGTAATGTTTGTAAAACACTGACAATAATTACTGTTCATTTCTTCAATAATGGCTGTCCATATAATGAATCAAGTCTGTGAGGATTGATTTTTTATTTGTTTTTTTTTTTTTTTTTTTTTTTTTTCTTTCTTAAAAAGGTGGTTCCTAATTTTCCATTTTTGTTGTTGTTGTTGTTTTTCTGCCCCTGCCAGATCTCGCTCCAGGAAACGATGAGATTTATGAAGAGAAGCAGGAAACGTTCTTGACAGCAGGGAATCCTCAGGATGGACAGGTTGTTCTTTATAAGGTAGGCACCACCCAACCTCATCTCAGCCATATCGGTGGATGATTGTCTTTGACTGTCTTTTGCATCACCACATTTGTTGTCAAACTAGTTTTACAGTATTGTAATGGTATCATGTCACGAGTTAACCTTTGGTTTAAAGAAGGATCGACTCGGGAGTGAAACGCTGGCCATCAGAAGGGAGAGGAGGGCGATGTTGTTTTCAGACAGAGATAATTTCCTTTCTGGCATAAACCAAAAATCTATCTCCCGCCTCCAACTAGTCCAGAATGCAGCAGCTCGGCTTCTTGCTGGTTTTAACAGACGACATCACATTACTCCAGTTCTGGCCTCTCTCCACTGGCTCCCGGTTGGTTTTAGAATTGATTTTAAGATTTTGTTGATCACTTTTAAGGCCCGCCTGGGTCTGGCCCCGAGCTACATTACTGAAATGTTAGCCCCATATGAGCCAACTCGCAGCCTTACATCCTCCGGTGGGGCCCTTCTGGCCGTTCCAAAGTCGAGGCTTAAATTGAAGGGTGACCGTGCTTTTGCCATTAGGGCCCCTCGACTTTGGAACGACCTACCTGAGGAGATAAGGCTTGCAGAATCATTGACTTTTTTTTTAAATCACTTCTTAAAACCCATTTTTATAGAATTGCTTTTCAGTGATGTCGTCCTTTTATGTCTTTTTATGCAGTTCTTTTGTTCCCCTGTTTTTGTTTGTTTATTTTATTCATTTATTTATTTGTTTGTTTTTCTATTCCATTTGCTCATTTTGGTTATTTGTTTGGTTTTGTTGTATTCGTTACCTTTATGGTACGGTCTTTTTTGCCTCCTGTTTTCTTAAATGTTTACCGATATTGACGTTATGTATGACTATGCTTTGCTTCTTTGTAGAGCACTTTGTAAACTCTGTTTTTAAAGGTGCTATATAAATAAAGTTATTATTATAATAATTATTATTATTATTATAATGGCAGCCAGTTTATGCTGATAGCCATGAAATCTTGGCTCATCACACGTCACACTGAGATCTGCCTGTCTCACTTCTAACAGACTGCACACGACTTTGTTGTTCCTGCTGTGAAAGCTTGAGCAACCCAGATGACATCCTGTCAAAGAAAAGATGCCAGTCTTGTACTTTCTCATTTGACTTAAACCCAGGAGGAGTTGTAGTGGCCAAAAGGGCCTCATGTTCAATTACAGCAAAACCATCTTCACAGATTACTTAACAAAGACCAGTGATTGATTACGATTTTCTTGACAACACTAGCACTGCTACAGTTTTTCCATACAAATAGAGCCGATATGATGATAAAAAAAAATGTGTTCCTCGTAACCTGTGCTCCCACAGGTAACTCAAGTAGCTACCTCAGCTTTTTATGAGCTTTGATTGATGTCACTTAGCCAGCAGTAAGACTGTGATCATGCAGGTTTAGCCCAGGGCTGTGGAGCCAGTGGAGGTACTAGTGGGCGGTGGAAACAGGATAATTACTGGTATCTTCTGCTTTTGGCTGTCGGCTAACCTACACTTGACATTTTCAAAGTTGGTAGCCGAGCAAAATCCTGCACAAGAAGACCAGTTTGACAAGTGAACGGCGTGCGTTGGTTCACTTGTCTTGTACATATGTAACAGTACCGTATTTTTCGGACTATAAGGCGCACTGTGAATTAACGTGTCTATGTTCACACATAAACCGCACCGGATTATAAGACGCATTAAGCAAAACAACACAGTCCGGTAAATCTTCCTCCACTTCCGTACCATTGATTCATTGATGTTGAATTCTTTCGCGGCTGCTCTATTCCCATGTTCTGCTGCGTAGCTAATTGCTTGGAGTTTGAAACCCGCTTCGTAAGCATGCCTCTTAACAGGTTCCATTTTTGGAGTCCTTTTACGTACACACAAATGTACTGTAATATAATGTTGAAGCACAGTAAGTATTACGTATAAAAAGTGGAGGGGGTAAGCGTACTAAATACTGTTCTCTGATTGGTTTATTGTAGCTAACGCATACTCCGGGCGCGGGCTGCCTTACATGAATGCACTTTTAGTTTAGACATTACATTCCTGTTACGGGGCCGATCAGGTGGTGACACAGCGTACTGTAATGCTCCGAATATCCATTGAGCGGAGCGGCTTCGTTGCTTACCAAAGTCGTACTTACACATTTCGACAGATTTTTGAGCGCATTGTACCACATAAAATCGATCAATAAGCACAACAAGTGACCATACATAAGGCGCGCTGGATTATAAGGCGCACTGTCAATTTTTGAGAAAATTTAAGGATTTTAAGTGCGCCTTATAGTCCGAAAAATACGGTATTTCTAAGAAAATGGTAGCTCATGCTCGAGTTTTCCAGAAAAAAGTCACACAGCTTCATGCCACAGCAGTGTGTGGTTGCTTGGCTGCTCGCTTCAGTCTCTGATCTCTTTGCCCCTACAGATCAGTGTGGACAGAGGAATGCCCTGGGATGAGGCCTACAACAGGTCTCTGAAGCTTAGCGGTCCCAATGAAGGATTCTACCTGTCCCAGAAAGTGAGTCTATGTTATGATAAGCTAACTGTATTATGCATGTATGTATTAATAGATCTGCAATGAAAGGATTTTCATTTTTCTCTGGACCATGCAAAAATAGAAAAAAAAACCTAAAAAAAAACATTTCTCTCTGTGTGGCCTCTCCACAGCTGCGAGGTAACCACCCATGTGTGCTGTTAGCTGAGCAAGGAAGAGGCAAGAACTTCGTTGTCTTCAAGCCCAACATTGGCAAGCAGACGCACCCGGAGAGCCTGGACAACCTGCAGCAGCGTTACCGCAAGGTAATGGCTGGACTGAGTGTGGATCACCTAACTGGGCTAAAAGTCGTGTCTGTATATCGGCATCTAAAACCGAAAGCAGACAAAAAAAAAAATCCATTATTTCATATTCCTCTTTGTGTTTTCCTAAAAGGTCATATTTTTGCTTGTTTATACTGTCAAAAACAGTCTTTTCAGTTTATTGTTTGTATTTTAAAGCTGATTAAAAGTATTAGAAAAAAAATACAGATTTTGGGGAAGGTTTGTCAGAAGACAAAGACATTTGCTGGACTGACATGGTATCTTGTCATTACTGTTTGGAGTATAACATAAAACTGTATAAGTATGGAGTCGGCTGCCCCCTTGTGGACATTCAACAAGTGTGTTAAACCAGAAAACATGAAGGGCCCTCCGGAGCTGAACGTTGCCATTATAAGATAAAGGTGGATTGCAGTGATTTTGTTTCTATTTATGTTGTTTATTAAAGCTGTACTTGTTTCCCTTCCCAACATGAGCAACATAGTCATGATTAAATTACCTTTCACCAGAAGCCCACTTTCTGGCACAAGCAATGACTATTTGGTCAATAACTTTGGTTGAAGGTTGAAAACGGCTCTCTCACTCCTGTTTTGGTAAAAGTGTATTTTCTTTTTTTCTTTTTTTAACAAACTGGATATGATGATTTCTTAGCTGAGGATGGTGCTTTTTTTTTTTTTTCTTCTTCTTCCAGGTGACTCCAGAGGATGCCAGGGACAGCTGGGAGAACCAGTTCGTCTTCTCTTTCAAGAAGTGTAGTCACGCCAACTGGTAAGTAGGAGTCCACAATGTCCAGCAGGATTAGTGGCTGAACGCATGCAATCAAGCTGATACTTACCAGGATTCAGTGAGGGTGGTTTTACGGTCAGATGCCATTCCCAAGGATTTGTAGATCACCTGAGAACGAGTCATGAAGAAATGACCTCCAAGTCTCACATGTGCCCTGGTTACCAGATGACCAGTGGGCTTGTGTTTAAAATTCAAGGGCCGGGGCTGCCTCTGATGAAGTGTTTAGTGAACGTTTATACCCTCAAGCTGCCTTTAAAGCTTCTCTAAAAGAGGGTTTTGCGAAATACGTCTGTTTTGATGATTTCTCTCCTCTTGCCTTGCCCCAGGAACGGGAAGTGTAAGAAAATTGAGGAGGGCCAGGAGTGTCTCCAGGGCATGCGCCTCCGTCAGTACCACATGCTGTGTGGAGCTCTGCTGCGGGTGTGGAAGCGTGTGTCCGACGTGGTGTCCGACATCACCAGCACCAGCATCCTGCAGATTGTCCGTCTGAAAACTAAGCAGCATAACAAGCAAGTCGGTCAGTACATCCCACCGCCTCCGAAAATATGCAATTTGCTAACATAGTGCACATTTCTAAGTTGTTGTTTTTTTTTTTTTAGACTATCTGTCAGACTTTACTCTGGTAATATTAATCTTTGAGCTTCCAGGGCCGAATTTAAAATGGGAATTAGATTTTCCAGACGTCTGTGAGTTGTTTGGATGGTGAAATGTAACGCTGTCAAACTGCTGACACATCTTAAAGATGGATTGAGGAAATGAAATAGTTCCTTGCTTTCCTTATTTGCCTCCGCTGAACTTCCGCGAGCGCAGAAACACAGAACGTGTAGCAACTCGGCTTAATGTCCATTAAAACACAACAGGGTGAAGATTTTTTCTCGCGAAGATGCAAAGGAGAATAGTAGATATGTGCTTGCGTGATCATACATCACAGGAGCATACATCTTTGTATATGCAGTAATAAACCTGCCTGTCTGTTTTCTGTTGCCGTTAATAAATGTGCCGTCATGTGGTTTTTCAATGAAATGGCTCTAATAGAAAGTCGTGGCTTTGGCTAACATGTTGAAACGGTTAACATCGTGCGAACAGGTAGTTTGATGAAAGTTTGCGAATTTAATTGTGACACGAGCATACCTCCTGCATCTCTCTCAGGCATCAAGATCCCGGAGAACTGTGTGGCCCGTGTGCGCGAGGAGCTGCTGGTGATGGACGAGGAGGTGAAGAGGAGGCGGAAGGAGAAGGAGCAGCAGGCGGCGGAGCAGCGCCTGGCTGAGGAGCGCATGCGCAAAATGGAGCAGGAGAACAAGCACCTCCTGGAAAATCTGTTCAGCCAGAAGCCCATGCTGAACCAGTCCCTGGCTCAGACTCTCGCCCAGAGCCAGATTCAGAAACTGAACCAAAACGCTCTCCAAAGGACTCCAACCGGGAGCATGTCTCAGCTACAGAGAATGCAGGCCCAGACCCAGCCCACATTACAGCACCCCCCCCATAACTTAAACATGTTATCCTTACAGAGAAATCCAGGCCAAACCCAGCAAAGGACCCACAACAGCTGGCCAAACAACTCCACCTCCTCCACCACCACCACCACCAACAAGGGCCCTCTGACCAACACAGTTAGCCTCAATTTCCCTCCGTTTTTCTCCCACTCGTTCATACCCTCTTTTCCACAACCGAAGAACCCGTCTCTTCCACTCCATCAGACCACACCGTCTCCCAGCTTGTCTTCCAAGAGCACCCTGGATGAGATCTTGGACCTGACCACGAGCTCCCCGTCCCCCTCTCCAGACAGCACAGAGGGCGGACTGAACCTGAACCTGGACAGTCTGGCAGGCAACTCTGCAGCTTTTGCCGATGACTTTAATCTGGAGTCTCTGATCTCTTCGAATGCACCGAACACTCAGCACGCTGCACAAATACAGCAGCCTCTTCTGCTACAGCAGCAGCAGCATCTACACGCCTCGCAGCAGCAGCAGCAGCAGCAGCAGCAGCAGCAGCAGCAGAACCACAGCCTGCTGGCCAATAACCACCACCATGACATATTAGATTTTTTTGATTTGCCCCCGTCTCCCCTCATGCCCACACAGAAAGCCAGCCCGTCATCCTCTACCTCCTCCTGCTCTTCCTCCACGTCCTCCACCTCTTCTGTGTCAAACAACCTGGTGTCTCTCTTCTCCGGCGTGCCCTCTTCCTCCTCCTCCTCCCTGTTTTCCAACTCTTCCTCTCACTTCCCCGGCTCCTATCTCCTCCCGCAGTCAGACTCCGTTTCCCTACCCAACGGCCACTGCAGTTCTGGCGGTCTCGACGTCCGCGAGGCTCTGAACAGCATGCTACAGTCCGGATCGGACCGCAAGTCGGTCATTAAGTACCGGCAGCAAGACTAAGAGCTCAGACAGCAACGGCTCGTCTGGACTTTATCTCTAGATTATTTTTTATTGTTTGTTTCGTCTTTGAAAGCAGATTACGTCTTGTTCAGCTGCTGTCGAGGATCGCACCCTCCGACCTACTCCCTCTCCCCTCAGGGCCTATAGTCAAGTCACTGCCTGTCCTGCGCTGGGCTCACCCTTCTCTCTATCCACCAGTAGCGTTCAACCTGCTTGAGGCTGTTGAGGTGACGGAGGCTCGATCAATACCAGATTTCTGCACCAAAGTGTGTCCTCCACAGTAAAAGGCAGCTGTAAAAAACAAAAAAAAAAAAAAAAACAACAACAACAACATGCGATATTTTATTGAACATAGGAGCTATCGAAAAACAAGCTCACTCATCGAGGTGTGGAAATCTTTAATAAACCTCCCGCTGCTGATTTTCTTACGAGGTATGATTGGTGATGTTGCTGGAAGCTCGAAATGCCTTTCACCAGTTAAAAACCACATCTTTAGACGTTTTGCTTTACCGTCACTTCGCTTCATGGCTGTTTATCTTGACAAAAAGAGAGAAAAAAAAAAGAAAGAAACTGTATGCAAGGCTTGGTTTGAGTGAAACAGAAAATAGTGTTGAACTGGAAGACGAGAGGAGGAGAAAAAAAAACCATGTGAAACCTTTTTTAGCTGATTAGCCATGAAATGCCTCAGTTTTCATTTTTCTTCTACGTGCTCCCTCCTGTTTCTCTCCCTGCTTGTACAAACATTAGTGTGAGGGACAAAGGGAGAGGAAGAGCAGTCTGCTGTTGCGAACAGTGCCTTCGGAGAAATCTATAAATGCAGTCTTTAAAATCCATGTAGCCTAATGTATAGATTTGTACTCTGGGTTTTAATTTTAATTTTATATGGTATATTTGTATTTAACTTTTAGCCCCGGTCCGTCAGGTTGTTTGTGTTACACTATGCTGGTGTTGGGTTTGAGGAAGACGCCTCCGTTTAGCCTGTATATGCTTGTATGATTGTCCTTGGAGCTGTTCTAGAAGAAGAGCAGCGACTTGTCCTTTTATCTGTCTTTTCTGTCCCAGGTGAAATGACAGCGTGCTGGAGATCAGAGACGCGGCGAATTATTGAGCATCATGGGAAAAAAAAGTATTGTCCAATCCCCACCTCTCCTTTTCTTTCTCCTTTTTTTTGTTTTTTTTTGTTAAAGCTGACATTTTGGTCATGTGACTCCTGCTTTGTTTTGGTGTGGATTCCTCAGGAAAGTCTTGAGTGTTTTTGTGTTTGTGTGTGTGTGTGTGTGTGTGTGTGTGTGTGTGTGTATGTGTGTGTGTGTGTGTGTGTGTGTGTGTGTGTCATTCTGACCAACACAGATATCAAAATTGGTTTTCAGTCTTTAATTGCAACAGATAAAAAGTTTTTGTTGAAAAGAGAGCCCTGTCATTTCTACTAAAACTTCCCTTTGCTGATAGCAGTGAGTCGACTCGTGTTCTCGAGGGTTTCAGAAGAGTTCAACGTGCAGAATAACAAACATCTGACTACATGAGTCTCCTTTTGAAAGACTTGTAATGATCACTGTGTATGATATTTACAAACCTGTGACATCTGGCCATCTTTGTGTGATGCACTGTAGTTGGTTCGTGACAACAACAAAAAAATGCCGGGAGAAGTTCAACTGATCAAAAAGCAATAAAACCATATTCTACATTTGTTATGAAACAGAAGTACTGTTTATGCTCAACAGTCGTGGTTTGCATGGTATGAATCTCCTTATTTCTGTTGTGCTTCATAGTCTTTTAGTTCGACACATTCTGAAATGCATACAACCTTTGTAAAGTACGTTTTCACAAGAAGAGCGCGATGCGTTCTCGATGTTTTAGTCATTGTTATTATAAAAGTTATTGTTATTTATATTTAAGGGATATTTAGATTTTAGATATGTTATCTTGCTTATTATAATAGTTAACAATATGTTTGGTCAGGGAAGTTACTAGTTTTCGAGATTGCTATAAAACAAATTCTATTATAACCTGCCACCAAATAAGATTGCACTGTTCTGTACTGCTGTACAGTGTCTGGATTTATTTCTGCTCTTTTCACGTTTCTCAAGTCAAATTGTTTCTCCAACTTGTAGACCTTCGTCGGGCCTCGAGTTTGCAGAGAGATACCAAAGTATTCCACAGACACCCCTAAAGTTACTGGCTCTAAGATATCAAGACCTTTTTATCAATCTCAGGAAGAAACCTACAGGAGGTGTAACAACGGGGCGTTAGCAGAAATATATCATTTCCCCTTATAACAGTGGTGAAACTAATGAGTACATGTGCTATTTTTTTTTTCTCAACTCTGTGCTGTGACTCTTGCTGTATTTATGTTTTAGACTTGATGTGATGGGTTTGTTGTTTGTCCTTGTGAAAATGTCAGTGATTCTTCATGTTTATGCCTTCTTAGGGCAAAGATCAAAGGCTGTTTCTTTTGAAGAAACTTTTTTCTTTTCTTTTTTTGTTTTTGTTTCCTCTTAGACAGTTTTTGTAGGACGTTTAATTAATTCTACCGCTGACAGTCGATTCACACCTGGGTCACACTGTAATGTGCAATTGATCTGTCCGAGCCTTCACCCTTCCCTCAGTGTAACACGTGTAGGTGTAGGATGAGACCGATTCGCTCATGTTTTCCACGTACCCTCGTTTATTTTTGCTTTGAATATTCCTCATCAGGCACATTCCGAGAAACTTTCTGCCTTTGATTTTGTGTTTTATAGTCACACAAATAAAGCTTTATGCATTTGAGGGATATGGACAGCATTTTTAGTCATTTTCTTTGAGAATCGTTTATTCGTATAGTTAGGCCTTTAATCGTTTTATCATTTTTGCACTAAGAATGGCATAATCAAGTTACTGTTCCCTTGTTGGTCATGATTGAGCGTCGCAAGCTTGTCGTGTTTCTGTTCTTTGATGGATTGCTCTACGTATACTGTAACCATCTTTCTTGTTTCTCCACCATTTGCATATTATATAAAT
This sequence comes from Embiotoca jacksoni, assembly GCF_022577435.1. Classification (NCBI taxonomy): domain Eukaryota; kingdom Metazoa; phylum Chordata; class Actinopteri; family Embiotocidae; genus Embiotoca; species Embiotoca jacksoni. The sequence goes on along the minus strand of NW_027185296.1, from coordinate 1,287,594 downwards.
GTTATCACTCTCAAATAATTTATTGCTAACAAAAAAATGAAACAAAAAACATGCTACTGATTGTATGTATTTTTAAACAAAGCCTATTTTTTCTGTAAAAAAAAAGACTGTGTTCAGCACTTTTATTCTGGGTTGTGCTTTTGTTTTCTATATATTTATAATTTAGATCCAAATGTATATATTGTAAAATTTGTGCCTTTCGACTAATTCTTTAAAAAGGTTTTCTACTCATTAAAGGAAGGACTATATGAAATTGCAATCTTAACTTTGTAAACAAATAAAAACTTGAAGATTGCTGAAACTGAGCCTGGTTTCTTCACCTGGGTTGCAGAATTTGTGGCAGGTTTGTGGACGAACGTGGAGACTACACGTGTACAAGTCACATTAGGAAAATACACTGCAGAACTGTTATAGATAAGAATTATTCTACAAACATTTGTGTTCAGCAGGTAACCACAAAATTTCTGTTTGTAAAATTTCAGCACGACTAGTTTCTGTCAACGATATGTTGCAGTGTCACGTGACTTAGACAGACAGTCACACAACCACAGATAAATCACTGAATATGCTACCAGATACAAACCCAGGGCTATCTGAGCCAGAGCTGCTGTGTCCTAATAAAAAAAATAAAAAAGAGGAGTTCAAAGGACTGAAAAGTTAGTCTGAAAACATCCTTACTTTGTCAAATCAAAGATTTATTGAGGTGTGTTAGCTGTGCAAAGCAGGACAAGGGGCCAAATCTGCAGGCATACATATACACCTGAAACCTGCAGCAAGCTTTTTTTTTATTTATTTAACATGTTTCCAGTTGTACATTTCCAGTCATTTTCCAAATATTGTAGCCTATCTGAAGTTCCCATAATATAACTAGTCTATAAAGCACAGAGACAATAAACAGTTAATAAATTGTTAGCCCAGTTTATTTACAGTTTATTTTCACTTCCTTATAAATAAATGTAGGCTACTTATACAACTTTTACAAAAAGCCTAAATGAAGACAATAAATGGTGACTGTGACAATTACACGCTAAAAAAAAAAGAAAGAAAAAAAAAAAGCCCGTGTCTTAATCATTTGTGTTCAATTAATGTTGCTTAAATCAGAGATAAACATATAAACGTATGTCTACGCTTATCACAACCACAACTGGGAGCGGGGCATATTTAAGAGGAGGACACACTTCCTGCAGATGACGCTGTGCTCGCGTGATGACGTCGTGAAACTCACCTGGACGTCGAGCCGTCGACGCCACGCCTCCTCGCCTCCTCACCTGCGCTCAGGAAGATTTGGGAGAAAACCTTTCAAACAAGCGAAACAGTCGAAGCGAGCAAGTGAGACATTGTCTTTTTAGAAAAAAAAAAAAAAAAAAAAAACGCGGACGAGTCGTCAGAGCGGGACGGACAAACGTTGTCTTAACTACACGGAGGACGTTTACAGGTACGTCAGCGTCATGCGTGTCATTGCTTCCTGTTACACGGCGTGTCCGTCAGTCCGCATCACCAGCGCCGGAGAGAAATGCGAAGTTCTAGAGAAACATTTGAAACTCATGCGGCCTTTATTTATTTTTTTATTTTTTTACTGAAAGTCCAAACAAAGACAACTGTGTTTTGTGTAAAGCGGATTGCTGTAACTGCGCTTTAAAACGTTCAGCCGCCCGTCAAGGAGCATGTGCGGCCTCGTTACTTCAGGCTGGATGTTTACGGGACTTTGAGCTTCGTATCTAATTGACTTGTTCTTTTGTCCTGAGTTTGTATTTTATTTTTTATTCTTATTTTTTGTTTTTTTAATTTTGCCTGATTATAGGCCTGTATGTCAACTGCGGTTGTGGTTGGTGGGATGGTGGCTGTCAGCTGCGAGCCCCGCTCTGCTTCCTCACCTTACTGGTTCTGCCACACGCGCAGGTTTCTACCTGCCTGCACACACAGTTTCACAATAGTTTCGGCTGCATTCCCAAACTGTTGCGTCTTCCTTTCCCCTGACCACAATCAAGAGTATTTACTGATACACCGTTTGATTGGGGATCACTCGACTCCATTAAGAGCTCGCTGTTTTGCAAAAGCTTTGTGGGGAACCACCGTCTGCATCCCCCAACTCTCGGACATCCTCTCAGAGTTGCGTGAGGCTGATCACCTAAAAATAAAAAATAAAAATAATAATAAATCCTCCATCACAGCAGCCTCTATGTAACTTGTTATTCAGAGTGCGTCTGCGTGCTCGTTAGTTTCCCACTTTTGGTTCTGATCATAACTGAGATGGGACCCCTTTTCGCCTCAGTCTTTCAGCTGCAGCCAGCCACTAAGAAATACAAATATAATTCAAAGCGGAAGATTTGTTTATTTTGAAGATTTTTTTTTTTTGGTAAACAGTTCATCACATTGATTTCATGATAAAAACGTGATATTACTATAAATAAATTCCTTCTGGTTGATTTGCAATAGAACCCAAGTGATACTGGATTTGTGGGACTGACATTGGGGGGGGGGGGGGGGGGGGGGAGAAAAAAAACATTCTGATATCGACACGTCGGCCGATATTCTTTTTTTTTTAATTTCCATATACTGTATAAAAAGGAGATAAAGATAAAATAAAGTTGTGACAGCAGCAGGTCCTGTCCGTCCACTCACTAACATGATGACGCAAATAGGCCGGTCAGAGTTTCACGGCGCTGTCGGTAACTTGTGTGTAAAACAAACATGCATCGATCTCCCTTCCCTCTCTCACTCGCTCACCTTGCAGAGGTATGTGGTGCAGAGAGTGTAACATAAATAGTGATTGGCCTTTTCCCAGCATGCCTTTCTTCCTCCATAACTTCTGAGAGCGAATTGAATTTCACCCTCCCAGGTTGTATTCACGGAGGCCCGAGCACGCACGACGTGACCCCTGAGGTTGTCTGTGTAGGTCCAGGTAGTTATGAAGTGGCCGTTTGTCATGTTCAAACACGGCCGATGAACACGCCACGTCGCTCTGAGAGTAAACTTCTGGAGTATTTGTCCCGCAAAGCTCTGTATTTACACAAAGGAGCTTTCTCTGCTGTCGCACACTTAACTGCTGTGGTTTTGAGAGGCTCTCGGTCATTCATTTATTGAGAGTATCTTACTGTTGAAGAATTTGAGCTTCGCCTCCGTGTTCGCAGTGAAGTTGAGCTCGTAGCTGAGTCGATGCCGCGGAGGTGAGAGTTGGTGGTTTGCATGTCGCACGGCCAACAGGAGTGGCCTCCGTTTGAAGTGAAAGAAACAGGGCTGCCTCTGAAGTGAACTCTCTGAGCCAGGAATGAGTGATCTTTCACCGACTCAAGCTGGACACACCCTTTGTCGAGTGCTCGTTTTCAGTAGCAGGAGTAGTTGCCAGCCGTGCTATTTTTGTTTTTCTTCAGATCAATTATTAATTGATATCAATTATTAATTGATCTGATAATCGCTGTCACACCTGGCTCAACCCAAGCCAGCACCTGGCAGCTGTAATGTTGCTGGCTGCTGCTAATTCTCACAACGGCAACGTTGTGTCACGCAAACTTCAATCTGTGGACGAAAGCACTCCGCTTTAGAGCGCGATAAGCTGTTTTAATACTTGTTTTTTTCCGTACAACGTTCAGGTACAACATTGCCCCTCCCTCTTTGTTCTTCCTCCTCCTGAATAAGTACCATTTCATGTCACAGTGACTGGACACTGCTAAGCAAACAGTGCCACTTCCTGATCCTCGGACACAGCAGGGCCTGTGTAGGAACCCAGCAAACTTTACTCGGGGCTGGAAGACCTATAGTGTAGCAAACACCCCGTCAATTATTAACAGCCCAGTGCTCTCATTCCTCCGAGGTAACCATAGCAGCCAGCCGACTGAAACACAGCCGGCAGCCCGGGACCTGCTGCTGCCCTGTGGGAAAGTGAACCAAGACGCGCACATACCACTCACAATGGCAGCAAGTGGACCTGTTTGACTCTGTGAACCCGTCACGAAGGGAATAACTGAGGATACAGAACAAATCTTTGGCATGATGGACGCGTGAAACTTGGGAAACTGTTGGGAGCAGAGCAGTGACTGCTCCCCCCCACCCTTATATTTTAATTTGAATAGTTTGAAGTCTCTTCTTTTTTTTTTTTTTTTTGCCGTGGCGTCTTCCCTGTGGATTGTTTGTCTCCGGAGGACGTGCAGACCTGCACCTCGTGTGACTGAGATACAGACTACGACGTCATTCCTGCGTCCAACTGAAGAGTTTTCTGCCCGAGTGTGTCAGCAGGTGTTTTTTTTTCTTTTTCTTTTTTTAAGGAGAAGGCGACCGCGTTATCGTTATGAATCTGACGCGGCGAATGAAACTCCTGAAGCACTTTGGCTCTGTGCCTCCAGAGCCTTCGCCACCACTGCTGGTGGTGCCTGTAAGTGGATGCATAGTACTGCAGCATATTAGTGCATGAACCAGAACTTTATTAGTGCATCCTGATCTTTTACAGCAGATCCTCTTTTTATTTACGCTTGCCGAGCAGTCAGGTGAGAGAAAGAGGGCGTAATGCCGTACATTAGACATGAAACTTAACAAAAATAATTGTCAACCGATATGATGACCAGTTACAGATAAAAAAAAAAAAAAAAAATCCGTTATGCAACATCTGTGTTTTTGCACTTTTTGTATCGTTCTATTCTAAAAAACGATCCATGAGCAGACCTTTGCTGGTATATTGAGCACCATTTCTGTCCAGTCTGATTTGATGACACACACTTAGCTTTTTGGCTTTCTTTCAAACTGCGTTAGAAATCTCACAATAACATTCTGATTAAGTTATTTGACACATCACAAAAGACAAAGTTGTAAATTGTCAAAATTTCAGAAAAGAAAATAGGCAGGCTGTCTATTTATAAACTCACAAATGTGGCCTGTTGGAGGAAATGAATCTAAAACGTTGCATAAAACATGCAGAGTTTCGCAATGCAGAATTCAATATAGAAGAGTCAAAGCAGTGGAAGAATTTGTAATCGCACAAGCGGAATAATATTTACTTCCGAGTAGAAAGCAGCGAACGTCAAGTTCAAGGGCTCGATAATGGATGGAATTTGCCTCTCGCTCATATTTCTTTCTATATAATCTTACATTTCCAGAGTAAAACACCTGCAGCCGGGTGATATCCATCCCTTTTGAGGGATTCAGGGCTGCCTCTGTGTGTTGACAGGACCCCGTCACCTTTTTTTTTTTTTTTAAGGTGCCTCGCTGTTCCGATATCTGTCTGTGGGGGGGTTCATTCAGTGCAGCGCCACCTTAAATCCACGCTCGTGAAAGGGCACCAGAGAGTCACTCCGAGCGGGCAAAGGCTTTCAGGGGGAGGAGCGCTCGCCAGGTGAGGTCTCTCCTGGATGCTTTCTCACCCCCCCCCCCTCTCCTCTCTGCCTGCTGAGACAGAAACATCACAGCTGGTCATATTACAAATAATTTCAGCAGGAGGATCGGGTTCCTGCTGGACCGCAGCCAGCGTCCACACGGAGCTGATCTGAGGAGAGAGAGTAACTCGAGTTGGATAACTTGGGATCTGTGATTGTTTTGCTGGTGCCGTATGGAATATAAAGAGACGGCTGTTCGCTTGAGCGCTTCAGGCCGCAGGTGTTTTGTTCAGCTCGGCAATCCCAGCAGGAAATGGAAGTAAGGTTCAAAGACCAAATGGTAAGTGGAGAGGGAGAAGTACGAAGCATTCGTTGGTTGTACCGTTTACCTACACGTAGCTGTTCAAAATGAAGGAAGGACATCAATCATTACTGATGTGCGCGTGAGGCCTCAGCTGCATGTTGGTCAGAGCTGCTGAAGGTGCAGGAGTGTCGGAGACGACGGCGGACTCCGGGCTGAGGCCAGTAGACGGGAAAATCACTGTCGGCTCTTAAAATCTGTGGTCAGTTTTTACTTCTTGTGCTCAAATTTATCCGGTGCGTCGGATTTTGCTGTATTAAGTTCGTGACAGAAGAAGTTTGTTTTTGTAAATCAACCTTTTTTTTGTTGGTGGGGGTGGGGGGGTTCTGGCTGAGAACAGAAACCCTGTTTTCATATTTTCTTTCTTTACCTTCAGTGGTGGATAATTGTTAAAGATATTTTAGGAGGGATTTTCTGATCTTCAGTTTCGCATCCGCTCCATTATAATGGCCTATGTTCAGAGTTAAAGAGTAACTGATTGTGTTGTCAGTGTGTGTGTGTGTGTGTGTGTGTGTGTGTGTGTGTGTGTAATTCAGCTTTGTTATTTCATAGGTCTTTCCAGCAGATTAGTGTTGTAACAGAGTCGTCCTCCTCCTCGGTTTCCTCAGTAGGACAGTGATAAAGTTGTTTTACAGCCTTGTTCGCCCTTTGCTCTTTGTTTGATTCAGTTACTACTCCGGCTAATCCTGATTTATTAACCGTGCTACACTTGCCTCCGTTTGGTGGGCAGAATGAGGCGTTCAAGGGACTCTCTACTAACTTCATTATTTTTGTCTGCTTGTGTTTTTTTAAATTGACAGACTCTAGTGGTCTTTCAGTCGTGGCCTTGCTTCACTCTCAGCTTCAGGTATCAGTGTCAGAAAATCCACCGCCAGCCCGAGTTTATGATTAACGTCGTCAAACAAATGGCCAACTGTTCACCGGTCTTACACCTGCACTCCTCCCTCCCTCCAGGAGTGACTTTAAGATTTTTGTGATCATACACGAGACCTATACTTCTCGATAATTGTGTTTTCAGTAGTTTTATTGACAGTTGTTCCATTAATAGTATTGAAGTTGGCTTACTTTGAGAAAGCAAAATTCTACTTGTATAGTTGCGTGAATGTGTTTGGATGTGACCAGATGTTGGATTCTTGGCTGGCGTTTGCGCTCAAGGAGTTGCTTTAACGTTGTAAGTGTCCCCCTGTAGTTGCACACACTTCGATGCCTTGTTATTTGCCGTGTTGCCTACATAAGCTTCCGTAGTTTTTGAACAAACTCCGAGCTGTTGTTGACCCCCCTAATGTCAACAACAGTGCACCTCTGTGTCTCCTCTGGCTTTACCCGTTCTCACTGGAGCTCAGCGAGTGTCCTCCTCAAGTCTATGAAATAAAGGCCACAACCACCCCCAGCTTTGTGTTGCTTGTATTTAAAAAGAGATCGTATGTGGGGGAAATGCAATTTGTGAGAGTCATGCTGCCATGTTAGAGCGGAAAGGAAAAGACTCGTCGTTAATGTAAACGGTTTCCATCAAAACAAACTGGACGGAAATGTAGAACATTGTTGAATAAAGGAGGAACGTTCATGTTCCAGTGGAAGGTTTTTCTCTTCCCATGTTTCAGGTGATATATATATATATATATTTTTTTTAAGAGACTGTCCTCCTCCAAAAAAACAACAACTTCATGGGTCTTTTATGGGAACAGCTTGTTACAACCTTGTTTCCCTGTTAAGTTTTTAAAGTTAAGCGACCTCGCTGTTCACTTCCCTTTTCCAGACCACAAGCATTGCGTTTATAACTGTTAAGGTGAAATCAGCCCGAATGAGCCACCCGGGCTCAGATGTTTGCGATTCAGCGACGCATTGAGTTTCCTTATCGCCCACGGGATGTAGTGCTCAATAACCGAAAGTCTAAAGAAATAACATGTTTGGTCAGGAAACATCTCTGTTCTTCAAAGCAAGCAATTAAACCGAGAACAAACATCACCAACCTCCGCGGCTGAGTGATTCCGCTGTGGGACTGTTTACAGAGAGTCAGGCACAGAAATGTGAGATGCAGAACAGGCGCGATGTGTTTGTGTCGATGAAAAATAAAAAATAAAAAAAATAAAAATCTCTTTGTCTCTCGGGCTTCGACAGGCAGCCGACTGCCAAAGTAAATCAACGGCTAGTTTTTGGGTTTTTTTTTTTGTCTGCAGCGATGCCAAACATTTTGACCGTTATCATCCAATGATGAAAATAGTTGTTATTTGCGTCTCTGTGTCTCTCTATACATTGTTTTTGTACTGTATGTATATGTGTCAACAAGGCCCGTCAACACCTCACAGATAACAGAGCAATGACACATAAGCAGGTAGCCCCTCCTCCATAATACCGGTCCGGCAGGATCGAGACAGGTGCGAGCACGCTGAGATCAGGTTGAGGAGACACCCGCTCTCTCCGTTCGGCTCAGGCTCAGCTGTCCTCCTCGTAAGCACCCGGATTATATGACGGGATAAATAAATCATGGTTCAATGTTGCCCGAGTTAAATATGCAATTTGCTTAGAGTTATTCTGATCATGGTTGTGTGTGGTTTTCTTTCCAGAAACCGGGCATGGAGGAGTTAACGATATGGGAGCAACATACAATAACACTCAACAAAGTAAGTGGTTGTTTATTTGGTGATTTATAAATGTGTGAAAGGGTTATTTTTGAAGATTCTTGTGTATTTTACTTGTAAAATGTGAATGAAATTACTTTTTTGTTGTTTTTTTTGGAGACCATAGCCGATATCTTTGGTGCGTTAGTGCTGTTTGATCTGTGGCTACACAAGTGGAAGTCAAGCCTCTGATAATGGCACTGGGGCGGTTTCAGTCAGGTCTCCGGGGCTATTGTGAAGGGTTCTGGAGGGGAGGGGGGGTTGGAGCTCGGCCGGCGCTTCAGACCTCTCGGTTTCACAGCACAGACTCCAGCAGGAATTCAGAGCGACACACCCTGCTGCACCCCACAGCACCGACTGGCTCTTCGCCGTCCTCGTACCGAAACGCCGCTGGAATGTGTCTCTCTCTCTATCTCTCTATCTCTCTGCTGTATCTCCCGCACACGCTCTACCCACCTACTTCCCAGAATTCTTTCCCTCCCTTTCATCTACTGCCTGTCATTTTCTTTCAGTCTCATCTCTTTTTTTCTTTTTTTTTGTCATTCTCTCAAAATGGCAGGATCCCAAAGTGGGCTTTGGTTTTGCCATATCGGGAGGCAAAGACAAGCCTCACCCAGACACCGGGGATACAGCTGTGGTGGTGTCAGATGTGCTTCCGAACGGACCGGCCATGGGACGACTGTTGTAAGTTTGACTGTAGGAACTTTGAAGACTTGATTGTTTACGTAGGAAGACACATGACCACCTGTCTTGTCTGCATACATATATCAACTTACCCGGAAGGTGCGTTAACCCACCCACATGTGTGTTTTCTCGTTCCTTGCAGCAACAAAGACCACATTGTGATGGTCAATGGAGAGTCCATGGACAATGTCCATTCTAACTACACCATTCAGACCCTCAAGTCGTGTGGCAAGACGGTAAACGTAGTAAGTATTGGAGAAGGCAACGACTGAAATGTGAACGTGTTACTGGTCGGTTATCTCCTGATCTCGGCTCTCCTCCTTCCTCGCCAGACAGTGAAACGCCCTCGAAAGATCCAGATCCCGGCGACCTCCAGGCCGTCTCGGGCCGCCTCCCACTCCAACCTGCTGGATCAGGATCCTCCCAGACGAACGCGACGCTACTCAGACGGCAGCGACAACCGAGACCGCTACCGGTCCCGTGCTCGCAGCTCCTCGCCCGACCGCAACGGACACGGAAACACACTGCCGCTGATGTCGTCCGGCTACAAGAGGCTGCCGCCCAACGACGTGCCTGAAAAACCCATCAAAACCACTTTGGTCAAAAAGAAAATCACAGACGGTAAGACTTTAAGGAAGGAAAGAAGCAAAGCTTTTAGTTTGCCCTGAAGCACTCAAGAGGAGATCCTCACTGCAGAGCAGAACAAACGAATTAAGCTCGGAGGTTTCAGACAAAAGTATTCCACCCGTCTCATCCGTTCCTCAGTGCTGATTTCTGTCTTTCTTTTATTGCAGAGTATGGAATGAAGCTGGGTAGTCAGATCTTTATCAAGCATATGACAGACACAGGTCTGGCTGCAAGAGAAGGAACACTGCAGGAGGGGGACCTCATTCTCAAGGTGAAGACTTGTATATCTTCTGTTATTTTTTTTTATTTTTTTTTAAGATAATCTGAAAACCTAGAAACTAAAAGAATTCATCAGGAACATATGAGGGAACGTAATCCTCAGTTTGTGTTAATCAAACTTGTCTCCTGTGAGCAGATCAATGGCATGACGACAGAGAATCTATCCCTGCTGGAGACCAAGCACCTGGTGGAGAAGAGCAGGGGAAAACTGACCATGACGGTCCTCCGGGACCACCGCAAGTTCCTGGTCAGCATACCCGAGGTGGAGGACAGCGCCCCCAACAGTGAGGAAGACCGTCGCAGAGAGAGCAGCTCGGAGCTGGAGGGTAAGGGGTTCAGTAAGAGAGGGGGGGGGAGTCAATGTGAGGGTGTTGGGCAGCTCTGGACTACAGTAATGGCATTAAGGGGAGAAAACAACAAAGAGCAGAAATCACTGCGAGTCAATCTGTAAAAAAAATTCTGGCCTCGCTTTTAACAATTATTTTCGGTGTCCCATCAGACATTTCCGACATTGACGCGGACGTCCCGACTCGCAGAACATCGCGTCAGCCCACCAGAGACAAACGGACACGCAGGTACGGACCCAACTTGACTTTGCCCCACCGCAGAATGAAAACAATAGCTCTATGTATCTAGAGCTCGGGAAGAAAGAAGTAAATGCTGCACTGGATTTGATTTAGTATTGGCTCTCTTTTTTTCTAAAACCACCGGAAAAACTTTTCTCACCCAGAACGAGAGCTGAACCTCCACCAGCCAAGTCTCGGGATTCATCACCCGTGCGCTCCACTTTGACTCGACCTGTGGCAAGACCCACTCGCAGAGGTCAGTCCTGCAGGGAAACAAGAAAAAACGAGTTGAGCTGTGATTTAAAACCGTGACACCGACAATGGAATCCAAAATAAGTAGACGGATGGATAATGAAAATAGTATAACGATGTTTCTAACTGCCGATTATTGTTTCCTCAGCTCCGTCTGAATCGGAGTCGGACCGCAGCGCCTCTCCTCCTATTGTCAGGCCGAGAGAACGAGACAGCCCGGACATAAGGGACCATTCCAGCAGATACAAGTCAGTTCACTGTCAAGTTGTCAAACGGATGTATCTCACACGTGGAGTTAATCAGTCACAAAACTCCGAATGAATATTGAAACACTCAAAATCAATTGCAATTTGAAATATTTTCACGATTCTCATCAAGTATAAAATACAAAAAGTCCAATTAAATGATTTTATTTAATAATCGAAAGTTAGACGTCCTATTTTACAGGCATTTTAATTTCCTCGGACAATGCAGTGTGAATTTGAGACGCATTAAGTGTCAGCTCTGTACACTGGAGTTTGCGAGAGGCTCCTCGGACCAGGCGAAGATATCCAGTGATATTTTACTTGGCAGTTTTAGTTCACACACGAGACATACATCAGGCTCTATTATGAGAAACGGCTCCAGTATTTTCTTAGTGTACATGTGCATTTGAATTTCATTGTCATCTGTGCAGCTACAGATGGTTGTAACTGACTTTTGACCAAATACTTTTGTATACTGTAGGAAGAAGGAAAAACACACCAGCTCAGTAATTGTTGCTGCTTTCATTTCTCTTTTACGTTCTCCGTCTGAAGTGTCATTTTGCGCACACACTCTTCTAAAAGCTTCTTTAGCTATGATTGTTGGCTTTCTCTTAATCCCTTAATTTGTTTTTAAGATTATCTGGATTCATTCTCATCCACAAGAATATCATGCAAGATGCTCAGACGTGAACTTTTTGGTTTGTCTTTTATGCAGAGCTCCGTCAGGAATATCCACGCTCACCGACCATCAATCCTCTCCCGTGGTGCCCAGCTGGACCGCATCTCGGCCCTCCTCCTCCGCCTCACGGCCCCGCAAGCCCGTTTCGGAGTCGGACTCTGACCGCAGCGCTTCCCCGCCTCCACGCAGGGAAAGCCCCCGCCTTCACAATCGATACAAGTACGGACAATCGCTTTATTCTACGCCGAGATTGAATTGGAGTTACGATACGATGTTGTCGTCGTGCATCTTTACAAAACAAAAAAACACTCATTTAACCAACTCAAACATGGAGACAGCAGAAAGAAAATCTTTTCACTCATCATTTTCAATTTTCATCAACATCACCAACTTTTCTACCAGCAGATTACTCCCTAACTCTCTTGTCCTGTTTTTCTTTTCTCTCTCTGCAGAGTTCTTCCTGAACTTCCCCATGTCGGCATCAGACCTTCGCCCATCCCCGTCCACCACGAGCTGCCACGGAGGGTCAACTCACCTGTCAGAGTCCCGCCTTCAGGTCAGCACACACTCTCACACACACACACACACACACACACACACACACACACACACACACACACACACACACACACACACATACATCTCAACTTCCTTCTGATGGTACACATCCCGGACTTCTTCTGTCACCTCCTTGACAATATTTACTTAATCTTTTAAATGTTTGCTGGTGAACACGCATCAACAGTCAAACAATTATGAGGTCAGAGCAACACGGGAAAGTTTTTCTTTATAAAAAAAAAAAAAACAACAAAACAATCTGGTTCACAAGTGCTGAGGCAAGAAGACAAAGATTTTTTTGTTTTGTGTAACGCATGAATCCATCACTTTGTTGTAGTGACACACTGCTGATAGAAGTTGGCAATTATCTGGCTTTATTTGTGATTATTTATGCAAACAAATTGAAGGGTTGTTTCACCTGAATTCTTAAAACATTGAGTTGAAAGGAAATGTTTTAAAAAAATATGTGGAAAATATATAATTTTTTTTTTAAACAAATTGACATGGAAAAGATGTGTTTTTTTTTTTTAATGATACAAATATACATTTTATAGTGGCATTGAATCTCTTATTGTCAGTGGTAATTTGAAACACTGCATCTGAATAACAAACATAATGATCTGATAAATTATATTTAGAAAAAAAAGAAAGGAAGAAAAAAACTTGTTTTGTGCTGCAGCACAAATCTTTTATCTTTTTTTAAATATTTTTCATATCTGATGTAAGTTTTGATTTCTTCTCAGATTCCGATTCCGAGTCAGACGGCACCTCGGCGCCTCCTCAGAGGCAAAGCACTACGTACAGTCAGGACTCTCTCGGCAGATACAGGTACAGATGAAGGCCCACCCAACCCCCCCCCCAACCTCCAAAATCCACCCCCAACCCAACAAGATCTCACGGAGTGGAAACTGAGAAAGGAAAAAAAAAAACTTGTTTTGTGCTGCAGCACAAAAACTGTGGAAACTGAGGCTCTCCTGTCGTTAACTTTAGTTAATCACACTTTATTTTTTTTTTTAATTTACCGTTAAAACTGAAATTAGCCCTTTGTGTTGTGATTTTTTTTATTGATTTATTAATTTTGTCTAATTTTGTAGCCTTTTTTTTGTTTTGTTTTTTGCTTGATTTGTGTCGTTGACTGTGTACAAAGTGTGTTGACAGTTTGTTGACCAATGAATAAAAGTGACATTTACTGAACATCTCCTGTATGTGGCCAAGTGTTGATTAAACAGAGGACGCTTATCACAGAGGCAACAATACTCCGATCAAACGCGTAGAATAGTTCCCTTCTTGAAAATCTTCTTGTTCAAACATCACAATAAACCTGACCCAACAAGATCAAGCAGTCCATAACTACATTAATTAAAATATTTAATTTTGATTGGTCACAAAGCAGTTAACGTCAAAGAGAGAGCTTCCCTCAGAGATAAGAAGGTGAATATTCAACATTTCAGTCTCATCGTCTCATCAATAATCATCATATTAGCCACTGGTCCCCCCCTCGCCAAACGTAACTGAGATTTGTTGTCTTCCTCTTCCCTCACTCCCGCCTCCCTCTCTTCTTTTCCAGAGTTCTGCCTGATGTTTCTCTGCAGCCTCAAGTGGAGCCGCCGAGATGGAGCGCTGCCAGCAACCCGCCACAGGAAGGTGTGTGTGTGCTTGGTCAAGTTTGAGCTGAAGAGTCTGTTTGTGTTTGTAGAGATCATCATGAACACATACTGAAATCAATTATTTGTATTTTTTAAAATGTGAAAGTTCAACCTAAAGGGCACTTAGGCTTTTTTTTTTTTTTTTTTTCCTAGCTACTGGTCAGTTATATCCAATACGATGTGCTGAAGTATTAAATGTTTTTTGTAAAACTTTTTTTTAAATTATTGACTCCACAGCTCGCTCAGAGTCCGAATCGGAGGCCAGTTACGCATCTGTGCCCCGCAGGGCTTCCACAGACAGCGGACACTCCAACGCAGCCGACAACAGACACAGGTGAGACACACCTCTACAACAACATGTGAGGCGTCAACAACGAGAAGTCGTAAATTAAATTTTTTTTTGTCATGTCCCAAGAAACATCAATACTCTCAGGTTTTCATAAACATGCCTTGTGGGACTAACCACAATCGTAAACTTAGCCAAGTCATCCAAATTGAACCTTAATTTAAGGTTTAGTAACATATTTAATACAAAATACAATGAAAATTAGGATGTTGCACGAGGAAAAACAATATGATTCACTGAGATATATAACACGTGTACTCCATGAGAATATTTAAAGCTGCAGCTGTAGGCAAGGAGAGTTTATTTGTTGAGCATATTTCAACAACAAGGTAAATCAAAGTGCCACACCAGAGACTTCCCCGGCTAACTTCTGGTTTCGCATCATGCTTAGTTGAATGGGTTTAAAATAAATCAACCATGAGGCTCTTCTAGACTGTCCAAATGTTATTGGACTTAATGGATCCAATTCTGATAGAGTGAAATTAGCCTTTTTGTGGGGATTGGGACACCCAAAGGAATTTCTGCACCTGTTTCCAGCCACAGCAGTAGCAATGGAGTAGTAAACAGCAGAGGCGATGATATTAGCACCTGTCGATGGGGTTTTTGTAAATACTCTCACTGGCAGAAGGGGGAGACAAAATGTCCTCCAGGTTTATTAAGCAGTGACATTAACATATTTTGAACGAAACAGGATTTAGTGTTGCATTTGATGTAGAATACAAAGTGAAACCACGAGAAGTATGTTTGCACCTTTAAGTTACTGCCTCTCTGTGGAGATGTGTCTTGTGTGTTTGTGTGAAGCCTTCAGACATCTTCTCCTTTCAATTTTACACTAGTGTTGTCTCACTGCAGCACACTGGTGCACGTGACATGACTTCCTGTCAAGATTTCATCACACACGGTTTCAACTGCTGGCGCACAAAAAACACAGGCCACATTTGATACGACAATATTTTAGAATTCAACTCGCTGATTAATATGTTTCTTTTACGTATTAAAGTAACACGTTACAAGATGAAAAAAAAAAGACATATTTTGACACAGTGTTTTCTGTTTCATCTGCTTCTCTCAGAGTCCTGCCTGAGAAATCCTCTTCAGTCGCTGTGAAGCAGGAGCCTCCTCGTCACGTTTCACCACCCAGCCGACCGCCTCCTGATGGTGAGATTACTCTTCTGTGTCACATCCTCTCATCCTCATCCTCTCCTCGTCTGTCGTGAAGATTACAGATATAAATATTAGACCAGGTTGATTCTTGACTGCAGTCTCTTTATTTCCTTCAGATTCTTCAGAGTCAGATCAGCTTTCACATCTCAGGAGGTCTGGGAGCTCCGAGCGGGAGGAGGCCCGTCGCAGGTTCAACCGAGTGATATTTTTAACCTCATACAACAGACAATTATGAAATCATATCAGTAATATGACACGTTAAAAGTGTCTTCTTCCACGTAGTTTCCTCCAGCACTGTCACTTTTATAAATACACAAAACAATATCAGCCACTGTGTTTTCTCTGCCTCGCAGGGCTCCTCCAGCTGCTAATGGTACTGGCACCCTCAAGTCTGGGATTTCAGTGAAGAGCAATCCACCACCCTACTGTAAGGCTCAGGAGAAATAACCCGACTGACATAAAATAATTTTGATAATTATTTAATAGTTTGAGTGATTCTAATTTTGCTCATTGGGTTATTATTAAAAACATTTTTTAATTATTTATGAGGTAAAAATGTCAAAGTTTGGGTGGTTAGTTTCACACTGAACCTGGATACTCATGTATTAGTTGGAGGTCAAAACAAAAAGGGAGTTTTACAGCCTCATTTTCAGATCAGGTTATTTGTTTTTGATGTTTCATAGTAAAATTAGTAAGTGATTAATCAAAACCATCAGGAGGGACTCTCCCCAAACTTTCCGTATCTCTTCCAGCTAAAACTGCAGAAGAGCCCATCTACTCCCTACCGCCAGATTCTTACCCATCGTCTAATCCAGGGTGAGTGTTGTTTTATGTTGTTGTTGTTTTTTTCAATGCCGGTCCGTCTGTCTATAAACACGTTGTTGAGCTTGTAAATTCAACTGTAATCTGATTCCTCTGCTGTCTGTCGCAGGTACAGCTCAGACGTGCACACTGTGTCATTTGTGAAGGAGCGCAGTATGGGCCTGAGACTCGTGGGAGGCAACGATGTTGGTATCTTTGTCGGTGGAGTTCAGCCACACAGCCCTGCGTATGAACAGGGCATGAAGGAGGGAGACCAGATCATGCAGGTGACCTCATTTTACCTTACATCGGTTCATTATTATCACTTAGATTAACAGTAATGAAGAGGTGCTGTGTGTATCGATGTCACCATCTAGAAACAGGATGACGTTGCACCTTTTAAAACGCTCTTCTGAGTCTCCACAAAATGTAACAAGTCAGCACAATTTATCCTGTTACATGCAGGGGTTTTCACATCAAATCACACATCTCCAGTTTGATTATTTAAGAATTACACTTACACTTTATACACTTATAAACTTTTTTTTTTTTTGACTAAAATATAACCAGATCAGAATAAGATCTTGTAGTTCAGGATGCTAAATGATAGAAATCTAAATGTAATCCAGAAAACTCTTTAATGTGTATTTGGAGGGCTTCTTTTGTATCTACTACTCTTTTGGCTTGAATCCCTCTAATATTGAGATCACACTTCAAACTATATTTACAGACTCGTCTCTCATTTTTTTTTAGGTTAATAAAATGGATTTTGCCCATTTCACTCGAGAAGAAGCCGCTAACTTCCTCCTCGATATCAAGCCTGGAGAACAGGTGGCGATCTGCACACAGAACAAGATGGACCGTAAGTTTAGATCAAAACAAATCAGAGGAAAACTCCTTTCGAGTCTTGTTGATTAAGAGAGTGTATTAAATCCGAACTTTGCCTCTTCAGTTTATAAGAAGATCATCAAGTCCAACCTGGGAGACAGCTTTTACATCCGCACCCACTTCGACCAGGAGCCGGAGGGCCCCATCGGTCTGGGCTTCACCAGAGGAGAGGTGTTCAGGGTGGTGGACACAATGCACCGTGGGAAGATTGGCAACTGGCTGGCCATCCGCATGGGGAACGACCTGCACGAGATGGACAAGGGTACCATCCCCCACCAGGCCAAGTGAGGAAGTAGGAGATGGAGAGGAAACTTGGATGTCTAGTTTAACCAACAGAATTAAGTTTTTATGTCTGTCATCATGTCCTGCAGGGCCGAGAAGCTGGCCAGCATCGAGCAGGTGCAGCGGGCAAGCGGAGAGAGGCAGGTGTCAGGGCCGAGAGCCGAGTTCTGGAAACTACGGGGGCTCAGAGGGAACAAAAAGAATGAAAAGAACGTCCGACGGACTCGTGACGACCTGCTGCAGCTCACCATTCAGGGCAAATTCCCTGCCTACGAAAGAGTCCTGCTCAGGGAAGGTTGGCAGCTTCTTCATCCTCACACACAAGAAGTTGTTCTGTTAAAAGTCCATAACTAGTCAAACAAGGTTTAACACAATTGAATTGCTTGTTTCTCCAGCTAATTTTAAACGGCCCATTGTCATTCTGGGTCCTATTAATGATATCGCCATGGAAAAGCTGGCCAGAGAGATGCCGGATGAATATGAAATTGCAGGTTGGTTTCTTTTTTTTTTCTTTCCTCGGAGTACTCCTCCTCTTCTTTTTGTGTGAGTAATATGAAAGTAATCATCCCTCCCTATCTTTGTCACGTATTTCTCTCCTCTCCTGCTTATATTAAACATTTGTTTCTTTGCTGAATTATTCCAGAGATGGTTTCCCGCAGTGGAGGAGGAGGAGGAGACAACGGCTCCACAGTTATTAAACTGGACGCGGTGAGGAAAATAGCAGAGAAGGTAAGCAATAACAATCAAAAGTCAACTTAGCAAGTAGAAGTAAGTTTATATTTACAATCAGTTTTTACTATAAAAGTCCTGTTTTCGGTGTGTTTTTCTTTCCTCCTCCCAGGACAAGCACCCTCTGCTGGACATCACGCCCACTGCAGTGGAGAGGCTGAACTACATCCAATACCATCCCATGGTGGTGTTCTTAGATCCTCACAGCCGCAAGGACGTCAAGGCCATGAGGCAGAGGTACAGCCCCAACTCCAACAAGAGCTCCAGACGCCTTTACTCTCAGGCTCTGAAGATCAGGAAAGACTGCAGCCACCTTTTCGCAGGTAGTCATCCCACATGGGCAAAGTCTCAAATACACTCCATACAGTACAAGGAAAAAGAATGTTGTTTTTTTTAATTTATTAATCCTTGGACAGATGTAGCTCTAGAAATCTACGGTGTGAATTCATCCCATTTGTAGTTTCACTCTGTTTATATTATCTCTCCTGACTTCAGCACGTGTCGACCTGCAGCCCAACTCCAACGTTTGGTACGATAGGCTGAAAGATAAGATCCGCCACCAGCAAGCCAAACCGGTCTGGGTGTCTGAAGTCACGGTACAACACACAGCTCCTCTATATGAACACACACACACACACACACACACATGCATACACACACTTCTCATTGAATGTGCCACAGTCATGACAGATATACCCTCGTCAGGATGGAAAAGGTTCATTTTAAACTGTTTTGTTTGACAAAAGTGAAAGAAATGCATAAATATTTAACGTGTATTAGATATTTGATGTATTTATGCACTTTTTGTATTTTTTTTTTCCAAGTAAATCGATTTTTTTTTTTTGTTATTTAAAGTTATGTTAAATGTATGTAATTTATCTTTCTGCCCAGTTGGAGAGCGGCGGAGAGCAGGATTTAGATGCTCTGGACCAAACCCAGTCTGACTACCTCAGTGCTGCCAGTGACCTGGAGGACACCGATGGAGAGCCCTTCACAGACGAGGCCTACACCGACAACGAGGAATTGGATGAGGCTTACCCCGGTCAGAATGCAGCCACGCTCCCGCGAGGCTCCAGGGTGGCTGGAGCTGCTTTAGCCCGATCGTCTGAGCCGGCCTCCAGCCACCACAGCCCCACTGTGGAACCGGAGCCTCACGCTGACACGTATTCACTCCGAGAAATGCCTCCGCTGATGCACGTACCCGAGCCCAGGTCCGTCCGGCAGGAGAATTACAGCCCGACTTGCAGCGCGGAGGAGGTAGACCCCTCTCACCGCAGTTTTACAGACTCAGACTTCAGTGCTCTGGATGTAGTTGCACCCACCACTCCGTCAGATGGGCCACCAGATTTTCGAGCCCCTGACCCCTCCACTCAATACGCTGTGAACGAGCCTACACGTGCTGAGGTGCAGCGTGACCGCTCGCAACAGGCCAACCTGTCTGCTACCGAAGAGAAGTTACAGCAGGTGGGTGCTCTCATTTTCAAGGACTTTCAAGTCCAGTCATTTTAAATCAAGTACGCTTCAGTCCTTCATTCAACAAAATTGACGACAATTTTAAGAATTTAAGTGAGTTTTAAGCAACAGACTTTCCCAGGTTTTAGCTTTTTAAATGTGAATATCGCCTGTTTTTTTTGTTTTTTTTTAGTGCTTTGTGATGGACTGGACATCTTTCAGTTTTAGACTTTTAATCAGTCTGTGTGCTAACAAAGTTACAAAAAGAAAATAGATGTTATTGGTGGTTTAGCGTCTCTTAATTTTGAAACGTTGACATTTAAACATCCAGAGTTGGAGTTGGTTCGAGTTGCATCTTGAGCGGAAAGTTTCCATTTTGAAAGTTGCAAACTTCATGGAAAATGTTTAACTGCAGTAAACCACAGCGGATACATGCATAAAAAAACTATTGCAACTTGCTAAATTCCCATTATTTTTTTATCAAAGAATTTTGTTCCTTGTTTGACCACCTCTGATTTTTACCAGCTGTGTAAAACTCTTGTATTGACATTAACATTTGTACACCACAAACACAACCTTTGACCTTTGCATAGAGATTCAAATAAATGTTTGTTGTTAAGGCAAGTTCAAAGTCTGTAACTTGACTTTACTGAATCACATCTGTGGATCACCACAGGTGTTTCATGCTGTATGTTTTGCAGTAGAATGAGTTCAACCTCAATTATCATGTAAAGAATTACAAGCAATCCTTTAAAATAATTGTTGTCTTTTGTTATAGGCTCGCTTAGCAGAGCCACAGGCACAGGTTCAGGAAAAGAAAGGCCCTCAGTTCATCGTGTAAGTCTTCTCCAGCTGTCGCTGGCTTTTTGGGATTCATGTCATGAAAGTAGACCGAGGTTTTGTGCCCATTTCGACCCCTCTGTTCTCCTCAACAGACTCGCACATCACCACCAAGCCGTCCAGTTCAGACGCACACAGATCCGAGGCAGCGACAGCTCTGAGGACGAGGAGGACGAGACGGAGGACATCGAGTGGGGACCCGCAACCGAACTGTAGACACACCGAGGCTCAATGCTGCCGTCCGGTGACCTAACGAGGACACGGAAACAATTTCACTCGCGACAAACTCTTGTTTCTTAGAATATTTTGTACATTTTCTTTTCCAAATTTATCTGAAGATTTTCGGCAGCCGACACAAAGAGGCTCCTCGTTCGGGTGTGAGCTCGTGGAGACTTTTGTGTTCAAGATTACTGCAAACTTTATCGACAACTACAGGTTTTAACATCACAGAAAAGGTTCTCGGATGGATGTTAAGATTAAAGTGCCTGATTTCTTTTCATATTTTTTTTATTTAAAAATCTGATGTGACACAGATCAGTCTACCCTTTGTTACACTGTCATTTACAAAGTCTAGTTTTATTAGAAATCTTATAAAATGAGACTCCTTATCTGGAAATATATAAAAGGACATTCATGAACTATTTGGATGCTGCTTCAACTTCTTTTTCCACATTAAAACAGTTTTTCCTGATTTCAAAGTAGTTTGTGTTCAATGACGCAAGATGGCAAAAAGTCCAAAACCTAGAAATGTTTTTCATGGGGTTTTTTTGGTTGTTGTATTTTCAAATTACAGCCTTGATCTCTGACATTAATGTAAGTGATATGGAAATTACATTTGTTGCCATGGACGATCACTGGACAGTAAAATTTCAAAATCAAAGTGCGCGCTGCTTCAGTTTCCTCTGATCACCCCAACTTGGTCATTTTATGGTTTTTTTTTTTTTTTTATGAACGTGTTTGGTAACATGAACAACTAAAGTACAATTAAAACTGAACCACAAGATATTTTCACTAAATCTTGTACATGTACAAAACCTTTTTTTTTTTTTTAAACCTTATACGAGTTGATGCTTTGCATATAGATGACTTAGATTCTTAAATACATTCGGGGAAGTGGAGCTGAGATTAGAAGCACACAACTAACTATTGTCCCAGGGGCTCCCTCCTTATATCCACACTTACTATTCAACAAGTATTCATTCTTTCATTTCATTTCATCGGGTCAATTTTCATTATCCAGTCCCTCTTTAGTGGTACGTGAAAGTGGAAACATCAGTCTAAAGTGCCGCTTATCATTTTAAAGCAGTTCTAATTTCAGCTCAAATTAAAATGTGTTCATTCATTTTTAATCGGTGCTCAGGAGTCAATGGGATGGAGGCAGACTCTCAAATCTGTGGAAAAGGAAATAAATGAAAGCAAAGAAATGCTAGTAAAATTATAAAAATTGTATAGTTAAATCATTATGAGCCTCAAACAGGAATTGTTATTGTTGGAATTTAAAGACTGTTTTACTTTGAAAAGCGTTTGTAGGTTTTATTTTTCCCTTTTTGAAATTCGCAGTGTATATAAAATTTGCATAACTGAAGCTCATTTTAAGTTTTGTTTTTGTAATTCAAGTAACGAGCAGGTTTTCAGTTTCCCGGAAGTTTAACTTCTTGAGATGTTGGTATCGGTCTGAATTTCAACAAGATCTTTTTTATATATATATATATATATATATAAAACTTCAAAAAGTGGATAGTTTTCAAAGTAAAAAAAACAAAAAACATTTCTATAAATTCCGTCATATCTTTTTACATTTAAACAAATATTAGGCGTAATTTTGCAGTGAGGCTTGTATTACTGATTCCCCTTTTGCTTCCCCTAAAATGAATGAAGTGCGGCGTCCTAAAGATGCGTGAAGCCGTCAGGAGTCTTGATTTCGTGGCTGCAGCAGGTGCTCTCAAAGTCACATGTCAGCAGCGCGTCAGCGTCAAGACGGGCTGATTGCTGTGAATTTGAACGAGGCGACAGGTTTGTTTCTTGTTTGGTCGGCGGCCGGACGTCTCGGTCGGGTCTCGGAGCGTCGAGTCAGTTCTGAATTCGCGAGGTAGCAGCGGTGTAGAGGTACAGTTTTCCTGACTGTAACTTAAAAAAAAAAAAAAAGTGAGTTAATCGTCCCCAAACTTTGTGGGGAGGGAAAAAAAAAAAAAAAAAAAAAAAAAAAAAAGCTGCTTTGTGTCGTCTCTCCTCCCGCCCCTTGAGGAAACTAACCGCGCGCGCACAGCGGATGCTGGGAGCGCACAGGCAGTTTGCGGTGAGCCGTCTGTCTCTCCGCCAGTGAGCCTGCGCGGCTCGATGAGCGACAGCCGGAGGAGGAAGACCGACACGCAGTTACACCGAGTTGGCACCGAGCTCCCGCTGAGCGCGAGCGACAGAGCACCCAAGTGGCGAGTCGGGGGGTGGGCGGGGGGGGCTGTACGTGAAACTCAAAGAGGCCCTGATGGACGGCAAAGGCACCCTGAAGATGTTCACCAGGAAGAAACGGGAACTGATCAAGACGCCATCCATCTCGAAGAAGAGCCGAGCAGGAAGTCCCGGGCCGCAGAGCACCGCGCCATCTGTGAGTAGCGCATCACTTCTTTTTCTGCCGGTGTGCGTGTGCGTGTGTGTGTGTGTGTGTGGGTGAGAGAGAGTCAGATGACCTTTAGTTGGAGGGGACAGGCTGCAGAGAGGGGCTCCGGACCTGGGCTGGTTGTGTTATGTGTGGAGACTACTTGGACCAGATGCAAGTTTAGTTTTTGGACAACTTTTCTCGGAGCTCTCCCGCCTTGTGTTATTGTATCTGGCATCTGGTGCCATCCGGGCGAGAAACAACTGTCGCCCGGCTGCCTGAGACCACTTGAGAGCATTGATTGTGATGCAGCACCGAGAGAGCTGAACGTTCAGACGTGTCCCTGATTGCACACTGACTCATATCTGATTCAACTACTGTGTAGGAAGTGTCCTTGTGGGGTTTCACCACTATTGCGGTGGCAGGCTGCACTGTCTGAACTCACTCAGAAGCTGACTTGTGTTTAGCATGGGGACTGAGCTGTAGGGGAAGAAGGAGAATGCTGAAGCGTGGCGGCAAAAGTAGCTACAATCCTTACTCTACGGGTCAGAGAGTTAAGAGAGCCGAGTCGAAGGGCAAGGACAGACTGGACATACTTCCCAACAAGCAGAGCATATGGCTTAAACAGGTACGTTTCCATGACGATCTTCATTGCGAAGAGCAAATGTGCAGGGGTGCTTCTTTGTTTCTTGTAAAATATTTGCACTCTTTGGGCTCCTTTTTGCTTTGCTGGACGTGCACTTGTCGGGCCCGAAGGATCCGTACGCCGACTAGGATTTAATGTTTCTAAAATGAAAGGAACTAATGACCTTTTATAAAAAACATTCTTAATTGAGTTTTTGTTTGCGATTTGAGGAAAAGTTGATCATTTCATTTGCGATGTTCTTCCTCCAAAAAGTACATGGCTTTTCTGTTGTTTGACACTATGCTGATTTTGCCCCACCCAGGAATCGTTTGCAGTCAGGAAGTATTGCGCAACGCAACGCAGGATCTTGTGAAAGTCTTCGTGTGTGTGTGTGTGTGTGTGTGTGTGTGTGTGTGTTTGTTTGTTTGTTTGTTTGTTTGTTTACCAACAACGGCGCTGCAGTTGCTGTTTGAGGCCTCGTCGATGTCCTCGTGCCGCTCGGGTCGAGCCGGGAATCCCAAATCACCGTGTGGTCTTGACCGTTGTCTCCCCCTGTCCTCTTTTCAGCTGTCCATTCTCCAGGAGCTGCCCCGGAAAGATGCCGGCGACGTCAGCCCCTCCTCTTCAACTTCATTTTCCTCATCTGCTTCAACGCTCACCCCGACCTCCGCCGGGCTGCAGGACCCGTCCCTGTCATGCCCGAGCACCCCGAGCACCCAGCACGGCAAGCTGGCGGCGATGCAGGGGGCGGGCTGCCCGCCTGCCGTGGCCACCCTGAAGAGGCCGACGGCACTGAGCAGACACGCCAGCGCCGCAGGTCCGCTTCAAAACCCTCTACGTGTTGATTGATCACGCTCTCCTGTCCGCTGCACGTGACCCGCAGCATCAATACCTGAGCTGGAACACAAAACTAAATCTGGACAAAGACTGCAGATGTTCAGCAGTCTGAATCCGCAGATGTTTCATCCTTCCACCTCCAGTTTACTTCAGTACAAATGAAAGTTTGAAGCCTTAACGAAGCACAATTTTAAACTATGCAAAGTCGAGGCTTTTTCTTTTACTGACAGATTTACCTTGAGTAAAGCTGCAATTGCTGATTGTTTTCAGTAGCAATTGGTTTGCTGATATTTTTACGTATTTATTTTAAGTCTCTTAAATGTCAACAAAAGTTGACCAAAAATGACCAATCGGAATGTCTCGGAGCCCAAGATGACGTCTTCAGATTGATGGATATGTCTGATCAACAGTATAATATCCCAAGATCTAAATTTACAACCATTTAAAACCAAGAAAAGTAGAAAATTGTCACATTTAAAGGGTAGTAGTTTGATATTTTGGAGAGACAAAAAAGTTCACACACTGTAAATAAGACATCTCCCAGCAGCTAATTAACTTAGCTTAGCATAAAAGCTAGAAAAAGGGAAGCATCTGTCCTCATTTGTTTAATCTCGACCAATACAAAGTGAAAAAAAAATGACAATTTGCCATTTTTTTGGAGTGTATGTGTCAGACTATTTCTTGGGAGCGGTTGCCAGGCAACCAGCATTAAGAAGCCACTAGTCTTAGGACAGAAATGTGACACAGAGTGCAATTGAGCTTTGGAAATCTGGAAAGTGGTTAAGCGCGTTTTCCAAAATGTGGAACTATTCCTTTTAACATTTGGTAATAGAGAGCCTTCGGCCCTGTTGCTTAAAATCGAGTCTTCATTGAGTCATTGAAACTCTTGAGGGCTTAAATGCGTCTTTGCTGAGTGATGTTTCCGTGTCTCCTCAGGGTTCCCGCTCCAGTCATGGGTGTTCACTAAAGGCCAGGGGAAAGGCGCCCTGACCCCGACCACGCCGTCCGAGGGGCCAGACAGCACAGCCATCGAGGTGGAGGACATCCCGGCGCTGCTGAGGGACGTGGCGCGTTTCGCCGAGGCCGTGGAGAAACTGAAGGATGTGGTGCTGGCTGAGGGTAAGAGCAGTCGTGGATCTTGCACACCTCCACCGGGCGCAGTTCAGAGAGAGAGAGAGCGCGAGGGCCCGTCACAAGGCGACCCACACAGGAGGGTCCTGACTATTTACTGAATTGAGCGAGGCTCCTGTCTGTCCTGTCAGCTGCTACTTTTTTTTTTTTTTTTCCCAAACTCTCGAGTCACAGAAACCTGTTTGAGGACGTGCGCTTCGGCTTGATTCGGGTCTGAAACCGACGCTACGACCACAGAAATGAACACGTGAAATATTTCCTGTTGTCACTTCCTGCAGAGACAAAACAGTTCTCTGTCTTTTTGAAGCCAGATGTAGTTTTCAACTGCTTCAGCTGTTCCGTGTTGTGTCCGTTCGAAGTCGCCCTCCGCGTATTTGTTTGCAGACCAGAACAATGATGTTTGGCCTCTTCCCCTTTGCGTTCCTTGTCCTTTTCGGCAGGAGCTTACGTAAAGCGGCCATGATGGATCCACGGGTGGTTTTCTGCCGATCGTACATCAGCCCCGTTCTCTGCCACGTGTTCTTTGCGGGAGGAGCAAATAAGGGTGGAGCCACCCTGCACAAGCAAGCTAACGAGTGGCTCAGAGCTTCCTCTCTCCAAATGAAGGGTTGCGCTTCCGCTGCGCCCACAGAGTTGACCGCAGTCTTGTCTCCAGCAGGAAGCCAGATTCTTGTTTACTGCAGCTGCGTACGCACACTCTTTCCCTACTGCCTGATGAGGCGAAGCTTTAAAATTGGCACCACTGCTGCCTTCACGGAGTTTAAAACACCAACTCGGACTTGAGCCCACCTGCTAATCGCATAAACTTTGTCTCCAAAAGAGCAAAGATTTATTGTCGCCAAGGTTATTTCCTCGAGTTGTAAAACGCTGCGTTCGGAGCACATCCCTGTTGCTCACGAGATGGAGAGAGTTTTGTTTGTGTCTTTTCTGTCTGCCGTTATCTGGCTCTGCTCTGTCATGTTCTCCACCCACTGTCAGCTTTCTAAACAGGAAGCCATGATGGATAGCCTCCGACAGAAAGGCCCCGTCCGCACTTCCTCCGATAGGCCGCACGCATCGCCGCGACGCCTCGTCTTTGTGATCAGCAGCACAATCACAGCGTTGGCGTGCCGCCGTCCGGAGCTCCTCTTAAACCTGGAGCTTATTCTTATTTGTGAGGGGGTTTTTTTAGGTTTTTTTTTAACGTCAAACTGTTCTCATAAACTCAGGACCAAGGTGTTGTTGTGAGCCGCAGAAAGCAGATGTAGCGCGCCACCAGAGTTAGTTTCTAATCTTGCAAAACAATTGAAGGGACCACATCCTCTCTGGCACACAGGTCATTGTGTGCCGCTGCTGCTCCGGTGACTCTGACACACATTTTCAGACGGACTGTGGAAGGATGGAGGACCGGCTGCCCTCCGGCCTCCTTCGTCAGTGATGCTGCCTTCATCAGAAAAAAAAAAGGCTAAACGGAGGAGTGTGAAGAGGAGGTTGCAACATTTAAACAGAAAACAAAACCTGTGTGTGTGTGTGTGTGTGTGTGGTGTGTTGGAAATGAGGATGCAGGCTGCAGATGTGTCACCAGTGACATCAAAGCTGACACTGTGTATCTCCAACTGACCTCTGACACTCTGACTTGTTTGTCCATTATCACCGCGTGCTTTGTCAAACTGTCCGTCTCTCTTCCGTCTCCATCCGCCGTGCCACTTTGCAGAAAGAGTAGAAACCCTGACAAGCAGAAACTTTAAAAGGACAGTTCTTTGCAAGAAAGCGAACTGGTGCATTTCCCAATGAGTCGGAGGAGAAGATCAATAGCACTCAGCCTTCAGCCAGCAGCTGCCTAGCTCAGCTTACCATGAAGATCAGAATGAATGGGGAAACGGCTGGCCTGGCTAGCCAAAGGCTTGTAACCAACATCTTTTGTGGCAAGAGCAAAATTGTCAAGTTTGTGGCCAAAACCAACAAAACTGTAAGAGAGAATTTTTTATTTTTTTTTGCGGTCCAAAAAAACAACTTGTGATTCTTTATTACACTGTGAGAAATTTACTTAGTTTTTTTTATGCTTGCATAAAAAAAAAGACATAAAATGATCTTCATAGGGCCCTGGCTATTTCTTGGCCGGAAGCAGTAACTTCCTGGAGTCTCTGTTGTTTGAGCAAAAGTGCAAACTATTACTTTTAAAGCAAAGCTGCGTTTTAGATGCCAGATCCCAGCCTGTGATAATGGACACAGAAAGCAAAGGCAGCTAAAGGCTTGTTACATTGGATTGTTTATGTGAAGAACAAAAAAAAAAAAAAAAATCAAGGTCCCTGCTTATTGTTTGTATGCTAAAACAGCTGTCTCTCTTTTTTTTTTTTTTCCTTTTATAAAAGCTGGTTCGGATCAGTTGATCCTCTGGTCGTTCGTCTCACCACCACATCTCCCATCTCACTCAGGTAAGAAGGAGAGTCGGCGGCCCGTGGCCCACGAGTGTTTGGGAGAGGTGCTGCGGGTTCTGCGTCAGGTCATCAACACCTACCCGCTGCTCAACACTGTGGAGATCCTCACCGCAGCTGGCAAACTCATATCCAAGGTCAAAGGTCAGTCGGTTGTGCCGAGAAACACAGAGAAGGCCTTTTTTTTTTTTATTGCGCAAGCACAATGTACAGTGTGTTTTAAATAGTTTATATAATTTTGGAAATGTTGATAATACACGATTTAGTTATATACTGTTTACACTGATTGTAGACCTCAGCCTACTTTGATAATGCACTCTGCTAAAGATAGTGTGATGTGCAGGTGTGTGAGAGTTAATTCGGTTAGCAGTGTACTCACAGCCATGACGGAAGCATGAACTGGTGCGCCTTCTTTCAGGTTTCCACTACGAGGCCTGTAACGAGGCAGATAAAAAGGACTTTGAGAAGGCAATTGAGACCATTGCAGTTGCTTTTAGTAGCAAGTAAGTATGTGATGCCCCCCTTTTTTTTTTAAACACGTCTCATCGTAAAGTTACAACCTGAAAGCCACTGGTGCTTGTGGAGTTACCTAGTTCCGCTCCAAAGACTGTATTAGAGTGAAGCTTATTCGTCATTGCATACAAAGCAGTGTGTTGTTGGGAATGAGAGAAGAAGTGCAGTGGTGGTGACACATTTGCATGAGGCAAAGCTGAAAACAGGAAGTGGTTTTTCATCTACCATATGACACAAAACCAAAACTCGAAAATGCTGTTGACAAACTGACTGCTAAATGAACAGATTGTACAAACTGGAGGTAATCACTCGAGAAGGCTCACTTCATGAGAGAGGATTTGAGATCAAAGAGATTTTTCTAATGTGACGACCATGGAGTCATTACATCTCCCCGTCAGTTGTGTTTTTATTTTTTTTACAGAAACTTCTTAGCGTCTTCATGATAAAAGTAAACCCATCGGAGAAACACGTCTGTTTTTCTGTATTATTGCAGTATGTTGTACCAACACTTCATCACATGTCTGTCTGTTCCACATCACAGTATAGACAACTGTCACAAAGTTGCAGGAGGAAGTGAGTTGGCAGAGACGGTTGAAATCTGCCTGATGGGTCTGTTTCCTCATTCTCTCCTGAGCTCTTCCTCCGTTAGTCTAATTTTCTGTCATCAACACCAAGACAGGGACTCTTATTGTTCAGCCCTTATTTCAGTCAACACGTCTGTTACGGGAGAGACGATTGCATTTTTCTTGAGTGGGTGTTTGCAGAGAAAATGATGACAAATTAATGATTTGACGTGTATTGTGATTGAAAAAGACCTGAGAGACGAACGTCACTCAGATAAGACCTGTTTCTTTCACTTCCTGCCTCCGGTATACCTGTAGAGGTTTCAGACAAGGCCCAAGCCTCTTCCTCTTTTTCTCTTATTTAAAATGTACTGAACGCTGTCAAGCCATTTTTTTCACATACAGAGCATTCATCTTATCGTTTCCACCGTGATGTGAAGGTTTCCCTGTGGTTTCTCTACTCAGTGTGTCTGAGCTGCTGATGGGGGAAGTGGACAGCAGCACGTTGCTCTCTCTGCTGCCCACTGAGAAGAGCAGGGTGAGTTTATCACGGACACACCGGCATCTCCCATCTTTTAGTTAAATAAAAACGAGCGGGGTTACCTGACATTAACAGGAATTATGTAAAAGTTTCGCACACCTTAATTAACCATCACTGCATGTAAGGGGATTTCCGCTCCCGACTTTCCATTGGGCGTAGAAGAAAGAACTGTCTCGGCTGCTAACAGGCCTCTTTGTCTTTGTCTGCAATGAATCATCTTTGCTGTGTAGTCGATGGAGAACTTGTACTCCGCAACAGGCCAGGGAGCGGACGGGGGACAGTTCAGGAGCGACCTGCAGGACATGGGTAGGCAGCAAGTCGCTTTCCTCCGCTCACTCTCCAGCTTTTGCTAGTCCGTCACAGGTGCTAATTTTGATACGTTTCATTGATTATCTTTTGATACTATATGAACGACATCCGAAGTGTACCTCTGACTGCCATCTCATAAGAGGTTTTGCATTCGTTGCTCCAAACACTTGATGGTAGTTCTCCTCCTGCTGGTGTAAGTACTGTAGTGCAGACAAGAGTTGCAATTAATGCCATTGAGGAGCCAAAGTTACTAATCACTGAATGTCTATTCAAGAGTTGCAACTTCAGGGAGTCAAGACACGAGACGTTACAGTACCGACCGCTGTGATTGCAAAATGAGGGTTAACACAGCAGTGACAAAAATATAGCCTGAACAAAACACAGGATGTTGCAGATCATCACCTCTGCGATGAATTGACACACCTTCGGATGAAACCTTCGCCACCCACAAAACATACAATAATCAACAAAAAAAATGTCTTGTTGTCATGGCAACGAGCTGGTTTGCCTGCATTGACCCGTGTTGATTTGCAGGCAGAGTTGAGGAAGTGGATGTGATCCTCCAGCGCAGTGAGGGAGGGGTGGACTCCGCTCTCCTCTATGCCAAAACCATTTCCAAGTACATGAAGGACCTGATAAGCTACGTGGAAAAGAGAACTTCACTGGGTGAGTGGGTGTGCCAGATATAGGCCATGAGACTCAGGATTGGTGTCTGTAGTTATTTTTTGTGAATTTATGAGCCAATTAATCAGAAAAAAAGATGCACCAGTGATTGTCAAAGCTAACAATCTGAGTTCTTCTGTTTTACCAGAGACTGAGTTCTCCAAAGGCCTCCAGCGATTATACCAGTCCTGCAAACACAGCATAACACACGTAAACCCCATTTATTTCACCTCAAAAGACTTTGTGTCTTTATCTTTACTTCCCGTGTTGTTGGTAATCAAACGTAATGCTCTTGCCCCCTCCAGCCCCACATGCCCCTCTTCTCCATCTACTCTCTGGCGCTGGAGCAGGACCAGGAGCAGAGTGTGGGGCTGCAGCAGGCCAACACCACCCTGCACACCAAGACCTTCATCCAGGTACGTTAACAGCAGCACAAACTCCTGACAGCCTCTTGGAGTTACTGCAGGTTGGAGTCAACCTGCAACAGTCACTTTGTAAACTCCCATCCCTGATGTTTGATGGGTGTCTGTGCAGCCTCTGATGCAGCGCAAACAGGAACATGAAAAGAGACGGAAGGAGATCAAGGAACACTGGATTCGAGCTAAGAGGAAGCTGGTATGATCTTTGTCTTCATAGTATAGATCGGCTCTTTTCTGTCTCTAATTTGAATGGAAATGATCGCAAACACTTTTTGTTTGTGTTTGTGCGTTTTTGTTTAGTTGGAGTGTGAGGTGAACCTGCGGAAGGCCAAGCAAGGCTTCATGGCCCGCTGCGAGGAGTACGACAAGGCCAAGACGGCAGCGTGCCGGGCCGAGGAGGAGGGAGGAGGGTCTACAGCAAAGTCTCTGGAGAAGAAGAAACGACTGGAAGAAGAGACTCGCAACAAGGTTCTTTATTTTAGCGCTGTGACTGTCGTTTCACAGCTATATCTCTGCGTGAAGAAAATTATTTAAATGAGAAACGACGCAAGAAAAACATGCTCTTTCAGTGTGTGGTTATGTGGAATTGGAACTAATGTTTATCCGAGTGCTGCACTTCATTTATCTGTGCACTAACTGAACAGAATTAAACAAGACGAGGAAGAAAAAAACGGGAGTAAATAGAAAATATGCGTTTGTTTGTGCACGTACGCGCGCAGGCAGACGAGGCGGAGGCCACCTACCGGACATGTATAGCAGACGCCACCACTCACCAGCAGGAGCTGGAGCACACAAAGGTCACCGTGCTGAGGCAGCTGCAGGACGTCATCAAACAGAGCGATCAGACCCTCCGCTCGGTCAGAACACACTCGCACTCTCACACACACGTTGAGTCCTCTGCTGCAACAGAATAATTTCACAGCTACAAATGCTCTTTCCTGAAACTCCCAACTCTCTTCTCCACCAGGCGACCATCTCCTACTACCAGCTCATGCACATGCAGACGGTGGCCTTGCCCGTCCACTACCAGACCCTGTGCGAGAGCAGTAAACTGTACGACCCCGGCCAGCAGTACGCTGCCCACGTGCGAGACCTGCAGCTACCAGAGCAACCCAATGTCCACTACGCGTTTGAGACCTACTCCCCCTCCAGCTCATCATAGTAAGAGCTCCAATCACAGCCTCAATGATGGGTTTGAAATTGAAACATTAAAGGAATAGTCTCTGAGGCTATTTGTAGCCTTTCTGAGATAGAAGAGAAGACTGAAACCACTCATACAGCGGTGGTTGAAAGTTTGTGAGCATAATTTAGAATTTTCTATATTTCTGCATTAATAACCTAAAACATCATCAGATTTGAACAGACCTTTGAACAGAACTGCTGGTTATGGCCACGTATTTAAAAGTACCATACTTGAGTAAATGTACGTCGCATTCCATTGATGCAGTAATTTGAAATAAAAGTACTACTGTGAATGTATTTACTGTCTAATAATGCCAATTTGTTGCAGCCATGGCCATAGACCAAGGAACGACAGTTTCAACACAGACACTCATTCAAGCCAGTCAGACAGTCCCGCCATCAGTGCGGATGCAACAGCTGGAGACAACAGGGAGTCTGAGATCCACCGCAAGAGTAAGTGATGTCTGTTGCAGCTGCAGATGTTACTCTGCTTTTAGAGAGAAGATTTATGTTCAGTCAGTCGCTGTTGCATATTTTTGTTGTTGTTTTTTGGGATTCAATGAATGAAGAGCAAAATCTTTTATGGATTGTATGAGGAAGCATTATACGCCTGTTCTCATTATCTCTGTGCCCTTACTATCTCCAGGACAGGGCCACAAGTCTTGGGGTTCAACTGTGAGTGATGACAGTGTTGTAGGAGATGGAGGCCTGGATTCTCCTACTGCCAGCACAAGTGAGTGTGCATGACTGTTGAAACAGATTCACACTAACATGAATACCTCTTCTTAATATTCATTGAGCTTGTCTAAATCAAAATTCAAAGTTTCCTCAGCTGATATTTCTTAAAGCTTAAACAGTGTGCGTGAGAAACTGTTTAATCTGTATTTATCTATTTTAGGTGACATCAGTAAAATTGTTCGGACGTCGTCAACCGGGACGATGTCGTCCAATGAGGATGCAGATGAGAAAGACGGGAACGTAGCCTCCTTCGAAACTCCAAGTAAGATTTACAGATTGTCTTCCTTGTGTGGCTGCTTGATTACAAGCGATGCTATCAGTCTGGTGTGGGTTTTGTGGAGTGTGTACGATGGCGGTCTTTCTGTGCAGATATTAACGGGATGGATCCAGACGTGGTGGTGTCCACCAGACCTTTCCGTAACATCGGCTTGTCCAAAGCAGCCCAGACCCACCGAATGAGGAAGCTACGGACTCCTGCCAAATGCCGCGAGTGTGACAGCTACGTTTACTTCCAGGGAGCCGAGTGCGAGGAGGTGAGCTCTCCACATCCTATTCTTCGAATAGCTTTAATTGCTTCACTTTAAAAGTTGATGCCTTTTCAAATGTGTACCCAAGTTGTGTCTGATAAGTATTTCTCATGCCGTTCCACCCTTACTAATGCCAGTGGCGTTTACAACTTTTTAACGTTACTTTTAACAGGCTGATTACAGAGTTGCTCAATCATGAACTGTGTTTTCAAGGATAATTCAAGTTACTATCAAAGAAAAGCTCGAGAAGAGTTTATCAGCTACATTAACTCTGCTGAATCGCAGTAGAAATTTACAGCAGAGCAAAAAGCTTGTTTGACTCTTGATTTGCTCGAGCCTCAGTCCTATAACTTTAAAATATCTGTTATCATTCATCTGCTTTTTTTATATACCTCGTGTATTTATTATTTTTTTTGTGGCTATATGATCATCTGGGTGACCATTAGGTTTTACATGCGAGAGGTGATTTTTATCTGGTCTTTGGAAAAAAGAAGAGGCAGTTTGTGTCACAAAATCTGTCCCGTATCGTCTTAAAAGCGCTCCTTGGTCTTTGCAAGTTTTTTATCCTCGTTCATTGCCTCCAATGATGAAACGTGTTTCATCAGGTTAGCTACTTTTCCTCTGTCCTCTCAGTGTTTCCTGGCGTGTCACAAACGCTGCCTGGAGACTCTGGCCATCCAGTGTGGGCACAAAAAGCTGCAGGGCCGTCTGCAGCTGTTTGGCAGGGAGTTCTCTCAGGTAGCCAGCTGTACCAGCGACGATATCCCCTTCATCATCACCAAGTGTATCTCGGAGATTGAGAGACGGGCGCTGAAGATGAAGGTGAGAAAGCCCATTTGTACCGAGTGCTCACAGGTCCGTAAATGTCCGATTCTTCGCCCGAATCATTTTAATGAACATACTGCGGTCGACCGCTGTCTCCTCCTCACAGGGCATCTACAGGGTGAACGGTGTGAAGACTCGTGTGGAGAAACTGTGTCAGGCCTTTGAGAATGGAAAGGAGCTGGTCGAGTTGTCTCAGTGTTCACCACACGACATCAGCAACGTCCTCAAGCTTTACCTCCGACAGGTGCGCCTACATCGCAGCTGCATTTAAACACATTTTCAACTGTTTCATATCTGCTGGAGACTCCAGTAAAGAATGAATGTGATTAGTTTCTTCCACTTGGTCAAGGTTTTAGTTGGTCTAATGTCAAAATATCATTGCATCAACATATAGATACAAGTATTTATCTGTAAAAAAAAATGTAAGCAAAGATTTAGCTAGAAGTCTGATTTGAAAACTGATTCAGTCTGTAAATCACAAAGTATTAAAACAAATTTAAGAAAAGAAAAATTATGGTTTGCAGATAAAACTGAGATATTATGTGAACAGCTGCACTTTTAACTGGTTTTCTCAGAGTGACTGCATGATATATGAATGAAGTCATAAATAAAACACACTCCAGAGAGTTATATATAATAATGAATATTCTATTCATATTTCTCCTTCTGTTGCAAGTAAATATAACGAGTAATTGTTTTACAGTTCATTGGACAGTTAAGAAGGATTTTACTGATTAAATCGGAAAGTAAAGTTAAAAAAGATTTCAAATCAAAACAGTAGCTGGATAATCTGTTGGTTGTGTAAGTGTGACAGTTTGGTTTTCCAAGCAAAATCCACAAACGTTTATTTTCTTTACCTGAGCAGGACTTCTCACTGACAAACATGGTTACACAGAATTAAAACTCTGTAGTCGTTTATCAGATGTTTTGTGTGTTCATGTTTAATTCTCTAATGGACTTTTGCCTGTTTCTTTGCCCCAGCTGCCAGAGCCCATCCTGCCTTTCCATCTGTACAACAGACTGATGGGTTTGGCCAAGGAGAGTCTGCAGAGTGAGGGAGACGCCGCGGGAGCAGAGGAGTCGAGCAGCACTAACCCAGCGGTGGGCAGGGGGCCAGAGCTGGTGGATCTGGGCCCTGACACCCAGCCAGATGTCCTGGTCCTGGTGGACAATCTGAAGGAGCTTCTGAAGGAGCTGCCCAAGGCCAACATCGCTACGCTGCGCTACATCACCCGCCACCTGCGAAGGTCAGTATTGTAAAAACAACACAAAAAAGGTGATGGGAGCACCCACTCATCTCTGATCCTTTCTATCTTCGTCTTCCTCATTCTAGGATCGCAGAGCTCGAGGGCGATAACAAGATGAGCCCCAGTAACTTGGGGATTGTGTTTGGGCCCTCCATTATGCGTCCCCGTCCGACCGGGGCCACGATATCTCTGTCCTCTCTGGTAGACTACCCGCATCAGGCGCGCATCGTGGAGGCCCTCATCGTCTTCTATTCATCCATCTTCCTGTCTAAAACCGCTCAGCAGAACAAAATGAGCCACTCTGCCTCAAACACTGCTCAACAGGTACGACTCTGTGTTCTGTATCCTTTATTGTGTGTTTGTAGCAGCATTTTGTATATAACACGAACTTTTGAGCTGTATTTGCGCTGTAGTACACTGCTTAGCCTATTTGGGCCCGTATATGGAATCACGAGGTAATAAATGAAGCACTGAATGTAACTACCTGTTTTCTTTTATGGCCCTGGAGATTTATGACACTACCGATAAATATCTGCTCATTTGTAGATCACGAGAGAACAAGTGAAATGTTTTAAGGAACTCTAAAAAATGAACGGTCGTAAAAAGCTTGCAAATAAATATTTAACAAACATGAACAAAGACTGGTCAGTAAGCTCCAAAATGTCAACACATTAATTTCCTCTTCATGGTTACGTTCTCGGTGAACGTCATCTGTTTGTTTTTGCCTGATTTGCATTTTGCAATTGAAGCTCAAACAATAACTTTTTACTCTTCATGTCCTCCTCCCTGGTTCAGGAGAGTATTTCAGGTGATAAGATGAGCAGCTCTGCTGATGGAGAAGAGGACGACAGCAGAGAGGAGCAGAGCAAAACCGAATCTGACAAGAATGAGGAGGGGTGTGGTAAGTTTTTGCAAAGGTTAGGTTGCATAATACTGTTGTTAATTAAAATAACTTCCCCTTAATCCTTGTTGCTCCCACTGAGGTAATGTTATAAAAGTGAGCAGAATTTACATTTGTCACCTCTTTTATCTATATTCAGGAAGCTCTTTGGGGTCTCTGGGCTCCAGCGAGCAGCTGCCTGACTCCGACTCAGAGCTAGATGAGGGGAACACCCGCAGCCTGACGAAACAGGTGAGCGAGGTGAGCATGGACGATGACCAGCTGAGCTACAGGGACAGCCTAGACCTGTCCAGTCAGTCTGCAGTACACACCGACCCCGAACAAGATGTGGATCAGGATCGGGACAGTCCGGAGGGAGGAGGGGGAGCCGGGCCCCCCGCTCTCCCCGACAGCGGGCCCCCAGACGACGACACGGGAGCACAGCAGGATCTGAGCGGCTCCCTGGCCGAGCTCAACGTGAACCAGTCCAACAACAACTACCTATACTCTCCCATACTGAGCCTGTCGGGGGTTCCACTGGCACGTCTGGGGGGAAAGAAGTTACCCCTGACCAGGAATCGGGACGGTGAGCCCGAGTTTGTCTGATATCAAAATGATCGGTCCGTCAAATTCAATTAATAATCTGCGTTTTATACATTTAAAATCAGACAAAACCTAAAACCGAGAGGTCGTTCTGTACACCCAGATCAAATGTGTGTTTTAATGTGTAGATGTTCGCAGTTGCGTAGTGATTGGTCCTCGCAGTGAAACATCTGCATGCTTACTGCTCTTTTAAAAGAGATCACTCCTGTCTTTTCAAGAGGTTTGATTCTGATTTAAAAATAAATTTGAGTGTCCGTTGGTATTTTTACATATTTTTCTCTTTGCTCTACAAGCTTGAGGAAAAGCAGCTAGCGAGTCACGTGTACAATATTCAAACGTTTCAAGCAGATTCCCTTTTAAAGTGCTACTTGTTTTATTACAGCCTTAAAAATAAATTTAGCAGTTTCTTATAAATGTTGCCTGTATTGCAGTGTTATGGATGTTTGGTCTATTTTAATAAAAATTATTATATTTTCATTTTGTTTGTAGCTTTGTCAGTCCAACCTTGTTTGATATTTTTGTATTTTACAAATCAGATTACAGACGAATGGGGAACACACCTGAAGTAGAGCAGAAAGAATAGATGTAGTTACTACAATGTGTTCACTGTCCTGATAAAGGGGGAGGGACTAAAGCGAGCAACCGCAGCGGGTGGGAGCAGGTTAGGCACGGTAAACAAACCACTTCTCAATGCTTTAGTCTGCAGCAGCTACAACATGGCTTTCAGAAGGAAAAAGAAGGTAAGCGTCTATTACAGCGTGACTTAGAGTAGACTATTAGAAAACTGAATTATATCCTGCTTTTAAGTTTTAAAGTTATTATTTAAAATGGGCAGAGTCAGATTACAGGGACAAAATCAGGTTAAGAAAAACATTTACATTTTGAATTCTTTATTTTACAAAAATCAATAATTACAAGAAATATTCAAATCTAAAGTCAAAAGCAGAGAGATAATCCATGAATGAGTGGTGAGAGCTGAAATGAGTTTGCTGCACTGGTCCTAAATGTTGTTCCAGGTTGAATAACTAGGAGAAAAAAAAGAAAAAAAAAAAATGTTGTTAGCATGTACAAATTCGATTTGATATCTGTATGGTGACCTAGACAGAGGTCTCATCAACCAAATCACAAACAAAAGAGTGCAGGATCTTTAAACATCAATTATAATGTTCTACAACATACAATTATGAAAATACTTTACAGTTCTTAGTAAGAACAATCTTGAGTGTGTGTGTATCGGCTTTGATAGAAAACTGTAAACGCGTACCGGTGTCACTGGACCAGCCTGTATGTGATGTACCTTCCAGCTGTTTCACTCGGTCTGATGATCTTCACTACCTGGAAAAGTTCATGGAAAATAGCGGAATGCTTGGTAGAACACTGCTGATAGTCATATGTATTACTGATAGTTAAATGAGTTACTGGAAAAACATTTACATATTTTTGATTCATTGATAGTGTAATATGTTATATCGCCCTCCAGGTTCCTTACCTGTCCTCTTTTCAAGCCAAAGTAGCGAGCCACCGGGTCCCCAGCCTGGATCCTCGGCAACTGACTTTCCTTTAATTTACTGAAGTACAAATGTTAAGGACAACCAATTCATATTTGCACACAGCTCATGTCAACATGTATAAATCCCATTACATTAATTCAATTAAAAGTACTGCGGCGTGCGTAAGGATACTATCTTGCAAGAAGTTCAGTCACTTCCTCTTTTGTCATAACGATGTGCTCTGGTACAAGCTGAAAGTCAAAAGAGTGATGCAAAAAACTAAAACATTTGTGGGGAAGTTCATTTTTGAAATATCAATTTTATCACTGAGTTTTTTTTTTTTTACCTCATGCTCGGTGATGTTGATGAGCAGCTCCTGCTGAAGAAACTGTTCCAGTATGTACTTGGGTGCCATGTCGACGAGAGACTGCAAGATAATTTCATTAATATATTTACTACAAGGATGAAAGATGGTGACAGCATGATGACAGAAATTTAAACATTAAATTGGTTTACCTGTTTCGCTGAAGGTGTCATGCCCATCTGAACAACAATGATTGCCCGCGTGATGTTCTCCTCCTGCATCCTCTGACAGTACATCTTGATGGTCTTGATTCCCACCTTGGGCTCCTCTAATAGGGAAAGAGAAAGGCAGCCAGTATAAAGTCACACAGCTAAAGCTGTCAAACAAATGGACATGAAGTCAAGGTTCAACAGATTGTCTCAAGTAATTACAGCATGCTGGTCTTATCACCATGTAGTTACTACATGTAATTAAGTTACTAATTGTAATCAGTTACAGAGACAAAATGTGTAATTAAATTAAAGTTAATATTCAAAGTGTTGGTGATTACAGACGGGTTACAATTAACAACATTGAAAAAGCTTACACGTACAATTTAATATTCCTTTGGTTGTTTTGCATCTGTTCGCTGCACACTAGTTTCTGTCCAGGCTAGCTCCATTCATTTGGCAGTATGCACTTAATTTTTAAGCATTGATTTTGATTAGTTCTCTTGTTTAAATTTGCACCGCCTCTCGTCTGCCAATCAAATCATTGTTTCTTGCCTCCTCTAAGAAATCCACGCCGAGGCACTTGGACATGTCATTGGATAAAACAATGAGACATTTACAGAGTCCTTCAGGAACCTGGGTCAAAAAACTGTGAACAGTACCCAGCTGTGCTGATCGTTCCGTCATCACTCAACAATAGTCAACCAGAATGTAGACTTGGTTTGATCTTCTAGGAAAAAAATTTCCTTCACTGCAGTCAGCTGTGCTCTCCATACTTGGGATTAGTTTTGGTGTTTGTGCTTTAAAATCAAAACATTATAAGACCGTTTAAAATAATCAGTGGTCGAGTACTGTTGGGAGGTTTACACAGATTAGTTTAAAAATTGACTTTTCAGCTCCATTATTTAAAACATTTGATACAAAAATAATCAAATAAGTTATATTTCTATCAGGAAGTAATTAAACTAGTTACATTGCTTATTACGTTTCTAACAAGGTAACTCGCAATCTGCAACCTGTTACATTTCAAACGTGGCCTTTCCTATCTATCGATCTATAGATGGATAGATAGTTACTTTATTAATCCTCAAGGGGAATTTTTTTCGCTACAGCAGCATTTATAGATACAGGAAAGAAATAAAATAACAGTAAAAAATATTAAATATAAAAATGCACAGTATATACAATAAAATAGAATTAAATTAAAATTAACTAAACAATAGTGCAAAGTTTTTTTTTTTTTAAATATTTAAACAAACAACAGACAACCAACGGTGTTATTAGTGTGCGATGGATTTTGCCAGAGGTGAGTTATTGTACAGTCTTATTGCAGTGGGCAGGAATGATCTCCTGTATCTTCTACAGTGTGTATAAAGAATTTAAAGTCATTGGGGAAAAAAAACAACAACAACAACAACAACAACAACAACAACCTACCAGGAAAGAAAACGAACATCTGGTCGGTGGGGTCATCGTTGTGTGCCACCAGGACGGTGAGGTCGATGCGTCTGGGGCGGCCCTCGCTGGGCTTGTCTCCGAACTGACTCTTGAACTCGTCCAGCGTCTGGTCCAGCTCGTCCTGCGTCACCAGGTAGCCTCTGTCGTGGCACAGCTGCGGGTGCAAACGCGGGGCCGTGAAATCAAGACGAGTGTACAGTACTGGACCCGTTTGGCCGCAACGGACTTAAAGCTGTCAGCTGCTGTTTTCATCTGTTAACGTTGTACAGTAACAACACGGCGGAGGCAGCGGGCTGGAGAGCGCCGCTTCCTGAAAGGATCAATTCCTGTGTGGCAAAATGTACAAACTGCCAACTGTGGCACTTAACTTAACAGTCACTTGCTGCTAGAAAAAAACAAAACACAGCTAGAAAAAAACCAAACAAACAAACAAACGGATAGTTCGTACGTAACCCACGTTTTCAACATTACAGAACGGAACCGCTGTTTACTGCCAGAAGCGTGCTAAGCTAACAAGCTTTAAAAACACTCGTCTAATGCACCTGCATGATGGTTTTGCGGATCTTCCACAGCCTGTATGTTTCCTCCTCGTCATCCATGTCGCCTCAAATGGTTTATTCGCTCGAGATTCAATTTAAAACGTGTTTTTTTTTTTTTTTTTTTCTATGAATGTATCGCTATAGCTCCCGCGGTGGGAGGGGGAGGGGGAAACAACGCGACGCACGTTTTCGTTTCCCGACCGACACGGACTGATGACGTACACAGAGTGTGGGCGGGGTCTGTAACAACAATGTACCGCATTGATTTTGTGTAAATTCACCGTTGGTCTCTTCTACCACAAAACAAAAACAAAAACAAAAAACAAAATGAGGCCTTTATGTGTTATTTTGGCGCTCGGGACGTTGGCGAGCAGCGGGCTACTACTGGCGATGGTACTGTACTTTGTATTACCCGCGATGGTAACGTAAACCTACATGATACTTGGCGTGTGTCTTGAGTGCTGCTGCGATTCCTCACGAGTGACGTCTGTAACTTTGTTTGTTTGTTTGTTTGTTTTGTTCCTAAATTCTTCATATTAATAAGAGTGAGTGTTGTTTTGGAGCCGATGCTTGGGTCTTTTGTCTGTGTGCCGTGGCTGTGAGGATTATACACGACCCAAACCGCTCTCTCGGCCCGTTGGTCGGCGCGCGATTAATAAACACTAAATAAACATGCGTTGTTTGTACTTTGCTGTATTTTAAGCGCGTCGGAGAGTGTAAATAGTTCTAAAGTGCAATTACGTATGAGTGCAGCAGTTTGTGCCACCGGATGTTTTCGCAGCACCCCACCACCACCTGACTGCTGGTGTCAGCTGATAAAGGCTTATCATCTGCAAACACTGCGACAGTCACTTTGAGTCAAGTCAGCACGCCTGATGTTGCTGCGCGTTTTCTGTTGCAGCAGATAGATTTTTTTTTATTATTTTTTATTTCAGGGGATGAACTAATTGTGTTTTAGGTCACCAACATCCGTAGAAAAGTAAATCTCCACTATTATTATTAGTATCAGTGGTGGACACATTTATTTGCCTGTCTTGCCCTTTACAGTAGGTTTTCTCTAAATCTTTGTCGAATTATATTCTGTATTTTTTTTTTCTGTATTGATACTTTTTTTTTTTTTTTTAACCATTCATCAAGGTCAAGCCGTTGAAGCAAGATTTCCATGCAGATTTGCCAAAATACAAAAGCTAAATAACTATCATAAATCAGAACAACAAATTGCCTAATCACTTGTTTTGTCGTGCAATACTTGTCTAAACGTTTCCACTCGAGTTTACCGAGTTCAGAACAGATGATTACCAGTTCTCTCAAGGCTCAAAACACAAACTCTTGTTTTCTGGGATTGCAATTATGTGGAATGAACACGTTTATTTGTTTGGCTCTGGCACTGACTTTTATGCCAGGGTGAGGAGGTTAAATGTGCTGCAAATTCCTTTTTCATTCAACTATTAATCACATTACATAATGAGTTTATGTCTTTCTTCAGACTACTGCTCTTTGCCCGGGCCAAATGGAGCTCACCGTCCCAAGGCCCAGTTTTCTTGAGATTATGATGACATTGTGGACTGTGGACTGCAGTACACATGCACTTCTGATCTGGATTTGTGAGTCGGTAGCTGAGAGGGGCCTATTGGAAAATCACAGCCTATCAGTTTCGTTAATGATCACCCGCCCCCTTTTTACATGAGAACACTGGAACGTGTGCGCTCTCAGTCGTGGGGTTGAGGTCCAGCGGTGAGTGTGTAGCTGAAGCCACTGAGTGGTTTAGAGATCTGATCGCGCCTCTGCCTTCAGAAGAACTAACTGAAGGGCAGTTATGCGCCTGATAGGGGGCACAGTGCTTTTCTCTGTCCTGCTGCAGGCGATGGTAAGACACAATGAGGCTCGGACTGAAACACTGACGTAGCAGGACTGGAACCAACTTTTGGAGAGTGTCAGCTTTTGTTCTTCATGAGTTTATTTTTATTTTTATTCATTTTAATACCATGTTTTGTGGTATTTGAAATATAATCCTTCTAATATTTCTTTTTAGGAATTTCACTCACTCGAGATTCAATACTTCAGGGGTTTTTTTTAAAGTGGATTTTTCAGAGGAAATGTTTATAATTAATGGATCAGGTGGAACATATTTCTTGTCATCTATGAATCATGCTTCAGTGTAAAAGTGTGAATGCTATTTGTCATACTTACTTGTCTGATATTTCATTTTTTAAAGTAAGCTTCTTTCACTTAACTCATTTTGTACCCTTTTTTCTTCCTCAACAGTCCGCTCCGATGGAGGAATGGCAGACAGCCACGTCTATTTATAACTTCTCAGCAACAGATATCGATGGCAATTTGGTTTCTCTTGAAAAATACAGGTACATTTATCTGTGACATATTCTTTCCCTAATTTCACTGCTGCATCTCCTTGTAACCTTCAATAAAAAAAAAATGTGTGCGTGT
Source organism: Embiotoca jacksoni (assembly GCF_022577435.1). Lineage (NCBI taxonomy): Eukaryota > Metazoa > Chordata > Actinopteri > Embiotocidae > Embiotoca > Embiotoca jacksoni. Next base: position 1,244,219 of record NW_027185296.1, on the reverse strand, counting down.
CTGTTCAGGGGGAATGTTGTCATCATCACCAACGTTGCCTCTAAATGAGGTAAAACCCCAGTAAACTACTCTCAGTTTGCCGAGATGCACGCTAAGTACACTGAGAGAGGTTTACACATCCTCGCCTTCCCTTCAAACCAGTTTGGGAACCAGGTTCGTGACGCATGAGTGTTTTATCAAAGCTGCATGTAATTTGAAGATGTCACATCACTGTTAATGTGATGGAAGAGGAAAGAGAGTCGTCACAAAACATTTTTGAACCATCATAAGCAAATTTCAAAGGAAAAATAACATCATGGTGAAGTAAACTAATAGTGCTGACCATTTCTCACTTATTTTACTTTATAGGAGCCGGGTAATGAAACTCAGATCAAGCAGTTTGCCAAGTCCTACAACGCTGAGTTTGACATGTTCAGTAAGATCGAAGTGAACGGGGCCAACGCTCATCCTCTCTGGAAGTGGCTGAAGGAGCAGCCGAACGGGAGAGGCTTCTTCGGAAAGTAAGAGTCAGGGGCAGAGACATGGGGCGACGACATTGTCTGATTACACGTTATCTCATGACAGAGAAGCTTGTTTGGGTATATAGAGTCCACAATTATGTCACACTTATCTACAAAGTGGTCAATATGTTTTTGATTGAATTTAACCAAGATTCTCTGAATCAATTATCGATTAACAAAGCTTTTATTCATCTGATTTCCAACTGTAGCTCCATTATTTCATTTATTAGTCAAATTCCTCCTGTCATTGAATTTATGATTGTCTTTCACTGCACTTCCAGAATACATTACAAAGCACTTTAGTTACACCTTTGGCCTTTTGTCTTTGTTTACACTCTTCTTCCCAGATTTTTGTTGTTGTTGTTATTTATTTTTTATTATGGTGTTTTTTCTTGTCCGGGCAGTGTAAAAATTTAAATGTTTGAAAGACTCTTTTCTAACACTTATTTTTTGTTTTCATTCCTGCAGTAGTATCAAGTGGAATTTCACCAAGGTAAATATTTATTATCTGAATTTTTGATTACATATTCTGAGATCAGCTTAATTTTTCAATTAAATAAAAAACAACCTATTGTTCAGACAATTTGGGAGTGTTGTTATCAGAATAAAACCTGTAAATAAAACTAAGTGTTTTATATTTAAAGTAAAAGAGAAAATAACTTTCATTTTTAAATTTCCTGTTCAGTGTCTTCAAGTTTTCTTCTTTTCTGTGTTCTCTCTAGTTTCTGATCAATAAAGAGGGTCAGGTGGTGAAGAGATACGGCCCCCTGGATGATCCAAGTGTAAGTTCAAAACATCTCTCTTTGCCACAGATCAAACAACAACGCTGTATTGACTCCAACAGACCTTTATATTTACTCACGTTGATCTTTCCCACTGGCTGTGTGACTGCTGCTGACACTGTGAAGACCTCTGCCGTCATGTTTAGCATCAACAACAGATGTTTGTATCTTCTTCCTTTCCAGGTGGTAGAGAAGGATCTTCCCAGATACCTTTAACCCTCTAATGGAAGAATGATTCCTCACTTACTGATTCTCTGTCCACTTTGTGTTTCCGTCACCCTTCACCCTCCTGCCTCTGCCTCTCCGAGCACCAGTGCATGTGGCTTCAGTCCACCCCAGATCAGTGACGGTCTGTTCAAAAATCCGCATGGCGGACAGGGCAGACCTGATGAAAATGGCGTGCAAACCTACTGGGAGGATGACCAAGCTCATGTTTATGTGGTTCTCTGGAGAGAAGGAGAAAGGATCCCTAAACACATCTTTTAACAGCTTGATGTGTTGATTGTTTTCATAATAAAATCCACTAAGAGTTTTGTTCTAACTATATTTTTGTCTTTGGCTTGTATTGTCTGTCACTGGATTTTTCAAGTGTAAATATTTGACAGATGCGTGTTGATTTTCTGTCCTGAGTTACTCATGTGCACATAGAGCTTTCAATTTGTGTAATGGAGGGGCTTCAAAGAGACGTCAACTGAAAAATGGAAGCGTGAGTCAGAAATGTTTTAAACAGGTGTGCATTAGATTTAAAAAGGAAACGGTGGGGGTTTCCTTTGAATTGCAGCTCCCTTTTCTGTCCGACATTGAAATCACATCACAACAATACAATAAGGTGATAGGCACACTTATGATCTGTCGATATCATATCATTTGTAGGGAGGTAGTTTAGTCCTTTAAATTTCAACACAGTCGAGATTACAGGGGCTCACTTTACCCTTTAGACTATACTATCAGTGGTTCCCAACATTGATATCAGGACCCCACAAAGGGTCGTCGGCTGATTATTTTGAGGATTTCTTTCCCCTAATTTTTATGTTACTAAATAATTTTATCACGTCAGGCGATCAAAAATAATTCTGATGAATGAATAATCAAATAAAACTCAGATTAGACTAGATCAGGCTCAGATCAGACTTGAAAAAAAAAATGCCCTACAAAGCCATACAAGTAAATACTCTACTTGGTGTTTATCTCTCTTGCCAACTTCCATCTTTCTTTTTCTCTCAAAGTATCTGAAATAAGAATAAAGTAAAACCACGAGAAATAAGAGCCGTGAAAATATAATTTACCACTTGAACAGCAGTTCAAGATGACCTCCTCTACTGCTGCTGCTGCTGCTGCAGTTCCCCTCTGAGGCCTACAGAGGGCGCCACATAGACCCATCCTCACAAAAGCAGCTCGGCGGCAGCAGCAAGTGCAGCGGAGCTGGGAGGAGGAGAGGAGCGGAGAGGAGAGAGGAGAGGAGAGGAGGAGAGGACTGTGTGCCGCTGCTGTCGTGAGGAGACGCCGCACAGATGAAGGGACCGTCGCGGATAACTGTCACACATCCCTCCGTCTGATTACCGTCAAAACATCACACAACACGTTCCTCCCGCCGGGATCGCGCCGTCGCTGTGGGGTCTTTCACTCGGGACGGGGCTTGTCTGGTTTTTTTTGTTTTGTTTTGGGGTTTTTTTTTTGTCCTCTCCGGGAGGCTGAATGGAAGCAGCAGCCGAGGGAGCGGTCGGGCTGTCGGAGGCCAGGGACGGGAGCCCGCTGTCCGTGGCAGCGGCGTCCGACGATGCGGACACGGTCGTGGGAGTTAGCTACGGGATGGACGCCGCAGACATGGGTAAGGGCGTCTCTCGTCTGCCGAGCGCTGTCCGTCTTTCCTCCTCATCTTTATTGTCCCCACATCCGTCTGTCCCCCACCACCACCACCTCCCCTTCGTCTCTGAACCAGAAAGTCCCGACTCATCTTTGCTAGCGTGAAATCGGTAGGCTAAGGCTAGCAGCTAACAGAGCTGAGTGGAGCAGGTGAAGGTGCAGATCGTGTGTGACTGTATTACTGCGAGGTGGAGGTGAAGCCGTGACCACCGAGAAACACCACAAACCAGGGATAGACCAAATAAAATAAAGAACAGAAGTGGAAAGGAGCACTATGATGTGACAATTATCTCTCATTAGCTGTCTTGGTTTACAGATATAGCCAAAGGTGTAGCAGAGACATCTGACCACGTCCTCCACGAGCAAATTATCCTTTCATCGTTTTGTTTAAAAAAATAAATAATAATAATAACAATATGTACATTTCACACGGGCCTTCTCCCGTTTTTTTTTTTTTTTGGCACATATCATCTCCACTTGTCACCACCAGACTAGTAGTAATACATGTTTCTGCAGAAGACACAAAAGCTTCAATTTTCCACCATCTTGGCGTTTTACTCGCCAAAATAATTTCTTTTTTTTTTTTTCCAAGGATAAGGTTGATTTAGCAAATCACATCTTGTTCTTTTTTTTTTTATTATTTCAAGAGTGTTTATTTGGGAGCTGCAATGATTGGCAGATTGATTAATTGACTAGTTGATCGACAGAAAATGAATAGTCAACTATTTTCATAATATTTTAATAATTTTTGTATATTAAAAAAAGCTAACATTTTCTGGTTCCTCTCGTCCTCCAGGATAATAAACTTAATATAATGCGGTTGTGGACTGTTCATTGGGGCATAACGATACTGAACAATGGGCCTCGGTTGACATTTTTCATAATTTTCAGACATTTTAAAGACCAGACAGCTAATTGATTGATCATGAAAATAATCAACATATTAATCGGTAATGACAATAATCGTCATTCACGGTCTTAGTTTATTTCTACTTGACGCAGTCGAGGACCTAAAGTGGAAGATATGTGACTTGTTATTGTGGGGAAAAGTACAGATGTTCCCAATAACATGGACGTGGCTCTGTTCTGTTCAAGAGTCACAACATGAAACCCGAACACGACCAGCACCCCAAACCTGAAACAACGAGGCAATTCATCCACCGTTGATTTTATCATTTCATCATCAAGATGTCTTCTGTGAAAAAAAAAACGGCCTCTTGTAAGTTGATGCGATGACGCTTTAATCACACCATTTATTAGAAACTACGTTAAATATATATTTTAATATATATTTGCCTTAAGATGTCTGCAGAACAAATTTTCTGAGCGTCAGATCTCGCGTGAGAAGTGAAGTTAGGTAAACCATAACATCTGTTTACACTGGCTTTAAGAATATACAACATTAAATCAGGAGGCCACATTTTCATCAGATGTTGTCATTTGCACATTGGTAAACTGATCATAGAGATCCTAAAGCAACATAGATGACATCACAGTGATTCATGAATTAAAGAAAGACCTTTTCTATTGGGCAAGATCCGGTGGACCTTCGATCTCAATCAGTCCTCTGAAATCGGTTTCAAATCCAAGTGTGTTACACCTGGCTGCTGGGGATATTTGCTTTCAGGGACCCGTTCATATTAGGTTTTTATCAGCTCTTAATTCGGAAACATTCATGAATTTTGTTTCGCATGTGTGTAAAACAAAATTCTAACGGCTCTATCGAGAGCAGAATTGAGTTACAATAAGACCGCATCGTCAACATAGAGTCGTTTGCTTTTGTGCATGTAATCTCGCCAAGGGATGACTTTAAAGCACGCCAACAGACGTGCACATGTGTGTACATGAGAAGTATCACTGTCTTTAGCTGCGTGTTCAGCCCTCGAGTCTAACAGCTATCAGTCACGTAGCGTTCCTTTGTCATGTTCACTGTACGTCACAGTTTGGGGGTTTTGATCGTCCCTGTTGAGAAAAGTGCTGACTTTGACGAGAGCTCAGTACCTCCACACAGAACGGATCAATCAAGAGGACTGCCTGCTGAGGGTTACTGGTGGAGCTCAACTCTATCACGGGGGGAAATGAAAGGCCACGGAAGGTTTTTTAGTTTTTTTTTTGGTTTTCTCCAGCATGCTTGCTGGTGTGTCTGATTATTCACCCCCCAGGTGATTTCACAAGTGTGTGCCTGCCTGGTCAGTCAGTGCCCCCTCGCATGCAAAGGAGAGCACAGGCCTTGTGCAGATGAGCAACAAAATATAATGTCTATATATATAAAAAAAAAAAAAAGTTAGATGTGATTTGTGGTGCGAGTACATTAGATAGGGGAGATAACTGTTTAAGTGTCTTCTTTTTTAACATACTACCATCTGTAACCTCGTTACCCTGTTTAACCTCAGCCTCTGAGTCGACTAATGCTCTAGAGGTGGATTTAAAAGTTGCTCGAGGGATATGTTTCAGTGATGTCCATCATCCGGGCTGCAATGCCCTAAAATGCTATTAGGGCAGCAGGTCTGAGAGCTATAGAAGTCTGATTAAAGCAGCAGCCAGTCTGTGCACATACAGGAGAAGCCGATGCCATGCAGTGAAGCAAAGACGTTTTTCTGCTTTTAATACTGCAATTTCACTAAAACATACAAAAGATAGGGTAGGTAGGTAGGTATATACTTTATTAATCCCCGAGGGGAAATTTTTTAAGATCACACATTTCTCAGTATAGTTCCTATTTCAATACGTACATTTCAACACACAAGTGACGATTGTGTTGTGGGTGAGAACACAGCTCAGTTCGCGTGCACCAAATGTCTTCCCTTCTCCCATTTTTTTTTGTCATGATAGAGCTCAATGTTGACAGTCTGACCTTGGGGGATGAATTCAAGGTGCACAATCCCGTGAATGTCAAATAAATCCCACCTGATGCGCCTTATTTGGTCTATTGTGATGTTCTGCCCTTGTTGAAACGCAAATGTCACTCAAAACACCTAAAAAAAAAAAAACACCGCCGAAGGCTTTCGGAAACATTTCAATGGTCTCTGTTGCCGATTTCCTGAGTTTGACGAAAACAAATTGTACGTGCACTTTCTGCTCATCTCCACGGAGAAATCATAGATGCGCACATACCAGTAGTCACAAAAACATGTGTACATCAGGTGTTGATGTTGATCAAGTGATGATACTTGGAAGACTTTCTCATGAAGGTAATAGCTCCCGCCTGCTCCGTGCACGTCATGAGGCCGTCTCTACATTTTTTGATTGCCCCTAATAAACATGAGTACAGTGGTTCAGTACATACACCTAATCCATCATCCAGTGAATATATACTTCCAAAAGTATGATTATTAGGTAAACACAATGCTTCAGCAGAGTCAATAAACAGGCTACTAATACTAATTTGTGGGATTTGTGAGCAGCACGTTTCCTTCAGTAAATTCCCGACGAAAGCAGTCAAGCAGTTTGAAAACAGATAAATACAATGAAAAGTAAAGTAAGCATGGTTTTCACCTAATTTCTTTAGTTTTGGCCTATTTTAATCCCGAAATAGAAGTCGTTGATTCCCCGATTGCCGACCTACAGTGTGTTGTCAGAATTTTACTCCACATCAATAAATGCACAAACGCATCAGTTGTAAGCTAGTTTTATTATCGGAAACTACTCCACCGTGTCATAGTTTCTATCAGTTTGACTTCATTAGCCTCACAGTGTGATCTGAACATGACCCTCCATTATGATTCCACACAATAAAGGCGAGCATAAATTTCGCTTCGACCTTATTGTTTGTGTTGCTGCGTGGGTCCTCTCGTGATACAAAGCATTTGTAGGCTGAGTATGTGTGATAAGCCCTGCAGCAGGGTGGGGTAGGTGTGGGTCACTCTGTGAAAGTCCATCACAGGCAATTCAGCTGAAGCGCGTCATAATGTCTGACGATGGTGTACTGACAGTGAGGTGGTGTCAGTGGATACTCTGGGAGTGCTACACCTCCGAAAGTGGAAAGGGATCCGAGTGAATGGGGAATGTCAGCAGCAGGGCTCCCGTTTGACTCTCATTGGCTCCTGAAAATGGTAAATGCTCACGTCAAAGAGCTCTGCTCGAGCGTTTGGTTAACGTCAGATCCTGCGTATGTGTAATTGCTGTGCAGCTCAGCTGCTCTGTATGTGTGAATACAAAGATGTGTGGGTGTCACAGCTGGCTGTTAAATATCTGTGAGCATTTAGTCTCATTCAAAGCTTCTCATCCTCCGGCAGTCGTAATTTGTCCCCACAGTCGACTGTCAGCACGACAGCATTCATCTCACTCAAACTCCGCTGCCCTCGCCTTCAACCTCAGACATAGTCTCCTCTCACCTTCAACCTCAGACATAGTCTCCTCTCGCCTTCAACCTCAGACATAGTCTCCTCTCGCCTTCAACCTCAGACATAGTCTCCTCTCGCCTTCAACCTCAGACATAGTCTCCTCTCGCCTTCAACCTCAGACATAGTCTCCTCTCGCCTTCAACCTCAGACATAGTCTCCTCTCGCCTTCAACCTCAGACATAGTCTCCTCTCGCCTTCAACCTCAGACATAGTCTCCTCTCGCCTTCAACCTCAGACATAGTCTCCTCTCGCCTTCAACCTCAGACATAGTCTCCTCTCGCCTTCAACCTCAGACATAGTCTCCTCTCGCCTTCAACCTCAGACATAGTCTCCTCTCGCCTTCAACCTCAGACATAGTCTCCTCTCGCCTTCAACCTCAGACATAGTCTCCTCTCGCCTTCAACCTCAGACATAGTCTCCTCTCGCCTTCAACCTCAGACATAGTCTCCTCTCGCCTTCAACCTCAGACATAGTCTCCTCTCGCCTTCAACCTCAGACATAGTCTCCTCTCGCCTTCAACCTCAGACATAGTCTCCTCTCGCCTTCAACCTCAGACATAGTCTCCTCTCGCCTTCAACCTCAGACATAGTCTCCTCTCGCCTTCAACCTCAGACATAGTCTCCTCTCGCCTTCAACCTCAGACATAGTGTCCTCTCGCCTTCAACCTCAGACATAGTCTCCTCTCGCCTTCAACCTCAGACATAGTCTCCTCTCGCCTTCAACCTCAGACATAGTCTCCTCTCACCTTCAACCTCAGACATAGTCTCCTCTCGCCTTCAACCTCAGACATAGTCTCCTCTCGCCTTCAACCTCAGACATAGTCTCCTCTCTCCCCTCCTCTCCTCTCCTTACTCCCGAGTGAGCCACAACTCATGTACCTCCTCTGAGTGATTCCCTCAGCCACTCATTTGTCACTTTCCATCAGTCCTCCCCCTCTCTGTTTTCCTCCGTCCGCTGCTTTAGGCATCGCCTGTCAGAATTGCTGACGGAAGCACAAAGGCTGGGTTGCCTCCTGTGGAATTTACCATCCATCTGCCTCCTCCTTCTTCCTTCAGCAAGGTCTCCCTCTCTTTCTCCCCCTGTGGCCGGTTGTGTGTGCCAGGATCAGACTGTATCCCGGAGGCCCGTTCACGGAGCATGTGTCGGGTTTTTGACCCTCTGCCGGGTTCTTTGATGTCACATGATTTTACGTAGACGATGACGCAGTTTAGTTACATCTTACGTGCTGCTGAGCTTCCTGTGAGTGAGAGATGTGTGCTACAGTAGCTATTTTAAAAAGACACCATGACGAGGCAGGAGCATTGTGTTTGCAGCTGTTTGTCCTCGTGCTTTTGCCTGAGAGATACCTGCTGGATAGACGTGAGGGGAAGAGAAAGGGGAAGAGAGACGGCAACAACAACAACAACAAAATTCTGGCTGTATTATTTTGGTTGTGCAACGGTAAAAGCTGCTGGATGAAGCTCTGGCTCAGTTTCTTACTTCCATGGCTGCAGTGTCATTCTGCTCTGGCTTCCCTCAAAGGGGAAATAAGGCAAAGGCCTGCTGTTTTCAATTAGGAGAGTCACTGTACCCACTACGCAGGCTATTATTGTTTCATAAGCAGCACCTGGAGCACGAAGCTGTCAAAGTTCTCTGAACCTCCCACACAGAATTAGAGATTATTTTCAAATGAGAAAGAGTTGCCCGCTCAGGGGTCCGGTTGTTCTTGTCAATATGTTTCTCTCTATGTGTATTAGACTGGTGACGTGTACAGTTTGTTCTCGGCATCTTGCCCAGTGGATGCTAAGCTAAGTTACAGATAACCTTTTTTTTAAAAAAAAAAACCTGAATAAAATTATTAAACACTGTTACCTGATTTTCTCTTTTTTTTTTTAAACCAATGTTTAAGCTCGTGTTCCTCTTCATCCATTTTATCGTTAGGCCCTTTGTTCCTTTTCTTCACAAACATTTAAATATCAACGTGTCATGTATTTAGAGTAGAGCTGAAATGTTCATTTTATTAAACAATTACAGACAGAAAATCAATCAGCAACAGTTTTGAAATATCAAAATGTATTTGATTTATTAGGGCATCTTCTGCCTTTATCAGACTGTCCAACAGTAGAGATGATAGGACATAAAGGGAGAGAAATGGGAATATCACAAGTTCAGAGACTGCGACTGGGGATGTTGCAGTTCGCGGGTGGCATCTTAGCCCGGAGCCACGTAGTTAAGTGTAATTAAAAGGTCCCACTCTGTATAAATTCAGGTTTCCTTTCTTTTTTAATCATAAAGCAGGTCTAGGTGTTGTATGAATATTTTAAAATGCCAAAATGTCTCCATCCACAGAGAAATGCACACAGCAACTGTTTAGCAAATGTGCTGTTTGGACGTTTCGACTGTTTCAACTTTTGTAAGTTTGTGATGTCATAGACGTACTCTCCTATCATATGCACAGCTCGTTGTTCAACAACGGTAATGTGTGTGTGGTTAGCCTGTGTGTGCGTCAGTCAGAAAATAGTCAGCCGGGTCAGAGGCATCAACACAGACACAAATCAGTGTTTAATTATCAAGACTGCAAATAATACCCAGCAGAAGTGTAAAAGTTGGGACCTTTAAATGCAAAAAGGAGAAAAAATACATTGGTTCCTGGCAGTTATTCTTAGTTTTCTATGATATTAGGTTGAATATCTTTAGATTTCAAACTGCTGTACTTACAAAGCAAAGCTTTTTGAGGACAACCATTTGCATTCTTGGCAACTGCAGCTCTCACTATATCCCAACTTTATATACCAAATGAATAATCAATCAGGAGTTTTTAAATAAATGGTTAATGTGTCAGTCATTCGCAGTCTGCTCGGAGTGAATGACATGCAGGGTGGGAGCAAAAGATGCTGCAGGGTTAATGTAAGTTTAATAAGGTCTGAGCAGTGAGGAAATATATTCATCCATTAAACAGTGTGGGCCTATTTGGCAAATTCAGTCTGACCCTGGCATACACAGTACTTCAGTCCCATCTCATGTGATGGTGAGCATGCTGTGGACCCACAGAGCAGAGCCTTAAATAACAAAGGCTGCATTTCACTCATACATCAGTCACTGTAAGTCGTGCAGCACAGACTGTTTCTCAGCTAAAGTTTCTGGATTTGAGATTGACCCCAGTTTTTCCTTGTTCATCATGACTTGCTGTAGCAATGTGCATTTTATTTATTAAATAGGCATCCTGATGTGGAAATGCAGCTCTGCTCTTTGCTAATAAATCCCCCAAAAATGATGAGCGGGTTGTGTTTGATTATCTGCTGGATTTACAAACACGCACCTTACGCTCAAAAGTTTGTGCTTCAGAACACCCGCTGCAGATTTGCACTGGAATCTAAAGGCGAGGTTGTGATGAGGAAATAGTTTTTACAGTTTATTCAGCTTCCCTCCTTTCTATAAATCAGAATCATTATTAAGAATGTGCAGTAAAATGTTCTTACTCATTTTTAATACATGTTACATTACTGGCGCTATTAATGATTTTCTAACAGGGTATTATTTCTTTTTCTGAGACTGTTGACCTCAGCACAGGTTCAACCATGTCACTCTTATCCACTTGACTCCACTTTTCCTCGGCTTTCAGCTCTGTATTTCTGCCCTTAATGTAATGTTGTGTAAGAGTGTACTGCGCTATAACATGTTCGGTTCCAAAATGACATCAGCATGTGATTATTGCTTTCATTGCAATGTGGGAAAAATATTTTTATTACTTCACTCCGTCTCCAGGTTTTCTCCACAGACGCCTTTCCGTTTCTTCCATGTTTCTGTGGGCAGCCCAGAGAAAAAGATTCATTTTCCGTGCAGTGTGGTGCTCGATCAGCAGCTGCTGGCTGTGTTATTTGCTGCGTTGTGTCGTACGAAAGGCCGAGGCTGCCACTGCTGCTGTCTGTCTGTTGGCTTTTCTGAGCAGCATTCATCTGGACCTCCAGGAGCTGTTGGAAAGGTTTCTGCTTTGAAACCACACATGGTGCACTCTCCCATTGTGCGTAAGAGATCGAGGCAGCTTTCTGTGGGCAGAATGATGCATGACGGGGTGCGCTTTGCTGAACCGTGAGGCTGCAACACACACCAGTCATGCTACATCACCTGCGCTCTGTGTTTCCATTTAGATGGCAGCCTGTGTGGTGTAGGATGTCAAGCCGAGGTAAATGCAATAAAACAGAGCATTCAGATGAAGACGGCAGTTTTCCCCATTTAGACTGAAGTACACAGCTAATCTGCAGATAAATCCGTATTCCTGCTGCTGAATATAAGTCGCAATTGTCTTGAGCAATACCATGAAAGCCTGTCTTGTGAGTATTTTTAAACAACAGCTTCTGCTGAACAGCTTTCTGTCGAAAATGTCATATGCCACCTTCCAAAGTGATATAATAGTTTGATTTGAAGCTTAGTTTCAGCTCTGCTCTCAACTAAGATGCAGCATTTAATCTGCAGGTGCCTGTATGGATTCTTCTGTGCGGGTTTGAGACTGACGGGATGAACCTGGGCTGTTGTGCAACTGTGTTCCCTCTGTAGTCAGAGCAGAATACCTTCTACTGAGTCACCAACACCGGCGAAGATGCTGCTGTCAGCAATAACACAGCAGCACACAGGAGTCAGCCTGATCACAACGCTATTTATTTCTATGACCAGTCCTCATGTCCTCTCCTCTCCTCTCCTCTCCTCTCCTCTCCTCTCCTCTCCTCTCCTCTCCTCTCCTCTCCTCTCCTCTCCTCCCCTCTCCTCTCCTCAGTCCATAAAAGGACCTCTCTCTTGCTTGACAGATTTCACTGTATTTTGAGGATCAGCAAGCCTCACTAAGCTCGGTTCTGATCTGGGAGCTCAGTAATGAAAAACATACTGAAATTGCATAAGAGTATAAGCAGTGTGTGTGCGTGTGCGTGTGTGTGTGTGTGTCATTTTACAGAGAACTGATCTGTTTTTAGCTTTGCCAGAGAACAGGGTGCTGCAACTCAACCCGGTCTGTTACTTCAGGAGCAGCAGGAACTCCCTGCGGGACTATTGCACACGGTGACTCTTGACGTATCAATCTAATGGTGTGAATACCTTTCAAACCTTATCACTAGTGAGTGAACAAAAGAAAATGTTCATTGAAATCCTGCACTCACAAATGTTAAAGTAATTACCACAACTTCTCGTTTGTACTGATTCAGTCTATATATTGACACGCACTGTGGGCAGGCATCACATTACCACAAACACATAAGTTGACATCTGCATAGCTGACTGTCAGGAGCAGCATTTATATTGACTTTTGGTGATGTGTGTGTGTTACAAGACTAGATTTAAATCAAGTATATGATTGGAATGTGTGTGAAAGGCCCGTGAGCTTTTAATTTGAAACAAGGGATTTTACTTTAAAATGGATATTGGAAGATGGCTTATCAAAAGTGTAAAATCATTACTCACTCACTCACTCACTCACTCACTCACTCACTCACTCACTCACTCACTCACTCACTCACTCGCAGACACATTACAGTCATCCCCACTGATGTAGTCCAAGCCAAAAAAACTGCTGCTATCACCCAACTTGGCTGAGCAGCTACGCTCCCTTTTTAATAAAAACAGCTCTCTCTGCTTCCCCTCACTTTGAATTTCCATTTCAAAGTCCACTGAGCTTTCAGGCCTCTCCAAGGAAAAATTACACTTTCATACCCACCTGTTCCATTAGTACCCTCCACAGACTGAAATTAAGATGTAACTGTCGCAGGCACTTCTGAGCGGCAGTGAGATTTGGACTGGAGTCATTAGCTGCTGTCAGTAACTGCACAGCCCGTCATTGCAACTACTTCTCATTGTCAATTTGACTGTCGAGTAAATTGGTTCGGACAGCAAAGGCGGGCAGTAATGCAAAGCATTGGCAGGTGTTGCATTTTGATGATGTTTACATTTTCATCAACCTGTCACCAGCCGAGAAATGTGGCAAACATGACTTTTTATGTAACAGAAATAACAACCGATGCTGCAATAACCACTGTCTCTATATTATGCCAAAAGACTGACTTTTATGTTAAGTTGTCACAGTGCAGAAGCAGAGCAGGGACAGGAAAACAGACAGACAGTCTGTTGACTTCCACCTGTCCTTGCATTAGTGCCATCTTATCCTGATAATCCAGACAGTCAGTCTAGTAGCCTGGAGAGAATGGGATTGGGATTAGTGATAGTAAAGTAGTAGTGACCATGATTTGGCCTGCTTTGTGTTTGGGCTGCCGTCTGTCTGTGTGATTGAGGTTTTCCAAGCCTGGTGTGTTTGAATTGACTGTGTGTGTGTGTGTGTGTGTGTGTGTGTGTGTGTGTGTGTGTGTGTGTGTGTGTGTGTGTGCAGTATTTCCTGCTCTGAACCAGTGGAAAATAATAGGGATTTTAAAGCCCAGCAATAATTGTTATCAGTAGCGGCTTGCCTCGACTCTACCTGCTGTTTTTGGTTTTCCGCGGGGAACAGTTGTGCCAAAGTTGGACCACTCGATTAATGGCAACCCACAAAACCACACCGTCGTCAATTGAGTAGCTGTCTGGTTGTCAGACAGGATTCAGCCAGTGTGTGTGTGTCACATTGAAGATAATGTCACGGCAGTTTGGTTCATCATCGCTATAGTAAGATATGTGACTTTAAGAGGAATTATGTTGTTAAGTAAGTAATAATCTATATAAAGAAAATGTTTACACAAATCATTTGGTAACCATGGTAATGTTGTGTGTGTGTGTGTCTCAACATGTAAGTACAGGGATTTTCCCTGATAATTCAATAAATCACAAGCAGGTAAAGTGTGTTATTGAGGATATTGTTGTCCTCGTATCTCTCGTACTCTAAATCCCTTTAAAAGTATGAGACATCACTGCTGTTATATTGACGTGCAAGCTGCTCTGTTTCTCTGCCTGCTGTCAATTTTCCAGTCTAACGATACTGATATCGCTAATAATTCCATGGTGAGCTTTTGGTGACTAGAATATACACACGATGATGGTGATGTATAACTCACCATCAGACACGAGTATTTCCCCAGTGGGTCCATGTACCACTCTCCTGAGGGTCATAATTGTCTACACAAAAATGGATGGTAATCCATTAAATTTGTATTGATTTATTTTGCTCTTGCAGTGGACCGACCAACCTAAGGCTCAGTATATATGGGAATAAAACTGAGCAAACCCAGTACAGCTATAAAAACAGCACTCTATTATTTTAATGTTGGTAAAGTCATTGATTGCCTACCTTGCATTAACAATACATACAGTACTTCTTCTACTTCTCATAAAGGTTCCTTAAGTAAATAAAGGTTCTTCTCTTTATATTTGCCTGCGTCCAGCTTCATTGTTCATCCTCTTGCCTCAAGCTAAATCTCTGAAATGGGTTTGGGGGTTGAGGCAGCTGCTGCCAGGAAGCTTTTTATTAAGCCTGCTTCCTCGCCTGGTGCTATCGATCATAATGGGTGACTTGGCATAGTAAAAAGCTGTCTTCTCCAGCCGCCCGCTCCCTCCATGCATTGACTGCATTATACATAATGTATGATGTGTAGTGACAACAGAGGAAAGAGCGGCTTTCCCCCATTGTGAGCACCACGCTGTTCAGTAAATCAAAGAAATACTGAGGGGAATATATTGAAGAGAAAGGGTAGTGCATTTGTGCCGGCAACCTCGTTCCAGTTTAACTGATGTATGAAGAGCTGGGTTCAGCGAAATTACCTGAAGTATTTTAAGTGCCTGGCCTCGTTGACGGTGTGCGTTTCTCTGCCTCTGTATATGTTTACATGCAGAAGCAGTGAGGATATTATTTTGCCAGAGTGCCGTAATTGCTAGAAACATTTAAAGACACTTTGAAAAGCTTAGCATGAGGAAGTTGGTGACTCTTTCATTGCAAGTGTCTCCAGCCAGCTAGCTGATTGAAGAGGAATGGTCAGTTGGAAGTCATTGTTGACATACATGGATGCACACGTGAATATTTACACCAGGTTTTTAGAACAATGTGTGTGTCTGTGCATGGTAATTTAATAGCACAATGAAACACTGGATTACTCTTACAGAGGTAATTAGAAGTAATTGTCAAAAAAATGATCTGAATTTAAAACAATGGGTCTAATCCATAGACTGTAAGAAATGTATGTTGTCACAGAGTCCAGTGCCTTAAACGTTGACGGCCACGAGGGGCTGGCTCCCATCGATTCCCATTTAAAAAGTGTCAACTTCTCTTATAAAATAATATCTAATTAAAAAAATGTCCACAAGTCATTATGGTGTCATTAGCTAAATTTACTCCTTCTGATCAGTGCTCTGGTAGTCCACCTGGAAATAATTACATTATTGATTATATATTAGGCCTCAAAAAGAGAAATGTTTGGGGGTGGTCTGGTTTAATTGACATACCTGGGTTACAGTCAGGTTGCCAGTACAGGTGGGTGGGAATAGTGTCCCCTCAGGTTTCCCATCTTGTTCATGCATGGTCTGTCCAGAAAACCAAGATCAAGACGGCCAAAATGCCAGACTGGAGGCTTCAAAATAGCAGATTACAAACCAATTGGTGACGTTACGGTCTAATGAAAACACGTTATTTTATTCGGCAGATTGAGTTTATTCAGACAGAACCGAGATGTTTCCCCCTTCTTCTGGTTCTTCATGCTAAAACGAGCTAAAAAAAAAGTCTTGCTTTAACTAATATAGATTGATATTATATTCAGCATAGCATTTATACATGTGAGGATGGTTTCAAATGGTTAACTAAGCCTTTATACAATATGAAGGGACGATACTGAACTGAAAATATCACTTGTTGCTTGAGGATGTCAAGGTGGTTCAGAGTATGAGGACCGTATTGACTGACTGACTGACTGGCTGGTGCGGTCATGGAAAAATACACAGCCTGCTGGCTACTGAGATAAAGGACTCAAGGATGGAATGGCCTGATGACACTGGTTTCAGATCAGTTTGCCGTCTCAGTCCACACGCAGCCATCACTGTTGTCTAACTCTCCTGAGCACAAGGCTGATGTTAACCATGACTTAACATATTCTTTAAAAAGAGGTGCTCTGTCTGTCGGCAGCATCCTGGACATGAGACAAAAAAAAAGGGTTTCCCCCTTCTAAAACATCCCTACGCTGAGATAATATTACAATTCCATAATCAAACACTGTCATAAGAGCTGCTTGTATTTTACTCCACGTTGTACTGAGTGTGCTGCCGTGTCGATTCTTCTGCTCTTTTAAAATCGACAACCTGATGGAATTCTGCTTTCTGTGGGTCACGTCAGGCGCACTTAGACACAATAATCAAATGCTGCTTTGTGGTGGCATGAAAAATTTACACCCAATCAATAGCTGGAGCATCATCGCTCAGCCGCAGGGAGACACATCAATACAGTACATGATGTGAACCATTAAGTGACATACCTAAGTCCTTTTTTTGTTGTTGATTGATTTTGTCACTGAAAGGCACTCGGCTACGACATAGGTCTGGGATATTTTTTAATTAAAAAAAAAAGAATTGTCTTTTTCTGTTCATTTTATGACACTAATGTAGTATAGGCTTAATCATTGTTTGATAATACATCATATGAAGAGGAAGAGCTATTTATTGGCTGTAGTGTTAGCTTTGCAACTAAATCCATAATGTTAATATGAGCAAAATGTCATCGATCAAATAATATAAGTGCCTCGTTGGTGGTGCTGATTCACTCGTGCCATCAAACTGTAGCGTAAGAAGGAAGCGCACCAAGACGACATCATCAAAAGAGCGACTGTTAACCTTAAATGGTGGAAAACGAGACGGAAATAGTGATTGAAGTTTTTTTCTGTTAGTTTCTTCCCGCTGTTTTCATACAAATTCATCTACAAAAGATAATGCAAAACCACCCCCTTGTTTTGCAGAAACATCCATATTTGAAGCATCGTCGATTGTCATGGCTACAACTTTATTTTTTTTGTCAGAATCAGCTTTATTGGCCAAACATACTAGGAATTTTGACTGCCTTTTATTGTTTCATTTTTTTTGGTGTCTGTGTGCTGACTTTAATGATTGGGCTAACCGTTGATGTCTGTATGCATGTGTAAATTTGTATCATATACAACTGTGTGCCTGTGCCAATGCCCTACTTAACAGCAGCATGAGAGGACATGTGGACGGCGGCATCTGTCTGTTGATTCCAGGCACACGTGCGCTGGTTATAAAAAATGCTGGTTGACCTCAATTTGGGGCACCATGGAAAAAATAAGAAAGAAGAGTGTGTGTGTGTGTGTGTGTGTGTGTGTGTGTGTGTGTGTGTGTGTGTGTGTGTGTGTGTGTGTGTGTGTGTGTGTGTGTGTGTGTGTGTGTGTGTGAGAGAGAGAGAGAGAGGGAATATAAACATGACGCAAGAGTAGATATGTCTGAATTTAATGGAAAAGTGCCATAGATGTTGTGAAATGGTCCCCATTAATCATAGAATTGGGACCGAGATGAAGAAAAACAGAATATCCTGCCCTGTGTTGGATCCCAGCCATCCACATGCCCCCTCCCCTCCCCCGGGAGGCCTCTTAAGATCCGCCCTATCCTGCACATTGTGGAGCAGGTTTGGACAAGAATCAGTTTTACGTGTGTTTGCGTGCGAGCTTGTTGCATAACACAGACTTTCTTTTCCTTTTTTTAAAATTTTTTATTTTTTTTACTGCACTTTGATATTTACATGAACAGTGGGCTTTGGGGATTTTAATCACGTGTTCAAGTGTTTTGTCGCAGTGTTGAGTCCTTTTTTGATGTCCAGAGTGAATTTTCAGTGATCTGGTGAACTGTTTGCAAACATGCTTTAATGCATATAGGCAGAGTAAACTTGGGATGCACTGATGCAATACTTATATGGCCCTTTTATTGAATTAATTAAGCTCAGCAAATGCACAAGGTCTGCTGTGAGGTTTAGCAATGATGTATATTGATGCTTTTATCCAAATTAGGACATCAGTCTTTGAACACATGAACCTATTCATGCATCAGACACAATGTTTACATGTTAAAATGGCAGAAATAAGTGTGTCTCACTTCTCTTCACATGGCCATCACCAAACAGTAACGGACCAACCACTTGAGGGTTGTAAAAATAAGCCACATCGCATTCGAGCTAGGCGACAGACTGGAGGCTAGAAGCTGTTTATTTGGAAGGGTCTATTTGCTGTTGCATCCCCTGAAGATCTCCACAGCCGGCTGCAGGATGACGGTAAAGTAGGACCCATTTTTCCTCATGGCCTCAATCTGCAGCCTCTTAACATTGAATCTCAAAGGTAACCTTTCAAAGGCAAATGGAGGGATGACGTCATGTTCTGTTTTTAGGGTAGAGACATGTTTCTGAAGGCGGTTTTCACGCAGTTTTTACTGGTAAAACCTCATTTAACACAGCAATATGATGAGTTAAATGTAGTTATGGGTGAAGTTCAGTTATCACAGATGAGCCCATTTGTTTTGGCGCTCAATGACACTCCCCAGTTTTATGTTTTTCACTTTCTGTTATCATATCAGTTAATAATTACAGTAGCTGCAGGGCACCACGGTTTTGATTCTCGCACTCCCAATTAGTTGCTTGTAATCACAACATAATTACATTTCAGTCTGGCATACTTATCAATTATATGGCTACAAATGTAAATGTAGTTCTGGCTTCTTCCACACATCTGTTCTCAGGGCTGTAACTTTTCTCTCATAATTTGTTTTATTTATAATAATCGCATTCCTGTCTGTATTTATGTTGGTGAAGACTGGAATAATAGATGATGTGAATCCAACAAGTTAAATTTAAATTAGGCTAAATGATTTTTCGATGGTTTACAGGTTGCAAAAATCCCCACAAGTACTTCCCACTCAGTTTGCTCCTTAATGCACGGCCTGAACAGAATATCGATAATAGCTTGTCAGGAAGTCACTCATCCAGCAGAATGGATCCAAATTGGCCCACGTTCCTGGTTAAATTGTCACGGTTGTGGACACACAGCCAGACTCTTATATGCTCAATTACCACACACGCACGCACGCACGCACGCACGCACGCACGCACACACACACACACACACACACACACACACACACACACACACACACACACACACACACACGGTGCCCTAAAACCGCACTCGCATACCTTTGCATAAACAATCTGAAGGATGTCTTACCAGGTGCAGGCCTGCAGAAAGGAAGAGATACACGGCATAATCTCCCACATGCAAATACATAGGGAACAGGCACTTGGAAATGACAGAGATGTGGAAGAGCCACACTAAACCAGCCAAGACATGGTAGAAAGCAGTAGACTCTCGTCTTTAATTATCTGCATTGCAAACATTTCTTCATCGGCATGCTTTTTCTTTTTCTTTTTTCATAAAATGTTATTCCCTGGATTGTTCCGGCTTGCAGGGAGCTCTAGTGGCACGCTCTGGTTTGCTCATCCCAGCGCGAACATGTGTGTGACTGAGGGAGAGAGATAGAGCGGCAGAGTAGGAGGAGGGGTGGCAAACTGCCGATTCTGTGGCTCAAGTCACATGGGCATCCACGAGAGGCAGGCAGCCAGGCAGGCGCACAGAGACGGGAGAGGCTGGCTATCAGTTCAGCTGCAATCTCGGAGTCAAGCTGTGAGGATGCTGTCACACTCCTGAGACACACTGGGTTATATAGGGTAGCGGTTAGTGCCTCATCTGGTGAGTCACACTGCTGAGAAGAGGAAGTTACCAAGGAGTCCAGACAGAAAGTCATGTTCAGTTTCCTGCCATCGTGGTTTAACCTGTTGTGAATTGTTCACAATCATGCAATGTGTCTCGAACTACTGTTAATTGCACTATCAACTCATTTTAAACTGCTAATACCATGTAATTTGTTGACAAAATCCTTAATAAGATGAGGCACGACTGAGTCTGTCTATCTTTTCTCTTTATTATTCTGCCACACACACACACACACACACACACACACACACACACACACACACACACACACACACACACACAGAAAAATGCTTCCTTATTTAGTCAGAAGCAGCAAAGTACCCATTTTAAACCAAAGTCGGTCTTTCGCCCAGTTGCTGTTTTACATTAATATAAGTGTAATGCATGTGTAGCAGTGATACATAAAAGCAAATCTTCTCCACCCAAATCAAATCTATTAACATGTCATAGTAGAACTGAGGAACCTATAGTATGTCTCAGTAGTATGGGAGCGGTTGTAACTGTAGTGACACCCTGTCGTGAGAAAATCTTTTTAACATCCTGGCTCCATATGGTCTCTTAAAATTAGGACTGTATCATCTCATCAGTGATGGTTGCATCTTGATTTATGTATTCTCAGCAGTGAGACCGTGTTTCAGTAGTTTCTTCATAAATTCCTCCATCCGGGCGGCTGAGTGTGATGGTGGTCGTGATGATAACAGTACATGAGTGAGGCTGGTTTATTCCTTCTCTGTCTGAAGCCCTCTCTCATCTCTCTCTCTGTCTCCACTCTTTCAATTCACTGAATTATTATAATAAATGTGTTATATGTCTATAATTACGCATCTATTTCAGGCCTTCCTGGTGGAAACAGCCCTCTGATTGCCTTTCCGTCCTGCCTTCATTCCTGTTATTAGACTAGAGAGTGTCATAACATAAGCGATATAAGACAGCTCTGCCTCTGATATTTACGAGATCCTCATATGTGATGTGTGCAAATAGCATTTATCAGTGTTTGCATATAGTTTACTCACACACCTACAAACTTATAGCTGATTGGAAAGTTCTTAGCACAGTAGTTTACATTCAAAATGAAGTCTCTTGTGATCAACCATAGTAAAAATGGGTCCGAGCTTTGATGGCATTGGTATTGCACCTCCACATCGACCTTATTTATCAGAGCTGAAAGCTACATCCACTTTTATATACAGTCTTATGTTTTTGACTGATAGAAACGCCACTGTGATGAGATATTTTACTCTCGACCAAAAAAGTTGGACCATATGAACATCCACCAAACAGACTGACGTTAGTATGTCTGATAGTGTTCTGCTAAGATGGCAAAAAAAAAAAAAAAAAAGTGCATTCAGCACATGAGGGTTTAAAAAGGACTTAGTGTCCTTGTAGCTGACACTATGTTTCCTGCAGTTACTCCGGCAGGCCTCTGCTTATGTTTGACACTGTTATTACATAATGTTGGGCTGTTTGGGATTCATCTTTGTCACCGAGAGCACTAATGATGTGACTAACGAAGGCTCTACGTCAAATAGCGACTAACACGGCTGTCTTTGTCTCTGTACTTTTTTCTGTTTCAGACGCTGCTGCTAAGAAAGCCTTCATCACAGAGGTGAGCCACCGTCTGTCCCTGTGATCGTGTGCTCTTTTACATCCCTCGCATCAATCAATATCTCCTTCCTCTTTGGTTTTAGCCAAAACTAGTACACCAAAACGGTTTCATCTGATTATTTTAGTCAATTGATATTTGGGCCAATTCATTTGCTGTACATAATTTCCCTATTTGGTACATGAAGACGACCACAAATGTTGATACAGGCGACATAACGCCAGACGGTACAAAGTATTTAAAAGCGTTCGGGTTGTATTCCTTGTCTTTGCTGGACCACTTGACTCACATGATCTTAATCCTCCTAATTTGCTGAATCTCATTCATCTGGCACTTCAGACTGTACAGCACATTAAAAAAAAACCTCCAAGTAATGGGCAATTTGTTTAATTGGAGTCTGCTGAGTATTTAATTCTACTGAAATGCCAATTTACCCACATTACATGCCACATTACTTACAACAGCAGCAGTAGCATTTATGCTGGATGAGATGGAGAATTGTCTAAATCTGATTACACCACAAACGGAGCAGTCAGACGTCCTGCTGTGCACAGTTTGGGTTTGATTGATTAAGAGGGTAAAATTTCACTCATTAAAGCTCCTAAGAGCAGATAAACCAAAGTTTGTGTGCTGCTTTAAAATGAACACTTGGTCTTCTATGTGAAAAACATCAAAGCTGTAGTACATGTGTTGATATTGTGTCACTCCCCTCTCTTTAATAATCAAATTATCAATGTTAATGAACAGGTGCCAGCACTCCAGTCCGGTAATACTAATCTGTGTCTCTCCCGCTCATCAGATGCCCTCATCATCAGGGCAGCCCGGTCAGGGAAAGAAGATTGGCCACAGAGGGGTGGATGCATCAGGGGAAACCACTTACAAGAAGGTAGCATAGACAGCACATGGATCTGCTGTAAAATACGGTATCTTCTTTGAATCCGAGTGAAAAAGGTGTTGAACAAAGATGTTACTGTAGGTGCCATGGATGATATCATCATAGGCCATATTCTACTGAACTATTTCTATTTATATTGAACTATTTTTTTTTCTACAGAGAAACTACATTGAAGGCAATATATCTGACACTGCTACAGGCTACAGAAGGAGCAATATTTAATTGTCTATATCTCCCTCCTCCTCCCTCTGCAGACTACATCATCAGCCTTGAAAGGTGCCATCCAGCTGGGCATTGGCTACACAGTGGGCAACCTGAGCTCCAAGCCTGAGAGAGATGTGTTGATGCAGGACTTCTACGTGGTGGAGAGCATCTTTTTCCCGAGGTTACTACTACACCCAAAACACCCGCCCAAGCTCTGTAGTACACCTAATCAGGATACTGTGGTTTTAATGTGGGTTGCTGGTAGTTGCTGATAGAGTTTTTTTTTTTAATTGGATGATTGTTTTTTTTTAATTTGTTTTCCACTTTAGTGAAGGGAGCAACCTCACTCCAGCACATCATTTCCCAGACTTCCGCTTTAAAACGTACGCTCCTGTGGCCTTCCGCTACTTCAGGGAACTGTTTGGCATCAGGCCGGATGACTATCTGGTAAGATTTCACTTCTCCGTGTCCCTAAATAAATGAAAGTGAATTTTCCCAGCCTCTATGAAACCTTAAGCTTAGAACCATGTGGTGCAAAGGGATTGAAAAGGACGTGACAGGAAGCAGGAGAGAGCAACGAAAGGGAAAGAAAACAAGACCGTGAAAGGACAATGAAACACACAGTGAGTGAACAAAAATATTTGAAGACTGAAATCTGACAAAAAATAAGTTTATAAAGACGAGCACTGTGGATGGAAAGTGGGATGTCAACCGAGTGCTGAGATGAATGAGGAGAAGAAGCCATGAGGGGTGGAGGGCGGATGGCTGAGGAAAGGAAAGGGAGGGAAGGTCTGCAGCTTGTCTCTCCTCATCAGCGTGGAGAACCTGGAGGCTGCCTGATTCACCGCTCTGCCCCGAGCAGCCTAGCTGCGTATACATGCACATGCTTCGTCAGTGTTTATGCATGCTCCGTGTGCACTTATCTTTAATGCATCGGTACTCCGGCCACGTGGGTACATCGCTTCGTGCCTCCTTTTCGCCCCTCATCTGTCAACCAGTCCGTGGTCACTCATCATCATATATGTCCACACGAGACATCTGGGGACATGTCATCACCGCCTCGCCACCAGACTCATTATTAAGATTATTTATTCTGGTTGCACTGAAGCTCCTAGTGTGACTCCTGCTGCATCTTACCTACTTGTTAAGTGTTTGGCCGCTTCTAATTAAGTTACATGTGCACACCCTCGAGAGGGCAGGGTGCTCTAATTTAATGCAACACCTCTAATTGATAGATAGTAAATGGACTTGCGACTCTTTTTTTTTTTTTCAAGTCGAGCAGCTAATGTTCTTGGAGCTTTTCTGCACCTTGCCACAACAGATTAGTCCACATTTAAAATAGTTTTCCACAGTGGTCTTAATGAGGTGTTTGGGTGGAGCTGCACTATGTTCTCCTTTATTTATATTAAACATGTTTGGTGTCCACACTGCTCTGGGTGTAACTATGTATTTTTTTGAGTAGGAAACAAAAAAAATCTGTCAGTACTGCTGCTAGGCCGAGTCACGTTCCTACAGGGCTGTCACGCAAACAAACACAGCGCAGAAGCTGTGGACGGGACACAAACTACACATGCATTAAATACATTATATCTATGAATAAGTTGCATAGATATAATCTAGATAATCTTTCTGTGACCTGGATATAAAATGTTAGTCATGTTACAACAAGTGGTCATATGACATGTGTTTTGTCACAGGCCTCCATCTTTCACTGGCTGTCCAGAGACTCCTGGTTGGTAACGTTGACCTCTTCTCTGTTGATGCTGTGAGCGGTTTTGGGCTTGTGTCTGCCCAAGTTGTCATATGAGACATATGAGTTGTCATATGGCAGCTGATGTTGTGGGTTTGTGCTCATAGAGCACCAGCAGAGATCGTATACTACTGATTTCTTTCAATATATATGAAGCTGCCAAGCACGTTCTTGATTTATTGTTTTATTCTACTAATACCAAAAATTCTGTCACTCGGGTAATTGCTATAGCTCTTTCCACACAGCGGGGTGATGCATATGTACTTTTACAAACTGAAGGATTTTTCCTCTTTGCAAAGATTTGTTGTTGGTTTGTCTTTATAGAGGTCACTGTTTTCTCAGTCTAACAGGCAGCGACGCTGGCCATGGTTTAGTGTAGGGTTTAAGGGGCAAAGCCTTGGCTGAACACGCCACAGCAGTCAAATAGTCTGTTCGGCGGAGCGGTTTGTTGAAGGTTTACGGTTGTTTAATCACATCTATAAAAGAAAGACTTCGCTGTCAGTTTAATTAAGTTCCTTGGTGTGAAGATAAAGATGCCTTTACGTGCCGCTGTTTGCTTGTTAAAGTTTCCACAGTCAGCCGTCACCATTCTTAACATTTTTCCTCGAATCCTGTTCAGCTGTGTTTCTGGGAAAAAAAGGTGTGATGATTAAATGTCAGATTCTTCCCATAAGAAGCCTGAGTGAGTCATTAGCAGAGGTTAGGTGATGTGTGGGTTAACAAAGCTGGAATTTAAAGCCATTATTTGACATCCAAGTTGGTCTAACTTACTGTCTGTGCGGCCGCTGTTCTCCTGCACTGTATGCCGTTCTAGTTTTTCATTTTTCTGTTCACACTCTTTCTCCGTTTCATCAATTTTTTTCTCGTAACTCCAACATAATGTGTATTTTTATACGCGTCTCTTCATGTATTCTTCCGCCTGTGCATGATATATTTGATTGATTATTTATTTATGTTTTATAGTGTGTGTGTCTCAGCAGGCTGTTATTTGTGTTCTTATTGTCAGCACTGCAGGCAACTAATTCACAGGTTTTGATCCAAGAGAGCTGTAGGCAGAATACTGTAAGTTTTCAGGTTGTGAGGCACATGGGAAGGTTTAAGGGGGAGTACACAGGTGTAGTGTACACTAAAAGTATTTTTGACGAAATACCTCTCTATCTATACTGCAACGATAATTGTGTTCACAAAATATTCAGTGGCATTTTTGAGAAATAATCATCAGTAATGTGGATATAATGACTAAATGTAAATAATAAAACAGCTATAATTGTGTTAGTTCAGAAAGTGACAGAACTTTACTGTAATGAAGCCTTTAAAAAAAAAAAAAAAAAAGAATCAGCCCTAATGCTGATGCATACTGGTGTTTGGCCTGCTTAGGACAATCCACATTTGTGGCAGCACCTCTGAGTCATAACTCTATTTGAAACGCAAAAATATAGAACACATATTTCCAGTATCTGTTTCATTTACTTGTTACGAGGATGTCATCATCGTAGATTTCCCCATCAATTACACATCCTCAAATTAATTCATTATAACTCCAGAACTTGAACCTGAATTATTGTGCAGTAAGTAATACAGTTTGTGCATCTTGCAAACAAGCGTATGTAAACAATTGTAGGTTGATAGCAAACCTCAATCCATCAATGGAAAGATCACTTTTCACATGAAATTAGAATTAAATGGTAGAGAATTTTAATTTGTGACTAATATTATACCCTTTTATATCACACTCACCTACCTGATTTTATTTCAGAAAAGGCTGTTTATAATGCATTCTTTTTTTCAAACACTATATTTTTTTTATTGTGTGTCTCTGTTTAAGGTTTTCCTAATTGAGGTCACTGACTCTCTGTTTGTGTGTGAACCTGCAGTACTCCCTATGTAACGAGCCTCTGATCGAGCTGTCCAATCCCGGAGCCAGTGGTTCGGTCTTCTATCTCACAAGGGACGACGAGTTCATCATCAAGACTGTGATGCACAAGGAGGCTGAGTTCTTACAGAAACTGCTGCCTGGATACTACATGGTAAGCAAAGTCAGGAGGTACAAGCGGGAGACGCTCTTTGACAGCCGATCTAAATCTGAATAGTTTGAAATAGAGTTTTATCTGCTTTGTTAAGACACACTCTGTTGAGCACCATTTTTTTTCAGAGTGTTATGTCACAGTTCAAATGAGCTGCCACAGCATTTCAGCTGTTGGCCTCTAAGGGTTTATTTTTTTTCCTCCTGAGGTTTGACACTCTCAGGGTCACGATCGGCCTCACACATGCAGGGTAATACGTGCTGAATAATTGCTGCTCACATGCCCACATACAACAATAAGCCTGTCCTGATACTGTCCAGTTATCAAAGCGCCCAGATTCGTTGACGCTGCAAAAAAGGCGGAGAAGCCTGTCGGTGTGCATGTGTCAGTGTGACGAGACCTCTGCGCACGTACATTGTTCACACTTTGACATGTTTTTTAGATCTCGGGTTTATGTAAGACCCTGGGAATCTCTCCTCCGACGAGCGTGACATCCTTTTCATACAAAGCAGACATAACAGCTCTTATTATTTCTGACTGAAACCTCGGGCCATGCGGTTTTAGAAGAGACCGGCCCGGTGTAATTCAGTAGCCGGATGTACTGTACTTAAGCTTAACAGAGCATGACTTTCACCAACAGTAGCCCACTCCCACCCCCCTCTGCAGTCTGCAGGCTCATTCTGAGCAAAGTCAACCAGCAGCAGCTCCATGTATGTCCATGCTACTAATCCTGCCTCTCAGGTTCAAGGCCCTCGTCCTTGTGTTTATTCACGTGACGACGGCTGCGGGCAAAAACAACCACATGAATGACTTTAATCATTTAGGGACGTGGGGGGCTCGACGTATTTACTGTGACCTTTTCCGTCATTTTGCTTGTGTTCTGAAGCAGGTGTAATTTCGTATGTGTAATTGGTTGAAGCAAGTGGTTTTAATGAAAGCAGGGAGATTCAGGCTCACATGGAACGGCTTTAGCCCGAGGCTCGAGCAGGTGGACTGAGGAAAAACAGGTTTACACACTCGCAGACACAACAACTAAAAAAAAAACACGTAGTAAAAACTACTACAAGCTCATCTGTATTTGCAGCAAACAAAGCAGAAAGCATGCTGGCAGTCATTGGTGGAGCGCCACATGTCTTCCACAGCTGACTGACTGATGGTTGTGGGCTGGCTGAGGAGTCTGGCTCTGGGCAGCATGCAGATCACAGTGATGTAACCGACTCCGTGCCGCCACTTCTCCCCCTTCTCTGTATTTGCCCTTCTAATATATGCCTCGTCTCTCCATCCTCCCTCACGGTTTAACGTCTTATCACCCTCCCTGCTATGACTCTCAGTGTGATTTACTTTCCCTTATCTCTGTCCTTGTATTTCAATCCATCCTCTCGCCTGCCTGCCTTCCTTTCCTTTTCCTCCTTTCCCTCACGTGTCCGTGATGTTGGCTCGTCACTGCTCTGCCCTCTCAACATTGACAGAAGGGTCGTGTGTGGCTGAGGGCAGAGGATGATCTTTCTCTGTGTTCTCTCTCTCCCTTATCATTTCGCTGCTCTCTCGACCAGTTTTCTCTCATGTGAAGGTCATTCACCAAGTGCCGAGCCTTTTCAGCCGTGCTTCCTTTTTCATCCTTTCTCCTCTTGTATCATTCATTGTCCTGAATGATGAGCGTTACCACTACAGGGAACAGCGCTCGCTCTTTCTCTCCCTGTTCTCATTTCTCTAATGGGACCGAGCTGGCCCAGGTCCCAAGGTCAAAGCAGGTTTTTCACTAAGCGCCCAGCACGGCTAACCTCATTTGTTTGGATCGACAACTGAAATATTGAGAACAGACTGGTGATAGAGAGGGGAGCCGTGTACGGAGTAAAGGCAGAATCACAAAGGAGTTTTTGTTAAAGAAGTAGGTCCAAATGTTCATCCATGTTTACATTAATTTTCTTATTCCTTTTGGACAAGCCAAAAATAACGAATGAAAGAGTATTTTACATTTTGTTTAAGTCATTTCTGTCACAGATACTGATTTATGGGTGTATTGGCCGATATTTGCCTTTCACAGATATAATCGGTACCTGCGTATGTGTTTTTTTGATGTGACAATATATATAATATATATAATATTTATTTTACCAAACATAATACAGAAAAGTAAGCTTGGTTTAATTTTGAATTATAATTGTTTTTTTTTTTTTTTATGATGGATTCCCAGTGAAGTTCACTGCTTTAACGTACTGATGTTATTTTAGACGGTAAAGTTTATTATTAAACTAAAATTTCAAATATTCCGCCTCCATTAAATATCATTGTCACAATTGTTTGATACATAATATTGGTATATTTTTTTACTCCCTAGTATTGATATGGGAATTAGCCCCCCCCAAAAAAATCCAGTATCAGCTGGCCTCTAATTTCTGTTACTCGTTATTTCTGCTTTGTGGCTTTAGCTTATCATTATTGTATTGTGAATGTTGTTGAATAATAATTCCAAAAATTTTATCCAAATTTTTTATGCCTGTTTCTATTGTTTTTCTCAATTGATTCATTAAAAATATCTAAAAAAAAACAAAAGTAAAACAAAATGTAGCCATTACACATCCCCATAGTCTTATCGTTTTTTGTTCAACTAATCCTACAATCCTGTAATTTAATTTGAAAATTAAAAATAACAAACACATGTTTGACATAATTTCTTTAAAATGACTCCAACAAAATAAATTGATCAAGAGGCTGTCATTCAAACTTCTGTTGATTTACTAATTGAGTGCCTACACTGCATATATAACATGTTTTTTTGACTGATCCAAGAGAAAGTTGTTAGTTTATGAAAAATTATTATTTTTATAGAGATTGTAAATTAGTAATTTTTGAAATTAGGTTTAAGATCACAAAGGCAATGCAGGTTTGACTTTCCTACGAATGTCTTCCCTGCATTGTGTCCAGGCTGTACAGATATATAACCACTATTTGAGCTCTACAACTTTCATATATCACTGTAAGAAAAATCTTGATCTGTGGTAATTTTTTGTATATAATGCATCCTGCTGCAGTCAGCTGTAACTGTGTGTACACTGTCTTCTTCATCAGTTAACTGTATAACATGTATCACATATGCTATTTCTCCTGCATTTTTTTATCCCTTAAAGGTCCCACAAGAAGAAAAACGTTCCTCTGTGTTGTTACCTTAATTTTCCGGATTGTGCTGTTCTGACTTTTTTTTATTTTACATCAAAGCAGATATATTCCATCAAAATCCAAACTCAGTGTCAAAAAGACATTCTTTGGCATGTATAAAAAGCCAACTTTTCTCCACACAAATGTGAAAACTGAAAAACATCCTTTGTTTTCAACCTCTCCTTATCGTCTTCTCTCCAGAACTTGAATCAGAACCCACGCACTTTGCTGCCCAAGTTCTTTGGCCTCTACTGCGTCCAGTCAGGTGGCAAGAACATCCGCGTGGTGGTGATGAACAACGTCCTGCCCCGCGTGGTTCGCATGCACCTCAAATACGACCTGAAGGGATCTACCTACAAGAGGCGAGCATCCAAGAAGGAGAGGGAGAAGGCCAGGCCCACCTTCAAAGATCTGGACTTCATGCAGGACCTCCAGGACGGATTGATGCTGGACCAAGACACCTACAACGCGCTGGTCAAGACCCTACAGAGAGACTGCCTGGTGAGAAAGATGGCTGCTATAAAGACTCCTCAATTGCTCCATGTGGTCTGTACCTTGAAGTAGACAGGCGAGAGAGATGGCAGGACAGAGACGGGACAAGAGACTCTGAGGGTGGTTGACTTGTTGTGAAGAAGGAACCATAAAACACCCTCATAAAGGCAGAGAGAAAGAATCCTATGTAGTAAAAGTTAGAGGGAAGGATTAGAAGGAGGAACACGTGAGGAAATAATTTAGCATCCTAAAGAGGTGGATAGAGAGACATGGAAAGTCCTCAAAAGGAAACTAGTTAGAAAAACCAGGATACTTCTGGTGCCCTGATCAATAAAAGAGGATTGTGGCTGAGAGAGTAGATGAAGGGAGGGAAGAAAAATCTATTTATGAGAGTGTTTGGCATTCCCAGGATCCTTCACCATAAATTAGAGCTTTGTTACGAGCAATAGGTTTAACAAGGTGTCTGGTCAAGTTGCAGGCCTGCTCTTGTCTTGTAAATCACTGCCTCACATTTACATTTCTAGTGCATGTACTCGGGAAGGGCTGTATCTGCACACACTGGCTCTCACATGCATTGTTTATTAATGTGCCCATGCTTGTGCATCACTTGTGTCTTGTGTATAACATCAACATCTTCAGTGTTGTGGGTTTGATTTCCCTCTGGTGTTGACACGAAAGCTGTCAACCGGATTTACACGTCCCGTGTCTGTCAATCACTGCACACTTAGATCTGTCAGTGTGTTCTGTGCTCAGGTGCTGGAAAGCTTTAAGATCATGGACTACAGCCTGCTGCTCGGGGTCCACAACATGGACCAAGCAGAGAGGGAGAGGGAGATGGAGGGCTCCCAGGGCGACAGCGATGAGAAGAGGCCCGTGGCCCAACAGAAGGCCCTGTACTCCACAGCCATGGAGTCCATCCAGGGGGGAGCCGCCTGCGGGGGGTCCATCGACACTGACGACACGTGAGTTTAGCCAGAGAGACAAGGGACCGTCGGCAAAAGAGCAGAGTGTGAAATGAAATGGCTGGCACTCAGATAGACAGAGAGGAAACATTACAGCCCTGATATATTAAGACTAAGAATAGTCACACTTGCTTACAGTTCATGTTGTTCTTCGGGCTCTATCTTGCACCCAGCGCAACACAAACTGACCGAGTTGTCATTTTCCTGTCCAGCGTCCACATCGTTTAAATCGCAAATATACTTGTTCCTATCTGAGCGCCTGTGGGTGAGTTGCTCTGAAAGTTACGTGTGGTCATATACTTTGTTGGTGCGTTGTTATATCGAGGCAGTTGAAAGCGACTTGCCAACTAAAACTGGTCTGAAATCAGTGGTGCAGTATTTTTTTTTTTTTTTTTTTTTTTTTTTTTTTTTAAGGGAACGTTTTAAAGATAATAATATGCCCATGGGTGGGTGGAAAGCACACGTACACTCTACCCGTCACACACACGGAGAACTGCAGCAGCGCACAAACATGCAAAATATTAAAAATAAAATGATTTTTTTTTTATTGTGAACATCAATCTGCACACGAGCCGATCTGTTTCCTCTGGAGAGGAGTTGTTTTCTACCGCTTGGCAAATCTATCATTATAATAACAGTGGTGCAAACACACCTGGCTTTTAAACATAATAGAAGATGACATTCTTGGTTTATTTCATGTTAATTAAGGAACATAATATTCAAGTACAGCCCGTACCAAACAATGTGCCTTACTTTGCATTCAGATTATTTGCCACTAAACTCGTAAACTTGAGCCCCCAATGCACTCGCACCATGTGCTTCAGACCATGTGCATAGACTGTTAAAATAGAGACCTTGGGGTGCTTCAACTTCAACTGCTTTCTCATGAAGCATTTCATAAGTAAACACTTAACATTTTAATTGATTTGATAATATTTGAATTGAGTTTTTAACAGTTGACAATGTTACAGCAACAATTTTCAGCCTGAGCAGGCACACAGTAAGTTTGACCTCTTATAGTCAAGTAAGTTGCAAATATGCAAACACCAGCATCAAGGTAAACGGCTGCATTTAAACAAACTAATAAAACAGGTTTGCTTTCTTCAGTTTAGAAGATACCAAGGAGCCTGAGCACCATCTCGATGCAGTGAAACACTGTGTGGTTATGGGATTATGGATTATGTGGTCGAAGTTGAACACTTAAAGCGGAAAAAGGACCATATCAGGAACTGAGCTGTGCAGGAGTCTGGATGTGATGTTTGCTCAACCTGACAATGAGTTGTCAGAGAAAGAGAAGAAAATCAGTGAGGAAAGCATAGATGAATCAGATAATAACACACATGTCTCTAAAAGCTGAATTTCAGTCATTTAAACCAACACACAGTACTGCTCGTTTTAGATCTAAACAATAACTGGGGCTTTGAAATACTATTAATTAGATAGAACTCGTCTTTTTGATTCAAAATAATATTGAAACATCAAAAAACACTTTCTGTAGCTCTTTCACAATAAAAACCTTGACCTGTTGTCTTTACGAGACAGTTTTAGTACTTGTACATTACGATGCACAGACCTCATGACAGTCTTTTCATGTCAGTTTTACTTCCCTCTCTTCGTAGGATGGGCGGTATCCCAGCGGTCAATGGAAAAGGGGAACGACTTCTTCTCTACATCGGGCTCATCGACATCTTGCAGTCCTACAGGTGATCGTTACAGAAATCAGTTGATCACAAATTGTCACCACAGATCATCCGTCACACGTCGGACAGTATGATGCTGGCCTCAATATGTGTACATACTGTACCTTCCACCTGCAGCAGACACTGTTTCTGTACTTAATGTGCCTCCAACAGCACATTTAAGGTCCTCAGCCTGCAGGCACAGCTCCATTGTCATGTTTGCCTATGACCCAAATAAACAGTATGTGACATGTTTAACGTCACTTAAACGGTGCCTCTCTTTGTTTCCGCAGGCTAATCAAGAAACTGGAGCACACGTGGAAGGCTTTGGTTCATGATGGGGTGAGGTTTAGAGCTCTTTACGCGACACACAGCATAGACATTGCTAAGCTTCACGCAAAATACATCAATTTAATGAAAACATTTTAACGTCTGTATGTGACACACTTTATTCTAAACCCGAGTCTGTGAGTTATCACTATCTTCTAGTTTTAATGAAAAGTTTTCACTTTTATTTACAGACCATGTCCCTTTGGTTCCCAAGACACCCCTTTCTCTCTTTGAAAAATATCTGGGACTTAAAAATTGTATATCATGCAAACATTTTATTATACACAAATCAGGACTGCATTAATTTATGTTCTGCATATTTCTATAAACAAATAAGACCTGAGTCGTTAAGATTGGCAGCTCCTTCCAGCCTACACACGGTATTTTATATTGTGTGCTGCCAGGTCTGATTTTACTGGAAATCTGGTACAACACATCACTCGCTGACTTATAGTGTGTCTGATTTACAGTACAAAACAGAAACACACAGTTTCTTATTGGAAATGCCTTCTGGTTTATTCAGCAAAATGATGATAGAAAAGTTTCTTAGTCACGTCATTATTTGTATTTAAATGTATTTTCAGTATTGACAATGAATTGACATGACAAATACATTTTCACATTTACATAATTGTTCACAAATATTAATTTTGTCGATATGAGGTGCGATTAACGAGTTGTAAGATTGTTGTGCATGAGCACAGCTGTAATTTTCCTGAATAGATATACCAAGGTACGTTGCTTGATCAATATCAACATTTGAGTTACATGCACCAGTGGTACATGCACGTTTGCACAGGAGCTCAACCAGGTGACTTTTCTTTGACATTCGCAAGTTGTGCACCATGAATTCTTCCCCCAGTGTCAGACTGTCAGTCCCGAGTACAATTGTGACGTTCTGAGGAAAAGTATTCGATACAACCAACATGAACTGCGGCACAGTTATACTCTTTATACTCTGGGACGTTTGGAGTGTTCTCACGCTTCCTGCTCCCATCACCTCCAGATCCATCTTCACCTGCTCAGGAGTTCACACTGTTCATCATCACAAGTCTGCTCTCGAGATAGAATCAGCCCTATAAATCTCTCCCTCCCCCCCATTTCTCTCCACACTCCCCTCTTCCACTTTGAAACTCTCAAACACAAGATATGTGTGGGAGAGCCTCCTATGCGTCACCGTTGCTGACGATAATGGATACTCCACACTCTCTCCACGTCACACACAGCTGCTGAACGCATTCAAGGATGCAGCTCACATCGAGCAAAAGTGATGCTGAGGCAAAAAGCTAATAACTGAGATGCTGTCCCTTCTCCTCCTCGGTCTCTCCGTCCCTCCTGTCCTCTGTCACTCTGAACCAAACACCAAGTGTCATCTGTCAGTCTTGTGGCAGTGTTATCTCAATCTGCTGAAACATAAATAATGAAGAGACGCGTCTGTAGCCTCGTCTGACTGTTTCTGTTGGTCCGCTGCCGCATTTGCATGTGGTGTTCAGATGGCTGGTTTAAACCAGAGAGGAGAATTACTGAAATGGGACACTAAAGGGAGTAATAGACAGTTTAATCTACCGTAAGCACCAGTTTGATCGCTTTGTTCATGCACTATTTGTCTCATTAATCTGTCCGTCTCTCCCTCAGGACACTGTATCAGTACATCGGCCGGGCTTCTACGCCGACAGGTTCTTCAAGTTCATGAGCAGCATGGTTTTCAAGAAGAGCTCCTGTGAGTTCAAATTACATCCAGACGCTGCCATACATAGTCACACAGATCTGTGTGGGAAGAGACAGAGACACAAATGTCAGATGCCAAGCTTCTGTCTGTTTTACTCCTGAGCCTTGATAGGAAAATCAGATGCAGGAACTAAAAACCTTATTAGGTGACATGTGAGGGAAATACATTAGTTTGCTCCTTGTGCGGCTTTCTCTTCTGTTGTTTTTCAAGATTTTCAATCAAGGAGCAGAAGTGCAAATGTGATAAAAAAAAAAAAAATGCAGAGTTGTGCTTTAATTTAATGTGTAAATTGACTTATTATATTGGGCTTCACAGTTAAGAGCCTTTGATGCATTTATCCATGCATAAATACATTGACATTTGTTAACAGGTCAAACTCATCCACTGATTCTCTGCATGGATATGCATTCAGTCTTACATTTAGATTTGTTGTGATTTCTGCGAACGGACCCTTTAAAAAAACATTCAGATTTGATTTATTTTTGTGTACTTGACACCTGACATCTTAAGTCTATCAGTCTTAAAATCTCAGAACTTTCCCAATTTACTGTTTCCACTCCAACTAAACACCGAATTATAAGTCGCTGACTGAAAAACAAAGAAAAACACAAATAGAAACAATAAAATTCTGAGGGTCTTCCTACATTTACCAAAATGAGCTTCAACAAAAATGTTCTAGAGAAGGGGTTGTTGGGGGAAAAAAACAAACATTTAATGAGTTAAAAGTTGGATGAATCTTCTTCACACGTGTGTTTTCATTTTCCCTCAGCTTTGAAGTCCTCTCCATCCAAGAAGGGCCGTGTGTCATTGACGGTGCCAAAGTGTGGCGGTCCCGGTGCAGCCTGGTCAGCCAGCCAGCTGCCCTGTGAGAGAGACGAGAATATCTACGACCTGAGAGGAGCTCGCAGCTTCCCGACGCTGGAGGATGAGGGTTAGTACATGTGCGCCGTGTGCTGTTGTGCCGTGACACAAACCAGGTCAGGCAGATAGGCAGCAGCGGATCAGATAGGAACAAGATCCATGATTGATGATTTTGACGGGAAGAAGATAAGGTCTTGTCTTATAGATAGATAGAGAGAGAGAGAGAGAGAGAGAGAGAGAGAGAGAGAGATACTTTATTAATCCCTCAGTGGGACATTTTTATGTTACGTTACAGCAGCATAAAAAACAAAAAATCTGTGAGCCCCAACAGTTTACAGTATCTCACAGTAAAATGTAGTTCAGGTCACATTAATGAGGAAGGAAGAAGGAAGGTAATGGTGGATTTTTTGTCAAAAAATAATACTACAACTTGCTGTCATTGGCAAACAACTGCTTGGTAGCTGTTGCCATGGGAAGCGAAAGGCTACACAAGCAGAACAGCATGTGAGAAGATGTGAAACAAGTGCCAACAAAACTAGAAAGAAAAAAGACAGCTAACAGGCACCGTTTCTCTCTAAAAATACAAGTTAATCTGAGAACATGTGTTTGCCTACCAGGGCGACCAGATCTTCTTCCATGTACTCCTCCGTCGTTCGAGGAGGCCACCACAGCGTCAATTGCCACCACCCTCTCCTCCACCACTTCTCTGTCCATCCCTGAGAGATCTCCCTCTGACACGGCCGAGCACCCTCGCTACAGGTACTAACACACACACACACACACACACACACACACACACACACACACACACACACACACACACACACACACACACACACACACACACACACACTTTGAGCACAGGTGCGGCTCAATAGCATAAAAACAAATTTCATATTGTCACAGGGAATCCATCTATTTACTGCCATTTTATCTATTTAAGTTGATAAATAGTATTCAAGACAAAACAACAGAGCACAATTGACACTGTAATTTATGACTTGGTTATTGTCAAATGCAACATACTGACCTGAACCTTATACGCTGGTGTCAGTAGTCTCTTATGTAAACTTTCAAGAATCCACATATGTTGCATGTTAGCGAGCTGCTTCACTTCACCTACATTGCATGCTCTGACAGTGTTTCCTCTGTCTCCAGGAGGCACACCCAGTCTCTTAGCCATGATGGAAGGTGAGTCGTGGCCATGAGTCTTAAACCTCTTTAAACAGGATCAGCTCTGCTGGTTTTACAAAGTTTTGAGGTTTACTAGCCCTGTGTTTTCACAGCATTAAACATTTCTGGGTGTGGTGGGTGGGTCGCAGAGGAAATGTGAGGTCAGCCTGTTGGTCAGTGTGTTCATGAGTAAGCCCATTCTTCCTGTTGCTAGGATGTGGCTGTGCGTGTCTTGGTGTTTCTTTTCCTCCGTGCATGTTTTCTTATGTGTGTTTTTTTTTGTGCTTAGGACCCAGGAGGAGCTGCGCGTGCGGGAGGAGGATCAGCAGACCATCACAGTGGAGGTGGAATTGAAGAGACACGACAGCGAGCCCACCATCTCTGTTCCACAGCCTTCACCTGAAACCAGGTACACCACAAACACAACGACAAATTGTTTGTAATAACGAGCTAGCTCAATTCCAAATAACGCCTAAATGCTACAGTTCAAGAAATGTCATACAGTCATGAATCTTATAAACAGGGGTGAGATAAATGAATGTAAAAATGTAACGTTTTCACTTTAAAACATTCAAAAAATAATGCTAATCGCAGATAGTGAGTCAATTAGCTCGTCATCCGGCTATCTACTAAACTGAAGCAATTATTTAGCAAACAAACCCGGCGTGCTGACCTTGTTTGGACAGTTGAAAACCGATCTTTAGTGCAGCAGATGACAACACGAACCGAACCGAAAAACATTCTACATGGTGTGGATGTGTGATTTTGCTGCGGCTGTTTTCTTGCTAAAAATGAAGACAAACAAGCTGTGATGTAAACAACACATTAAAGTGACTCACTGTAAGCGGTATTACAAAACGGGACTTAAATCTTTCATATTGCTTCTTGAATGTGGGTCTGTTTAAATGAACCAAGCATCACACACATAATTGTTACCCAAATATTCACATATCACTCAGTTAATGAAATGTCCTCATGAAATATCATGGACCCATGATGTTGTCATCAGTTGCCGCTTCTCACATTAATGAAGTCTACATGCACATTTCATATTGACTATACTGCTCAAATATTGTATTATTACACAGTATAAACTAAATGTATTCTGATTGATTGTCAACAATAGATAGAGGTAGAAGTATGCAGTATTTGACATTAAAACATACCTCCGTGTCAGTAATATGTAATATTTTATCTTTTGAGTTTTATAATGGGACTCAATAGGGGGCCCCAGCCCAAAGCTGGACATCTTAGACAGCATGTTTAACATAAATAAAAGATAAATGGCATCTCTTTGTCTGTCTCTCAGGATGTTGCCATATTGTAAATAATAAGAATGACACACACCGCTCTGTGAACACTGGGGGGAAAAAATAGCTTTTTCATACGTGTGACCCCAATACAGGACAGATAAACTGTAGAGCCGCTACGAGTCCTCCATGACCCCAATCATCTACAGTTTATGACTCAGTTTGACGCAGCACTATAAATATCCTGTTGCCAGAATCTCACCTGGATTCAGCCAGCTGTTAGATTAACACCTGACCCACACACACAGCTTCAAACATGGCACACAGATAAACAATGAAAGCAGCTTAACCCATTTGTTTACTGGGCTCAAGGGTCCATTGTTATGGACAAAAAGATGCTGCAGTTGCTGTGTGGGCAGGCCTCTGCAGTAATTAGGTTATGAGAGAGTGCGCACATGCATATCAATTTGTGTGTGTGGTTTTGTTTTATGGGATGGCTCTGAGGCAGACACTGGGCCAATGAAGCCCTGACATGGGAGAACCAGTCACAAGAAGTAGGGCAGTGGGCCAGGAAGCCTGCAGGCCTCAGGCCGCTCTCATAAAGCTGAGATGACCTGACACTTTGTATATTTTAACCTGGTTTTAATTAACTATATTGGTTCAGCATTTTAGTCCGATAGAGAGAGTAACACTCTATAGACTCTTAATATAATCAAGTAAAACCCAAATAATCAAGGGATGCAAACATGACAGTGGGATTCAAATTTATTCCTGGGTCAGGTCAGCGAGGATCAGGGTGTGGTTGCCGGGGGAAACCAACTGAATAATTGGGGTTGATGCTGAGAAGGCAGCGGCTAGACATATGGCTCGAGGGTCTGGAGGGAGCTGTTGGGGAGGAAGGAGACTGAATTAACCATGTGGACAACCCGACTCCTGTGAGCTGCCTCTAACTCGCCTGCAGCGGTGGAAACTGGTTGGATGCAAGCGAGAAAACAGAGATGAAGTGGGGAAAGAGGGACGGGACGATTGATCAGAAGGAAAAGATACGGATAAGAAGTAAAAAAAAAACAGTTGATGTGTAGAGGAAGACTGAGGCAGCGGAAAAACAGTGAAGAAGTGTGAAGTAGACAAAACAGAGCCAGAAGAAGTAAAATGGGGAAAGACAAGAAGGGGTAAAAGAGAGAGTCTTTCTGCATGGCAACCGCCATCCTGTCCCCCTCATTTATTCAGCCAATCAGTTCCCTCTTGGAGATGCCAAGTCTGCTTTTTTTGCCTTAGTGGCAACTGCCGGGCTTTTCTTCTGGTGGGGCTTTAAGCCTAAACACAGAAGCTGAGAAACCAATGTGGATGCACCTAAATCCTTCCTAATAGTTGATGATCTGGCCAGGAACAATAAAGGATTGTGGCAGCGCACAGCCAGCTGGCAAATCTTTAAACGTAAGCACATACACCCACACACACAGCTGTTGGATTTTTGTCAGAGCCAGTTTACTCCAATAGCTTGTTCCTCTGCTCTGCTGCAGGAAAGTGGCTTATGTCAAGTGACCCAATTGATGGCTCTTAATGTCCCCAACTGCTGTGTGCCAGTGTGGAGGTGTGTGTCTAGCAAGGTTGTCTCTGTTGTCCTTAAACTACATACACACAAAGGGAGAGACGTGTGCAGTGAGCTGAGGTAAAAGGGCAGGCATGACAACAGGAAACTTATTATTATAATTTAGCTGCTGATTTGGTCCAAACACAAAAACGGTCAACCGTTGCAGCGGCAGTTGCTGTAACTCAGGTACTCCAAAAGTGTGATTTCCTCAAAAAAATTATTTTTGTCCCGAGTCTTAACTCGGTCCAATGTGAACAGACAGGCATGATACACATAGTTTTAAACTATTAAAGGTCCTATGTTTTATATATTCAGATTCCCTTTTTTATTATTAATATAAAGTAGGGTTACGTGCTACATAATACTGTTAAAGTGTCAAATCGCTCAGGTCTTCAAAGAAGTGCACACAGCCCATATTCAGCAACTGTGCCGTTTGGACATCCTTAAGTTTGTGATGACAACTGATGCTCAAATCATATGTCCACCTTCAGCATGGCCCACACTTCAATCGTTTATGCTGAGCGATCATTCTGTGGCAGAACACGAGCTACAAGATGGAGGAAAACCCGTGTTTTGCCTGCAACACTCAGAAAACAGTCAGCCAATCAAAAGAGAGGATCACTCGCATCCATCCGGCTTAAAGACACAGACACAAAACAGCCTGCTCTTTCTAGATCTCCAGAGAGAAGCTTTTAATACTTAGAACCACAAAAATATCTTCGTACGGATATCAAGACTGCAAATAAAACTCCCGAACAGTGTAACAAAAAAGGGACCTTTAACTGCTATTTCAACGTAATTTAACAACATAATTCCACAAATTTTCTAACAATCCCACATCCACTTTTCCACAGTGATGTTCAGGAAGTAGCCGGCGCAGAGGCTCCAGACGCCGCCGCCGCTGCACCACCCTCCGCCTCTACGTCAGCTCCTGAGGCGGCCTCATCCTCCTCCTCGTCCACTCCGGCTGCTGCCTCCTCTCCTGGACCGGCCGAGGAAGCCCCGTCTAATCACAAGACGGTGGCGGTGGAGGTGGACAGGGCCAGCCAGATGTCCGGCTCAGGGTGCAACAGCCAGGCTTCAGTTGACGACGAAGACGACGTGCCAATCACAGATATATACTTTGTGAGTAAAACCCTGAAACACACAAACCCATCCTCAGACACGCACACACAGCAAACAGTTAGCACACTAGCTTCACACAGAACAGCAGCTTTGGTCACCTTTTTTTTTGTTTCACATTTTTATTCAGCCATCACATCGTCACATACTGTATATATTCAATGAGGGTCAATGTATTTATGGTTGTCAAGTCAATAGACTGAGCTGTGTGATGCTGTCCTACAGAGGCGCTGACACACGGGTCGCAGAGAGGGAGCTGAGGTTCAGGCTGGTATGGGAATAAGAGCGTGTGCGATTATTGTTTGCAGTGTGTGTTGCTTTCAGCTAAAGGAAATGTTTTGGGAAACATTTTTGGAAATACGCATCTTATTCACTCTCTTGCTGAGAGGTGCATTAGAAGATTGATACCCAGTTTTTTATGCTGAGCCTGCTGTGTTTGTCTCATAGACCTGAAAGTGGGATCAATCTTGTCATCGAACTCAGCAAGGAGACAGTATTTCCTAAAATGTCTTGAAACACTGTGTGGTGTGGTGTGCACCCTGGTTCGGAGTGTTTGCAGAGTGATAATAACATGTGCACCGTCACTTTGCTGCTCCTGTCTCTTCAACAGTGCTGCCGACATGCAGTGGCTCGTTTTCTATGAATAACAGTCGGAGCTTTTACAGTTTCTGCATGTGTTCAGTCTCCAGGATCGTCCTTTACTAAAACCACCCTGCTATCGTCTTATAGTATTGTGTTGGCAGCTCTAAATGTGCCCAAAAGCGCAGCTATAAATGAATGTATGAGTGTCAGGTGGAGGACGGAGAGCAGAGCCAGTGATCACAGTTAGATAGAAACGCTCCCTGCTGGGTGTCCCCTGTCAGGAATCAAACACCCTCTAATGTGGCATGAGAAACACTTAATGACCAACAGGTTAGTCAATGAGCTCCCTCAGTTATTTAACAGCGCTCTCATCTAACCGCCTCTGGCTGACGCCCAGATCATGCTTCAAAAGGAGGAGATACTCCCTCAGTGCACAGCAGCGGGGGGGGGGGGGGGGGTTGGTAGCACTGCATGAGGCAAAGTGACACTGTACACATCCTGAAGTGTAACTACACAGAAACATGCAGCAGCCAGGGCTGCCACAAGTGGCTTCTCGGGAGTTCCCAAGAGAAAAGATTGTTGCTGTTACTGCACTGCTACAGATCCAGTTTAAGTATGAAAGCCCCACTTGTCTTGTATAAGTATATTTAAACTGGATCTCCACGACATTTCTCAATTTGTCCTCCCTGACTATTTCCGCTATCTCTGTCATCACTTCTTCCCTCTGAGGTCCCGTACGAATGAGGTTTCTGCATGACTTTCTCCATCAATGAATGCTTCAGGTCCCGGTCCAGTCCGCTCACACGTGAAAACGAAGGGCCATAATTCTCACATTCATTCTTATACGTTCCAGAAACAAATCCTGAACAGGCTAATCTTTTTTTTTATTATGGAGCAGTGGCAGTATTTCAATATCCACTGCTTACACGATTGCTGTTTTTACATTAAGGTTTATTATGACTGCAGAAAAGGGCAGTTTCCACCAGGACTGCAATAAACTGACTTGAGGCCAAGTGCAGATGTATTTTTTATTTATTTATATGACCGAAGTTGGCTTTCTGCACATTTAAGCTAATTTTCTATTATTTTATTATTGCGTTAATATTTTCACTTCACTGGTTCCTCAGAGCAGCTCGTGTCTGAATTATTCAGCCGCTAGTCTCCGCATTCACTTTTTATGATGCTCTGCTCTCGTTCGCCTCTGTACTCCATGTGGTTCTTCTTTTGTCTGTTTACCTTCATTGTCACTTCTGTCCTCTCCTATCCTCCTTTTTACCTGGTCGCACATTTTACCCCCAAAACTATTTCATTGTGACTTTCTTTTGTTCAGTTTAGTCCTGACACTTTTAATCTTCACACCTCTTTTCTTTTCACTGTCCCTGCCTTCCTTCTTCCTACGCATTTTCTCAGCCCTGTGATTGTCCTCATGAGTCATAATGAAAGTGGTGAGATGGTAGTGTTGCGTGGAAGGTGGATATGAAAACAAGAGCGGCTGCCGGACTCGAGAATCTCTCCCCTGACTCATGGGGTGCATCTCTGCTGGGGTTACACACTCAGAACAATCTCTTCCATTTGCACCCCAGCGTGCTTCCTGTTTTCACTTGTGTTCTCTCCTGTTTCGCTCTGTCCATCTCCACCTTGCTATACCGTCTCATATCTTGTCTTTGTTTGTCCATGTGTCGTGCGCCTTTGCTGTTGTCAGTTTCCTGATGGGAGGACCTGG
This sequence comes from Embiotoca jacksoni, assembly GCF_022577435.1. NCBI lineage: Eukaryota > Metazoa > Chordata > Actinopteri > Embiotocidae > Embiotoca > Embiotoca jacksoni. The sequence continues at coordinate 1,200,913 of NW_027185296.1, read as the reverse complement.
GTGGTCTCTCCCGTCCGACAGAGGAAGAAATGCCACTCCAGTTGGCGAGTAAGTGTCAGAGTTAGACAGTACTAGTGGCCGCTACCCCAGTGTTAGACTAGATTAGTCCCGTTTACATTGCTGCTGATGTAATGAAACATGTGATTACAGTGTTGGGAGGAAACAAGGGTTTTGTGGAGGGTGATTGTGTTGAAACTTCGGAAACAATGCTCACTCTCCATAGTGAAGCGTGGGAGGCGATTAAGCAAACGGCTGTAAGCCTCTTACGTGAAAGTCTTGTCTTTGTCTGTTGAATTTCCATTTGTTTCCTCACTCGCTGACAGCTCGCCTCATCCCTCTTTGCACCTGCGTGAATAGCGCGTTAGCTGCTGAGCTTTGTGTGTAGTGTGTGTGTGTGTGTGTGTGTGTGTGTGTGTGTGTGTGTGTGTGTACATGAGTGTGATTGTGTGACATGAACTCATGCCACACTCACCTACATCACTGTTACCGTGTTGCAGCTGCTTCCCCTCTCTTAAAGGGCTGGTACCTACGTCTAAGAAAGACCTTAGCGATGCTTCTTAGAAACCTCGGACAGCACTGAGTTTAACGTGACAACACATAATGCAACAACAACAACAAAAAAACACTTTTGCTTGTTTGAAAGGAAAAAGAACATCCTGTCCCCCTTGCACTGCTTTGACTGAGGATGCTCTCTGTGTCTGACTGTCCTGGCATCCCGGCTTTATTCTCCCAATCCTATCTCTTCCTTACCGCTCCTCATACTTCCTGCTTGGCTGGTGCAGCAACTCATCCCTTGCTCGATTCCTGTGCGCTCTGCGCTAGTCCAGATGGGATAAAACGCAAAGACATATGATTCAAAACACACATCAGTAAGACACCATCTTAATATTTGAATGTTTAGCATCACATCTCTGTACCTCTTCAACAAGTTTCTCTGCCGAAAACTAACATCAACGTGTTCAGGTTTCACACATCATTTGAAACACTTTCAACATCTACGCAGTATCACACTTTCCGATGTGTCTCAAAAACATTTCCTCCTTTATGCATCCCTAATTTTCATTTCCTGTCTTGTCTTTTCTCCTGTGATCTCCTGTGTCTTTCTCTCCTGCCTGCCCCCTGCTGCTTGTCTCTGTGCCTCTGGCCTTTCCTCTGTCCCTCTGGCCCCCTCTGCTGTGGTGGGTGTGTAAAAACAGCCTCCAGAGGACAGGACCTGGGTGTACTCTCCGCTACACTATGGCTCAGAGTCTAAGGCCCTGCCAGATGGGGATTGGGAAAGAGAGACAGTAAGTGAGAAGCATCGGACTAAAATACAAAGTGCAGGAAATGCCCTGAGACGAGAGATCAAAATCAGCTCTGGACCACGTCGTGTTGATTGTTCATCCGGGATAACGTGGATGAAAAGGATGAAATGTTACGCTGTGTCAGAAGCTTCTACAGTAAATGTAGACAAAGCTTCTCAGGTCCCAAAGCCCATTACTATTTCAAAATTAGGTTTGGTCTGCGTCCACAAACCCACCCCTACATGACAACATTCATTTCTCATCGACGAGTGGGTGGAAATGGTCACTGACTTGCCTGCGTGATCATTCAGTCCACGATCAGCCATCCTGTCTCCCTCCAACAACAAGCTGCTTAGAGTTTAACACACAATGCGTGGAGCCACTCATGCATCACCAGACTCTCATGGCGCACGCCGCTCGATGTTCACGCAAAAGACATGTAGATTAACATCACAAGAGTCAGATTTTACACATGGACATCAAAGGTGATTTCCTAATCGTTTGGTTCAATCCCGAAGGATTTTTCTTTTTTTATAATCCAACAATCTATTCATTTTGAGCATTTTAGTCCTTTAAGTTTAAGTTCAGAGTTTATTGGTTAAGAGTTTATTTACCCTGTTAGAAGATGTCGGTCCCTCCAGGATTTTGAGTTTTTTGTGATTATTGCAACATAAGATTATTGATTTTGCAGTGGCTTTCCTTAAAAATTTATGTAATTTTGCGTAGTTGTAAATACATTTTATTGGTGACAAAATTGCGGTAATTATAAAATTTGCAATACAATTCACTGAAAAAAAAGGTAATAAAAGTAATATATAATAGAAAAGCTAAATATTTTGTAAAAAATAAGGCCTTTAAAAGTTTTTTTAATAACATTAATTCAACACTTAGGGCATACTCTGTGCACAAAAACAAAATGTCCACTCCCGTGTTTATGAAACTAATTTAACAGACAGTAATTCCTCATTCTCATGATACAACCACATTTCCCATAAACCCAGTCACCTCCAGTTTTACTCGTCAGCCAACATGTGGTTTGTTTTGATGATGAGAGCAGGGCTCTGGATGGTAGGACAGGTTGAAGGGCCCTGCTGACTATAATAGTTGGGTAATTATTGCAATTGCAGGATCACGATTTCCTGGAGGTACTGATTTATAATTAAAAGCTATCTGTCTAATTTGTCAGATTTACTGACTGATAAAATTATAGAAATTCTGTCCAAAGAGAAATTCCATCACTTGGCTCTGACAGTTTTTCTGAATGTCGTTCTTGGCTGGCTGCTCGTCTACTGTGTTCAGTGTAGCAGCATTTGCCCACGGTGTAGTGTATGCCACATTCTGAAAAGATGTCATCTATTATTGATTTATTTTCCTACTCATTTTCATCTTCTTCTCACACAAGACACTTGATATTGTAAATGTCCAAACTAAAGAAGTGAAAAGAAATGGCAAAAACACGGAACTACAATATACACCACGAAACATTTTTTTTTATCTTTAACTTTTTTTTTCCCACTAAAACTAAATCCACACTGAACATTTAAGCTATTTCGATTTCCTTTTTAAATATTAGTTTGTTTAAAAAAAAACAATCATGACAGCTGATGGTGGCAGAGCCCAGTGAGCTGAAATACACAGTGCTTCCAGTTCGATTGGGATTATGTAGCCAACACGGTGCAGATACTTTAGCTCATCCAAGATTTCACAAGAAATCCTCATTAGATGTGACGTTAATGCAAGATTATTGAAAAAAAAAACACATCACTCGCAGTGCTGTAGCCCACAGGGAGCCAGATAAAAACTCACTTCAGTGTGTAATTAATGAAAACATCTTCACTTTACCTGCTATTAAGGAACTCAGGAATGTTTGATATGTTTGTAAAAGTTCTGCCTGAGCTCCCTGTCCTATTTTCCCATTTGCTTCTTATTTTATTGAAGCCTTTTGATTTGCTGGCTCATGATGTTTCACTCTCAATAGCGAGTAATGCATGTGACGATGCAGATTTTGTGCCCAGGGGAAATAAAAATTGTTTACACTCTTCTGAATACATTAACTCAGTCTGTCTGTCTCCCACAGTAAACCCTGTTCTCTGGCAGAGAGGAGTGAACGTCTCAGTCGAGAGGACTCATCAGTCTGAAGTCCTCAGTGGCGGCAGCGGGATCTCTGTCTGAATCAAGATTTTAAACATGCATAAAGAAACACACTGAACACACTGAGAGGAAAAAAGAGACTTGAGTACCAGAGGGGGGAATAAAAAAAAAAATCCTGACAACCATCCCTGCCTTTCACCCTCGACAAATGAAATTTATTATATCAATTTAATAATTATGTGTATGTGTGACAGTGCGCATAAGGCTGTCGTCTTATATGTCTGGCATACATGAAAGACCATGATAACTTACTGTGTTTTGTTTCACACAAGTACAGCCCTCCAACAGACTCCAAGCCGGCTCACTGAATCCGTTGTGAGGTGAGAGGAGCCGCTCGGTATGGAAGCTCACTTTTTATTCCAGATATTCTCAAAGTTACTGAATATAGAAACACAGACATGTTGAAGTCATTTATTTTCTCATAAAACCATTTGCAAAGCAGATTTTTTTTGTTGTTGTTGTTTTTTTGGTACATTTTGCTTTCTTTACATGCATGAGTATTAGCCAGCTGTCCACTCCCTGGCTTTGCTGGAGGATTTGCTGGGTTCCTCAATGCTTTACCGCAATTTAGTATGAAATTATTAGAAGAAGGGTGCATGTTAGTCCACATGAGATTAAACAAAAAACATGACTAACTCGTAAAAACACAGTTCCACAGCCCATTAGTGGTAAATAATTCTAAATGGTACCTTTTAACCTGCAGATGGTATCGTCGTGTAACAGAATTTCAAACTTTCGTTGTTTCTTACTGAAAACTTTGGGAGTTGTAGTTAACTTTTACATACTTATGTATTCGTCTGCTAGACTTTTTAATCAAAGAACGCAACTGTTCTTCTTTTGTACTGATGATTCAACCAAGAGTTCATGTCCACCTAAGCCATACAAGTGCTCAAACTGAGTCCCTTTAACTCCGAATGGGGAAAATGAATGGGACTTCCTGATCCAGGGGGACAAAGTATAGCTCCTCCCACCTCACATGTTAACTGGTTCAGCCCACCAACCCTCACTGGTACTGACCTTATATACTGTAGGCTACAGCCAGATGTCAGGGCTTTGAGTGAGAAATGCCTGTGGCGTTCGAGGGCTCTGCCTGTGCTCACAGAACAGGAGTTACAACGAAAACCATCGTCGAGCCAATCGAAACAGAACATCGGTCACCCTCACATTTCTAGTAGTGAAAATATGCAGTTTAGTTTAAAGAGGAAAGAACAAAAATAAATCCTTTCTTTTAGTAAAAAATATACAGAAATTGTTGAATTTACGGCATAGTTTATAACTTTAATGTTTTTGCTACGTTTTTATTTCTGAGCTTTTCTTCAGCTGTTTTGCTACTGTGAACTTTTATTTATTTGTCTGTAAAATTTGCTGTTGTTGGTACTTTTTCACTCTGAAATGCTTAATTTTGTTTTTCTATTTGTATCCAAAGAACCTTCATTTTTGTTTTGATCATTTCTTTACTGCAGCTTTTTGTCTTGGGTTCTTTTGACATCAAGTGTTTGTCGCGTAAATTCAGTGTTACACTTTTCACTACACCCCTGTGTTGAAATGGCTGAGGCTTATGACAGAAGGCATCAATTACAACACTAGGGCAGCAGACATTGTCAGTATAATGACACATCATTGCAATGTCTCCCAGTGTTGCCTCATTTCTGGACAGATGTGCATGAATCATTTGTAACAAAACAATTTCACGTTGTCTTTTATTTTAAGTGGGAAAATAATAAGCATATCAGTGACACTTGCTATATCTGGTCACCCTCACCTCCTCTCAATAAGACATCCATCAACCAGACATTTCAAATGTTTGTAGCTGTAGAGCTTCAGTTGTAGTATTTGCAGTCAATATCGTTCCTGTTACCTGCATATTTGAAAAAACAGTACGTTGCTGTGTCGATTTGAGACACGGCAGTTTGTGAATGGCTTGAATGTTGTTTGCACTTCATAAGGAGGACCTGAAGACGAACTAGTGATAGAGGCCAAATAAACATACATCACATTATCCAAAAGTCATATTTTTCTGTCTTTAGATAGGAGTTTCTGCTCACACATGCTGATATCTAGATGGCATTTATTTTAGGATTTTGTGTGTGTGTGTGTGTGTGTGTGTGTGTGTGTGTGTTGGTGAAGTCAATCACAGTCATTGTAGGGTTAGTGTTTACTGTAGTCTCTCTGTGGCTGACATCTTATGACTCGCAACTAAGACTTAAAGTTCAACAAACAGATTTTTTAAAGTCGAACTTCAGAGATAGTTTCCTCAGTTGATTGGTATGTTTCTATGTGTGTTTGTGTGTAAGGGAGGACACATCACTGTTGGACATTGTAAAAATACAAATCAGTTTGTTCTCATGATGTGCAGTGGCCAGTCGTAATCGGTTTGCTGTTGTTCATCAGATGAAGACCATAGCAGCAATATTTTGTACAGTCTTGCTTTTTGGTTCATTTTAATTGCCTTATTGAGAAATTTTACATGTAGGTCTATTGTTTCTATATTTTTTTTCACGTGTGCTGTTGTATTTATTTTTCTTTCTCATAGTTGTGCTCCTGAGAATGTGTACATAAAACTATAAATACATATATAAAGATATACAAATATATTTTCCATTTGAATCGGAGAATATTATTTTTATTTGGTTTTATTTTTGCTGCTGGGCAAGAAACAATTGCAATCTACATAATTTACTGTACCATATTCTTCAGTGTGTTTATTCAGATGCAGCTGCTGTATATTTATGGTCTATAAACTACAGCTGTTTCTTTGTATGAAATCCAAAACTGAAAGATGTGTGGGTATTACTGTACATGCAAAATCAGTAGGGATTTTTTTCCAACTGTTCAGCTGTGTTGTGTATGTGTTTTCAAATCGCTGTGTGCCCTCATCCAATAGGGAGAGTCCTTTACAGAGACATAGCATGATTTCAAAATGAATATGCATATCAAATGTGTATTTATGTATATCTGTGTATATTCATCTATTTATACGTGAGGATAAATAGATGGCTGTGTGTGCGTGTGTTTGGACTCAATCAGAATGAATACAAAATAAAGCAGTTCTATGAATTGTTGTCCATGGAAATACTGTTGTGTAATTTATTGATCCCTTTGTGAAATAATCTGATTTTAATTATCGTTTGATGTGGCAATTTGTGGGTTCAAGCCCTTTTGTGCTCAACAGAGAGAAGCAGTTCAACAGGCCAAAATTAAAGCCGCTAGAAGGAACGAGTGGGTTTCAGTCTTGACAAAGCCAAGCAAAGTCACCTCAGCTTGTTTAAGTCTGTTTAAAGGAGGCGTGAGAACAACTACACCTGTATCATCATCATCATCATCATTACAAAGCTGGCGGCATTTCAATAAATGTGTTGGTGTGTATCTTCAGGAGATTCTGCAGGATTGATTTACCAGACAGTTTGACCAAGTTTGGTAAAAGCAGGTCATTAATTTCACGGAACAAATTGCAGCAGCGATTTTTAAAATCTTTAGCATTTTTATGAAATAAAAAAATGTATGATATTCTGATTTATGGTCTGATTTCTGTCCTGACACACCTATTTTCGCATTTGTAGCGCCCCCTTGTAGTAGTCTTAAACGAAACACTTAAAACTTTTGACATCCTTTCGTAAATGTCTCAACAAAATGTGCTTGAAGCTTTATAAGATTTGTCCAAAAAATGATCAGCAACTTGTTAGAAATCAGACGTGCGATTTAAAGAAAGTCAAAAATGCATTTTTCAATTAAAAATCGAAACTGCACACTTTTATGGTCCATATGGCACATTGAGCTGGACTTGTGTGTGAAATTTCAAGTCAATCCAAAAGGCTTCTTGGAAAGGCCACGCCTCTCATACTATTGTTTTACTGTTATGCCCTAATTACAGCACCATCATCTAGCCCATTGTCCTCCTGTTTCTTGGGAAGCACTTTAACATCATTTCCTGTCATTGGGCCAAGTTCAATGTTTTTAGGTAATTCCAGTTTACTGTAATTTTACTCATGGCAGAAAACAAATAATAAACGTGGAAACAATAGGGTTCTGCCCCTTCAGGGCTTGGACCTAAATTAAGCTATGTGAACCTGATAAAAATGTTTACAACAATCATTGCGTTTGATTAGTTACAGCATATTTGGGGCCAATATTAAAGGTGTATTAAGAGTATCAGTGTATAAGTATCAGTGATGGCATTTCAGTCTACATCATTTGAGAAAAAAACCTTCTTGTCCCTGTTTTAAGACATATCAAGCAAAAGTCTTATTTCACATTTTCAGATTATCATCCCTTGAATCTACCCCACATCACCCTGAAAAAGTTATGAACACCGAAAAATCAACATGCAGTCATGTTCTGTATTGAGTCTGCTATTTTACAATCTTTGAATTAAGATTTTTAAATAGTCTACTTTTAACTTCTTAGAAACATTGCTCTTTGTTACAGTTAAATTGTGGAATTTAGTCTGATAATAGACGCACTAATGTGCTCAACTTTAAGCAACCTGTCATTAGACCCAGATATCACATTGCACACGTGTTTTAATTATGACAGAGTTCAAATGCTTACAGGCAACCTGTGATCCATTTTTACATGAATTCATATATAAATCATCATATCACTTTGTATAGGCTATAAATCATCCGTGGAGAGTTACTCCTCTCAAACTATAAATACATTGATAACATTAATAAATAGTCAACAGAGAAAAGAAAAACAAGACAATACTTACAAGTGTGACTATTGCATGATTAAGACCAATTACTAGATAGTAAACCTCACTGTATAGTTTCACTCAGGCCAACACAGTTCACACTGTTTGGTTGGATGGAGATAATCCATCCATAGTAGGCTACATAACCTTTTCTAAAAACAAAGTACACTCTATGTACATGTACAAATATTGCATGGCGTTGAAATAAACATTTAATCAACCGATACTGATGTTTTCCCGTCTCAGTAAACACTGCCACAGACTCTATACTGGAAAATATAACTTGCTTGGTTATTGCACAATCTTGCAGGAAGGGACTGGGCGTCAAAACAAAAGGTGTAACCCTTCGTCGAGTTTTCTGTCGTGCATGCTGATTGGTCAGCGTTTTCAAAGCAATTACACGATTGGAGAATGTATACGTCAATCAATAAGATTAAAATTCTAATTGGTTCAAATCGAGGTTCGAACACTCACGTGCTTCCACCCGCCCCCCTCCCCTCTCCTTGCAGGCGGTGTCTACTAGTGAGCTACCGGTGAAGAGGGTTGTCGTCGTCGTCGTTGTTGTTGTTGTTGTTGTTCTGGGAAAGAATATAAAATAGTCTTCAAAAAAATGGGAACTCGAGATGATGAATGCGACTACTTGCTCAAAGGTAATTTATTCTCTGGAGGTGGGTGGATGACAGCGTTGTGTGTCGGCTCGGTGACAGCAGCAGGAACTGGGGAAGTAAACTAAGTCGGCACTCATGCAAATGTGCAAATGTCAGCTCCACCCGTAGCAAATGTTTTACTATGTGTGACTACATTGATGTTCACGTTGTCCTCTAAAAACCAATCAGCGAGTCCAGTGATCGTAATTACGAGGCTCATGTTAGTTACTTAAATAGCTGTGCTGTGTAAGTAGCTCGGTTGCTAACACGATAGCTCCTTGAGCTCTTTGAAAACAATGACTTGCGACGACCTGACGTTAACCTCTTTATTTATTGTTATTATAATATGTGTTATTATTTTTATTTATTTATTTATTTATTTATTTCTACGAGAGGATGAACAGCTGCTTTTCTGGTCACATTTCACACAGGTTTCACTTTAAGTTGTCTGAAGCTCGTTAACTTGTTGACAACGTCGATTTAACGTCCATAACATGCGTCATTGTAGCTGCATGTGTCTGTTCATGTTGTATGTGTCTGTTCATGTTGTATGTGTCTGTTCATGTTGTATGTGTCTGTTCATGTTGTATGTGTCTGTTTATGTTGTATGTGTCTGTTCATGTTGTATGTGTCTGTTCATGTTGTATGTGTCTGTTCATGTTGTATGTGTCTGTTCATGTTGTATGTGTCTGTTCATGTTGTATGTGTCTGTTCATGTTGTATGTGTCTGTTCATGTTGCATGTGTCTGTTCATGTTGTATGTGTCTGTTCATGTTGTATGTGTCTGTTCATGTTGTATGTGTCTGTTCATGTTGTATGTGTCTGTTCATGTTGCATGTGTCTGTTCATGTTGTATGTGTCTGTTCATGTTGTATGTGTCTGTTCATGTTGTATGTGTCTGTTCATGTTGTATGTGTCTGTTCATGTTGTATGTGTCTGTTCATGTTGTATGTGTCTGTTCATGTTGTATGTGTCTATTTATGTTGTATGTGTCTGTTTATGTTGCATGTGTCTGTTCATGTTGTATGTGTCTGTTCATGTTGCATGTGTCTGTTCATGTTGTATGTGTCTGTTCATGTTGTATGTGTCTGTTCATGTATGTGTCTGTTTATGTTGCATGTGTCTGTTCATGTTGCATGTGTCTGTTCATGTTGCATGTGTCTGTTCATGTTGTATGTGTCTGTTTATGTTGTATGTGTCTGTTCATGTTGCATGTGTCTATTCATGTTGTATGTGTCTGTTCATGTTGCATGTGTCTATTCATGTTGCATGTGTCTGTTTATGTTGCATGTGTCTGTTCATGTTGTATGTGTCTATTTATGTTGTATGTGTCTGTTCATGTTGTATGTGTCTGTTCATGTATGTGTCTGTTCATGTTGTATGTGTCATTTTAGCTGCATGTGTCTATTTATGTTGTATGTGTCTGTTCATGTTGTATGCGTCATTTTAGCTGCATGTGTCTATTTATGTTGTATGTGTCTGTTCATGTCTGACTTCTGTACGTTGCGAGAGAGCAAAGAGTCAACTTCCTTGTACGTGTCTGACTGATAACGACTGTCCAACCTACAGTGTTTCTCTGTGCTGCTCCAGGTCACATGCAAATATGAGAATCAATCACAGGTTTTTGACTTTACATTCATCCTAAAAAAAAAATAGATAGGGACCTTGAAGGATGTACGTATGAACCAAAGTTGATCAAAAGTCAACCATGACTGACTTCTAAAGCAGTGAATGCACTGTAGAGTAGATGAAATGGGTGGTGGACTGAGTTAGGACATGTATAAATGGATTTATTGTAGTTCTAATCTGCCAGCGTCCTCTTTAATGACTTAAAACGCTTCATAGGGTGGACTGAAAATGAAATGCGTTCCCCTGGCTGGCTCTGTTCACTGTAACACGTAGGGGAAGACTGCACACCAATCGACCTTTGCAGCGTGTTGGACCGCCGCAGCGCGGCTGCTCTCTCACATGTTGTTGTGCGATGTGTACGTTCACTCTAGTCGTGCTAATCGGAGACTCTGGAGTGGGGAAGAGTAACATGCTGTCCCGATTCACGAGAAATGAGTTCAACCTGGAGAGCAAGAGCACCATCGGGGTGGAGTTTGCCACCCGCAGCATCCAGGTGGACGGCAAGATGATAAAGGCTCAGATCTGGGACACAGCCGGGCAGGAGCGCTACAGAGCAATCACCTCCGCGTGAGTTTGTGCTGTTGAATGCATTATTTACTTGTAGACTGACACAAGGGGACATTTAAAGGGAAACATTTAGACACATCTGTACACTTAAAAAGGGGGGCTGAGTCATTTGAACCCTTTAGGATGTTGGAGGTCATGTCTCAAGATCTCAGTCAGTACCTTCTCTAAAGACCCATCTAACTTTGACGTAAAGACATATTTTCCTAATGCCTTTATGAATGACCGGGTGTTGCATATCCCTAAACAATACGGTTAACACGTACATGTAAAATATGACTGATGTTTGTTCAATGTTAACCATCTCTGCACATTTTTTTAACTCGACACAGATGACGGAGGACATTGCGGTAATTCTTGACTCATTGTTTTCTCTTTATTGCTTTACTGCCGTCAGCTATTATCGGGGGGCAGTCGGGGCTCTCCTCGTCTACGACATCGCCAAGCACCTGACCTATGAGAGCGTGGAGCGCTGGCTGAAGGAGCTGAGGGACCACGCTGACAACAACATCGTCATCATGCTGGTCGGAAACAAGAGCGACCTCCGCCACCTGAGGGCCGTGCCCACTGATGAGGCTCGAGCATTCGCAGGTAAATGATTAAGTGTTGCCACGGTGCATGTAAAATAATCGCGTAATTGAAGAATTTTTTTTTTTTTTTTTTAATCCTAAATTTGAGCATATTATCTAAACTACTTTTTTGAACAATATACTGGTACGTGCAGGAGAATTACGTCCTCTTTTTCAAACCAACAGAAAAGAACACTCTTTCGTTTATTGAAACTTCAGCCTTGGACTCCACTAATGTAGAAGAAGCATTCAAGAACATCCTCACAGGTAAGAAAAGTGTTTAAAAACAATGCACAACTTGGTGCGAATGTACCAGGCGCTAATACATTTCACCAATCCCTTATTGTTGTCTCTCACAGAAATCTACCGTATTGTATGTCAGAAGCAAATATCTGACAGATGTGGACACGATGATTCTCCAGGCAACAACGTAGTGGACATAAGCTTCCCCCCAACCGTGGACGGGCAGAAGGGCAACAAACTCCCTTGCTGCTAAAGCCTGTGACCCTCATATTTTCTTTTCCTGTTTGATTTTCTGTTTGTATTTCCTGTCTTTACCTCGGTTCTACTTTTACTGTCATGCTGTTGTCATCACCCTGTCATTGGTTCAGAGGTCTCCGAGGCTTCTTGATTTGACATTCCTTTCGGCTGTTTTCTTCTTTCTTTTTCTTTGTCTTCCTCTGATTTCAGAAGAACTTCTCTAATATACATTATGGTAGCATGGAGACGGAGTGTAAAGCTATTATGAGGTTGATCTTGAAGCTGTTGTAAACTAGAGTTTCTTTTTAAATAACTAGATGGTGATCCTAATGACCCGCTCCTACTGGAGGAATGTTGAGGGATCAGCAGGCCTGATTATCAATGCTCCAGGTTGTTTCTTCTTGCCTCCAGTCTGCATATAGCCTGAGGACATGAGCTGCGACAGTAGAATCCCAGTTTCATGTCTGGTTGACCTGATTCTGCCTGTCATGCAGTATGCAGTGTCGAAAGGAGATGAGAGGGAGGTACGTTCAGAGCATTGATGTGTAGTCTGTCTGGAAAATGTTAATTTTCCTCTGAGCCTTGTGCCCACTCTGGCATGAAATTAGCATGAGCCAGTGACCAGACTGGCTCTGTCTGATTGAATATGGGCACGTGTGAAACACATGGTTTGTTTTTATTTGTGTGTGTGTGTGTGTGTGTGTGTGTGTGTGTGTGTGTGTGTGTGTGTGTGTGTGTGTGTGTGTGTGTGTGTGTGTGCGCGCGTGTGTTAATTGTAGTGCACAAAGATACCAAAGGAAACAGATGGCAATCGAAATCATTTATGGGCGGTTTCTCATGTCAGTGTGTTCCAAGTCTGCTGATGATTGCTGCGTTTGACAAACCGGTCGAGGCTATTTGAAATGTGTAATGCTCTGTTGGAGAGGTATTATACATTGTGGTGCGCGAGTTATTATTTGTGAAGTCAGAGTTATCAGTCAAGTTTTCTCAAAATGTACATCTTTTTTTGCACTTATGTCCAGTAATTTCAATGGAACAAATCAACTGGTATGTTAAAACGGCTCAACATCTTCATCAAGTAACATTTTCCTGTTGGTTTTAAGGGAAACCTGTGCTGACAAAAAAAGAAGAAAAAGCATTATATTTGGTGCTTCTTTTTTTTTGTGTCTTACACAACTTTTTGCTCTTAAAACAACATTTGCTGTGATTTGAATGTATAATCTGTTGAAGGAAAATGGATACAGATGTGTGTAGTCTGAAGACATTTGAATTGTAAACCAGTTTAAAAACACTCTTCTTTTAACACTTAAATGGACCTTAGTGGAGAAAATGGAACTGAAACTCAGAGATGCAAATTGTTTATATAGTTGGATGAAATTCCTTTTTTTTCACCCATTGGATAGAAACTCTTTTATGTATGAAAATAATGAATAAATAAACCTAATCCACATGAACTGATAGCAGACTGTTATTGTTGGATACCTTATGTGTTGTGTTTGTGCAATACGCTCATTTGAAAGCCCACCTTTACAAATCTACACGTGATGTGGGTGCTGTTAAAAATAAAATCATGGGGTTGTACAGCATCTAACACATCAATGCTTTTGTGTTTTCAGAAAAGGCAGCCTTCATTGCTTCATATTCATTCGAGTAAATACGGTCAGTGTCAATGCACTGGTAGCCATGATGATGTCAAAGTTTGTTTCCAACTGAGATGGGTCACAAATCTGATAATGGTGAAGGAAATAGCTCGGGCTCAATATGACATGAATATTCACTATGCAATTGTAAGACTTGCTTTTCTAGGACTTTAAAATAAAATGTGTGGAAAACTATTTGTGCCGTTTAAGATGGTCAGAAAGAGCATAAAGGCTAAACATGATGTAGTAAATGTTAATTTATTTAACTGGGACAGTGTTCAATGAGTAACAGAAAAGTAACTAAATAAGCCTCAGTTTGCCATTTAGGCTCATTTTCATCAGCTGGTTAGTTCTTAAAACGGCAAACTAAAATTCTGTGGTGGAAGAAGTATTCAGATCCTTTACTGTTGTAAAAGTACCTACAGACCAAAGTAATTAATACTCCATTACAAGTAAAAATCCTGAAGGAAAAATCGTACTGAAGTAAAAGTTCTTGAGTATTAGTGGAAAAATGTAGTCGAAGTATTAAAGTAAGAGTACTGGTTTGGTCCCTCCGACTGATATCATTTTATATATGACATTATTGGGGACAGCAGATAAATCTGAGGGGACCTCAGATGATTACTGGGAGAGGAAGGAAGAAAAATCAAAGTTCTGATTCACAAATCTGTTTTCAGTTTTTGGACTGTTTTCTCTAATCTTTGATTTTTGGTGAGATATTGGATCATTTAAACATTTATTGAAATTAAACCATGTGAGAAGTTTATCGATTTGCATCTGAAATGTGACCCTGACTGTTTTCTGTAAAATTACCAAAGTCAAAAAGACTGGAATCCATTGTTTTAATCTTTAACAATGTGCTGTATTTTAAAGCTCATTATCTATTGTGCAATTTTCCAAAAAGTAACTAAAGCTGTCAAATACGTAGTAGAAAGTACAATATTTCTTTCTCAAATGCCGTACAGTGGCAGTATAACGTAGCATCAAATGCTACAGTGAAGATGGAAATACTCAAGTAAACTACAAAGTACCTCAAAATTGTACTTGAGTAAATGTATTTAGTTACTTTCCACATGGGAATAAATGCATGCTTCATAAATACCATATACATCCATACGAATATGATTCAGTGCATGCAAAACAAGACAAAACAGATCTACGAAGAACAGACGAAACAGATTGCAGGACGGCAACAGAAAGGGCAGCTCAAATTCAAATGTTAAAATGTTTGATCAACAAGCCAAAGCTGACTGATCAGTACAAGTATTGATTTCTATTATATCCACAGGCAGTGAAATCCACTGTTTAGCTGTTGTCTCTGTGCAATTGCAGAAATCTGTCCGTCCGTACTTCGCGTTATATCTCGACAAGCGTTCATCCCACCGGCTTCACACTCGTCGGGTGTGTTTGCCGAGGACCCGAGGTTGTGCCTTTTGTGCTTACTTGGAGACACGCGACACGTTGGGTTTTAATAATAATAACATCAAACATGCTGCATCCGACATTTCTTTATGCCATCACTTGTATTGTATCCATATGTACAATTGTACATACACCAGAAGGGTTGAGTGTGTATTTCAACAACCTCACGGCGACAGAGACATTTAAAGGGCTGATAGAAATCACGTGGTCTGGTCTTTGTTTACGTCCTGTGGTCGCGTCACGTGTCTGGTCGCGCGCCCCTCCCTTCAGCAGGCTGCTGTTTAACTCGTCCCGGATTGCCTGTGTGTGTGTGTGTGTGTGTGTATTTTCTTCTCTTGACTTCACCGTCGAGGCAGACAGCTGATGAGCCTCTGGGGGGAGTGCGTTTAGAGGGGCCAGAGAAAGCGGCAGCTCGGCCTGCTGCTGGTTTATCAGCTGAGAGTTTGCTGGTTAGCGGACGGGCGCCTTGTTAGCTCGTGAGCTAGCAGCGCTGCACTTTGTCCCGTGTTTTCAATTCACCAGCTGAACATGACGAGAGAAAGAAATGCGAGGCTGTTGAAACATCAGTAAGAACACGACACGGGGGTGAGTACATGGTAGTTTATATTATTTTTATATATACATATCTTTTTAAACAGGCTAGCTGTGGCGGTTCACCGCAGCTACTGACAGCTGGCCCAGCTGTGACGGGGGCGCAAACTGACCGCGTTTATTTCCTGGATTTTAAAACCAGAAAGCAAATGCTTTCTTGATAATAAAACGGGAATTAGTTCGTGCCTTAACGCAACACGGCACTACGCCGCTCATTTGTGCCGATCATAATGTTTGTTCAGCGTCACTGAGCTGACGTGACACGACTCTGCTCCAGGCATTAGTCGGTGTCAAAGTTCAAACATCTGCACGCAGCGGCAACTTCCGCTTCTTCAAGTCACGGTAGAAAGGAACACGTTTGTCAGCCGAGTAAGTTTTCATGGTATAATAGATTTATTTAACACCGCCGACCGTTCATTCCCATAAATTCACGTGCAAGTACAGAGTTTGGCCTTAAAGCTACACGTCCTTATGTTTCTCATCTGGCCAGATGTGCACGATACATGTTTTTATCCCAGTGTTTACATGCTGACAAGGCTCAGAAAACAATAACTGAGGAGATGTGCTGTTGTCTTTAATTGGGGGGGGGGGGGGCTACTGCTTTGTTTATCTGGGTCAAGGATTGTGCCTCTTAATCGTGCCCCCGTGCTGTATCGGCATGCATGAATAACAACACCAGGCAGTAACAGTTGTCCATTGATTTGAATGGGATGACTGCTCATCTGACCTGGGAAGCTGTATCACAAAATCCAAGATCGGGCCTTGAGGCTTAACTCCATATTTACAATCCTGGATACCCAGGCTGACAAAGCTGGCCATCATCTGGCTCTGGTAATTCACCAAACCTGAATGTATGAGCATATCACTAGAATGTAATGAGGTAGGAATAACCATTCATCATTATATAACCTTTGTTACAATAGTCAGATGTTTCCCTGAAGTTGAATCATCTTTTCTCTTATGCGGTGCTAAAAACAGAACCTTACGTCCTTCATCACCAGATCTCCAGAAACTCATAATGCTGTTTTAAAATGATTGTAGAGGGTAAATTGTTGAATTAATTAGTCCTATATAAGAAAAAAAATCCCCTGTGATGAGTAAACAGGATTGTGCAGGTTCAGGTGCAAAGCTATGTTAAGACATCATGTTAATAGCAATGTTATTTACACACATATCAGACGGACTAGTTCTTGGAAATGTGTTTTTCATGTCATTACCAATAATCAGAATAAGAATCACTTTATTGGCCAGGCATGTTAACACACACAAGGAATTTGACTCCGGTTGTAGCTTCGCTCTGAGCGTCCAAAAAGCCAAAACACAGACATCAATAGACATATAAAACATAAATAGAAATATTTACAGCATAGAAATGAATGAGAATATGCATATAAACACCTAAACAATGGTGTAATTGTGCCTAGTCCAAATGGTGCTGATGAGGTTGGGTGTAGTGCAAAAGGTCCAGTGATGTAGAACATGTTAACTGTTTAATTATTATTATTAAAATATAAATGAATCTCTCTGGAATATAATTTTATAATTGATCTCTTACTGTACAGAATAATAAGTTTCAGACAGGAAGACGGATGTTACAGGCTGGAGCGCATCGAGCCGTACGTCTCTTATCTTCAGTGAGGGGTTATCTGAGGGCAGACAGCTGTTTATCAGTCTGCTGCACATCACACTCATTGTCACTGACATCACATTTGTCTTTATAATAGATGAACAGCTGCTTTGAGCAAACTGGCCAAACCTCCAAATGGATAGCTTTCTTGTAAATGTCAACATGTCTCTCGACTGCAGTTAACTTTGGTTACTTTCACACAAGGCAGACAATTAATTATACATGAATCACAGTGCAGACATATAAGTAACTTTATGACAATCCCACGCTGAGACATGTGACTGATAATGTCTGGTCTTGTTTTAAAATTTGGATCCGTCTCTTGATACTGTGTTGTGTGTGTGTGTGTGTGTTGCAATTAGGGCCCGACTGATGCTGGAACTTTGGGGTCCATGTCTATAGTGATGTTGGGCAGTAAAAAAAAAAAAAAAAAAAATCCTATATTGATAAATCATCTGATATTCTTTATATGTATACTGCATTTACACAATGACCCTGTTTCCATTTGGCGACATCAATCCGGACATATGCGACCTGACGGTGATCGGACCACAAGTGGCCAGCAAAAGTACAGGTGGAAACGCACTCGGGAAGCGTTGAGCTGTGATCTGTTCAGGCCGCATTCGGAGACCTGCATTTCTGTTCCTGAGTGTGTTTCCATTTGGCTACCCAGGACGCACGTTGATGCGAGGCGGAAACAACTCTCCCTGAAGCCGGCCACTTCTGATCACGCTCACGGTCAGGCGGCCAGATGTCCGGATTGAAGAAGCCAAATGCAAACGGCCCCAATGATCCCTCAAATGTGGTTATCAAACACTTTTGACACATGGGACCAAGATATGTGATCGAGGCGGGATATTTTACAGTTTATTATTATTTTATCAGTGCACGGAAACAGTGAACTTCAATAATAAATTGTATTAATATTTAGAGCTTAATTATTATAGATACAAAAATAATCAATGGATTAATTGATAATGAAAATAACCATTAGTTACAGCCCCATGGATGAATCGGTATCCTTTTAATGTGGTATCTAGTAAAATTGCTAATTTCATCATATTTACATACTGCTGGCTAGCTTGAGCTATATTTGATATTTAAGTTGTATTACGTATGTTATGTAGATCATATTTTGTATTGATCTGAATGTGTGAACTAACTGGTAACTAAAGCAGCAAAACGAATGCAATGAAAAAGTAAATGCATGAAATACAGTGAAGTAGAAAATGTCACAGAAGTTCAGCGCTTGAGGAAAAGTACTTCCTGTCATTCCACCGCGGCTATTGTTTGAGAAATGTGATTAATTTCTCGGCGTGTCTGTTTCTCTGCAGAAACATTGTTCACTTGTGAGGGGGGGGAAACGGGAAGCGTTTGCTCTTGGTGCTTCCTCAAGTCATCCCTCGGCTTCAAACCTTAACACCCTCAACTCCACCTGCACGGCCGGAGTCTGGACACGGTAACCATGACGACGGGCGGGTGTTGCCACCTGCCCGGCTCCCTGTGTGACTGTGCCAGCAGCACAGGCTTGTGGAAGAACGTGGAGGAGGCGGGTGGTGACGGGTGCCAGGCACTCTATGTCACCCAGGTCACCGCCATGGATGGACGGTTGCTCTCCTCTGTGCTCAAACCCATGAGCGCCCAAAGGTAACACTTGCACTCGTACATACAGTGTATCACTGTACATGTCTACACATGTGTAATTGAATAAAAACACAATAGTCATAAAGCCCTGCCTGACTGTCCCAGTTTAATTTAATATACATGTTGAATTTCTGGAACGTGTTACTGTAAAAACAGTTTTCTGTGAGTTACACCTCTGATTTCAATTCATATTTTATGCATGTTTATTATCATACACTGAGTTATATCATTTGTAAATCCACTGATATCTGTGGAGCTTGTGATCACATGATTTTGGATCCTGTATACCGTATCACCTGTGATATGTTCTTTCACAAAATAAGTAAATACGTTTTTTGTTTTTTTTTGTTTTTTTTTAAATTTTGTCTCAGTGATGGTCCCATCTGCCGTATTTGCCACGAAGGAGGCAACAGTGAGGGTCTCCTGTCCCCGTGCGACTGCACCGGCACTTTGGGTACGGTGCACAAGAGCTGTTTGGAGAGGTGGCTGTCGTCTTCCAACACCAGCTACTGTGAGCTCTGCCACACAGAGTTCAGCATCGAGCGCCGACCGAGGCCTCTCACAGAGGTAACAAAGATCAATGCCCTTTGCCTCATCTGCAGCAATCTTTCCTCTCTTTTATTACATTACATTACATTTAGCTGACGCTTTTATCCAAAGCGACTTACAACACACCGGTGGTACACCATCGGGAGCGATTTAGGGTTCAGCGTCTTGCTCGAGGACACTTAGGCATGCGGACGGGAGGAGCGAACCACCAACCTTCCGATTAGTGTGCAACCCACTATATTGACTGAGCCACAGCCTCCCCTCTCTTCCTTTTCGTTCCCCACGCTTGACTGATTGAACGAGTTTGCATGTACCCAAGCGTGAAGGCTTCTTTTGTTTTTGTACCTCTCTCTGCTCGCTTGCTTGCTTGCTTGTTTTGCAGTGTCTTTTCTTTTCTTGATTAACTTCAGGTTTCTCTTCCACCTCTCCCAAACCTCTCTTCCACTTCTCTATCCCTCTTCTCTGTTTTTCTGGCTCCTGTTTCCCACTCCACAGTGGCTGCGGGACCCCGGACCTCGTAACGAGAAGAGGACGCTGTTCTATGACATGGTGTGCTTCCTGTTTATCACGCCTCTGGCAGCCATTTCTGGCTGGCTGTGCCTGAAGGGAGCTCAGGACCACCTTCACCTGGGGAGCTGGCTGCAGGCTGTGGGCCTCATCGCCCTCACCATTGCCCTCTTCACCATCTATGTCCTCTGGACTTTGGTAAAGATGAATTCACACACAGCATTCATGCAGTGCAGCCATTTTTTTTAAAGTGGAGTTCTCACCCGGTGAGTTGCTGTACATTTTCCTCCTCCCTTGTTTCCACAGGTGTCGTTCCGCTACCACTGTCAGCTGTACTCTGAGTGGAGAAGAACGAATCAGAAAGTACGTCTGCTCATTCCTGAAGCCAAGGAGTCTAACTCTTCCCAGCATTCCTTGCTCTCGAGCAAACTGACGAAAAAGTCGGCCAATGAGAGTATAGTATGAGACCAAACAGACATGGTCGATGATAAAGGAGGGTTTTTTTTAACGTATGAGGCCTGATTCTTGATGCATCATGCCCGCCCGCTAGACATTAAAGAAGCACTTGTGGGCTTTTTTGTTGTTGTTGCTGTTGCTTTCTTTTCTTCTTTTTCTTTGCTCCGGCGCTACATATTTTTTTCCACTTTGCATTTTATGAATCTGTCCTCCTGGGGGTGCAGAAATTATCACATTTCAATGGAGTCTATCTGTCCTCACGTTGGACCAAGTTTATGCAAAGGCACTGAAGAGTGGAACAGCACGTGGCGATGTGCAGAGACGCCGACCGGAGGCGATGGCAGAACAAGTGATGGACAATTCACTTGTTAAGAGGACCGTGAAATATAACGATCGTCCTGCTTGGTTCAATGACCCGTCAATGGTCCACAGGTGACTGCAGAGTGTAGCAGGTCTGTTCATCGTGTACTGCAGTGATGAAAATAACTGAGATACATGTTGTTGAGCTCATTGTGTGATCTCGTGTATGAATCTGTGAAGGAAAAGCTTCGATCTTTGATTGCCGTTTCACAATCCAGATGTCGGTAATGCTGTCCGAGATGGAACTTTTAATGTGCGCCTGTTCTTTGAAAGCTTTTCCTCCATCAGTTGTTACATCTCATCCGAGAGCAGATAAATGCCAGAGATTGTGCAATATACCACTGTGGACATGAAGGACCTCACAGTACGTGAATAGACCTCAGCCAACATGCACAGTTATGCATGCAGGCAGCACTGTTAATAGTTTTTGGGGGACTTTAAAAAAAAAAAAAAAAATTTACTTAATGTATTCTGAAATAATTTTTTTAAACCACTAAAGACTGAACAGATTTACTATTCCTACTGAAGTAGGGATAACCAGTGTCCTCATAGAGGTTCTTGTATTATCAGCACTTAACAAGTACGTATTTATAATTATATAGATGGATAGAAAGCGCCATCAAAATGGCTTCTAGAGGAACATTTCCACAAGTAATGTTTGGTGGCCGGTGCAGTGTACGCGAGCATTATTTCTATTGCCTGTTGAAGTACTTCATTTTTGGCTTTTTATTTGCACTTTGTTGTACGTGCCTATCCCTCCATAATCACAACAACCAGGAACTCCGAAACTTCCTGCAATTGTCATTCGAGTCATAGTTAAACACGACATAAGTATTTCTCAGTCTGGGAGTTTTGGTGCTGGTGTGCCGTAGATGTCAAACGCCAACATTTTGATGTCTCTGACCATCGACCGGGACCGGCTGTGTTAGTAGAGCAGGGAGATCTTTGATATAGTTTAGTGTGGCTCATAAACAAGTCATTTGCGGTGACTGTTAATCAACCAGAGTAACACAAACTACAGAGTCTGCCTGGTGTCCAGATTTGCGGGTCATGATGTGGTCCAGTTTGAAACATGGATTCTTTCTTCATTCCACTTAATTTAGGTTATGTGGACACGGTTAATTGCTTCTTGCGCACATTGCAGCTGTCCGCAGGCAGATAAGCTTGGAAGATAAAAAAAAAAATGAAAAATACATCTACTATGGAAAATAACTTAATTGTTAAAACTTAATTCAAAGAAACACATCAGCTTTAATAATGCATCACTAAATGTGCATTTTGGAGTACCGCAGGTGTCAAGTCAGGGTCTCCATATTGTTGTGGGAAGCTTCCTTTTTTTTTATTAATAGCAATTCTTTGAAGTGCAGTCAAAGAAAACACCTTAGCTATAAGGTGGCATTGGAAGTAGAGCAAGCTTAAAACCAACCTGATATTGATCTGTTTTTATTGATTATTGTAATTCCATGAAAAGTTAGACTTTTTGATTTGGTTCTCCTCGACACTTTATTTCATTTTTATCAGTGGTGATCAGACTTTGGTCTTTTTATGCTTTTCATCAATTTTCCATTAGATGGATCCAATTTGCAGACATATTCAGTGTTGGCTTATTGTGAATACGTACATTACATCACTCACGGTGTAAAGAGGCCAAAGCCCTGGATTTTATCTACCATTGTGTTATTAATACCTTTTTTTTTATTTAAAATGCATATTTACTTTTGGACAATCAAACTTGAGCAGTAATTTATTTACTTTTTTTTGTTTGTTTGTTTTCCTCCTGCACTTTTAATTTTCATTCTACGGAAATTTGGTGACCTGAAATGATTTGTGGATACTTGTGTTGTGGGCCGTTGGGGGGAAAATTCCCAGCATCCACAGTGTTGGATATTTTCCGCTCCTATGTGTTGTCTCACAGCGTAGGATTACCAGTAACCAGTGGTTCTAAAAGTTATGTACTTCCCCCCCCGGCCTCTTGTTTACATCAACAGCACACGCTGATACATTCAGCTCCTGGTGGGTTGTCCCACATACTGCCCCAGTTTGTTTGTGTTTTTAACTGATCCCAGAACAAAGGTTTAATATCCTACAGCACTGCGATGCAACCGGGAGCTCGTCTGCCTCACAAGCTTACGAGTCATCCGATCATCCGTGTTTACTGTTTGTCATAAGCAAGGCTTTACCCCAGGAGGCACTCTGTTGTGGCACTTTCATCATGATGTAATAATTTACTAAACTTCCACAATTTAAATCCAATTTTAAATCATTGCTTTCTTTTTCTTCCACATTTGAACATGTGGACTACTTATATTGTGTCCTAACGTTTTTGTGATCTTTTAATTGAGTCTTTTTTCAGACGCTGGTTATATTAATATGTATTATTTGTAATTTAAATTGCAAGTCTTCACTTTTTACATACGATCATGTTTATGGTGTGCTCTTGGAAAAAAAAAAGAAAAAAAAAAGGTTGTTCTCACCAAAATACTGATACCTGCAATCAGCCAGGAATTGTTTGCAAAGCAAATAAAACATAATTATAAATGATGAGTGAATATTAATTTTGAAAGCTCTTGTCAGTGGTAATTTGTGTGGTTATACTTGGGCATGAAGTCGTCTATGTGATAGAAGGCACTTGGGGAGCCGCAGTCTATCCTGGACATTAGAGTATAGATCCTGTGATTTGTGCGATATGGCTGTTTACAGATCATCCTCTTAGTCCAGTGAGGATGAGATGTCATTACTTTAAGTCTGTTTTGGACCGCAGCTTTGTGAGTGCACTAATCCTAAAGAAAAACAAAATGCTAATATCAAGTTTTGCTACAATATCTGTGTAGAATCATGGAATCTCCCCGTCACGTCCTCTGCATTCGGCATTTAAGCAGCTTACTTAGAAAAACACATCTTCAACCTATATTGCATGCTGCTTTTGTGAACAGTCAAATCTCTGCTCTTCAGGGAGTGAAAAAATATTTTCCAATAGGTCTTTGAGTTGTGATAAAAAAAAATAATACTGTTTTGATCTGCCTTCCTACTAATCAATAAGCTACAGATGTAGCCGAGAGAAGTGAAACTTTGGTGGCCTGATAACTTCACTGGAATTACCACTTTACTCAGACGAGCCGCTTGTAGCGTAAAAAAAAAGTAGAACCTCTCAATAAGCTTAATCGCTGAGGAGACCCTGATCAGAACAATGAACAGACTATTGTTTTCTTTTTATGACCGAAGGACATTTTGCAGTTATTATAGATATTACAGAAAATCGTTCCAACCAGACAGAGGTGGAAGAACTGCTGATAAGTTTCACGTCACTAGAAATAGCAATACAGCACACCACGGTATGAAAATACTGTAAGTACCGAACCGGAGTAATTGTGAATTTTCATTTGCAAAGTGGAGTCAAAACCACTTATTATTCAAAAGGCCTTATTCAGAGTGATAAATACATTTATTATACAGTATATACATGATTAATATTTTTGTATTGGGATGCATTAACATGTAAGCAGCATTTTAATGCTATGAAAGTGGAACACAGTTTTACCTAATTTAACACTATCATATTTATAAACTGATGACATGTAAAGTGTTGATTAAAAAAAAAAAAAAAAAGAACATGTTACACCAGCTGCCAGAGAAATTAGACAGAGAAATTGAAACTGCTGTGGTCAAGAATTTTATTGTAAATTTATACAGTTCTTAAACTGAAAGTAAAACAATAACAACTTCTGCCAAATATTCGTCAATAAATACATAATGAGGATATTTTTGGCATGATAACTGATGTAAGAAGGAAGTAAGAACCACACTGTCAAACGCATAATACTGCCGCGCCAGGCTGTAGTAACTGTCTGAAGTATATTTACACAGCACCATCTAGTGGTAGCCATTGAAATGTGTTTCACAACCTGCCCCAACGCGACAGCGTTTCAGTAGAGTTCGGACAACTTCACAGGCTGCCTCGTCCCCACGTCGCAGGAACCTTCGCACGGACCCCCGCGCACAACTCGGCCGAACACGCGACATAAAGGCTTCTGAAATGTTTCTTAAATGGCAGAAGAGAAGAGCACGAGTGACTTCAAAAGTACTATAGAAAACAGAATGAATGGTAGAAAACAAAAATAGAGTGAAGAGGGAGTTGGCTGTGAGCAGAGCTGCGGGGAGAAAAAGTGCACAGGTGACGAGATGTGGAGCTGAATGCGGTGGAGGGGGAGGGAATGGGGGAGGAGGAGGGGGAGGGGGGGGGGGGAGTGAGGTGGGACTCGGGGTCACAGGCTCTGGCAGCACTGCAGTTTGTTGCCCTTCTGCCCGTCGGTGGTCGGTGGGACACTTATATCCACTACGTTGTTGCCCGGAGACTCGTCGTGCGCGGATCTGTCTGCTATCTGCTTCTGTGACACGATGCGGTAGATTTCTGTTGAGAATTTCAAGATAAACAAAACGAAGTGAAGCTCTTGACGTGTTTACAGTCCTTAAACTTAAACACTCCTAATTATTAAGCTAACTGTACAACTTGAACATGAGTTTTATTCATAAGGTCGGAGGTCAAAAGAATATTTGCAGTGCGCTATCTCCATGAAAGCTGACTGGAAGGGGCTCAATGCCGTGTTGGAAGATTTTTTTTTTTTTGCTTCCTAATACCGACTTCGCCCCTAAAAATCCAGTATCTGTTCGGCTCCAACTACAATTAAATGTTCCTGTGTTTGTTTTTCAAATTAAAATACGTGATTCTTACCTAAATAAAAAGAAAGGATGAATAAAGGTAGAGCTATTAAATTGAGTAACGCTGGAAGGCAACAAACTGAAGCACGTTTACACAGTTTGTATGCATGTTGTAACAACGACTGGAAATTTGGTTTGTAAAAAGTACAATACTGGAAATAAAACAAACTTACTCATCTTTAAAAGTACTCGCATAACTATGCTATAAATATGACTGTTACAGTAATGACAATCGATGTAGTTCTTTAACAATCATCACCAACGACTAAATTGAAGGTCATCAGAGTGTATGACATAATATTTATTTATTTTTTCCCCCCTACCTGTTAAAATGTTCTTGAATGCCTCTTCTACATTTGTGGAGTCCAGCGCTGATGTCTCAATGAATGAGAGTGTGTTCTTCTCTGATGGCGGAGAAGAAATCAAAATATTTTTAAAACATTAAACAGTGTACATAGACCGTTATACCGGATTAATGGAGTTTGTCTCACCGCAGCACTTTAGGTGTGATTTACCTGCGAATGCTCGAGCCTCATCAGTGGGCACGGCCCTCAGGTGGCGGAGGTCGCTCTTGTTCCCGACCAGCATGATGACGATGTTGTTGTCAGCGTGGTCCCTCAGCTCCTTCAGCCAGCGCTCCACGTTCTCATAGGTCAGGTGCTTGGCGATGTCGTAGACGAGGAGAGCCCCGACTGCCCCCCGATAATAGCTGACGGCCACATAAACCAGATGAATGTATACACGTATCCTTCTTTGTTCCAGCACAATTTGAAGAAAAAAATAATCTACTTCACGCAGAGAGAAAACACTCACGCGGAGGTGATTGCTCTGTAGCGCTCCTGCCCGGCTGTGTCCCAGATCTGAGCCTTTATCGTCTTGCCGTCCACCTGGATGCTGCGGGTGGCAAACTCCACCCCGATGGTGCTCTTGCTCTCCAGGTTGAACTCATTTCTCGTGAAACGGGACAGCAGGTTACTCTTCCCCACTCCAGAGTCTCCGATTAGCACGACTAGAACCGAAACGCAAAGCAAACGTTCAAGAGTTATACGTCAGCTACTCGGGTGAAACAGCAGACTTCAAGGCATTCCTGCAGTTCGTCGGTGACCAGGGCATGAATTGCCCCTCTTCTTTAAAACGTAATCTGGAGGGCACATTAACTGACATAACCCTCGACGTGATTTTCATCTGCAGAATTTCAAACATGAATGCTGTAATCTGATAGGCCATAATCATGGCCATGTTGGTCAAAGTAAAAGGGCTGACTTGCTGCTTTCTATCTCTTATACAGACATCCTTATCAGACTTTGCCTTGGTGGGAGTCAGGCAGGAAAAAGGTACCAAGTACTCCGCTCTGGCAAATCTGACTCAACAGTTTCTCAAGGCCTTTGTTCCCGTGTCGTTGTAACGAGTCATCAGTGTCCTCCAATCAGTTTCCAACAGCTACACTGAGCGTGTTTCTCTGCTGTATTCAATACAATATTTATTAAAATCATGTATTTGTATCCATTACAGTAAACCTCCCGAGTATTACAATCCCTGCATTCAAACTTCAGCCACTTGAGAGAGGTAAAAACTACACATCTTGACGTTATTAATATTTCAGATCACGCTGCCTCCACAGGGCCAACAGCCTCCTATAGGACGTCACGCACCCATTTCACCATCTCTTTTCTCTGCTCCCATCTGGAAGCAGCTACAGGGCCTTTAAGACTCCCACTTCCTGGCTCAGAAACGTTTTATTTTTTTTTTTATCCGAGCTATCACTAAACTGAACACTACAAACTCTGCCCCCCCCCCTCTCCAACCATAACACTACGCAGCACAGGACTCACAACTGAAACACTAAAACTGGGGAATTGTGTGATAACATCTGTACACTACATCTCATTGATGCAATAGCTCTTTATACAAGTATCTCATGTTTATTTTTATTTTTTTATGATTTTATAAAAAAAAAATTTAGATTTGCTTTTTGTCTGGTTGCCTGCTAGGACAGGTGGGTGTTTTATTCCAGGACATGCACAGCAAATGCCATTGTACAACTAGGTGCAATGACAACAAAGGTATTGTGTTGTGTTAAAGAAAAATTTCCCCTCGGGGATTAATAAAGTAAATACCTACCTACCTAATTCAATTGGTTGCAAGATGAAAGGGATAAGTTCGATAAAAGCTGGGCAATCTGGACAAAATCACATACATCGTGATATTTTTGATCAAATACCTCGATGCAGTCTTTGTAGGGATTTTTTTGACTGAGAACCAAAAACAATGTGGATATAATGACTAAGCGTGAAAAGGCAAACAGTAGAAGAGCTATAACAGTCTGGTATTTCAGAAAAATGACATCGATTTACTGTAATAAAGCCTTTAAAACCAAGAAAAGACAACAATCACACCTATCGTGACGTCAAAAATAGTCTTAAGACTCATACCGAGGACAGGATCAAATATGAATACATCGCCCTTGGACCTTGGGTTAGATTCATGGACAGGCTGCGCTGGGAGTGCACAAACAAATGCCCAAACATTTGAAAATTAAATTAAAATGGGCATTAAAAAAAAAATGCCCATTTGTGCCCAAACAAATAGCAGCAACACGTCAGGAAACTGACCTCCCCGGGTGTGAAAGGACCACGTGACGTGCGACTCAGCGGTCCAGGTTCAGATCCATCATCGTTTGGTGCGGAAACCAATCAATGAAAGTACCCTACGGTCATTTGGAGCAGATACCGGACAGGAAAACAAAAGCTCCTCTTTCCTTTCACGCGGACTGAGTTTTCTCTCCCCCCCCTTCCCCCATTTAATGTATCTGACTTAAAATGAGGCGGTCTGCGGGAACGAGGCTCTCCGCTTCAATAGTTGGTTTTGGTTGCAAGTGAAGACAACTTCCCTCCGATGACAGTAAAGTTGAATCATTTCCAAAGTAGCAGCCCCTGTCCGTCTGCTACGAGCTACTAGCACGCAGGACCAACTCGTCGTACGCCCTACTTTCTGTCAAACCCATGCGGCTCACCACGGAGCTGGCGTCAAACCCCGAGACACAAATTAAAAAAATAATTTTTTAAAAACGCCACACCTACAGTAATATATTAAAGTGAGATTGATTAGTTTGAAAACAAAAAAAAAATTAAAAAAAAGAAGAAGAAGCAGTTCGGCTAGCTACAGTTAGCTGCCACCGCCAGCTGGTGTTAAACCAGCAGCGCAGCTAGCGCGCTGAATTAGCCGCCGTCTTCGCTATAAATAGCGTGAAAGACCGGGAGGACCGGTGTCCGTCCCCGCTTACCTTTGAACAAGAAGTCGTACTCGTCGTCTCTGTTGCCCATCGTGCGACACCGATCACCTCTGTGAGACTGCAGTGCGGACAGAAAACGGAGCTCCCTGCCCGGACCGCGGTGGTGCGCCGAGATGACAGGAGACAATGCGCACGGTGCGTCGGAGGAGCGGCGCCGCGGGACGATCCGCCACGGCAGACCGACGCGGTCGCGTTAACGCGGTCGGTCATGTGACGCTTCAGGCACCGCGGAGTTGTAAATACATAACCCTCGCTTCCTGCGTCCGCGTGTTTTTTTTATTTTTATGAAGTAATAACTTGGAAACCAGGGGTCGCCAGAATCGGGAAGGTTTTTTTTTTTTATTTTGAACATGTAAGAAGTCACAGATGAACAAATAACCCTGTTAAATATGTATTAAGTCATGTGATTATTTTATTTTTTTTAGTTAGGTTACCTCGTCACAGTTATGCAACTTACATTTGATTATCCTTTTGACAGTGGGGAGGCAAGTAGCGACGCCACAATTAAACGGCGTTCAATTACGAGTACAAACTCTCGCAGTCACACTGTAGGAGCCAAATGTTGCTCAAGATATCCTGAATGTAATCGTGTGCGTTCATTGGGTGGCGCTGTGGGCACACAGGTGGGAAAGGTAAACGCTGTTGTCAGGTGTTCAACTCGGAAGGGCAAATGTTGTTGTTGTTGTTTTTTACCGTGTTGGCGCTGGTTCCTTTCGCTGCGTGTTACGTGAACTCTTTTGATGGATATATGGACGGTGGACTTCGACGCACGAAGGGAATAGCACATGCACCTTTATCTGCAAACCCAAAACATCCTGCGGACTTTTATTGAACGCAACACACCGAAAGTAGTAAAGTAGAGTGTTGTAAAGTCAGCCGGGTCACTCCTGGGTCAAAACACCTCAGCCACTTTAAAACTGAACATAATGATCTTTGCACAGACAGGACTGCATAGTTTCATCTGAAGTGTAAAGTGGATTATTTATAATATATATAGTATAAATGAGTTTTAGGTTAAATAAAAGACAATCAGTTCCCTGACAGAGCCAGCAGAGGGGGCCACTGTCGCTTCATCTGTATGACACGTTTACTGCACTGCATCTGTGGACTGCTAGAAGGCCTCTATAGACAAGACTGTATGCGATAATAATAATAATAATAATAATAATAGTTGTTTTTAAGATTCAGCAAGTTTAATTACATTTTTGAAAAAGTGTTCAGCAACATATATCACACCATTTTGAAAACTGCAAAAAGCCCTTGACAGGCTGTTTTATGGAAGCCTATTGGTGACTATATTGAAAAACTAATGTGACATTCAAAATGAGAAGGTTTATGTGTTATTTGATAAAAAAAAAATTAAAAAAAAAATTGTATACTATAATTCTATAATCCAATTTGTATTTTCACTGTAATATTAGAGTGAAACTATAAAAGCTATGTGGCATTTAATTTTTAAAGCCATTCCCGCAACACTGTGAACAATATTCAAATTTTAAACCAAAATGCAATACGAAGAAAGACATGACTTTCCTTTTATGCAAGCAATATTTAGGCTGAGTCCCGAATAAAATTAAAATGCAATTCTCAAACAATTTCAAAAATCAATATGGCATCGATCTACTTCTTTTTGAAGATTTAACCTGACTTTAAAGAGCACCTGACTCTATTGTATTTTCCAGTCTCTTCATACAGGCTACATCTGTCTAAAAAAAAATATATATATATATATATATATATATAAGTTTTTCACATACATATACATATATATATATATAGGCTACATCTGTCTAAAACTATGAATATATATATATATATATGTGTGTGTGTGTGTGTGTGTGTGTATATATATATTACACATATATATATATATATATATATATATATATATATATATATATATATATATATATTGTTTTGTTTTATTCCCCACCAGGCTTCCATATAGTTAACATGAAGGATAAACTCGGTCTCTTTTCCACACGGGCTGATTGTGACAGTTCCTTAACATTTTAAAACTCACAAAGACATAATATTACCAGCTAGTCATTGTTTCAGTTGACCATCGCGTTATCAAGTTTTTCCATGATTTAGAAAGACGTCGCCTACGTCATAAGCAGTTTCACCTGTGGATATGTTAAAAACACCCGCCCCCTCCTCGCACTGACCAATCAGCAGTAAGGACGCTGCCACCTGAGTTTCTGTAGTGGCAAACCGTGGGTTCCGTCTGGACGTGTAGATGCACGGAGCTGCAGTACAAGCAAGCAACACCCTGCTGATATATTCTCGTGAGAATCTAAGGGTTTGTTGAAAGCATCTACACTCCTGGTGATGGCAAAGCGAGCAGGGCGACAGAAGAACCAGCTGTCAGCGTGTTACTATGAAGGATACCTGGAGAAGAGGTCGTTCAAAGATAAGGTAGATCATTAAACAAGAGGGGGAAAGTTGTTCTCTTTTTGCTTTAGAGGTAGTTGTCTGCTTTGTAGTGAAATGGGCTGGAAAAATCTTCTTCTTCACTTTGGTTGCTTATTTTATCTGACTGCTGTCAAAAAAAAGATTCAATTTTGAGCATGAAATAAAAGAGTAATTTGTGCTGATTAATAATTTGATTTATAAAATGTTGAAATGTTAAACGTTGACGTTCACAGATTGCTAAAGGTCTTCTGATTGAGTGTTTGTAAACTCATTATCTAACTAGAGCTGCGACGAATTGTTTATGAATCGGTTAGTTGATCGACATAAACGTAATCATCAACTATTTAGACATATGTAGTCATTTTTTTAAATGATGAAATGCTCTGTTTCTAGCTCTTTTGTTCCTCCAGAACAATAAACGGAACTTCATTTAGTTCTGTACTGTTGGTCGAGGACCAAAACAAAACATTTCAGGCTGCATCCTGGGCTTTGGGAAACACTGGTAGACATTTTTCACTGTTTTCTGACACTTTAAAAAAACAGCTAGTCGTTTAATCAAGAAAATAATTTATGAATTAATCACTAATGAAAATAATCTTAGGTTGTAGCCCTATAAGAAAAAGAAAAACACCAAATCCTCAGAAAGGAGAACCTGGAACAGAAAAATGACAAGCAATTTTGGTTGGAAGATTTTTGCAGATTATTTTCTGATTGTCATTGACATTGATTTAGTGAGTAATTGCTGACATGTGTCTGTTGTTTTTATTGGTGTGTGTGTGTGTGTGTGTGTGAGAGAGAGGGGGTGTTTGAAAGAGAGCGAGGGAGAAAAACGTGTGACTGGTGCCATTTCAACTCCTGTCAACTATAATATATTTTATCAGGGTCATACAGCACCTGTACTCTACTGCTCTACTGTACTGGGCCATAGTAATTTTATTTTTACGTGTGGAATTTTTTTAATTCATTTTCCTACACAAAGCCTGTGCTTACTATGATAAAACTCCAGTGTGATGATGTACTCATTGTTTTGTTAATGTCAGGTTATGAGTTGCTCTGTGGGCAGAGAGAGCAGCCTCTTATCACTCCTTTTCTCTGAAGTTCATGTTGACTTGAGTTTCCTGCAACACCTCACTAGCTCTCCAACTGGTACGACTGCATTTCTCCTCTCTGTGCCATGAAGATTAGAGCAAACCAGGAACTGAAAGAAGAGTTAAGACACAAACTGGCACGGCAGGCTTTGCAAATAATATATCTTGTCTTATGATAAGACTGTACACACTCAAATGTGTGCGCATTAAATTGAACGGATAACTTTTATTCCCAGAACTCTTTGGGTCTGTCTCATCTTGGTACTTATTTGGGACTGCCTCCTCTGCAGACTTACCAGTTTTACAATGTTAATGTGCTATTCAGGTTGTTTTGAATTGAGTCACTACCTGAAACAGACAAAACCTGCTGTGGCTTTAATTGGAAACAGAAAATGGTGACAATAAACTCTAATTCAAGTTTCCTGTCTACTCATACACGCACATTTATTGGGGGGACTCATTTATAGTTTGTCTATTCCCTTCAGGTCCAAACAACTCCAGCTTAACAGTGTTTTAATATCACGCATTGGGTTCTGTTGTAGTCACAATCACAAATGACAACTGCCTTATTTATTTCCTACATGCTTGTATTTACAACTGTTTTTTTTGTTTAGAATAGAAAATGTCACACTTCTTTTATATTGATCTCCATATCAGGATTGTTTCTGTCGTCCCTGTTTTATCCGTTATCTTTTAGTCAGTATGTCTCTTTCTGTGTGTTTTTGTGCAGACATCTCGGAAACTGTGGACCTCCCTGTGTGGAAACACACTTTTTTTCTTCAATGAAAAGAGAGACAATGACGTACGTATTCCTAGAGATATGCGTTGGCTTACAGAGATTTTGATGATTATTGATGAAATTGTTTCTTAATAAATCTTTGTTTGTGCGTGTCAGTACATAGAAAATCTTGATCTCAGTGGATTGATCTCGGTCACAAACGACAGCAGCCAGGACTGTAACTTAGACGCAGCCAGACTCATCCTCCAGATGAAGGATGGAAACATTAAATTCACTGTGAGGAAATATGTTCAACCGACTGTATATAGCTCATCCTCTTTTTATCCAAAGTAGTTCCTCTTTCTTTTTTTAATGTTTTTCTGTACTCTGTTGTCTCTACAGGCTCCAAGTGCTGAGACCCGTGAGCTCTGGAAAGGATATATCCACTCTGTGACTGAGGTATGTGGTGTTTAAAATGTATCACACTTGGACACAAAGAGCATCACATATTTTACTATTGTTTGATTTTCATAATACACTGATGTTGAGAGGCACCCCTCATTTGCACAGATTTAAAACCGAAACTGTGTCTTCCTGCAGCTGTCTGTCCCCTCGTCCCTCAACTTGCTCCCAGGTCAGATCCACATGCTGAAGGAGGCCATAGAAAGGGAAAAGGAAAGGATTCAAAACATCCATCCACCTGCTGTCACCACCTGCTCTCCCTACATCAGCCTCCTAGCAGACATGCCAGCGTCAGTGTTAATGACATTTTCAAGAGACTTTTAATGTTGCAAATACAAAATATGATCTATTCTCACTCTGTCTGTGAGGTGTCATGTATAACTTTTTAGGTCAGTCGTCGACGAGCGACGACATTGTTTCCCTGTATGTCATCGTTGTGTTTTCTTGCAGCTGCTACCACGATGTGTCCCGGCTGGAGGCAGAGCTGCTGCTCAAGAAAGAAGCCAAAAGAGGGAACATGCTGCTGAGGCCCGGGAGGGACGGAAACTCCTTCGCTGTCACCACCAGACAGGAACACGAAGGGTACACGCACATATCTAAAGCATAATGTGTTTATGCAAAGATTTGCATCACAAAACTCCATCACATTCAGAGTCATCACTTTCCATGGTAACCAAGGCATTGGCCAACATGTCCTTCGTGTTTGGTTTTAATGTCATCTTAAACTTCCCACCCTTCACCCTTTTTAGGGCTTCTTTTATGTGATTGATCCTCTTTGTTTTTCTTTGTCACTTCTGACACACCCCATCACTCATCTACCATCAGAGACCAAATGATTCATGTTGGCATTTTACCCAGTTTCACAGTTTATTTTTCGTCTCTTTCAGCTCTATTTTCAGACACTACCGTGTGGTTCGTAAACACGACGGGGGCTTCAACATCGATGTGAACAATCCTGTGAGTATTAAAACTCAGGCCAAGCTCATGACTTTATTGTTTTTTAATGTATACATTGTTTGTGCCACAGATAAAGGACTTTGGTCTGGTCTCTGCAGTGTTAAGTAAAACTATCAGGAATCCTATCCTTGCATAATATTTCAGATAAAGGAGAGTAAATGGACACTCCCTTTTTATTGCTTTGGGAAATCTGCTGTGTGCAACTCCACCTGTGTGCAACTTGCATGTACTTGGCAGTAACAAACAATGGAAAACATGCAGTTGCACTTGATAGCTGGAGATTTTTTTTATGGCTTTATTGCAGATGAGCACATGAGCACATGACCTCGCGGAAAGAAGATGGTGATTATCAGTAAACGCAGACGTGACCGTAAAAAAAAAATGTCCTCTTCAGTCACCGCTCACGGATTTCTTCTGCATCTGCGGAAGTGGAAGTGGATGAGACTTTCATTTGGTTGCTATTCTCATGACTTAGCCGTGATCTTTGTATCACATGACTGATATACAGTAAACCGATGTGTTTGTGTGTGGTTGCATTGGCAGATTTCCCTCTTGGCACTTATGGCACCATCAGTAGTTAAACTCAATGTGCGGATGGTTGCAGGTTTCAGGAATTTTAACGATTACATTATGGTTATTGTGCTTGAAGTCTTATCTCTGTAGTGCTATAAATGTTAGACTCGAAACACACCCTGTTTTATTTCCTGTATGTGTTTTATTGTTCTTTAGTTGTTAAAAAGTAGTTGTTGTCTGTGCAGGTGCCCTGCGCCACGCTGTGGGATGTGATCACCTATTTAGTAGAAAAAACGGCCGGAGTTTTGATTCCGCTCATCATTGAGGAACCGTACGAGAAAAACATCTGTATGTATGAAACCTGATATATTTTCATCTCGCGCTCTCTTTTACTCTATTCATCCTTGTGAGATTATCGCTGGATATTCCTTAGGGTATTCAAGACTAATTTAATATCTGGTCATTTTCACAGCTTTTATCTGGTCTGATTATGAAAATGGAGAGACGAGTGTTCAGCAGGCTCTGCCCAACCTTGTCCCACCAGGTTTACCTCCCAACCCAGGTACTGTGGCCATTTAATACAAACACATTTAGGTTCCGTTTCCTTCCTTTTTCAATTATTTAAAAATTAAAACCTTCAGGTGTTTGATGTTTCGGACTTCAGCTTCATCATTACTTGGCTGATCTTTACCACTTCTTTTCTCTTGCAAGGATTGCTTCTAAACAATTTTTTTTCAGTGAGCAGGTTTTTCAATCATATTCAGCGTTGCTTAGACCTTTTCCAACATTGTTTCATGATTTTTTTTTTTTTTCCTTCAGCTCTCGGCTTTGATTTTACCTTTCAGTCTTTTAGCCATTTTGCATTGTTTCAATAATATCCTACAGCTTTCAACTTTTCCTTCAGCATTTTCTCAGATGTTTTCAGCTTATTGAGCTCAGTTCTCATTCACACTGCATTTTCTGTAGTAAATGCATTTTCTAGTTCTCCACAGCTGTTTGTTTTGACTTGGAAACTAAATGCTAATGTAAATGTGCTATAATGATGCTAAGCATGTTACCATTAAACAGATTTCTATTTACTCTGCGCATCATCTTGGTGTTCGTGTGCTAACATTTGCTACTAGCTTTAAACACAAACCAAAGTGGAGTGCAGCTGAGGCTGATGGGAATTGTTTGATAGCTGTTTGACAAGTAAAACAATTTGCCAAAATGAAATACGATGATGGAGGAATATTAGGAGATCACCACATTTCCTGCAGTCAATCTGTATGGGATATAATTGTCTGCACAAAATTTCGTGACAATCAATTTAACAGCTGCTATGTGGGTTAAGAGGAAAAGTTAGAGAGTCACGAGAAGGAGTAGGATTCATCTGCTGGGGACCATGAGAGTCTTAATTCATCTCATGAATCCATTTAATAGCCTTGAAGATATTTCACTGTGGCTTGAAGTGGCTAATAGACTGACAGATCATCATGTGTCATGCCATTCTTAGTGCCGCTGCTGGTAGCACGACTAAAAATCTTCATCTTAATTTTTGATCTGAACAAACTGCACTCTGCGTGTTTATTTTCAGCTTGCATACAGCGAGTGTGTGTTACTGTTGTCTTCTGAGCAGCCCGCTGTAGCCCAGAGGCAGGGGATTTCTGAAGGCTCCGGTGTTGTTTATGTTTGTCCTTCCAACTTTTATCAGCTCCACAATAATTATAATTACATGTTTTGTTTCTCTGTAGCTCCAAAAATACAGACTCCTGAAGCAGAGCCTGTGCCAGTCGAAGAAGAGATTGTCTATCTGAATGACATGGGTGAGTGGAACTCTTCTGCCACCCATCCCCTCAATCAATCAATCAATCAATCATTCATCCCATTATTCGCTTCTCTCTGCCTTGCAAACATAAACAGGTATGACTTCATTTTTTCCACGGCTGTTGCTAACCAATGTCTGTGTTCAAACAGAAGAGCAGAGACAAAAAGAGGCAGACGATTTCTCGGCTGTTCCATTCCCACGTAAGTCTTTTCATCTTAACTTTCCATGTCGTAGGAAAAACTCCCTTTACTTGCAGCATGGCTGAAATCAAGGCATTTTTTTTTTCTGTTCTATAGTGCCACAGAAGAAACCAACGAAGAAAGCAATAATGCCTCCAACTCCTGTTCCTCGAAAATCAATCCCTAATACATCACCTCCCTCCTCAACTACCTCCACCAACAGAGACGTCAGGATGAGAGCCAACGCAGACCCTCTAAGACCGAGTGAGTCCACGTCCACATACTTTTGCAGTCTGAATTCATATTTTTCCTTTCAGTCCGTTCATTATATTAACGCTCCTTCTCTAAAATGCTCCAGTTCCCCTCGCAGCAATAACAGAGCTGAAACTTAAGCTGGAACAAAAGGGAAAGTTTCAGCAGTGACCCCTCCTGGTAGGAGCCTCCCAAAGTCATCACCATCTGTGAAAGTCTGCTGACTGGCAGTGGAACAGAGCCAACTCCCAGACACAAGCCAGTTTTTTACACAAATAACCTCTTCCTCCTTTTTACACCGGCAGCCCGTCAGTTCGCTGTCAGCAGTAAAGCCTCTCTGAAGATTAACGCTGTATTGATTTGCCTCTCTCGGACACTCATTAGCAAATTAATGGACTGTTAAGAGGAGTGTACATGTCACATTATCTTCACCATGTGTCTCCTGAACATTTTGCACATTTGAGTTTTCTTTTTCAGACTTTTCAGAAATATTCAGCATCAGTGTTGTTTCTCTATTCTTTTTGTTTTGTGTAATTAGCTGTTGAATTTGATTATATGTATATTTTACATAGCTAAGATAGCTGTATTTATTCTGCCTTACAAGCATGTGAAGTTCATATATAGACTGTATATAGTACATCATGTATTACTGCCTCTCTAGACAGAGTGGAGCCTTGAATGAAAGAAATCTGAGATTAGTTATTTTAACCTCCTGTATGTGAATGTATTATACATAGTTTT
This sequence comes from Embiotoca jacksoni, assembly GCF_022577435.1. Classification (NCBI taxonomy): domain Eukaryota; kingdom Metazoa; phylum Chordata; class Actinopteri; family Embiotocidae; genus Embiotoca; species Embiotoca jacksoni. The sequence goes on along the minus strand of NW_027185296.1, from coordinate 1,162,961 downwards.
TCAGTGAGGTAAAACTCTTGCTGCTGTCACATCAGATCAGATGCAAACAAGAAGCCTGTGGTATGTGCTATGCAACAGATGGAAAACAGTTTTATTTGTGCCTGGTCTGTTTCCTGTTTTTTTTTTACACAGCTGAACTTCTTTGTTTCCCTTTTTGTCAAGACAAACATCCATAAACAAAGTGCGCTCACTCCTTTTATTGAATGACTGATACATCATAGTGGAAAAATTAAACTATTTACAATAAACTGTTACATTTTGTCAGCATATGAAATAAAGTGAACATAATTCTCAGCTGGACGCTTCTTTAAAGCATTGCAAGCTACAGTTATTCAGGAGACGCATACAGAGGGAGAAACAAAGCAAGACTGTCACCATGCGTAACATAAGACATGGATGCTACTCGGAGGTCGGCGGTAACACAAATAAGGACTTTGTAATAGAAGTTTCCAGACTTTATCATTTTATTTACCAGATGGACCCCAAACCTGGCTAACTCTCATAAAACTATTTGTTAGCTGTAGTTACTAGCTAGCTATTTGTTATATTTGGACCAGACAGCCCACTACTGATTATGGGATTTCTCTGCTGCAAGTAAAGGCGTGTTATTAGATATAGACACATAAAAGCATTAGGGCGCAGACAGGTGAACAGAGTATACAGTAAAGTCATTTCCAAAATCCTGAAGCCATATCCGAGAGCCTTACAACTTCAGTACGGGAGTTCAAATGAGGAGAAACTCCCTTGAACTTTCTGTTTGGAGTCTGGCTGTCAGACTCCCCCGCAGTCAGCGCAGGCCCTAATTTAAAACTAACAAAGCCTCAGCAGGAGGGGAAATGACCCAGTTTCTCGCACGCAAAGTGTGGGCCCCGGCTACAAAGTGAAACGCTGTAAACGGTGTGCATGCCTTGTCAAGAAATCATATACAACATCTCTAATATGTGTTTCCTTTGATCGATTAGTTGCTGGCAAATTGGGGTTGAATAAATCCTAATTTAGTGACGAAATGCTTTCTATTCAACAACATGTAGGAGCCGCTTGTTGTTTGGGCTGGTTGCTGGGTAGTGGCAACTTCAGTAAGCCATGTTATAACCGAGTTATACCGACACTGACATGATACATGTTTTTAAATTGTAGCAGGGAGATCATTTCTTGCAAAGAAATGTTGGCATGTTATTTCTGATCATCTGATTTGGCCTATCAGTTTGGAAATGAGAAGGAAGGCACAGGGACAGAGCAGACAGGACAGAGCTGGACCCTGAACCTGCAGCTGGCTGCATGACAGTACATCTGACAGTTTTGGTGATGGAAAGGAAGGAAGGGCAGCGGCCAGCGCTAAATCGTTGCTCTAGCAGCAGTGTGGGACTTTGCTAAATGAATGTGCAGAGAGAGGAAAACTAGACAACACCTAATGTGTCCCAAACAATCGCAAACGCCAGAGTCACACATCTGAAGAATTTGATCACTGAGGGAGAAGATGACTCAGCTGTTCCCAAAACCATTGATGTTGTCACGCAACAGACACTGCGAGTGGAACAGGCTAAACCATCAAACTCCAGTGATGTAACTCTTCCATGATATGACTTCGACTGCAGCCAGGGCAGAGGAGGTGACCTGCTGCGGTGACTGAGACCGGCCGGAGCCGAGAGGCGTCCAGCCGGGAGACGTGGATGGCTCTAGGTGAGGCTGGCGTTGGAGCTGCTGGTGCCGCTGTTCTTCCGCTGGCCACTTTGCACCACGCTGGGAACCTGCATGCCAGTCAATACTGAGAAACTTCCGTTCCACACCTGCAGGGGGCAGCAACAGCCAGGATTACAAACTAAAAAAGGTCACAGAGGGATAGAGCGGTCTTTCAGATAACAGAAGCTTTGAAAGAATCTTTTCTCACCATGAAAGCTGGGATCACTGGCTGCTGAAACTTTGTTTTGAAGGTGTGCATCAGCTGCTTAGTTTTGCAATTGTAAAAAGATAATACACCTGGAGAGAAGAAAGAATGCAACTCATACTGAGAACTACATTAAAATGTTTTTTTTTTTTCTTTTTCATACAATTAGTCGATGATTTATTGTATGAATTGCCAATTTTTTTTTTATTTTGTTCAATCAACAATCCAAAATCTAAAAAGATACTCAATTTATGATAATTTTTAGTGATTTTTATCTGATTTCTGCAACATTTTATGCTGGCATTTAAGTCTTCCATGCAAAACAGTCTCTAAGTTGTTTGACAAATGTATTTCTATCTTACCTTCATCATAGTTGACATAGACTCCTATACTGTTTGGAATGGGACAGTCGAGTGTTCGAGCCTTGTTGTTGTGCTTGGCTGTGAGGCTTTGTTGCAGCCAGTTGTTTAGATGGATGCACCAGGAAGCGCTGCTTTTCCCCAACTGGTCGAATCGTCCGAGGCTCCGCAGTGCTACGCCCACAGCGAAGGCTTTGCTCTCCTTGTCGAAGCGCACCTCCCAGTACTGCTGGCCAGCGTCAATCATGGTGTCAGCTGGCATGAGACATGAGCAGGGATGATACCTTTAGATAGCTACAGTGTCAACACATACTGCAGTCTGCTGAATTTGTAAAGTTGTAGAGCTGACTGGCCCACCTAGAAAGCTACAGGCTAAAAGACAACACAATAATGTGGATGGAGCAGGAGAAAGCAGTAGTTTTTGCTCCATTATCATTACTGTGCTGCACTTCATTTGTGTGCCACAGAAACCGTTTCAAAACCTTTTGATCGCACTTCGTATATCCTTTTTCTCCCTTAACTCTTTTGATTTTTTTACTGAACTTCAGCCAAACACACTCTTCAACTACAACTACAGTCTGATCTGGTCTTGATATGTTGTTTCCTGTTTGTTGTGTGTGTATTCTTACCCAGCACTGTGTAGGACTCTGCTGTGAACCGGTCTCTGCCGGGCCGAGCTGTTGGGGCTCTCTTTGGAGACATGAGGGCTGACCTGGTTACAGACGAGAAAGGTGATAGAGACTCTTTAAGACCCTGAGATTTGAACATATTGACCACAGGGATTATGAGGTTTTTCGGACGCCTGTTATAGTGAAAAACCACATCAGTCTACACTCAAACAGACCTGGCTGGGGAGTGCATCGGGGAGTTGGTTCGGTTCTTCTCTTTGCGAATGTCCTGGATCTTTCCTCCACTGCTGTCCCACTCCACACTCAAGTCCTCCACCTTGAGGTTCTGGTGGCACGATGCCGAGTCCAGTTTGAAGGTGAAAGCTGAAGGCAAAAATGTTTCCAGCATTGTCAGTCACAGTGAAATAACAGCAACAATGTAGCTTTATAAGTTTGCGCATGATATTCTCACCGTGGGTTTCTAGTGTGACCGGCTCGGAGAACTCTCCAGCCACGGCCTTGTTGCACGCTCTCACTCTGAACGTGATGTAGCGGGTGTCGAAGCGCAGACCTGAGAGTAAAGACATATTCCTACTGAGCTGCTGTGATCCGAGTTTTACCACAAACATCTCCACACAGTCGTCCTCCTACCAGTGAGCGTGTGCTCCATCTCTCGTATCCCCTCCAACACCATCCAAGGGTAGTCCTCCCTGATGCGCGGTGGACCCTCGTGATTTGTGCGTCGATGTTCCAGTATGTAGTGGTCTATCTTGCTGTCGGGCTCCGGTAAGGTCCAAAGTACAGTCACCGTGTTGTCGCACACCTGGCACTCCGACACCTGAATCTCTGGAGTGGCAGGAACTGAAGAGAAGAGACAGCTTGCCGGTTTTTAATTAGTCATTAAAGAGACAAGCTCTGATTTTAAGCTGGAATTCTGATATTTTATAAACTTGTAACTTTATAACATAACATAAGCTGTCACAGGTTAATTGTTAAAGCTGCATTCACTGATTTCTGTCACTTGAGGGCAGAATTACCTCAAAACAAATCGACATGTCCACAGCCCAGCATATAGTAAATTTAAGGTGATAGTCTATTTGTACATTGAGGAAATACAGGGAAGCCTTATGTCTGTCATGTCATGTCCTCTCTTCTTTCAGAGGGGTTTTTGTCTCCACCAACATCTGTGAATAACATCTGGCTCTTTTGCTGCAAAACGTGTTTCGCTTGGTAGTCGCCATCTTCGTCCGTTTGCTGTTAAACAGGCTTTATCTGAACTTTTTAGGTGACAATGGTGGTTTCCAATGAGACAACAGTCCTACATTAAATAGGTAAGCTGCAAAACCCGACAAGTGCATCAAAGAATTTATAATTTCTCACACAGTTGTAATCACTCTGTGGTTTCCATTGCTGTGTGCAACCGCTTTCAGTTTACACCACGCCATTTCACTAACTGGAATTAAGTGGAACACATCACAGGAAGTCCAACACCCTGTGCTTTTGAGCCTTAGTTCAACTCTAATTACACTTTCCGACTGAGGCGAGAAACAAAAGCCCAGCCTGTCTTCAACAAAGGCTTTAAAAGGTTGCCTGTGTTTACTACCAATAAATACAAAAATACCCTTGTTGACAACTTTTCTGAAATTTAGTTCCACATATCACAACATAGTCAAGTTAAATTTACTTTAGACTAGTCAAAATCCCAGTATTTTAATTACATTATATAACTGGATTATTATTACTGATGTATAATCGAGCAACTAGCATTTATCTTTACAGCTTGTCGAGATGGATTTCATTTGAACTTTTAGACTGTACATACTATCAGTTAGTTCTATTGTAACCTGATGTGGCAGATAATTTGTCACAGAACCATCTGAGAAGTAATCTTTGGAACATGTTTGGAAAAGGGACAGGCACCTTAGAAAAATACCAGGCAGGTGATTGGATAAACCATATGTCTATCGTCTATTCAGGCTATTTTCAACCAATCAGATCATTGTATTTTTCGACGCCCAAAGCTGCCAGTACGTCCTCTTAGGACGCTGATTAGTCCGAACCACCGCTGGTCCGGAAACAAACATTTAACTTGAAGCCTGACAAGATGGATTCCTGTCAATCTTGTCAGTGCAAAAACTCCAATCTTACAAAGACAATTCTGGATTCAAAAAAATCTGTTTCTAAATTAAGAAATTATAGTGGGCACCAGAAATATTTAACAAATGAAATTTAATTTAGGAAAAGAATGTAAGAAAATGGAATTGCAGTAAAAACAGGCTGGAATATTTTTACTGTCCTGGCAGATTTTATTATTTAAAATGGTGTTAATAGTCAATCATTGACTAAAATGACTTGATAAGATGGAGATTTTAGATAAAAAGTCTTAATTAGCAAAGTAATTAGGAACTAAATAAATGTCGTGGTGCAAAACCTTCCTTATAAATGTAGTAAAGTAAAAGTAAACAGTTACAGTACTTGATGTATCAACATCAGTATCCGAGTTTGCACCCGTTTTGTTTCTATCTGCACCGCTTTGTAATAAAAGTGGAGCAGACCTGGGAGAAACTTGAGACCCTGCAGCATCTCCCTCTCCTGGCTGAAATCCACCATCAAGTGGCTCATGTTGTCATTCGCCTTAGCCTTCATGGAGAGGCGAAAGGCTGGAGCCATTGTCACGCTGCGGACAAAGAGACACACAAAGAGACACACAAAGACATGGGGTGGAAACAAGCGACGTCTGTTACTCAGCTGAAGAAATCACAGGTGATTCTGGCACTGATCACTAAAAGAGGGCCGCTAACTAGATTTTCTGTTTCTACGACTGAACTCATCACCCTGATCGACATTTGAGAAGCGGAGCTAGAGAGGGAGCAGCATTCATCCGGGGAGTGGCTGACACAGGATGGTACAGACTCGAGGAGACAGTGGGAAACACAGAGGCAAAAGAGCTTTCCAGAAGGCCTATTGTCTATGACATGGGTGCGGTGGCTACTCGTCTGAATGCATGCATGCTACGTTATGAGGTGGCTCACTGGTTACAGGGGGCTATGACAGAAGGCAAGCAAAGGATGGCTGAGTACGATACCTATCCTTAATGTCTTTGGCCGCCTGGAGAGGAGAAGCATAGAGAGGGAAAAGGAAAAGGAGATACGGAGCGAAGAGAAAACCTGAGTTGGAGCCCGTCATGTTGTCACTCAACACAAACAGTTTGCTGCTGTTAAAATAACTGCCAGTACAAGAAGGACAGATTATGTCATACATATGGACACTGAAATTCATCACCAGTCATTGCAAATTCAGTGAGTAGGGGGAACAGTGGCGAGGCATGACAGCAGAGCGGGCGTCTGTCCGTTTACCTGAGTGAAACCGTCCGTCTCGGAGGAGCAGAGCGTCTGGTTGGCCAGCTCCAGCAGCTCCTCTGAACTCTCCAGGGCTTTGGAGCAGGCGCTCAGCTGACTCTGAGAGAAATACCAGCTCACAGTCAAACAGAGTGCATCTGCAAACACACACACGTTTCTCTGGAGTATAATGGAACTGTTGTGTTTCACAGTGGAGGCCTTAAGTTAACTGCATCATTTGAGAGTCATGACTCAGTCCTGAGGCTGCATTATTCAATCATCTATTCATCTATTTGTCGTTATGACAATATGATTAAAATCTGACTATTCGAGTGCATCAGGACACGACAGCAACTACCTGCAGCTCATACGTGCGGCTGGCTTTCTCCTGTTTAATGCGCGTCACCATGTTTGCCTTCATCTCGTCCAGAACGGAGTGGAGGGAGGTGAACTCCGACTCCATGTCCTCCTGAACTCGGTTGGAGTTCGCCTGGGGTCACAGCAAAGTGAAGTTAAGCTTTCAGTCACACAGCCTGACGAATACATGAGAGACAAGAGGAAAAGCGCGAGACTGTGTGAAGCCTGAATTAAACCGAGGTGTGTTTCTGTACCTCTAGGTTGTCCAGGCTCTGTTTGAGGGTGCAGACGAAGTTGGAAATCTCCTCATTCTTCATAGCCAGCGTGTGGGTGATCTTGCGCAGAGACTCCTGAAGAAAAAGACAACAAAAAAAAACTCACTTCTCTGAATTCAGTTTTGTTAAATCAGCTAAAAGACTGGATCTGATCCTTTCAGACTGAAGAGTGTGCGGTGGATTATGCTCCATGCAGGGCGGCAGGTTCTTCTTCTCACCAAACATGAGCTCATTGAAGGGCCTCCTCTGTGGTTGAAGTGGTGCTAATCAGTGCTCGGCTGGAGAGGACACAAAAAGCTTTGAGCTGCCATCAAAACCCGATGAAGCATTTGCTCTCTCAGATGGGCTCAGAGACAGCCTCGGTGCGCAAGGAGAAAGGGAGGACACTTCACGGGCGGAAGGATGCGCATTCATAATTTAATAATGCAGCAGCACAATCATTAAAAGGCCGACTTCAAAGGACTGGACCCGCTACTACACCAATCCCACCTCTGGTTTGTCACCACTCCCTCAGCACTCCTGTGACCGAGCCACAATGAACAAGCCCATTCATACTGGAGGACTGTGTGATGTTTGTTGCTGCGAGAGTCTCTGCGCCACGGCCCCCACTGTCCGTGACTGGTACACGGCTACATTGAGCAGAGAGCCGTCGATAAACCTCACATTTAACCAGCCAAACACCGATTCAAACACACCGCACGACTGCGAGATACGAGTCGGTGCCGCATCCACAAACTCCCTCATTTTGCAGCTTCTCCCACTCCCCCCCCCCTCCCTCCTTTGTATGCTACGCCCTGAAACGGCTTCCCCCATCAGAGACACCTGTTCCTCCTGCTCAGGCTCACCTTCTGGTCTCCCATTTTGCCGCCCAGATGCACCGGCGCCGCAGGAGCAGCCAACACCGCCGCTATTTCTCCTCCGTGCCCCTTGCTTTTTGGTTTATTAGCACGGCGGAGCTGGTACTGATGCTGCCAGGGTGCAGCAACGCATCTTCGGACGGACACCAACCACCAACGCCTTTGGGCCGTAGTGCGTGGAGCGCATGCGGCAGCGGAGGATTCTGGGTAGTGATGTTCCTGCACTGGGACGAAGTGATGCCACCTTCAGGTACCGTCGGAGAAAAGAAAACGTGAGTACAAGCACGGTTGATATTGACATAATTAGTGTCTCAAATGCAGATATTTTTACGTTTTATGGAGTTTGATCAAAAATAGACAGTTCTGTCAGTCATCACTATGAAACAACTTGTTTCAGTCGATCGGATGTACAAGAAACCACAGTGATTCGTTACAGGATATTAGAACTGTTACATTGTAACTGTAAGACTTTTATTTGCAATTATATGCTCCTGAAATAATTAGATATTTTGCAGTATTTTACTGCAAATAGCGGCGGTGTTGGCTGCTCCTGCGGCGCCGGTGCATCTGGGCGGCAAAATGGGAGACCAGAAGGTGAAGGTAAAATATGTTGTTTCATAGTGATGACTGACAGAACTGTCTATTTTTGATCAAACTCCATAAAACGTAAAAATATCTGCATTTGAGACACTAATTATGTCAATATCAACCGTGCTTGTACTCACGTTTTCTTTCTCAGTTTTTGCCCGTAATGTGTTACTTCTTATACAAAAGTAAATGAATATAATAATATACAGTTTTGGTCCAAGTTCAAGACTTTTACAAAATTTGTTACATAATTAGATCAGATTGGTCTAAAACTCCCGCCTATGTCCTTCTCCTGACTTATTCAGCATCTGCATCCAGCTGTGGTGTCACATGGTACATTTACCCAAATATTGTGCTTAATTTAAGGATCTTGTACTTTATAGCCTACTTTAATCCCACCTCATTACAGAGGGTTATATTGTATTCTTTGCTCCATCCCATTTATCTGCGTAAACTATGAAATAACCTACAACATATTACTAAAGATCCTACCTACAGCTCCCAGTTATTTGGCCTTCTTGCAAAACAGATTCCTGTCACATTTCACATATAGCCTAAATTATTTTTAAGCAGTTTCACCCACCTTTGATATTCATCAGCTGGTTTATTTAAATGAAATCATGAGGCACAAGGAGGTAAAATTTTTTCAAATATTTAATAAATAAACAACTGAACATTTGTGTAGCAGAACTTTTTTTTATTTTTTTTTATTTCCTCCCCTATTAATCACCTCATGACCACTGTGTAAGTAGTGCTCTCTCTGGCAGAAACAGGACCCTGCCTCTAGATTCACCAATGTCAGAATAAACCGTAAAACGGTATTAATTTTAATCAATACATCCAAACATTATTATTTCAGAGTATTTGTGAATGTGCATTCGATCGCTGTTTCTCAAGGACCCGGAATTAAGAGACAAACTGAAATAAAAAAAATAAAAAAACTGAAATAGATTTTTCCGTGAAGATCAAATATAGTTTCAGAGCAAAATAATAATAATATTACTTTCAGTTTCAAGTTTACTGAAATTCAGTTTCAAACTAATAATTCAAATTTCACATTATGCTCTTGAGATTCTGTTTTTCAATGCAATTATTCAAGATGAGCAACTTAAACATAAATGATTCAAATTTGTTTCTGGTGAAAAATATTTCTGCCCTTAAGAAACAATCAGATATTGTCATATTAACATTTCTATCATTCACAGGGGCGGGGGGCATTATGTTTTTCAGTTTGTCTGTCTGTCCTAGCCTTGTGAATGCAATATTTTAAAAATGCTTTGAGGTAATTTCTAAAGGTCAAGGGTCAAATGTCTAGGTCACAGTGATCTCACATCCTCCCATTCTCGTGAATATGTTATCTCAGGAACGCCCTGGGGGAATTTTTTTTAAATATTTGTTAATAACGTTCATTTGAACTTAAGGATGACCTTATTAGGTTTTGGTGGTCAAAGGTCAAAGGTCAAGGGAACTGTGACCACATGTCTGTCCCATTCTTGTGAACATGATGCTGTAACTCAGGAACAGAAGGGCAGATTGTGACCATATTGCACTTTTAGTTGGATACTGAATTGTTGATACTAATCTCGAGTGTTCCCCTTGTAACTGTGCTGATTGTAGGTGATAAATGTTCTGTGTTGTCAGATTGAAGATGTTTTTGAAGCGTCTATGTTTTAGAATTTTTACACCCATATTTGAAGCATTGGCTGCTGTCAATCAGCTTTAATGGCCAAGTGTGTGAACACATTCAGGATTCCCTCAAAGTTACAGCTGTAAATGTTTTGTTTTGTTGTAAAATAGTTACACATTAAAACATCAACACACATACTGAGATTCAGTTTGAGAGAAGATCCATATCTACTGACCTCCCTTTTATTTTCCTAACAGTATAACACAGGACATTTGTCTTCAATTTGTTTTAAATTTATTCAAACTACTGAACAAATGGTTTTAAGATGATATATTTACTCTAAGAGACAAAAGACCTCATTTCAGTTTCCAAACAACAGAAGTTCATAAGGTTGAGGTTTTGAAAAGTTTTACACTACCTGCAACTGTCAGATGTTTCTTTGTGTAGACATCAGACACCTGCTACATCCTCTGTCTTTAAGTCAATTAAAGAGTGGCTTATATTATCACAGTGAATCAGTGCAACACAGGTGTCAGATTTGTAAAATGTCACAGAAGTTGTTATGTTTTAATAGCTTTTCTCTTAACTCTTTTATACACTGTTTATATACCATATATACTGCCAGAGAATAACAATAATTTTATCATCTGTGTTGTCTCTCCTGCAGTTGTGGTTTGGAAATTGAATTAGAAAGTTCATAAGCCCATCATACTTAGTTGTGTCTTGTCACAGGAAGCCAAGTGTTCCCCAGAGACGCTGTGGGAACAAGGTGAGATAAGTTTTAGCACCCTTGCACCAAAAGCCACAAAAGTTTCACAAACCCCTCCATATCCTCATTGTGAGTCTTTATTTGATGGCAGTCAAGCAAGTCAGCACATGCACATGTCTCACTGAGGCAGTCGCTGTCTGACACCAATCTAGTATGCAGGATGTACATTTTTTGCAGTGAAGTCGCCTTGGCAGGTCGCTGTCATGTCTTTTGACTGAAGGTATATGAAACAAGAGTGAGTTTGGTCCAAGATTCAAAGACTAATTTATTTTCCATCTTGTTGTTTGTGCTTCCACTACAGACAGTAGTGTAATAGTTTTCACCCTCAGTGAAAACATCAATTTGTCAGAGTACAGTAATAAAAAAAAAAAAACTCCTCCCTCTCTCTCTACCTACCACCCACTCACAGCTTCTGCATCTGACTCTGTCAGATGTGCTGACAGAGAGACAGCAGAGACAGGATGAGACTGAGAGTAAGACCACCTCGCACATGATAATATGGAAATGTGTCTGAAACAGTCGACTTGGGTGTTACTTACAGGTAAGACTCCTGACTTGATATTCAACAGATTTAAACACTGGCAACAAAGTACATGAAGGTATTAAAGGCAGGGGTGAATGAACAGACGTGAGCAGAGTTGCTTGAAGAATAAAACACACCTGTCTGTTTGTAGTTTTTGTTCCTGATGAACTATATGTCACATTTCAACATTAGCAGAGTGTAACACAGACTTTTCTTTTTACATCTGTCTACAGCGGCAGCCATGGTGATTTCAGATCAAACTCATGTCTGTCTGGATAAAACTCGGAAAAAAATTGAAGTCTCATGTGGATCCTCTCTGACTTTACACTGCGGCTTGAAGACGTACGAAAGATCTTGGCTGTCCTGGTACTTTAACTCCTCCGGACCCCCATTCGAGAACTCAAGCAAAATGTTTGAGAAGATCGTCAACAAACCTAAAAACTTTTCCATGGATGAATGCCGAGACACTGACATGACATATAACCTGTCAAATGTTAATGACACGCACAGCGGATGGTACTTTTGCCAAGTCACAGCAGAGATTCCTCTATATAAGAGTGATATTAGCGAAGGGACAGAAGTAGTTGTTTGTAAGTATTGCTTGTAGCTGGTAAAGCTGGTCATATTTGACTTCACATCTCTATAATTAGCATTTATGAGCAGTACATTAACATTTATTAAATTATTAGTATAACGCTAAAATATTTGTAAGCAGCGATAAACACAGTTATATTGCCAACAATTTATTTTCCTATGGTATCCTATTTTAATATTATTATAGATGTTTGACATTAATGTAATTTATTATTTGTTTATACTGCAGCATTCACTGATACCTGCTAACAGCTACATTAGTGTTATTTTTACATGTTTATATGCTGCTTATAAATGCTACAAAAAAAGTTGCACCGTGAAGCATTTTATCATGAATTTACATCCTAAAGATTCTCTGGCTTGCAATGACTAAGTTAATGTTTTTCATATCATTTTCTTCCTCCATGACAGTGAAGAGCTTAGTGGAAAACACAGCGCACCCGTCACTAGTAACGAGTATTCAAGGTGTGTGTGTGTGTGTGTGTGTGTGTGTGTGTGTGTGTGTGTGTGTGTGTGTGTGTGTGTGTGTGGATGTAGACCCACTTCCTCTAAACAATTATGCATTTTTGGGGAACCAGCATATTTTTAAACTGGGTGTACCTTTCAATGAATGTTGTTGAGTTGGTGGTCGTTTACAGAACTTACAAGATCTCAGGATGATGTGTCGAAAATAGTCACATTTATTCTGAGAAGTGCGAACTGCACACAGGAACTGTATTTATATCGTATATAAAAACTGGTCACTTGACCAGAGTTCACGTGTTTAAAGTGATCACGTATTAAACCAAACCTAATTTTATATTAGTCAGTGTGTAGCTCGAGACAATTGTTTGTACATTACTCAGTGAATTAATACACTTAACGTGGATTATTGTGTCTTTCTTCCACACACTTTGACACAGTTAATCAACGAACAAAATGTGCCCACATTTCATGGTAAAGTTTTCCTTTTCACAGCAACTCCCATCGACGATCCCCTGCAGGCTGTCTGGTGGCTGTGGATCCTTTTGGGGGTGTTTGCGTTCATCTTGATCGTGCTGCTTGTATGCATCTTGAGAAGAAGATGGGGCAGAAGCACAGGTACCCGGTTTAGATCAACATCTATAGCTCATAACTTTGCAGTAATCAGTCTCTGTAGATTGTAGATCAGCTCTGTAGATGGAAGAAGCCACAAGACTGAGGTGAACGTTGCTCTGAGAAAAAGAGGGCACGAGACAAAGAAGACAGTAATCTCACAGAAAACTTCTCAGGACTTAATCAGATCAAAACCAGTTCTGCACTGGTTAAAGGCTGATTCATTTTATTGCAAAGATTTGCATTTGAAAGAAGAAATTAGGGGCAGATTGATTTTGTGTGTGTGTGTGTGTGTGTGTGTGTGTGTGTGTGTGTGTGTGTGTGTGTGTGTGTGTGTGTGTGTGTGTGTGTGTTTGTGCCTGTATTTCTAAAAGAAAGAGCGAAAGACAGAGAAAGAACTGCTTTAATGACAGCAGATATCTTCCCAAATCGTGGCCGGTGGGTGCAAACTGTGCAAGCAAGTGTTTTGTGTGTTTTGACAGCACAAACTAAAATATCAGACCAAGACAAATGAGCTACCTAACTTGTGGTTTGTAGAGTAAAGGTTTTTCACTTTTTTTTTTAAACAGATCACAGACATGAAAGAAAAAGACCACATTTTATTTTGTAGGCATGAGCTCAGTGGAGGACAAGCAGCCAAGTGACCGGTGCTGAGATAATTAGCATTAGATAATTGCAGCGGAAATACAGCAGAAAAAAAACACCCACATCTGCAGCTACCACTGCTTAAAAACATTTTTACTAACAGCTGCACGAGCAGTCTGTGTTACACATGTAAAACACATTTCCATATAGCTTGATTTGATTTCTTAAATTGAGCTTGAGGTGTGTTTAATATTTCCAAATCTAAAACAGTGTTCAATGAAAACTACTCCATTGTTTTTTGCACATGACCTCAAATGAAAATAAAAATAATCCAAATAATTTCATGTCAAATTATCACATATTTCACTATTTTTTCCAGAGCCCAAACTATTGACTGACAAAGAAAATTAACCTTAAACTATTTTCAGAATCAATCACTCCTTTTGATTTTAGTTCACATTCATTTTTTAACTTAGTTTATACCACAGAGAACGAAACAGGGCTTCATAGTAGCACAATACATCACAGCGGGGCAGTGGGCAGCTCATGCAACAGTAAGAAGTATGGAGACCCATATGTGGTGGTTTGACCACACAGGATGAAGCACAAACAGAAGTAGCAGAAAGATTCATGCTGCTTACAGTATCATGTTCAAAATCATTAACCCATTAGTCAATAATATAGCCTACTTAAAACTGTATTTTTCTTCTAGTTTATTGATCTTGAAGATTTATTCAGTTACACTGAAGTGATGGATTCCTTTTATCTGAGGGAGATAAGATCATAAAATCATTAAAAAAAATGTGCAGACAAAAGAAAACCAATCAGACAAATCACTCAGAAAATAAAACCATTTTAGATTCTGTTCTGTTACTTGTCCCAGAACCTAAATGCAGATCGTAAAAATAGACTCCTAACAACGGTCTTCATCCTTTTTTTTTTATGCAGAACCAGATCCTGTCTATGGAAACACTCGTCCTACGGCCAACAGACAGCCCTCTCCTCGCCCAAGGCTGCCGATGGACAACCTGGAAGTCTCTTCCTCTAAAAACCTACGGACCCCAAATCCTTCCAGGAGATCCGAGGAGGGCAAAAATAGATACAAAGTCTGAAGAAGTCACGGACTTCTCAAACCAGTGAAACTGCTTGTCATAGCATAGCCTATAAAACATTTACTGCGACACCTGCGTTTTTATTAGTTTAACATGTAGTCAATATGTTGGACACGGTTTGGGCTTTTCCCCCAAAATGAGCTCTTGTGTTTTTCCTTTTCATCTTTCCTGTGAAGTAGGGCGATCATGGACCACTAGATGGCAGACGGGGGATGCTGTGGATGGGAATTAAATTGTTGTCCTATTTTTGTATTCAACACCTGCTAATATTTGTATACATATTTGCCAACAATAGCCTTTGTTTAATAAATAACCAAATAATTTCAAACTTGTAGCAGATTTTTTTTTTTAATATGAATACACTGATATGACTGAAACATTCATGTTTATGATGAACTGTGTTATTTTTGTTTGAGTGTTTATTAAATCTTCGGATCTCATGAAACCAAAAATGCACCTTACCCTGTGCAGTTTTAATACTTCGAATTTTCAGATGTGAAGTAGAATAGCTGTTTTATGGCTGCCTACCGATTTAATTTCGCATTTTAATCATGGAATTAACACACATTAAAAAGCAAACAAAGAAAAGTCCAAACGACAGGATCGCTGGTAGTATTTCTCAGTCACATCTGATTGGTTGCAAAGCCAGTGAGTGTGTTTTAAAGAAAGGTACGCTCAAAAGTCACATGATCAGGCACTGCCTACCGCTGAGAGGTGCAGGGCTGGCGGATAATAGCTCGATGCCTGCAGGAATTAGATGTAGAGTGAGCGTTACAGGTGGAGCTGAAAGAGCGCTGAGCCGGATCCAAGACGAGGAAACACAGAAGCAGCCTGAACGGTTTCTGATCCTGACAACTACCGGTAAGTCTGACACCGAACACGAACCGCAGGCAGCTGTGACTTTACCGACTTGTTTTGTGTGCAGGTTTTGTCCCACAGGAGTGTCAGGTTTTATTTTTTTTTATTTATTTATTTTGTATCCACGGAGCTCGGCGCTAGTTGTGGGAATTGGATTGGCAACCTGGCAATATTCTCTTACTTATCTAAAGATTATAGGATATCCTAATCTAATAATAGCAGGCTGAAGCTCGACTAAGCAGTGGTAGGATACGCGTGAAAACACTTGCACCAGTGCAGATAGTGTTACACGGAGAGAAACGCGCAAACTCGGTGGGTCGCTGTTTCAAGGCAGCCATCAGGACAGCAGTGTCACAGGAGGAGTGTGTGGGGGAGACGCTTAGGATCACCAGCCAAACTCTTTCTAGCAATACTAAGTACACCGATTTCCCTCTCTGAAAAACCAACCATGTCATTCACCTTTAGAGACATAAGTCTCTCAAATACACCCAACAACGTTTTCTTGAACCATTTTGGAAATGTTTTCTCTGCACAGTTACAGTTACAAATCTACATCAGTTGAAGAAAAATAACAAAGGTGACCTTTGCAGTTTGTGCACATTACGACTGAATCTATCTAAATGTTACAGGGTTGAACGATGTCAAAGGTTCACAGATGGTGAGAATTGTAGCACGTTACACAGAACATGTGTCTGTCTGAGAGGCTTTACTCGGGGCGGTCATTTGCACCTGGTCAGGGGATTGCCTAATTTTAGCTGTCATACTGCAGCTCAGTGGGGTCGTGGGGTGTGGAGACACGGCTGCACACATCAACACGACAGATAATACACTGGCAGTGCTGTGGATGGAGCTGGAGATGATGCATGTTCTCTGTGTTTTAATACACGCACACGCACACACACGCGCGCGCGCGATCCGCTTTGAATGAAGGGCTTGTTTGACAGTGCACAATCATACATGACTTATGGATCATGATCAGACAGACTCCCGAGAATCAGATCAGTAAAGTAGCTTTCAGATATTTGATAAGTCTTGAGAACTACAGGAAAAAAAACAAAAAAAAAAACATCTTTATGGTTATTTCTGTCCCACAATACGCTGACAGAAATAACTGATCTGAAGAGCCAGCTCCAGCCAGGAGGCTTGTAAAGAGAACAATTTGATAATCAGTTGATTTTTCTCTACTTATTCTATTTCAAATGATTTAATACTCTTTTTAATGACTGATAATAACAGCTTATCTGCCACCTCTATGACCCTCTTGCCATTAAAAAAAAACAACAACAACACCCAAATACAGTTTATCATTTCTCCCAGAGCTGAAGCCATTGATTATGTAATTCTTGAGGCAAAAATACCAAATATCCATTTGTTCCAGTGCCTCCATGGGATATTTCATGTAATTATCATCTCAATTTGTGTTTGTTTTGGGAACTTTTTACTATTTTTAGATATTTTCTTTTTAGCATTAATCCAAAATTTTAATAAAAACAAATATATTGTTTGTAGTAATTGTTAGTTGCATCCCTGCTGTTTAGCCTTTTAAGTTAAATTTAATGACAGATGGTCTTGGAGTCATGAAATAGGTTTCTTGGATTCAATTTGAAATTCTGAATTGAAGTGCTGTCTTGTTGTCTTGGATGATCCCGTCTGTTGGTGAACTTGTCACACAACACAGGCAGAGCAGGCAGGGATGTCAGGGTATTCCTGTTTTCATTTGGTACACCAGGTCCTGCAGAGACTTGCCTGTGTGTGTGTATGTGTGTATGTGTGTGTGTGTTCGTGTTCATGTTCAAGCATGCGTTCAAGCATGCAGTCACACTTAAGCTGACTTGTCTCATCAATGATGAGTGATTTGTCAGAGCAGAGAGGTAAAGATCTTATTAAATAGGTTGTTGCATTTTAATGTTGTTGTTCGCTTGTCCTCTTTATTTATGTTAATGACTCTTAGTTGTCTGATGGCTTTGCTCTAATGATACATGTCGCAGCAGGCTTGAAAACTGTACACACAGCATATTCTTAAAGTATTGTTTTCAGCTAATTACAACTCTCCTGCCCGTCAAAACAAAAGCAGTTCAGCTACTGTCACTGTAATAAAAGCTTGCTTGCAGAAGTTTAACCTGGTGCTGAACTGGGGTGTGGTTTCCAGTCAGTGTTTCACAACAGAGTTTGTGACACACAGAGTGTCAAAGGTGAGCACCCTCCCACAGCCGGTTTCCTGTTTAGGCCCCTGTGATGGAATATTGTATCACAGCCAACTCACCAGTCGGCCTGCCAGTGGACAGCTCAGCTTACGTTAGACTGGCAGCCGTGCAGGCAGACAAAGAGACAGACGAGAAAACAGGCTGTCAACCAACCAGCCAGTGACTCGACGTGCATCAAACAGCAGTTAGTCAGCTGTGCAGGTAAATCAGTAACAGACGGAGGAGGCCTCGCCCATCCAGCAATCATAGTGCAGTCACACAAATGAAGACGTATGCTAAAGCCTGCGCCTACGCAGCCGTGGCTCATTCCAGCTGTTTGACTGTCCGCCCAGCTTTTTGGAAGTGATATGACTCGCGATGAGAACGGCATGCCTGTCTGTGCACGTTTCACATATTGCTGTGTAAGGTTTTAGTTTGTACACAGTTGTATTGAGGATCCATCGAAAGGTGCTGTAGATACTGTGGAGGCTCCATAAAGAGCTATAAATACCCTCATGCTTCAAGTGGTTGGAGTGTCTGGAGATGCTGCTACAGGGCTTCTTTAGTGTATAGTACTAGCTCATGTGCTGCTTTTGAACCCACACGTGTTCATGTTGTACTGCTTAATGAGTAAAAACCCACCCACTGTCACAGTGCTAGGCCTTTTTAACTAGAGAGGTACGTGTTGACATTTACATCTAGATGTATGGAGATGTAGAGAAACAGTTTTAGTCACACTCCTGTTCTTTGTTCTGGTTTTGTAGAAGTTCATCTTCCCTGACACTGACTCTCTGTATGCTGTTTACGCTCAGCAGTGTTTCAAATGTCAGGTTGACTTTCAAGGGAAGCAAAACGAGGCATGTTGTTCTTTGCTGTGTGCAGATGCTGTAGTATTTTCTACACAAACGATGTCAGTCATAAATACTTTTGTTTAGTACAGTCTAAGAAAAAGAGAATATCTGTTCAGAGCTGTATTATGCGGCAGCGTCTTTAAGGACGGGGCTTTGAGCAGGTTTTGCTTGCTGTGCTGGAATCAGCAGCGATCCCGTATGAACAAAAGCCTGAATAACCTTTTCCCCAGTGGAGGGCACACCTGACATGATAGTGGTTTATTATTGTTTGGTCACCAAGGTGTTAAAAAACAAAACCTGATTCAACCTGAAAGAAAGAACAGAGAGCACTGAAGAGAAGAGAAAACAGGCCACTTCATATTCAGGCTTACTTATCAAAAGTAATATCTTATCTTAATAAATATTTTGCCATGTAAAATACATAGTTTAAAAAGCTCTAAGACCCCATCTGCCCAAATTCACAATACTTTATATAATGACTTATCAGGATTAATAAAGGTGTGCCACTGACAAAGGGCCGCTTTGTAATATGCCAGCCCGTCCTGAACTATTAATGCTAGTTAGCTATTATGTTTGGCCATGATGTTGTGCAGCCTTTTTTCACAAGGTAAAGGGTCAAACAGACCGTGGGAGGGTCCTTCCTGATTAATTAACAGCACAAAGCATGTAGCAAAGAAAGAAGATTTACACCATCCAGATAAACACTTTACATAAATATGGGATCATAATCTGGCAATACAAAAGTTAAAGATCCCCTACAGAGAGTTTGAAAGATGTTTAAAAAATACCCTGCTTTTAAATAATAATTCTATTTTTTGTATAATATGAAGAGCAATGGAACCTTCAAGTTTCCACATCATGTTAGTGTAAGTTGAATATTGGACCAGAATTGGCTGTCAAACTAGTTGTGATTATGGAAAATGTCCACGTTCTGTTAGTTAATCGTGTTGGTTTTGCCCAAGTGGCACACATGCCCGCCCACCCGTACTGGAAGCCCGACTACACCCAAAGCATGTCAATCAAACCAGACACTCCCCCCAATATCTAATAAATGATGGAACTATTTTCAGAAGATCGACCAGAACACCGATCAGAAGGAGTGAACTTATCTTTCTCTTCGAGGAGTTGGCGAAGATCGAAAGAGATATTGGGCTTGGTGGCCAGAACCATGACTCCAAATACAAGCTAATGTTGCTTTGTGTCTGCTGGATGTGTCAAAAAAATTAATTCATTTGAATAAAGTTACTTTAAGAAAAAACACAAGGGTCCTTAAACGAATTTAAGTTATGCATGGTGACTTATAAAAACCTCAGCAGTATCCAACCCTTTCTTACACCGAGTCCACACGTGCACGTCAGTGTGTGAGTGTGACCCTTCATAAACAAAGGAAGAGAAAAGAGGGGCAACTGCTGCCTGCTCTTCTATTATTGTAGCCATACCTGCCTGTCAACACTGTTTGAAACTATCTGTCAAAAGCTGTGAAAAACAACCTGCAGTTATTCCATTCAGCTGCAGCGCTCAAACTACCGTCCCCCAACTTCCCCCCACCATCAGCCTGAGAGGGGAAAAGTATGCAAGACCTTGCCGCTCTGACAACAGATGAGCAGACCTACGCATGTAGTGGCTCGTCCCACCATGTCAAGTAACAACAAGGTGGGAGTATGGCAGTTAGTTGCCAAACGACTGATTCAAAACCGAGGTTGCTCAAAGGCACAGAGGAGTTAACTGTGAGATGTCTCTCGAGGAAATGTGGATGCTGTCATTTTGGTTTCTGTCAACAGGCGAAAACTCTGTGGTGTGTTTCAAAAGATGCATCTCTCTGACATCTGCTGTACGTTTTTTTTTTTTTTTCTTTGGGAGGTAAAATCTAAATAACACTTGCAAAGCACTTGTGAGGTGCTGCTGCTTCTTAGCACTGTGCACCGAAAAGAAAAGAGTACGGTGTTTTTTTTACCTTGCGAGTCTGCTCTCAAGTATACTTTGTGTGTTATTCTGAGATAAAAGTGCCTTGATGAATTTTGAATGAGGCTGCGTTAGTCAAAACAGAAAGAAACTCGCCAAAGAAGTCTCAATTCCACATGAATCCCAGGGTAGGCATGAGGTGCTAAAGCAATGAATTACAGTGATCTGCATGCATGCCCAAACCTGAACTGATCCCCTCTGCTGCTTGAACCCCGCTGAGCCCAGAGGAAGCAGGTTCTTATCAGGGAGGCGGACAGGAAGATGCAGAGAGCGGAGGAGGAAGGGAGAGTGGGGGGTTTGTGGGCAGCATGGCACTCTGCAGATTTTCACTTAACATCAGCTTCCTTTGTGAAGTTTATGACCTGTCATAGGTAACTGCAGCAGTAGGAGGTGAAAGACTTCTCTGCTTCTCCAGTTATATTTGTCTCCGTTCTGCCTACTGCCTGTGTTTTTGATGAATATACTTTTAGAATCAGCTAGTGGAACATGTTAATTCATAGCGCTACCCTTTTTTCAGACTCTGCTTTTGTCTCTTTTCATTTTCATCACTGTCTTGGTCTCTGCTGCTTCAGTTCTGATCTCGTTATGGTTTATGGCTGTAAAATTTTTTTTTAATTATTATATGTATTACTGCAAGAATAATATTTTCAACAATATGACAAAATACTGAAATATATTTTTATTATAAAATTCAAGAACATACAATTGGAACAAAATAAATGTTACAGATTTATATGTCGGCATAAATGCAATAATTTGCCTTCAAATATCCATTGAAAACTAACATTATTGTGGTTTGTTGTGCATCCGATCTTTAGTAACTGATCTTTTTTCTTCCAACTATCGGTTCTTTTGTAAGCATCTTACAATGTCAAGTGTCTTGGGATAACTTGTGTTGTGATTTGGTGCTAAAATAAATGTGAATTGAATTGAACCCACTTCCACACAACTTCTCCACTATGTTTGTTGTTGCTTTGCATAAGTTATACATGTCAAACCGTCACGCTGCATAATGGTATGACATCATTACGTCAACAAGTTGGCATACTGCCATTATCATGATATGATTTTTTTTTTTTAAATCATATTTAAAAATGATATTGACACTATCATGAACGTAACAATGTGGGACATAGCTACTTGTGGGCACCCCGAATGAATAAAAGTACAATCCCACATCTGTATTGCCTTTTTAAATAAATAACTCTGGGAAGAGATCTGCATGTTCATCCTTACCTTGTTTTCTGCCACTTATCTTAATTTTGATAATCATTTGAAGGTTTTACAGGACAAAACTGCACACCATCACATCCATGTCTCACTGAAAAGCAGGGATATCATATCTTTATAAATCTGTACACAATAATCAGCCATGAATCATCAGAATAGGTGGAAAGAAATAAGGTGTAGGGGGCAAACCAGTTGCCATTCTCATTTTTCTCATGTCCATCTTTTAATGTATGGATTATTTCCAGTCTTAGTAATAAAGTTGGTCTTTCTATTTCATGGGTCTCTGATTATTTCATTGATGTTTTCATATCTTTTTGCAGAAGCGGGCTACTGTGAAAATGATCTCCTCCAGCATCCCTCACCACTAGCTGGGCAGCATGGTTTCTACTCCCCCTTCCAGAGAGGATACCAGCAGCTCATTAGCTGTGCGCTGGAGGCTAACACCGACATAGATATTCACCACGCAGGACACAGAATTCAAACTGAGCTGAAGCAGGCTGAGCTGCACTCTTAACAGTTCTGGTTAAACATCTGAATGAATCGCCTTTAGAGGTTCTCCATAAACAAACAGGACTTGTGCAAGAGTGGCACATGTCCAGCGCAGTGACTTCACCACAGTGGAACGACATCTGGACTGAGACCCTGAACCATGTTTTGTCTCTGATTGGGTCTTTTGGTGGCAGAGCTGGACTGCGCAGCTCCTCCACACTTAGACTAACCTGGACTCTGAGCCATGTCTCTTCTCTCAGCTCTGAGCATCATCTGTGGATTGATGCTCCATGTTTGCTTTAGTGCAGTAAACGCTCACTATTGTGTCCCCCGAAAGACTGTCCCCTACCAGAGTAAGTCACAAATTCTCTTTTCCCCCCACTAAATGTCATGGCATATTTTTACTGGATTGTCCCTACTCCTGAGTTGCACCAGTAATTATGAGAGGTTGAAGCAGTTTTAATATGTATTTTCATATTTTATCCATGACCAAGAAGTGCAACTTTAACTGCTTAATTTTTTTTTCCTGCTGGCTGGGACAAATATTGGTTTTCAATGAATTTGCATTTTACTTTTTGCCGTGGGAGCATATTTTTTCTAACTGCATGAAGTCACAGCAGCTAAAATGTGGGAAGAAAATAAAGTAAAAATCTGTGTAATAAAGCAGGTTTTTTTCTGCGCAGACGAGCTGAAGTCGTTCCGAGAAGAGGGGATCTTCAATTACTCCACTATGCTAATGAGAGATGACCTGGGTGTGTTGCTGCTGGGGGCAAGAGAGGCCATCTATGCTCTAGATATTAACAACATCTCAGACCAAAAGGCTGCGGTAAGAACATGTGAGGGGAGTCATTAAAAATCTGTTAAGAGAAAATGAAGGTCTGGGACTTTGTTCCCCTCAGCGGCCTTCTGTTGGTAGCAACTGTCTGCAGAGCCATTAGTTATTAACACTCCAACTAAAAAATACACAAGCTGATGCTGCGCTGTCGGTTATTTTGCTTGATGAAATGGCTATTTCTTAACTTTTATGATTGCAGATTAAAAATGAAACATTTATTGAACTTTTTATATGTTACTGCAGTGGTGAGGACATTTCATCAAATAATCATTGAGCCATCTAAGGCTGGACTTGTCATGAAGTCATGGGTTATTTCAGCGGTTCTCAACTTTTTTTAGTTAGTGCCCCCTCAAAATTAAGATGGGTTATGGTGGCGTGGACAAGAGTTAGGAGCAGTTTGTCTGATATGAAAGATTTTTAGAGTCCAGTATTTCACAAGCAAAAAAAACAAAAACAAAACAAAAAAACAAAAAAAATAAAGAAACATAATTTTGTGTATCAGAAGTAAAACTCTTTTTGCTCTGATTCCTTAAATCATTCATAACCCCTCAGATTTATCTGCCCACAGACGGGGCACCACTGGTTCACAGAAGAGCCAGCCTGTTACTGGCTGTTACTAGTTCATTGCAGATATATTAGTATTGCTGTTTATCCTGGCAGATTACTAACAAAAATGTCCCCATAATATCACTTTCCACCAGTAGCAAATTACAACTTTTTATTTCAAAGGTAAAAGGTCTCGCTTGGCCCCCAAATGAAGCAAAGAAAAAACAGAAGTACATATTAAAATTGTTTGTTTATGTTAACAAATTGTGTTTGTGGCCGATATATTATGAGCAGATTTTTCTTGTATATCAATATCAGTTGTGGCCTCGAAAATCCAGTGTCTGTCGGGTTATGGTTCATCATATAAAGCAAAAGACTTTTACCTTGGAAACTATTCACGAGCTCGAGTCAAATCTTTGCATATTTTTCAGATAGTGTGTTCTCTGGTCAAAGATTAGTTTGCATTATGTACAGTAGTCTCACTGTTCATCATTTCTCTCGACTTGCACTTACAGTATGTATTGCATTTTCCCCTCTGGGTCTACAAAGTACTTTACAGTTTTTGCCTCCCATTCACACGTATTCCTACCCACACTCGCACACCGATGGGGAAAAATCCGCCACGCGAGGTTCTCGCACGCTAACAGGAGCAACTTGGGGTTCAGTGTCTGTTTTCCCAAAAACACTTAAGACATATGGACAGCAGGAACCAGAGATTGAACCACAACCCGCTTTTCCATCTGAGCCACAGCTGCCCCAACCGGTACACATTTGCATGAGGGATTTAAATGAATAATGCTGTTGTTGGACTCATTGGTCAGACAGTGGTGTGTTGTCCATTGTTGTAGTCCCACAGCTAACAGTCACACCTGAGGAGGGATTGGTGTCCCAGCTTCTGGAGTGCACTGACTGGTGTTGACACAAACAGTGAAATGTGAGCGTAAACGGACTTCAACTGTGGGGGTTGCAACACCATTCCTGCGTGCTTTGACAAGACACTTTCCTTCTGTTGATGCAGGTGTATTGGCGCGTCACCGAGGAGAAGCAGAGGGAGTGCAAGTACAAGGGAAAACATGCTGAGGTTTGTGCAATGTCTTTCAAAACAGAGCTCGTGTTAACTTCTAGGCTACAGATACAGCTTTAAAGTATGACTGTTGACTGAAAGCAGTTTACTCCCCGGCGCAATTTATGTCTGTACATTTGTAATATGGGAGTTTTTCTTTTCTTCTCCAACTCTTTACATAGAATTCTCTTTGAAGTGCTTCGCTTATAGCTTTGTACTCAATGTCCAAATAAAGGCATGAGGAGAACATGCACATGCACAGCCTTGACCTTTTGGCCACCAGCTCAACTGTAGGCAGCCCGTGCATTCGCTCTATGTTTGTGGCATGTTTGTGTTTTTGTGGCTGAACTAACAAAGCTCTGACCCTGGCATTCTCTCTGCTGGATCTTGTTGCAGGTGGAATGCCGTAACTACATTCGAACCCTGCACAGAGTGAATGACACATCAATGTATGTGTGTGGCACGAATGCTTTTAGCCCAATCTGTAATTATATGGTAAGTATACTTTAAAACATAGGGCTAGTCCTGATAAATTCATTAACAATTTCTCATCATAGGACCTTTTTTTTTTTTTTTTTTTTTTTTTTTTATATCTATGAAACCATTTGAAACATTTGTCCTTTTGTCCCCCTTTAACGGTAGTGACGCTTGTTCATGGCTCCTACAGAGGAGTTTCCGTGTTTAAAGGATAAGACTGACATTGTCTAATATTTTTCTTATTGCCAACAAACTGCCTGACAAGACCAATGCTAACTTTGTGTTCGTCCGTCTCTCAACACCTCCTGACTTCCTTAAATGGCCTGAGGCTCTTAGCCCCAGCACAGTTGGTTCTAACTGAAGACATAGCTCTTTAAAAATGTCTCAAGTAAAAATTTTAAAACGGGTGTAGTGTTTGCATAAAACAACTGGGCACTGTAGTTTTTTTGCAAATGTTACTCAAATAAGAGTAAAGGGTGCATTTCAGGGAGACTATTTTGTGGTGTGGATAGATGCACATTTAGTGCTCTAGTGAGTATTTACAGCAGCAGCACAGTGTAGGTGGGACTGACTTAAAATAAACTTTAGTGCTCATGCTTATTGTAATAAAGGAAAATATCACAGAGTGCAACAGTGTGACTTGGTCAGCCATTCATTCATTCTTTTTCAGGAGTTTTTGGAGGTTTGTGATACTGAGGAATACGAGTGCATCAGGCTTTTGATGTGCAGACAGAGCACTTGCCTGTAAAAGCAATTTATTGCTGGTTTTGGTCTTCTGTGTGGGATTTGTTGACAATAATTAAAACAGAGAACATCACCTTTAAGCCAAGCAGTTGAGTTTGTAGGTTGGAGTCAATAGATACCGGCTTTATGCTGCAGTCTTTGAAATGCCGACTATGTGCTTTTCCTGAGAAAAGTCTCTCGCTTTCTCCTGTGAGTCAAACAAGAGACAACTCTTTTTATCCACAAGAGTCTCATCAGTTATATTTCCTTTCTCTAATGTCTGCATTGGTTGTGAATAACAAAAAGCCTGTTCCTTTATAGTCTCAGTGGAGCTCCTGAATTGAGTTTATTTTGCCCGGAGACTCGGGAGACCGACCATCCTTGACGGCATCACCATGGGGAGTTTAGTGTTTCCTATGCGAAATAGAAGCAGATATGATTTTTACTTTAATTAATAATCTACCATATATTTGGACAAAAAATGTTAAACAGTAGCTGATTTAAATGTTGGAGATCAATTTCAATAATGCCATTGTATGCAAGATGTATTTAATGGGTTAAAGCATGCAAATCTCTGATGACCTTCTTTTAATTCCAGTTCTCAATCCCAATATTGAGTCTCAATACAACAAAACAATTTTCTGTCGTTTCCCTCCTTCAGCAACTTTTTCTTTCCTCTCTCTCTCTCTTTGTTTCCGACAGACGTTTGTTAATGGACAGCTGACACTGGAGGGAAAGCAGGAGGAGGGAAAGGGGAAGTGTCCTTTTGATCCCTTTCAGAGATACTCCTCCCTCATGGTTGGTGAGTGTCTGAGTCAGTTCTGCTGCCAAAGGGAACAAAGTGCAGAAGACTGCTGAATGTTCAAAGTCAACCAACAGAAAAGATCTTTATGAGATTTCACCTGTCTTCCGCACCAAACACATCAATAATATATCACCTATTTGTTAGGGCTGCCTGCTCACTTAACATATTCTGTCTACTAATCAGTCAGAAAAGCCAGTTTGTTTAGTCCATCAGCAGGAATATTAATGAGATATTGTTCCAACTTAACATGAATAATGGATATCCTGGAATTTTTCCTTACCTCTTGTTTTGGTCCAACAGGAAGTGACCTGTATTCTGCTACATCCATCAACTTCTTGGGCTCTGAGCCAGTGGTTCTGCGCAGCTCAAATTTGGCTCTTCGCACTGAGTTTAAGAGCTCCTGGCTCAGTGGTGAGTTTAGTGTTTAATGCATGATGCTGTTCATATTATCTTATATACTTTATTTTTCCTCCACTGGTCCTTCGTGTTTATTTTACATTATGCGATTACAGAGCCAAACTTTGTCTACATGGACTTTGTGGGTGAGAGTTTTGACAGTCCGGATGGCGATGACGATAAGGTATACTTGTTCTTCAGTGAGAATGCAATGGAGTACGACTTCTACAGCAAAGTTGCAGTATCCCGAGTGGCCCGTGTCTGCAAGGTATAACAAAGTACCGATTTTAAAAACTGGACTTCCGGCCTGTCAGACACAGGTCCGGTCGGTGTTAAAGAGCATCACAGAGGGCTCTGTTTCTGTGTTCAGGGTGATATGGGCGGCCAGCGGACACTGCAGAGGAAATGGACGTCGTTCCTGAAAGCTCGTCTGGATTGTTCCCTCCCTGAACCCAGCCTACCCCCAATTGTCCAGGATGTCTTCCTGCTGAAGCACAAAGACTGGAGTAAGAGTGTCTTCTACGCCGTCTTCACTCCGCAGTCGTAAGTATTTACCATCAGTTCCTGAAGTGCGTGAAACCCACACAAAAGTATTACCAGTTGAGCTTATTGCAATTAGTAGTATTTGTACACCTTGACTTAGATGATAAAATAATTCACACAAACTTTTATAAGAATATTTTTCCCTTGTCTGATTAATGTGTTATTTGAAAGTTTATATTTTATTTGACCTTTGGGTGATTATTTCAAGATTTAAAAAGTATACTTCAGTGTGCAGATAAAACACTTTGCCTGACTAAATGTGTGACGTTTTGTTTCCAGGAGCCTGTCCCAGTTATCTGCAGTGTGTGCGTACAGCGTGGCTGCTATTCGGGATATTTTCAATGAGGGAAAGTTTAAGACACCTGTTGCTGTGGAGACATCCCATGTCAAGTGGGTGATGTACACTGGCGAGGTGCCAGTCCCTAGACCAGGAGCGGTGAGTTAAACGACTTCTGATGTGGCTATAAGTGAAATTGGAAAGTCACTTAAACACATACTTTGCAGTTTTGGGGGGAGGAAAAAAAAAATCTAATCTGCAGTTTTGCATTTTTAGTGCATCAATAATGTGGCACGTAAAATGGGGATGAATCGCTCTCTGGACCTTCCGGACAAAACCCTTCAGTTCATCAGAGACCGGCCCCTAATGGATGAGGCCGTTCGTCCGCTGACGGGGGGGCCACTGCTGGTTAAGGGAGGAGCTTTGCTGACTCGGATTGTGGTGGACAGCGTGTTGGCTCTGGATGGACAGAGATATAACGTCATGTTCATCGGCACCGGTAAACTAGTGACTATCTGTAACAATATGGTTTTACCGGGATGGTAGTAGAACAGAACCAATGTTAAAGCTATTAGAAAATGAGCCTCTTGTTTACCTCAACTTAGTCCTAGTTGTAAACTTAAATGCCCTGATATCTTCAAACATGAACATTGTCTTGACTAAATAAACATCAATTAAATTTAAAGTTTGGAAAAATATT
This sequence comes from Embiotoca jacksoni, assembly GCF_022577435.1. NCBI lineage: Eukaryota > Metazoa > Chordata > Actinopteri > Embiotocidae > Embiotoca > Embiotoca jacksoni. Next base: position 1,134,472 of record NW_027185296.1, on the reverse strand, counting down.
CAAAGTTATTTATTTTTTTTGTTTCATGAGCACTGTGGGAGTTTGCTTTGATCAGATTGACAGTACGAGCAAAATCAACTGTTTACATTTTTATTCAAATGTTGCTAAACTCTGATTGACGCACAGATATATGTAACATAACCTATCTCTGCCCACTTTACAGTGACGGGGTATATCAAATCATGTACTTGTGTAATGTGTTAATTTTTTTGGTCTCTGTTCCAGAAAATGGTTATGTTCAGAAGGCTGTCAACTATGATGGAGAGATGTTCATCATCGAGGAGATTCAGCTGTATGAAACCCCCGAGCCTATCGGCATCCTGCGCCTCTCGTCCAGCAAGGTAACAGGTCATACTAACAGACTCATATACATTTATTTGGCTTATCATCATCATCACAGGTGACGATCATTTACTGGTGTTTTGTAGGGAAATGCTGTGTAATAAACCTAATTATAAATTTATGTATCAGTTTTGTCACTTAATTGCCAACAAACACTGTTTTTTTTAATTATAATTATTTGTATGCGTGTGCAATCATAGGGCCAACTGTATGCTGGCTCAGAGTTTGGTGCAGTCCAGATGCCGCTGAGTAATTGCAGCCAATACGACACCTGTGCGGATTGCATTGTGGCCCGGGATCCTTACTGTGCCTGGGAGCTCTCCACTGAGCAGTGCTCCTCCGTCTGCAGCTCATCTCCCTCCTCAGATACGGCAATACAGAGTCTGAAAGAGGGAGATGTGTCACAATGTCCTTCACCAGGTCCGTTCATGTACATTGTGTTGCTAAATCCATTACTGGGAGGACTTTTTGTATGACTTCCAGCCTTTTAATTTGTTGTTAAGTTGGACTAACCTTGTGTTTGTGTGTGTGGTTTTTAGATCCCAAAGCAGCTGTTGACCTTACCCTCGTTCCAGAGAACAACATCCAGCTGCCTTGCCAACCTCACTCCAACTTGGCGCAGGTGCACTGGCGATTTTCTGACCAAACACTTTACTCCAACAGCAAATACTATATCTACAGCGGAGGCCTCCTCATCCTGAGTGCCTCTGAATCAGACGCTGGGCTGTACACCTGTGACTCAGTAGAACAGATAAATGGCAGGACATACAACCGGACTGTGGCTGTTTATCGTTTACAGCTCCACTTCGGCCCAGCAGTGGGGGACAGCCATACTCCTGGCACTGAGGTGACAAATTCCTCAAACTCTATTCACGGTTTGATTACAGCTGCACCAGCGCCGGTGCCAGACCCCGGCTCTGAGGACCCATCATCCCCCAAGAAACAAAGCGACACCGGCAGGGTAACTCATTTAGAGGTAGCTGTGGCTCTGCTGTCGCTGCTTTGTCTCTCCTTGATGGGGGTCGTATTTTGTATATGGAACCGAGAGCGTTGGGAGTGTTTTAATTTTGCGAAGAGCTCTGGCGAGAGCAAGGGAAAAAGGCAGTCAGCTGAGTACACGCATATCCAGAACAGAACTTCAGAGATAAAGCTCCTGGGGCCTGAGTCCGGGAGACCATGCAGTGCCAATAATAATCACTGTGCTGTTGACTTCAAAGGGAACGGAGAGCACCACTTCACACCTATGGCCAACATTTCAAGTCTGGATGGTCTGGGATACATAAACGATGAGTCAGAGATTTGACTCTGCTGAGGTATAGAATTCAGTCCAAGGCCAACACCAGTGCACTAATTATCTTCCTATGGGTGTACTTCCACTAAAAAACTCTTTTCACATTATAAATTCTTTTGATTGGTATCCTGGTTCTCCTTGACAATTTCCTACACTGTCTATCATTTCCATACTCTTACCGGGAGCTGATGTTCTCTGAAAAGACATTTTTGTTGGAATTTACACTCCAGGAAATAGTTAAAACTCATGTTTTGATATATGTATTTTTTGTATAATGACAAATTGTGAATACACTCTGTAATATATTGTGTACAGCAATTTTTGACGATTATTTATTTATCGCGATTACATTTTTATTTCCTTTTAAAACTGTTGTAATCTAAGTCTTGTAAATAGTATCAACAACAATGAAAAAGTAGCTTTTTGATCTCTAATTTCCAAGAACATTTCATACATTTTATGGATCCCACTGTTTATTTAATACAAAATTCATCAGTCAGAGTTTACTACCAGTCTTTGCCTGTGTTAATGATTGATCAATAACCTGTACTGCTGGATCCCAGACATACCTCTGCTTTTAAGCAAATAGGCACTCACAGTAGGTGATAGAGTCAATGTTGTACTTCTATTTTCCATAACACAAACTATTTTACGCCAGTGAATGTTATATCACCATTTAGGGTGAGCTTGTGAGCAGGGTGTTTTTTTTGGGTACACAGCAACATTTCAGATTCCAAGAATATGCTGCAGTCTTACTGTGAAAAAGACTAAAATGTCATTGGATTGTAGAAGAGGATGGGCGTGCATTTCTATCAGCGAATCGACTCGGCGACGCATCATGTGTAAGAATTTTGGTGTCAAACTTTGGAAAATGCTGCCTTGTTCTTAATAAAAAAAACACTTTGTTTGAAGGTTGACTTTGCATCGAGCTATTAGTAATGATTAACTTGACTCTCACAGCAGAGGAATATGCTTGAAAGGGGCTTTCTGTTGTTTCCAACAGATACGCCTGTGGTTTGTGGTGTGTGTGTGTGTGGGGGGGGGGTGGGGGTTACATCAGTGACAACGAACACTGACTCTACAGTTCTTTCAGACCTATATATTTGGGTCGGGGAAAAAAAAAGTTACAGGAATGAATCTGCTCTGTGTTTTTTACACTCTGTCATTAACACCTGTTCTCGGAGCCACCTTGTTTCATCTCAAAGACGTACTGTAGATATGGAAGGATTTAAGTAGGTCTCTGGTAAATTATTTAACAGTGCAGTATAAGGAAGTTGTCATGAACAGAATTGTGGATGTACAGTATATTAGAGTCTTATAAGGGGATAAATAAAACATTGCCAGTGCAGTTCATAGATTGTCTTTCTCAAGCGTGTTTGATTCATTTATGCTTTAATACCACATGACAACTATTGTTTTTAGTTTCTTTATTCTAAAGAAAGAAGGCAGAAGGCTAATATTGTTTATTACTTCCTGAAATCACCATCTGAGATTTTTAGCTGCCCTTCTCCGTTCATCGGCCCTGCTTTTCCTTCCAACATTTAATGAGGTTTCTTCTCTTCCTTTTGGTTTTCGGTTGTGAGAGTTATTCTGTAATGCTCAAAGGCTTGTTTTTTATCCCACACTCAGTTTCTTCAAACATATCTAAAATAATCAATATGACAGCGGCATTGCTTTGCTTGGGTGAAAAGCACTACACAGGAAAACAAAGTTTTTGAATTTAAAAAAAACAGCACAAGTGGGCCCTTAAAGGGGCAGGTGGACCACATGTACGCCCAGTGGTGGACCGTGGTCCATAACCGCTGCCCAGCGGAACTTGTATTGTTCCATCTGCAATAATGGTGGATGAGAATGAGTATGGAAAACCTAACTAGAATTAGTGCCTTATGGTTGTCTGCCTCCGCTAATCAGTCACGTTGCAGTTTACATCCATGTCTGTCCTGATTCATGTTTGTTGTGAAAACTTCAAAGGAATTTGGCCAATAAATCTGATTCTGATAGAACAAAGTTGCAGCAGACAGCAGATGATGCTTTGAATGTGGATGTTGGTGTAAAGAAGCTACTAGTTTTAGGATGCTTCACACTCACATATTCAACCCGACAGCACAAAAGATCTGTACAATCAGTAGTTTGAAGGTGGACACCCAAGATTAGTGTCACATATTCAGTATCTTCAGATTAAATGTGAAATATGGTTCCTGAGTTATGATGTTGAATAAGGGCCAGAAAAGTGTTTTTGCTGAGCATTATGAGGTCACCTAACCTTTAGGATATGAAATGTCATCATTTCATTTTATCCCATTAGATATGCGAGTGGAATTTTTTCATAATAATTTCATGAATTCTAGAGTTATCGCCACAATTGTTGTTTTTGAGGAAACCATGACCTTTGATCCCTAAAAACACATCAGTTTATCCTCAAGTCCAAGTTAATGTTTGTGCCAAATTTGATGAAATTCCCTTGAGGCAATCTTAATATCGTGTTTATGTGAATTTGACCAACGGATAGACGACACAAAAACATGTCTCCTGGCATGTAAGCATAATGCATTTTAAATTCATCAAATGTTGTAAAACTTGATAATATGGCTATCAATTTTGAGTTTGAAACATTTATAAATACAGACGTGACCAGTCATTTTTCAGACCCTCACCATAAATCCAACCATTAAAAGGTCTTTTATGATCATCTCAGACAGACACGCAATGTGAATAAGAATATTTATTGAAATGTAGCAATATTTAAAGGTTAGTTGAACATATCCATTTCATTTCATCACTTATCAAATAACAGAAAAATCTAAATATTTAATTTGGCAGTTGGCCATGAAGGACACTTTTATTACAAGAAAAGAAAAATGAAATGTTGTAAGAGGCAAAAACCTTTTACTCTTAGTCAGGGCTTATTCTTCATTCAGGCTTTGGCTGGATTAACATTAGCTGAAGTGTTATATTACCTGCATAAAAAGACACATTGGTTGCTTTTAATGATATGGTTCAGCAGAAGATTGTAGGAATGACAGAAAATTAGTCACATTCAGTATTAGGCTGCATTCATACAATCTGTTTCCACGTTTACATGCAGGGTTTCAATCAGCCTGTTTGTGCCCGTTTCTATTGGTTACATGAGGTCAGTTCATTTGAAATAAGACAACCTAGTTCAGTCCAAACCCCAAAATGGGCTGCATGCAACCACACTGTAATCACCATACACAACAATTCAGTCTATCTAGCAGAAGGTGAAAGTGACTGGAACATTAACAACAGCTGATAAGGTGCTTTTAAATCAGGGCGCTGACCACTAAAAGCAAACAGTGTAGCTCTGGAACAACAGAAACGGAGAAATACTGAGGCAGAATACAACACAATATCTACTCTGGGTGTGACTTTTTCAAATATCAAAAAATTGGAAACAAGTGTTTTGGCACATCAGTGCTCAGTAAGACATACCACAGAGGAGAGTTGCTTCACTGAAGCATAAATCCAGTTTTACAAAAGAAAGCAGCATTTGTTAAGGCGGAATCAAGCAAGACATTTCTCACATGCAAATCCTGCACGTGCATTTAGAGAGATCATAGGCAAGCATGGGAACATAAAGCACAGCGTATCAAATGTAAAATGAAGTCCTGCCAGAATATACAACACAGCAACACAGAGAGGAACTCCACCAGATAAAAACCGTGCAGTTGGCCAAAGAAAAAAAAAAAAAAAACCCTGTTCTTCAGCATAATACAATTTCTAGCATGCTGCTCTGGCAATGCACAAAACAATTCTATCATGATGATCCATAAGGCACACATCCTTCACACAATGCTGTCCTGTAACTGTGCACACTCCTTTTGGATTACCACTTGAATACACTACACCTCTCAAAAAAAAAATCTTGAAGTTGAGCACAGAACTGTGTTTGTCGGTGATTTCGAGGAAAATAGGTGTAAACAAAGTTGAAATGTAATGGCATACTTTGAAGTTGACCCTCTACCAAGCACGCAAGGCTTTACTGAGCTTTGGTGACAAAACTCTTTTTTTTTTTTTTTTTGCTATCCTGTCCTCTCATCATCAAAAAAAAAAAAAAAAAAAAATGCACCTTGATAATTTGTAATGTAATGGTGAAATGATTGTGGGGTTTTGAAGCGCTTTCTTGAGTGTTGTATAAATGGGCCTGTTGTCTGTCTCCCTCTAGAGGCGATCCTGAGCTATCACCAGCGGCTGTTGTCAGGATAGCTCGGCACGGCGGCGGGGTACTCTGGCAAACTCGGGCCTTGGGCTGTCTGAGCAACAGCGTTGAACCCTGCTTCCCTCACCGGTGCACTCTTCCACAAGCCGGTGCTCCACTCTTCCTGAGCGCGCGACATGCTACCGCCACCGCCTCGGTACAGTCTGTGCACCTGCAGCACGAGAAGAGAAGCGGGGGTAATGTTCATAACGTGTATTCCTGTGTGTTTTCAAGTGTCTGTGTGGGTTAACATGCACAAAGGAAGGAGAAAACTAAATGTAAGTGCCTGTGCGTGTGTGTGTGTGTGGGGGGGGGGGGGGGGGGGTCGGCTTACGAGTACACTCACCTTAAGTAGAACGAATGCCATTAAAGCGGTCACCAGAGTGAAGAGCAGAGTTGAGATAAGCATCACTATAGCCGAGCCCACATTTTTGCTGAAAAACATCACTGTTGCAATCCAGCCGCTTTGAGGTGGTGGTGAAAGTGAGATGGAGTAGTGCGGGTTAGTGTTTCAGACAGTACACACTCGGCAAAGTGGACTTAAGACAAATGTAATCCAAAGTTACTGATGAACCATTAAGCAGTGAGTGACAGAACAGCAAACTGATGATCAGCTGACTTGTCATCACACATCGTACCACAAGTGAACAGTGATATTATCACAAGCAGATGTCCAGTTGTTCAACTTACATGTTACAGTTTTAAGGATTGTCAGGGTGAAAACTTATACAACTACAAAACATTTTCAAATGACTACATGCAGTCAAAGGAGCAACGGGAATAATTCTACATAAAAGTTTTAGAAACCTCAGAAACAATATTTTTGAGTGATGCGTGTTGAAACCTCAGTTTTTAAGAGCTGAACCCATGCGTTGTTGTTTTTTTGCAGCAAATTAAGAAACCACAAAACTAAATGAATAAAATAAAATAGTTACTAATATTTTAAATCAATTGGCATACTACCCTTAAAGAGTTTGTCTCCTCGTCATTCAGTTCATATTTACATTCAACATCATGAGCATGATGGTACAACAAACCTGGCTGGCAACCGCCACCTCAGCAGCATACTACAACTGGCAATGAGTTACATTAAAAATGCAAAATCCCTTGGTTTTATTTTACAATTACATCTATCTTAATTTCATAATTAAACAGAAAATGCAACCATCTGGCGAAAAGCCCATTTACACTCTGCCTTGATCAAAAACCATCATGACCCACTCTGACAAAAACTGGCAGACAAGATGTGCGCAGTGTTCAGAGCTGGTTTAGTTCAACTTACCATGTTCCCCAACCAGAGAAGCCTAAAGCCTGGATGAAGGTCACGACACACTGAAGGAAGAAGATGAAGAAGAAGGCCATGAAATTGAACGAGCTATCAGCCCTGTGAAGAACAGAAAAAAAAAAAGAGAATACAAAGGGATTATTAGGTAAAGAAGCCTGGAGTTACTCTGTGTTTGTTGCATCGTTGCTTCCGCCTCCTAGTTGCCAATATGCGAGTCAAACTATTATGATGGTCTCAATAGGTCAAGCTTCAGGAAAGATGGAAATGTGCTCAGTGAACATGATGGGAGCAACTTTAAAATCAGTGAACTAGAAGCTCCTTTGGAACACAACAGTCTGTGCATACATTATCAGTGCTTTGCCAAGAACACAATTTTTTCTTCCTGTAACAGAAAATTGAGCTAGTAGAGACCTGCTTGTCAGTAGTTCATCACTTAATGAGTCAGTTTCCTATAAAGGAACTCCCAGAAGACTGACATGATGCTTGTTGGTTCAGCTTGATATAGATCTGTTTTCATGGAATTTTCTTTTCATTATGATGCCTGCACAATTTCTCCGGGTGATGCAAACAAAATTTTAGGAATAGATTTTAAACCGCCCTCTACTTTTGAGCCACATATCAAGTATGTCACAAGTACTTTGTGGTTTCATTTACATTACATAGCCAAACAATGACACTTTTTATTTAATTCAGGTGCAGAAATCGTTCTAAGTCCTATTTTGGAATACACTTCCTATGCCAATTTGGGAGGTACTCTCTGTTGAGATTTTTAAATTTAGGCTTTAAACCCACTGATTTCTGACCACTAAAAGTTTCACTGGATGGGTAAACATTAAATTTTGATACCTAAATTCAGTTTGGTGCTTAATGCACTTTATACATTTCCAAACCTCAAGCATGGTGTTATATTAACACTTCCACTAAGTTTGGTTTTGCCTGTAATTATGTGTTTATTTTACATGTGAAGTGTCACTGTTGCGTGTCTGATGTTATACTGTAATCTCTTAAGTATGCAGAGACCCTTTGGCTAACGATGACTAACCTGAAAGCTTTGTAGAGTGGTCTGAACCAGCAGGTGTAACTGCAGGGACTGAGGAGGATGAGCCACAGCAAGGAGAAGCCAAAGTTTATGGCACTTCCGCCCCCGGCCCACCAAGCAATGCACGAGATCACATTTATGCACAGTGTGCCTGAATACACTGCGGAAGAGAGAGTACAGGGTTGTGAAGAGAAGAGGGAAGGAGAAAAAAGAAAGTGAGTTTTTCAACTTAAAAGCAGTGGAAGGAATCTGTCTTCTTCCTCAAAAAAAAGTGACATAAAAAGTAAATAACTGTATGTGGAAACACGTACACATCCAAAGACTGTAGACTCTACGAACCAACTGCTGATGGGGTGTAGGAATTTCCTCTTCAATGTTCTGGTAAAAACATGGCTTTATTCTTACAAACTGGGGCAGGGGAGGAAAGTTATTCACACGTTCTGAAACAGAAAGCAAAGTGTCATCATCACACTACTGTCTTACTATTTTATTATGTTACAGCAAGATAGATGGATGGATGGATGGGTAGATAGATAGATAGATAGATAGATAAATAGAGACAAACCTGCCATTTTGAAATCCCACTCCTTTCCTGAATAAAAACAACACAAGAAATGTGAATAACTAGTTAAAGCTCATGCTTTCAGAGCATCCCAGGCAGGAAATCTATCAACTATTTTCACGTGTTTTTACTTTATTAGCTGAAGAACATTGGTAACATTGATCACAACTGTGTTCCCTTCATCCAGTTAAAGTTGTAAACATAGTACTACTGATACATTTGAACATGTTGCCAAGTCACGTGCCTCTCTCCTCGATGCCCATTCCAACTTTGGTCTAACTAATTATAAAACGCAAACAATAATGTATCCAGTTTTAATTGAACTATACCGCTATTATGTTATTAAATGTTTACTTTATATGCGATATGGTCCAGTAGATAGCAGCTACAGCGTGTTGTCGGGCTGCTCAGTAGTCGAACGGGACCAAAGATGAGCTCAGTGTCTCTTTATCTCACGCTGTCGCTTCATTTGACTAACTAGTTAGCAGTTGACAAAGACTGACAGGACAATTACAGCTAACAAGTCAACACAAAGCGTAATGAAGATGTGTCAGTTTTACCGGGATAACGTTGATGTCCTCACGTTTCCGTCGACAACTGCAGGGGTCCGAGAATCATTCAGGATGCGCTTTTCCGTCCCCCATAAAAAAAACGTACTGCGCATGCACCGCACCGTGGAGCACTTGTAGTTCTAAACGGTTCGTATTCGACACGTCTTATGGGGCGAAAGAACTACAAGTCCCAGAACTCGCGAGAGCGGCAAACGGAAAACGCGTGACACCGACATGACAACCGTCCAGTCCCCGATAAGTAAACAGTTTTAGACGGAGCTTTCTGGGAAGAGTGAAACCCTTGTTGACGTTACTCGTCAACATTGAGCACACACTCAACAACTTACCTCACTGAAGCCAACAAAATTGCAGAAGAAATGAAAAAAAAAAAAAAAATACGTCTTTCAGAATGTGTAAAAGCGATAATTGAACAAATCTATTGGTTAAATGTGTTGTGGATATCACGTGATGTGCCTTTATTATGATAACAGTTATTGACTCAACAATCACCCAGATATCACCGGCCTAATTGGACTTTATCTGGACTCATTTCTTTCATTTCACACAACATGGCAACCCCTGACTTATGAAAGTCAAACTCCGTGGCCAATCACAAAGCCCGAAACATCGGCCTGAAGGCGTGCCTTGCGCATTTACATCTGACTCTCTTTGGTCGATAGCACAAGGGCGGACGACACGGGGTGGGTACCGTGCGCATAAAGTACGATTACAGATTTAAACCACAAATTACAGGAGTTTACCGCAATTTTTCTTTCAGGGGAACAGCCTAATATCGCATAATATCTCGAAATCGACATCTATCAAGATTGTTTTACAGCGAATCGTGACATGAAAGACGGAACAAACGCGCAATGCAGCTGCGCAAAAACAAACATCCCCACAGCAACCCGGGGGACTTGGCGTTGACCAATCAGAGGAGGTTATTGATCGACGTGACAAGCTCCCGCCAATTCCGACTGAGGAGCGCGAGGCAGGCAGAGGGGCAAACCAGGGGAGCACGTCGGAGCTGCAGAAGGAGTGTGCGCCATGTTTTAGTGAAATAAATTAACTGTACATGTTATTTGAGTAGCAGCAGAATATCGGTTCGTTATCGGGGACGTTCAGAGGGGTTCACGTGAACTGGACCGGTGTTTCGACGTCGTTTGGCCGGAGGATATCGCAAAAACGATAGCAGCCCCCGGGTTAGCGGTTGGGATGTTGGCGGCTGACAACCCATCTGTGGACGGACATTTGGCAGCATCGACCCCCCGCAGAAAAGGTAACGTTTTGTGGAAGCGAGCTCTCGGGAGGTTTTTTTTTAACAACTTGCCGAAATGTCAGCTGCTACGCCTCATACGGAGTGTGGTTTCGTTTGTACCGTTTAAACAAGCGGAAAAATAATGACAAACTAACAAAAGATAAATCGGTCCCGGTGTCCCGAGGCTCAGCAGCGACTGTATTAACATTAATATTCGCGCTATAACAAGCAACACCGGTTAACTATAGCTAATGCCATTATTACAAGAGAAACCTTTATTATTTAATACAAAAATCCACCGTTGACTTGAGTCTTTATAGCCTGCTGTGTACAGCTAACTCGCTACAACTTGCTGTTTTCATTTGAACTAACATAAACTTCACAACACCAACGTTTAAAGTAGTTACGTTTGGCCTCAAGCTCTTAGTAGTTTATATTCACCAAACTCTGCGTTTTCCCTTAAAAGGACAGTAAACCCCCAGGGGACAAACCTCGCTGCATTTATCGTAAAGCTAGTTTTGTCGCGTTAGCAGGCAGGCTAGTCGTGTTAGCGTCTTTAAGATGCTTAACATTTAGCACCAAACCTGGAAGCTGACGTCACTGCTGAACCCTCAAAGCCGCTCGGTTATTTATTTTTTTTTTTTTTTTTTACAAACATTAAACACGTTTTGTGGATGCAATAACACGACAATGCAGCCGTTCTCCGGAGTTGTGTGCGGAGTCTTCGGTACTGCGGTCGGCCATACAGCCTCTCGGCTGACAGCCCCGATGAAAGAAAAGGTGCTCTCGCCCCGCAGACTCGACCGGGCCTGCAGCACCGGCTGACACACCGGTTGGCGGGAGAGCAAACCAACCAAACACAACTATTAAGTTCCCTCTTATACTGTGATGTTAGCACGACGAAGCTGCCAAGTATTGTGACATTGAATGCAGCACTTTCAAATACTCGCGTTGTTATTTTTGTTTGTTTGTAAAAGTTTCCGTTGTTTTCACATCAGTCCCACAGCTGTAAAAACCTGACATGTATTGGTTTTTTGTTTGTTTTTCTGGACAGTACTCCTGTCAGTCCATCATTGCAAATTAGAGTATGTTGACGTGAAGTTTTTGTATAAAGTATTGTTTTCTAAAGTGCTTGTGTTTATTTTCTTTTCAGGCATGGATTGTAAGTCAAGGAACGATGCCAACAAGAAACTTATCCAAGGTAAATACAACGTTTATTTTCTATTTTTCAAGAATATAAACAGGTTAATTAGTATCCTCAAGACATCAGATACCACTGATAATAATCTATCTTGAAGGGTTAATAATTTCAATACCATGCATTCTGTAATTTATTGCTTTATTGCTTCTTTTCCCTCAATTGTTCCCCACTTTTGCATAATTTTGATCAAATCACAATTCTGTTTGACAATATATTTACGTAGTAGTGCCGCTTCAAATGATCAGTATTTCTTTTCTGCCTGCAGCTCGTCTCCCGTTCAAGCGCCTGAACCCTGAGCCAAAAGAGAACCAGTCTCCTAAGCGCCCTTGTGCCCGTGCCAGCCTTAAACCTGGAGTCTCAGACAGGGAGAATGAGAATGAGTCCTCTCCACTCCCTGTGCGTAGTGGACCACCTTTAATTAATGGCCGTGGGCCGCTTGATGACTTCCTGAGCCACAGGCGCTCTGCGACCTCTAACAAGAACATGGTTATAGATCTGACTGAGGACCACACATCTTCTCCTGTAAAGCCCTGTGTTTCACCTGCACCCGCTTCTCCCTGCCTCCCGACAAAAGACCAGCATCACTGCAAAGACAAAAGTGCCTCTGCCGATGAACCCAGCAATGTTGATGGCACTCCTAAAAAACAGACTTTAGACTGCACAGAAAGCGACAGTGATGAAGAAGAGGACGTGGAAGAAAAAGATCAGACGGCATCTATCGCTCAGCTCGACACAACGCAGGATTCTGACAGCGAGTCAGAGGAGCAGAACGAGTCAGCAAACGTTTCCATTTTGGGAAACAGGTCCACGCAGTCACCGTCATCAGTCAGCTCCATGTCTGAAAGCTCACCAGAAAAGTCCAAGAATGATGAACCTACACCCACGACTACACCTACAGTATGTACAGCACCCATGGCCTCCTTTTTGGTTGATCCCACTCAGGACTGTGTAATATTTATCATGTAATTTTGATAGTAGTTATTATTCAGAAGAATTTGTTTGGTAAAGTATCTTCATACATCACAAAAAAGGGCTAAAGAGGTCCTGGTTAGCATTTGCTTTCTGTCATTAACAGAATGTATAGCTAATGTAATTTTTGGATATTTACTTGTGAAAATTCATAACAATTAAGTATTGAATAACTAATAGTTAATGAAATAGATTTTTTTTTCAGGCATGAGCTGAATTGACAGACAGAAATACCTCTTAATTTGGCCAAATACCTCTATTGATAGTGACCGTGTTAAAAGGATGTCTGTCAGTGCTTTCAGATAAACTGTAAATTTGGGAAATGCTCACCTACCTTGGTATTAATAATATTGTAATACATTGTCCAGCTTTAAATCACATCAATGAAATGTTGCGTAGGTTAGATGCGAAGTATTGATTATCAGATGTTTGTTTTTTTCCCCCTCATAGGAGCCAAAGACCACCCCTAAGATCCCAGCAGATCAGAAAAAGATCAATAGACGCGCATTAAAGGTGAGACTTTTAAAATATACGCTGCAGGGTTTCAACTTCTCTAGTTTTCAGTTTAAAAACATGACTTAAAATGACATCTTTGGTTATCTGTCAAATTTCTCACTCACTTTATCAGTTAAGAAAAAAGCTGACTGAACGTTTGCAATTGTAGAGTTTCCATGAACAAGAGGACAAGCTTCAGCAGCGACAGGAGAAGGAACGGCAGAAGGAAGAGGCCAAAGCTGCAAAAGAGAAAAAGAAAGAGGAGGCTCGCAAACTAAGGGAGAAACGAGAAAGGGAAAAACGGGAGAAAAAGGAAAAAGATGAGCGGGACAAACGAGAGAAAAAGGAGAAGGAGGAGAAGGAAAAGGCAGATAAGATAAAAGCGAAAGAGGAGCTACGGAAGTCCAAGCTAGAGTGAGTAATGCAATGGTCTCTGCTTTTTCCCCCAAAAAATCTTTTCAGTGCCATGAGTCAATGTTGGTTAAAGATGTGATGGCAGATTTTGGTGTGCTCATTTTCTATTTTTTGCTTAAAATTGGTCTCAGGGCTAAACTTGAAGAAAAACGGAAGAAAGAAGAGGAGAAGCGAATGAAAGAAGAGGAGAAACGGTTGAAAGAAGAGAAAGATGTAAGTTTACGTGGGAGTCCAAGATGGTTCAATAACTCTTGTTCTATATTTGAAATTAAGCATTTTGCTGAATAATCTATTGACTATTCTGATCTGTTTACAGCGTCTCAAAGCTGAGAAAGCAGAAATTACACGGTTTCTACAGAAATCTAAGATCCAACAGGCTCCAAAGGTTAGTAGAGCTCCAACGTTATACCAGAAAAATGTGAAATTTGTTTCATTTCTTTTTTTATTCAGGTGGATTTATCTTTAAATGTCTTTCGAACTATCGTGCTCACTGGAGCACCGTGTTGTTGCTTGACAGCCAGTGATTATGTTAAGTGCCGAATTTGCATGGGCTTGAAGTGTATACTGTTTCAACTGCAATACCTCCTCTGATCCTCTGCATCCCTCCTTTTACAATCAACTGAATCCAAAACCATCAATTATGGACCTGCTACTTGTTTTGTCCCTTTGTCTCTTCAGACACTTGCAGCTGCATGTGGGAAATTTGCTCCATTTGAGATTAAAGAAAACATGTCTCTGGCACCACTGTGCCGGGTTCAGTGTGAGGACTCTGTTCTGGAGGAGCTGGACCGGTGCTTGTTGAAGCCTGCTGATAACCTAAATGGACTGAAAGATTGGATTGGGCAAAAACCCCGACGCTCAGGACCCACCAAACCCAGACGGACAGATTCGCTCGGGTGAGACTGGAAATGGGGATTATCGTAATTTGTGTACACACCTCTCCCGCCATGGTTGCTCTCCGTCCAGGAAGCTGAATCTTTAGTGCTGAATTTAGGATTGTTTACAGTCATAGACAAAGATGAAATCTACTAACTAAAGCTGATATATGGGGATATTTCAGTGATAAGAAAATACCGGATGTATTATAGCCAATATCAGCAAGCTTGTAGTAAATATCAGATAGCACAGCTTTTTTTCTCTCCCAAATTTCAAATGTAATATCTGAAGAACCAAAAGATTATGTGTAAGATCGAGTGAGACTGAGACATCAATTATTCTTAACTATAATTGGAGATGTAATACACAATCCTGTTAATACAAATTGTAAACATTAAGGTTTTTGAAGTGTTGCAGTACATGGTCGATTTATGTAATACGTTGCTAGCGTGTTAAAACACGCTCCTTGAGCCTTGATTGACAGCCTCCGTATACTGAACAATAGGCAGACAGTTTGGTAACTCGCCAGAGGACTTTTATTTCAAACTGTCAGTACACACTTTTTTCTTCTCTTTTTTGTGTCACTGGTGGTTGGCAAAAAGCTGCCTTACCAATGGACTGGAGTAGGGATGAAAACATCCTCTCTGCCTATGTATTATATTCTCCTAATAATTTGTGTTTATTCTCAAAATCTAAAAATAGCCCTGTACCTTACATCGACTGAACTCCTCTCTAAAACCAAGTGTCATGTGATTCCAGCGCAAAAGAATCACATACAAGGATGTGTCTCTCTTGCTGTTTTCTATGACAGTATAGAAATACATGCGCCACAATTGCCTGTAGTCTGCCACGTCCACATTTAGCCATTGCGTGCCTTTTATTGTTCCTAATGTAGCCTACTGTTCATCCTGGTGTGACCAAACCTCATCATTGATATAATGTTCTTCTCCTTTCTTTTTGTATTGAAAGGATTTTTTTTCCTGTTCACAATGTATGACATAAGTCTCACACAATAACAGTACAAGAATAGATGCACCGCCTGAGACATGTTGTCTAATATATAGCACATATTTTATATATTTCAGTAGTAATCTTGCATAATTCAAAATTAAAAAAATATACAGTAATGTTATATCTTGCTATATACAGGATGTTGTACCACTGCCTCAATTTCAGAAGTTTTATAACTATATATAGATATATTTTACAGCTACATGTCGAGTTCAGTGTTACGAGGTCACTCTGTGGGAATTTGTTAAAAGCTCACATTACTCAAAAACATTTGTTGCTGTGTGATTTCTCTTAGATTTACCACTGTGCTCATGGTTTATACCAATCTCAGCCACATGAATTTGCTCCGTGGCACCTTGAAGCTATATATTCATGTGGATGGAAAAGAAATGACGCAACTATCCTGCCTTCAAAAGTGCAGTGTTTAAAGCCAGGATTAAAACATGTTAAACAGTGGTTTAAATGCTGTACGTCACACGGATGCTCGTGTATAGATTGTAAAATGTATTTTAGCTTCATGGTTAATTCTTTCTCCCTACTTGCCCCGGTGTCTTTAGCGAGTGTGCAACAGTGGAGGGGCCTGAACCAGATGCTGTACCAGACCGTAAACGTCACGGACCCATGAAGCTGCTGCTGTTCCACGAGAACTACCGTCCGGCGTACTGGGGCACCTGGAGTAAGAAGAGTTCACACATCTCGCCTCGCTGCCCCCTCAGACAAGACAAGGTAAAAAAAAAAACAACTCTTCGGCAAAGGCATCAGCTCGCTCAGTTCATGGATCACCTCGGTGGTGAAACATCCCAACATTACGAAGCATTTTTTTTTTTATAGCGCATGTGTGGAAATGTAACGCAGACATCTGTGTAAACAGAGAACCCAGTTTTCATAGCTATACTTTGCATTTACTGAAGCTTTGATTCAGTATTTTCACTTCATCCAAGACAATTATAGTCGAGTATCTGTAATGCTCACAGCTGTGTTCTGCCACCACAGGACTTGCTCGACTATGAGGTGGACAGTGATGAAGAATGGGAGGAAGAGGAACCAGGAGAGTCCCTGTCTCATAGTGAAGGGGTGAGTTTTTATTGGATGGTAAAAAAATCAGGAGGATCTTTATTTAGTATCTA
This sequence comes from Embiotoca jacksoni, assembly GCF_022577435.1. Lineage (NCBI taxonomy): Eukaryota > Metazoa > Chordata > Actinopteri > Embiotocidae > Embiotoca > Embiotoca jacksoni. The sequence continues at coordinate 1,117,835 of NW_027185296.1, read as the reverse complement.
CATTGATACACAGTATTACACTTTTATGCACCCACAGATATACAGTATCTGTCGGTTGTTGCCAACGACACAAAGCAGCCACTGTTTTCTCCTCTTGTAAAACCTTGAATCTGGCAGAGCGGTTGCAAAGTGACCACTTTATAGAATTCACAATTTATTTATTTTTTTTTTACATAAAATCCATCTCGGAAGACAACCAATATGGGTATTTAAGAATAAGTCAGTATTTGGCTCATCCATGCCTTAATAAGGTTGTTTATCGTCTGTGGCCATATTTGATAATCTAAACAGAAATAAAAGGAAATACGCTGTCGGAGTGCAAACCCTTTTTAAAAAAAAAAAAAATGTCCCCCCTGACTGTCTTCAGCTGTTCACATCCCTTTCCCTACAAGGCACATGGATTTGAGAGATTGTGAGAATCCATCTCGTCAGGCTTCAAGTTATATGTTTGTTGGAACCAGCAGTGGTTTGAACCAATCAGCGTCCTATAAAGACACACTGGCAGCGAAAAGCAACTTTTTGTTTGAAAACAACAATGATCCGATTTTTGATAGTCACTATCAAATCACTAGGTGATTTTTGATCACCTGTCAGGTAGTTTTTGAAAATGCCTGTCCTTTTCCAAATATTTTCCAAGGACAACTTCTCAGATGGTTCTACCTACCAAACCATCTGGCACGCCAGGTTAGCGCACCCCAGCTTCCCTCTTTTTTTTTTTTTTTTTCTTGAGTTGAGTGTCTTGTTTTCGGTTTGTACTTTTGGTTAATTTTTTTCATTTCAGCTTCACGTCAGTAAATGTAGCATGAACAAAGCAGACGATAATAATGAAACTTTTTTTTTTTAAAAGCTTTGAACTGTTGATCACTTTCAGGAAGATGAAGAAGAAGGAGGCGAAGATGACGACGATGATGACGGCTTCTTTGTTCCTCACGGCTACCTTTCAGATGATGAAGGGGCACTGGAAGAGGAGGTATGAAGCGTATTATTGTTTACAGCACATTTTAAGTTTTTTTTTTTCTTTTTTCTTTGTTTCGAAATACTTTGGCAAAGTTTCCGTTTACTGTTTGCACCACTGCTGAGACACATCCAACTTTCCAGGAGGGTGGAGACCTGGAGAAGCAAAAACTGCGTCAGAAACTGAAAGCCAGGGAGTGGGATGAGCTGATGTCCACCAAGAAGAAGATGAAAGTGCTGGAGCCTGTGGTGAGGGGCTGCGTTTGGGAGGGAGAAGGACTGAGTTTGGAGCTTTTCCAGCCTTATGCTGTGTGTCGGGTCGAGCCTTTACCCAAGGCAGACACCAGCCCCAGCGCAGCAGAGCTGTCGCAGAAGGGACAGAGAGAAGCACAATGTAAGTTTATTTCATATGGTTGGCTTACACACACACACACACACACACACACACACACACACACACACACACACACACACGCACACGGGTCAATGTTGCAGACCAGCCTTTCTGTAGTTAGGATTTATTAGAGACCCAACAGCAGCGGAGACGTTCCTCTTTAAGACGCATTAAGGTGATATTGGACTGTGCTGATAGTCGCGTGTACTTTTTTGTTGTCTTCCTCTCGTTGCAATCATCAACCTTACAATACTGAATGCAGTCCCCCCCCCCCAACACTTTCCAGTGTACATTGTGAGCACATGACAAGGATTGAAAACAGTTGTGTTGATATGCATACAAGATATCTTGAATGGTGTTTACATGCTTTTGTGATTTAAATTTTGCTCTAAATGACGTGCACCGTTCACATTATGGATATTGTATTGTATGTATTGTTGTGAGATGTTGCTTTGACCACCCTGTTTAGGTGGTGGTAAGGTGGTGCTGCTCCAACCTATTCAACACCATTGGCCTGTTTTCATAATGGAACATTTTTCCCAAGTTTTAAATATCATTACTTAGGCACAATTAATCAAACATAAACAGAATATAGAAAAACATGATTAAATTGGTGTTTTTTTCCTGTAAGTGAGCTGAGTTTACTTGTTAGAAACATACATCTGTATAAATCATAAAATCTTTCTATAGAGAAATTAAAATATCTGAATATGTATCTGTGGAAGTTCTTTACAGTTTGTAATAAATTACTTGAAATGTTTACTCCTGAGCATAATCATAAAGACTCTTAATCTTCTTTTCTCTGACAGTACTTGGTCAGCTGCTGTCTCTGCTGCATGGAAATCTCAACAGCAGCAAAATGATCATCACGGAGTTTCAGGAGTTTTGTCGTCAGCAGACCTCCTCCTCATCGTCACTGCCTGATCTGTCCAGCCCTCAGAGCCCAGCAGAAAACATTCCCACCAGGTGAGCAGCTTATGTATAAATACGTATTATAAAAATGGATATGAGGAAGTCATTCCTAAAAACTTAAACTCATTATTGGTATTTCTTTGAGGTAAAATTACGCTTTTATTTGTTTTTGTTTAGTTTTATTTATTTCCCTCCCCCCCCCCTCCCTCCTTTGACCAGAATACAGCTGAAGCGCCTCATCAAGAACAATGCTGTGTACGAGAAGCGCGCGACCTACAGACGCTGCTGCTGGTACGTGCACACAGAGGTGTTGTGCCGCTTTGAGCGGGAGGCTCTCCCGGTCCCCTGCCAGTGGACCTACCTCACCACCGGAGCTCGAGAAGAGACCCGTGAAGAACCTCAGGCGGCCACAGGCTCTCAGGGAAACTCTCCCACGAGACCCCAGACCTCCTCCACCACGCCTTCATCCTCCAACAAAAGGAAGAGCACAGGCAGCATGTCAATCACCAAGTTCATGAAGAAATGTGCGGATCCCGAGCAGGTAAAGACGGGTTGTTCGGTTTTCAGTCAGATTTCACGGTTACCTTTGTAGTCACCCTTAAAAAGTTTCATTTGACAAAAACATGCTTTTCAGAAACTGACTGAGGCTTTTTACTTTCTTTGCCAGGCGGAAGCAATGGAGGCTGACGGATTTCAAGCTGACACTGAAGAGGATGAAGAGGAAGACTGCGTCGTCATCTCGCAGAGTGGTGAGTTACCCAGTAGGCCTACTTTTAAAGTTTACTCCCGGATTCAGAAATGTGTTAGATCATCATGATACTTGCGTAGGAATATAATACTGATCCATGGATGCAAAAACTATTGCAAATATTAAGCCAAGATGTTTAACTAAGCGGTTCCCCTCCCAGGAGCCTTTATTTATGTCTGGATACAGCCGCAGGGTTCAGGCAGGCTCGAGGTAAACCTCAGAGCTCGACAGACGCACAGTGCATCAATATTCACATCCCAGTCCCTTGATTGAATTGCTCTAAAAAAAATAGTCATCACAGTGACGTGCAGCGCATTTTAAATGTAACGGCACGCCATGAACTTTACAAGAACCTTGCAAGGCTAGATTAATGTGTGTAAATGAATATATCAGAAAAAAAGAGCATAACTTGAGCTTTGTAATGATTATAATCACATATGTGGATACCAAAGTAATCATGATATGCAGATAGATCAAACATCTACAAAATACTACCTGTACTAACTTCTTCACCAATTTTCAAACTACTGCGTCACAAAGTCCTGATCGCTTCAAAATGTACAACACATCAAAATAAACAGCAGAACTTCCCCTTTCTGAAGATACTGGTTGGTTCTCTGTGTGACAAAGCGTTGTTTAGTTGTTCCCTTTGAGAAATCACAGCATATTTCTTCCTAGCTTCCAACATTGGGACTTTCCTTCGCACTTTGAATGAAAAGGGGGGGGGGGGTGCATTTGCGGGGCATCCCGATAGCCGAGTTATTAGCATGCATGTCACATGGGCACATTCGCCCCAAGCTGTCAATCTCAGCTTTCAGCGGTGGCTGGCCGAGCTTTGCTTCGTGTCATTCCCCTGCGCTCTTCCCCGTCAAAATGCCCCCAAAAGATAATCTAAATAAATCATGTATTTGCTTTTTATAGCAATGATACACAAATTGTGTCAAAAGAAGTGCAAGAATTTCGTGAAAAAAATAAATAATGACATTTAAGTGCATAGAGTATCTCACCATCACAGTTCTTGTATTTCCACATTTTAGACAATCTCCCCAACACCATTATCAAAAGTGACACCGTTGTATGGTGAGATGCACGTAAAAACATAAATGAAGATGAAGAAGAGTTTCCCGTGTGATTACGACACCTGCAAACTTTCCAGTTTTGAAATGGATGCATACGTTTTCTCCTAAACGAAACCTTACATCTGACTTTTTAGACCGTGCCACGAAGAACTCTTCCAGCAAGGGAGACCGTCTAATGGAAGCCGCCCCCTCCAAAACGGACACTCTTTCTGCGGCCGGCTCGGCTCCTTCACTTGACACTGTCTAAAGGATGGGACGGTCCCTAACCAGGCAACCCCGGTTCCCTCATTAATTCCTCCTTCCTGGTTCTGAACTCTACTGGGTCTAAGAGAGAATTAAGTCTTCAATCAAGATGAAGCACCGCGCTCCGTCAGCAGCATTGTGTGGTAAAAGTTGTGCATATAATCAGAGTGACTAACTTGATTATTGAGGGCAGATTTGTCCATGTTCATTAACTATGTCTGATTTTTGCATTGAGGTGTCAGTCAGGCTTGTTTATCACAGGCCTTTTTGAAGTGGACCTCTCTGGTACCGCTTTAGCTACTGCAGAGTGGGTTGAACAGAATGGAAATTACCAATTTTCACAAGAAGAACCAGCAGAGACATCACGAGCACCATTATTTATGGGTTTTCAAACATTGAATCCATAAAGTTATTGGATAGCTCGTGGTCTAAATGTATATAGTTTGGCAGAAATTGGGTGGGAAATGAGAGGCTAAAAGTCCACTTGTACATTTCCCTGTGATTTCAGTGGGTGCATTTATTCTGCAATTTCTAATTCTGACAACTCGCTGGAGTAGTTGCTAGATCTGTACTTGTACAGTTAGGTTCAGTGTTACAATGTTTTATAAATATGTATTTTCTCAATTTTTCAAGAATACTTGAACAGGATAAATTCATTAAACAAGAATAAAAATAATGCACTTTTATATTTTGGTCATTCCCTCACCATTCACTGCTATTGACTGATGTTTGTCATCAGGAAGTGTGCTGTTGGTAATGACATCGATAGTCAAAAGGGTGCAGTTTATGGTGCTGTTGAATTGTATCGCATTATATGGAAAAGGTGTTATTTGAGCCGGCCTCTCGATAGAAACTTCCCATAAAAAGGACTTCATAATAGAAACAGCCGTCAGCAAAACACTGCAGTTCAACAGCACCACGATATTTATCCTCCAAAATGACCCGACGGCTGAATGAACACCTTTCTTAAACAGTTGGAACAATAATGCAACACGAAAACCTCCACGGAGAACGGCTTGTAGTCCCTGGGCGAACAAACGATAAAACAGAGCAAAGCCTATCATCTCCATTTAAGAATATCTGACGATACATCAACATCGGAATTTCTTTACTCCCCAAAATAGACATTGACCCCAAAAATGCCGTCTCGATCCTTCACACGTCCAACTCTAGAACACAAAACATTTCGCAGCAGCTCCCGAATAAATCCTCACAGGCACAGACTGAAGTTCACCGGACTGGCCTCATTATTCTGTTTATTAAAATAAGAGTTAAGATGCAGTGCAAGCGTTCTTTAATACAGGCAGGTTGAAAAGCAACAGAGCATTTGGACTGATCACAACTGCTCACTAATTACGTGTTTAAGGTTACAGTGCCGACAACAGATTTACAACCCTTCATGGATTAACTGGAGGACAGAGTGCAGGAAAGTGCAGCAATGTTGCTTGTGGCTGATTTGGCTGGGATTGTGCATCAAGCAGATGCTTGACATCAGCTCGTTTGTAATTTGTTATGTTCTTGAAGTGCAACAAATATTTAAACAAGATAAAAGGTGTTGACAATAATTAGCATCATTCCCCGAAAGTAAAACACACTGTCCCGTATCTCGGGTTTGTGCACAACTCACTTGGGATGTTTTAGAGAATGACGAGAGGTAGGTTGTTGTCATCTTAACCAACCACTATGCAGGAGAAACTATAATTAGCTTGTACAGATTTACGTGGTTTCGATTCACGTGCGACAAAACCACCACTAAATTGAATGCAGCAACCTTCAGTAAAATGTTTGAGGGAGATGACGGTTAGAAAACGTCCGTCCGTTTCGCAAGTCTGAGCCGACATTGGATTCAGTTCGGCAGGCGTGCGAGCATTTTTATGCAACTCTCACCGTGTTTGTTATGTAGAACCTTTTTATCGCAAAAACAAAAGTGTTTGATACAAACAGATGACTCAGGATTAGTAAAAAAAAAAAAAAAAAACATCAATACAACAAGAGTCCATGCTGCCAGTTTTAAGAACAGAAATGTAATCTGCATGCCAGAGTGAGTTGGTGACATGAAGCTTCTGCAGTAACCTCCTAATCATTTATCACTTGGTGTGGACAATGAAATGGTTTGCGTTTTCTCTACTTTATATTCAGGGCACTCTTAACATCTTAAGTTTTAAATAACCCTTTAAAGTGCTTGAAACTGGCAAAATACAAGAAAATATTTTGGTAACAGAATCGGCATCATCTTGTGAGCGCTCGGCCAACGCTCTGAAAACTAAATTTGGACCTTGTTTGTAATTCAAGTTTTCCGTGTTTGTCTAAGCCCTTAATATAAAGTCAAATTATTGTCCATTAAAAAAAAAAAAACACATATTTGATTTATGATTTGGGCTTGTGCTCATATTTAAGCAACCGCAGAAGCAAGTCTGTTGTGCAACGCCAAGGAGTGAAAGTCCACTGCAGAGCAGAGGACGAACGGCAACAGGAGCTTATGCATGTTTACAGTCACGGAAGCAAACACACCAAATCGTAACGAGCAAACACACCACATCGTAGCAGACCATCAGTTAACAGACTGAACACCGAGTTAACCTTGAACCCTGCCAAGCAAAACGGAGGCTCAGTGCGCTTAAAATTACAGGATCTACTGTAGGTGCTCAACAATAATACCTGCCTTTTAATACTCGTTTTTTTCTTCTTCTTCTATACTTCAAAAACGGAGAAAGTGGGGACAGTTTAAACGAGGTCTCGACATGCCATGTAAAGTATACCTGACTGGATAGCGCACAGGACTGCTGTCACAGAGTATACGCAGCATGTACATTCAGGATGCAACAAAAACACAAACTGACACGAATCCCTTGCTTCGTCCTCCCGTCTGTTCGTAGTGCTTCCTCCTGCGCGAGGTGCTGCTGCTGCTGCGGTGGCGGCGGCAGGCCGCAGGGCGCCACATGGAGACCCGAGGGACGGGCTCGGCTAAACAAACGCTTTAAGGGTGAAGTTGCCCCCCCCCCCCCCTCCCGCCCGGTCTATTACTGCTACTGCCTTCGAGTTAGAATTTGTAAAAATAAATGTATCACTTTTCAGGGGGCAATTTCACTCTCCCCTCCTCCTCCTCCCCCAGTAGTGCGAGGTTAAGTGGGAGGTAGCGGGGAGAGTTCGGGGTTAGAGGACGTCTGCTCAGCTGAGGGTCCGAATGGTTTCCAGGAGCTCCGGTTTGAGAAGGGCGGGGCTCTTTCCGCCGGCGGCTGCAATATCAGCCTGCACAGCTGCATCCCAGGCAAACGTGAGCAGGGCTGCGGGCACCTGAGAGAAAGTGTAGACGGCAAAATAATATCAATACATGTCGAGCACGAGTTCGCAGAGCAAGAGGGGAAGTCAATACATTATGCAGCATGTTGTAGAATGGAGAAAACAAGCAAATATTTGGACTTCTTGTCCTGTAAAATCCCTTTGAGGCCTCAATTTCATTTGTCCTAATACAAATTTAAAATAGTATTTCTTTTAAAAAAAATGCCTCAAATATTCACTTTGGAGTTTAGACTACTTCAATCAGTGCAGTGAAGAATATCACCAGCCTGAACTGGAAATGATTTATTTTAGAGGTGTAAAACAATATCAAAGTACACCTGAGCATCGCAATGTTTTGTGATACTTTATAGATTCTGTAGATAGCAGTGTTGTAATCCATCTTCAGCCATTTGACTCTTCCACTCCAATGTGACAACGTAAACTGAGACGGGAAGTAGTGTATGTTTACATGATGAGTTTTTTTTTTTTAAATGAGATGTTTCATGAGAGGACTCTGGTTTGAACTCACTAAGTTACACTCTGCGAGAGCAACTTCTTCAGATTCGTGTAGTTTTTGACCTCCAGGAGCGATGAGTTCAAAGGGCTGCCAGCCGTCCACCAGGGACTCCCGTACAAACCCAAACAGCACGGGCAGCCGGTCCCAAGCGTAAAAGGTCCCTGTGAGGGTGGGGGTGGGGGGGGTCACGACCATTTCTTGTAAACAAAGCTTAGCTTGATAGGTTTTTTTTTCACAGTGAAAACACTGACGAGATGGCTTTTTGTTCAATACATTTTGAATGACCTTTGCTGGATCTTTTGAAATAGTAAAAGAACAGTGAGCTTTACCTTGCAGCAGGTTTCCGTCAGGCAGTCGGACCCTGAGCAGGGTGTAGTTGTATTTCCGTCTCTCCCTCTGCTCCTCCCTCTCCCTCATTGCTTTAGTGCGCATCATGGCGTTTTTCTCCACCAAATCACTCCTGAGAAACACACAAAGAACTCGACTCCTTCAGTGCAGGCTCTCCAAAAGGTTTGCATTCACTAATGGAACAAATAGACACCGGTGATGGAAGGCGTGCGTGACCTGGACGCGAGTCAAATTTGCTGCCAAGTTGCAAAAGCAAAGCAAGATTCAGGCAAGCCTGATGGATCGGGGGTGCATAATCGCACTTTGACAAAGGTGTTAAATTGGAAAGTGCAGATGGCATTAAGAGGGAGATATTATCTTAACTCACTACCATAATCGGGGAAATATTGTGGCTAATTTCTCTGCTCTTTGTGACTACACGGGCTTAATTTGATCAATTTACAAATGCAGCTCCTCTGACTTTGACTGTACCCTCAAAATGAAGTCTGTACCTCTGCAGTTGCTCCTTCTTGAGCTCCTCCGCCGACAGATTGTAGAACTCTGGCGGCAGCTCGAAGCGCTGAGCATTCGTAGAGGATCTGAACGCTTGAGGCTGCCTGTTCAGCTGAGCTCTGACCGGCTCTCCTCTCTGAAGACGATCCCTCCTCTCCATCATCAGCTCCAGGGCATCGGGACTTTGCTCTGGTAACACCAGGAACTCCTCTTCCTCCTCTGGTCTCCATGAAAAGTACGTACAAGTCAAAAGATGTAAAGACTGAATGTCTGTGATGCATAACGGGAAGATCTTTGGCCAGTGCACATCGAGAATAATTTACCTTGCCCCTCTACAGGAAGCATAACACTTATGAAGCCCAGAGCCTGCAGGAACTCCCTGCAGCCCTCCACAGAACGAAGTTTCTCCTGAAAGAAAACAACAAATGATATAAAAGACGCCTTAAATTCTCATAAACGAGTTTTCCTGAGCCCCCCCCCAAAAAAAGACATATGTTGGACATGAGTACCAAGACTCTTCAAACGCACCTGGAAGACCTTGTTGCTGAGTTTAATCTTCCTGTATTTCTCCTCTGTGGGGTTCTTGCATATATTTTCAACATACCTGTCGACAAAACAATGACGAAACAAAACTGTTACAACATAAGAGTTAATCAAGATGTTCAACTGTAGAAAACAAGTCTTTAGTGAAAGAAACTTGTCATTAGCATCATCATTAATCGGTGTCTTACTTGCTTATAATGTCCACAGCAGCCTTCACTTTCTCTTTGTCTTTGTTAAATGTGTGCATCATCATAACAGAGGCCTCCACTGCGTCCTCCTCAAACCGCTGACAGTCAAAACAGAGTCCATGTTTTATAACAGTACTAAACACAGCAGCATTTATTTTTTATCACTCAAATCACATTATTATGTTGCCAAGAACTGCACACGTACGAATTTGAACAAGTAAATGTGTGCTTAGACGTACCATTAAAATGGCCTCTTTAAGGTGAACTTCCCTGTCACTCTTCGTTAACGTGGCTCCAGTTAGCGGACAGGTGAAATACACACCTGACACAGACAGACGGGTGGGATCTTTCACCGGCACTTTGGGTGCCTGCACAGAAATTGTCATTCACCAACATCATTACTTAATACTCACCACTGGGAACCAAACGTTATGTTAAAATGCCCCTAAAGAAGCCTTATTATTATTATTATTGGACCGATACACACCTCTGCTGCAGTTGCCTTTTCTTTTTCAGCCACTGCCTCCGCCTCCAGTTCTTTCTTAACTACAAACAAGAGCAGAAAATCATCCGATTATATAAAACTGCTGATTAAAAGCACATGTCAACGAATCACAAACAACAGCAGACAAAAATTCCTTAATCAAACTCTTAAGTAGTTTAAAATAAAAACAATCTGGACAAAGGCTATGCATCCCAAAAACCTCCAACGACAGCTGCATCTAATCGCCAAGGAAAGCAACATTACTGAAACCATTAACTACAAACCTAACCGTGACGTGAAGATAGTGCTGGGCGATATGTTGATATTTGATTGTCTCCTGATATGAGACGATATATTGTCTTAGATTTTGGATTACGTAATATTGTGATGTGGCATCATTGTCTTTTCCCCTTCTTTGCCTCATTACCATAAAGTGATGTCATTTTTCTGAACTTACCAGACTGTTCAAGCTGTTCTATTATGTGCCTTTACTTACTTAGTCATTATATCCACATTACCCATGATTATTTATCAGAAATCTCATTATGTAAATATTTTGTACCAATAGTCGTCCCTACAACAGTGATACTGAGGTACTGGCTCAAAAATATTGTGATATTTGATTTTGTCCATATCGCCCGGTCCTATGTGAAGAGTGGTGGGACTCCTCGTCGGTCTGACTTGGAGACAGCTCCCCCCGAGTGAACTCCTGCACCGACAGCGCTGCGCGCGTCTCCTCACCCTGGATCCGGATGGCGCTCTGGCCGGTGTGCACATGCGGCCGCTGCTGCTGATCAATCCGGGCCAGAGCCGCGGCTCCGGCCCTCTGGGCCCCTTCACTGACAGCATGTCGGCTCTGCTTTGCACCGGAGCTGCTCTGCACCACCTCGGGCTTCGCACTGTGGTGTTGAGAGGAGAAAGACGTGAGGTGAGGAAACAACGTCGCGGCTTGACGGCGGCCCTCGGAACCTCCTCACGTGGGGTGTGGGCACGAGTCCGCTCAGTGAGGTGGGTTTTTAAGAGACACGTGACGTCACTGTATTTAGGTAATTAGCTGAAGAAGCGTGTTCAGGGATTAACTGCAGGCCAAGTCTCACTGACGTTAGATGGGCGACTCCCCACCGTGCCGAGTATTATGCAACTTAATCCAGAAGCTAACAAGCTGCTACAGTTTTCCGGTTATACGCAAACATATGGATAAAATAAAAAAAAATCGGCATTGTTCTGGTTAGCTTCAAAACATACTAAAAGTAAAATCTTAGCTATTTGCTGACTACTTTTTGAAAACGTTGCACAGCTAGCTCGGCGGCTAGCTCGTTAGCATCGCAGCAGCTGAAATAAGTTTTCTATTTGCCTCGTCTCGTCTGTTAGTTTCTTCCCCGGGCCCGCGGTTTTGAATTTCATGTCCTTCTTGATGTCGCCAAAAAACTTCTTCATTTTTTTAATTTTTTTTTTTAGCTATCCGTAAAAACCTGGCCGCTGAGAGAAGAGATGAAGACCGAAGTTCAGCCAGGAGGAGGACCAAAACAAAACTGTCTCAGCTGACAGAAAACTGCTTCCGTCTTTGTAAACATGGGTGTCGCCCCCGTGTGGCTGAGATCAGAATTGACATAAAAAAAATAAGTAGCAAACCTATCTGTTTATGGCTCACAAAACTTTTAGTATTGTCTGGTACTTAGTATTAAAATGGGTCACCTTTAGAGGAAAAAAAGAGGAGGAGGACCTTTTATTTTATTTTTTTTCTTTTATTTTTTTTTCTTTCTTTTTTCAATTTAGCACTAACAATAAAGTCAAAATGTCGAGAACTTACCTCTGGCAAAATCCATCACACAACAATAACACTGTTGTCTGTGTTTCTTGGTTGTTTGTATATAATATATATAGATATAGATATATACTGTACTGTATATACTGTGCATTTTATATTTTATATTTTACTGCTATTTTACTGCTATTTTATTGCTTTCTATTATTCTATTATTATCTATTGCTTCCTGTATGCTGCTGTAGCGAAAAAAATGTCCCCTCGGGGATTAATAAAGTAACTACCTAACCTAACCTAACCTAATACAGTTGAAATGTCTGTGAAGAAGACTTTACATGTCTTCGGTGAAACATTATCAAACACTCGCATCTGTTGACATAACAAGCATGTAAAATTAGTTCTGTGGTTTCCTTGGTTCTCGGAAGGAGCAAGGAAAAACTTTCACATTAATTATTGATATGTTTTGCACACTTATACACACGTTTAAGTTTGTTCTCAGATCCATTTAATAAAGACCCTCTTTTTGCACAGTTTGATTAGAGGAAATAGTTGAACAGTTAAAGTGAACTCGTCCCCAGTTGTCATCTTTAAATGAACACACTCTCTCTCTTTTCTACTCTGTCTCTTCATTTCATTATAATAACAATGTTTTCCACATCTCTCCCTTATTATTGATTCACATCCTGGGGGCTATTCCTCATCTGGTTTCTTATCCTTATTTCATCCTGTTTAGTGTTGGGGGTCTTGGAGAGAGCTCTAAAGACAACAAAAACACGGATATAACTTCTCGGAGATAAATAATTGAGTTTAAACCTTATTACCCTATATGCTCATGCAAACTATTGGCTTACTTTTTGTCAGTAGATATCTCATCTCATATCCCAGGCGGATTATAGCCCTGAATGTAGATTGTGATACAGAGTCATCCGATTTCCAGAATGGCCTATGTTTTGTCACTGTTGAACTTTACTATAATCTACTGGATTTCAACACATGTCATTTAGAAGTCTAAACGCCCTTTTTCGCAATGTGAAAGTTTAAGATTCGGGCATTCGTGATTTCTTCCCTTGACCCATGCTGCACCCTTCCGCCAAGTTTAGTGAAAATCGGGTGGTAGTTTTCCTTTACACTTGCAAACAAACGGGCCAACAGCCCGCACCGAATTCATAATCTCCATGATCAATGTAATACTAGTTATAGAGGGAAATAATGAGGAGAGACATTTATGTTTTTGGGAAAAGTATTTCTATAGGCATCAGATGACTAAAGTATCTTGCCACGGGGATAGTCCGATTTACGTGGAGCCCGTGAACGCAGCATTCATATGGAGCCACACCCCCGACGTAACCGTCGCTGTTGCCACGTCAAATGTGACGTAGCAGGAGGTGTCGTCCGGTAGGGAGGCGTTATAACCCGTACTACACACACACACACACAGACACACAGACTGGCATTAATGGTCTTAAAGCCAAGAGGAGCCCTTGTGAGAGGTAAGAGTTTAACATTTCATTCATTTTGTCTGCTGTGTTTTCACCGAGCTGACTGTTTCAGCCACAGTTAGCCGGTTAGCTGCTAATAGGTGCTCGGCTCCAGCTGTCCCCTCCTGCCACTCAAGCGCTGCCCGCTCAGGGGACAGTGGCGCTCCGCGATGATTGATAGATGCAGCTCGCACGATAGACACGCTTCATGTGGCTATTAGAGCTCACTAACTGCAAGTCTGTGTTATTACACAGTGGTAATACTGAATTCCTCTCTGCCAGGAGTGAAATAGGCTCACCCCTATCAGCCTGAACTTCACATCCTTGTCGACTTGACTCGACCTCCTGTTTGACATCTATCGATTTTTATGCAGATCAATCAGCTGTTCTGTTCTGCTGTATGTTCGCCCTCAGCTTCCCAATTCAAATGTTAAGAAATCTGCCCCGGTGATGTGATGATTTCCTTGTCCAACGAGTTGCTCATCGTGGGTGTGCGTTCAAACAAAGAGATGAATGAACATTCCTTTAAAGTTACTTCATTTAAGTGTTCACTTATGTAAATGTCAGGCTACGTGACATGTTGACATCATTGCGTTAGTTTGATCAGCAGTAGTCAGGATTGTAAAATACTGTGGTCGTTGTGAGTTGTGTTTTCTCCAAAAGAACTCCACCCTCCTTTAAAATATCTCTCTATCAACTCTGAATTTTAACTTTTAGGTGATGTAGATGCTATCGAGGTTCGTCTACAAAATTTTAGGATTACCTCCTAAAAACTCAACCTATTAATCTAAACATGTTACCATGTCATTATGGAGAGAGAGAGAGAGATCCCGTGAATCCAGTTTTAGCAGCATTACACTAGCTGATTGTGTCGCTGAGGATTCATTTGGATTTTTTTCACTCGTTTTTACATTTCTGATTTATTATCTGAGCATGTTCCAAACCTCCCCCTTAGGTCTAGTAGTGCAGGCTTTGTATATGTTAGTACATTTATGGTGAAGAACCTTTCTGTTTTAATGCACTGAAAGTTTATATCATACTCCTACTGAGCAACTGAGAGTTTTCTTATTATATGTTTTTGTTTTACTTTCTCCTGTAAAGTGCTTTGAGTTGCAGTTTCTGTATAAAAGGTGTTATAAAAAGAAATGAAGTTTTTAATTATTATTATTATTATTATTATAATCCCACCACTGATACTGGCTTTCTTGAAGAAATTGTATTTTCTTGATTCCTGTTCTGGGTTTTGTACTCTCATGGTTGAAATGCACTGTAAGTCGCTTTGGATAAAAGTGTCAGCTAAATGAAATGAAATGAAATGAAATGTAATGTAATGTAATGATATAACTTCAGGTGTCCTCAGATGAAGCTATGGTCCTTCATCTTGTTTTTTTTTTATTTTTTTTTATGTCTGTTTCGGTGTGGCAGAGTTGATCAAAAGCACAGTTGATCATGGACCCGAGCGCCAGCGGACTCATCCACAGGTTGGCTGAAGCCGGCCAGTCTCACCTCCTGCAGTTCTGGGGCGAGCTGAGCCCCGAGGAGCAGGCTGACCTGAACCTCGACCTGCAGGGGATGGACTTTCAGGAGATCAACGGGTTCTTCAAGAACGCCATGGAGACGTCCAGCAGCAGCAAACAGGAGAAGATGGACGCCCGCATGGAGCCCGTGCCCAGGGAGGTGCTGGGGAGCGTGACACGGGACAGGGAGTGCCTCAAAGACTGGGAGCTCGCAGGTGAGCTTTTTGAGAAGTCCCTAGATCATATATCCACACCCAGTTCCAGCTTAACTTAACCTTTAATCTTTATTTGCCCCGAGTACTACACGCTGTAAGGAAACAGGAAGAATTGTTTTGACTGTATTTGGTTTTATTGATGGCATACAGTAGTAGAGAATATGTGAACCATTACCAGCCATTAAACAAGGCTATCCTAATTACTGCACAATATACTCCAGAGAGACTGAAGCCTCGCAGTTAAAGTTAAACTTTACGAAACTTTAAAATACAAAGTGATGGCTGACAGGTGAGAGAGGAGAGATTCACTGATATCAGACTCGGGGGGGGGCTTAAGGGGATTAAAACCTCACATGACCTCACATGATGCAGTGATGGTGAGAAGGGTCAGCGCTCGTTCTCAAGACTTGTGCCATTGATATTTTCAGAGAATTGATTTCCAGAAGACCCACAATAAAGCAGCCGTTTGAATAAAAACGTATGTAACAGCTTATCTCAGTGTCACAACTGAAACTCCTCATTTGGCCTCCGTGTGGTTGTATAAACTCACAAACTATTGGCAGTCTATTTCCCCTGCGTAGATTCAAAACATGAGTAAGTCGGCTCACATCGCTCATGATGCTTTGCGCAATCCTGCATGCAGTGGGGGTCTGACCATTTAGCTGTACTCTTTTCTTTTCTTTTTTTGTCCCTGTGGGAGGATGATGGTGGAGGTGGCAGCAGAAAACATCTGGAGTTGATTTGGGGCTGACGTAGTTTGAGTTGCCCCTTGACCCTCATTCATGAGGTCATCACGCTCTGTATGGACCAAATCTGTGTGCTGGGCGTGGTGCGTGAGTGAGTGTATTTGTGGTAGAGTAGTCAAAGTCTGGCCCACCCAGTACACGGGTGTAAAACTTGTCTTCTGGCACCCACGAGTCGAAAGAGTGATGCGTATCATGTCACATAGCCGCAGTTTATGTAACAGAAATGGGAAGCGTTATAAACAGTCGACCCATTGAACCCTCAAAGGGTTGATGAGTTTTATAAGATTCTAGTTCAGGGCCAATTTAATATGTGTCATTCCCAAAGTGCTGTTGTATTAAAGTCATAAAATAATTTGATTAAATCTTAACGGCTTTGTTTATTTAGTCAAGTTTATTAATATTTATTTAAAATGTCCTCACAAAGGTAATATAAATGCACTATGACCGTCAACAGAGATTAGATATTGTGCTTGTGTGTTGAGATTGTGTACCGTCATATCAGCGTGTACATGCAGATATGTGTCACTATCTTAAATACACTATGGCACGCATACATTTACTTCTGTTCATGTTAACGCTGCTGTGTTGCCCCCTTCAGGTCTTCGCTGCATCTCTCAGAGTAAAGTGTCAGCCTTACTGCTGGCAGGGGGCCAGGGAACCAGACTGGGTGTCTCTTACCCCAAAGGCATGTACGACGTGGGGCTGCCGTCCCACAAAACACTCTTTCAGATCCAAGCCGAGCGCATTTTGAAGCTGCAACAGCTGGCTGAGCAGAAGCACAAAATCAAGTGCTGTATTCCCTGGTGAGACATTTGGGTTTTTAAGATGACTATGTATGTTTTTTCTCATTTGGGTGAGCTGAATCTACTACTTTATCTAAGGGAAAATAAATCGGCCCTGAGCTAACAAGTACTGTCAGTCTGATTTGTAATTAGAACCAAGACAGTTTGTTCCAGTTATGTTTGCATGATGACTAACTGGGTCAGGTCACTGTGAGCATCAGAGGAAACTTAATCAAGGATGCTGTGTTACTGGCGGAGGATTAGCTCAGATCCAAGGACAGTTTACAGTTTGAAAATATGAAAGACTGAGATAACAAGAAGTCATTGCAGTGTATGAAACCCTAATGACACTGTAGTTGGGGCTTCAAAGCTATTGAAAGTAGAAATGGCACCATGACATCATCTGCAGTGAAGTTTTTTAATTTTTATTGTCTGACATCTACCTAAATTTGATTATTTTTGTGAATAGTCACTGATTAAAGTTTTCTGCAGCATTTCACAGTATAAAATAGAGGATTTAGATTTTTGTGCTACACTTGTTGTATAAATGATTTAAAGTGGTAAAAGAAAAATGTGTGACTCAGTGGCTTCTGCGTTGCCTTCAGGTACATCATGACCAGCGGCAGGACAATGGAGTCCACCAAGGATTTCTTTTCACGACATAACTACTTTGGCTTGGATAAGAGCAACGTGATCTTCTTTCAGCAGGGCATGCTGCCAGCCATGGACTACAACAGCAAGATCATCCTGGAGAGCAAAGGGAAGCTCTCCATGGCTCCCGGTATGCCAACGAAGGATTAATGTCATCCGGTCTCATTCTCAGTGTTGTTCAGAGAGTCTTATTTTCCCGGTTGCGCTGTGATTGTTTGAAAATGAGTGTGTTTGTGTTCCAGATGGTAACGGGGGTCTTTACAGAGCTCTCGGGAACCAGGGGATCCTGGGTGACATGGAGCGGCGGGGGATTGAGTTTATCCATGTTTATTGTGTGGATAACATCCTGGTGAAAGTGGCCGACCCTGCCTTTGTTGGCTTCTGCGAGCAGAAGGGAGCGGACTGTGGAGCTAAGGTTTGTCATTCCTCCAGATTTTTCTCTTTGTATCTGAGTGTTAAGAACTTTGAAGTATTTCACATTAAAACTATTAGGTATAAAGATGAACGATCAGCGACTGGCGTCCATTTGTCTTAATTTCGTGGCTTCACTTACTTTTAAGAATCAGTCATCAGGACCACAACACCTGGCACACACCAGAATCAGGATGCGATCTAAACATTTATTTTTTTACATTTATTTTTGTGATGATAGAATATTCTCTTTTATGAGATGCTACATTAAAAGGAAAATAACAAAGAGACTTCTTATATTCCTGCTTGATAATATGATACATCACTATTGAGCACCAGTAGCACTGATAAGCCCACAGTTACCATTTATCAGACCAGGAAGTATCACCCATGTTGAAAGGATGCAGTCACACAAAGATTATAACTTATTTAATAGTGCCGGAAATGTTTAAAGTAATTGAGAAATTTGCATGTATGTAATTCATGCAAGAACTTGAAAGGAGAAGTCCTGGTGGCTGTTTGTGATTTATATGCATCAGGCTGCAGCTGTCAGACAGCACATTTGTGTACAAATCCACAGCTCACCACTAGGTGGAGATGTTGGCCACTTCGTTTTTCCTGCAGTCCCCGTGAGCAATAAATACATCAGAACTTTCCAGGAAAATTAAGCGTAAACCCAGAATCTTTTAAGTTTCATTGTGGTCTCAGATAACATAAGTTTGATGTGAAAATGCCACTTTGTCCCCAAACAGTTTCTTAGCACACAGAGTACTTTACTTTTCAGGACAAACACACTTTTCTGGGTTGATCTAAAACTTTTTTATCCTAGAAAATAATCAGTAATCATCCATCCATCCAGCCATCATCTATACCCGCTCTGTCAGGGTCACGTGTGGGGGTGGGTGGGGTGGAGCCTATCCCAGCTCACTTTGGGCAAAGGCAGGGTACACCCTGGACAGATCTCCAGTCTATCACAGGGCCAACACACAGAGACAGACAGAAACAAAGACCAGTATGAGTAGAGTCAACAGCCTCACAGAACAGGCCCATTAATTATAGTATAGAGTATAGGAAGAAGATTGACAGTCAAAGATAGTCATATCATTTATTCCTTTGTTGTATTGCACCATGAATAGCTAATATTATGTAAATGAATAAAGGTTGCAGATTAATAATTGCTTTGACACATTACCTATTCTGTCTTACAAAACATATTGTATGAAGCATTACTAGATAGAAGTACATGATAGTGAAGCTCTTGTTTGTCTTGTGAAAGCCTCAGGAACAACAGTTAAAACATTTAAAAGTTCATTGAGTATCCTCTGCAGATATTGTATGATATGTCTGTGATGGTAATATACTAATTTATGTCAGCACTTGATCTAAAATGCAGTAGTAGGTCATCTTGTCTTTCTTTAACTTCTTCAAAATCACATGTCTGTTAGATATGCGAAGTGTGTCTGAAGTTCTGTGTCGATACAGATCATTCCTCAACAGTGTCACGGTGAAATATTTCTCATCATACCATGTTTATTTTTCAGCTAACCCAGAACAGAGTGAAATATTTAGCCAGAAACCATCCAGACCCTGGTCCTGTTTGACAATATGAGATGTGCGGTGGAGCAGAGATGGATGTTCAGATCAGAGCGGGGTCCCACCCTCCCGTCGTAAATTACTGAGCTCCGCTAACAGTTCATGTGGCTTCACCAACCCCGTCTCCCAGCCCCCACCCCGTTCACCAACCCCCTCATCAGGACTCCACTCTGTCATTAGCAACCAGCAGATGGGCAGAGGGGGGAGATGGTGTTTTTCATTCAGTACAGACTTTAACTTGCTGCCTCTTCATAGTTTTTGAGTCTTAGTGACTCTTTTATATTAGTTTTTACACTATTCCGTACATCAGTCGGTCTTTTAGTCTTATGTCTATGAACTGCCTGAGTAACGTTTCTACGAAATAGTTGCTATTCCCAAGTGTATTTTGAACAAAATAAAGTGGACTGCCTCGTGGTTTTTAGGTTTTATGTCAGCAAATTACCTCAAAGTCTTTTTGTGAAATAATTTTCCAGGTGGTAGAGAAAAACAATCCGACAGAGGCAGTGGGTGTGGTCTGCAAGGTGGACGGGCATTACCAGGTGGTAGAGTACAGCGAGATCACCCTGGCAACGGCTGAGAAGCGCAGTGCTGATGGCCGACTGATGTTCAACGCAGGAAACATAGCCAATCACTTCTTCAGCTTCTCCTTCCTCAGAGACGTAGTACAGTAAGGCAGAAGGTGTTCATTCGTCTCAGTAGTTTTGTTTCCTCGTACCAAGAACAACATCATCATGCGGTACTTTTTTTCCTCTGTTTATATAATAGGAAGTACGAGCCAAAGCTGCAGCACCATGTGGCCCAGAAGAAGATCCCATATGTGGATGCTCAGGGTCAGCTGATCAAACCAGACAAACCAAATGGGATTAAAATGGAAAAGTTTGTCTTTGACATCTTCCAGTTTGCTAAGTGAGTTATAGTGCATTCTTTCCATGGCAGGCACTGAATGCATATGTGTGTGTGTTCGTGTTCGTGTGTGTGTGTTCGTTCATGTGTGTGTGTTCGTGTGTGTGTGTGTGTGTGTGTGTGTGTGTGTGTGTGTGTGTGTGTGTGTGTGTGTGTGTGTGTGTGTGTGTGTGTGTTCCAGCATGAGTAAACAGCATCTTAATCAAACTAAAAGCCATGAAAGTACTAACGATACCATGAATAACTGCTGCTCCTTTAGAGAGGTGGCAGCATTGACTATGGTATTCTGGCAGGCCTCCGTGCTCAGGGTCTGACTGGTCCTTCATCTGTCCTTCCATGCAAGAACCAACCCTCTATTTTCCAGTCCCGATCCCGGCCCTTCAGCCCCAGTCGTGCCATTTCTCCACGGTCTGGTCCAGCAGACCGAGCCTGCCAAATTCTCTGCAGGAGGATGGAGGTTTTATGAGCTGTTCACTCATTTCACCTCCTCCAGTGTTACATGACATCAGCTCTGAGTCACGCCACTACTAATAGAACTTTACATTTAATGAAAGGATTCCTGTAAAGATTGATTGATGGAAAAACACTGCAGACACGTCCAGCTTCCTTCAAGGTTTATTCCCGGTATTTCAAAGTAAAAAAAAAAAAAAGGAGGAGAGATAGTTTTTGGTGTCGCTGAGGAGACGCATTAGAGCCGTGCCTAGACTGGCACACTGGCAGATTTTAGCAAAATCCAGATGGGTTGACTCACTGTGTTGCCAGATTTCTAAAAAGTCCTACTGTTTTCTGTTTTTTCTCTGCACCGTTCGGTCTGGACTGGTGACTCAACTGGTTGACAAAGACTCAAAAGTGGGTCGCCAAGTCATTTTATATGGGTCACTGATGTGTGCATTGGTTAAAAGAAAGTTGAGGTTAAAATGTAAAATGTGTATTTGAAGTTTACAGGATTCTGATGCCCTTTTTTGTTGTTGTTGTTGTTGTTCTTCATGTTTTTAACTGCATGACAGCATTGTACATTTAGTTGCTTTTAATTATTTCAGCTGCAGAGTCTCACCGCTACTTGATCGGCTGTTAGATCATGGTCCCAGTCGTCACTGATGATGCCCGCTGTCTGCTGATGGTCTTTGTCTGTGTGCTAATATGAAACCGCTTGTGTTCAACAGGACATTTGTCGTGTACGAGGTGCTGCGGGAGGACGAGTTCTCCCCACTGAAGAACGCAGACATCCAGGACGGAAAGGATACGCCGACCACAGCCAGACACTCCCTCATGTCCCTCCACCACCGCTGGGTGCTCAACGCCGGCGGACACTTCATTGACGAGAACGGAAGACGCGTGCCCGCCATCCCCAGGTGACCGCAGCGCGTCACGTCCTCATATTTGGCATGAATACGAACAAAACGGGTTCCTCGTTATCATTCTCACCTTCCCAAACACTTTCACTGTGTACAAACTGTGTGCATTGGCTTTTTTTTTGTTTGTTTGTTTTGTTTGTGTTGTAGGCTTTATATTCTTTGAACCTCACACTCTCACTTCCCCCTCTCTCATGCTTGGTCTTGCTCCTGTGTGTCCTGTACAATGTTTCCAGAGACGGAGCAGCAGGCAGTGTCACAGATGATGGCAACAGAAAGTAATTATCCCCCTGCAGTACTGAGTGCATGGTGATGGGGTTTTGGCTTTCTTACCCTCTCGCTAAGACGTGTTAACATCGTATAACATTACTTCTGATCCTTGACATCCCTTTCCTTCATTTCCACACACACAAAAAAAAAAAGAGTTACAGTCAGTTGTAATGAAGGAAACGACAGTAAGGATCACTTCAGTCGACTGAAAACAGTCTTCTTCAGCACCTTGGTGGGATGACGTACTGTTATAATGACGTGCTGACAGATCATTTTCCCTTCTCATGTTTTTTTTACTAATAAACATAATGTGTTGCATGCTGGGTAAACTGAGCCAGTCAGACTTTCTGGCAAACAGTTACTTCACTTCAAAAGATGATGAACCTGTTGATTTGTGTGCAAAATAGTTTTATGGTCAGCTGCTTGCTAGTTTGCCTTCAAGTTTAAATCCACCTGCTTGTTTTTAAGGCAGAAAGAAATGAGCATGTGCTTCACTGACATTCATGGCATCCGTGAATGTTATTAAGGCTTTCGAAGGGTGTGCATCTCTTTCAATCATTCAGCTTTTCCTTCAGGCCGCTGCTCAGCAGAACACCTGAACCCCCTGATATGTGATTACTGATTGTCGTCTGTAATGATTATCTAGAAATAAACATGTTGAGTGATGGCAATGTGGTGCATAGTTCCTCCAAAGCACCGGGTGGACGTGCAAACACATTACCTGTCACTCATCTGTTTTCTTCTGGAGGATGTCTGTTATGGGTCGGAGGACTAATCAATGGTCGCGATGAAGCTCTGATTCTCTGATTCTCTGCCTTTTGATCTCTAATCACAAGCTGCAGTAGAAGAACAGCTGTGTCGAGGATTCACAGTTGCTTCTCTCAGCTACAGTTCCTTTGCCTGTCTCAGGAGCCAATCACTCTGTTTCTTTTTTACCTCCCTGTAATGCTTCCTGACTTTGTCCTCTTAACGCAGCCTGAAGGACGGAACAGACCTGCCAATCAAATGTGAGATCTCCCCGCTGGTGTCTTACGGGGGAGAGGTAAGCAGACGAGGCCTCAATTCAATAGAAGCTCTAGATGTTGTTCTGCTTCTGGTCTCTGTTAACCTTAAACAGTGAATCTGTACAGCCACTTACGAAGCCCTGACGGTGTCTGTACTTCTTTAAGGGTCTTGAGGAGTTGGTGAGAGAGCGGGAGTTTCATCCAACCCTGATGATCGACGGGCAAGGAGTCCACGAGCTGGTGAAGAACGGTGTTTAATCAATGAAGTGAGAGAGATAAAGTTAGGGAAAACCAAAAGACCCACCTCCGTTTATCTCCGTGTTTGTGGGGGACAAACTGAAATGTCACGGGTGTGCAATAACGCATGTCGCGTGCATGAACAGGCTGTCCTGTCCAAAATTAATGAACGAGCAAGATGAAAAGTATCGTATACTTTTAAGCTCCACATATTCTCTACTTTGTATGTGGATGTCATTCTTAGTTCATATTTGTTTTTGAAGAGCATTTGCACACGTCACAAAATGAAGTTCGAAGTCCCCGACATGCTGACTGGATGAAGCAGTCTGCAGGTGCATCTATTTATTTTGCTTATGAGACTTATTTTTATATGTACTGATAGATGCTTTATAGGTGGAAATGACCATCTACTCATTCCACCATGTGATTTTTATACGACGGTTGACTGATGAAATGATCAGAGAGCGGTTTCTTAGTAGCATGTAATCGAGGTACATGGTCTGGGCTGTGGGGGGTATTTATAATATCTACTTTCTTTCTGCTTGTAATCGCTGAAGGTTAGATATTATTCAGCTTTAAGAGATATTATGATCTCTATCATCTTTATTAAAGACATTTTACTACCTGCAAAACCTACTGAATGTGTTGTCTTTGTTTTGTTTAGTCAAAGTATTTACATAGTATTTCACAAATCTGAGTACAATCATGCAAATGTGAGTTTCACTCGCCTGCATCTGCTGAGTGTGTTTTTTGCATTATAGCTCCTCGTGTCGTGAATCAGAGTTTCCAGCACATGGTTTATGTTCAAGATGGGCCAGATCATGCAACGCTGCTGCAGCTCTTCAGGAAATATTCTCTGTGGCTCCTCTCTGACTCTCTTTCTTACTCTCCAGCTCCATAACTGCGTTATGATGTGAGAGACTAGTATGGCGTGTTGAGTGGAAAAACACTTACTTTGACGGCATCATAATCTCTACATGAATCTTTGTACAAGTTTCACATACGTTGCAGGACAATGTCTTTCAGTGTGTAGTCATGCAGGCGGGTCTGTGATGTTTTTTGGTAGTGGAACTTTGAGCTAAATGCTGATTTACATGAATTTAAATTGCAGATCCTAACATTGTGTGAGCAACCTGACATCTTCTGATTAGCACCAAACACAAAGCACAACTGAGACTGTCATAATTCGTTTTATAGGTGATTGTTCACAAACAAATTTGAATGTAAACTTGGTGATGAAGTGATCACCAAACTTACAATCCATCCTGAGCTGTTGAGGCCTTTCACTCCAAACCACAAATGTAAAAGTCAGTGGGTTTTGTACTCTGAGGACCATGAATATCTGTGTAAAAAAATTGGGAATTAAAAATACTCCATTACAAGTAAAGGTCCTGCATGAAAAATCCTACTGAAGTAAAAGTACATAAGTACGTATTACCAGCAAAATGTAATTATAGTAAACATCATTAGATTAGTAATAGCGAAGCATCAATATGTAAGCAGCATGGGATTGTTGTAGCAGCTACGGGTGCAGCTAGTTTAAACTACTTTATATACAATTTTTATAACCAGGGACAGAAGATAAATCTGATCAGATGATTACTGGTAGAAGAAAGAAGGAAAACCAAAGTTTTGATACGCAAATCTGTTTTGAGGTTTTGGACTTTTTTGTCTAATCTTTGATTTTTGGTGAGATGCTGGATCATTTTAACATCTACTGTTAGTGAAACCATGTGAGAAGTTTAGGGGTAAAAATCTACTGCTCACGACTGTTAAATATCTGAAATGTGACCTGAGTACACACCTATTTTTGTAAGTCTAAAAGTTTTCCACGAAATGTTTGAAAGCCACTGGTTTGATCTTTAACAATGTATTTTAAAGTTTCTTTATATTCGATGATCTATTTTGTCAAATCTTCAAAGCAACTAAAGCTGTCAAATAAATGTAGTGGCGTGGAAGTATAAAAAAGGAAATACTCAAGTAAATACAAGTACCTCAAAACTGTACTTGTGTGCAGTACTTGAATAAATATACTTTGCTACTTTCCACTACAGACTGAGAATGTCATCATGAGAGTACTATGAAAATCCGTTAAATCCTCTTTCTCTTATAGATTCCATCATAGTGTCACTTCACTGCAGGTAAGTAAAGTTTCCTCATCAGGAGACACTGTAGGCTGCTTAGCACATAAAAAAAAAATGTCAGAAAAAC
Organism: Embiotoca jacksoni; assembly: GCF_022577435.1. NCBI lineage: Eukaryota > Metazoa > Chordata > Actinopteri > Embiotocidae > Embiotoca > Embiotoca jacksoni. Next base: position 1,092,519 of record NW_027185296.1, on the reverse strand, counting down.
CTGAAGACACAATGCGTTATGAATGAAACTGATATTTCTAAGAAACATTGAATTTCCCCGGTCAAACGGTTCTGGCCTCATCATCAGCAAAACACACAGTGCATCACATCATTAGAAGACAACCTCTCCATGACACTTGACTCACACTTTTCATGGATCTGTTTTGACCATTAGGGCTGCGATGAACTGCTTTGTTAGCGCCACTAAGTCTAATTTACAAAAAGGATCTTTTTCTGTATTTGTAGCACAGTTTTTGAACTTTAAATGTATCTTTATAGTCAAATTTTGAAGAAATGAACTTTTTAAGCTCCGTACATTTGTTATAAAATGACTCCTTGCCTTCGATTATAACCGCTTCAGCCGGTAGCTGTCAAAAGAAAGGCTCTTTTCAGGAGGAAGAAAGTTTTCTGATTGAGCTTTGGATTCAGCCTTAATTGAAACCTTATGTGTGGCATGTGGAATTCTGGGACTTTGGCACACTCCCAAGAATCCACAGAATGTGAAGGTTTTTTCTGCCTCCCCCTCTCTCCCCATCTCCCTCCTCTCTCCCTCCCTTTTTCCTATGTGCAGGGGTGTCTTACATCAGCCCAGTGAGTCCTGGTGAACTGACGGACAGAGAGCGAGCTGGCGAGAGAGAGAGAGGAGAGAGAAGGGCTCGGATTGTAACAACCAGACTCTCAGTGGAATAATCTAAACCCATCTGTGAACAAATGGTCTGAAAGGAAAAGAACATTATACAAGTACGTCATCCTTTTCTTTGACTCTTTTCACCTTTAACCCTTCATCCTTTCCTTGTCTTTGTTTGGACTCTTAAAACTCCAGACTCTGATCACTTTTTTTTTTAAAGCCTGTGAGAGAGCATTTATGTTGAATTGTCTTACTCTGGAAGCGCTGGTTGCATATTTGAACTCTGTGTACCTTTTGTGTGAAGTGGCTGCTGTTTGCATGGCAGACGGGAAGAGTGGACAGCAGAGCAGAGCAGAGCAGAGCAGAGCGATGCAGTACCAGATTCAAACTCTCCTCTCTGCTCTGCTGCAGATGCAGCTGTTTTCAACAGCAGCCATTAGTTTGACCGCTCTGGTTCAGTTCAAATGTGATTAAAGGCTTATTCCTTCTTTTAAACACCATTTCACTTAAAATAACAATCAGCGCTGAAGACAAGAATGGAAATGATAGAAACTGGTCTTTGTAAACTCCAGGGGACGCAGGTCTCTCCAGCTGTTAAACAATCACTTTTTTTATTCTGTACAACATGCATAAAATTCCCTCTCCTCTATAACAAATATTGTGTGCAGTGTCTTGACTTAATTCTGAAGTTTGTTGGAAAGGCATTTACTACATCATACAAATCCCTTTCTGTTGTTGTTAATGGCACAGACTATTCTTTTTTTTTACAAGCAACCAAAGCAGCATAACTAATGTAAAAATGATGTGCCTCCAATTTGACTGTCTTGCGTGAAGCTCACCCCTATTTTAGTTTGCTTTATTGTGGCCTGGTTGTCTGAAAAATGTTTTGGAAAAGTTGAACGACTGACTTGTTTATGGCTGCTTCAGTTCTCTCTGTGGTCACCTGATGAAGCGCTGAAATATTGAAGCTTTTGAAAAAGATTTCAGTCCCTCGACTATATTTCCTGCCTTTGTGTCAAGGAGGTCATGTGTATGTTCTTCAGTGTTATATAAGTGTTAGGTAGGTGGTATGTCGGTATCCTCCTGTGGTATGTGGGTGATAGATGTTCACACAGAGGACTCTTTTCTACCTGGCTGAAGAGTTGAAGATATGTATGAGCTCACGGCTTTGACATTTGAACCATGTCGCTCCACAACCTGCACGGTCAACAGCACACTTAGGAGAGGTGGCTCTGATCAATAGAATAATTGTTACAGGAAGGTCAAGCTGATCCTGGGTTACTATTGGTGGCTGTGTGTGTATGTGTGACTCAGTGGATGGCTTTTATATCCGTAAACACGGATGCTTTTTGTTTTCAGTAATACGGCCTTGATGCAAATGATACCAGCTGCTCATTCTTTTGATAACACATGTAGAAATAAAGAGGCAATATGTTTAATTGACAGAGAGTTGATGTTACTGGCATAGAAGAATACTCAAAACGTTTTATTTCCTGCCTTTCCGATATGATTATTTACCTGTTTCTCAGTGTACCTACGTAACAGCTGGCATTTTTTGATCTATTGAAGTGTGATGATGCATCTTTGTGACTTGATCAGTAAAAAAAAAAGGGGAAAAAATATTATTTCAGATAAAAAAATGTCTTTTTTTAAAATGGCATTTAAGGGGAAACTTTACTTTTAAGTGCTTTTTTTGGTCTGCTATGCACTTCTGTATGTTATTGATGTTGAATATTCAAAGTTATGTTCAATACTTTCATGAAGATCCCAGGTGATAGAAAAACAGCAGTTTCGTACAGCAAAATGCAGCACATGGCCGTGACACATTGTGATTTTTAAGAAGGAAATCTGAGGGCTGTAGCTTTTTTTTTTTTCCCTGTCGTAGCTTCTCCCCCCTCCACCCAAGTTCATGCACTTTGTCTGTGCAGTGAAGAACAAAGAAGTAATAGAAGCACAAGTAGAAAAAGAAAGCTGTGGAAAACAAAAGGAGACGTTTCACAACTTCAAATTAAGTCCAGGAACACACTGATCAGCGCAAACTGAGGATTTATGACAGCATAAGAGCATGTGGGTGTGGATTTTTCCTTTAAGTCCTCTTTGTTGTGTCTTTGCTGGGCTGGATGTGTAAATAGGAAACCATCTTTATCAGGGTAAATTAGTTCTTTATCAAAGCAGAATGGATGAGTTATTGCTTATGACAGGGGAATATATGAAATGTTTGCAGTGGGTATCAGGGAGAGTGGATAATAGATTCATATTTCTTTCATTTGCTCCGACAGTTGGATTTGATCCCATGCAATGACTCCATTATCTATTTGAGGCACACATATGTACATACAGGCGCACGCACACACACACACACACACACACACACACACACACACATACACACACACACACTGAAAGGAGCAACATTAGGAGTGTGTTATTATCACTGAATCTTTCTGACATGTCGTTTCAATTAACAAACCTTCTCTCCAGAGCTCTGAGGCTGACTGACATCTTCACATACAGACCCTAATCACACACCACAGCAAAGGCTGTAATTTCAACCCCACATTCAAAACACTGCTCTGGAGGCACCCGATGCTTAGCTTAGCTGTAACTCGACACTTGACGTTGTTTGATTGGAAGTGTTTTCAAATCAATGCTTCTGGCAAAGAGGAAACCAGCTATGTGCTCGCCAGCTGAGGTGCACGCTATAATTTGGTATAAATAGTGCCATTTCAGGGAACATCAGGCCTAAAATACTGCGCTGTTGACTTTGCATCCTGCACATGCTTGAACTTCAACCCTGCCCAAACCAGCACCCCACTCATCACCTACCGTTTGAGGCGGATTACGTTACACGTACCCGAAAGAAGTCTGCATTTGTCCCTCTTTTTCTGAGTTTGAATTACTTGTCTTTCTCTGACGTGAGGTCCACTTCCAAGACCTCGAGGTGAATTTGCTCTCGTGTCAGGAAACTTTACAGATGTTTAATTTCTGCTGTGGAAAAATCACTGACTTTAATTGAAGTTTTGTGATTTGATCCAGATAGAAGATGATCTGCTGTTTTATTGTAGACGCATACAAATCCTAAAAGTCAAAATATAGATGCTCATTTAACACACAGTAGTCAGTAACTTAATCCTCCTCTTGGTTTGCACATGTGGCCTTGGTGTTTTTTTTTTTTGTTTTTTTTTTTTCCTCAGTCCTTCTCCTGTTTACATGTGGCAGTCTCCTTTTGTTTGTCTGTTTGTCGGATGCTCATTATCCACCTCGCTGTCTCTGAGGTCCCTCGTCTTCCATAATTACAGACTGTCATGGACGAACTGAGGTCATATTTTCAATATCAAAAGAAACTCATGACTCGTTGCAGGCTGCTGCTGGGTATAAATGATCATCTGTGAGTCCAGCAGTGGCAACTCACTATTGCAATTTTGAGGGGCAAATACTGTATATTATACAGTAAATAATTTTTCCCTCTTTATATTCATCTTGCAGCTTTTTTAAAAGTTAGTTTTCAGGTTATTTTACAGGAAGATAATGCAATAAGCTATTAAATACAATCATCTCAACTGGAAGGGAAAGCAATAGAGACGTGTCCACTAAATGAATACAAACTTTGAGACCTTTGTTGAACCCTCAGATTTATCTGGTGAGCCTTTGATGGGACTGAGCTTTAGTTTAGGGAGTGTTAAAATCTGCAATCCTTAATGAAAGTTAGTGATTGTAATTTAGGAACTTAAGATGCAATTGATGCAGATTTTTGTTAAATCATTACATGCGTTTATGTTTTACTTTCAGGCAGCTCCTTTTGTCGTGGTTGAACAGCTTCAATGCATAAATGCTTTTGATTTAAGCAGCATGCAGAGTGGATGGACCTCTGCTTTAGCAGAGGGAAAAAAAAGAGTTTCTTGGCATGTGCCACTGTTTTTCCAATCTGACAGTGTAGCTGTAAAGTTCAGGGCCTGGATATTCAATCAAAATGGATCTCCAGTTAAAGATTTCAGGCTTCTCTCCTTACATAATAAACAGCCCCTGTCAATGCACCATATTCACAATGAACAGTTTGACCCTTCGCTGAAATATTTTGGTGGACTTTGCACATAAAACTCAGCGTTCCATCTGTCTGTGGGTGTTTACACATTAGGCAGGTCTCTACACATTAGGCAAGGTCTCTACAGTCTCTCCTGCAGTTTTTCACTTTCTGTCTCCCTTATTGTTTCTAAACATCAGCTGGTAGCCTTTTTACAAGCACCTGTGCCCTGGCTTGCAGAGCTCATGTCCTCAGGCAACTAAAAATCTCTAATGGCACCATGGCATGCAACAGCAGGTGTGCTCCTGCTGGAGCCTGTCTAAGCAGATACAGTGTAAAAGACAAAAGTCAACCTTAAACTTTGCTTTATTACATAGTAAGTCATTAATGTGTATCCCTGAAGCCCCAATATCAGCAAATAGAGTTAGGACAGAATCCCAACCATGTCTTTGACCAATGAGCTCCTTTTAAATTTTTTTTTGGAAAGTTTCAATACAGCAGGACCTGACAGGGAAGAGATTCAGCAGAGGAAGCCGTTTGCACTGTAGTCTGTGAGGCAGTACAGAACTTTAGCTTTTCAGCTGTTGGTTTTTACTGTAAAACTATTGCTTACGAAGCAGAAACTTGTTTTTTATTCAGTGTCATGGAGCAACGTTCAAATTCTGCCCTGTATATCATTGCATGTGCATACGTGGTGGAAGATATCCTACAATAAGCATGCAGACTGAAAAAACTCAAACAATAGAGAATTGTTTTCTGTGGAGTTTTTTCCTCCAGTCAAGAAAATGTAATTACATGTATATATGTGTGTGTGTGTGTGTGTGTGTGTGTGTGTGTGTGTGTGTGTGTGTGTGTGTGTGTGTGTGTGTGTATGTGTGTGTGTGTGTGTGTAGGCGTGTAGGCCCTCATCCATGCACGCCCGTGCTCCTCATCTACTGGTTTTACTGCTGTGTGTTTACACGGCTCCACCTGGGTCTGATTGGGAAATGTGATTCGGATTTCATGCTTTCCCATAAAAATAAAATATCAGTGATGCTATATTACCGCCCTAAGGGGGAAACGGGAGGATATAATAGAAAACACATGTGCATGGTCATGGCGCATAGCATACGGGCACACTGCATAGTAATCAGGCTCGACACCAACAGCGCACATAAGCACACACACATACACACCCTCATATATGCAGTGTGCTTTAAACGTCTGAGCATGATTCCTTTTTGTTCCATCTTATTTTTTTTCATTTTGAGACAACAAAGCAGACACGTAATTCAATTCAATTCAATTAATTTCAATTTAATTAAATTTAATTCAATTCAATTCAATTCAATTCAATTCAATTCAATTCAATTCAATTCAATTCAATTCAATTCAATTCAATTCAATTCAATTCAATTCAACTCAGTTTTATTTTATTTATACAGCGCCAAATCACAACACAAATTATTTCAGGGCACTTCATTTAGATAAGTCCTTACAACATTATAGAGAGGAACCAAACCATTCAACAATTCCCATGTGAGTAACAACTGGGAGGAAAATATTTCCTTTTAACAAGAAGAGAAACCTCAGTCAGAACCAGGCTCAGAGGTGGGCAGCCATTTGCCTCAACCGAAACTATAATATTTGAACAGGTTTTAATCTACACTGCTGCACCAGCATGAACACATACATACAAAACAAAAAGAGGGAAAAATCTGTCAATTCAATAGATACCAATCTAGACAAACAAACATGACCATTATTTTAAATACTCCTTTAAGGTTCCTTACAATATAGCGAATAATCTTTCACAAGATAAAATGAATCATACTTTATCATTGTTATAGTAGATGGACGTAAATTAAGCAAAACCTGCAGAACATGTGGCATGATATTTTGCCTTCTGAGCAGATTAGGTGTTACCACCCATGAATCCATAGTTAAAGATCTGATTATACTTTAATGTCAAGAAATTTCCCATTTTAATTTAAACTGAAAGTCTGAATGTTATGATCAAAAACTGTCAGGATTTCTGGTTTGAGGTAATGAGATTTAGCTAAATGCAAATTATCATCTATGGTCATATGTGGCAGTCATCTATCATACCACTGTTAAATTACAGCTGCCAACACAATTGTTGCCACCAGTAAATTGTGGGTCGATGAAAAAGCAAGAATCCAATATCAAATATTTTTATAAAATATTCATAACGTGTTAATTTTGGAGATGAATCTGTCACATTGCTGTTGTACTTTGTGAAAGTAGCTATATCTTACATTTGAATCAACATGAATTCAAAATGTTTGACAGAAATGATGGGTTGTTTTTCGGTGTTTGAATTATAATGAGAGAAGATGTCATTTATAAGTAGCTGGCAGACATTTTCTCCTTTGTCCTCCTCTTCTGTCCGGAGCCTGATATCACCAGACCCGGGACAGTTTTTGATGGCTTGATGATGAAGTTTTTAAGTCTGTCTCAACCCTGCGAGCCTCCACTGCTTGCTTCCTCTCCTGCAAGGGCTCATGTAAAACCCCAACTGTTGACACTGTTTGTGTATGTGAGAGAGACAGAGGCAGGGAGCTGAGCCAAGTAAACCTGTGTGTTGACTTTTACAGGCTTTCCCATGCTGCAGGATCTGGTGGTGCACCAACGTTGCTCTGTGCGCTAAACCCAACACGCCCATGAAAATCAAATTATTTACACAAGCAAGAAAGCCTGGGAAAACAAAATAAAATCGCTGTTTTTTTAGCATTGTGTGTTCTGCAGGAAGACTTGGTGATGAGATCCTACTGAGTTTTAAGGGATATGAGATTAGTAAAGGTGGGGGTCCGTGTGTGAAGTCCTCATATGCTGGCTGAAATGGTCAGTTATTCCTGTGAATTTGGAAACTCAGTGCATCTTCAACGTATTTAAGTTGTCTTTCTGATTCAAAAATATCAGTACGGTGTGAGTGTGTTTCTGTCAGTGGGTTGCTGAGGGGAGTATCTGTCCTTCACCACTTCCTGAACTAGCCAAGAGGGATCTGATATTTATGGTACACAGACCCCCTCCCTCCCTCCACTCTCCCCCCAGAAACAGAAACTCAAGTAAATAGTCGTTCCATTCAGGAACGTTCCGCTCCGAGTTGATACAATAAACTCTGCTCGCCGCCTATCAGCCCTTGGTGTCTATGATAAACTGTGTTTTTGAACAAAGGTGCAGTCAAAGTGATCAGAGGTTGTTCTTTCTGTCATACTTTATGTATGTCCCGTCTGAATGGGTGCCTTAGTCTCAATATATCTATGAATATATCTGGACACAGATGTTATTCTAAATGGAAAGCTGACATGTTAGATATTGTGATGAATGTCAATTCACATGCCATAACTCCCACTGGTACAGTAGATACAGTCATATACCACCACATTCAATAACCACCACATATGGTTTTGTTTTCATATTTGATCCCTGGTGAGAAAGTTTGTGTAAATGTCTGTAACATACTGTTAATTATGGAAAGATTTTCAGATACAGAAAAGTAAGAATCCCTTATTGATGCAGGACACACACACACACACACACACACACACACACACACACACACACACACACACACACACAAATGCACACACACTCCCTTCCCTCTATTATCTGCAGTATGAAGTTACTGATAGCATCTGCTTAGCTTAGCATAGCATGAAGACTCAAAACATAGGGAATTAGATATATGATCTGTTTAATCTACAAAATCAGAAGTGTAAAACAAAAAACAAAACATATGCTGCTGTGTTTTTACACCTTAAATTAGAGCTAGGGGGATATTGTTTTTACTACTTGACGGAGCGAAGCTAGCTCTTTCCCCTCTGCTTCCAGTCTTTATGCTAAGATAAGCCAACCAGCTGTTGGCTGTAGCTTCAGATTTAAAACACAAGTATGAGAGTGGGGCATAAATCTTCTCATCTTGGTCTTGACAGGAGGGCGAGATAACAGTTCCCACGATGTCAAACTATTCCTTTCACCACAAAGGGATTGCTTACTGGGAGATGGACTTTTTGCTCTGCGCCGTCTGAATATGGGAGCCTCAGTCTCAACTGACCGGCCCCTTGTGGTCACAGTTTCCTGCACAGGGAATGTCTATGTAAATGTAACACTTGAATAATGTGGAATTAGTGAAAGAAAAAAGACAAAACAAAAACAAATTTAGGGTCCTTTTGAAAGCAGTGAAACACAAGCTCATTTTATGATTTTATAATGTTTCAAAAATGACAAGAAACCATGATGGGTGACTGCACTGTGATCTCAGTTTTCACTGATGTTTCCTAAAGAAAACACACTGTCTCTGTAATGTTAGATAATAAACTGATATTGTGTTTGGGTGCATATAAAATCATAAAGAGGGCTGTGCTTGGGGGCCTTCTCAACCCACTGATGGTCAAACATAATTCACTGAGGGACAGAGGAGACTTTTGGACTAGAAATACAGTATATGAGGCCAATTTTCCTTTGAGTTATTGCCTGGACATTTTTTTAACTTATAACTCAGAGAAGGTGGGACCTGAAACTCAAGCAGCACTTTGTTATGTCTCTTGTCATTCTCTGCATTTACAAACTGGTGAAGTCATGTCCTTTTCTTTCTCCCCTCTTATTCTTTCCTGTGCCCTCTCATCGCACACTTAGATTTATGTTTGATGAGAAATGTTCCTCGGGACACATCGAAATGTGCCATACATGCTACTCTACTTTAAAAGGCCGTTTTTTTAAATTACTTTATGCACTTTCTGCCCGAGTTTATTTTTCGTTCCTGTTCTGAAAGCTTTTAAAAGTGTCGGAGGATTATTTTCATAAATGTGGGCTGTGTGCTGATACAGACTTCCATGAAGGTTTGCTGCTTAGAAAGATAGGAGATCAGAGCCACATTAGATTTTTTTTCACGACAAGTTGAATTTTAAACTTGACCCTACAGCCACACAAAATGCCCTCATCAACATGATAAGCTCAACATGACAATGCTATGTTCTGTCACTATTTAGGTCCAGTTAGGCCACAACAATCAGTAATACAATGTTAGTCTCACTGCAACCTGTTATCCCAAAGTGAGGCCTCTAGACTTCATTCTTAAACCACAAGATTAAAACCAGCATAAAACTCACTTTCTTTACCCTAAATTTGTCTTGTCAATACTGTAGTGAAAATTACTTTAAAGAAAAATTTAATGTTGCTTTTCTGGTTTGGAAAACCTCTACCTAAAGGCCCGTAGGTCATCTTTACTCCTCCGTTATCCTGACACCTCTCTGCTGCTTCCATCTACACCTCCTCACTCTCAGTGTTCCTGACTTTATTGGCATCCATGTATTGGTTTGTCATTTTGCAAAGTGTGAGCTAAGTGCTCCTCAATGGTGGAGCCAGTTTACCTGGGCGCCATGGTTACAGTAGAGCGCAGACTTTACCTCAGACCAGTGACATCCAAACTAAACTCTGTGTGCTGGGGTCTGCTGGTCGCTGCTGAAAGACTGTTTAATTAGCAGTAAACATGGCAGACATACTGTGCCTGGAAGGAGACAGGATTTCCATTATTTCACCTCGGTTAGAGAATTTCTAAAACCTTTGCAGAATTACTTATTCAATGGATGCGCCACTAAGCTGAATTACAAGAGGTCAAACCTACTGTGTATCTCTGTCTATGTGACCTAAATCTTCTATATTTTTTCTGGTCTGTCTCTCAGGAGCTATGAGAATAAATTCACCACTGGAGGGTTTGTGCAGCTGGTGCCTCTATTCCCCAAATCTTTCTTTCACCATTAATGCTTGGTTTTCATGTCAGAATAAAGCATAGTTTACAGCTAATTATCTTTTGTATACAAAGTGATGTTATAATTTAATCCATCATCTGATTTGACAATGTTTTTCAGGAGTTTCTCCCTTAAAAGTTTGAAACATATCGGTGAAAGTGAAAAAATATCCTGGAACAGGAAACCGAGATAGGACATGAATACATTTTTCCTGCTGTGTTCCTGTAATAGGAGAGCATAGAGAACTTTCCATGGCTGTGAACCTGTGCCTGTATAGCTGTGGCACTGTTGACTGATCCAATGTTACTATGGCGGAGCCCAGATATGGAAGAACAGCTGTTCTCTTCATACAGGTATTGAGAACACAGCTGGAACCAAAGGATGCAACAGTATTACGAGTGACACACAGGAAATCCATTTCCTCATTTAAAGCCAGCCATTGAAATTCCTGTGTTGAAAATATCTGTACACTCAACTGAACTCACATCATATGAACATCAACAATAGCTTGGATCTCATATTTGCAGCTGTAATTTTGTGGAAAAAACTAAGTACAGACACAGTTTATAAGTGTTTTTAGAAGACCTATGAAGTTTCAGATTATTTTCTCAAGATCAATGGTGGTTTCTTCAGGATTTAATTTTCCAATAACATAGTTTCTCAAAGCTGATGCAGACCAGCTGACTTTTTAAACTCAGATGTCCGAGCCGTTTACTACATTTTGAAAGCTACACAAAGTTGGCTTTTCATAACTATGTTTTTCATTATCTAAACATTTGCAGTTATATCATAAAGTAATGTGTGGAGAGTTTAAATACTGGTTGGCTGTGATATAAGAGTGAATGATTTGGACTGTGTTGTGGCAGTGATGTTGCAAAAAAAACAAAAAAACATCCATCTTTTAAAGTCCTTAAAAGTCCCTGCAGTGGCTTCATCAGACTTTCATGCAATGCAGTCAGTGGATGACAGACAACTTACCTGCACTTACCGGAGGACAGGCCACGTTGTTATCTAAATTAGGTGGTGTTTCCTGGTGTGGTGGCCATTTAGGACATCTAAAACTTGCATTGTTGTCCAGGCGTCTGTTGTTAAATGTGTCTCACCCTCTATTCCTCTAGACTGCGCTTTTTCAAGCGTAGCTCAAAGCTAATCCCCACTACCTCTCCATAAGGTGAAGCTGTGATTTTAAAATGATTTGTTATTGTTGCTCTCAAAGTAGAAGTAAAGCTGACAGGAGTTTGATCATTAGTTTTATAGATACTGCTTCTTGACATGATTGAAGATGTGAGAGAAGCATGTATTTTGATCTGTTGATTAAACATCTATATGTATGCTAAATTGTATCAGTCCAGGACCTACTAATAGTTTAAAAGTGATCAGAAATGGTGAGCAGTAATGGAACATGTATGTTATTTGCAGTAAATGGGCTAAAGCATGCAAACACACCAGTATGGTCCTTTGAGAGTCTCCAAATGTAGAACCAAAGGTCAGTTCTCCCTCCCTATACAATACAAGCAGTCTTTACATAAGTGTTCTCCACCACATAGTAAACACATTTTTGACTTCCAAATGCTCACAAGCCATCAGGTGTTTGTGTTTCATTAGCTATGAAAAGCCAAGAGGAATTAAGCATAGTAAAGGCGTGTCAGTGGGAAATGGTTGTAACATGAAGCTGCAGGAAATGGCAGTAAGAAAACCAACGAGATTATGTGTGAAGACATAATGATAGAGGCAAGTCAGACTGTAATTAGTGTCACAAAATGCAGCGGGTGGACAATCAACGATGATTGCACAAGATTAGTCTAGGGTCAGTTTTAGGACCGCTTTTTAAGGTACACTTGAGCATTTGGCTCTTATTTCAAGAGATTATTTTCATCCACAGCACTTCTGTTTGAGAAAAAACACAACAAACATCTGATATTTCCAAATGCACATGTTCAGTCCAGTAATTCAATAGCAAGTGTCATTTGGAGAAGTGAGAACACAGTTCTTTAATATCAGGTGTTATTATAAATCATGCCGGCTGGTTGAAAACAAAGTTAATTCGGGAAACAGCTCAACATCAACAGGTCTGCAGACAGAGCCTGTTCTGCATTTAAGTCAGAGGTTAGTTTGGACAGAGGTCAGCTGGAGCATTAATGTAATTAACGTTACTGCTCGAGGAGATTCGCATGCGAGCAATAAGAAAGAATCATAAATGGTGTTATACGTGTGTCTCGGTGCAAAACTGTACTGTACAATAACTGACAGCAGATTGAGGAGGAAATGAACAGAGGCCTGCACTGTGGTTCAGTTGTGTTCCACTGACCAGACTGCAGCACTGCATGCTGCTGAATCCTTGGTTATTTCAATAGGGAAATGTCAAGAAAATGTTTTTTTTGGCCAGTAATAAGGAGCAGGAAATGTCTGACACACACACACACACACACACACACACACACACACACACACACACACACACACACACACACAAAACACACAAACACACACACACACAAAACACACAAACACACACACACACACACAGACGTGAAAATTCCCACAGTGCTCTGGTAGGTTTGTTTTGTGTCATGTATCTCTGGGTTGATATAACCCTGCTTTGATGATTTCTTGAAAATCTGTAGCACAAATCCGGGCGCCTGCACTACGGTGCAAATACATAATCATTAGATAGTGGGTACAATATTCAGCTTGAAAAATCTACCCAAAAAAATAATTTTTGCTGTAGATTTTCCTCTCTGGCTAACATATGGATGTCCCATTCCCTGATTTGGTATACAAAGTTGTTTTTTTTACTTATAACATGTAATTAAAATAGTGTGAATAATAAAAAAAAACTAACCTGCATTATATAACAGAGATTTCGAGCAGCAGTAAAGGGGCCGAAGCTTCCATCATGGTCAAATGACTTGAGGCTGTTTAGGGGAAGTGAACTAAGTGGAATCTCTTGCTAATGCAGTGCAAAAACTACTTTTTCAATAAGAAATTTTGTATGTGAAGCAAACAAGGATGCTTGCATTCCCTTGTTGATCGATTCTTTGCACTTCTACAACTAAAAAAAAATCACACCATGAATGAAATTTGGACAGAAAGTTGTTGAAACTGGTCGTACCTCTGCCACCGGACTGAGTGGTCAGTTGGAGGCGACATGTTGGCGCTGCGTTTGTCCGGCTGAGGTCATGTCTGAAACTCAGTGTCCCAACGTCTCTTTCTCCTCTCTGCAAATTTGTCCACATTCATTCATTCATTCATTCATTCATTCATTCATTCATTCATTCATTCATTCATCATTTCTTCCTGCAATCACTGTGCATTTTTTAAAATCCTAAAGTGAAGCCTTTCACTGCAGTTGCATGTGAACTGAGACTATTCTGTCCTGTTGACACTGAGACATGTCCACAGTTAGAGTTTAACAGGCCTGCTCTCATGAAGTGATAAAGCACTAAATAAATGGAAATTCCACTGTTAGGTGGCAATTATTGTGTCTTTTATGGAGTGAAATAAAAACATGCTTCCAATTAACTCCTATTTTCCACTTATATATCTGAACAAATGCTTGGTTCCCATGAATACAGAGGAGTAAATACAAAATAAAATGTGCCCACTGGGCAGGCCACATCCTGAGCTACATAGCCTTGGGTTCAAACAATATATGAAACCATCTATCGGACGTTTGTGTAACCTACTGTTTCTATCTTGTCTTTCAGGTTGGAAGTCTGTCTCTTTGCATGTGTTTGGGATGAAGCACCTGTGGGACATTCACTTCCTCCTGCTCGTCCTCCTCCACCTATTAGGAGCCGTCACATCGCAGGTCAACCCAGGTGTGTGCCACTGGGAGAAGACAAATTCTTCTGTTCTCCCATTTTTCTGGACTTTTGTGTCTGTATTCAAATTTCAGGCTGCAATGAGATCATACTCAACGGTTTATGAATACTATTAAGTGACTTTTGTGAGTTTTGGTTTGTGTTTTTTGGGTTTGGTGCTTCAGTCCAGCCGTCCAGACTGCGACTGATTCACATTTTGGATAAGTGCTGCTTTGTGGGAGCCATGTGGTCCCTTTTCTCTGGTTTGGCCTCTTTGATCCCAGCATGCACGCCTTTCCCCAGCTCTCCCTCCACTGTATGGGTGGTTTTTGTGATGTCGATGAAAAGGGAGCAATGATTTTTTTTTTACAAGGAAATAGAGTAGCAACATTTGGTGGGCAGAGGCAGAGTCAAGTAGGAACCAAAGAGAGCTTTTTAGTTTTTGTTGAAATTGTAGAAATACAGCAGATATTTGCCAGTAAAAACCCAGAGTTGGCTACTGTTTATGATTTCAGTCTCAAAGCTTCTGTCATCGAACTGAGTTTTCTTTATTGTTGAAAGAATAATTAATGATATACTCAGATCGAAACAGTAAGTAATGATAGTTTTGTCAGCAAAGTTCAAACCAGAGGTTACAGTTCACACTGGCCTCAAGCTGCCAAGCAGTGTTTAAAAAAACAACAACCCAACAGTGGAAAAAAAACACCCCATCACTTCCACATCCTCCGGCCTCACTCCACCCCACTTCCACCTTCAAAATAAAACTTTTGACATCATATTCTGCAGTGTTTTAAAACCGTAAACCCAGTTTTATTTTGGGAGAGCATGAAAATACAAGCAAACATGAAGTCATGATGACCGGCCCGGGGGTTTTCTGCTCTCTCAAATGGAGATCAGTCAACAGCGCTGAAGGAAAACTTAAAACATTTTTCAAACCAACCATGGTAAACATTTTCAAAATGAAACTTTTTAACAACAGCTGTTTTCCACACTGAATTTTGTCACCATTGATTTGCGCACACATACACAAATACACACAGAGACGCATCACATGTAAAGACACATCCAGACCTGACTCACCCTGTTAGTCACTTATTTACTCTTTGTGCCAAAGCTATCAGAATATAACAGAGTTTTATAAGGAGTTCAAAGAAAGGGAGAAAATAAAAAGCGAGTGGGTGAGATAGAGATCAGTGTTGCCGAGATTTACTAAAATAATATGTACGTGCTGTGGTTACTTTCATGCATATGCTTCCAAATCTATTAATAGCTACATTTCTGACCGACTTAACTATATGTAAAACATTTGATCTTTTAGGATTCAGCACCAAAAACTTTGAGCATGAGTATTTAAAGAGCCATCTTCTCAACTACACTTTAGGATTTAAATGTTTGAGTTCAGTGAGACGTCTCCCTCTTGTCTCTCTTCTTTCCTTGTTTTTGTGAGCGTGAGCGTGAGCGTGTGTGTGTGTGTGTGTGTGTGCCTGCTTGCATGCATATACCCGCATGCACACGCATGCTGTGGATCCAGCTATCCCACTGGAGTCTGTGGCTAATGCATACCAGACATTCTGACAGCAGGAAAGTCCATTCAAATAGGCTCTGTCTTTGCTCTGTGTGTGTGTGTGTGTGTGTGTGTGTGTGTGTGTGTGTGTGTGTGTGTGTGTGTGTGTGTGTGTGTAATTCCCAGTATTTGACCACTCATAAGTCATGGAAAGTGCTATTTGTGCATCTGATCATGGTCAAAGTTCAACAAGTTCACTGTTCAAGACAATGTTTTGCTCCATAATGTGAACCAAGTGAGTTCTCCTCTCAGAAACCACCAGCGATCTTTTGAAATAAAAAATCATCTCCACTGTCACTAAAAGCTCAAATCTCAACCTGCTCTAATATATGGAAGCAGGATATATCCACCTATAATTCTGTCTAATGCTTTAGTTCTGCTGTATTGAGAAGAGGGTCGTTTTTCCACAGTCTGGAAATATTCATGGCTGAATTTAATAGAGCTGAGATGTTGAGCGATGCCAACTTTCCCCTGTTTAAAATTCCCAAGCAATGGAGTTATACCATCCCTGTCTTTCCCATTTTACTTGTGAGTGGGCGAACTTTATTTTACTGTGGAGAGGGAGGAGGTGGGGACATGAGCACAGGCCCAGGCAGAGCAGCCAAATATCAGGCAGTTTTTTTTATTATGTGGGCTTCTCTTTGTGAGGGTGTTTAGAGTAAATCTTGAATGAAGGTTTGGGTGAATGAATGAATGCAGCAAAAATTTGGAAGCTCTTTGAATCGTTAAAAACACATAACAGAAAGTATACAACGTTTGAAAGAATAAATAAGTTTACAGATGAAAAGTTTAATTCAATAAAATGCAACTTTGCAATTCAAAGATGTGTTTTATTGACTTAGTTTAATATAAGAAGCAGCTTACAGTCGCTAAATATAATGTGTTAGGTAACGACAAGGAGACACCAAGAGAAATTTGCAGTGAACCAAAGCCGTAAAATCGTGGGCTATAAAATCAAAACAATGACCTGAAAGATGCTAAAAATACTGTGCATAGATGACAGGAATTACGGGGATAGTGAATAATTCTTAGAGTGAGACCCTTCTTACAACAAATAGTCATTTTATCCACTGTTGGCATACTTACGTACCAACACTCACTATTTTTAGTGCTTAGTGGCGTTCAGGCTGTCCAGTTTAGAAACATGCAGTGTGTACCAGTACCCAGATGATGCACTCAAAACGGTCCAAAAGATTTGTGTGAAATGGTGGACACTTTCCACACTCAATGGTTGCCATCTTGGTGAAATAGCAGAAAAGGAGGGAACCACAAATGATAAACTGTAAATCATTTTCAAATTCAGGCGTCTGAGGAAGCTGCGGCTGTTGCAGAACACTGCACTGTACTAACGTCTTTATATTTCAATAAGTACCACCATACTGCTGTTAGATAGAAGCCATCAGTGTGTTTATTGTGTGTGTTAAACAGAGGGCATGGAACCACGTTAAAGTTTGGGTAAAATAATCAAAGCTGGCAGATATGTTGGCGGGTGATGCATTCAAATTCTACAGACAACATTACCCTGTCAAAATTCAAGTACTACACAAGAGTCCTAAGATCACTATTTTTTTGTGTACTAAGGGAAATGTGTCATTTTGAACATGCCATTGATTATTACAGCTTTGAAGCAACTGACTGTAATTCCCACTTGTGTCCACAGGGGCCACTGTTTAGCAGATTACAGGGTCACACATTAAGATGCAATGAAGTAAATTTATAGGCAATGTAACCAAAACTGCCCTGACATATACGGGACAGATATGTGAATATAAACATCCGTGAATCCGTGTGTGTGTGTCAGTTTGTCTGTGTGTGTTTTAAACTGCAAACGCGACAGAACAAGCCGTCCTTTCAGCAGTCAGGGTGCGGTAAAAATCAAGAGGTGAAAGAGAGGTTTGGCCTATTGCTCCTTCATCTCCCTCTCTCTCTCTTTATTCCTCCACCACACAAAGCTGGTATTTTTCCACCTTTTTCTGGGGTGATATTTTTAGATGGGGTTGCTGAATGTGAAGCCTGATGGGTGGTGGTGGTGTGCATGTGGTGTGTAAGGGGTAAAGCTGTGTATGTGTGCATCCAAATGCACACACTCGTCTGCCCCCACAGCTCACCCCAGGGCTCACCTCTGAGTGGGTTGGGTAGATAAATAAACACAGCAAAAACCAACATTTGGAAGAGTGGTCACACATCCGGCACAGCATACTGAAACCCACCTCTCTCTCTCTCTGACTCTCTAAGGATGTGGTTAAAGAATCAGATAATGTCTTCTATTTTCATCAATTATGTCACAACAATTTCTGTGTTTTTCCCGACTAGAGATGTTGTTGCACTGTTCTTTGTGAGTACACTCTATTTTTCTGGCAAGACCTCAAAGAAAAATGGATATCAGCTCAAATCGGGTGGCATACACCTAATCACTACATAATTTCCACTATTAGTACTTTTTTTTTGTTGTCTTTTTGACAATATTTCATTGTGAGGAAGTATTGTGGAAGTAAAAACAAAGAAAAGATGCTTCTCTTTGCTCACCTTGTTCTCCATCGTGAGTTCTGTTTACACTTCACCTCTGTGTGAATGAGGAGCGCCTACCACCTCAAACCCTACAATCTCCAGCTGGATAGAGCTGCAGCAGCAACACAGCAACACAAGGACAGATTCAACATTTCAGCTACTTGATGCCAATAATTACTATTCATAGTTTCCCACTTTGTTTTAATCTTATCCTCGTTTGATGTGAATTGTTTTTTGTAGTTCTTGAAGCCGTTTTTACTTTACTTCAGCTGTCATTCCTGCAGTTTGAGCACTGTACCTATCACTGAAATTGTTTTGTAATTATGTAGCTCAGGATACCACTAATATGCTCAGAATATGAGACGCGTTGGCTGATTTCGGTTAATGTTAATGGTGCGAGTAGAAGAATCAGAGAGGAGGGGTGTAAACAGTTGGCGATAAATTGAGAAAGCTGGAACAAAGGTTAGAGGGGAATGACGATGGGAGGACAGAGAGTTTTTGTTTGTGCACCATGCATGTCACTGCCAAGATGAAGCCTGCATGCATGTGTGTGGTTCCATCTACGCATGCTTTTTTTGTGTGTGTGTGTGTGTGTGTGTGTGTGTGTGTGTGTGTGTGTGTGTGTGTGTGTGTGTGTGTGTGTGTGTGTGACACGTGAGCAGTGTATCAGGTCATCAGTCTTCATTTAGGCGTTTCCACATCTCGAATTTTAAGCAAATATTTGAAGGAGATGAAGAAAAGAGGAAGAGAGAAAAAGAAGGAACAGAGGAGGGACAGAGAAGGCCTTGAACCTCGAGCTCCGCTGTTGCTGGCATCTTCTCAAAGGTTTTTCTGTAAGACAAATAGCCAGGCTAACTTCCACCAAGAACTCAGCTGAAAGTTGCAACCCAACGCTGAGGCTCTTTCGTCCAAAAATGAGGTTGCATTGCGGTCATATCCTATTAGGTGGAATTATCAGTGTTAGACCCAAAACTCAAGATCAGCCCATAAATTTTAAAAAGCGCCTTTTATCTTCTGATCTCTGAAACACCCACAAATCAGTAAATTAATACAGTCTTGTAAAAGGTAATCGATACCATGTAGGCTGCGTCGTGCTCAGTTAGCCACTAGCCCACTGAGTCTTAATAACATGAAGACTTTGTAAATCAAGTTGTTAACGTTAATCTCCTGTAGCCACTGAGGGGGCGGAGGAGAGAGGGGAGAGACCACACAGGAGGATGGGACAGAGAGGAGACAGAGAGAACGGAGGATGAGGGGGCGGAGGGGTATGCAGGAAGCAGAGGGCATATTGCTTCTATTGACCGCATAGTGGGGGCGTGATGGGCTTGTACCAGCTACCTTTGCCACACACACACACACACACACACACACACACACACACACACACACACACACACACACACAGACACTAACTCATGCACATGTGTTTGATACCAGCACTGTTTGCACTGGCAGAAACACTCAATGGATCCAGCTTATTATTTCAATAAAGCAACCACAACTTGACAGCAAAGAGTGTGTAGTTGTGTCTAAGTGTGCGTATATGTGGAGTCCTCCCACAGCTCTACCCCAACCCCTTCATCCAGCACTATCCATCATGTTTTGCAGGTTTCTTGACAGAAGCTGAGTTAAGTAGTTCTGTCTCAGAAATGTCTGAGAGCATCTGGTGAATGTTTGAGTATGGGTTCGAATATTCAACACCGACCAGCGCTGTGGTTGGTCTGAGAGGAGTTTGGGGACCGTATGTTTCAGAGTGTGATAACCATAACCCGGGTAAATATCAGGGGTGGAAAGACCAGAAGGTTCCTGCTTAAAAAAGAGGTAATTGTATATGTCAATTAGAAGCGGTTTTCTTATTCAAAAACTTCCACTTAAGGCTTTTTTTTTTTAATTTCATAAGAACTCAATCAATATTCATCAATATCAATATTTCTCTCAGCATTAAGGAGCTTTCGCAAATTTCATCTCATTGTTTAAGCGTCCAGTCTGTAACTTTTCACTCTCACTGTTCTCATATTACTGCTTTTACGTGCAGCAGGCTGCAAAAAGCTTTGAAAACTATCTACATGCCACCTGTAAATGGACGTTACTTACCACCATTGTCAATGTTTCCTTTGCAAATTCAGTAACACAAACAGGACTGGTTCTTTTCTTCATGAGAAATCTTTTTCAAATGTTGCCTTGTAAAAATAAAAGAGAAGCCAACACCAACAGAAATGTCCTATTTTCCTGGTTGTGTCATAACCATAAGGCTTCTATGTAATTCTGGCCTTCCCAAAATTGCATAATGGTCATAAAGTAAATTAAAGGAAAATAACAGCTTTTACTGTAACTGTTTCAGGTGTGTGTCGGTATCCTCTGGGGATGTCAGGAGACAAGATACAGGACGAGGACATCTCTGCCTCCAGCCAATGGTCTGATTCCACCGCTGCTAGATATGGCAGGTAGGTCACACACACGCACACACACACACACACACACACACACACACACACACACACACACACACACACACATGATCAGAGTAAACATACTATGAAACGTGTGTGGGTGGATGGTTTATCCTGCAAGGTGGCTCTGCCTGTTTATTTGCAGTAAACCACAAACTGGGGTATCAGTTCTACTTACAGCTGCATGATTAAGGAGGCGTGTGTGCGTGCGTGTGTGTGCGCCTGTAGAACTTGGGTGGCCTTCAGTAAGTATTAGGATAATGGTGTAATATGCTTTCCCCATCCATCCTGGCTGTATTTTCAGTCTCCCCCGCTCCCCTTCCAGCCTCTTGCCCAAAATTAACACTTTAAGATGAATTTACGACGCAGCCTTTCACCAAGGTGTTTTCATAACAGGCTGCAAGAACTCACTTCCCCCAACCGAACTCACTTTTAGTTTCCTCTCACCTTTTCCTCTCCATCCTGTCCTAATTTTTCTTCTCCCCTTGCTTTATTCCCCTTCCTTCTGTAATTCTCATGCGAACATCTGCCCACTGGTATTTCATCTTTTCTCCCTCCGTCTCCCTTTCTTCTGTCTCTCCAGGTTGAACTTCGAGGAGGGTGACGGCGCGTGGTGTCCGGAGATAACAGTGGAGCCAGACAGCCTGAATGAGTTCCTCCAGATTAACCTGCGCTCGCTTCACTTCATCACCCTCGTGGGCACCCAGGGTCGTCACGCGGGAGGCATCGGCAATGAGTTTGCCCAGATGTACAAGATTAAGTATAGCCGAGATGGCAGCCGCTGGATCTCATGGAGAAACAGGCAGGGCAAGCAGGTACATTTACCCATAAGTCTGTCCTCTACACTGGCTGGGATGTAATGTGTAAAAGTTTTTATTGCTTGGATGACATTTTATGATATACTGCATTTTGACCTTTCTAACAAACTTCTGATAAAAAAAAGTACACTGCTTTTACATCGTATTTTATAGCCTGTCATTGCTTCCTTGATGTGACGACGTGTTTATATAATAGATAATGAACTGATTCATTGATTCTGACGAGGCTATAACTTTGTTATCACACGGATTGCATACCCAGTCATTCGGTCATAAATGTGTATCTTCATAGATGTGTTTGCTTCATGTGTAGGTGATTGAAGGAAACAGGAACGCTTATGACATTGTGCTCAAGGACCTCGAGCCACCCATCATTGCTCACTTTGTCCGCTTCATGCCTGTCACAGACCACTCCATGAATGTCTGCATGAGGGTGGAGCTGTACGGCTGCGAGTGGCTCGGTAAGTGGTGGGTCAGGTGGGGAAAAACGCACAAGTGAAGAAAAGATAACTTATGAAAGTCAAGCCAAGACCTGTGGGGGAAATATCGCAGCTGAGCTTTGAGTCCATAAAGATAGAGAGGATCAGCTGATTCTCTGTCACCTATTCATGATATGCAGACTACTGTTTAACCAAAACTGGTGTACATAATAATCATACCACTAAGTATGGAACAAGTGCTTTATATTCCCATTATTCCCCTCAAATCTAAGCACTATGTAACTTTGCTTTTCATTTATGACGGGGAGAGTCAGCCAACTGTGGTACTGTTTTAGTTCTTCTTTTTTCTGTCTCACCTGTCCCTTGAATATCATGAGGTCTGGGCTCAAAGTAAAGTTTAAAAGTGGCAGATATCAGGATGCACTTTTAGTGACCGCTATGGCTTCTTATGCTTTTTTGTGCACACATACTTGTCCAGAATTCTTGGGTATACCTCATTCATCAATCATATTAAAAGTTCTGCTAAAACTTAGCATGACTGTACATTATGCATGTTATCTGAATATGAATAACAATGAGTTCTAGAAAGTCTGGTACGGCAGAAATGTTTGTCAGGCAGACTTTCAGGGTGATGTGAGCAACATTGTTGAGATAATGTAAAGCATAAGTATGAATTGATAACATTTTGAAATGTTTTTTCATGGTTAAATTGAAATGTTATCAAACTAGAGGAAAACAAAGAAGAGAGGATATCATTTTTAAACTGTAGTTTTATTAATTGCCATTAATGATGATATTTTCAACTGTCTACCTGAAGTTAAAAGAACACGGCACAACAACTAGTGACAAGAAAAGTAGAAACCTACATTAATTCTTTAATTTCTCGATTCCATATTCTGTGACAGCTGAAACTTTATGGGCAGCAAACAATTTGGGACAAGTGCCACCAGGTTCCTTAGCATCACGTGAACTGTATACTCTCTATCTGCTTGTCCTTGTGCTTCATTAAACTAATTAAATATCGAACTATTACTTTTTTGTAATACATAAATGGAAAATTCCCTCCATCACTTGTGCAAATTGGCTTACTGGTAGCTACGGTGACCTTAAGTTCTCAAAAACAATCTCAAACAAACTTGGTGGTTTTAAACAATGGTTTTATGGCCAACATGGATGATGGACCCACAAAAAGTCCATTGAGGTTGAGTGGACTGATCTTAAAAGTGAATAATTTTGTTTGTTTTACAGACGGCCTCGTTTCATACAACGCTCCAACGGGAGAACAGATGAGCTTGCCTGCTTACCCTGCTTTTCTCAATGACTCTGTCTATGACGGGGCCGTCAGCCACAGGTTTGTGAGTGTTT
This sequence comes from Embiotoca jacksoni, assembly GCF_022577435.1. Classification (NCBI taxonomy): domain Eukaryota; kingdom Metazoa; phylum Chordata; class Actinopteri; family Embiotocidae; genus Embiotoca; species Embiotoca jacksoni. Next base: position 1,069,173 of record NW_027185296.1, on the reverse strand, counting down.
TGTGATTCCTTCCTCATTGTCTTCCTCTTTCAGACACCACGGCACTGCTTCGTCTTTCCTCACATCCCTCAATTCCCCCCTTTTACCTTGTTGTTGCCTGGTCACCATGGTGAAAGAAAAACGACAGACGGTGATGAGTTGGTCATGGTGGTTTACTGTTAGGCAATACCTCATGGGAATGACTGAGTCAACCCTGCTTGCAGAATTTCAAAACCGGAATGAACCAATCAGGGTCTTTTGTTGACAGTCGTGTTTGGATTGTGGCACCGGTGAATAATGTCCTCCATGACACAGAGCTTCTTTTCTCTGTCAGGAAACAGTGCAGAGGGAAAAGAAAATGGCCCATATTACAATATCACAGCCAAAAGCTGGAGAGAGGAATTAGTTGTGGTGATGCTGCCACCCAGTGTTGAATGTTTGTACATTACAACAGAAGAGCTAGGACTTTGAAAAGAAAATGTGTTGCTCGGATGTTCTCTGCCTTTTTTGCCCCTTACACTCTGCCTCTCTGTTTCTCAGTATGACCGAGGGCCTGGGCCAGCTGACGGACGGAGTGTGTGGTCTGGACGATTTTACACTCAATCACGTCTACAATGTGTGGCCAGGGTACGACTACGTGGGCTGGAACAATGAGAGTTTCCCAAGTGGATTCGTTGAGATAACGTTTGAGTTTGACCGTATACGAAACTTTACCACCATGAAGGTGAGGTTCCTGATCAAATTAGGTAATAATGCCTTGGCCTGAAATGCAGAACTTGTCTGAGCTCCACACCTTCAGGATCAAACAACTTTTTATTAATTGTCCTGTCATGTCTTGTGATACAACATATCCTGTTTGTATTGCACAAAGTTGTAATCACTAATTGCACCTTTGCATCTGCCCATTAAAACAGAAGTACAATAGAGCTCATCTACAAAAGGTGTACCGTAGGATCATTATGCACAAAGCAAGCAGTTTGATTTATTCTCAAAAGTTTGATTTTAGTCTTGAACTATAATTTTATTCTAGAAATATTATTTCAACTTTATTCTCGATATTTCGATTTTATTCTTGACTTTTTTCTCAAAATAGTATTTCAATTTTTTTTCAAGACTTTCTGACTTTTTTCGACATGTATACTTTATTCTTGACATGTCAATGTTTTGCTCGACTTTTTTTCTCCACATTTCGACTTTTTTCTTAAAATAGTAGGCCAGTTCAACTTTTTTCTCCACATCTCGACTTTTTCTCGACATTTAACATTTTTGCTCAATATAGTGTCAACTTTACTCTCAACATGTCAACTTCTTTCTCTGCATTTAGACTTTTTACTCAAAATAGTAGCTCCACTTTATTTTCGTCATTTCAAATTTTTTTCTTGACTTTTTTACAAAAATGTTGACTTTTTCTTGAAAAAGTATAGTTCAACTTTATTCTTGACATTTAGACTTTTTCCTTCACAGCAAAATTGTAAAAAAAAAAAAAAAATCCCCCTCCACTTTTTTTTCCCTTAATCTTAATAACCCGTCGTAATTCAGTGTTGTCTCCCTGAGCATTAAAAACAAATCTCCACGTGGCTTTTTTCTATCCCAGGTCCACTGCAACAACATGTTCTCTCGGCGCGTCAAGGCCTTCCGCCAGGTGGTTTGTTACTTCCGCTCCAAATTAGACTGGGAGGCCATGCCGCTCTCCTTCAGCCCGGTGGTGGATGAGAAGAATCCCAGCGCACAATTCGTCACCGTCAACCTGGCCAATCACATGGCCAGTGCCATGAAGTGCCAGTTCTATTTTGCTGATGCCTGGATGCTGTTCAGCGAGATCACCTTCCAGTCAGGTACACACTGAACAACTGTGTGTATAACATGACATTCTTGTATATTTTAATTTTTTCAATTAATGTTTATAAACCATCAAGAAAACTGTTTCATTTTGAGTTTGATGAGATCAATCTCCCTTTTTAGATACAGCCATGTACAACACAACACTGGCTCCTCCACACACAACACACAACACACAACCAGGTTAGTAATCGCAACATTCACACACACACACCCCACTTGTATGCTACTAATAATAGACAGACTCGGTTAAAAATCCTGTGACAGTTAAACACCTGGCATCTTCTTTTTTGGTCACACCCAACACCTTTGTCTGAGCATTTGGCCTTGATAGTACACAAACACAGCATGCAAACAATCCACTTATTGATATTGTGTTATCAGAAAAAATACTGCTGTCTTGCAGTGTATTGACAATATGTAAATGAATTATAAATAGTGGCAAGATCGCATGTATGTAATGCCTATTTTATGAAATTAGTATGTGGTAAAGATTTGGGACAGACTTTATGGCTTAGGAAAAGCACTAGGTGTTACTAATAACATTAATAAGTCATGACAGTGTGACAGTGAGCCAACGTGCACAGAACCAGGAGACTGAAACTGAAGCAGTTACATGCATTTAAATTTGATCCATTACACCTGTGTTCTGTGAAAAAGGCCTGTAGACTTTTCCCACAGCAGGCATAAGCCTTGTCACTGAGCCATCATGCACAATACAAGGAGTCTTTTATTGTCCGCCATGAAATCTATTCTGCTTTTACACATTTTACAGAAAGTCTGGTTATTGTAAATGCTTTAATATACTGATTTAACAGGGAAGATGGCTACCACATGTTTTGCATGCATGTAGAGAGTAGGTTCTCTTCAAAATCTCTCAAAGGTGTCTCTCCCTGTTCTCTCTCCAGAGGATGACCCCACACACAAAGTAGATGACAGCAACACAAGGATTCTGATTGGTTGTTTAGTGGCCATCATCTTCATCCTTGTGGCCATCATTGTCATTATCTTGTGGAGGCAAGTGTGGCAGAAGATGTTGGAGAAGGTGAGCTCATCACTGATTTATTAAATTCAATAATTTTGTTATATACTTGTTAAAGTTGTCCTTCGGGAGGTGGTCCGATCTGTCCCTTCACCCCCCACGTCCTGTATTCTAGGTCTCACGCCGGATGCTGGATGATGAACTAACTGCTAGTTTGTCAATACAGAGTGAGACTTTCGGCTACAGCAACAACCCCAACCAGTCGAGTACAACCAGTGAACAAGAGTCTAATTCCACGTATGAGCGCATCTTCCCTCTCGGTCCAGACTACCAGGAGCCATCTCGCCTCATTTGCAAGCTGCCGGAATTTGCACAGAGCTCAGAAGAGCCCGGTAAGTGGACACACACATCTGCTTCAATACACACATCCATTTAAATTGATTTGCACAGTCAAATATGCTCAACTTATTTTGTTTTCCAGCTTCAACCAGCACAGCGGCCTCTAAATCCAACACAACCACTGTGGTCCAAGATGGCGTCCCTCACTACGCAGAGGCAGACATTGTAAACCTGCAAGGTGTGACAGGAAGCAACACATATGCCATCCCTGCAGTAACTATGGACCTGTTGTCGGGAAAGGATGTTGTCTTGGAGGAGTTCCCACGAAAACTACTCACGTTTAAAGAGAAGCTGGGAGAGGGCCAGTTTGGAGAGGTGGGTGCTGTTTGCCTGTCTTGAAGATAGTAGCACAAGCCGAGTGATGAATCTCACTCTCGTTGCCTCTCTTTTAGGTACATCTGTGTGAAGCCGAGGGAATGCAGGAGTTCATGAATAAAGAGTTTTTGTTTGACATCCCTGAAGACCAGCCAGTCCTAGTGGCTGTCAAGATGCTCCGTTCAGATGCCAACAAAAATGCAAGGTATGGTGCTTCTTAACTGGAACTGAGATGAATCGTCGAGTATAAACGCGACTTTAATATATTTCTGACTTACTAAGTCGTTTAACTCCTGCAAATTGTTTTGTGTTTGTAGGAATGACTTCCTGAAAGAGATAAAGATCATGTCACGTTTGAAGGATCCCAACATCATTCGCCTGCTCGCTGTGTGCATCTACAGCGACCCGCTCTGCATGATCACAGAGTACATGGAAAATGGAGATCTCAACCAGTTTCTGTCCCGCCATGAACCTGAGGGACAACTTGCTCTGCTGAGCAATGCACCTACTGTCAGGTGAGTAGGTGGCTAATGTAAGTAAATGTTGTTTGTATTTTCTTCAGAGCATAACAGTACCTCTCCCCATTCTTCTCCAGTTTCAATAATCTGTGCTACATGGCCACTCAGATAGCCTCAGGGATGAAGTACCTCTCTTCTCTAAACTTTGTCCATCGAGACTTGGCCACACGGAATTGCTTGGTGGGAAAAAACTACACAATAAAGATAGCTGACTTTGGCATGAGCAGGAACCTGTACAGTGGCGACTACTACCGCATCCAGGGCAGAGCAGTGCTGCCTATACGCTGGATGTCGTGGGAGAGCATTCTTCTGGTGAGGACTGCTACTCACATTTATGTTTCTGCTAATATTCCCTGGAATTTAACCAACATATTTCCAGTTGGTGCAAGAAAACATGCTTAACATCTTTTGTTCTGCAGGGTAAGTTCACCACAGCTAGTGACGTGTGGGCCTTTGGGGTGACCCTGTGGGAGATCCTAAACTTCTGCAAGGAACAACCCTACTCTCAGCTCACTGATGAGCAGGTGATAGAAAACACGGGGGAGTTTTTCAGGGACCAGAAGCGACAGGTGAGCGTCGATACGAGCATTTCTCAGAGCTGTGAACACAATTGAATCCCTGTCTTAATTCCATGCTCCCTGTGGTGCAGATCTACCTGCCTCAGCCTGTGCTGTGTCCAGACTCACTCTACAAGATCATGTTGAGCTGCTGGAGGAGGAACACAAAGGAACGGCCCTCCTTCCAGGAAATACACAAAGCCCTCGTGGAAATGCAGCCTTAAGCCAGTGCGATGTTTAAGACAGAGATTCCCAGTCTGCTCATCTCTAGAGGAAGACGGCGCATGACAAGAGTAGCTGACACAATCCAGGTTTAAGCTCTCTTGTTTCAGTGGAGAAACAGGGTGGGAGAGGGGCACCGGTGGGCTCCAAGCCATGGTTTGGGAAACACTGTTTCATGGACTTAAGACACGGTGGAGATGGACTGACATTTGGTGTGTGTTAATGAGCACAAACTGTTGGCTAAGATGTTTTTATAGACATAGAGGTATTATTATAAAAATCTATTCTGTCTTATTTCACACCATCCTTTGAACACAAACAGAAACATGTTTAAGTACATGAGCGTTGGTTGTCTTTTGAGGAAGACAAAATTTGATGTAGCATGTGACATTTGGCACTTTTTAAACTATATTTTAATTTCAATTGTTAATATTGGTTTAAATTTCCCATGTTACAGTGTTTGAAATATTAAAATCCGTGTTTTGTTTTGGAAGACTGCTTGAATGTAGAAAGGGAAAAGTGCAGCAAACCATTATTGTCATAGCTCCAATAACTTCAGGTATTTAGAGTAACGAGAATAACAAGGAAATATCAAGTTTGAATTCATCTCCCTGCAGTTTTCCAACCGTGATTTGAACATGAAGTGTATATGACTGTGTATTTTCAATAGATAAGTCTAAATCTCAAATATCAATATTTTGTATTAATATTTATATGTTCATATGTGTTTGTTCTGTTTATGTTCTGTTGATATATTTGTGTATTAATATGCTCTTTATTCGGAGTATCACATTTGATTTAATTTTTCCTGGTTACCTTTTTGATTTATACATTATTTTTTTTTCCTGCTGCAAACTGTCTGAAACTGATCATAAACCAAGATCAGCAGCATGCTCTTTGGTAACTGATGAGGTATTTTCAAGATGCTTGTCATGAATCCAGGCTATGTTTTGGCCATGTGCCGTTTTGGTTTAACAGCATGTGTTTATAGTCAGCATAATTGGAAAGGTGTTACGTGTGAGTGTGTTGTGGATGTTGAACAGAAAATAATTCTTCTTTAGATCACGAATGCAAATGAATTGAGAATGTTGACCGCAAATGTTTGATTGGACTGAATGAGATCACTTTCCCAGTAGTTTATAGTAACTCCGTACCACAGTTTACGAGTCATCTGGTTTATAGTGTCGGCAATCACTTAGATTTTTCTGTTAATGAATTATTGCTTCTTTTCATTTTTTCCAGTTGTCCATCTAATTCTTTGCAATCTGTTTTTAACTCTGATAGCTTGAAGCTTGTATTGCACACTACAGTTTCAGCAAGTTAAGCTGTATTTACAATCTCTGCCATCTTTACAAACGCCTTTGTCCCACTCACCTTGTAAATCAGAGACACTCATTGTTGTCCTGGTTATTGGTATTCTTAACTTTTAATGTGGTAGCTAAAGTTTTTTGAGCAACAAAAGTGTACACGTTAGATATGATATTTGGTTTAGAGACAAGTTTGTGAAGCATGTGGTAATTTTCATCAGATAAAGACATCTTTTAATGGCATGTTCAATCCTCTCGGTGTAACAGATCAACTGAGGCCAGATGTATCGCTCTACAAATGTAATGGCACCCTGACAAAGTCCTCATTTGTTTAATTTTATCACATCCTTGTACTCAAATGTTTATATTTCAGTGAGAATGTTTTATACATGTTGTAAACAAAAGTTGTACATTGATTAAAAAAAATAAAATAAAATTCAAACAGGGAATTCTATCTCTTCTGTCTCTTGTCTTATTTACAAGTACTGAATTTTTCATATGATGTCTGTGTGGGCTGTCCTTGTAGCTGAGCTAAGCGGTATCAGGATCCCATTGGCTGAGTGCTGACATAATATCCAATCAAAACATGGAGGCGGAGTGAAACTTATGGCTCCACAGAGTGGAAAACCACTCCTCAGATCAGACTTTGAACTTGTTCCTTTAAAAGACTTTAAGCTTTAAATGTAACGATTTCTTTGTTGCCAGATTGAGCTTCACACGATGAATAAGGTGGTTTTGGTGACGGGGGCAAATAGGTAATAACTTTATTTATTGTTTTTGGTACAAACCTCAAGTGTTAGGATCTTCACAGAAGATTCCTAAAAGGAAAATGACTTACTACAGACCATATTATTGTATCATTTCTTTTATATATTTACTTTTTTTTTTTTTTAAAGACATTCCCAGTTAATACAAAAATGTTGAAATCCTATAACACTATGTTCGATTGTAGTAATAATGTGTGGTTTCCCTTGCAGTGGCATTGGCCTGGCGCTGTGTGAGCGTCTCCTCTCACAGGACACCGAGGGTCTCCAGCTATGTCTGGCCTGCAGGAACATGCCCCGGGCCCAGGCTGCCCGCTCTGCCCTCCTCGCCTCTCACCCAGCAGCCCAGGTGGCCCTGCTGCAGATGGACACCAGCAGCATCTCCTCCGTCATCAGCGCTGCACAGGAGGTTAGACACAGGTGGGAGCATTGGACTCAGCAGCACGGAAGTCTAAATCTACATTGGCATACTCAGACAGTCATCAGCACTGAACAGGTGGTGCTGCTAGTTCTTTGTGTATAATAGACAGTGAAATTCTGTGCCACATATCTTCAGGTATGACCGGCTGGACTACCTCTACCTGAACGCAGGCATCATGCCAAACCCACAGTTTGACATTAAAGCCTTCTTCAAAGGCCTCTTCTCCAGGTACATTGTTGATTTAATGCTCCTGGCTTCTGTAGCTCCTCTAAATCATTCAATATTACCATACCTTACACTTTGTCATTCCCAGATAATTACAGTGCATCCGGAAAGTATTCACAGCACTTCACTTTTTACACATTTTGTTATGTTACAGCCTTATTCCAAAATGGATTAAATTCATTTTTTTCCTCAAAATTCTACACGCAATATCCCATAATGACAAAGTGAAAATAGTTTGTTTAAAATTTTTGCAAATCTATTAAAAATAAAGAACGAAAATATAACACGTACATAAGTATTCACAGCCTTTGCTCAATACTTTGTTGAAGCACCTTTGGCAGAAATTACAGCCTCAAGTCTTTTTGAGTATGATGCTATAAGCTTGGCACACCTATTCTTGGGCAGTTTCTCCCATTCTTCTTTGCAGGACCTCTCAAGCTCCATCAGGTTGGATGGGGAGCGTCGGTGCACAGCCATTTTCAGATCCCTCCAGAGATGTTCAATCGGGTTCAAGTCTGGGCTCTGGCTGGGCCTCTCAAAGACATTCACAGAGTTGTCCCGAAGCCATTCCTTTGTTATCTTGGCTGTGTGCTTCGGGTCGTTGTCCTGTTGGAAGATGAACCTTCGCCCCAGTCTGAGGTCCAGAGCGCTCTGGAGATGGTTTTCATCAAGGATGTCTCTGTACATTGCTGCATTCATCTTTTCCTCCATCCTGACTAGTCTCCCAGTTCCTGCTGCTGAAAAACATCCCCACAGCATGATGCTGCCACCACCATGCTTCACCATAGAGATGGTATTGGCCAGGTGATGAGAGGTGCATGGTTTCCTCCAAACATGACGCTTGGCATTCAGGCCAAAGAGTTCAATCTTTGTTTCATCAGACCAGAGAATTTAGTTTCTTATGGTCTGACAGTCCTTCAGGTGCCTTTTGGTAAACTCCAGGTGGGCTGTCATGTGCCTTTTACTGAGGAGTGGCTTCCGTCTGGTCACTCTACCATACAGGCTGCTTGGTGGAGTGCTGCAGAGATGGTTGTCCTTCTGGAAGGTTCTCCTCTCTTCACAGAGCAACGTTGGAGCTCTGTCAGAGTGACCATCGGGTTCTTGGTCACCTCCTTGACTAAGGCCCTTCTCCCCCGATCGCTCAGTTTGGCTGGGCGGCCAACTCTAGGAAGAGTCCTGGTGGTTCCAAACTTCTTCCATTTACGGATGATGGAGGCCACTGTGCTCATTGGGACCTTCAATGCTGCAGAATTTTTTTCTGTACCCTTCCTCAGATCTGTGCCTCGATACAATCCTGTCTCGGAGGTCTACAGACAATTCTTTGGACTTCATGGCTTGGTTTGTGCTCTGACATGCACTGTCAACTGTGGGACCTTATATAGACGGTGTGTGTCTTTCAAAATCATGTCCAATCAACTGAATTTACCAGGTGGACTCCAATCAAGTTGTAGAAACATCTCAAGGATGATCAGTGGAAACAGGATGCACCTGAGCTCAATTTTGAGTGTAATGGCAAAGGCTGTGAATACTTATGTACATGTGATTTTTTTCGTTTTTGATTTTTAATAGATTTGCAAAAATTTCAAAAAAATGTATTTCACGTTGTTATTATGAGGTATTGTGTGTAGAATTTTGAAGGAAAAAAAATGAATTTAATCCATTTTGGAATAAGGCTATAATATAACAAAATGTGGAAAAAGTGAAGCACTGTATACCTATACTAAACATCTATTTCCCATGCTACCTTTCTCAGATTTCTATTATGCTTTTATTGCAGGAATATCATTACTATGTTTGCCACCGGTGCGGGGATTCTGAGGCAGATTGATGGTGTCACTCCCGATGGCCTACAGGAAGTTTTTGCGACCAACCTCTTTGGTCACTTCCTTCTCGTGAGTCACTGGTGCTTCAGAATAATGTGGCATTTCAGTCTGATCCGTGTGTCAAAGGTGGTCCAACAAAAGCATGCTTCATCCAGTTTTCTGCACTAAGGGTATTTGTCCTTGATGGGACAAAAACAGGTGATACTGGATCTGTCTGTCACTTAGCAACAATGGTCATTAAAAATTAACAGCATGTACTGTTCTTGCCATAAGGTCACCGTGGACAGTGTGAGTGGTATTAAGTTTCCATCAAAGAGTAACCTTCTGAAAGTTCCTCTTTCAAAAATTATGGATCCATCTGCTGAGATGAAAACATGTTTACCTTTAGACAGTGACATAATATTTTTTGGTAATATCTTCTTAAAACATTCCCTGAAGCTCACACTGGAAAGAGATGTCCTTATTAACCTTTGAATTTAACAGATAGATGTTATTCTGTGCATTCATGCATGAAACAATGATTAAGATACAGTGATTTCACTTGTTTCTCACAGAAATCAATCAATTATCTGAAACCAAGTTTAATTTTATTCAAATGAACATTTGGCCTCGCTTTCTTCTGCTTAAAAGCAACAACTTGGTAACCAGTGTGAATTTTTTCTTTTGTTTTCAGAAAATATATGTATTGTAATGTAATGCTGTGGTTTTCTGGCCCAGTTCAGGGAGCTGGAGCCGGTCCTGTGCCATGCGGGCCGGACCTCTCAGCTGGTTTGGACCTCCTCGAGTAATGCTCATCGCTCGGCTTATAACCTTGAAGACATGCAGCACCAGGGCGGCGCCCAGCCTTACAGCTCCTCCAAGTACGCCTCCGACCTGCTCAGCCTGGCACTGAACACACACTTCAACAAACAGGTCAGCTCTCATGCACCTCACAGGCTAAGTATGACTGAGATGAATTTTTTTTTTATGTTGATCATAGTAATCCTGCTGTTTGTTGTATTCTAGGGTTTGTACTCATCTGTCATTTGTCCTGGTTTTGTAATGACCAATCTCACCTACGGCATCCTGCCCTCTTTCCCGGATTTCCTCTGGACGCTGCTCATGCCTGTCTTTTGGCTTGTGAGTGCAACTCTGACAGTGGTATTGACACACACCTGTTTTTCCAGTTCGGGTTAATACTGTGTTGGCTGCATGAGGTCTGAAAAAAAAACCAGTAAAGATTTTTTGGACTTTAGCTGTCTTTCTTTCATGCACACAGATAAGAATGTTCACCAATACTTTCACATTGACACCTTACAATGGAGCTGAAGCCCTGGTAGGTATAACACAAAAATGATCATTTTCTACACAGTTCAGTCCAAATTCATGCACTGGATCCTGCTCTTCCTTTCAGTTTTGGCTGTTTATGCAAAAGGCTGAATCACTGGACCCATATGTCAAATACCACAGCTTAACATCGGGGCTAGGAAACAACTACACACAACCACGCAAGGTATGGACGGGGAAATGGTCCAACCATTAAAATATTAAGTTAAAACAGTCTGTAATTCATGTGGTGAGTTATGTCTCTTCTGCTCTTCTTTCCAGATGGATATTGATTTGGAAACATCAGAGTGTTTGTATGAGAAATTACTGCAACTAGAGAGTGAAATGAGGAAGAAACTGAAGGACAAAGAAAAGGAAGTCCACAGAAGTCCTGCAGCATGTGAATCATCTTGATACATGTTATGCTATCTTGGATGGAGAGCATTTTTATTGCTGTCCCGCAGTGTGCTCTGGCTATCAGACCCAACAAAAATAACAGTCATCTGTCTGATACAACGCAAGATGGACTTTACAGCAGGAATAGATGAGATACACTGACTCTAAGAATTTTAAGATGGATTTGTTGTTTCCATCTGTCTACAAAAATAATGTATGTTGTGAGTGTTTGGGAAAGAGTTTACAATAAAAAATGAGCATTGCGTGTTTCACCTATTCAGTCCACTCACTTTGCAAATGATGAAATCCGACGAGGAGAACAGAACAGTACTAAAAAAATATGCCACATTCAGTGTCTCTTCACCTTATGCGGTCCATGGGGGACTTTCTCCAATCCGGTTGCTGATCCCATGATCCTCACGAGAAAAAGCAGTGCAGTCTGTCAGCAGACTATCAGTATCGTCCCAAAAGTTGACATATGTGGTCTGTGTGAGCCCCTCTGCGGTGTACGGCGGTGCCTGAATATGCGCACAGGCGCACCTGGAATTCTGCTCTGGAGGTATTGGGGCGCAGAACCAGCTGTGATCCCCGTGTTCCTCGCTTTGCTTCCCCGTCCCGGACTCCTCCTCTGCTCCGCTCAGTTTCGGGTTGCAAAACGTCCAAACCATCCCGCAGAAATAGACGAAAAACGTGCCCATGACCATAACCATGAGCGCGTAGGACTCTATCATTGCTTTGGTGATTGGAGACGTCATTTTTTAAATGCGCCCGATGATTCGGTGAACTTCTGAAAGAGTGTTCAGGAGAGAGTGTCAGTGCATCCTGGGGGTTGAACCACTTCAGTACCACTCTGTCCAGCACCGCGAGATAAGACAATGAAACGAATGATAGCTTTTGAAGCTGATCATAGGATAAAAGTCCTCTGACAGTTATGAAGGCAAAAACTATTTTTTTTTTTTTTAAATATTAAACTTCAGCTAAGCGGATAATGTTAGGGGTTAGAAAGCTGCACTTATATTCAGATTTATTTATTTAACTTTTCGGTTTATTGTAGCCTAAATCAAATAGACTATAACAAGGTATATGTTCAGACTTAGTTTTGTTTGCTTTCACTTTCTGATGTTAATCTTTATATCACATTAGTTAAACTTTTACTAGCAGACCTTAATACTTATTCCAGGCAGATTCAGCTGATTGTAATTAGAAATTCTGCAGCCAGTGAGGGCAGATAGAGGAGATCTTTGAAGGTTAACTTTTAATCCTGTTTGTGTCTGGTTGTCTCTCCTAGAGGTGAAGCCAAAATACCTTAACTGTGATATTTGCATGTTTGAGATACAGATAGTTTTTGAATGAATGTAGTTGACTATTTAAACAGACTTTAATTGGAAGTATTCATTTGTCTGTGACAATCAAACAGGAAGTTGCCCCTAACCAGCCTGTCAGCAGCCAGGCTTTAACTTTTCTTATAAGGCATCAACAGCCACAACTCCCAAAATACCACCAATAATCAGACACATTTGTTAGTGTCTTTTTCGGGATTCAGATTAAAAAAAATATTAAACCAGGTTTAAAAACTAACTGCTAGTTTGAGGTTTATACCCAGAAAATAAACTTAACTGAATGCTTTCTATAAATTCTTTTACAAAAAATTGTATATTTTGTTGATCACCTTTTTTTTTTTTTTTTTTCTTCGATTTTGTTTCTCTGATAGAGCATAATAAGTGCATTTGCGATGTTGACTGAAATCACTACTGTGACCACTGTGCACAAACATCATTCGAAGATTTGTTAAACATTTTTTTCTGGCACTTTCACGTTTATTTTGTAGGGACAGAAGGCTTTTCCCATAAATGAGGGGATATCATGCAATAAACGTTCAAACTCAAACTGGGGACTTTGCAATATTCAGCAAGGTGTAACGTCACATAATGCCGTTGAATAAAATCATGTTTATCCAACGGCATTATGTGACGTTACATCTTGCTGAAAACAAGACATACCCCCCCTTTCAAACCTGTAAAGATCATACGTGAAACTTAACACGTATGCACCAAATAACTGCAACTTGTAATGCACAACTCATGGTGTTAAAACCTCCACTGTACCAGCATCGAGAGGACATGGGGATGAACCAAAGAAAGGGAAATCTGGTCAAACCATTGAGCCTTTGGTTATAAAAGTCCCCAAACTGCACCATTGTGGACAGAACCATATTTGCTATTGATCAGGTTTTATTACCTTCAAGCAGTAGACTATATCTAAATACGAGTGTGGCATGCTGTTTACACTTGCAATGCATACAGGGTTTAAAGGGGCCTGGGGCTTAGTGTAGTCTGAACCATAGACATATAGACGAGCCTGATTTAAATGTCACCACAGTCGGTCAGCGTTGGGTTGGTCCGCTTTGACAATTATGTCAGTTGTATTTCCTCACATCTCGCTTTCCAAGCTTACGTCTATTAACAGAAGCACCTGCCGTCTCCCTTTTGTAGTCTGTAAATACAATATAATTATTAAATGAGCATGGTGGAATTTTGAGCCCTCGACTGTTCACAAACTGATAAACAGTTCTGGTGAACAGTCCCGACGACTAGAGGCTTCTCTGAACAGTCAAAACAAGAGCACGAAGTGGAAACGAGGGCACCCATGCTTGGCTTTACAGGCGTTAGCAACAAGCAGCCACTGTTGCATTGTGGGAAATTGGGTTTTCATTCTTCCGTTGCGTAACCGAGTCAGTTGCCAAGCGACCGCAAAAAGAACTACACGCCCCACCCGCGCCATCTCCGAGGTCCCGGATGTCTATCGCGCCGGAAGAGAAGAAGGTCCTTTCCCAGCCATCTTGTGGCTTCATCTAGCGAAGTGTTCGCACCAAGCCTCGTAGAATCGGAGGAAATCCTGCTGAAGGGGCGCCATCATGCCCGGACAAATGCAAGAAGGTTTTGGCTGCGCCATAACCAATCGGTTCGACCAGTTATTTGACGACGAGTCAGATCCCTTCGAGCTGCTGAAGCAGGCCGAAGTGAAGAAGAAGGAGGCTGCTGTTCCAGGTGCCGCCAAGACCGCAGCCCAGGCTGCGAAGCAGCCGAAAAAAGAGTCCCAGAAAGAGAGAAAGGCCCCGCTGTCCGACAAGAAGGAGGAGACCCAGGCGCCCGTCCCGCTCAAGAAAGATGGTAACGTGTTTCTCGGCGTTTCTGCTCCCGTAATCAAGCGGCGATTTGAAGCTAACGGGCTACGTCGCTCGCTTCCTAGCTAGCGCCGACCCGTAAGCCCCGTGACATGAGGTCCGCATGGCTGCTCCTGCGCCCCCCCGCCGGGCTGTCATGAGCTGGAACAATAACATTTAAACAAACGTGTGTTGCGGCGGGATCCGTGGGGGCTTAAGCGATGCAAAAACGATAAACCGTTTGCAGGCCAACTTGTTTTGGCTGGTCTCCCCCCCACCACCACCACCCTCCGTCTCCCCCACCCTCCTCCTCCTCCTCCTCCACCACCGCCACCACCACCGGGCCTTGTTGAGCAGACACAACCCGGCAGCCCGGTTGAAAAGCTGAACGACTAAATTCACGTGTTTTTCAATTTGTACTCCCGACGACATGCGACTCTAAACTTGAGACCGCTTGTTGTGGGCTTTTACCCAGAATCAGCTGGAAGTAGTTAATTATTAAATAATAATAAAAAAATATATATATATATGATGCGATATAGTAGGAATAGTCGAAATGAAACGTAACACCGGCAGGAACAGTTGATGAGTGTAAAAGTGGAGTGGATCATTTGTGTTGAGCCATGAGGAGCAGCTCGTGGTGATGAACCTCGTGGTGGTGGTGTGGGGCGTGTTGAAGCAGCTTCCAAACTTACACTTTCTATTGGCGCACAACCCTCGACCTGCCTTTTCGATTTCCGTTTCACCAGATATTGTCCGTTTTACACGTCCCATGATCTGATGGGACTGTGTTTAAGCCCCTAAACTTACTCTGCAAAGTCACCATTTTGATTTTTTTGATTTTTTTTTTTTACAACGTTTGTACTCATTGTACATTTACTACATGAAGAAGTTAAATCAGGTGTCACCAACTCGTAGGCAGTTAGTTGGCCATTATCATCGTGTTACGCTGCCAAGTGGGCTCGTCTCTGAGCCTGAGAGGAGATCAGACAGGTGCGCAGACTATGGTGCACCCAGCTGCTGCTGTGTAGTGGAGGGTGTCTATTTTGGTAACTGGTGATTGAGGCCATGGGTGGGACTTGTTGTGTCACATTGGGCCAGTGGCAGTCAACTATGTGTCACGGAGGGTTCGACACTGTATCTGATTTTTCCAACAAAAGTACTCAATTATACCGAAAACACACAAAAAACAACATTTGGGCTAAATTACTGATAAATGTTTTTTTTTTTATTTATTTTTTTTACACGGTTTAATGATGAGATTGCAATACAGATAAAGGAAATTGCAGAATATTAAATCAATGGAGCATCTGCCTCCCATCTTTGCACATTAAATGGAGCAAATAATTCCAATTAAACAGAACAATCCCTCCTTCTTCCTCTTGTCTGGGACTCGGCAGCAGGTCCCGATCTATCAATTCTGTTGGGTCAACTAATCCTCCTCTTGTGGTCAATCCTAGGTGCCGGCATGAGGAGAATGGGCCGGAAGCCGGAGGGCGAAGGCCCCAGACCCCAGGCCGGCCAGGGAGAAGGTCGCCCCCCCACAGACAGACGGCCCGTGGACAGGCGGCCACCTCGCCGCTTCGAGAGGCCTGCTGGCGACGCCGGCGAGAAACCCGAGGGCGGCGAGTTCTCGGTGGAGAAGTGAGTTTAATTTCCAATCGTGTGAGTGGGTGCGCGTGAACCCACGACTGGTATACCTTTCACAGGGCGTTTTTTTTTTTTTTTTTTACTTCCACATGAGGCTAAAGCAGGTTTCATCACAGGGTGGGGAGCAACTGTTGAGGCGTTGCTTACAATGATAAGGCTCAGCAGTGTTGCCCAAATTGCGACGGGCAGATGTAGCTCTTTGTCTCATTACTTTGCCTGGATAAAATTTATACTAAACTATTAACTGTAAAGAAGATGCCATCGATATTTTTTTTATAACGGTGTGAAAACAGATTTTGATGGTACACAGAATTATAAACAGAATCTGCAGTTCGCTTCAGCTTAGTGCGTTTTAGCTCAATGATTTGTTGTTCTGCTTTACTGTTTTGGTTCTCAGTCATGTTTGGTTGCAGCAACCTGCTTTTAAAAAAACAAAAACTGCTCTACGCTGTATAACTTGGCACCAATCAGCTAACAGACACAGTTAGCGATTAGCTGGCAAACATAATGAAGCATGTAGCAGCTGAACCGCCAGAGATTTTCCATCGAGTTTGTAGAGACCAAAACCAGAGTTAAAAGAGAGTGATGATTGCATGTACATAGTAATAGTGATTTTGTTGTGTAACAGCTGGATGTGAAATAACTGGTTTGTTAGCAAGGTATATAAGCTCTAATGATTTCAAGTCAGTGTTGCATTCATAACTTGTTTCTGCTGCCCCCAAGTGGCCAAAATATTCAGATATTATTATAAGTAATTGCCATTCAACCCGAGCTCAATTGAGTCATCACGTACTTTTTCTGTAAACTGGTACTGCTTGTTTAAGTATGCCAGTCTAGTCATTTAGTTTTGATGAAAGAAACAAGAAAAAGGACCAAATGAAATAATATAGCTTTCGTACTAAGCTTCCGATTGGAGGAAGCTTGAGGAAGCTTTGATTTGACCGCTGTTCTGCGTCCATCTCTTCAGGCCCGTTGGTGACAGGCCAATGAGAGGACGTGGGGGCGGCCGGGGCGGCCGTGGAGGCAGAGGACGCGGCATGGGTCGCAGCGACGGCTTCGACTCCCGAGGAAAACGTGAATTTGATAGACACAGCGGCAGTGACAGATCGTAAGTACTTTTTCGAGCCTTACAGAGCGCTTAAATGAAATCCTCTTGATTCACACCGGTTCCTTTCCAGACCCTTGTGTGCGTTTTGATGCAGTGCATGTGTTATGATCCTGGCTAAAGCAAATGTTGTTTCAGTAGTCTGAAAGGTGAGGAGAAGCGCGGTGGAAGTGGATCTCACAACTGGGGCACCGTCAAGGACGAACTAAAGTAAGTTCTCACATGTGCGGCACACCTGGAACTTTGCATGCTGGTAGTTCGGGAGCTAAAGACCGCCTTCACACTTCATTTTTGTTTTTGGAGAAAACTTGGTTGTGTTTTCTTTTTTTGTTTGCACAGAAACTGTAGTCACATATGGGGATCCCTGGGAGAGATGGGTTTTAGTGGGCATCTGTACATTTTTTGATTTGATAAAAGCCCTGCAATAAATTCTCTTCATGTAGGTTGTAATGTTATTGGTCTTTTGTGAAACTTGACTGTAATTACACTGCTAGTTGTGCTCCGGCATTGTGTAAACACTTTACATTTGCACGGTTGAAAATATAAACAATCACAAACCTAATTTCCAGGGATCAATAACCACAGTGGAAAAAGCTATTCTCCGGCTCTGCATGCCGAGCTTAAAGTCTTAGTGAACAGGAAATTGTGACGTCTGACCCGGATGTCATTTTTCTCACAGTGAGCTTGACCAATCAAACGTCCCTGAAGAGAACCCTGAAGGAGAGGAGCATCCACCTGCTGACTCTGAGAATAAGTAAGTTCCTGTTTTTTCCTTTTGTGGCCTGTCAAAATCTATTTAGGTTTTCTTAATATAAGCTTAATCACTTCTGTTTTACATTTTGTCGCTTTCAGCATTAATGTAGCCCAAACTGTGAAAGCATTTTATGAGAAAGAACACAAAATACTTGAGTCCAGATTTACATCAAGAAGTCATTTAATTGAAAGACGGTGAGGTTGATGCTGCTAACACTCATCTGTGTCTGTGTGTCTGTTGAAGGGAGAATGAGGTTGAGGAAGTGAAGGAGGAAGGCCCCAAGGAGATGACTCTGGACGAATGGAAAGCTGTGCAGGACAAGGAGCGGGCCAAGGTGGAGTTCAACATTCGAAAGGCCAACGAAGGCGCTGATTGGAACAAAGGATTTGTGCTGCACAAGTCCAAGGCAGAGGTGAGTTGAAAACACAGCCCTGCTCTTTTGGGGGAGCGTTTTCTATTGGTTTTAATATTTGCACACGTTATAGCTGGATCACTGAACCACCAGATACTGTAGACCTTGCCGATTTTTGGCAGGTTATGTTTGACTCAAACATAAACCACATTTATCTTTCCAAAGCAGTTTAATAATGTCTTTTCAAAGAGGCGTTAAGCAGCAGCTCAGTGCCCCTGCAAAGGAAAACCCCGTCCTCAGCTTTTATTAAGGAATTTAAAGGGCTTGCTTTCTCCAGGGAGATCAGGACAAACTTTAACAAGTGCTGCCTCAGTGTCCTGTTGACGACGGCAGCATGTTCGGTTTCAACAGAACATGTTAACCGTTCATTTCTGTGTTAACTGCTCGATGAAAGTCGCAAAATGTATTGATAGCTGCACAGCAAAGGGGGTGGTGGAGTCACTTTATTGGACTTAGATTTGTACTGTATACTTCAAAGAGAAATGCCAAGCAGAGTTTATGAAGCAATAAATCAAACATTAAATAACCAGTGGGAACGACAGCAACGTTAGTGGTCAGTGATCCACTTAGTGTTGCTGCTGTTTGCTGTATATACTTTAGTCTCTATTCTGCATTTTCACTCCACTAGTTGGAGGAAGCAAAGCAGGTCATCTACAGACGGAGGGCATTTACAGGTGTATGGTTGTAAGTCAGACAGATTTCATCCTGCTGGATTTGCAGGGTTTTACAGGATGTTCTTTTTTTTATATGCATGTAAAATGAATTGTAAAATATTGACATTTGTTGGTACAAACATAATTTTGTTCAGTATATTAATGTTGTTTGCTCTTCAACAGCAGGATAAGAAATGTGAGGTGATTGAGCCTGAACCTGAGGAGCCCAAGGTAAAATTTCTACTGTTGCATGTTCTTCACTGTATCTAAAAACTTTTCTTTTAAAAAAAAGAAAAAAAAGAATCATCATTGATTATTTACCGGTTTTGTATTTTAGCTCGACGATGAGCACCACTTCCGTAAGCCAGCCAATGACATTACGTCCCAGCTGGAGATAAACTTCGGAGACCTGGGCCGTCCCGGTCGTGGACGTGGTGGACCACGTGGCGGCCGCGGAGGTCGTGGCCGCGGAGAAGCCCCGAGGCCGGTCCGCGGAGGAAGGACTGACAAGGTACATAAGCAAAGCCCCCAAGTGTCTGTCTGCATGGGAAGTGGGCCATTTTTTCCCCCTTCTCATTGTTACTCCTTATCAAAAAGCCTTGAACTCAGTCGATATGGGTTATTGATTAAAAATCTAATTGTTGAGCCATTTCAAGCGGTTTTCTAAAGGCCCCTTCACCTCCTTCATTTTTCTGCGACACATCTTCAGATGTTTGAATTTTCTAATGCCTTCATGTTGTCCACTTCTCCTTCCAGTCATCTGCGTCTGTGCCAAACGTGGACGACCCAGAGGCCTTCCCAGCCCTGGCTTAAGCCCCGGCTGCTGACCCTCAGGCCTACAGGAGCCTCCTTAGCACCTCCACTACGAGGCTTGCATGTTCCTGGATCCTTCAGCAAAGTGAAAAAAAGATGGAGAAGACTGTCATTAACTATGGCACTCAATGTGAGGACTGAGTTTTACCCAATAAAAACAAAACGAAGATGGAAAAAAAAAACAGAAATTAACACAAAAAAAAAAATCAAAAAAAGAAAAGGACTTCTTGCTACTCTGGAGCAACTTATTGGTAGAGGTTTTGTACTTGGAAACAAAGTAGCAGGGATGTTTTCATACAGTATTTTTTTCAGAGGTTATGCATTGTCCATTGATAAATTTTTGTAATTGCTGCTTGAAAATATGCATTTTGAAATGTAAGCATAAGAGTATCTTTAGCGTGGTGGTGTGTGCCATTGCTTGCTCGCTTTAAAATAGGCACTGTGGAGCTCCAGCCCAAGCTCACAGGCTCTGACACCAGGTATTTCTGATGAAGTTACAGCTTCAATCATTGAGATTTATGGATTTTATTTTATTTTTTTTCTTTAGCGCTGGGGTATTGTTTTATATTTTATACAGGAGGTCTATTCTTGTATGATCTACGGCCTGTAAATCTGAACTATTTTCATAAATTCTTTCAGAGACTGTATTTCACTTGGTGCAAATGGGACACGCCTTGATCTCGGATCAAGGCATGCCGCCTACATTTGAATGCATTGATGAAATGGCGCCTAAATCTCAATTTAATGTTCTTTTGTACTGAAATGCTCTAAAGGAGTAACATTAGGTCATTTTGGAGGAACACTTTGGTGATTACTGTCCTAAATAGAGACATTTTGTCAGGAGGATTAATTTGAAGCTGAAGGTTATTCCATGTGTTTGGGGTGCTGCTCACCATCTGATGTATCTTCCTCCGTGACCATTTCATCTTTGGTCACTAGCCATGTGCAAGTCAATTAATGCCTTTCTTTTTACTTTAGAGTGATAAGGAGAAGTGTTTTTACACAGGGAGATGTGGCTGTAGACCTCTGGAAGCCCACAGACCCTCTCCGACTGTTTACACACTCCACTCGAGCATCGTTCCACAGACGTAAACTCAACCCAGCTTCAGTTTGTTTCTGCGGTCTGTTCTGTGCTGACATTTTCCTCCACTGTTGACTTGCCCTGTAGCTTCCACAGTGGCACCACTGCATAATTGCTCTGAAAGAAATACAGTTGTCCATTGTGTGGAACAACTGAAGTGCTCTACAAATGTGTGAATTCTAGCCCTGCTATTAGAGACCTCTGTCGGTAAATAAAGATGGTCGATAAATTTTTTGCCCTGTCCCCTTTTTTGTCCGGCCTGCACACGGGGCTAAAGGAAAGTACATATGCACAGTACTTGTTTTGTTTGCTTCTCTCTCTCCCCCTCCCTTTACCCCCCCCCCCCCCCCCTCCATACATGGTCTCTGACGTAAGTGTTTTTTCCACAGAAATGTTTACAGAAAAAAACTCAAGCAAGTACATTAAATAGGTACCTCCCACCTGAAATTTGCAAATGTGTGAAAGATCAGTCAATTCTGGTATCCCAGAGACTTGCCTGCTGTCAACACTGATTAATTACTAACAACCACTTTACTCCCCCTCTTGCAGATCAGAGCCCCAAAGGGAGGACGATTTTTATTGCGTGGAGATCAAAAAATAATTTATTTGCGGAGATAAAAATTTTAAATCGGACAAAACTTGACATTAAACCTTTATAGGAGCCGCTCTAATTTACATAGTCAAGGTGAAAACTGGTTGAGGAGTTGTTTCTCCAAAAAGTCGTGAATATGATAAATGATCCTTGGATAAGTGTAGAAGCAGAGCCCTGTACATGCATCAATCTTAAAAGCACTGGCCTTGATCTTACGCTGGCAGGTTTGCTCCGTCCAACACGTTGGTCCAAACTGAAATACCTCAACCACACAAGCTACTGCTACCACTGCACAATGTACACTTTATGAACTTAAACCTAATTTAGCTAACCAGCACATGAAAAAGTCCGCTATTAAAAGTGCTTGTTTTGCTACTGATAGGTTCAAAGTGTAATTCTGTGTGTCTGACCGTGTTGGCCACCAGACTCCATTAATACAAACAGTAATTTAACGTGTACAACACTGGAGTTGAGTCTGATGGCTTTGAACAGGGCGATGTGGGACAATTGATATGCAGCCTTACAGCCATAATACAAACATATTGCTATCGGTCAGTGATATTTAGTATGACCTTTTTTTAATGGCTTTTTGGAGAACATACTATAACAAGACATTTTTATAAAATTTTGGACAACATATTTTAGTATGATATTTTTGACATTTTGGATGAGATACTATATGGTATGACGTTTTGGACGACATACTGTAGTATGGGGTTTTCATGATATTTTGCACAACATACTATAGTATGTTTTTATGACATTTCAGACAACATACTATAAAGTATGACATTTGCATGACTTTGGAGAACATTGAAGACATGTTTTGACATCTTGGACAACATACTATAGTATGATTTTTTTAAGACATTTTGGAGGACAAACTCTACTATGACATTTTTGCAATATTTTGCAGTCTCCAGGATTTCGCTAAGTTTTTTTTGTGATTGTTGCAATCAAAAATGCTTGGCTTTTGTGGTGGATTTTCTCAAAAATTGCCATGTAAATTGCGGAGCTTGTGAAGTGAGTTTTTGGCGTAAAATTGCAGGAATTAGAAAAAAATTGCAAGTTGATTGCTTTCAGCACAGCTTCTGCTGATGACATTTCTTGCGGAAAAATCGCAAGTTCCCGCAAATATTCTCCGCTTCACTCAGTTTACCTGTGAGCGTGCCAGCTGTGCTGTCTTCCCGGTAAGACAAACTCACCTGAAGTCTTGCGTGACCCCTGAGGCCACCAGCAGATGCTCAGCTGAAATCCGGCACTGGTCACCTGTCTGGACTCCACCTGTCTGCTGCCTGCCCCGCTCACACTCCCGGACAATGTTCCGCTGGACGCAGCCACCCTCCACACCTCATTTACCATTTACACATACACATACACTCAAGCCTGGACTCTCACACACACAAAACCCATTCTCCCCGGACACCAACAACTGCACTACTTCATTATATTCAATAAAACGGTTTTAAATTAATTATTCCGGCTTCTGTGTCTGCGCTTGGGTCCTCCTCTGTTCACACATAACACAGCATTATATACTATGATACTTTTTTAGGACATTTTGGACCACATGCTATACTAAGACATTTTTAGGACATTTTGGACGGCACACGCAGGCATTATGACATGTTTGACTTTTTGGACAACATAATATATATTGAGGTTTTTAATGAAATTTTGGATGACATACAAACATTTTTTTTACATTTTGGACCACATGCTATTGTATGAGTTTTTTTTCCCTGATGTGATATTATATACATATATATAACATATAGGGGACATTTGAGATGCGTTTGATGCAGCAAAAAAAAAGAGGACATTTTGACTTGTAGGAGAAGCACAGGTACAAAAAATAAAATTCATGATGCCTGGTTCCATTTTGGTACTCGGCACTAATTGTGTGTCAGGCAGCTGGTATTTGGGATATTTCCCATTTCGGATCGTCCCTCTTCTAAGTTGAGAGGTTCACATGAAGACAACAAACAGGCAACATGTCCGCCACAGAACATGTGCTCTACGTCAGAATATTAAAAAGTGACAAACAACCATCACCCATGTAAACCAGGATAGCGATTCATTGGAGCTCAGGGGATTGATATTATTTGTACATTACATTTCTACATTTTGATGTACTGCTGTTTTTTAACATGTAGCTAGAAAACTAGGTAGGCTTGGTTAACCAAATCTGGCTATTTCACTTTATTTTCAGAGCAAGTACTCTCCACAAAAACCTCCCACTCTCCTTCTAAGATATTCCCAGTGCGACAGACGTTCAGGTGCATTTTCCCACTCAGAAGTCTGAACTTCTCCACTTCCACTAAAACATCGATGTTTTTCCTACTGTGACAAGTCAAAATGTCTGCTGTGAAAAAGGCCTTTCAAGATGAGACCTTGTGTAAATACCTGAGTTCAGCCAGGCAGAAATTACAGTATCTTTGACAGAATTTTAGTCATGCTAGTATGTACATAGCCACTTGGAAAACTAAACAACTGTAATGCATAACATGAAAACAGTACACTTTGATTCAAAAGTTATTGCTGCATAACTGAAGCTCAGAAGTCAGCAGCAGTTTCATTGAGTATGGAGGTAGTTCATGCACATCTCAGTTGATTCAAAAGAAGACTCCAGATCACTTCTTGTCATTGTTTTTGGTCTTTTTTTTTTTTAGTAGCGTTCTTCTGTCTGATTTCAGCGTTACATTAAGCATTCTGAGAAAAGCCACTGCAGTCAATTTTGACTGCATCCAGGGTTAACTTCCCTCCAAACTTCATTGGCTCTATGAAGGTGTTGGGACTGGAGAAGAAATACATGTCCTCAGACTCTTCCTCCTCCTCTTGATCCACCTCTTCCATATTTCCCAGCCCCGGTGATGAGATATAGCCGACGGTTGTGTTCGTGTCTAAGGAGGTCAGCGTGTGATCGGAGCTGTCCGAGTCATGGGAGAAGCTCTTGATGTAGGTGGTTAGAGGATACAGCCGTGTGGCCGGCACAGTGTCGGGGCTCAGGCTGGTCTGAAGAGGGAGCTGTGAGGAGACGTTTGTGGAAGTGTCACTGTTCTGCCCGGGCAGCTCCTCCACATCCACCAGGATGGGCTCTTCTTCCTCGGTTACACTGGAGTCACTCAGCTGGAGCTGCAGGTTCAACTTGCCCTGTTTGGAGGGGAGACACTTGTTTAAATAAGCAACAATGAGGGCCGTACTACAGCTTGAATGTTTTCGCTCTTCTACATCATTACCTTCTCTTGGGTACACTCTTTCGCCCACTTGCTGTTTGCAGGATCTGGCACAACATCGAGCATGAGGCACTGGAAAAACTCCCAGAACCTGAGGGGGGGGGATGTGGAAAACTGCTGAACAGCCCAATGTGGAAACTTTTTATGGCAACCCAATCATTTACTCCTGAATAATGTCACTGGTAATTGCTGTTTGTTTTCTGCAGAACTTTAAATGAACAAAATAATAAGGGTGTAAGCATGCTGTTGCTCATGTACATACCTCTGCTTTACCGCTGAACTCTGGCACAAACACAGAAGAAGCAGCACAAACAGGGAGGTGACGACACACATGAGTAGGAGGAATAGTTGGGTCTCCTCTGCAAGAATGGTAGTGAAACACGAAGATGTAAGATCACAGCATACACATTTGGCTCTTCTGGTACATTCGGTTAGAAAAGTTAAAAGAAAAAACAGGCAATGAAGCCTGAATACCATAAAACGTTAGCTATAGCTGTGATGGTGAAACTATTTTGTAGTTGTTTGACATGTAAAGTTGTTGTGATGGGAAAAATCTACAGACGTAGGGACAACATTCAAGAAGTTGAAAGGTACAGAAAACAATTGTCAGTGGAATTAACTTTTAATTTCAACTCCTTTGAAGGAAAGAGTCTGAAGATTTAATGGCTCATGTATTATGTATGTGTAGGTCAGTTGAAAAAAATCTCCTTTTCCACTTTTGAAACTCACTTCTTTTTTTTTTTTTACAGATTACAGCCAATTAGTCTTTCTACTTTTTAGTCTTCCATAGACATTTCTGGTCTTAACAATCAATTGGATTGTAAGAAATTTGTATTGAATGTGGAAACATTACAGGCTTATGTTGGTGTAAAAGAAATTTAACCAGTAGAGGAGTTTAGCCCAATGAATCTTGCAGTCAGCTAGAAGAGACAAATAATATACATTTAATGTGTTAAATAAAAGCCTACATGCACCAACCAGGTAGCTTCACTTCGCATGAAGACTGAAAACAGCTAGCCTGGTTCACCTACCAGCACTTCAAAAGCTCCATGATTAACATTATATCTCATTTATTCAATAAAAAAAAGAGAAGTTAAAAGGAACAGTGTGGGATTTCAATGTCATCCAGTGGTCAAATTTCAGATTGCAACCAACTAAACACCCTCGCCTCCCCTTCCAATCATGTAAGAGAATAAATCTACAGTGGCCTTTGGGTAATGCAAAAACATGAAAGGCCCACTGTGGAACTAGTGTTTGCTTTGTCTGTTCTGAAACATGGCTGTGCATGGCTGGGCTCCATGGACTGTAGATACGATAAGCTTATTTTAACAAAAACACAATGATTCTTATTTTCTGGTGATTGCTAGTTGCTAGTCAACCAGTGGAGACAAACAATTTTTTACAAGAAAGCAACAAGGCATATTTCCCCAAGAACTATTCCTTTAAAAATAAATTGAAAAGCTGCTTACGCTTGAGGAAGAACTTGACCTTTTGCCCTGCACGGCTTTCATTACCAGTTGTAGCAGTCATCCACAGGCTGTAGTCACCTGAAGGCAGGTCTTTGATCACATATGTCCTCTCTGATGCTGGTGTAGAGTCTGCAAACGTGTTTACACACACAGAACAGAACATATGCCTGTCAGCATGCTACATATAAAAATCACCCATATTTCAGTCAAATCTGTGACTATGAAAAATATCAGGGTTATTTTTTTTGTTTAATGCTCTAATGTTCAGTTTGAGTCCTCTGCTTCACTTAGAAAAAACACTGCAATGTCCACTTGCATTCTTTACAAATCATGTCTTAATGGCACACTGGAAAATGGCCACTCTTGTTTTGCATAAAAAGCTGCTGAATAAAACATTAGTTTTAGTTGTAATCAAGTGACAGCTCTGTCCTGACATGCTTTAACCGCATCCCATATCCTCTGCAGATGGCAAAACACCCTATCAATTGGTGACCTGATGTTCAGGGCTAGTTAAGGGCTTTTACCACAGGGGTGCAAATAAACAGTGAGTCAGTCAGGAGTGTCTTCTCTGTTTAATTCAGTTCCTAGCTTGTTAGACCTTCGGTGAATGTCATTCCCCCACTCTCTTTACCCATATTTCCTGTCAGTCTCTACTGCTCCTAACAACTAAAAGAAAAAAACGCTTTAAAAAAAAATAACAAAAAAAACCCCTCCACCATAATGGTGCACATGCAAACATTGTTGATGCAGAAATCATTTTTTTCCAATATACTTTACAAATAGGAAATAATTAATATTATTTTTTTTATTTTTTTTTTTTTAAATAAAACAGTAAGGTAAGAAAAATACTGGACAACTCTGTTTTAAAAATGACAACCCACTTCCCCCTATTTTCGTCTTGTTACAACAACATGTCAAATTTGTTCTTACAATGCTGCAGGTATCCGTTGCTGTTTTCCAAATAGATGGTGTACTTGGTGATGCAGCCCATGCGCTGATCCCTGGGGAGGTCACTCCAGGTAATTTTCACTTTGTTTCCCTCAACCGTCTCTTGGACTGATGGCCCCGCTGCTGGAGCTGCAAACAATAAACAGAACCCCAAAAAAACACTGCTGTATGTGAAGATATGAAAGGAATATTTTAATTTGTAAATCTTAAACCACTGCTGAACTCCTTTTAGATCTTACCTGACCACAAAGTTGCAACACCTTTAAATCTGGTCCTACTCAATCCGCTGTCATTATAGAGAGCATACACTGCTCCCTCATAGCACTCATATGGCTGAATACCTGCATAAATAAAGACAGTGAAGCATTTGGAAAGAAAAAATATTACGAAAGACATAAAAATTAACTTAAAAATTAAGCACACTGTTCATCCCTGCTTTGGATTTTTCTCCTCTTTCATTTGTATTTACTTTACCATCCCACCTGTAATAATAGTATGGTAGTCATTCTTGCCCAGTCTGACCCATCTGAGCTCCTCCAGCTTGTGGCTCTCTGGATACCACTCCAATATGTACGCACTTGGTAGAGGTGCAGCTTTAGCTTTCCTCCAGGAGATGGTGATATTGTAATTGCCTAATGTGACACGCACATCCTGAGGGGGTTCAGCTGAAAAGAGAGGAGCCTGTAAACACGTACTAGACAAAAGGTGAAGAGACACTAATTTCACCCAGTGTTACTAATGTTTTTTAACCTATTAAGAAGTATGTGCATAAACAAGTGTTTATTCGTACTAATTCCTCAATTTTAATTACCTTTTGTGCGCCGGGTTGTTATTCTGGCAGGAGGTGACAACCCTTTGGAGTTGCGAGCCCACACTGTCACTTCACAACCGGCACAGGATGGGACTGAATAACTCCTGGTGTCGGCACTGATATTAATCACATCAGGTTTGAAGGTCAGGTTTGGGCTGTAAACGCTGACTTTATACTCTATGATCTTCCCTCTAGAGATGGAAATGTTCGCCTCCTGCAATCAGAGAAATGTTGAAGAGTAAATCAATGACTTCATTACTATATTGTAGATTTGCTTTTATCTCAAGGCCGCAGAGTAGAAGGAAAATTAAATGAATACATGAGCCATGGACTTACACGCTGCACAAACTCAACATTACTGCAAGATGACTGTGACATGATTTCTGTTCAGCTCCTCTTTTTCTTGTAAATTGAAACTGTGGTGTCTGTCGACAAGTTTCGCTTATCTCTGACTGGCTTTATGTGACATGAAAAGAGTGTAGGTATATGTGTGTGTGTATGTGGTGGGGATGCGTGTATATATGAGGATGTCATACTTCAGAAGTGGTCAAGGGTTGACCTTTAAAGTCAATGCAGAACGTAGTAACAAAGCAGGAAGATCGGAAAGCATTACCATGGCTACAATGTTGGTCGCCCACACATACACAGCATGAGAGAGGGGAGAGGGAACACATGGAGACTGCAAACCCTCAGACTCATGCAACTCTACGGCGGTGTTACGTGCTGTAGATTTTTAATCATGGTCATCCAGAATTTTAACAAATTACAAGCATCCACTCAGAAGACAACAAGTAAATTGTGAGACTTTGTGATAAGATTTAAAACTCACCTTCCAGTAAACCCTCATGGATCTAGAGTCAGACGCAGGGTCAGTAAACCATATGTCCAGCTCTTTGGCAGGAGCTAGAATGAGAAAACAAGATGTCACTGGAGCATAATACTCAAATCATGTGTAAGATGATTGATACAGATTAGAACAGTTTTTTTTTTTCAGTGAATGAGTGCATCAGCATCACAAGTAACAATCAGTTGTACGAGCTCTGTTTAATTTTCCTATGACAGGAGTGAGTAACAGTTCCAAGAAACCTCATGCATCTGATTCAAAATACATGTAATTGGTGCCTTCACATTATAATGAGTTCCACATTTTCTAAAGAATTTATACTACATTCTCAAAATAAAAGTAAGTTTTAGTAACTAAATCCTGACATTACTAAACTGACCGATGTCTTTGAGATAATAGCACCTGCTATGAAAAACAAGCAAGGGTAGAGTTCCTCTACCGTAACAGTGGCACAACACTGGCAGTGGTGTGTGACAGTGTGATAACCCAGTCAGGAAGAATAGGTCCCTTCACCCTGTATATTTGTGTACAAAATGTAGGCATAATTTCTGAGATGTGAATACTGCTGCATTGATCTGCCTTTACAATGATGCACAGCATTGTAAAGCATAGACCCAAACTAGCAAAGCATGCAGTTCAAGTGCTGTTGAAAAAACTGGGACTTTCCCAACTGAAGCCTTTTAAATGCAAACAATCTACAAATTTCACTTCACTGCTGTTCAGTGATGCGTAAATTATTTGTCCTCTGAGTTTGATGGCCCCTCAATATGATGTTTGAATGATTTAAAAATAGTGGATGTCACAACTTCAGTTTTTAAATAGTGCCTTATCAAAACTGCACTTATGAAAAGATCACAAGCAATTTTCAGTTATAGTCATGTTTAATCAAAACTAATTCAAACAAGATTGACAAATTCAAGTAATTAGAGTGTTTGATACATGCTTAAGCAAATAAATTGTAATGTAAGGCACCCTTTACAAAAATGTCTCTTAAGCCTTTTCTACTCTGACTTCTGGTACTGCTTGCTGTATAACAGGAGATTACAGATCTGCCACTGTTGCACTTTCATAGCTTACATATATGCACACAGACCTGCGAATCTTCACACCATCAGTATTACAAATGCAGCGATATTTCCCACATAACATTGCTATCCTCTTTAATACTTCACTTTTCTCTCGTCTCTAGCTCAGTGTTTAACTGATACATAATTAGAATCAACAACATCTTACTAAAGCTATTTATTGTGATCTCAGTGTAAGAAATTGTGCACATTACGTCTTATGTGTAAAAACTGGTTTTGTTCTCAACACATAACCCAATGAGGCCTGTTTCGGTGGCTCACAGGTATTTTGCAGGTACTCAGTGATGCACTCATAACTGCTTCAAAAAACCCAACACAAAGGAAACTTCATTATCTGATAACTTGCAGCGATAAAGTGCCACAGGGATACTGTACTGTTTGTCTGAAGACAGAATCAGTGGGATTTTCATTCAGGAAGTGCAAAAGAAGACATAAAGGTAAAGCTTTGAGCAGTCTTTCAACAGTTACTTACCCTCCTCTTCAGTCCAGCTGGAGATGTTGGTGCTCCACTGACTCCATAGACCGGTGCTGAATTTTGATCTGGCTCTGAAATGGTACAACCTGTAAGGCTCCAGAGATGAGATTGATCTGACTCGAGATGAATTCGTCTGCGCAACCTGTAAGTTAACAATACATGCATTTTTCAGTATTTAAACTCAGGTATCCATATTCATAGATTCATAGACTGACAAAGACTATTGCTTATTCTAATAAAGCCTTTTATGAACATACCCTTAAAATACCCAATGGGGTGTGAAAGGTCACATTTCAGCTTGTTTTATGATACTTGTGCATCATCGTGAGTTCACCTCTGCACACATCAATGGTGCCACTCATATCTGCCTTTAAGTCTGAATCAATAGAGGACCCATGAGACCTTTTGGTAACCTTCTGCAATATTTCTGGCTGCACATCATTGAAAGTCCCTAAATTGTCAAAATCTGAACCAGTTAAAACTTCTTACTGAGTCTGGACAATTTGTCCATGTCTGTTGTTCATCTCTGTATTGGATCTGTAGGTGCTGCATCCTCATAGACTGCTCCACCTTGATGATGCACTCCCGAGAAGAGCACTTGGGCTGCACAAGAACAGGAGCTGGTGGCATCACTGTTCAGATCAACACAGTCACCAGAAAGGTCATAAAAATTAAAAACAAAAATCTTGTGCTGCAGTTACAATACAGGCTGCAGCGGTCAAACAAGATGAATTTAAAAGACAGGGCTCCCTCTGCATCCATATTGGTAGTTACTGGACTTAAAATTAGGCCGTAAAAAGCTCGTTCAGAATTTTGCTAACAACTTTCACACAAACAACAATAACACACAAAACAAAACATCTGTACAGGAGCTGCACCTAACAAACTGTAGTCCTTGGAGCACAAATATTTATGAGACTCTTACCGATGTCACAGAGTGTGTAGTTGGTGAGGGAGGAATTGACGGAGCCCAGTGGATTTTGGGCTTCAACCCACACAGAGATGAGCTGGACAGATCTGGACACATCGAAACTAACTGACAGGACCTCAGTTCCTTTACTGGAGACTATGTTTGACTCTGGTCCATCCGTGTGGTTTCCAGATACAGTTCTCACCCTGACACAACACACATCCAAGTTTCAGTTAACCGTATATTATGAACGCATTGATGAGTAGAGTATCCAGTAAATGTAATAATTTGGTGACTCACCACAGCATCGAACTATTACGAAGATAGGTGTCCCGTCCTCTGCTCCAAGTGCAGACCATAAGTCCGCTTTCAGTGTTTTTGATTTTGTAGATGCATTTAAGGTTTTTTGGGTGATCTGGTAGATCTAGAGACCAAAGAAGAAAAAAAAAGGGTTGAATAAAACCCAAATATTTTGTCGAGATTAATGGCGCTGCAGTCATTGATTTCACACGAGTTCACATTTCAACACATTAGGAAAATTTAATTAGGAGGTAGAATTGTCAGGATCAGACTGTAACATTTGTTCTATTAGTAAAGATGGATCATTCTAATCCATAAAATGCAATATCTTTTTCAATATTGGAACTTATTGTTATAATATTTTGTGCATGTTCTACTTTAGGAATCTGTCATGCTGCATGTGTCAAAAAAAACAACTCAAATGAGACACATCTCTGGTCTGTATCTGATAAGATACTTGTCAGTTGGCTTTGACACATAGCTGTGTTCAGCCTTCAACGTGTGTGTACACTAAGTAAAGAAGAGAAAGCAGAACAAGTTGTACCTCTTTTTTTTTTATAGCTCCTGTAGCTTGATAAGTTAGTCAAAGTTTCATCTTGAAACATCACACACTGCAAAGCATCCTGCAGGATTTTTGTCTCTTCACGAGAGTTTTAAATGAGCATAATTTGGAAATGGAAGATGAATTTAGTGGCGTCATCCACATTGAAGCTGCTGGCTCATGTTGAATTACCATTATGATGTTATATGTGACAACTATTGCATTAAAAGCTTCCCATTTGAAGTAAAACAGGATGTTTTCCATCAAATTGAAAGTGTGACTCACATCCAGCTGAGATGTCCAGTCCACAGGGGTCCGGAGCAGGAAGAGAGTTGCAGTGACAGCTGTATGTTCTGTTCTTTGTGATGTTCACCACATTAAAGTATATAGTTGTAGAATTAAATTTGTTGTGGCTCTGTGGTGTGGGAGGGTGGCCACTGCGCATGGATTTCTTGCACTGGCAGTTAAAGGTGCAGTACACCTTAAAAGTGGAGCCTCGCTGCACCACAGGTCCGGCACTGGACCAGATGACACAGGACTTCTCACCTAAAAGCAGACATAATCATTTATTCAGGATCCTAAAACATGTTCATAATGTAGCATTTTTAGCTTTTTATGTACTTCAACTATTCAACTTTCATCTCCAAACAGTATGAGAAGAAAAAAATATGAAATGCCAACCAAAAACTTTAGAAGTGTGAATCCATCAGTAATGTGAACTCACCATTGCAAGGCTGCACGGCCAGCACAGTAAAGGAGAGGAAAACGGACCATGCCAGGAACATTATCGCCATCAGTCATCAGTAACTATATATTACATCGCTAAAGGGAGCTGCTGTTCACTCTAGAAAAACAGAAGTAAACAAATTAATGCAGACATTTATGTTTCGGAAATTATGAGGATCTTAATGATCAAAAGGTCAATTCTCACAAGACATTAGTGCTTCAGAAACTCCCCCCTGCTTGTAAGCACAATTTTTTTTCCATATCAATATGAAATCATAGCTATATTTTAAGCAGAGCCTCATGGCTGAACTGCAGCTGCGTAACGGGCGGTGGGAAAAACGTGGAGAAAACAAACTCACCGAAGCATCAGATCCCTGCATTATATGAGCAATAAACTGCTTTCTGTGGTGTTTGAAGCTTTATCCGCCATCACGTCTGGTCCGAGACACCTTCATGTGGAGCAACGAGTCCAGACTGTGGTGAAGTGACAGCGGAGGAGATTCCGTGTTGGCTGACTGACTGCCGCCTCTGGTGTAACGTGATCAACTTTCAGAGAACATGTCACAGTTCGTCAGAGGCAGGTCTACCCAGGCCACTGATTATTGGCTATTTACCAAACTAGTCTTATGCATAAAAAGTATAGGAATGTATGCCATATCATAGCCTATAATAGATCTAGGAATTTAGAAATAAAGAATAAAAAAGCTGGAAATTTCTCTTCAGTGTTCATTATAGTTTTTTTTGCCAATACATTTGCATGGTTTTCTTGATAGATATATAATATAAATCAATGACTATCCTACAGTATATTCGTATTTTTTCCTTTTTTTAATTTTTTTTTTTAAATTTTTTTATCATATCCAGACGTATTCACAACACATGACAGTGATTGCACAGTAGTATGGCTAAAGATCAAACTTAATCTTTTATCCAATATAGAAGATGAGAGGAGTCTGAAGAAGAAGAAGCTCTTCAGATTGATGTTCACATACTACTTTGGAGTATTTGAAAAGAAAAAGAGTACCAACAGCATGACAACCCCTCAGATCAATTTTAACACATTTTCCAGACAGTCCCAAAGTCTCTCACTCCCTCAATCACACACCCATGTGGTGCAGTGGGCGGCTTTCCCCTGTGGCTGCACCACATTCTGTCTATACAGGCACAATATACAGGACTCAAGGTG
Source organism: Embiotoca jacksoni (assembly GCF_022577435.1). NCBI lineage: Eukaryota > Metazoa > Chordata > Actinopteri > Embiotocidae > Embiotoca > Embiotoca jacksoni. Next base: position 1,035,367 of record NW_027185296.1, on the reverse strand, counting down.
AATGAAATATAACTGCAGTGTGAAACAACAGCAAGAGTAATGACAGATTATTCTTGAAGACAATGAGGAACCTGTAGCTCTCCTACAATTTGAGCCTGTCAATGAAAAGGAGACCCCTCTGAAATTGTGATTATGAATAAGGAAGTGAAACAGCTCTGAAAAACGGTGTTCAAGTGCAGGTGGTCCCTGTATGAGTAGAACTGGGGGTTTAGAAGCACGCTACTACCAACACTAAGCCACTGGCTGTAGCAGGCAAAGCCCCAACCGTCAATTGCCTGGGTGTGTTTTGGAATAATTTCACACTCAGTGACACTTCACTGCTCACAAAAACAGAGTGGCTAGAAAGATACAGAGGTCACACCCTAATATTAAAGCAACAGTTATGTAACACAGGACAGACTACTCAATAGTAGGATGGGAATTACAGGATTTGCATCTTTACTTTTTAAATGTGAATAGGTGTGTCTTAAATATAAAGTGTAGTGAAGACACCTGAAACGAGAGAAGGAGTGAGTAACAAAATAAAAAAGGAAATTACCAAGAAATGAGGAAAGAACAAATACAAAATTTAGGGTCGAGAAGGAGCCACGGCAGCAGATGTTAATTCAACAGTTGTTTGGTATTTGACAGGAAAATGCATGTAGCTTATGTACTAAATTGCATTACAATCCAACCAACCACAAACTCCAAACTCCATTGGAGTACATCCTCTTGGACCCTCGAATGTCTGTGCAAAATCTTGCACTAGTCTGTCCACTATCATGCTAAAGTATTTCACCTGGTTCATTTGCACCCTGAAGACCCTTTAAATCAGTAGGATTCATTCTCCAGGCATCTTATATAGCTACCAAATTTAGTGGTAATCCATCCAGTAGCTGTGAGGCTACTCCGCTAAAAACTAAATATGCCAACCCCATGGTGGCAGATGAGGAGAAGTGAAGGGGGTTAGTGTCATGGAGGTATTACAGGGATTTTTCACGACCTGCCATCCCAAAATATTCTCCTAATGAATGACATACTCACTCAATTACTTAAAAGCTTTAAAACACGATTCAATAAACACGAGATAAACACATTGATTACTTTAATGTATGTAAGAGACTGTGCTAACTTAGCCGCACACACTTAATAGAATAAAAAAAAAAAAAAATTAAAAAAAATTGTCTTCCTTTATTTTTGCCTTTATTCTGATACAGTATAGAGACAGGAGTGCATTAAAGGACAGCAGGGGAATGACGTGCAGCAAATATCTAGCCGGCTGGGATTCAAACCAGAGACATTTTGGCTCTTGTGCGCTGCACCCAAACCACTCAGCCATTGCTTTGCCCCATTAGAACCACATTTAATCAAGCAATATCACAGGAGAGGCTGTGTGCTTTAAAGTGGTTTTTGGCACAACAGTCAAGACCGAGGCGCTTGCATCACTGAAGTAAAAAAAAAGTTTGTGAAATATTGCGATTATACAATGGCAATACATGGGACAAGACTAACCAACTTGGAGGGGGGGGGGAACAGTCGCCTCAGTAGAAGCAAATATAATGTATGCAATGTTTATCACTCCAAGAAGTAGTCCCACCCTGAGCAACGACCTAGCAACAGAGACGACACCTATTCAGTTTTTATTGCTTTCTAGAGATCCTTTCTCAAACTGAATAAATACAGCACATAGAAACACTAAACTGTTTAGCTTGCTCAATCTTGTTGTAAGTAAGATATCTGCTGAAAAAAAAATAAATCGATGGCGCACCGTGTTACATGTTAAAACCAAACCGGTCAAGCTAGCCGGTGCTGGGCGTACGCAACTATCTGTAGTGTTAGGAGCGACAAAAATGGATCGAAAGAGACCAGATTTCACCAAATGGGTCACAATTAGTAGGCCTACAACAAGTAAAAACAACATTATTTGCATATTATAGTAAATTCATTTGCAATTATATATTCCCATGGAGAAGGCAGAGTGATATTTTTAGTGATGAGCAGGGTGTGATGTCATGATGATTTGAGCACGTTCCAAATGTACAGTTGACCAATCAGATCGCTGGGTCGAAATTACCTGTTGTATAATCAAATTCAATATATAATCACCTTGTTTTTGAGACTTTCCTCTAATCACACAAAGTCACCTTTTGAAGTGAAGTGATGCTTCATTAATGCTTTCTTGAGGATCAGTTTCCTGTGTGTGGAATTCCCATCATCCCTACTGTGTGTCACGGTGTAGGGTGGCTGACAGCAGCAACCTGAGGGAAATAACCGCCATTCAGAGTTGTCTCACCTGTACACTCATACAAGCAAGTGTCTGTTGGGTCAGGGGTCATGATGTCATCCTGTTGGAAGTCTGGAGAGGGAGAGTCAGCCTCCTCACCCTCCTCAGGCCCTCTCCTCTCTTGCAAGAAGCTTCGATTCACGACACTCGTTTCAGAAGTTTTAGGCCACGGAAGAGCACGAACAGATTCTAAAGTTAGTCCCCAAGATGAATCTGAGTAATCCACTTTAACACTTGGCAATAAGCCTCCCACGAATTTTTGAAATTCACTTGATAAGTGTTCCTCTGCTCTCGCTGGACCGTCCATCTGCTTCTCCTCTGCATCCTCCGCCTCTTTTTCTTGTGGACTCAAAGGAGCAACATGTGGTTTGTAGCTGACATGTTCCAGCTGGCTGTTAACAAAATTTGTCCCTGCATCTGACGTCAGGAAAGTTGTCTCCGCTATGGGTTGTCCTAATCCAGTGTGGGGCGCTTCAATGTGGACGGTGGGGTAAACGTCATCCCTCTGCTCCTGGGAGATTATGATGATGGGGGACAGCGGAGGATCGCTATCAGTGGATGAGAATAATGGTTCACTTCTGTCATCCTGGAGGCAACAAAAGAAAAAGAAAAAGAAAGTCATTGTTACATCTGAAGAGATGTAACATATTGCAAATGTGTTGGACAAGCAGGCATCATTACAATGTTTTATTATCAACAACAAAAAGTATCTGGATGTGTCAGAATGAAAGCAGGAAGTAAGCATTACTCCACTTCCTACTATAGTTCAGACTGGTAAACCTTAAGCCTGTTTTTGAATATTTCAAAACTTAATGAAAATGGTAACAAACTGCAATGATGACAGCAGTTCACACAAAAAGAGGGAGGCATGAAGCTTACTTGGATTACCCCCAGCAGCCTGATGGCATTACTGTGTCCTGGTTTTGGCAAGTCATCAACAAGCCAGGCAGGTCCCCAGGTTACACATTTCTGTTTGATTCTAGGATATAAAGACAAACAGCTTTTCAGAGCTCAGTATTGGAAAAACTACAAGATATCTGCCTTGCTTTGCCACTTGGACTTCCATGAAACAACAAGATTTTGAGTATGAATAATGTTTATCAATACCTTTTCCTCACACAACTCCAACACATCAGGTTGGCTATGATCACAATGAAGACAGTAATGATGAAAACAATCACAATCACCAGGCCAACTAGAAGAGTCAAGAAGGGAAAGACACCACAGTTTAGCAGCTTAGTTGTCAGAGAGTTAAGACTACTTTATTCCTCTCATATTAATGTTAGTAGCCCTAAAATGAATAGAAGGGAAAAGTACAAGCTCAATGGGTTGGTATTTGTGGTTTTAATGGGGAGAAAAAGATGGCAGCAGGAGACACACATTCAGGAGCAGCAGGCTGAGAGGAGATGCGTCTCCCTCGAGGTCCCTCTCCTGCCGAGGTGGACGCAGTCAGCTGGAGAGCCAAAGCTCCTCCAGGACAGTCCAGCCAAATCTGTCGGGGGCCTGATCCTGGCACTGTCACTGGAGAGAAGCAAATGAGAGTTAGGTTTGTCTTTAAGGCAGGAAAAAAAATGGTTATTTAAGTATTTTAAGCTTTAAAATCAGCAAGTAGGCAAGAATTGCATGGTGTTGATTGAAGAGTGACAGTCAGAGCCTTGACAACAAACATCAATGTTGTGAATTATTCTACATTTACATAACAAGCTATTTTAGTTGGCTGACTGAACTATCTGCTATGGAATCTAAACATCGAATCACAATGAAGTTGACCTTTCAACTTTTTGATATAAAATGTCCTCACATCATCATTTTAATGTCTTACACATTTGTGTGCAATGTTGTCATGAATGGAATATTAATTCTTGAGTCTTGGCCACAGAGTTGAGAAGTCACACTGACCTTTGACCCTTGACCGCCAATATCTAATCAGTTCATCCTTGAGTCCAATTTGAAGAAATTCCCTCATAGCATTCCTGAGGTAATTCGTCCATGAGAATTGGACTGATGGATGGGAGATACGAGAGGTCACAGTGGCCTTGACCTTTGATAACCAAAATCTAATCAGTTAATTTTTTTAGGCCAAGAGAACAATTGTATTGTAAGAAATTTCCATAAGGCGTTCCTGACATATTGTGTTCACAAGAATGGGGCGAACGGACGAAGAAGCTGGAAACATACAGTAATGCCTCCGGCCACAGCTGTCACCGGTGCGGAGTCATAAAAGGTTGAATATGCATGTATGAAGATTCATGTCCAGTTAATGTTTTTGTCAGTGCAATGAAACAATAACTGCTAGTAGCAGATTATAACCTCGCTGTGGTAAAGAGTTGTTTTGGAAAATGAGTCACAAACTAAAACAGCACGAGAAAAACACAATATATTCAAATAATTTTGAGTAAAACCTCGACTAGAGTAATGCAAACAGTAGCATTCAGTACACACACACAACACATCAGAAAGAGGAAAAGGCAAGCGCGCAGGTGCTTTTACACTGAAGTAATCAGTAAGAAATAGTATGTACAGCAGGCTGGTTAGCGATAACCTTCATGGTTGCATGTGTGCATGTAACCACATGGCTTCCTGTTTGTGGTCAAAGCCAAATTCTACAAAACTGAAGACACGGTGAAAATGATGACAGCCAGGGTTTGAAACATTGGTTTGCTCTCTACTGAACATCCATTCAACTGAATATATATCTAAAAAAAATTGCCAGACACACATAACCAAATAATCAAAACTAGCATGTTTTAATGTCCATAATACCAGCAGAGCCACTGGCTCTGTTGTCCTGTTGGATATTGTACCTGCACTCTCCTTTTAGCTGTTCCAATAGGTAATTATCCATAAAAGAATCAACCAACAGTTTAACATTTGAATTTTGTGACATTACGGGAAGTGAGAGCAGAAAAACCCTGCTGATGATGCAGCTTTGTGGGAGGGACAATGGAGTAGTGGTTGCACTTTCCATTGTATAAAAGTAGCATCCGTGCTGCATTTCCTTTCCCAGATGGTTACACACACAGACGTCACAGAAAGCCTGTGCATGACCAAGGTAAAGTACAAGCTTGAGTACAACTGAACTTCTGGTAAAATGAGCCCCATAAACGAACGACTTGTGATGTACAAGAATAGGAAACTCACTGTTAAGTTGTATTTTGCCCAAAACTCCAGATCAAATCAACAAGTGATTTTATTGTGAAGGAGAAGCTTAGCATATCTGAAAAAGCAGCTGAATAACATAGATGTAGAGTTCTACAGATTAAAAGTCCAAATTCTTTTCTAGGTGGTCTCTGGCCATATTAAGTTTAGGTTGATTACAGGTTACATTTGGTTTTAAAATATCTGTTTCTGAGATTTCTTCTGGCATACTATACCATGTTTATTATAAAGTGAAAACAGCCTTTTGCTTATAAGGCAGCAGTTAACAACAATTTTCATTATTATTTTCATGTTCTTATTTAATTGATTAATTGTTTGATCTGACAGTTTTACACATTTTTGAAAAATGCCCAAATCTTTTGAATTAATATGTAGGCGCTCACCACTGAGTTCTGTGCTGCTGGAGTTCAGCATCCGGAAATAGATGGTGTACTCTGTGATGAAGCCCCTCTGCTGGTCTACAGGCAGCTCGTCCCATTGGATCAGGATCCGTTTGGCCTCATGGACCAGCACGGACATGTTGGGACCAGAAACTGGCCCTGAAACACGCACAGTGAGAGAATAATGCACATGCTGCACTGCCCCTCATGAAAGCATACAAGATCTATTATATGATTAACAAATGTTGAACATTTTTTATCTTCAAAATTGTTGGAATAATCTGTGAAGAGTCTATAAATCGGTGACACAGTGGTGCAGTGGTTAGCACTGTCACACCACAGTGAAAAGGTTCGGAGTTTGATCCTGGGCCTTTCTGTGTGGAGTTTGCATGTTCTCACTGCCCTTGTGTGGGTTCTCTGTGGGAACTCTGGCTTCCTCCCACCATCCAAAGACATGCATGGCAGGTTCATTGGTAATTCTACAAAATTGCCCTTAGGTATGAATGAGAGTGTCTTTGTTTCGGTCTGTCGCTATGTGCTGGCCCTGTGATAAACCGCCGACCTGTCCAGGCTGTTGATAAAAAATCTTACTCTGTTCTCTGGAGTAAATGAGGCTGGATGATGGAACACTGACGCCTCTAGTGGTCACAGCATACAAAGAGACATTGTGCCTCACACCAGCAGTCAAACCTGAAACAATATCAGAGAAGAAAACTGCACTTTATTTCACAACCATTAAGATTTGCTCATGAACATTGGTTTCATCTATATTAGGATAGGTAGGTAGGTCGGTTTTGTAGGTAGAGTATCATGTAGATTTAAAATTCTTCAGAGGCACTGTTGTGACAAAAAAACAAAAGGGACAAACCAGTGCAACACACCAAATGGACACAAGAGGTCCCTATTGGAGCTCAGCTGAGGACCTTGTGTCTTTTGATTGATGAATGTCTTGGGATGAAACATTGTGTGTTTTATGTGATGCATGTGTGATTTTGTTTATGTTTGCGTGCGTGTGTGCACATTTCTTAGCAGCCTTTGGAAACGAACAAAAGGCTTACCTGTGATTGATGTTTGTTTTAGATCTTTTGACAGCTTCTGCCACTGCAGCCCTGCTGCAGGTACACTTGCCCATTCTATCACACAGAACAACAGTTTTCCTTCAACTGTCGACAGGTGTTTGTTCCCCGGCCAAGACCAGGAGACGAGCACAGCACTGCTATTAGCTGCAGGAACAAACTCTCCCAGAGCAGGCCCCAGATCACCTGAACATGACGACGCCAGACAACAATTCCACTTTAATGAGTTCAATTTTAACACACCGTTTTTTTTTTTTTTGTTCTGTGTGTGATATTGTTGTACCTGATTGTCTGAGTGTCACGTCAGCTGGTGGAGACGTCCCATATGAGGTGACAGCTGTGACACTAAGTGTCTGAATGTCTGATGGTACCTGAACTGAACACTGGCTCAAAGCAGCAGCACAGGTCACCTCCTGTTTCTGGTCATTGGACAGAAGGATCTTGTACTGCAGCAATTTACTGCTGTAATCCTCTGGGGGTGGGGGCTGAGGAAGAAGTTTATTCATGTGATAGTTACTCTTTTACATCATCCAGTAAGTACATTTAGGGAACAGTATAAAAGTTTAGGATATGCAACTGTATATGTATTTGCTTATTTGCCAAGAGTTTGATGGGAGGACTGATATACCATTTTCAGGTCTGGGAATTAAAATTAAAAATTAAGCTACAGAAAACGCATGGCTCTGTTCAAGGGAAACAAGATCCACCTTCCAGCACCTGCAAAGCTCATTAATCAACATATCTCCAATTTTTTAATCCAAACCAAAATCAAAGTGTAAATCCACAAGTTATGGTGTCTATTAATGTCTGACTGTTTTGTGCCCAGACATTGTTCAGGAAATTTCTGTTGTTGTACAAACATGAAAGTGGTAGCTATCTCAATATGTAAATCTCTGAGAAAAGGAAAACATTGCTGATGAGCTTGAAGGCTTTCTGCGTCATTACCACTCGATTTATCAGAATAAACCATCTCTGGTGTGTGATGTTCTTTTGTATTACACAGTTGGCAGTATCAGTGTAAAAGCCAGCTCCTAATGAATAGCTATGATGCATTACCTTCCAGAAAACCATCACTGTCCGTAACCCGTCTGTCCCCGGGTTACCTATCATCCTCCACACATGTAGCTGCTGAGACGGACCTGGAGATGAGGTAAAACTGAGTTGACAGCCCTGACAATAAACTCTTACAAGATCACATTTAGTATAAGTAAGAATTTTAAACTCGCCTTTTCCAGGGCTTGTCTTTCTCACAGACAGGCTCCATTTGCTGCAAAGTAAGCTTTTGCTGGTGGTGTTGGTATGTGTGAGCCCTGATGTTGAGTTACAGGTTCTCATCTGGAACTCATAATCAGTGAGAGGCTTCAGGTTGTCCACTCGAATCAGACCCTCACTGATCTCTGTTCCCTCTCTCACTTCCTAAAAACATGAAGAGGTCAGGTCACCTGCACACAGCCTGGTAACGGAGGATGCTGCAAATAATCACAAAGCTGTCACAGATGTCATAACGTCACTTTACCCAGGAAACTGTATCTGACCGCAGCCTGATGCAGGAGCTGAGATGCTCTGAGGATTCAGCGGTTTTCCATTGCACCATGGCTACGATCGATTTGCTGTCAAACTCTATATGCATAATATAAGGGGCCTCTGGTATCACTGCTATGCAAAGAAAAGAGTTTGATAAGTTCTCGCAAACAATCAATAAAACCGCTTCAAATTCTGTAATGGCTCAGACAGTCGAGGCTGTGGAAGTGACAGTTCAAACTTGAAAAAGTGACAGAGGCGGGCCAAATTGTCACATATTGCAAAAAACTGAGAAACATCTTTTTGATAGATGGGTCAAATGAGTCAAACTGTGAAAATAAAACAACTGTCTAAACACAGCACTTCACAGGATGACTCATTTCTACAGAAACACAATAATAACGATACAAAATGAATTAATTATAAAGGGTATTTCTGTTCATACTGACTCTTTCATAAAGTGTTAGAGAAGTAAAAGCTTACCTATGTCCTTCACGGAGAGGATGAATGGATCAGATTGTGACAACCCGAGGTGATTGTAAGCAGTGATGTTCAGCAGGTATTTAGTGTTCACGTCTAACATTGCTCGTGGTATCGAGATTTTTCCAGCATCCTGGATTTGATTGAAATGTATCTCGGTCCCATTTTCTCTGATAATAAAATTAACAATGAGGTTAGCTGTTGTTGTATGGGGACACATAAAAAAAACAAAAAACACCAAAACACCATACCTTCTGACTGAAATGTTGTAGGACGTAAGGAAGTGTGTTTCCTGTCCTCTCTTCCATGAGCAGTTTATTAAGTCGGAGGTCCTTGTTGTTTCACAGAAAACATTTCCAGGTATATCAGGAGGGACTTTAAGGGCAAAGAATCAAAAACAAAACACACTTCTATTTTTATACCTGCTGAGGAATGCTAACTATTATTATCTCGTTCCTGCATTTTTTGGCTCACTACTCCATCAACTGCTTTGGTTCCACAGACATCCACAATCTCCTAGGACCTTAAGTGGGAGTCCAACATCAACTCCATCATCAAGAAGGCCCAGCAGCGAATGTACCTCCTGTGGCAGCTCAGGAAGCTCAACCTGCCCCAGGAGCTGCTGATCCAGTTCTATAGTGCCATAATACAGTCTGTTCTCTGAACCTCCGTCACTGTCTGGTTTTGATCGGACACCAAACAGGAGAAGAACAGACTACAACGGACAGTCAGGACTGCAGAGAAAATCATGGGTGCCGACCTGCCCTCCATTCAGGACTAATACACATCTAGAGTCAGGAAACGGGCCGGTAGCACCTCTGCAGATCCATCCCATCCTGGACACCCTCTGTTTCAGCTCCTCCCCTCTAGGAGGCGCTACAGAGCGCTGTGTGCCAAGACCACCAGAAACAAGAACAGTTTTTATCCACAGGCCGTCACTCTGCTCAACACATAACATCTTCAACATCACTGGACGTTTTGCACGATACCCAACTGCATTAGCACCATTGGCACGAGGTGCAATTGCACCATTGTTTAGGTGTATATATGTATATATTTGTTTCTTAGCTATACATATATGTCTATATATGTCTGTCTGTTTTTGTTTTTTGCACCCTGAGAGAGAATCTACAACCAGAGTCAAATTCCTTATATGTGTAAACGTACCTGGCCAATAAAGCTGATTCTGATTCTGATTCTCAGTATGTCTGCTTGACATTCACTTTATTTAACTAGTGGCAACACCATAACGACCACTTAGGAAAAGATCTTGCTACCACCTACCTTATCATGTATTAAGTCCTCAGCAATGAGGTATTAAGCTGTAAGTTTGTATGTAATTGTATATTTGTACAACTGTACATAATTTTGTATTTGCATATATATTCTCCTTAGCAAAAACAGTCTTCTTTTTAAATTACTACAATCCTAACTGTATATGACTGTAGACATCAAAGCCATCTGTACATACGGCCGGCATGTAGATCCAGTCCATTTACAATCCTTGGCGGCTGAGCACTCGCCAGGTTGCAGTGCACTTTGGACAGTGGCACCTGCACACTGGTCAGATTGAATACTGCAGTGCAGTTTTCTGTCTTCCATGGATACACGGTCTCATCATTCAGCACCAGGGTCAATTTGAACCTGGAAGTCAGAAATATAACACATTTTAAAAGACAACAAAGCAAAATAAGATGTTTTATGCTAACTGAATGAATATCATGCTTAAGTACAGACACAAAAGACAATACATCGTTGTGTATACATTATAGTGTGTTGCATTTCTTCCATTACTACCTCTGTTGACATTTTGTGAGGTGGCAGTACACTGTCAGGTTTGAGCCCATGCGGAAGAGAGGAGCTGGCTCTACTGTCAGGTAGCCAAGAGGTTTGAAGTGCCTGCAGCCAGCATGGAGCAGAGGGCAACCTGTCCAGAAAAGAGACGCACAACAAGGTTTCCGAGCATTCGTATCCCAGGTAGAGGAAATATGCTTGGGTTTAAAAGTATGATTAAAATGAGATGGAGCATATTAATACCCGCTTCACAGAAAACACAATTACTGTAAATCATTGTGTATTTAAAATGTGTCACTACTGTCAGGTATGTGATTGTGTGAAACTATCCCGTGTCAAATAAGGTATGCAAATAACAGTTTGAGACCAAAATTTAAAAAAATGATATTTAATATTTCTATGATTATTTTACAGATAATCTAAAAAAATAAAAATAAAAAACTTTTTTACCTTGCAGCTGTGGTGAGAGCTGCAGCAAGGTTTACAGTTAAAAAAAAATAACAACTACCAAACTGTGATACTGTTCTCACTGAGTCTGGGACTCAACTGCATTAAACAAAGCAGGTAATAGTATCCTGGATATTTGTAGAATAGATAGAGTGCTAGATACTGTAACACTCACGATTGGTGGAAAAAGTAAGAAGGATGATTATGCATCTCCAAAAGGTTGAGGAGAGATTCATCTCAGTTCAGCTCATCTTTCTGAATCTTGATAAAGCCACTCAGCAGCTGTAAAAAAAAAAAAAAAGGTTTCTTCATAAATCACAAGTCACTTCATAAGAATTTTCACACATAAAGTGATCTTCATAATTTACCTCAGTCATCTGTGCACAGGAGTATTCAGGCTTACATGAGGAGGAAGTGGTGTTTAGTCGATCTTATCCTAATAACATTTCCAGAAGTGTTTCCAGGTATAGACGCTCTGTGACACATGCACCATGTCAGATAAACAACATTTCTATCACTGTGTGAACCTGCTAACACAAATGAGATGAACTGAGGTTAACATTCACTGCATCAAATCTAAGCATCTGATTTTATATGGCACCCTGAAAGTTTGATCACTTCCAGTTCTATTACAGGTTTTTCAACATTTTCTTGCTCATCAAAGACCCCACAAAATATAAAGTTACTCCAGATGTTCAGATACAACTCACCAGGATTTCATGCCGTCAGGGTTTTCTTATCAAGACACCATCAAGTGAGGTTTTCACCAGCATCAATCTTCCTTAGACTACTTGCTTTGTTAAATGACTCTGACTAAAGTGATCTCTGTTATGTGAGTGAAACATCTTAAAGAGGTCAGTGACCTAGTTTAGTGGTATCCTAGGAGATGATCTTTGAACATTCGTTTGAATACTTTGGTGCCCTACTTCAGCTGCCTGTTTTTCATCACCGCAAAGGTTCAGTTGACTTTTAACGTATGTTTTCTCAGCACCTGCTCTCATTAAACATGCTGTTCTTAGCAGATAATAAAGTGATCAACCCAGAATGTAGCATACTGTTACGTCGGTCTTTAGAATCAAAAATATGCTGACCATTGTCTTTCACCATACTGGTTTCCACCACTCTAGACACTTCTGAGGGTTTTTTTTCTTGATAGTAATTCTAAACATGAATGGCAAAACACAGCTGATTACGATCACATCGAAAACATCAAAGTAGGACACGCTCAGGTTTCTGAACTGACAATATCTATACATGTTCTGTCTTTGAAATATTTATCTTGCGAGTGGTAAAACAAACTTACATTTTTAGATCTGACCGAATTCACTTCACACTGGACCCTTCACTTTTCTCAGTAACTTTTGTCATCCCTCCAAGTGCTTGAGCGTTGACTCTTCAAGGACTTTCTCAAGCTAACCTAGTTTTTGTGATTCTCTTTCACTAGTTATTTTCCATCTCTGACTTCAAAAGCCTTAGAGGGAAAACCCAGACTGTTAACAGGGTGTATATTCATGAAAAGATAAAAGAGATCTCAGGCTTGAGGTTAGGAAATTTTCAGAATTACATTTGCTTCATATGATAAGCTTAAAGTTCAAGTTATAAAAAAACTTCTTCTGAGTTTTTTTTTTTTCTTGATAGTAATTCTGAACGTGAATGCCATACACAGTTGATCAAGATCACATCGAAAACATCAAAGTGTAACACACTCAGGTCTCTGAGCTGACAATATTTATACATATTCTGAGTTTAAAGTTTAAGTTAGAAAAAAACTTGAAAGTGCTTCTTTTTAAATGTAACATTACAGAATTTGTTGCTTGATGTATTAAAACTGAAAAATCTTCTGAAAGCCTTTGAGTACTTAAAATTGTTTATTGAAATTTTCTTTCACACAAATTTAATGCTCCACAGAACCTGACTGAAGAATCCAGTTTACTATGAAACTGACTTCCCGATAGCAGCAGGCACAATACATTTTCAAACTGATAAACAGCGCTGAGACTGACTCCATCGTCTCACGTGCCAAACCTCAGACTGCAACCACAGTGAGAGCTTTAACACATAGCTGCCTGAATCAAAAGCATGAATTAATTCTCAGTGTAATCTATTCAATCACACATCAAGTTTGAGCATTTCTGACACATTCAGTGTGAAGTGGATATGATTGTAGGAATGCAATTTCCAGTGATATTCTGGGGGAAAATTCAATTTTGTTGCATATTTATAGACAGTAGATTATTTTAATACTGTAAAAAGGTTAACTGGAAAAGCTAAGTGCATGAGAAGAAGGAAAATTTATCAGAACTTTTTTTTTAAATTTTTCTTAATCATATAGCAGATGTTATTGATGGATCACAGGATAAATGTCGTGGAACCCTGTTTGACTGTGCTGAGAAACAGACGTGTTCGCTTTGGGAATGTTATTAGTTTAACGTGGTACGGCGCAGAGGCGGTAAGGTTTAGGACAACGAGTGGCTCCCAACTTGAACTCCAGACTGGGCTTCTCTCCAGCAGGGGCCGAGAATGAAAACCTCTGAAGGAGGGAGGTGAAAAACAGGAATAACTCCATCCTGGCCAGCTGTTCTCCGAGACAAACACGCTTACCTGAGAACACACAATACAAGAGATGAGCTTTATTCACATAATTAATGTGAATATTAATTACATAATTATATTTCTGTCATTTTGCCAGTCCTTAATTAAAACAGCAGTTAACTGAGTTTTGAAGGATTATAACAACTGACTAACCTGCAGAAAAAGGAAGGAAGGCCTCTCTCTTCCTAAATTTACCATCCTGATCCAGAAAGTGTTGAGGGTTAAAGGAGTGTGGAGTTTCCCACATCAACTCATCATGTAGGACAGAGTCGAGCGTAGGCATTATCATGGTGCCCTGAAAAAAATTAATTAAAAGTGTTAATTAAAAGGATGTTTCTTTAGCATTTGTTTTATTTAACTTGTAACATATTTTAATAAACAAAAAAATAAACTTTAAGGACTTCTCATCTATCTTAATAATTCATAATGTAATTAAAATGACATTATGTTCACAGTGGGAAGGGACAGCTCTGAAAACCATTTTGGTTCATTACATTATTTGATAAAAGGATTTTAGTCATAGTTAACAAGTACAAACCCCATTTCTAAAAAAGTTTATAAAATGCAGTAAAACCAAGAATCTTTAATTTGTTAATTGTTTTCCTACTCCATTTAATGAATAAAAGTACAAAGAAAAGATTTATAATGTTTTCACTGGCCAACTTTATTCTATTTTGTAAATATAAACAAAATTTAAAATTTGATGCCTGCAACACACTTGAAAGCTGGGACAAAAAAGGAGTGAAAGGTTCTTTGAAAATTCAAGTTTTTGTATTTTACCCACAAGCAGGCGATTTGGCAACAGGTGAGAATATCTTGACTGGCTCAGTCTTAAGCAGCGATGGATCGTCGCTCACTACTTTGTGCCCAATGTGAGACAAATATCACTCAGTTCAAAAGTGACATTTCTCATTTGAAGACTTTTCTGGAAATGGTGTTTGTATTTCATTCAAAAGCTAAAGCACCAGAAAACCTGACTTCCTGAATGAAATAACAAACAGGAGGCACAACTCTCACATTAACGTGTGGATTGTGTACCTTGGGGATTGTGTACTTATCCAGTGTGGTGTCCTTGATTGCCATTCGGACCACATTGAGCGGGAGGATGTTGGCCATTCTCTGCATCTCATGGATGACTGCATCAGTATAGGGCAGATTTTCTCTGTCGGTCAGAGAGGGCGTTCTGGATGAACCAATCACAGCATCCATCTCAGCCTGGATTCTCTCTGCACACAGCGAAAACAGGAGACAATATCAGTCTGTGTGATGCGTAGATGACTACATCCAGAAGTTCTCTGATGATACAGCCATCGTTGGACGCGTATCAGAAAGGAACGATCTGGAGTACAGGGAGGTCATCACTGACTTCGTTGACTGGTGTGATCTCAATCACCTCCAGATTACAGGCAGCAAGACGAAGGAGATGGTGATTGATTTCCGCAAGAAGGTCACCCCAACTACACCGGTGAACATCCACGGATTGGACATTGACATTGTGTACGCTTATAAATTCCTGGGTGTTCACCTCAACAATAAACTGGACTGGTCGGACAACACGGATGTCCTCTTCAAGAAGGGCCAGAGTCGACTCCATCTGCTGAGAAGACAGAGGTCCTTCGGAGACTGCAGGACTCTGCTGAGGACATTTTACGACACTTTGGTGGCATCAGCCATCTTTTACGCAGTGGTCTGCTGGGGCTGTGCAGGTACAGAGAGGGACAGGAGGAGACTGAACAGGCTGGTAAAAAGGGACAGCTCTGTCTTGGACAGTCCCCTGGACTCCATAGAGGAGGTGGGTGAGAGGTGGATGTTAGCCAAGCTGACATCGATCATGGACAACACCTCTCACCCTCTCCATGAGACTGTGGAAGCTTTAAGCAGCTCCTTCAGTGGCAGACTGCTGCACCCACAGTGCAGGAAAGAGCGCTACCGCAGGTCATTTGTTCTGACTGCTGTTAGACTTTTCAACACCATCATAAAATAATGTAGCACTATTCAGTTTCATTTTATTGCACTGATCACTTTTTCCATTCATCCCAAACTGTATTTATTTATTTTTATTTATTTTATTTGTTTTTTTGGTGTATATAGTCTGTGTGTGTGTGTATTTATTCATTGCTCTTTTTCATAGTGTGTGCACCTTTTTTGTTCTTTTTATGCTGCTGTGACGACCGAATTTCCCCACTATGGGAACAACAAAGTCAAAATCTAATCTAATCTAATCTAATCTAAATTACTCATCACACACACTTTCTCTCCCAGTACAGGGCTGACCTCTGAAAGACCCCTGACAATAAGACGTCATGGCAAGATGCTTACAAAAGATGCAGGCATTGCAGGATTACTCCTACACACATACACAAACCTTGTATGTCAGGGTAGTAGATCATGTACAGCAGCCCCCAGTGTAAAGTGGTGGTAGTAGTTTCAGTTCCAGCACCAAACAGGTCAAGGGTACAAAAACTCAGATTTGTCAGATCAAAACCAGAATCTTTGTCCTCCTTCTATAAGTGACACAAGAGACAGAAGTGAGAATCTGTGAACATATTTCATTGGAAATGCAAAAAAAACAAAGAGAAAAATCTCACCTCTCCCATTTCTATGAGGAAGGCATCGATGTAGTCTCTTGGTGATGAGGGGTCAAGGTTTTCTCTGTGCTCTTTGATCCTGATTTCTATGAAATCAAGTATACTCTGTGTCAGAGTGAACATCTTCTGATGGGGACCAGGCAGCCACTTCATCAGCCAGGGCATTGTGTTGTACAACTACAGAGATGGAAGATTGTAACCAAATCAACTGACAGTCAGGAAATAGTAGTGACATTTCTATCTCGATTTTATCACATTTCAATGAATGAAGATTTACATATTTTCAGATGTTCCTGTGGTCCACTTATTTACCATCTTATGACCTGATGGGTTTGGACGCAAAACCTGAAAATACCACCACCTGCTGGAGTGCAGTAAATCTTACTCTGCTTATGTTTGGTTTGTCACCCACAGTGGTGGAAATCAACTCAAGTACTGCACTTGAGCATAATTTTTGGGTATTTATACTTCAGTAATGCAAGTCTATTCTGCTTAATACTTCTACTTTTCAGAGTGAAATATTTTACCATTTACTTGGCTACATATAACAGACAGCTGCTCACCTGTGCCCACACACTTCCCTCCAAGTACACTGTCTCACTGAAGTTCTGAAGAATAGACTGGTACTGCTTGTCAGTGTACTCGAATCGATTCCCAAACACCAAACAGCAGATAATGTTGGACACAGCATTGGTTATCAGTGACTGGGCATTGAAAGGCTTGCCTGTAAAATAAAAAGGAAATATTGATAAAACACACACATAAAAGCCCTTGTTCAATTTACAGCCTGCTGAACCTTTCATGTCATTTCCCAATTTTTTCCCCTCACATTTCCTGTCGATCTCCACTGCCACTGTCAAATAAAGGATCTAAATTAATCTAAAAAAAATAGATAAAGGACCCCACGTTAAAACATGCAGTATGAAGCAAACATCGAACACCAGTGCAATTCTCATGACAACTTTACAAGATTAATTTGATGTAAAATGACTAATTGTTTCAGCTCTTATACAGAGAATGGTGATGTTTCTTAACTTATGACTTGCTGTATTTTGGTTTATTTTGGTGTGTCACAAAATTGGAGGGAAAGGGAAATGACATGTCCACGTAATAAATGTGAAAAATAATTTAAAGTTAAATATTACGGTAAAACGGTGAGACTTTTTCTACCTTGCTGATCTGCAAAAGCCTCTGTGAGATATCGGCACTCCTGCTGGACAGATAGCGCCAGGGTCTTTTTGCCCAGACCAAAGTTTCTGAGTGTATGAAGCGCAAATCTCCTCTGCTGCTTCCAAGAATAACCATTGGAACCCACAAGACCTTTTGGAAACACAAAACTGCATTGGACTGGAAGCACCTGGAAATGAATTTAATAACCACAAGCTACATGCTGGTCTTATTAAACACCAACAAGTAATTTATCAAGCAAAAGGCAACCAAAATTACCTTTATGCCCAAATAAATCTTCCAAGATTGGTATGCTGGGACGATCTGTGAAGTCTTCTCCTTGTTGGACCAATGCTTCTTTGACAAGCTTGTAGCCATTGAGGACCACAATCCTTCCACCAAAAAGACGAAGGCTGAAAATGTTTCCATACTTCTTTGCAAACTGAACACAGACAGCAGATTGGTGTTGTTTTTGGTGTTCATGTGCAAGACTGACTTAACAGAATTATTACTGATACTGATTTGAATTTTTTTCTCCTTCCCTTGTGATTATTTTAAGGTAAAATGTGTATTCCACTACAACATTATGAAAAACGTGACTGCTGGGACTTGCATAATGCAGCACTGCCGCATCATAAACATGAATGTCTCCCAAAGGAACTGAGCTGCAAGCTGTTTAAGCCACTAGAGGCATGATTCTGGAGATTACTGCAACCCTCAACTCTCACAACACAGTTTATTTTTCTAGGGATTGTTTTATGAATCGGTTTGTTTCTGTAAGTCTGGGTGAAAATAAGCACAACAAAAGGGAATAGAGGAAACATAGAATAAAGTGCATTTCTGCTTCCTTCTTTTATTTGAGTTAATGATTTCCTGTTTACAGTGGACTCTTGCCTCATATTGCACATCTATTTATTTATTTTAATATTCATAAAGGTATTACTCTTTCTTTTTTGGGTGTTTGTTAAAACGGTATAAACAAACAGGCTCCTAAAAGGAGGTCTTTTTCAGCCTCTGAGACTGTATTTACGATTACATAATAGTATTGGACCCCAAACTGAAGATCATTATCCAGTTTACTGGAAATTTATTAGAGAACAATATACTAGACTGCCAACACAGCAAATCTGTTCCCTTTGCAATTAACTGTCTGATCTTCTCTATATCTGATGCGCTCAGCTCTGTCAAAAAGAAAAAAACAACTTTCCTTCCTCTACCAGCAGGGAAATCTGAGCACTCTGTGCAGAACTCTGCAATACAATAGTAGATTGTTTTTTTTATTGCAGCTGGACTACTATTCTGAACACAGTGATTTACACAACAGTCAGTTCGGTACAATATTAAAAATTATAGTTTATCTATGGACTCCAACCTCTGTGAACTGCAGGTGAATTCTGTTAGGGTTGATGCGATGGAGGTCACCAATGAAAGGAAGAGCCCACGGTCCGGGAGGAAAGTTTCTCGGCACTCTGTTCTTCAAAACATCAGTCAACAACAGAAAAACGCAGACAAATATTAAAATACTCCTGCCGTCTATCCACTCCAAGCCGAGAACATCGTGTAGTATCTCCATTTCTTCACTTATTGATACTGAAATCATTATTTGAGGGTTTTAACTGCGCTATCACGATGATCACGGGTGAGTCACGTAAAATGACGGAGTAACAGTTTATCAAGACGTTAGTCTGTATATAAATTCCCATAGTCATTGTGAAGACAACACTCACCGGATCTATTTGCTGGCCTTCAAAATAAAAGCACGTGGTTAAGATCATAGTGTTATGTTGGACCCTTTTTTTTCTCGTCCCCTTCACTCCTCACGCATATAATGAAACACACCATCATCCTGTCTGCAGGATCAAATTGTGGCTCTTTTTGAAATTCTTCCATCATGATTTTTCCATCAGTTTTTGAGCGTGTGGACTTTACTGGTTGGTTGTTGTTTGGTTTTGTGTTGCTGCTTTTGATTGATGTGGTAAGAAACTGGAGACCTCACAACTTTCCACCTGGACCCTTGGCTGTGCCTTTTCTAGGAAATGTCTTCACTGGTGTTGACTTCAAAACAACGGACAAGGTGAGGTAAAGAGCAAAACTTTTGTTGCATATTTTATATTTGTTATTCTATAGTTTACATTTGATTTTGAAGCAGCATAAAACAGCATGCACGAGGTGAAACTACCTGTATTATGAGAATAAACAACTTAGATCGAGCACATGCAGCTGTGGTTTCAATGAAGATTTAACTACTTCAAAGTTAGTCCTTGTTACTTAAGCGTTGATGTTACTGTCCTCTTCTTCAAAGCATCTTATCAGACAAAAAAAAATACTTTATTTCTATAAGAATACAAAATTCTTTGTGAATCATTTCCTCTCTTGTAAAATGATGTCCTCTTAAATTCAGCTGGCTCAGGAGTACGGTCCTGTGTTCAGCTTGAGGAGAGCCAGTGAGAGGATGGTGTTTATTTCAGGATACAAAATTGTCAAAGAGGCTCTTGTCAACCAGCTGGACAGCTTTGTTGATCGACCTGTTGTCCCTCTCTTCCATGCTATCTTCAAGGGCATTTGTGAGTAGGTGAAGGAGTGCATACGAACAATGTAATGTTGGTTCAGTCCCAATTGGAGAGACAATTGTAAAATGTGTAAACTCACCTGCGTTACTTCGGAGAGGGCCAGAAGTCTCTGGAAAAATCTATTCAAGTGGAGAGCAACTTCCTCTGTGACGCCTTCAAAGAGGAACAAGGTGAGTAGATTATAGGAATTCACTTGACTCAAGTTTATTTGACTAATATCATTTACAATTGATATTGACTTGATCACTGACTTGAATCTAATTGAACACATTCTCAGGAAGACCATTCAACCCCCACTACACCATAACAAATGGAGTTAGTAACATCGTTGCCTCTGTGCTCTTTGGACATCGCTTTGAATACAGTGATGAAAGCTTTCGTAAGGTCCTGGAGTTGGACAATGATGCTATTCTGCTTTCTGGCTCAGCTCGGGCTCAGGTAATTCCTGCCTACATGATGCAGCATTCAAAAAACAAACTGTATTGTTGACCTATTTACCGTCATCAGCTGTATGATGCCTTCCCTGGACTGCTGAAGCACCTGCCAGGACCTCACCAGATGGTCCATGCCAACTACGGGAAGATCTTGAGTTTCATGAAGAAGGAAATAGAAAAGCACCAGGAGGAGTGGAACCCCAACGACCCTCGTGATTATATCGACGCATACCTGGGAGAGATGGAGAAGGTAAGATAATAAAATGTTCTTTGTAAAGCCCTCGAATCCTGTTCACAGTTAAGTTTAGAATTTTTTAAGTTTGTCTTAAAACCATAGTCAGGCGCCCATGTTAACAACAGTACTTCCTTATACTGGCCACTAACAGGTTCTCTCCTTATATGCTCCCAGTCTCTGTGATGAGTGACAAGTTCCACAGTCTTAAAAATGTATTCATAAATTTATCCAAGGCCAGTATGAGGCTTCAACCATCCAAATGAATCAAGTTAAGTCAATATCTTCCAAAGTGGCAGTCTTTTGAACTGTTACCATCCCTCCACAGCAAGAGAAGGAAACACAAAAACGATGACTCTCCAAAATGTTCACCTGAATTGTCAACGTCTGTCTTCTTGGCTTCAGATAAAATTTTGATAAAAATGTTTAACAATAGAAGGACCATCATGACTTACATTTAGTGCACTTCCTGAGATTATGGAATCGGTTATACAGTAGCCACCTGTTTGGGAAACCTTTAAAAAATGCAAATACATAAAAGGAAAATGATTAGAAAAAAGGAAAATAAAACTTTCCACTACATAACATATCATGCCTGCTGTTAAGACAGTGAGAACCTCTCCTGTATGGGAAAAAACAAAACATTAAATCACATTCACATCATGTGCAAAACAGAAACAATCTATTCTAAAGTATATGACTGTATTCTTCTGTGACAGTTAAAGGCCCTGTACACCTACACAATTCCCAGCAAACATTATCATGTAATAGGAAATCAGTATTCAAAATCTAGATAACATAAACAAGTGCAATAATTGCCCCAAAATACATCATAACAAACTCCCATAAGCCCTTAAAGTACACAGGCAAAATGTCACAGTTGAACAGAAGAGGAAAATCCCTGAATGAGTTGAGGGGTTGCAGTCAGTTCAGACATGACAGCAGGACAGAGGAAGAGAGTCATTAAACATCAGAGATTACACTCAAAAAGTAAAAAACTAAATGCCTTTAGTGGAGAACATTGTTGGTGTGTTTTATGGATTTGGAGGAAACTACAATATAGTTTCTGACATTTCTGCGCTTTCTGTTTTTCCTTCATGGGAGCTGTAGGGTTTTTTGTGCCCATGGAAAAATCCTGATTTAACCTTTTTAGATTACAAATCTTCCCTAACAAAGAAAAAAGTCTCTGTCTGGGGATTTAATAAAATTCTATGAGGGGTCGCTATCTTCTCCGCGAATCGCCACTTAATGTGGTGGAGGGGTTATTTGCCCCAGTGATCCTGGGAGCTATGTTGTCTGGGGTATCAGCCCCTGATAGGGTTTCCCAAGGCAAACTGGTGTCAGGTGAGAGCCCAGAGTAAGAGCGGTTCACAAAGACCCCCCGATGAATAGCATCGGGGTCACCTTGCCAGGATCAGGGAAACCGGGGAACCCTCCCGGAGCTGGACCCAGGAGGGGAACTTGCCGGCGAGCGTCTGGTGGCCGGGCCTTCACCCGTGGGGCCCGGTCGGGCTCAGCTCGAAGAAACAACATGGAGAAGCCACCCTGTGGACCCACCACCCTGTGGACAAGCATCGGGGTCCAGCTGAGCGCCAATGTGTTGGAGTTCTCCCCAGAGAACGAGAGGGTCGCCTCCATGCACCTGTGGGTTGCAGGGAGGAAGACTCTGACTGTTGTTTGTGGTTATGCACCAAACAGCAGTTCGGAGTATCCGGCCTTCTTGGAGTTGGTGGGGGGAGGTCTGGAAAGGGCACCGCCTGCCGACTCCATAGTTTTCCTGAGAGACTTTGACGCTCATGTGGGCAACAAAGGAGAAACCTGGCAGTGGGTGATTGGAACGGCCTGCCCAATCTGAACTCAAGTGGTGTTTTATTATTGGACTACTCCTTCGCGTCGAAAGGAGTCAGCTGAGGTGGTTCGGGCATCTGATCAGGATCCTACTGGGCGCCTCCCTCTGGAGGTTTTTCGGGCATGCCCAACTGGCAGGAGACCCCGGGGAAGACCCAGAACATGATGGAGGGATTATATCTCCTGGCTGGCCTGCGAACACCTCGGGATCCTCCAGGATGAGCTGGAAAATGTTGCGGGGAAGAGGAAAGTCTGGGTCAGCTTGCTTGGCCTGCCGCCACCGCGACCCCGACCCCGGATAAGCGGAAGATGATGGATGGATGGATGGATGGGTAGCTATCTTCACTGTAATGTGCCAGTGCTGGAGAATGGCCTGGCTGAAACCATTTATCATTTTGCCATAAGGGAATAAAGTGATCTGGCTTGTTTGAATTTGTTTTAAACAATTACAATTGTCTTGTTTGTGCTTGTCGGTAAAAAGTAGATTGAGGTAAGGTTTCTCCAGTTCAATACTTTTACTGATCTCTCCTCACTGTTATCTTAAAGTCCACAAAAGACAAAATCACTGGCAATCAGAATTTATTGAGCACTTCAATAAATCAGGTAAATTATTTATGAAGAATGGATAACGTGGTGTGCAAGCTCCTTGTTTTTATACACTACTTTCAGAGACTCTTCTTTTGGCTTTTGGCTCCCCCAATGTTACAACTTGCCAAACTATGCTCTCTTCTTGGAAAACTCAGCTTTACTCGGTATGGAACCGGGCAGTGAAATCCTGGCTGAAAGACTTCTTGTTTTTCCAATTAAGTTTTTTATATACTGTGTGACATGAATGTACTCTGACACACTAACAGTTCTGTGAACTTTGCATCTGTTGGTGATGCATTTTCCGTCCATGAAAACAAAATACATTGAGAGTTACACGAGTTAATCATTCCAAGCTATCTAGAAAAAAGGTCAGGCATTGGGTCTATGAGACAAATATAGTTAAATATTAACCTCTGTATCTAACTTTAATTCAGTGAACATATGAATAGATTTGCAAGAACAACTTCCAGGAAAAGCGGCTTTTGCATCCTGGGCAGTTTGGGGATTGAGCGGCTTTTGGAGATCTTGAGCATTCTCACTAAATGAATATAGTGAATTTGTTTTTTAAAATCATTTAAATTGAGTCTGTTTTATTTTTGTTTTAGTCTATTGCGCATACATTACCACGTATCTGACAGACTTTTGTTAAGAAGGCAAAAGAAGAAACACAACACTTTCAAGACACCTTAAATTTAACACTTTAAAAAAGGAAAGTTTGCAAAGTGTGGATTGAATTGTGTAATGTTGGTCAGTATTCCTTATCTTTTGATAATCTTTGACAAACAAAAGTGAACAAACAAACAAAACACAAAAGTGGAAAAGCATTTGGCCTCATCTGACCCCTTGGCAGGATTTTTGTGTCTCACCATGACTACATTTCATAGCTGTGCACTTTGTATTGTTGCTTAGAATCTGTTTATACTATAAATATCCAATTTTTGTTTACGGTCACTGAAAATCAGTGGAGATTTTGTACCTATAGTAGATGTGTGCTTAACATTGATCTGAGTTCACATTTAGAAAGAAGAATTTACAACAGTCTGTTCCATAAGACATGATAAGACTAACACCAACATCAACAGCAAGACAAATGTCTGTGATGCTTCCCCACAGGTAAACGTGTGTGTTTAGGGGAGCACCTGGCCAGAATGGAGCTGTTCCTTTTCTTTACATCTCTCCTCCAACACTTCACCTTCTCCCCTGTCCCTGGAGAAATGCCCAGCTTGGAGGGTGTGATGGGCTTCACCTATTCCCCCGAGGAGTTCAGGATGGTAGCTGTACCTCGCTGATGTCATCCCAACCAAACACAGGCATCGATGACCGATATCTCCACATTCTTTTTGAGGCCGCAAAATAAATATGCTTGATCTTGGCAAATGTGGGAATTATTAAAAACCTATCATTTTCAATTAAGCGATGTTGTAGATGTTAGTGCCAAATTTGAAGAAATTCCCTCAAGGCATTTCTGCGATATCAGCATTGATAGGATAGGCGTGAGGTCACATTGACCACTGACCTTGACATTTGTTTACTAAAATCTATTTAGTTCATCCTTAAGTGTAAATGAATGTTCGTATCAAATTTGGAGAAAGTCACCCTAGGTCACAAGGTCACAGTCAGCTTGACCTTTGAACACCAAATTTAACTGGTTCATTGA
Source organism: Embiotoca jacksoni (assembly GCF_022577435.1). NCBI lineage: Eukaryota > Metazoa > Chordata > Actinopteri > Embiotocidae > Embiotoca > Embiotoca jacksoni. Next base: position 1,010,571 of record NW_027185296.1, on the reverse strand, counting down.
TGTTTTCTGAGAATTGGATTCACTAGCGGGCCAATGAGAGGTGACATTGACTTTGATCAGAAAAGTAATTCCCTCAAGGCATTCCTAAGATGATGCGCTGGCGAGAACGGGGCGGCCGGATGGGAGAGACATGAGCTCAAAGTGAAAGGTTTGAAATTCCAAGTCTTCTTTTCCTTCTTTTAGGCCAAGAAGTATTTTGTCCCAGTTTAAATACATTTCTTTAAGGGGTTCCTGAAATGCTGCGTTTACGAGAATAGGAGGAACAGATGGACAAGCCAAAACACACAGTAATGCCTACGGCCACGGCTGTCACCGACACAGAGGCATAAAAAGTTGATTTGGGATGTATAACCCTGTTCCCAAAATATTTGGGACGCTGTGTAAAATGTAAATAAAAACAATGCGATAATTTAGAAATTGAAAATAGAACAAAGACAATATTTCAAGTGTTGAAATTAGATTTTTTTTTTAATGAAAAATATATGCTCATTTTGAATTTGATACCAGCAACATGTTTCATAAAAGTTGGGACAGGGGCAACAAAAGAATGGAAAAGTTGTGTAATGCAAAATAAACACTTAGTCAAACATCTCACAGCTAATTACGTATAAAAAAAGTATCCAAGAGAGGCAAAGTCTCTCAGCAGTGAAAGTGGGGAGGGGTTCACCAATCAGTGAAAGACTGCATGGGAAAATAGTGCAACCATTTAAGAATAATGTTCCTCAACATAAAATTGCAAAGACATTGGGGATTTCATCATCTACGGCACATGATATCATAAAAACATTCAGCGAATCCGGAAAAATCTCTGCACACAAGGGACAAGGCCGAAAACCAAAATTGAACGGCCTTGATACTCGGGCTCTCAAGCGACACGCCATTAAAAACAACCATGGTTCTGTAGTGGAAATCACTGCATGGGCTCAGGAGCACTTCCGAAAACCAAAAACCCAGTTTGTCACTGCATCCACAAATATAGAAGGAACCATATTTAAATATGTTCCAGAAAAGTCACTGCCCAAGCTCATTTAAAATGGGCAAAATACATGGAGAACAAATTACACCTACCAGCACCTCCAGAGCTTAACAATTAACATATCACCTGTATTTAATTCATATAAAAAACAAAGAGTAAAATCAAGTTGCAGTCTTATGAACTGTTACCAGACTATTTTGTGGGCAGAAAGTCACTGAATAAGCCCATTTCCCAAAATGTCAAACTATTCCCAATGAGCAGTGTATGCTTTCTATGTCATAATCAAATCAATTTATTGGAAAAATGTTTTCTCTTCAAGCCAATTCGATTGACCATTGAAAATGGGCATTATGAAAACAAAACATAAAGACTGAAATTGTGGAAATCAGCTAACCTGGTTATGTCCAAGGGGAACAAAATCCAATCTTGCAACTATTTGACTGGGTACTCATGTTTGTAGTCCTTCAGAGGGTCAGAGCATTGACTGTTTGAGGATTTTCTCAAGCTAAACAATTTTTTGTAATTTTCTTTCATTAATAGTACATGTTATTGATGTATTACAAGATGAATGTAGGGAGCACTGTTTGACTTTGCTGAGAAACATGTTTGCTTCAGGAAAGTTAGTGGTTTAACGTGGTACGGCACAGAGGCGGTAAGGTTTAGGACTACGAATGAAACCCAACTTGAACTCCAGACTGGGCTTCTCTCCAGCAGGGGCCGAGAATGAAAACCTTTGAAGGAGGGAGGTGAAAAACAGGAATAACTCCATCCTGGCCAGCTGTTCTCCGAGACAAACACGCTTACCTGGGAACACACAATACAAGAGATGAGCTTTATTCACACAATTAACAAGATATTCACTGTGATCACAGAATATTACTGCAGCTGTGCAACAAACTAAACATACAATAGAGATCCTGATCCCCTCTCAACTTACCTATTGAATAATGTAATGTTAAAGTAAAAGGTTAATCAAGCAACTGATGGCAAACAATGACAGTAGTATATTTGTTATTTTGCCAGTCCTTAATTAAAACAGTATGTAACTCAGTTTTGAAGGATTATAACAACTGACTAACCTGCAGAAAAAGGAAGGAAGGCCTCTCTCTTCCTAAATTTACCATCCTGATCCAGAAAGTGTTGAGGGTTGAAGGAGTGTGGAGTTTCCCACATCAACTCATCGTGTAGGACAGAGTGCAGCGTAGGCATTATCATGGTGCCCTGAAGAGTTCAATATTGACAGTCTCAGCTTTGAGAACAAATTCACAGTGCAAAACCCCTCAAATGTCAGAGAAAACCCACATGGTTGCGCTGCTGACATGTTGCATCTTTTTTGGTCATGGACAGTAAACCACCTCATTCAGCTAATTGCTTTATTGCCATGCACTTTCTGAAACATTTCAAGGGTCTTTGTTGCCAATTTACAGAGTTTTACACGCTCTGCTCAGGTCCATAGTGAAATCACAGACTTGTCACTCACTGGTTCTTGAGTAACTATGCTGAATTTTGTGCCCTGCATTGTCAGGCATTACCTATGGATTGTGTACCTTGGGGATTGTGTACTTATCCAGTGTGGTGTCCTTGATTGCCATGCGGAACACATTGAGGGGGACGATGTTGGCCATTCTCTGGATCTCATGGATGACTGCATCAGTATAGGGCAGATTTTCTCTGTCGGTAAAGGAGGGCTGTCTGGATGAACCAATCACAGCATCCATCTCAGCCTGGACTCTCTCTGCACACAGTGAAAACAGGAAACAGTGTCAGTCCGTTTACTGTCAGGCATCAGCAGTAAAGCAGGTGCTGTACCGGACTGTTTTGGTAAAGCTTTCGATATATTAGTCGATCTACTTTCCAACCCTCACTTATGGTCTTGAGTTTACGTTAGTGACCAAAAGAATGAGATGTTGAACACAGCAGCTGAAATGAGTTACATTAGGATGGCCAGGCTCAGCCTTAGAAATAGGGTAAAGAGCTCCGTCATCCGGAGGGAGCAAGAGACACTTGGAGTGGAGTCACTGCCTGCATTGAAAGGAGCCAGTTTAGGTGGTTTGAGCATCTGATTAGGAGGCCTCCTTGGTGCTATCAGCTGGAGGTTTTCAGGTCACATCCAACTGGAAGGAACGCTCAGAAGAGATTATATACCTCAACTGTTTTGGAAATGACTCAGGAGCCCCCAGAATGAGCATTGCGGGAGAGAGGGGCATCAGGATTAAATTGCTCAACTTACTGCCGCGGTGACCCGACCTCAATGTACCGATGGATGGAGACGCACATCCCACACACTTACTCTACCACTAAAGGATTGACCAGTGACAGATCCCTGGCAATAAAAACTCATGGCAAGATGCTTACAAAAGATGCAAGCATTGCAGGATTACTCCTACACACATACACAAACCTTGTATGTCAGGGTAGTAGATCATGTACAGCAGCCCCCAGTGTAAAGTGGTGGTAGTAGTTTCAGTTCCAGCACCAAACAGGTCAAGGGTGCAAACACTCAGATTTGTCAGATCAAAACCAGAATCTTTGTCCTCCTTCTATAAGTGACACAAGAGACAGAAGTGAGAATCTGTGAACATATTTCATTGGAAATGCAAAAAAAACAAAGAGAAAAATCTCACCTCTCCCATTTCTATGAGGAAGGCGTCAATGTAGTCTCTTGGTGATGAGGGGTCAAGGTTTTCTCTGTGCTCTTTGATCCTGATTTCTACAAATTCAAATATCTTCTTTATCAGAGCAAATATCTTCCGATGGGAACCAGGTAGCCACTTCATCAGCCCAGGCATTGTGTTGTACAACTACAGAAAAGGAGAATAGTAACCAGATCATCTGACAGTTTGGGAAAAGTTATGACATTTCTATCTTCAACCTTTTACTCAGCCACTTTTATTCACATATGAGCATTTTTTTCAGCAACATCCATATTGGAAACATTGTCTATTGTCATTGTTACAACTTTGTTCTCACTCAGGATCAGGCCATCAACGTCTTCGCTACATAAGAGGTTGAACAGACCATAGAATCTGTAAAAGAATTTGATTTAGCCTCCATGACATTATCCATAGGTTTCCTGATGAGCAGTTTTGAAGCTGATCAAAAAATGGGAAAAGAGGTGATGGGGGAGTGGAGCTGAGGTGGGCCGAATGAAGCAGGTTGCTGAAACCAGCAGTGGAGAGTATGGCTCTGGCTGACAGTCTATGGCGTATGCTCGCAGGCAGCTAGCCAACTGTGACAGCACCCACCCTGCCTTTAGTTATACATAACTTAAATCCTTCATTCACTTTAAATAGATGATTTATATAAAAATTTCACCCCACGCATGGCTGTGAATGGGTAAATTTGCAATAGAAACCACAACTGTTTTAGTACCTAACTGTTAACATGTTTATTTCTGCTGTAAACTTGGGGATTCTAACATGGGGGTCTACAGGAATTGTCTCTCTTTCAGAGCCAGCCTCAAATGGCCATTGGAGCAAAAGACATTTTTGACACTTTCATGTTGTGTTCATTTTTCTGCCCTGGAGGTTCCTGCTTCAGGCAGACATGGAGGGAAACTGCAACTTCACAGGTTGGCAAAGCTTACAACGGCAAGGCAGTAATTCGAGTCATCTGACAAACACTGAGATTTGACCACACAATCTAACTGTATATAAAGTTGTTTTGAAACTAGTCAAAACTCAACCCAAAACCAGTAAAATGCTCTAAATTAATGCAGCAGCAATTTATAGTCTCAGGGGCTGCTTTAGCACATAATTAGTACATTGTATTTTTTGAAATGTCATGGACTTCTTCTACAATAGTGTTTGATTAAGGGTGAATCCCACCCTAAAATGTTTGGATGCTTTACAAAGAAGACTCACCTGTACAGAGAAATCTCCCTGTAAGCGTGTCACCTCATGCATTATCTGAAGAATGGACTGGTACTGCTTGTCAGTGTACTCGAATCGATTACCAAACACCAAACAGCAGATAATGTTGGACACAGCATTGTTTATCAGTGACTGGGTATTAAAAGATTTGCCTGTAAAAGTAAGAGGAATTTTTTTCAAATAAAATCAAACAAAATAATTTAATTCAGACGCTTTACACCATGCATCTTTGGATAAGGTGGACCTCATAACATGTCCTCCTTAAACCAGGTGCACATGTTATAAGGTTCATTATCCAATGCAATAAAGTGTTGGCGCATGCTTCTGTGTTGCAAAGTTAGAGGGAAAGAGAAATGGCATGTCCATGCAATAAACAATAAATAAATATAAAACATATTGAAAACAAACATGTTACAGTAATGTAGTGTGATTGTTTTTGCCTTTCTGATCTGCAAAAGCCTCTGTGAGATATCGGCACTCCTGCTGGATGGATAGCGCCAGGGTCTTTTTTCCCAGACCAAAGTTTCTGAGTGTATGAAGAGCAAATCTCCTCTGCTGCTTCCAAAAATAACCATTTGACATCACAAGACCTTTTGGGAGGACAAAACAGTATTAGACCAGAAGTAATTGGAGTCTGATGCAGTTGATATTACTACAAAGAAATCAGTAACTTTTAAAACAAAATGCAACACACATTACCTTTATTCTCCAAGAGTTTTTCAAAGATTGGTACGTTGGGACGATCTGTGAAGTCTTCCCCTTGTTGGACCAATGCTTCTTTGACAAGCTTGTAGCCATTTAGGACCACAATCCTTCCACCAAAAAGACGAAGGCTGAAAATCTTCCCATACGTCTCTGCAAACTGAACACAGACAGCAGATTGGTGTTTGCAGTGTAACTCTGAGTTGAAAGACTTTCCAAGAAATCCCCCAAAAAACATACTCATCAGCCTGATGCGGGTGACTCATAATGAGTGACAGCTGTTCAAGTAAATTCAATTGGAGGTGAGGTTGGATGTGCACGCCTTGAAGTTTTATCTGTTCGCGAAAAGCTCTGTCAGAAACTGTCCGTTTATACAGTTTTTAGCCATCGTTTTTGATACACATGGAAAATGTTGTCTTTGCCCATACCTTTTAACTGGATAAAGGATTTAAGTCATTGAAGATGAGTGTTAAAAAGATTTTAGGATCTGCAGAACAGTTAGGCCAGAGTCACTTTTGAATCCACTTTTTACCTTGACCATTAGCATAAACAGTACTTCAATGCCATGTGCCAAGACAATGGAGGGCAGCTACCTCAGGTTTACCCCCAGACAAGCTGCAGCCTCACTGTATTTGACACTTGACAATGTTTCCCCTTTGCGTATTGCATTTTATATATATCAATATATATATACTGTATATTGCATACGTCAATGGACTCTTCTCTATACTTGTCCTGCTAGATGTCAATGCTACATTTGACACCATTTACAATAAAAATTAATTACAAAGCCTGCAACATGTGATTAGGGATAAAGAAACAGCACTAGGCAGGTTCAAATCATACCTATTAGATTTAAATTTGTCTGTTGTCAATGATGACTCCACGCAAAAAAAAAGTTATTCATGGAGTTCCACAGGGTTCTCTGTTGGGCCAAATACGTTTCACTTCATACAAGCTTCCCTAAGGCAATAATATTAGGAGACACACCATCCATTTTCATTGTAATGCAGTTGACACCCAACTATATTTATCTCAGAAACCAGATTATACAAATCAGTTCGTTAAACTTCAAGCATGTTTTGAATTTATAAAAGCCTCGATGACCTGTATTTGCCTACTTATAAAATTCAGACAAAAAAGTTATATGGTTTTTAGTCCAAAATGCCTCAGAACCTGCCGTATCTAACCATATTGCTAGTCTAAAAGCTGCTGCAAGGTGGAAAATGTAAGCAGGATCTGAAGCAAAATGCCCCCAAAAATGTAAAGATTAATTTATGAGTTTCCAAACTACAACTTAGACCACATGTTATCACGCTGAATACCTTCATTCTAACATGCCGTCTGCCAGATCGTCTTAATGCCTTGTGCCTGGGCTTTCCAGCGTTCCCTGCCTGTTTGTTTGGCATCATTGTGTTTTTGACCCTGCCTGACTTTTGGACTTTGTCTTAGACTGCCCCACTGCACTTCGTTTGCAAGCCTGGCTTTTCATATACTAGTTCTAAGTAAAGAAACTCAACTTTTGCATGTGGCTCCAAGTCATGTTCTTGGGTCCATTTTAATGAACTGTGACATCAAATAGTTTGGGCTTAAAATGACCTAAACAATGAGTAGATTACTGAAATGGTTTAAACTGTAATGCAGGGAGAAGTGATTTTAAATAGTTTACGTCTATTAGGTCGATTAACTGTCACATTTTCTTGTTAGTGAACATGAGTGCAGTCGGCAGTAATCCTAGACATGTCAGCTAAACAAAGCTACATGATGTAGGGACTTCAATTTTGTGTTACTGAGCCCTTCACTTAACATACAAGTTTTAGTGGGGCACTCCTGTTTAAATAATAGAAAATATATTCGATTCTGTGTAAATTAGGTCTAAAAGTGTGGTTGATAAAAAAAAAATAGCCTACTATGGATGCTGCCTGAACATCTGAAATCTGAAAATCGGGATTTCTCTTTGACATCAAGATGAATTAAAAATGCATAAAGTAATCTACAATGTAATTTTACGTTAAGAAAATGTAATAGTTGTTTAGGAAAAATGTAGAAAATAAATCACATTACTTTCCTAAATTGACTAAGTTTTTAAAGCCACAGAACCCTTATGAACTACTAATCGCCTATTATCTGTACCTCTGTGAACTGCAGGTGAAGTCTATCAGGTTTGATGCGATGGAGGTCACCAATGAAAGGAAGAGCCCACGGTCCGGGAGGAAAGTTTCTCGGCACTCGGTTCTTCAAAACATCAGTAAGCAGCAGAAAAATGCTGAAAAATATTAAAATACTCCTGCCGTCTACCCAATCCAAGCTGAGAACATCGTGTAGTGTCTCCATTTCTTCGCTTAAACTGCTCTACCACGACTAAACAGAGTGCAGTCGGGAACACTCTCAAGCCCTACAGCTTTCTGTTTACCCAAATAGGTACAATTGACTGACCTTCAAAATAAAAGCACTTGTCTGTGTGACCGATGCGTCCTTCAGTGAGGAAATAGTAGTTAACTATAATATTTTACTCAAGTAAAAAATAATATTAGTGTAGACTGCTTTTACAAGTAAATAATCTGTTTCAAGGAAGTCAAATTACAGTTTATACTTAGGCTAGAATATAGGCTTATTTTGTATTACATAAATGTACCTGTTAACTGCTAACTAAAGCTGACAGCCTACAGTATGAGGCTGCCTTAAAGTCCCAGTTCACTGCATGCTCGTTGTTTTTGGTAGTTTGATATAGATTTTAATTTGTTGATGCAGTCGCCCACTAATATGTCTTTAATCCGGATAATTTCTTGGATACTGAGGGCCGGTTCATCAGAGCACATTTGCACCATTTTCAGAAGGTAATTTTTTGTACTTGTGATCAACAATGAGTAGAGCTCACAATTAGAAAGATGCATTTACAGTCTGTTCCATAACAGTTCCACTCTTGGAGCCATGCTAATGTACCGCCTTACCATCATAGCCAGGAAAACGTGGGGTCCTTAATTTCCAAGAAGAATTCCAAATTTTCATTCGTCAGACCACAACATAGTTTTCCACATTGCCCTGGTCCATCTTTAATGATGTTGGGTCCAGAGAAGGCTTTAGCATTTTGGCTCATATTTAAATATGGTTTCTTCTTTTTATGGCATGGTTTTAACCTATATTTATGGATACACTGATGAACTATTTTCACAGTTTCAAAAACAGTGGTTTTCTGAAGTGTTCATGAATCCATACAGTGATTTCCACAACAGATTTAATTTTTATTGCAGTGTTACCCGAGGGCCCAAAGATCATGGCCATCCAATAAGGCCTGGTCCCTTACGTACAGAGATTTCTCCATATGGTACAAGTACCATAGAAGATGAATTACGCAATTTTACGTTGAGGAACATTATTCTTAAATTGTTGAGAGTGGGTTTCTGTGATGCTCTTTTTATAGTCAATCATGTGACTGATCTGTTGCCAGTTAACACAATTAGTTGTGAGATGTTCGACAAAGTGTTTCTTTTAGCATTACACAACTTTTCTTGTCTTTTGTTCTTTGGAGACTTGTTGCTGGCATCAAATTCAAAATGAGCACATATGTTTTTATAAAACAAAATTTCTCAAATTCAAATGTTGTCTTTGTTCTATTTTCAATTAAATAAAGATTAACATAATTTACAAATCATCACATTCTGTTTTATGTACATCTGCACAGTGTCCCAGCTTTTTTTTGAGAAGGGTTTGTGATGGAAAAAAAGATTTGTCTCTTCCTCTTGTTTGCATTGTGGCTCCGGAAAGTCTCTTGTCAAGCAGGCTCTGAAAAGTTTGTTTTGTTTTCTGTCTTATTTGCAAGTGATTATTTTTGTTTTATTTTCCGCATCTAATTGACGACTCCCCTGTGTCCTTATCTTGTGACCTACAACCAACTCAGTATTACCATACGAAAGCAGATACAAAGGGAATGGGGGTGACTGTCAACTGTTTGTCAACTGTATAAAAGCTGCCCTATGGAGGAGTGACGTAGAGCCCTGCTAGAGAACTGCTGGGGGGAGCACTGCTGGACACCTCTCTTTGAGGGTGCATGTAGTTGCTCCTTCTTGCAAGAATAAATGTCCAATGTGTTTGATTTTGAACCAAGCCTCTTGAGTAATGTTTCCAACAGTTTGCACAGCAGACATAAAGCTGGAGGCTTGCTAATTTTCAGAAATACTATTTTAAAAGGTATAAGGTTCAATCTGAAGAAAAAATGAAGATGCTGCTTTTCACATGTAACATTATAGAATTTAATGCTAGATGCATAAAGACAACAAAATATTCTGAAAGCCTTTCAGTACTTCTCTCGCATAAATTGCATACACCACACAGCCTGACAAAAGTATCCAGTTCAATATGAAACTAAACTGCCAATAACAGCGGGTATGATACATATGAATGTAAACACACAACAGTCTGAATGACATGAATGATCAGCGTGTATCAGGCAATCTGCGCAACTGCACAGGGTAAAAAAATATTTTTAGACATGCTTTAAACTTGTATACCCAGGAAGCTTTTTAAAAGCAAAAATTATCAGATCTAGTTAAAGTAAAATACCTGGACATAAAATATTCATATTATTCTGGTTGTAATGTGTGCATTAATAAAATTGTTTTACATGTTCAAATTACTTGTCATTTGTGTTTACATTAGAACATGCATTTGTGTGTACCCAAAACCTATTTTTCTATTCTTTAGATTTGTGATCATTTTGAGTCTAATTTCTCTCCACATGTTTACTGAAAAGCCTTGTGGATGAGAAGGGAAAACTATGTTTTACTCACACTATAGAAGAAAAAAAAAATATGGTAGGTGTTGATGAATTACGAGATGAATGTACTGGAAGATTCAAACAGGTTTGACTGTGCTGAGAAACAGATGTGTTCGCTTTGGAAACGTTATTAGTTTAACGTGGTACGGCGCAGAGGCGGTAAGGTTTAGGACTACGAGCGGCTCCCAACTTGAACTCCAGACTGGGCTGCTCTCCAGCAGGGGCTGAGAATGAAAACCTCTGAAGGAGGGAGGTGAAAAACAGGAATAACTCCATCCTGGCCAGCTGTTCTCCGAGACAAACACGCTTACCTGAGAACACACAAATCAACAGATGAGTTTTATTCACACAATTTACCAGATATTAACACAGAATATTACTGCAGCTCTGCAACAAACTAAAGATATGAGACTTGCTTACTGAACAATGTAAATAATGATATCACAAATAGTTACTCAGGTCCTTAATTAAAACAGCCTTTAATTGAGTTTTGAAGGATTATAGCTTCAGACTAACCTGCAGAAAAAGGAAGGAAGGCCTCTCTCTTCCTAAATTTACCATCCTGATCCAGAAAGTGTTGAGGGTTGAAGGAGTGTGGAGTTTCCCACATCGACTCATCATGTAGAACAGAGTGCAGCGTAGGCATTATCATGGTGCCCTGACGAAATACCATTAATTAAAAGAGTCAGTTTTGTTATGGTTATACATAGATTAAATGTCTCTTTAAAGTTCATTCCTGAACTTTGAAAGAGTTAATAAAAAAATCCTACTAAATTAAAATATTATTCTAAAATATAAGTCTTAATTGACCATTTTTGACAACCCCTCCAAATAAAATCAAGTTCTGGTTAACATGTCCCTGAAGTGTGTTTAAATGCTAGACGGCATCGTGAGCAAAACAAGCGGTCAACACCGTGACTGAGCATTTCCACTTTGAAACTGCATGTCATGTTGCAGAAAAGGACATGGATGTGAACATTATGATGGGATATGAAAAAGTTAAGAGACGGCTAATGTTTTATGCGAACGGTGTACAGCACCAGGACGTGCACGGATCAGGGGGAAGCTTTAACATTAATGAGTGAGTACTCCAAGTTATGTTGCTTCAACATCAGCACCTGACAAAAAAGCTTGTGATCACTAATATGGTGCATCTGTTATTTTACCGTGGACCTGCACTTGAACAGAGAGCAAATATCTAATTTTTAGGTCAAATGTGAGTAAACAGAGAAAAGTCGCAGGGAGCCAAATCCAGCGAGTAGGGGAATTGGGGAGCAACAATTGTGTTGTTGCAGGCAAGAAAGTTTCACATTTTCAGCGCGCTCTGGGCAGGTGTGCTGTCATGGACAACCCAAATGCCATACTGCCATTTGCACCAATTTTTTTTTTCCTTCAGCTACCCCAGAATGCTACTCAAAACATCTCATCCAGATTATTGTTTCATTGTCATAGATTTTCAAAGAATTATTTCAAGGGTTCATTTCCTGAGTTTGACACAAAATTTGCTTTCTTGAAGCACTGATGATGTATCACCTATCAGGTAATTCCTGACTTGACACTCACTGGTACTTGAGCATCTATGCACAATTTTTGTGTTCTGCATTGTCAAACATTACCTGTGGATTGTGTACCTTGGGGATTGTGTACTTATCCAGTGTGGTGTCCTTGATTGCCATGTGGAGCAAATTGAGCGGGAGGATGTTGGCCATTCTCTGCATCTCATGGATGACTGCATCAGCATAGGGCATGTTTTCTCTGTCAGTCAGAGAGGGCGTTCTGGATGAACCAATCACAGCATCTATCTCAGCCTGGACTCTCTCTGCACACAGTGAAAACAGGAGACAATTTCAGTTTGTGTACTGTGTAAGACTGACGAGAAATTGCAGACAGTCCGGCAGCGGTAAAGCAGTAGGGCATGGCAGGTTACTCCTACACACATACACAAACCTTGTATGTCAGGGTAGTAGATCATATACAGCAGCCCCCAGTGTAAAGTGGTGGTAGTAGTTTCAGTTCCAGCACCAAACAGGTCAAGGGTACAAAAACTCAGATTTGTCAGATCAAAACCAGAATCTTTGTCCTCCTTCTATAAGTGACACAAAAGACAGAAGTGAGAATCCGTGAACATATTTCATTAGAAATGCAAAAAGAACAAACACAAAAATCTCACCTCTCCCATTTCTATGAGGAAGGCATCGATGTAGTCTCTTGGTGATGAGGGGTCAAGGTTTTCTCTGTGCTCTTTGATCCTGATTTCTACGAAATCAAGTATACTCTGTAGGAGAGTGAATATCTTCTGATGGGAACCAGGCAGCCACTTCATCAGCCAGGGCATTGTGTTGTACAACTACAGAGATGGAAGATTGTAACCAAATCAGCTGACAGTCAGGAAATGGTAGTGACATTTCTATCTCGATTTATCATATTTCAATGGATGAAGATATATTATATTCACAAGATTTCAATTTCAGAGCTGTATCACTGTATGTAACTGTGGTCCACTTATGACCTTTTCAAAAAATTGGTATCCAGTTGGAAGCCCGTTAAATGTTCGCAATTCCTCAAAAGAGATCAAATAAATCCAATTAAACTCAAGCAAACTGTTAGTGGCCCAAAGAGGTTAACTTGTACAATATTTCACAAAAAGATTGGAGAACTGCTTTTGAGGTACTTGGTTTTTATGACTCCGTACATAAATTAGTTCGTAATGAGTACTTTTATCTTTTATACTCTAAGTAGTGTGTTTATGGATGAATTCTAATCTAAATAAGATTATTGGATGTTGCATCTGATTAACAAAGAAGACTCACCTGCACTGACCAATTTGCCTGCAAGCGTACCACCTCATTGAAGTTCTGAAGAATGGACTGGTACTGCTTGTCAGTGTACTCAAATCGATTCCCAAACACCAAACAGCAGATAATGTTGGACACAGCATTGTTTACCAGTGGCTGAGCATTAAAAGGTTTTCCTGTGAACGAAAGGTGCACATGTTACAAGGTTCATTATCCAATGCACTAAAGTGTTGGTGCATGCTTCTGTGTTGCACAGTTGGAGGGGGGGGGGGGATGGCATGTCCATGCAATAAACAATAAATAAATATAAAACATATTGAAAACAAACATGTTACAGTAATGTAGTGTGATTGTTTTTGCCTTTCTGATCTGCAAAAGCCTCCATGAGATATTGGCACTCCTGCTGGACAGATAGCACCAGGGTCTGTTTTCCCAGACCAAAGTTTCTGAGTGTATGAAGAGCAAATCTCCTCTGCTGCTTCCAAGGATAACCATTTGACATCACAATACCTTTTGGGAGGACAAAACAGTATTAGACCAGAAGCAATTGGAGTCTGATGCAGCTAACACCATCAAGCAACTTTAGAAAAAAAATTCAACAAACATCACCATTTACAGCTCCAAGAAATTCTTGAAAAAGTGGTATGGTGGGACGACCTGAGAAGTCTTCTCCTTGTTGGACCAGGGCTTCTTTGACATGCTTGTAACCATTAATAACCACAATCCTTCCACCAAAAAGACGAAGGCTGAATATGTGTCCGTACTTCTCTGCAAACTTAACACAGACAGCAGATTGGAGTTGTTATTGGTGTTGTGGTACAACATTGACATACTTTCTGAAGAATCCGATAAAAAAAAAAAAACCATATTCATCAGCCTGATACGAGTGACTCATATTGGGAGACAGCTATGGTTGAAATGGAGGTGAGGTGATATGTGCATTTGTTTGTGTTTCATCTGGTAACCAAAAGATCTGTAAATTTCTTTAATTTTATCCAGGTTTTAGAAATGTTTTACAATGCAGTTTTGTAAAATGTTAGTTGTCTTTCTCTATTTCTTTTAACTGGAAAAAGTCATTAGACGCTGATTTTAGGTTGTTTCACGATATGCGTTGGGCCAGACTCACTTTTATACCGGCTTTTTACCATCTTTCTTTAACTTGGTTTTAACAAGGCCAAGACTGTTTACTTCAATGCCCTGTGCCAAGACAATGGAGGGCAGCTACCTCAACTTTACTTCCACACAAGTTGATTATATGGTTGATAGTGCAGCAGCTTCACTGCATACGACATTTGACATTGTAGCCCCTCTGAAAAAGAAATTAATAATTTAGTAGAGGCTAGCCCTATGGTACGATTGTGAAATACTCGCTTTAAAACAGACATTGCGATAGCTGGAAAGGAAGTGTTCCTTCACTAATTTAGAATAAGTTCACCTAGCCTGAAAAAACGTATAAAAAAATCACTATGTAGTGCCAGGAAATCATATTTGTCATGACAAAAAGGCATAGCTCTATCTAGCCTTTTATTTCTTTCGCTCTCAGTAGTCATGACTTTATGAATGTCTGTACAAATACATTTGTAACTACTGAAAAAGAATTAAGCCCGTCCTTCCTTCAGTGCAGTATTTGACACTATTGACCACAACATTTCATTACAGAGACTGGAACATGTCATTGGATTTAAGAGGAGCTAAACTAGGCTGGTTCAAATCATATCTATCAGGTAGATTGAAATGTACTATTTCAGTGAAAACTCTTTCATGCAAAATAAAAGTTAGTCGTAGCGTTCCACAGTGTTCTGTACTCGGTCCGATACTTTTCATTTTATACAGCTTACCTTAGGCAATACTATTATAAGCACAACATTAATTTTCATTGTTATACAGACAACACCCAGTTATATTTATCTATGAAGCCAGATAAAACAAATAAGTTAAGGAAACTTCGAGCATGGATGATCTGTTACTGTCTGCTTCTAAATTTAGACAAAACTGAAGTTATTGTATTAGTCCCTAAACACCTCTCTCTACAAAAACACAGTTACTCTGGATGGCATTGCCTTGGCCTCCAGTACTACTGTGTTGTGTGTGTTATTTTTAACGAGGACATGTCCTTTACTTACACACAAATCAAACCTGTTGGACTGCTTCTGCTTTTCTTCTTCTGACCATTTTCTATCAAAATCAGGAAAATCCTGTCTCAGCAAGATGCTGAGAAATCAAACCATATAGGCTACATAATGTTAACTTCCTTGAGTGCAGAACTGATGGGATTCAGTAAGAGGCATCATTTTTTATTTAATGATTGATTCTGGTATAAACTAGATTCTCCCTGTTGTCTTGACTAATGGCTGCTTGCATATGTAATCTCTAAACACACAGTTAGGACTTCATCTGAAATTGTTTTTATTACTGGTTGATTTGCTGGTTTTTATTCTTGATTGATTGATTTTTATTTTAAATGACATGAAATTGCCATGGTTAATCTGTTTTGAAAAAAAGAAAAGAAAATCACTTTACTGATGTTTTAGGAATGTTTTTAAGCCTCCGAAACTACTCCTACTGATCGTTTTATCTGTACCTCTGTGAACTGCAGGTGAAGTCTGTTAGGGTTGATGCGATGGAGGTCACCAATGAAAGGAAGAGCCCACGGTCCAGGAGGAAAGTTTCTCGGCACTCTGTTCTTCAAAACATCAGTCAACAGCAGAAAAACGCAGAAAAATATTAAAATACTCCAGCCGTCTATCCACTCCAAGCCGAGAACATCGTATATCGTCTCCATGTCTTCGCTTAAACTGCTCCCCAACGACTACATGAAGCGCAGTAGCCTTGCCTCCTTCCCGTAAACGTTGTTCTCAGTGTTTTGAACCAAGTCAGCATATCAAAGTAACCGAAACTTCAAAATAAAAGCACGCGTGTGCGGGCCTTTATATGTGCGTTCTTCATTGA
This sequence comes from Embiotoca jacksoni, assembly GCF_022577435.1. NCBI lineage: Eukaryota > Metazoa > Chordata > Actinopteri > Embiotocidae > Embiotoca > Embiotoca jacksoni. The sequence continues at coordinate 994,503 of NW_027185296.1, read as the reverse complement.
CGAAGGAGTGTAAAAAAAAAAGTAATGTCTTAGGGTAGGACACTGTTATAATGAAGCTGTCCTGCACCATTAGTTGATTTTGTTGTCATGTTTTGTGGGGAGAAACCTGTTTCAAAATCTATTTTTGAGAACTTAATTTTTGTTTTGTTTTAACTGTGCTCACGTAATTATTATTCCCGATAAAGATGTTTCTGGTTCCCCAGAAATAATTAATCCAACTATACTCCTGAAGGGTAAGGATTGTGTTGATTGTGTTTATACATGCCATTACGTTTTTAATCTTATTTTGCTAACTACATCTTTGATTCGGTAATCACAAAAAAGATATTCAATCAAAATTATTATCAAGACCTCCATGTGTCCTTAGAATGCAGAGCTCATGTTAGAAGTCCATTTTGTTTATCTCTTCAGAGGTCCCAAGAGGACGTGTTATGTAACACTGTAACTGGCCCCTTCCACTACCTCCCTGCATTCCTCTTCCACATAATGAAACACACCATCATCCTGTCTGCAGGATCAAACTTGGTCTCTTTTTGAAATTCTTCCATCATGATTTTTCTATCACTTTTTGAGCGTGTGGACTTTACTGGTTGGTTGTTGTTCGGTTTTGTGTTACTGCTTTTGATTGATGTGGTAAGAAACTGGAGACCTCACAACTTTCCACCTGGACCCTTGGCTGTGCCTTTTATAGGAAATGTCTTCACTGGTGTTGACTTCAAAACAATGGACAAGGTGAGGTGAATAGTTACAATACGTGCATGCATTTGTTTCCCGAGAGCAGAGTTAGGAGGCATAGAGCAGATGCTTAATATGCACAAGCAATTTGCGTCACTGTCATCATGCACGAGGAATAATCGCTTTAGCAATTCTTTTTGTTTTGTTTTACATTTTCATAAGTCAACATCAACAGACAAACCACATCACAATCAGAGGGCAGCATAGAGTATTATTATTATTATTATTATTATTATTATTATTATTATTATTATTATTATTATTATTATTATTATTATTATTATTATTATTACTACAAAGATCAACCATTTATAGCTGTGGTTTCAATGAAGATTCAGCTACTTAAAAATTAGTTTTTGTTACTTAAGTGTTGATGTTACTGTCCTCTTCTTCAAAGCATTTAAGCATTTTAACTCTTCAAAGCATCAAAGCACAAAAATGTACTTCATTCTTATAAAAATACAAAAGTCTTTGTGAATGATTTCCTCTCCTGAAAAACAAATGTCTTTTTAAATGCAGCTGGCTCAGGAGTACGGTCCTGTGTTCAGCTTGAGGAGAGGCAGTGAGAGGATGGTGCTTATTTCAGGATACAAGATGGTCAAAGAGGCTCTTGTCAACCAGCTGGACAGCTTTGTTGATCGACCTGTTCTCCCTCTCTTCCATGTTATCTTCAAGGGCATTGGTGAGTAGGTGAACGAGTGTATGAGAGCCTGAATGTACACAAATATATTTTACTGTCTCAAGGTTCTTCTCCAGGGCAAAAATAAAACTCTTTGATCTGTATTGAAGGATTTATCTTAAAATGCATATAGTATGGATATTCTAGCTTCTACAATCTGACTTCTCCCCTTCTCGCAGGGACACACCTAACTCAGCACAGAAGATCGTAGGTAGTGACAAGAGCTGTTTTATTTTTAAAGAATGAGGGCATGAGAGAGTTCTTAAACATGTAAAAATGCAGCAGAGACTGTTTTGTTAATAACTGTATATGATATTCTCACAGGTGTCGTTATGAGCAATGGTTACCTGTGGAAGAAGCAGAGGAAGTTTGCCAACACTCACCTGCGTTACTTCGGAGAGGGCCAGAAGTCTCTGGAAAAATCTATTCAAGTGGAGAGCAACTTCCTCTGTGACGCTTTCAAAGAGGAACAAGGTGAGTAGATTATAGGAATTCATTTGACTCAAGTTTATTTGACTAATATCATTTACAATTGATATTGACTTGATCACTGACTTGAATCTAATTGAACACATTCTCAGGAAGACCATTCAACCCCCACTACACCATAACAAATGGAGTTAGTAACATCATTGCCTCTGTGCTCTTTGGACATCGCTTTGAATACAGTGATGAAAGCTTTCGTAAGTTCCTGGAGTTGGACAATGATGTTATTCTGCTTGCTGGCTCAGCTCGGGCTCAGGTAATTCCTGCCTACAATATTATTTTGTATGAAAAAACAACAACTGTATTGCTGGTCTATCAGTGACCTGAAACTATTTACCGTCATCAGCTGTATGATGCCTTCCCTGGACTGCTGAAGCACCTGCCAGGACCTCACCAGATTGTCCATGCCAACTACGGGAAGATCTTGAATTTCTTGAAGAAGGAAATAGAAAAGCACCAGGAGGAGTGGAATCCCAATGACCCTCGTGATTATATCGACGTATACCTGGGAGAGATGGAGAGGGTAAGATAATAAAATGTTTTCATTAAAGCTCTCAAATTCTATTAGTCGGTAAATTCACTGATTTATAAGTTTGTCTTAAAACAATAGACATGTCACAATGCAGAGCAACCTTGCTAGCATTAATAATTTATTTCCTCTTACATATAGAAAAAAGAAGATCCCCAGGCGGGTTTCAACACTGAAACACTGCTGGTTTGCATCCTCGACCTTATGGAGGCTGGGACAGAAACAACTGCCACCACTTTGCGCTGGGCCCTTGTATTCATGATGAACTACCCAGATATACAGAGTTTGTATCTTATTAATCCCATTAAACATTGGAGTTGTCCAATGAAGGTGACAAATGGTTTTAGTTCAACCATAATGGTCATGATTAGCTGCCTGCTAAAACGGTTACTCTGCTTCCTCTCTCAGAGAAAGTCCAGGCAGAGATAGACAGTGTGATCGGACAGTCTCGTCAGCCCACGATGGCCGACAGACCCAACATGCCTTACACTGATGCCGTCATCCATGAGATCCAAAGGTTGGGAAACATTGCTCCGATGGGATTCCCCAAAATGGCCAGTAAAGACACCACTCTGGGAAGATACTTCATTCCCAAGGTGAGATTCACCTCAGGGGTGGAAGTCAAGAATGTCTTCAAATTATTTATACACACCTGATATCATAAACAAGTCATTACTCCGTTCCCAGGGCACAGCTGTTACTATGATCCTTGCGTCTGTGCTGTTTGATAAGAATGAGTGGGCGACTCCAGATGTCTTCAATCCTGAGCATTTCTTGGATTCAGACGGCCAGTTCCTCAGAAGAGAGGCCTTCCTACCATTTTCAGCAGGTCTTTCTTTCATTTTTAAGCCTGTGATCAACAATATTTAAAGAAGAATTTACCACAGTCTGTTCCATACAAACCATAAGGCTGCCACCATCATGGATGACAACAGGACAAATGTCTGTGATGCTTCCCCACAGGTAAACGTGTGTGTTTAGGGGAGCACCTGGCCAGAATGGAGCTGTTCCTTTTCTTTACATCTCTCCTCCAACACTTCACCTTCTCCCCTGTCCCTGGAGAAATGCCCAGCTTGGAGGGTGTGATGGGCTTCACCTATTCCCCCGAGGAGTTCAGGATGGTAGCTGTACCTCGCTGATGTCATCCCAACCAAACAAAGACATCGATGAGCGACATCTCCATATTAAGACTCCTTATCTTCAGTGAAACAACATGGTGACCACATAACCAACTTGCAACTGAGAAATACTTCACATTATACAAGATATGAACATTTTACAGACGCAAAAACACCAGTGCGAGAGGACTTAATATGTTCTGTGAATTTTGAATCTGTCAATCGCTCACAGTTGGCGATGCATTTTCCCTCCATGATAAAAAAAAAGAAGACATTAATAGTTAATCATTCCAAGTTATCTAGAAAAAGATTAGCCATTTGATTTACAGATATGGTATATTATTAATTTCTAGAGCTAACACTGACTAGGTGAAAGTATGACTTGCTTTGCAAAAAAAAATACTTCTAGGAAAGGCTGCTTTTGCATCCTGCACAGTTTGAGGAATAGTTGTTTGGGAAATCTCAGGCACCCTCAGTGAAAGAAGAGTAGAGTCCAAAAAATGTCATGAGTACATTTAAATTGAGTAAATTTTATATTGTTAAATGAAAAATAAATTATGTTGCATATACAACCTCATTTCCCAAAAAGTTGGGACATTGTAAAATGTACATAAAAAGAGTGTGATGATTTGCAAATCAAGTAAACCCATAATGAATTGAAAATAGAATGTAGACAACATATAAAATGCTCAAACTGAGAATTTGTACTGTTCTTTTACTGTTTTTGCACATCACCACATATTTTCATCTCAAGTCATGCCTTGGTCATTTGACTATTAACATGGAGACAAAAGATGAAGCACAATTACAAGATAGCATTAAAATAAAAACATTGAAATTTATTGAATTGTGTAATATTACTAAATATGTCCTACTTTTGATAATCTTTGACAAACAAAAGTGATTCCAGTGGAAGAACATTTGGTTTAATTTGAACCCACACGGAGATTTTTCCGCCCACTCACCATGACAAGACATTTCTCAGCGTTGCACTTTGTATTGTTGATTAGAGTCTGTTTGTACTATGAACATTTGTTTACAGTCATTGAAAAACAGCGAAGATTTTGCACTGTGTGATCATATTGGGAAACTGACAGCATTCTTGCTCATGAGTGATTGCCATAATATTACTTGCTTACATAAGGTGTCATCTTACACAACACAATTGAGGTCTTGGTTGTACCATTAATTAAAAGAGTCAATTTTGTTATGGTTATACATAGACTAAATGTATCTTTAAAGTTCATTCCTGAACTTTGAAAGAGTTAATAAAAAAATCATACTAAATTAAAATATTATTCTAAAATATAAATCTTAATTGACCATTTTTGACAACCCCTCCAAATAAAATCAAATTCTCGTTAACATGTCCCTGAAGTGTGTTTAAATGCTAGACGGCATCGTGAGCAAAACAAGCGGTCAACACCATGACTGAGCATTTCCACTTTGAAACTGCATGTCATGTTGCAGAAAAGGACATGGATGTGAACATTATGATGGGATATGAAAAAGTTAAGAGACGGTTAATGTTTTATGCGAACGGTGTACAGCACCAGGACGTGCACGGATCAGGGGGAAGCTTTAATATTAATGAGTGAGTACTCCAAGTTATGTTGCTTCAACATCAGCACCTGACAAAAAAGCTTGTGATCACTAATATGGTGCATCTGTTATTTTACCGTGGACCTGCACTTGAACAGAGAGCGAATATCTAATTTTTAGGTCAAATGTGAGTAAACAGAGAAAAGTCGCAGGGAGCCAAATCCAGCGAGTAGGGGAATTGGGGAGCAACAATTGTGTTGTTGCAGGCAAGAAAGTTTCACATTTTCAGCGCGCTCTGGGCAGGCGTGCTGTCATGGACAACCCAAATGCCATACTGCCATTTGCACCAATTTTTTTCCTTCAGCTACCCCAGAATGCTACTCAAAACATCTCATCCAGATTATTGTTTCATTGTCATAGATTTTCAAAGAATTATTTCAAGGGTTCATTTCCTGAGTTTGACACAAAATTTGCTTTCTTGAAGCACTGATGATGTATCACCTATCAGGTAATTCCTGACTTGACACTCACTGGTACTTGAGCATCTGTGCACAATTTTTGTGTTCTGCATTGTCAAACATTACCTGTGGATTGTGTACCTTGGGGATTGTGTACTTATCCTGTGTGGTGTCCTTGATTGCCATGTGGAACAAATTGAGCGGGAGGATGTTGGCCATTCTCTGCATCTCATGGATGACTGCATCAGCATAGGGCATGTTTTCTCTGTCAGTCAGAGAGGGCGTTCTGGATGAACCAATCACAGCATCTATCTCAGCCTGGACTCTCTCTGCACACAGTGAAAACAGGAGACAATTTCAGTTTGTGTACTGTGTAAGACTGACGAGAAATTGCAGACAGTCCGGCAGCAGTAGGGCATGGCAGGATTACTCCTACACACATACACAAACCTTGTATGTCAGGGTAGTAGATCATATACAGCAGCCCCCAGTGTAAAGTGGTGGTAGTAGTTTCAGTTCCAGCACCAAACAGGTCAAGGGTGCAAAAATTCAGATTTTTTTTTTTTTAGAACAAAACCAGAATCTTTGTCCTCCTTCTATAAGTGACACAAAAGACAGAAGTGAGAATCTGTGAACATATTTCATTAGAAATGCAAAAAGAACAAACACAAAAATCTCACCTCTCCCATTTCTATGAGGAAGGCATCGATGTAGTCTCTTGGTGATGAGGGGTCAAGGTTTTCTCTGTGCTCTTTGATCCTGATTTCTTTGAAATCAAGTGTACTCTGTAGGAGAGTGAATTTCTTCTGATGGGAATCAGGCAGCCACTTCATCAGCCAGGGCATTGTGTTGTACAACTACAGAGATGGAAGATTGTAACCAAATCAGCTGACAGTCAGGAAATAGTAGTGACATTTCTATCTCGATTTATCATATTTCAATGGATGAAGATATATTATATTCACAAGATTTCAATTTCAGAGCTGTATCACTGTATGTAACTGTGGTCCACTTATGACCTTTTCAAAAAATTGGTATCCAGTTGGAAGCCCGTTAAATGTTCGCAATTCCTCAAAAGAGATCAAATAAATCCAATTAAACTCAAGCAAACTGTTAGTGGCCCAAAGAGGTTAACTTGTACAATATTTCACAAAAAAATTGGAGAACTGCTTTTGAGGTACTTGGTTTTTATGACTCCGTACATAAATTAGTTCGTAATGAGTACTTTTATCTTTTATACTCTAAGTAGTGTGTTTATGGATGAATTCTAATCTAAATAAGATTATTGGATGTTGCATCTGAATAACAAAGAAGATTCACCTGCACTGACCAATTTGTCTGCAAGTGTACCACCTCATTGAAGCTCTGAAGAATGGACTGGTACTGCTTGTCAGTGTACTCAAATCGATTCCCAAACACCAAACAGCAGATAATGTTGGACACAGCATTGTTTACCAGTGACTGAGCATTAAAAGGTTTTCCTGTGAACGAAAGGTGCACATGTTACAAGGTTCATTATCCAATGCACTAAAGTGTTGGTGCATGCTTCTGTGTTGCACAGTTGGAGGGGGAGGGGGGAATTACGTGTCCATGTAATAAACAAGAAATAAACATAAAGCATATTGAAATATAATGTGTCATAGTAATGTCAGGGTAGGACACTGTTATAATGAAGCTGTCCTGCACCATTAGTTGATTTTGTTGTCATGTTTTGTGGGGAGAAACCTGTTTCAAAATCTATTTTTGAGAACTTAATTTTTGTTTTGTTTTAACTGTGCTCACGTAATTATTATTCCCGATAAAGATGTTTCTGGTTCCCCAGAAATAATTAATCCAGCTGTACTCCTGAAGGGTAAGGATTGTGTTGATTGTGTTTATACATGCCATTACGTTTTTAATCTTATTTTGCTAACTACATCTTTGATTCGGTAATCACAAAAAAGATATTCAATCAAAATTATTATCAAGACCTCCATGTGTCCTTAGAATGCAGAGCTCATGTTAGAAGTCCATTTTGTTTATCTCTTCAGAGGTCCCAAGAGGACGTGTTATGTAACACTGTAACTGGCCCCTTCCACTACCTCCCTGCATTCCTCTTCCACATAATGAAACACACCATCATCCTGTCTGCAGGATCAAACTTGGTCTCTTTTTGAAATTCTTCCATCATGATTTTTCTATCACTTTTTGAGCGTGTGGACTTTACTGGTTGGTTGTTGTTCGGTTTTGTGTTACTGCTTTTGATTGATGTGGTAAGAAACTGGAGACCTCACAACTTTCCACCTGGACCCTTGGCTGTGCCTTTTCTAGGAAATGTCTTCACTGGTGTTGACTTCAAAACAATGGACAAGGTGAGGTGAATAGTTACAATACGTGCATGCATTTGTTTCCCGAGAGCAGAGTTAGGAGGCATAGAGCAGATGCTTAATATGCACAAGCAATTTGCGTCACTGTCATCATGCACGAGGAATAATCGCTTTAGCAATTCTTTTTGTTTTGTTTTACATTTTCATAAGTCAACATCAACAGACAAACCACATCACAATCAGAGGGCAGCATAGAGTATTATTATTATTGTTATTATTATTAGTATTATTATTATTATTATTATTATTATTATTATTACTACAAAGATCAACCATTTATAGCTGTGGTTTCAATGAAGATTCAGCTACTTAAAAATTAGTTTTTGTTACTTAAGTGTTGATGTTACTGTCCTCTTCTTCAAAGCATTTAAGCATTTTAACTCTTCAAAGCATCAAAGCACAAAAATGTACTTCATTCTTATAAAAATACAAAAGTCTTTGTGAATGATTTCCTCTCCTGAAAAACAAATGTCTTTTTAAATGCAGCTGGCTCAGGAGTACGGTCCTGTGTTCAGCTTGAGGAGAGGCAGTGAGAGGATGGTGCTTATTTCAGGATACAAGATGGTCAAAGAGGCTCTTGTCAACCAGCTGGACAGCTTTGTTGATCGACCTGTTCTCCCTCTCTTCCATGTTATCTTCAAGGGCATTGGTGAGTAGGTGAACGAGTGTATGAGAGCCTGAATGTACACAAATATATTTTACTGTCTCAAGGTTCTTCTCCAGGGCAAAAATAAAACTCTTTGATCTGTATTGAAGGATTTATCTTAAAATGCATATAGTATGGATATTCTAGCTTCTACAATCTGACTTCTCCCCTTCTCGCAGGGACACACCTAACTCAGCACAGAAGATCGTAGGTAGTGACAAGAGCTGTTTTATTTTTAAAGAATGAGGGCATGAGAGAGTTCTTAAACATGTAAAAATGCAGCAGAGACTGTTTTGTTAATAACTGTATATGATATTCTCACAGGTGTCGTTATGAGCAATGGTTACCTGTGGAAGAAGCAGAGGAAGTTTGCCAACACTCACCTGCGTTACTTCGGAGAGGGCCAGAAGTCTCTGGAAAAATCTATTCAAGTGGAGAGCAACTTCCTCTGTGACGCTTTCAAAGAGGAACAAGGTGAGTAGATTATAGGAATTCATTTGACTCAAGTTTATTTGACTAATATCATTTACAATTGATATTGACTTGATCACTGACTTGAATCTAATTGAACACATTCTCAGGAAGACCATTCAACCCCCACTACACCATAACAAATGGAGTTAGTAACATCATTGCCTCTGTGCTCTTTGGACATCGCTTTGAATACAGTGATGAAAGCTTTCGTAAGTTCCTGGAGTTGGACAATGATGTTATTCTGCTTGCTGGCTCAGCTCGGGCTCAGGTAATTCCTGCCTACAATATTATTTTGTATGAAAAAACAACAACTGTATTGCTGGTCTATCAGTGACCTGAAACTATTTACCGTCATCAGCTGTATGATGCCTTCCCTGGACTGCTGAAGCACCTGCCAGGACCTCACCAGATTGTCCATGCCAACTACGGGAAGATCTTGAATTTCTTGAAGAAGGAAATAGAAAAGCACCAGGAGGAGTGGAATCCCAACGACCCTCGTGATTATATCGACGCATACCTGGGAGAGATGGAGAGGGTAAGATAATAAAATGTTTTCATTAAAGCTCTCAAATTCTATTAGTCGGTAAATTCACTGATTTATAAGTTTGTCTTAAAACAATAGACATGTCACAATGCAGAGCAACCTTGCTAGCATTAATAATTTATTTCCTCTTACATATAGAAAAAAGAAGATCCCCAGGCGGGTTTCAACACTGAAACACTGCTGGTTTGCATCCTCGACCTTATGGAGGCTGGGACAGAAACAACTGCCACCACTTTGCGCTGGGCCCTTGTATTCATGATGAACTACCCAGATATACAGAGTTTGTATCTTATTAATCCCATTAAACATTGGAGTTGTCCAATGAAGGTGACAAATGGTTTTAGTTCAACCATAATGGTCATGATTAGCTGCCTGCTAAAACGGTTACTCTGCTTCCTCTCTCAGAGAAAGTCCAGGCAGAGATAGACAGTGTGATCGGACAGTCTCGTCAGCCCACGATGGCCGACAGACCCAACATGCCTTACACTGATGCCGTCATCCATGAGATCCAAAGGTTGGGAAACATTGCTCCGATGGGATTCCCCAAAATGGCCAGTAAAGACACCACTCTGGGAAGATACTTCATTCCCAAGGTGAGATTCACCTCAGGGGTGGAAGTCAAGAATGTCTTCAAATTATTTATACACACCTGATATCATAAACAAGTCATTACTCCGTTCCCAGGGCACAGCTGTTACTATGATCCTTGCGTCTGTGCTGTTTGATAAGAATGAGTGGGCGACTCCAGATGTCTTCAATCCTGAGCATTTCTTGGATTCAGACGGCCAGTTCCTCAGAAGAGAGGCCTTCCTACCATTTTCAGCAGGTCTTTCTTTCATTTTTAAGCCTGTGATCAACAATATTTAAAGAAGAATTTACCACAGTCTGTTCCATACAAACCATAAGGCTGCCACCATCATGGATGACAACAGGACAAATGTCTGTGATGCTTCCCCACAGGTAAACGTGTGTGTTTAGGGGAGCACCTGGCCAGAATGGAGCTGTTCCTTTTCTTTACATCTCTCCTCCAACACTTCACCTTCTCCCCTGTCCCTGGAGAAATGCCCAGCTTGGAGGGTGTGATGGGCTTCACCTATTCCCCCGAGGAGTTCAGGATGGTAGCTGTACCTCGCTGATGTCATCCCAACCAAACAAAGACATCGATGAGCGACATCTCCATATTAAGACTCCTTATCTTCAGTGAAACAACATGGTGACCACATAACCAACTTGCAACTGAGAAATACTTCACATTATACAAGATATGAACATTTTACAGACGCAAAAACACCAGTGCGAGAAGACTTAATATGTTCTGTGAATTTTGAATCTGTCAATCGCTCACAGTTGGCGATGCATTTTCCCTCCATGATAAAAAAAAGAAGACATTAATAGTTAATCATTCCAAGTTATCTAGAAAAAGATTAGCCATTTGATTTACAGATATGGTATATTATTAATTTCTAGAGCTAACACTGACTAGGTGAAAGTATGACTTGCTTTGCAAAAAAAAATACTTCTAGGAAAGGCTGCTTTTGCATCCTGCACAGTTTGAGGAATAGTTGTTTGGGAAATCTCAGGCACCCTCAGTGAAAGAAGAGTAGAGTCCAAAAAATGTCATGAGTACATTTAAATTGAGTAAATTTTATATTGTTAAATGAAAAATAAATTATGTTGCATATACAACCTCATTTCCCAAAAAGTTGGGACATTGTAAAATGTACATAAAAAGAGTGTGATGATTTGCAAATCAAGTAAACCCATAATGAATTGAAAATAGAATGTAGACAACATATAAAATGCTCAAACTGAGAATTTGTACTGTTCTTTTACTGTTTTTGCACATCACCACATATTTTCATCTCAAGTCATGCCTTGGTCATTTGACTATTAACATGGAGACAAAAGATGAAGCACAATTACAAGATAGCATTAAAATAAAAACATTGAAATTTATTGAATTGTGTAATATTACTAAATATGTCCTACTTTTGATAATCTTTGACAAACAAAAGTGATTCCAGTGGAAGAACATTTGGTTTAATTTGAACCCACACGGAGATTTTTCCGCCCACTCACCATGACAAGACATTTCTCAGCGTTGCACTTTGTATTGTTGATTAGAGTCTGTTTGTACTATGAACATTTGTTTACAGTCATTGAAAAACAGCGAAGATTTTGCACTGTGTGATCATATTGGGAAACTGACAGCATTCTTGCTCATGAGTGATTGCCATAATATTACTTGCTTACATAAGGTGTCATCTTACACAACACAATTGAGGTCTTGGTTGTACCATTAATTAAAAGAGTCAATTTTGTTATGGTTATACATAGACTAAATGTATCTTTAAAGTTCATTCCTGAACTTTGAAAGAGTTAATAAAAAAATCATACTAAATTAAAATATTATTCTAAAATATAAATCTTAATTGACCATTTTTGACAACCCCTCCAAATAAAATCAAATTCTCGTTAACATGTCCCTGAAGTGTGTTTAAATGCTAGACGGCATCGTGAGCAAAACAAGCGGTCAACACCATGACTGAGCATTTCCACTTTGAAACTGCATGTCATGTTGCAGAAAAGGACATGGATGTGAACATTATGATGGGATATGAAAAAGTTAAGAGACGGTTAATGTTTTATGCGAACGGTGTACAGCACCAGGACGTGCACGGATCAGGGGGAAGCTTTAATATTAATGAGTGAGTACTCCAAGTTATGTTGCTTCAACATCAGCACCTGACAAAAAAGCTTGTGATCACTAATATGGTGCATCTGTTATTTTACCGTGGACCTGCACTTGAACAGAGAGCGAATATCTAATTTTTAGGTCAAATGTGAGTAAACAGAGAAAAGTCACAGGGAGCCAAATCCAGCGAGTAGGGGAATTGGGGAGCAACAATTGTGTTGTTGCAGGCAAGAAAGTTTCACATTTTCAGCGCGCTCTGGGCAGGCGTGCTGTCATGGACAACCCAAATGCCATACTGCCATTTGCACCAATTTTTTTCCTTCAGCTACCCCAGAATGCTACTCAAAACATCTCATCCAGATTATTGTTTCATTGTCATAGATTTTCAAAGAATTATTTCAAGGGTTCATTTCCTGAGTTTGACACAAAATTTGCTTTCTTGAAGCACTGATGATGTATCACCTATCAGGTAATTCCTGACTTGACACTCACTGGTACTTGAGCATCTGTGCACAATTTTTGTGTTCTGCATTGTCAAACATTACCTGTGGATTGTGTACCTTGGGGATTGTGTACTTATCCTGTGTGGTGTCCTTGATTGCCATGTGGAACAAATTGAGCGGGAGGATGTTGGCCATTCTCTGCATCTCATGGATGACTGCATCAGCATAGGGCATGTTTTCTCTGTCAGTCAGAGAGGGCGTTCTGGATGAACCAATCACAGCATCTATCTCAGCCTGGACTCTCTCTGCACACAGTGAAAACAGGAGACAATTTCAGTTTGTGTACTGTGTAAGACTGACGAGAAATTGCAGACAGTCCGGCAGCAGTAGGGCATGGCAGGATTACTCCTACACACATACACAAACCTTGTATGTCAGGGTAGTAGATCATATACAGCAGCCCCCAGTGTAAAGTGGTGGTAGTAGTTTCAGTTCCAGCACCAAACAGGTCAAGGGTGCAAAAATTCAGATTTTTTTTTTTTTAGAACAAAACCAGAATCTTTGTCCTCCTTCTATAAGTGACACAAAAGACAGAAGTGAGAATCTGTGAACATATTTCATTAGAAATGCAAAAAGAACAAACACAAAAATCTCACCTCTCCCATTTCTATGAGGAAGGCATCGATGTAGTCTCTTGGTGATGAGGGGTCAAGGTTTTCTCTGTGCTCTTTGATCCTGATTTCTTTGAAATCAAGTGTACTCTGTAGGAGAGTGAATTTCTTCTGATGGGAATCAGGCAGCCACTTCATCAGCCAGGGCATTGTGTTGTACAACTACAGAGATGGAAGATTGTAACCAAATCAGCTGACAGTCAGGAAATAGTAGTGACATTTCTATCTCGATTTATCATATTTCAATGGATGAAGATATATTATATTCACAAGATTTCAATTTCAGAGCTGTATCACTGTATGTAACTGTGGTCCACTTATGACCTTTTCAAAAAATTGGTATCCAGTTGGAAGCCCGTTAAATGTTCGCAATTCCTCAAAAGAGATCAAATAAATCCAATTAAACTCAAGCAAACTGTTAGTGGCCCAAAGAGGTTAACTTGTACAATATTTCACAAAAAAATTGGAGAACTGCTTTTGAGGTACTTGGTTTTTATGACTCCGTACATAAATTAGTTCGTAATGAGTACTTTTATCTTTTATACTCTAAGTAGTGTGTTTATGGATGAATTCTAATCTAAATAAGATTATTGGATGTTGCATCTGAATAACAAAGAAGATTCACCTGCACTGACCAATTTGTCTGCAAGTGTACCACCTCATTGAAGTTCTGAAGAATGGACTGGTACTGCTTGTCAGTGTACTCAAATCGATTCCCAAACACCAAACAGCAGATAATGTTGGACACAGCATTGTTTACCAGTGACTGAGCATTAAAAGGTTTTCCTGTGAACGAAAGGTGCACATGTTACAAGGTTCATTATCCAATGCACTAAAGTGTTGGTGCATGCTTCTGTGTTGCACAGTTGGAGGGGGAGGGGGGAATTACGTGTCCATGTAATAAACAAGAAATAAACATAAAGCATATTGAAATATAATGTGTCATAGTAATGTCAGGGTAGGACACTGTTATAATGAAGCTGTCCTGCACCATTAGTTGATTTTGTTGTCATGTTTTGTGGGGAGAAACCTGTTTCAAAATCTATTTTTGAGAACTTAATTTTTGTTTTGTTTTAACTGTGCTCACGTAATTATTATTCCCGATAAAGATGTTTCTGGTTCCCCAGAAATAATTAATCCAGCTGTACTCCTGAAGGGTAAGGATTGTGTTGATTGTGTTTATACATGCCATTACGTTTTTAATCTTATTTTGCTAACTACATCTTTGATTCGGTAATCACAAAAAAGATATTCAATCAAAATTATTATCAAGACCTCCATGTGTCCTTAGAATGCAGAGCTCATGTTAGAAGTCCATTTTGTTTATCTCTTCAGAGGTCCCAAGAGGACGTGTTATGTAACACTGTAACTGGCTCCTTCCACTACCTCCCTGCATTCCTCTTCCACATAATGAAACACACCATCATCCTGTCTGCAGGATCAAACTTGGTCTCTTTTTGAAATTCTTCCATCATGATTTTTCTATCACTTTTTGAGCGTGTGGACTTTACTGGTTGGTTGTTGTTCGGTTTTGTGTTACTGCTTTTGATTGATGTGGTAAGAAACTGGAGACCTCACAACTTTCCACCTGGACCCTTGGCTGTGCCTTTTATAGGAAATGTCTTCACTGGTGTTGACTTCAAAACAATGGACAAGGTGAGGTGAATAGTTACAATACGTGCATGCATTTGTTTCCCGAGAGCAGAGTTAGGAGGCATAGAGCAGATGCTTAATATGCACAAGCAATTTGCGTCACTGTCATCATGCACGAGGAATAATCGCTTTAGCAATTCTTTTTGTTTTGTTTTACATTTTCATAAGTCAACATCAACAGACAAACCACATCACAATCAGAGGGCAGCATAGAGTATTATTATTATTGTTATTATTATTATTATTATTATTATTATTATTATTATTACTACAAAGATCAACCATTTATAGCTGTGGTTTCAATGAAGATTCAGCTACTTAAAAATTAGTTTTTGTTACTTAAGTGTTGATGTTACTGTCCTCTTCTTCAAAGCATTTAAGCATTTTAACTCTTCAAAGCATCAAAGCACAAAAATGTACTTCATTCTTATAAAAATACAAAAGTCTTTGTGAATGATTTCCTCTCCTGAAAAACAAATGTCTTTTTAAATGCAGCTGGCTCAGGAGTACGGTCCTGTGTTCAGCTTGAGGAGAGGCAGTGAGAGGATGGTGCTTATTTCAGGATACAAGATGGTCAAAGAGGCTCTTGTCAACCAGCTGGACAGCTTTGTTGATCGACCTGTTCTCCCTCTCTTCCATGTTATCTTCAAGGGCATTGGTGAGTAGGTGAACGAGTGTATGAGAGCCTGAATGTACACAAATATATTTTACTGTCTCAAGGTTCTTCTCCAGGGCAAAAATAAAACTTTTTGATCTGTATTGAAGGATTTATCTTAAAATGCATATAGTATGGATATTCTAGCTTCTACAATCTGACTTCTCCCCTTCTCGCAGGGACACACCTAACTCAGCACAGAAGATCGTAGGTAGTGACAAGAGCTGTTTTATTTTTAAAGAATGAGGGCATGAGAGAGTTCTTAAACATGTAAAAATGCAGCAGAGACTGTTTTGTTAATAACTGTATATGATATTCTCACAGGTGTCGTTATGAGCAATGGTTACCTGTGGAAGAAGCAGAGGAAGTTTGCCAACACTCACCTGCGTTACTTCGGAGAGGGCCAGAAGTCTCTGGAAAAATCTATTCAAGTGGAGAGCAACTTCCTCTGTGACGCTTTCAAAGAGGAACAAGGTGAGTAGATTATAGGAATTCATTTGACTGAAGTTTATTTGACTAATATCATTTACAATTGATATTGACTTGATCACTGACTTGAATCTAATTGAACACATTCTCAGGAAGACCATTCAACCCCCACTACACCATAACAAATGGAGTTAGTAACATCATTGCCTCTGTGCTCTTTGGACATCGCTTTGAATACAGTGATGAAAGCTTTCGTAAGTTCCTGGAGTTGGACAATGATGCTATTCTGCTTGCTGGCTCAGCTCGGGCTCAGGTAATTCCTGCCTACAATATTATTTTGTATGAAAAAACAACAACTGTATTGCTGGTCTATCAGTGACCTGAAACTATTTACCGTCATCAGCTGTATGATGCCTTCCCTGGACTGCTGAAGCACCTGCCAGGACCTCACCAGATTGTCCATGCCAACTACGGGAAGATCTTGAATTTCTTGAAGAAGGAAATAGAAAAGCACCAGGAGGAGTGGAATCCCAATGACCCTCGTGATTATATCGACGTATACCTGGGAGAGATGGAGAGGGTAAGATAATAAAATGTTTTCATTAAAGCTCTCAAATTCTATTAGTCGGTAAATTCACTGATTTATAAGTTTGTCTTAAAACAATAGACATGTCACAATGCAGAGCAACCTTGCTAGCATTAATAATTTATTTCCTCTTACATATAGAAAAAAGAAGATCCCCAGGCGGGTTTCAACACTGAAACACTGCTGGTTTGCATCCTCGACCTTATGGAGGCTGGGACAGAAACAACTGCCACCACTTTGCGCTGGGCCCTTGTATTCATGATGAACTACCCAGATATACAGAGTTTGTATCTTATTAATCCCATTAAACATTGGAGTTGTCCAATGAAGGTGACAAATGGTTTTAGTTCAACCATAATGGTCATGATTAGCTGCCTGCTAAAACGGTTACTCTGCTTCCTCTCTCAGAGAAAGTCCAGGCAGAGATAGACAGTGTGATCGGACAGTCTCGTCAGCCCACGATGGCCGACAGACCCAACATGCCTTACACTGATGCCGTCATCCATGAGATCCAAAGGTTGGGAAACATTGTTCCAATGGGATTCCCCAAAATGGCCAGTAAAGACACCACTCTGGGAAGATACTTCATTCCCAAGGTGAGATTCACCTCAGGGGTGGAAGTCAAGAATGTCTTCAAATTATTTATACACACCTGATATCATAAACAAGTCATTACTCCGTTCCCAGGGCACAGCTGTTACTATGATCCTTGCGTCTGTGCTGTTTGATAAGAATGAGTGGGCGACTCCAGATGTCTTCAATCCTGAGCATTTCTTGGATTCAGATGGCCAGTTCCTCAGAAGAGAGGCCTTCCTACCATTTTCAGCAGGTCTTTCTTTCATTTTTAAGCTTGTGATCAACAATATTTAAAGAAGAATTTACCACAGTCTGTTCCATACAAACCATAAGGCTGCCACCATCATGGATGACAACAGGACAAATGTCTGTGATGCTTCCCCACAGGTAAACGTGTGTGTTTAGGGGAGCACCTGGCCAGAATGGAGCTGTTCCTTTTCTTTACATCTCTCCTCCAACACTTCACCTTCTCCCCTGTCCCTGGAGAAATGCCCAGCTTGGAGGGTGTGATGGGCTTCACCTATTCCCCCGAGGAGTTCAGGATGGTAGCTGTACCTCGCTGATGTCATCCCAACCAAACACAGACATCGATGAGCGACATCTCCATATTAAGACTCCTTATCTTCAGTGAAACAACATGGTGACCACATAACCAACTTGCAACTGAGAAATACTTCACATTATACAAGATATGAACATTTTACAGATGCAAAAACACCAGTGCGAGAGGACTTAATATGTTCTGTGAATTTTGAATCTGTCAATCGCTCACAGTTGGCGATGCATTTTCCCTCCATGATAAAAAAAAAAAAAAGACATTAATAGTTAATCATTCCAAGTTATCTAGAAAAAGATTAGCCATTTGATTTACAGATATGGTAAATTATTAACTTCTAGAGCTAACACTGACTAGGTGAAAGTATGACTTGCTTTGCAAAAAAAATAATTCTTTTGCATCCTGCACAGTTTGAGGAATAGTTGTTTGGGAAATCTCAGGCATCCTCAGAGAAAGAAGAGTAGAGTCCAAAAAATGTCATGAGTACATTTAAATTGAGTAAATTTTATATTGTTAAATGAAAAATAAATTATGTTGCATATACAACCTCATTTCCCAAAAAGTTGGGACATTGTAAAATGTACATAAAAAGAGTGTGATGATTTGCAAATCAAGTAAACCCATAATGAATTGAAAATAGAATGAAGACGACATATAAAATGCTCAAACTGAGAATTTGTACTGTTCTTTTACTGTTTTTGCACATCACCACATATTTTCATCTCAAGTCATGCCTTGGTCATTTGACTATTAACATGGAGACAAAAGATGAAGCACAATTACAAGATAGCATTAAAATAAAAACATTGAAATTTATTGAATTGTGTAATATTACTAAATATGTCCTACTTTTGATAATCTTTGACAAACAAAAGTGATTCCAGTGGAAGAACATTTGGTTTCATCTAAACCCACAGGGAGATTTTTCCGCCCACTCACCATGACAAGACATTTCTCAGCGTTGCACTTTGTATTGTTGATTAGAGTCTGTTTGTACTATGAACATCTGTTTACAGCCATTGAAAAACAGCGAAGATTTTGCACTGTGTGATCATATTGGGAAACTGATAGCATTCTTGCTCATGAGTGACTGCCATAATATGACTTGCTTACATAAGGTGTCATCTTACACAACACAATTGAGGTATTAGTTGTCATGGTAAGGTAGGTGTGGTTTGTAGCTTGTTATTCAAGCACACCATTACAGGCACCTTTGTACAGACTCTGGAGTTGCTTGTTTTTTCAGTCACCTGTCCTGAGTGTGTGGATCACAAAAGCATTCAAAATTTCAAGCGAGGAAGAAGAAAATCTTGAAAAACAACGGACATTCTTCCTGCTGTTTTTTTTGTGCTCTTTAACCATGTGGCTTTATAATTTTTTGCTGAGTTTTGACATAAAAGGAATATTCCTGTTTATTTTTCTGTTCATTCTAATTGCAGACTTCCTCAAAAATAGAAATCCACCAAATTATCCTCCAGGACCTACAGCTCTCCCCCTGGTGGGGAATATCTTGAGTATGGACAACAAACAACCCCACATTTACTTTAACAAGGTACTGATCCACATACAAGTTACATCTTGAGGAGCTTGTGAGTATAAAGGACCAAAAATGTGGGGTTATATTGTTTCTAAATCCACTTATTAATGTTGTTTTTAAATCTGTTTTTGTTAACTCGACTGAGATATCCTGATGCGTTTAAACATATTTGATTAAAAAGATTGACTGAACAGAATTTAGTTCAAGAGAAATATCTTGTTCGGTAACTCAAAAAAACTGTAGCCATTGCAATTACTTTTATCAATTTACCAAAAGTTGCTATTTTAAATTGTTCACTTAGTAAGTCCATTTGAAAGGGTTGCCAATTTCTTTCGCATTGTGCTTTAGTGAACAATTCATTCAGTTCATATTATGTGGTGGTGTGTTTCTGTTCTTCAGTGCTTGTTCCTTGGTCTATTGTCCACAGCTGGCTGAGATCTATGGAAATGTGTTCAGTGTCCGCTTCGGCAGTGATAAGACGGTGTTTGTATCTGGGTACAAGATGGTGAAGGAAGCCATTGTGACACAAGCGGAGAACTTTGTGGATCGACCATACAGTGCAATGTCTGACAGGTTTTACTCAGGAACTTCAGGTGCAAAAGTATTTTTGTTCCCTATTGTATTCTGTACAAATATGAACTGCCATAAGTTTTGAACTTCTTCACCGCTGTGTGCTTGTGTCCAGGTGGTTTATTCATGAGCAATGGTGAAACATGGAAGAAACAGAGACGCTTTGCTTTGTCTACCTTGCGCACCTTTGGCCTGGGGAAAAGTACCATGGAGCAGTGTATCTGTGAGGAAATCCGATACCTGCAGGAGGAGATGGAAAAGGAGAGAGGTGGTTTAAATTGAGTGCTACATGAGCTCATAATGATGCAAAAACAGCAACAACAGCTAGTAAGCTAGTCAGCAAAATAAACAGTGGCATCCTCTTCCTCAGGTGAACCTTTCAACCCAGCAGGCCTCTTCAACAACGCTGTGTCCAACATTATTTGCCAGCTGGTGATGGGGAAAAGGTTTGACTACACCGACCACAACTTCCAGATCATGCTGAAGTATCTGTCTGAGGCTTTTCAGCTGGAGGGCTCCATATGGGGTCTAGTAAGTTAATAACAGCCATTTAGGTCACTCAACACAAGAGTCTAAACTCTGCAGGAGTCAGTCCTCAATATTAAAAAGTTTCTCCCATCACCTGTTCTATCCCGAGTAGCTCTACGACTCATTCCCCAGAGTGATGAAGCACTTGCCAGGTCCTCACAACAAAATGTTCAGCAAATACAACGACATCCTGGACTTCATAAGTCAGGAGGCACAGAGGCATAAGAAGGACCTGGACCCCAACAACCCCAGAGACTACATCGACGCATTCCTTATTGAAATGGAGAAAGTATGTTGATGCCTGCATAGCACATATTGCTCTTTACATCATAGACATCTGCCAAACTACCAGTTGTTCTCTGATGTATCTTCTCTGTATTTGTGAATAGCATAAAGGGTCTGACCTGGGCTTCACCGAGACCAATCTGGCCATGTGCTCCCTGGATCTGTTCCTGGCTGGGACAGAAACAACCTCCACCACTTTGCTGTGGGCTCTGATTTACCTCATCAAATACCCTGATGTCCAGGGTAGGTGACGTACTGCCATGAGCAGCTAAATAACAAGGAAATGCCAAGGAAATGCTTGTAGCTCTGTGAGGCTGCACTAAATGCTCATTATGAAAATGCTAACATGCTGATGTTTAGTAGGATCTTTTTTAATTCCTGTGTTTACAATCTGAAAGTTAGCATGCTAACGTTTGCAAGTTAGAACTAATAATAAAACCAGTAAAAAAATTCCCAAGCTGTAAACAGCAGAGACTTAAACATCACTGCACTTAGCAACTCCAACTGATTGCTGATTGGTCCGCCCTACTGAGCAAACCTTCATTCAAACAGGGTTTCCAGACTATTATCAATAGAAAAGGAGTTTGTAAGAAACTTCCATATGTTGACAGGATAGAAAAGGTAAGGGCAAGCCAAATATCATGCATTCTTAGATAAAAACACAAATATAATATCCGTCATAAATTTAATAAATATCTATTTGTTATTTTATTAAAAGTCAATAATATGAGCCTGTAGTGGGGCAAGAAAAAAGAAAACCAGAAGATCACTTCCACCAGCACAAAGTGTCATGACAATCCATTCAGTCCTTCTTTTGGATTCAGTCTAAACCAAAGTACTCGACTGATCAAAAGACCAACATCATCCTTCGAGCCAAGTTGGTAGCATGGCTAAAAATTAAGAGATTTTTGCATTGCCAGTTTTGTGTAAAAGTTAACCCTACGTTATCATAGCAATAATTAAAAGCTTAATGCTGAAATTGAAAGTCATATTCTTGGAAAAGAACTGGTCATGTTTTTTCTCTGTTA
The DNA here is from genome assembly GCF_022577435.1 of Embiotoca jacksoni. Taxonomy (NCBI): domain Eukaryota; kingdom Metazoa; phylum Chordata; class Actinopteri; family Embiotocidae; genus Embiotoca; species Embiotoca jacksoni. The sequence goes on along the minus strand of NW_027185296.1, from coordinate 972,714 downwards.
AATGCTCAGCTCTGGAAGCTATGACTAATAGTGGGGGTAAAGAATGTTGAAAAAGTTTTGCAAAAGTAAATCTTACACTAATTGTGAATGAAAAGACATGCAGGTCAAAGAATGGCAATCAGGTCAACAAAATATATCTCTGTTAGGGAACAAAAAAAAACATTTTCTCCTCCAGTTGAGGCTCAATTCTTTTCATTTCCTTTGATAGAGAAAGTCCAGGCAGAGATAGAGAGCGTGATTGGACAGATCCGCCAGCCCACCATGGCTGACAGAACCAACCTGCCCTACACTGATGCTGTCATCCATGAGATTCAGCGGATGGGAAACATCGTTCCTCTCAACGGATTCAGGAAGGCTGCCAAGGATACAACACTGGGTGGTTACTTAATACCGAAGGTGCATTTAGTATGAAGTGATTAGTTATGTGTTGTTGTGGCGTACGTTGGGGTTATCCTTGTTTTGTTTTGTTTCTTTTTAGGGTACATCCTTGATGCCCATCCTGACATCGGTGCTGTTTGACAAGACTGAATGGGAGACTCCAGACACCTTCAACCCTGGACACTTCCTGGATGCTGAGGGAAAGTTTGTGAAGAAGGAAGCATTCCTGCCTTTCTCTGCAGGTACAGCCGACAACATTCAGCTTGTGTTTTAAACATAAATAGACAGGGGACATTTGTTGTCATCCATAGCTTTTGAACTTGCGTATATACATGCTTGTGGACTCTTCAGGGAAACGTGTGTGTCTTGGAGAAGGCCTCGCCAAGATGGAGCTGTTCCTGTTTTTGGTCGGCTTGCTGCAGAAGTTATCTTTCTTTGTTCCTGATGGAGTAGAGCTGAGTACAGAAGCGGAGACTGGAACTGTGCGAGTACCTCTCCCCTTCAAGGTTCATGCCAAGGCTCGCTGAACCATTTTCATCTCATCTCACCATTTTACACTCAACGAATGTGGAACAGACATGACAAATGTTTTGGTGAGGAAAGTGGTAATTCCTTTTTAATCCACCGCTGTATAATTGCTGCCTGTAGGGAGGACTTGTTCATTCTCTTTACCTACAAATAGTGCTGTTTTAACTTTTGACTTATTTACAAACCAGTTGAATCACAACAAAATCATCATATTATAAATCTTTAATTAGGGGTCCAAGCACCAATGGTGGTGGAACCCTGTTTTTGCTCGCATTTGTATTATTATTGTTGTTATTATTCCGTCAGTACAAATGATTGTGGAGCCCAAACCGTAAGAGGTGAGAAGGTGAAAGTTTAAAGGAAAATAGTGAGCCCCAAAAATTATTTTTTGAAAAGATTTGACACATGTTAACTATTAGGGGGCGCTATGATAAAAGTCAATACATTTTGTTAAATAACTCCTGAATCCTATGTCACACATTCAAACGCGGTATATCCACTCGTTCTTTTAATACAGCCATTGAAATAAATGTTACAGTTGTGATAAATGTTATTCATAAGAACGGTTGGCTGATGGGCATCCTCTACGTTATCAAGAAAGAGTGCATGTTTCCAAAACTCAACAAACACTTCTTTCAAGAACAAACTTTAAGACCAACATCAGAACAACTGCTTCTTGAAGGCCAAAACAGTTCAGGTGAAGGCTGTAGCTCATTTCACCTTGGTGCACTAAGGTACCGTGGACTACAACACCACCGGCTGGTTGGCTGGAGAAGAACAGTAGTTGTACCCTCATGGTTGAAATGCACTTGTTGTAAGTCGCTTTGGATAAAAGCATCAGCTAAATGTAATGAACTTGTTATCAATATCACAGGTGATGAAATAAAATTGCCTCTTTAGTGCAAACAGTTTAGAGTTCTTTGGATCCAAACGTTTAAGAAGATGCCGTGTTGAGGTCGTAACAGTTTTTTAGTCAGGTAGGTCCAGTCAAGCCAGTTTAGTTTAAAAGAGAGCGCTTTGCTTCAACAAAAAAAATAGTCCGAGAGGTAGGGCTTTGACTGTCCTACCACAGTGGTGCACTCGGATGAAGGGATGAAGGGATGGAGGGATGGAGGGATGGAGGGACAGACGGTCTCCTCTGTGGAACAACAGGTGATCGTGGTCCAACTCCTCTGGGTTAAAGGTGGCTCGCCATCTCCTTCATCAAGGAGAATCCAAATCCAAAATCTACAGGGTTTTCCAGGTAACTAAAAAACCTAGCCTGTACAAAAACAAGGCATCACAAAATTCAGTCCTCTAAGGCCTTACTGAAAAAAAAAAATCACATCCAAATTCTCATTGTACTACTGTGACACAACAGCAATTAAAACACTTAATTGGTTTTACTGTACAGTATTTCTTATGTCATAACATTTCTCTTTTCATCTTGAATTATGATTTTCTTTTTAAACATTTATTATGAAATTAACGTGTTTACTTTTTAAAACCATCTGCTGAACATGAACAAGCATATTACATGCTCACATTCTTTCATTTAAGATCATAGTTTAAATGCACATGTTCAGTAGTTTTAGACAAATTACATTTTATCATTAGCAGGAGGAGTGCATAATAGGACAGTATGGCTGCAATATACATAGCAGTGGTTAGAGCAGTTGCTTCACAGTGAGAAGTAACTGGGTTCGATCCCTACTTGAGGCACGAATCTCAGTTCAGAAAACAATTCATACCGTAGCATGTCCAAAAAGTGACCCAAAATGAACTTTTGTATATAGTATAGCCAGGGCGATGCGGCTAAGTGTGACGTTTCGCCGTGACACAGGAAGTTGATGTTTAAGGTCAAACGATGCTCCAAACCTCGCGAAACTTTGCACATGCGTCAGGCACCAATTTTCACGAGTTTTTGAAGATGTTAAAGAAGAATAAGAAACGAGATCGAGAAAAAAAATTAAAAACTGCAAGCGGGAATATGCGGACCCTTGCGTGCTGCACGTCGGGGGAGCCGGCGGCCCCGACCCGCTGGATCCCCCGACGGCTGTCAGAGGTGAGAGGCGCCTCATCCTGTTGTTAACAATGTTTTATTTATGTGTCTTAAGAGCAAAGGGAGACTGTGCCCGGTATCAGCATGTTGGTCCTAAAAGACACATAAAAAACACATTTCACTTGAGAGCTTTGTCTCCTGGTTCAGCTCACTGTGACGAGCACCAGGTTGCTACACAGTTGACTAAATGGACAGGTGAGTTCAAGTCTGATTTCTATGTGGACGCTTGGCAAAACCATCAATTCACCTGTGTTAACCTACTTAATGTTAACACTTCAGCCTACTTGAATCATTTAAAAATACTTTACTTTTACCACCATCTCGTGTTGGTATCCAGAATTACAGGCAGGAATGCACAGTGTGCAAGTCTGTCCACATTGTAGAAAAACGTAAAAGGAAAGTAGATATACAGAAATCTTTTATCAACTTTGATAGCATTCATGGTAAATTATTTAATAAGTACACCAGTGATTTATCATAAGCCTACTGAGCTTTCTCCAATAGGTGTGATGTGTTCAGCAAAATGTCAGCTATGTCAGTCATCACATTCTTTTTCAAGAAATCTGCAAAATGTTTTGTGATCACCTTGCTACATACATTGCATCCGGAAAGTATTCAGAGCACTTCACTTTTTCCACATTTTGTTGTTACAGCCTTATTCCAAAATGGATTAAATTCATTTTTTTACATTTCAATTTTTTTTTTGAAATTTTTGCAAATCCATTAAAAATTAAAAAAAAAAAAAAAAAAAAAAAAAAAAAAATCACATGTACATAAGTATTCACAGCCTTTGCCATTACACTCAAAATTGAGCTCAGGTGCATCCTGTTTCCACTGATCATCCTTGAGATGTTTCTACAACTTGATTGGAGTCCACCTGGTAAATTCAGTTGATTGGACATGATTTTGAAAGACACACACCGTCTATATAAGATCCCACAGTTGACAGTGCATGTCAGAGCACAAACCAAGACATGAAGTCCAAAGAATTGTCTGTAGACCTCCGAGACAGGATTGTATCGAGGCACAGATCTGAGGAAGGGTACAGAAAAATGTCTGCAGCATTGAAAGTCCCAATGAGCACAGTGGCCTCCATCATCCGTAAATGGAAGAAGTTTGGAACCACCAGGACTCTTCCTAGAGTTGGCCGCCCGGCCAAACTGAGCGATTGGGGGAGAAGGGCCTTAGTCAAGGAGGTGACCAAGAACCCGATGGTCACTCTGACAGATCTCCAACGTTGCTCTGTGAAGAGAGGAGAACCTTCCAGAAGGACAACCATCTCTGCAGCACTCCACCAAGCAGGCCTGTATGGTAGAGTGGCCAGACGGAAGCCACTCCTCAGTAAAAGGCACATGACAGCCCACCTGGAGTTTACCAAAAGGCACCTGAAGGACTGTCAGACCATGAGAAACTAAATTCTCTGGTCTGATGAAACAAAGATTGAACTCTTTGGCCTGAATGCCAAGCGTCATGTTTGGAGGAAACCAGGCACCGCTCGTCACCTGGCCAATACCATCTCTACGGTGAAGCATGGTGGTGGCAGCATCATGCTGTGGGGATGTTTTTCAGCAGCAGGAACTGGGAGACTAGTCAGGATGGAGGGAAAAATGAATGCAGCAATGTACAGAGACATCTTTGATGAAAACCTTTTCCAGAGCGCTCTGGACCTCAGACTGGGGCGAAGGTTCATCTTCCAACAGGACAACGACCCGATGCACACAGCTAAGATTATAAAGGAATGGCTTCGGGACAACTCTGTGAATGTCCTTGAGTGGCCCAGCCAGAGCCCAGACTTGAACCCGATTGAACATCTCTGGAGAGATCTGAAACTGAAAATCTGAAGATCTGAAAATGAATGACGCTCCCCATCCAACCTGATGGAGCTTGAGAGGTCCTGCAAAGAAGAATGGGAGAAACTGCCCAAGAATAGGTGTGCCAAGCTTATAGCATCATACTCAAAAAGACTTGAGGCTGTAATTTCTGCCAAAGGTGCTTCAACAAAGTATTGAGCAAAGGCTGTGAATACTTATGTACGTGTTATATTTCCGTTCTTTATTTTTAATAGATTTGCAAAAAATTTAAACACTTTGTCATTATGTGTGTAGAATTTTGAGGGAAAAAAATGAATTCAATCCATTTTGGAATAAGGCTGTAACATGAAAAAGTAAAGCGCTGTGAATACTTTCCGGATGCACTGTAACAGGAGAAATAGTTTTAGTGAATTAATAGAGTATTGATATTTGAATATAATGTATACATGTATATGGCGGCTTCTTGTGTTTACAAAGGAAAGGAGTTCATGTAGCCATTTTATTTCATCATGGTGTGGATTTGTCACTTTTCGTGTCCTGAATTTGATTAAAAGAACCCTGACTCAGTGTGTCTCACACACACACACACACACACACACACACACACACACACACACACACACAATCATATTAAGCTGTGAGTCAGCAGAGTTCCAGCCCAACTCTAACTAAGAGTGGCTTATGGGGCAAGAGGTCCTCCTCAGTCTCTTACTTCTCTCCTCTCCGACTCCGCTTCACCATGTGGTGGTGGAAGCTATTTCTGTGGCTTGATATGAGAAACATGCTCCTTTTTATTTTTGCTTTCCTCTTCGTAGTGTATTTTCTTACCAAAAAGGATCCACCGCACTTTCCTCCAGGACCGTCAGCTCTACCCCTTTTAGGAAACGTCTTCAGCATTGAATCTAAACAGCCTCACATTTACCTAACCAAGGTAAGGTGATAGCATCAAGGTGTTTCCATATTGTGTTATACCTGATATTGAAAAGTCCACTGAAACAAACTCGGCATGTCCAACAAGAAATATTTCTATTCAGTTATGACCCACTTTAGTGTACAATCGCTGTTTAATGTGTAAGACAAGTCCTTAAGTAAGTTTAGTTCACATTTATGAGACCTTGCTCAAACAGAATATTAAAAAGTGTATACTATGAAATGATGCCAACAACCTGTAGATGTTAAGTCATAGTGTTGCCAACATATTGTGCTGAATTATGCATCTCATCAGAGTCACATGCTAGACAACAGACCCGCTATTCTCTGGCTATGCATTCACAGCTGGCTGATGTTTATGGGAATGTGTTCTGCATTCGTCTGGGGAGACACAAAACAGTGTTTGTGTCTGGGTGGAAGATGGTGAAGGAAGCTCTCGTGACACAGGCCAACAACTTTGTGGACCGGCCTTACAGCCCCATGGTGACCAGAATTTACTCAGGGAACTCGGGTGAATCACGCAGAACTAAAATACACACATTGAGTACACCAGTACTGAGAAAGTCAACCTGCCTGCTGATCCCCACCTGAGCAATGTTTGCTTTCTCTGTGTCAGCGGGTCTTTTCTTTAGTAATGGGAAGGTGTGGAGGAGACAGCGGCAGTTTGCCGTGGCCATGTTGCGCACCTTTGGTCTGGCCAAGGGCTCCATGGAGCAGAGCATCTGTGACGAGAGTCGACATCTGCAGGAGGCGATGGAGAAGGAGGAAGGTTGACGAGACAAAAGAGACCAAAATGTAAGCAAAATACTCACACGGTGTACTATGACTAAAGACATTTTCTCTGTTCAGGTGAACCGTTTGACCCGGTGCCACTTTTAAACAATGCGGTGGCCAACATCATCTGCCAGATAGTGTTTGGGAGACGGTTTGACTACGGTGACCACAACTTCCAGAGCATGCTGAAGAACTTGACTGAGCTGGCCTACCTGGAAGGCTCCATATGGGCTCTAGTAAGATGCAAACGCAGCATTTACACCTTTAAGAAAGTCAGTGGGACAGTGTCATTGATACATAATTACTTTATGCAGAACAAAAAATATTGAATAGTCAGTGTGTCTATTGAAGGTTTCTCTTAGAGAGAATGTGAGCTGAAAGTAGGCCACCTCTGAATACGTTCCTTATTTTCTTTCCTAACAGCTGTATGATGCCTTCCCAGCACTGATGAAACGCCTGCCGGGGCCTCACAACCGCATCTTCAGCAGCTCCAAATCTTTGGAGGCATCCATCAGGGGAGAGATAGAGAGACACAAGTTGGACCTGGACCCCAGCAACCCACGAGATTATATCGACAACTTCCTCTTAGAGGAGAAAGTGCGGCGCTCACATTCGGATAACAGAAATGTTGAAATGAGAAGGAAAATATCACTACAAAGTGCTGACTATGTTTGTCCCTCCACTCTGCTCGACAGCACAACAGAAACAGTGAAGTGGGCTTTGAGGAAGGAAACCTGGTTCTGTGCTGTCTGGATCTGTTCCTGGCAGGCAGTGAAACCACTTCAAAGACTCTGCAGTGGGGTCTCATCTACCTCATCAAGAACCCTCACATCCAGGGTCGGTGGTCAGACAGGACTGATCTTCGATAAGTAAATAGATTAAAATAGCAGAGGGAGAAAATGTTGAAGAACCATAAATACACGTGTTTTGACTCCTAGAAAAAGTCCAGGCCGAGATAGACAGAGTGATTGGACAGACCCGCCAACCCACCATGGCAGACAAACTCAACCTGCCTTACACTGACGCCGTCATCCACGAGATCCAGAGGATGGGAAACATCGTCCCGCTCAACGGGCTCAGGGTGGCTGCCAGGGACACGGTCCTGGGGCGTCACTTCATACCCAAGGTGCATCTGATCTATTCACTGAACACAGCAGCTCGAGTCCACCACATGTTAATAAAGAAAACTAACGTGTAAATTTGTCCTCAATAATAATAATAATAATAATAATATGGTAAAATTAGCAACATGAGCTGATCTGAAGATTTATATTCTAAAAAGAGCAAGATGATTGATTGTGTGTCTTAAACATTTGTAGTTCCAGTATTTAAGATTTAAGCCCTATTTTGGGATGTTTCTTAAAGCTGGGGCAAGTGTTAGAAAATCTTTTTTTCAGTAGAATTATTCTCCTCTTTCACTGACTGGGGTTGCTGTAAATAACAGTATTTAGTGTGTGCATAGACTGGGATTTGTCGTTACAATAAGGAAGTGTTAGCTTTGTACTGCAATATAAACCAGCCATTTGAATACTGTCACTGTGACTTGTGGTGTGTGCAGGGGACGTCTGTGATGCCGAACTTGACCTCTGTGCTGTTTGATAAGACTGAATGGGAGACGCCAGACACCTTCAACCCTTCTCACTTCCTGGATGCTGAGGGAAGGTTTGTGAGGAGGGATGCGTTTTTACCTTTCTCTGCAGGTAACGTTCACCTTTCAGTAATAAGTCTGACTTTGAAAATAAATAACAAGGCTGCAGGAAATGCGTGTCCGCGGGATGATACTGTAAGTTATGCTTCTTCTCCGCAGGAAAGCGTGCGTGTCTCGGTGAGGGTCTGGCAAGAGTGGAGCTGTTCTTGTTTTTCGTCGGTTTGTTCCAGAAGTTTCGTTTTTCCACCCTGGATGGAGTTGAGCTGAGTACGGAGGGGATCACTGGGGCCACACGCACACCGTACCCCTTTCAAATCTACGCCAGCTCCCGCTGAGCTCTACAGACCATATGCCACAGCAAAACTACAAAATATACTTTTATATACAGTACATAGATAATAGCCGTTTCATTGTGGCTAGTTTTCCCATCAATATAAAAATACCAGTACCATTTCAATGATGATGGGTGGTACAAGGAAATATTTTCAACAATATGTAATGCAGAGGAACAATAGGATGCTCTTTGTTTAGCCACAGCGCACGACTATGACATGAATTGTCCTTTTTCCCCCACACTTCTATTTAACCAGCACCAGCATCAAAACTCTCACAATCATGTCTGTTGTTTCCTACTTGTCACTTTACATAAATTATTTGAATTTCATTAGACTATTGACAACGATAAAAATAAATGTCATAACAAAAAGACCACATTTCTCTCCTCTGACTCTTTATAGGTTAAATACAGCATATATGTTTGGATCTATCCTGATGGAGTTGATTTGTAAATTGATGCTCTATTGTCACATTATTGGAATCGGCTGTAAATAAACACCTGAGTGTCACATTATTTGTGGTCAGTGTGTAGTTTTGGTTTTTCCAGAGTGCAGGAGTGTTTTTCTTAACCATTTAGGAGCCAAACTGCGACTAAATATAAAATGCACTTTTAGAAAAAGAATTTATTTATCCACAAGAAAACCAAAGCTTTAAAATAGTAACCTCTTAAAATCCTGAAAACGTTATAATGCCTTGCTTACTTTTCTTCATTTACACACAAACATATGACGTAACTCATGTAGTTCCTGTGCTACGTCTGATCGTACCTCTTATTTTTAGGTGAATGACACCGCTTTTAAATGCGAAAGCTACAAGAATCATCCACGGCAAAGGAAAAATCAAAAAGCGCTTTGACATTAATCTTCAATAACAGAATGCCTCTTTAGTGTTGTTGCAAACATACAAAATGAGAAGGTGATCAACAGCCATTTTATGTTGTGTAACTAGTGCGGTTTAACTTTAACAACGTAGCATCAGACAGCTAATAACCCACGATATCAAAGACAATACCTGCTTCTCTACAGCGCTCTTTACTCTGAAAACATATGTCGTTAAATGGTCAAATCACTTCCTGGGAATATAGAGAATAATGGATAAATATATATATTCCTGGGTTTCTTTTCTAAGATTTGTAGTTGCAGCACCTCACTGGTTGATTGTGGTTAATATGACCAGTAGGAATTTCACAGCTTTACATAACGTCCAGTAAAAACTCCGATGATGTTTGATGCTTAAAAAGCAGTTGGTGGCCAGCACCAAATGTAGCATCAGTCTGCTGGATGACAACATTAGTACCTCCCCTTCACTGCATAGTACGATGGTACAGTTTGTACATACTATAACAATCATCTGAAGTTACATTTTGTTAGCATTCAAGTAACCCTTTTTAAAATCACATTCATTACTGTAACCGGCTTCAATTCGGAATAAAATGGTTACACTTCTCCCATTCCTGAACGTCAGGATGTCGAAGAGCCAAGGCAAAATGGGTTGTAGTGAGCAAGTTTGCAGACAGTGAAGCAGAAGCACAGGGCAGGATGGGAGTATGCTGTAAGGATGGGGCAGTGTGCACTACTTTAGCTAGCGAAGTGAACACGGGTTGCAAATGTCCTACGTAAGGTCAGGGTTCAGGTTAGTGTCGAGTGACGGTATGCTGTAACTCCAGCTGGGTGACCAGTAGGGTTGTGTTTGTTAAGTGAGTGCTCCTTGATCCCAGTTGGCCGATTCCTTGACCCCTCCCCAAGTGCTGAGAGCAGATGCGTTTAAGGTCACTTGAGAGCTTACTTGTGGGAGGGTTGTGGGTTGTTGTTTTTTTTTTTTGTCTCAGTTGAATAAGGTGACACTTTGGCTCCGTGACACGGTCTACTTGGAGGTAGTGGCAGGCACGTTGACGGAAAGCACCTGGCGTGGGGCGTTTGAGACTTGACGCTGCTGCGACAAAAAGGACTGGCCGGGGGACAACATGGAGGTAGAGCGGCCCCCGAGACGTGACTCAATGGCCAACTTCTGAAAGTTCATACTCTGAGGACAGAGGAATAAAAAAAAAAAAAAAATGCAAAGTATGCCGAGTGTCAATAATGTCCGAAAAGGCAGAATTTAAAATTTGCAACTGATCTTTTTTCTTAGGATTTTATTTTACCTTGTTATACCAGGCTGTGACGATGAGCTTCTCCTCGTACTCTCTCAGCCTCGCCTGCTCACATTGACGCTAGGAGGCAAAATGAAACATCAATTAGACCAGGAAACAGTCCTTTAAAAACATCCTGGGTATTCACATCACAAACATTTATGGAGGTCATAAAATAGCAGCTTTACTTCCAGGTTGAGAATCTGCTTGTCCCGGTCTGCTAACTGGTTCCTCAGACATTGGATCTCAGCGGTGGCGGGATTTAGTTTAGGGTCCAGTGCTCGGATCACCTACAAGCAGGAAGGAAGGAAAAACAGTGAATTACTGGTACAAACGAATACCCAAATTACCGGACTAAGCCTCAATTTTTAGGGATTAACAAAACAAGAATAAAACAGAAAAAAAAGTCACTCACATTGCGAGCTTTCTCCAAGTACATCTTGTACCTCTCTTCCATGGCCCGCATGTCATCATCCTTCTTCTTCAGGGCGGCCATCAGCTCATCCAGCTTCAAGGCTGCTCATCAGAAATTAGCAGCCGTCATTTCAGTAATTTGGTTTTGACAGGGAAGCAGCGTTTGTGTCATGATGGCAACACTTACAGTTTTGAGTGTTGTCAGGCTGAAGGTCCTCCAGCAGCTCTTTCTTCTTCATGATTTCGTCCTGAGCCTCATTCAGCTGGACCCTGAGAAAAAAACAACAACTCATTCTTAACCGTACTTTACACACAAATTTATTTTACATCCCGCAACTTTTAACACAGACCCAAGAGTCACACTTACATGTGCGCATCAAGCTTCCGCTTCAGGTTTGACTGAAAATAAAAATGAAGGGATGAAATCTGGTTAAAGAAATTCATTTTAGACAGCAAAATAAACATCAAAACACTATGTCGGGGCTTTTACCTCTCAGTCAGTTTAAAATCTGGACTGAAACCATAAACTAGTGTGATTTCGTTGTGTAATACGATGCCAGCACAAAGTCTATTGGGCTCAGATTAAGTCTGTGGGGCATATTTTCTCTGTATTAGTGCCAGTGCATGTTGGCATACTTACATCATCAGGTTTGGCCGCCTGACTCTGCAGAGCCTTCTGAAGGTCCTCGACCTGCAGCTGCAGCTCACTGATCCGCTCTCGACTCAGTCTGGAGATGAACAGCCATGCAGAGGAAGGTTAAGACAACACACTATAGCTTAAATGTATAAACACCAAAGTAACAATGGAGAGAACAACTTCCATCACATCTGTCCGTGGTTGACCTACAATCAGACATAAACTCTGTTAACCTGTTCTCAGTGTCCAGTTCACTGCGTGTCTTGTGAGCCTCCTCCAGCTGGGTTTGCAGATCGGCGATCTTCTCCCGTTCACATTCCTCTTGCTGCACTCTCAACATCTTGTTCTCATGCTGCAGACTGATGAACTTTTCTCTAAAAAGAACCACACACTCAAAGTCAGAGCTCACACACACCACGCAGAAGCAGAAAGGTTACGAATCACAATTTATAACGGGAACACATTACCTGTATTCAATGGGCATTAACTCAGCTGCCAGGTTATCATGGCTGGGGCTGCTGGAGGGAAGCATGCCTGTATGAAAAAAGGTTGTGCAGATTAGAATACCAAAGCAACTAGTGGCTAAGCAGCATCAACACTGACAGAATGAGATACCTTTTTGAAAGAGCTGGTGCTGTTGAGCCTGAGTGCATCGCAGCTCCTCGTTGATTTCCTTCAGAGAATCTCTTTCAATAATGATCCTCTGGGGGAGGAGGACAAAAGGAAAACTGTTAGTGAAGAGAAAACCAAAGTAGTTATTTATTTATCTATTGCTGAGACATTTCAAAAGCTGCTATACCTCTTTTTCCTTCATTACAGTGTCATGCTTCTCCTCCAACTTTTTCATCTCAAAAGCCAGGTTGTCTGCTCGTCTGGTCTCCTCGGACAACTTCCTGTGTAGCTCCTGGACCTAAAAAAACAACAAAACAAAAAAAACATGCAGCATCAAATACATTCTTTACCAGAAAATACAATCAAATATAATCAATACGGACAGTCTCTGCTAAATCTGTGCTTTGTGAGACAGCACGGATATTCCCTTTAATTCGGAACCACGCATCGCATATATTTCACCTGTTTTTTGTACGACTCAAGCTGAGCACGGGCAGCGTTGGCCTTGCGAAGCTCTTCCTCCAGACTGACAGTGTTGTGCATGTAGGTCATGTTATTCTCTTCCAGCAGCTTCATCTGCCTCTTTAGATCACCAAGATTCTCCAGCTTGCGCTTGTATGTTTCCACTGAGGCCTCCAGCATCACCACACGATCTGAGCAGTTCCTACAGGAATTCAAAACACAAACACAAACATCAGTCGGGTGGTTTGGGGCACTTTGAGCACAAAGTTTAAGATGGGAACAAAATGGAAATGTAGTTTAATTGTAGCACTCTGGTAGATCAGCGAGCAGTATTTAAATAAATCATCATCATGTCAAATTTCTTGTATATGTTCACATGTTTGACCAATAAAATGATTTTGATAAAACACAGTTGCAACCATGACAGTAGACAATGCTTCAAATATGGATGTTGCTGCAAAGAAGTCACAAATTGTAAAACATGGACTCTTCGATCACATCTTCAACCCGATATCACAGGAGATCACAGTTTCAAGATTAGTGTCAACAATTCAGTATCTGACAAATAGTGAAATATGGTGACAATCTCCCCTTCTGGTCCCGAGTTAAGGTGTTGGAAAGTACTTTTGCAGAACATTTTGATGTCACAGTGAGGTTGACCTTTGTGATTTTTTTCATAATCAAAAAGAAAAGAAAAAGTCAGTTGCTTGGGTGTCAAAGTTCTGCTACTAATCAGTAGAAATGCAGCTGGTTTACAAGGTGGTACCTTGATTCCACAGTTTCAGAACTGGATCTAGAACCAGAACTCTTCTGGTGGAAAAGCAGTATCAGAAAATCAGAGTCTGGCCTTCCTAGCTGACGTAGCTGTGTGCTAGTTTGTCATTAGGAGGCAACATAAGGTGGCTGCCTATAAACTGCCTCATTAGCACTGCTGTTAAATCTTCTATCCATAATTCATACATCTACATATAGGTATATATATATATATATATACATACACACATCATTGGACTGTGGGCTGGAACGGCTGGAGAAAACCCACAGGTAAAACATGCAAACTCCACACAAACCGAGCCCAGAAAACCAGCGGGGTCGAGCCCAAAACCTTCTTGCCCGTCTCTTGCTGCGAGGCAACAGTCCAAACAACTGCAACACCGTGCCGCCCGCTTCCTAATCTTACTATGTTTATTTTTATGGTTAGCACTCTCCTCTAAAAGATAATACTTTCCCAGACCAGATCAACCTGCTACAGACCAGGTGTACATCCACACACTGACACAAACCTCAGGACATCCAGTTCATCTTTGAGAGCCCGTGATTCCTCTGCCAGGCTGGTGAGCTCGTCATTACGGTGCTGAACCTCAATCAGCTGTTTCTCCAACTCTTCACAGTGGATCCGGTAGTCATCCTTAGCAGCCTCCAGCCTGGAAAAGGCAAATACACATAATTATTTGGTCTGTATTATAATGACGTGGCTGAGGTCCATTTGAGAAGACAGACCTGAAGGTCTCCTCCTGCAGTGTCTCTAGTTGCTGCTGTAACTGATTGTGTTTCCTTCCTGAGGGCGTGCTTGGGTCGTCAAACGTGTCCAGCTGATTGGCTCGGTCTGTCAGGACATCATTCTCAGCCAATAAGCTGTTCCGTTCTTCTTGAAGGACAGCCACCTGTGCAGGGACAATGATGTGAGAGCCACTCTCACAAGTACTCCAATTTCACAGTTACGGTGAATTTTAGTTAGCTGGAAAAAACTGTAACGTTAAATCTCTTCTTGGTCAATTATTGCATGCAAGGCAGAGAGGTCACATCTGAGCATCAACAGACACCCTCTCCATTACAAATAACTTTCCTCCTCTCCCAGCTGTTAAAACAAACAGTGCAGTTAATCCATGCTGGAAGCAGCAAACATGTTAATACACTGTTAGTTTTTAGTTCTCACCCTTTCGTTTTCTTACATCGAGTTGACAATCTTTGCCAGTTAAACAGAAACTGGATAATTAGATTAACATGTACCTGTTTAAAATCCTGCTTACAACATGCCTCCAAACTAGAACCCTGGTTCTCAACTGGTCTAACCTCTGGAGCCACATTCTTTCTTAATCATTAAGTCATGACCATAGACTGTATATAAAAGTTTTGACATTTTTGAGCTGCTCAAATTCATTTAATATAAAATAGTGCACAATAAGTGCATAATACGCAACACCTTCATGCACTGTTAAAATAGGAATTAAAACGTGCAACAGAAGTGCAAAGAGGGCTATAAACTCCTCAAAACAAAAAGGCAGCCTTACCTTGAACTACAGGCATATATGCTTCTGAACTGTATGAAATGAAATAAAAAAGCAGACTTATTTTTATTTGAAAACTATTGGAATGAAAGCTAATTACTGATGTGACAATATTTGTCATAACAACACAGACTACAAAAACCACATGTGCTGTGTCATGGGAAAGGCATGTCCTTCAAAGTAAAAGCGCAGCAGGAGACGTTCTGTAGATTTAAAAATAAAGTTAGACTTTTTTTTCCCCCTCAACACCCACAACTCACTAAAATAGCCCCAGTACCCACTTTTGGGTCGCGACTAACCAGTTGAGAACCACTGATCTAAATAAAAAGTACGAAGTAGGTCAGACTCTAAAATAAGAATTAACACCTTTAAA
The DNA here is from genome assembly GCF_022577435.1 of Embiotoca jacksoni. Taxonomy (NCBI): domain Eukaryota; kingdom Metazoa; phylum Chordata; class Actinopteri; family Embiotocidae; genus Embiotoca; species Embiotoca jacksoni. Next base: position 957,354 of record NW_027185296.1, on the reverse strand, counting down.
TAGGGCTGGGCTAAGTGGTTGAAATAAATATTGTTACGATAGATATAATGCACGTGTGCAAAATAACATAATAATATTGGAATCATAAACAACTGTCGTGCAACGCAACAGGCAAAGTGTTTCACACATGTAACATAAAACATCCAGTAACTCAAGTTGTTTGCTCAAAGTCAAATTTTTTGCCCTGCCCTGTGATTAACTTCCATTCACTGGTCTTATGAACAATACTATGCCGCATAGAACAACATGCATTTCAAAATAATGTGCTTTCCCCACATGAAGATGTTCTCAGGCGTATTACTGGAATAATACAAAAATTATTAAATAACCAAGCACCGCATGACTTGTCTCTAACGGAATCCTAACTGAGCTCCCTGTTAGCGGAGTTAGAGTAAACATTTGCACGGCTGGTTTAGATGGGTTTAGTTTTGCCGGCCGGTCGACCATGTTGGACTTACCTCACTGCAACGAGAGAAGACTGGGAACAGAATAATGAATCTGTAGAGAGTCCAGTTGAACAGTTGATCAGTGCCTCTGCTAAATTTAGTCTGCCTGTACAGTGCTGAGTGAGGCCTTCTGGCAGTGGCAGAGTATGGGCCGGATACTACAGCGGGATCAGCAGAGACCAGACTGTAAAGCTCACAGTCATTCTGCCACAGCAGCTCCAGACAATGGACCCAAACATTACAGCGAATTACTCCTGTTTATGCTGTACTAAAGGCATGTGTGTGTGTGTGTGTGTGTGTGTGTGTGTGTGTGTGTGTGTGTGTGTGTGTGTGTGTGTGTGTGTGTGTGTGTGTGTGTGTGTGTGTGTGTGTGTGTGTGTTCACCTGTAGGTCTAGCTCTTCACAGCGTTGGGCTAGTGCTTCCTTTTCTGCGAGAAGTTGCGCTAGGTCGTCAAGAGCTTGTTTTAGCTGGACAAGATGAGAAATTGAATTAATTCAAACACATTCATGCCCACATGCAGAGAAAGCAAAGATACTGCTTCTACTACTATTTTTTTGACTGTTGACTTAAAAAAAATAAGTATATCCTCCTTAACTGAAAACAAATTACTTGCAAATTAGTTGCAAGTGAAAATAAAGTTTTCATGTTATGAACTACACACTTGAGGGAATTTTATTTTGTTTCTTTGCAGGGGTTAAGGTTAAAACCCACCCACCAACTGGACATTAGTAATCCGTTTACACATTGATTTGTAAGAAAATTTCAGAGCAGAAGACACCAACCAAAAGACCCCATGCAGACGAATCTCTGCAGTAATAACACTGACCTGCTGTTCCAGGTCCCCCGACAGCTCTGCTCCAAACGGGGCCACGGTCTCTTTACTCATGAGCTGAAGAGGAAAATGTCACTGGTTTTATTACAAACACTGATTAAATGATCTGCAAAGCCTCAACCTATTTTAACTACATGCAAACATGCACTCTGCCCTCCTTCAACACCAGCAGACGTCCTTTGTTACAGTTATTCAAAAAGGTGCAGCTACTCGGCAAATCTTTTCAGGATATTTTCAACACCTCTAATCTCAGTAAGTGAGAAACTTGGTGTTAAGCTGGACCGACCTCCTGGATGGCTGTCATGACAACATGCTGCACAGACTCCTCCAAGGTCATGATGATCTGAATGTATTCTGGCGGTATAAGAGAGAGATTCATCACAAAAACACACACACAAAGATATATGATTTTCATAATCCATGTCCGACCTCCAAATACAACATTGGCTAACCCTCATTGATTGTCCTGCCAGGCTGCCTGATGAGCTCTGCCTTTGACAGTGGCGGGGCAGGGCAATAATTAAACATTGTTTGGTTCACAGCCTTAACGGCCAATTCCTCTTCCTATCTACACTGGATATGCTTCTGTACATGTATTCTGTTCGGGTCTGATTTGTGTACAGAAATTGCGTGAGACATACAGGCTGTGACCTGCCTTGTTTGCGCTCGCATCTTACAGCACAGCCCAGTATGAGCTGCAGCAGCCTCCCCAGCTGCACAGGGTCTGAATGCTCTGCCACCAGGGGAAGATCTGGCACGGGAAAGTCTGAGATTTCCTGAGTTAAGACCTGAAGGTACACAAACAGAGATAATGCACTTAACAAACACTTCCTAAGGCAGGTAAATATAAATAAACACAGCCGGCTGATTTCAAAAGCTCCACCTGTAAACAGCTGTGGTGGTAAAGTTTTGCGACAACCAGGAGGCCTGATGAATAAAATATGCCCTTTGTGTGTAGATATGCCTGCGTTTCTAATCGCTATGGTGTTTGTAACGTCTACCAGGTGTGTGCGGCTTGATGTGTGTTTCGATTTGAACACTACTTTCCTTTAGGCAAGTCTCCTGAGGCTTTTCTCTACGTGAGCAGTACATACTATAATTCCAAAAAGAATTGCATGAACACACAGAGTCCAGAAGCTCTCGTGTCGAGTACGTGTTTCTATCAATCACCCTACAGCTGTGCAAAAACAAGGGAGCCGTGTTGTACTTCATACCTCATTATAATAGTCAACCACCATCTGAAGGATCTTCTTTAGGTTGTTCAGCTGAGGAGAGAGAAACATTAAGATACAAATGTTTTTTAATACAAACATACATCAAGATGATGACATCACAACAGAAGCCCTTCCAACAAAATTTATGATCATGCGATGAGAAAAGAATGAGACTTTTCAAACATGTGAAAACAGGCTTTTTTTCAAAGCATTTGATGTGTCATGGCAGATTAAGATAATAATAACATTAAGGATCGCTCTTTAATACCAGGAAACTTAAAGTGAAGCAGCTAAATGGAATTCAGCGGTTATCTTTTTTTGGAATTGCACAGAAAAAAGCAGCAGCAGGGAAAACACCATCACAACCCAAGAGAAGGAGACAGGCATGCCTTTTTTTTATTTATTTTTTTTTAAATACATAAATTCCCCTTGCATTACATATAGCTAATATATGTGGACAAACATACATGCACCCATTTCACCAGAGTCAGAGCGCAGGGTCAGTGTGGGCTAAGCCAGAAGCAGCACCCCGTGGAGCAGGTTGAAGGTCAGTGTCAAGGACAGTGTGGCAGGTTTGGAGCAAACAGAGGATTTAGCACACAGGGGCTTCAGCAAAACACGCAGAGAACAGTCAGAGAGGACAGATGGTGGACAGAGGGACACGACAGTGCTCTGTACCTTCAGTCTCCAGTTGTCCTCAACATCTGTTTTGATACGACCGAGCCATCCATCACTGAACCATGCTGGGTCTCTGCAGCACACAGAGGGCAACAATAGCTATTCTACGCATGATTTCTAAATTTGCAATTCAAATTCTACATATATGAATATCACCGACGTTGTTATACATCATTAATCAGCCATGTTGAATGCACTCTAGATGCTACCCATGAACCCAATTTAATCAAGTAATTAAATTCCTATATTTACTTAAACATTACATAACATTAAAAAAACAAAAAAACAAAACAGGAGACTTCTTTCATTCAGCTGTGCAAGGAAGAGATAGTTTCTCGTTAGGAAGAACAAATGATAATTTATGCAAGTCAGGGCGAGTTGTCCATAGAAGAGAGCCTTTACAGTTGTGGTGCATTTTGGATTCTTGAGACTGCGGTGTCAACACTGGACCAAACAAATGGATCCAAAACTAACCCTCTGATTTTGTCTGACACCGTCTTAACTTTAGTGAAGACTCACACATCAGAAATACGGTTTGCCAAAACAACAAATGGAGCCAGAAATGCAAAAAACAAATGGTTAGTATTTTTTGTGTGTGTTTTAAAGAGGGATTGGGACTCTTTCACAGTACATTAGGGCAATAAATGGCGGCTGAGTGATGAACAAAATCCTCTATTTTAGCTTTAATACATCGGTGGAAAAGATAGAAGTGTGCCATTACAACCGTTTCTACTGTACCTCGTTGACTTATTATGCATCTGGCGGTGTGTGTGATGTGAATTACTCAAGCTTAGCAAAACTGGTTGTAAATGAATAATGTATGTGCTCTCTCACATCTGATGCAGCGCCTGCGACATTGCCACTCCAGTGGTCAGCTCCTCCACCGTTGTGCAGGGTGCAGCAGTGTTGAAGGTCTGCAGCTGAGAGGCACAAATAAACAGCACCATCAGGATAACTGGTCAACAAAAGAAGGGGAGCATAGCAGAGCTGCAATGATTAACTGATTAGTTGATGGACAGTACATTAATTGCCATCTATTTTAATCAGCAAATAATCATTTCGAGTCATTTTCTATGAAAATGTGAATATTTTGCGGTGGCTTTAATCCTGTGATAATAAACACAAGATATACTTTGGTTGTGGAATGCTGGTTGGGTCAAATAAGAACATTTTTGGCAGCATCTCCTGTTTCGGGAAGCAATGGTCAACATGTTTGACCTTTTTCTGCCATTTTAAAGACTAAAAACAACTAACCGATTAATAGAGAAAATATTCGAGAGATTATTTGATAATGAAAATAAAATGTAAAAAAATATATTTGCAGCCCTAAAGAAGAGGGAACAATGTAGTAGTGCATTTTATAAACCATGCTATCACTGAGGAGTTTATCTACAACGCTGCACATGTTCTGAAATAGTGTAATTGTTTCAAATTCCCTCTGAAGAAAAGTAAAGGTAAAAAGAGAAAGCAGAGGACAAGGATGTACTGATAACCGGATAGAGGCCGAGGGGCGGGTAGGAGTGTAATGGCAAAGAAACCACAACAGCCAAGCAAAGATGAAGACGTCCCTACGTAAGTGAAGATGTAAATAATTCAAGTAATTCTCCTGCTCCAAGATCTTTTTCTTCAAATAAAACCTGCCCAACTGGGTCCTGTAGACACCCTGCTGTTTACAGTAACTACCAAACCTACGGTCTCTAAAGGCTGCTGTGCTCTAATGTGTTTCCACCTGCCCAGTCCACTCTCTGGGGGTAACTTTTACAGTTTAAATACACGAGTTGTTCAACAAAAGCGACTGATGTGGCTTTTAGATGCAGCAGCAGGATGTCAGATCAACCTGATCTGATTAACAAACGCTTATCCTCGCATTAACCCGCAGGATGGCCAACACCGCGGATCTGAAACACTGCCAGCTTTAGATGGATAGTCGTGTCTAAGGTGAATGGAGGTGTTTAACTCTGGGTGGTTTTAGCTCCATTTAATCAGTTACATAACGTTAACAACAACAACAAAACCACAACAACAACAAAAATCCACAAATATCCCCTGCTTAACTGGATTAGCAGTTTATGTCCAGCATCAAACCGGAAAGGTATTGTTGTCCTTTGCGTGGTGATGATTTTTTTTTTTATTCAACAGCCTGCAGGGTGGATGTACCACCGACCTTTCTGAATTTCTGTGCGCTAATAACGACGTGTCTCTGCTGTCGGACCACCGGACAAAAAAAAAAAAAGTCTGCTGTATGTTTGCTTCATTCTCCCTCAGCTTGGTGCCTTCGCGGACACCTCCGCCGCCTACAGACAGGTACATTAAATCCATGCCGTGGTTTCGGCAGCTCATTCACACGAGTAAAACAAACTCACCCATATTATGAGGCTCTCGACCAGCACCGTTTTGTTCTCGTCCATTTGTCCCCTTGTAGCCAAAAGCGGAAAATATCGTCCTCCACCTGTCAGCAAAGCTCTTCCGCTCCCCTCGTCTGCATTTGACCTCACCTGCAACCAAAGGTAGATTTCTAACGACAAATACGTAGCTTAGAAATGAATGGCCACTTTTCCGCCACAAAACAACGTAACATGTACGCGAATGGCGCAGCTTCTTCAGTCCGTTGACGTCCGCTCACTCGCAAGGCTCGGTTGATGTGAATCGAAGGCGGAGCGAGATAGAAGCCGCGTCCAATGAGCATCGAGATCTGGGAAGATTGACGGTTATTAAACCGCACTCTGGCCAATCAAAGAGCTTGATGTGAAAGTTTCGTAGGCTTTCATTATCTGGATAACGTCATAACATTTTCCACCTGTGCAGTTATCAGACGCCTTTTGCTTTTATCCACGAACAGAAGGAAATACACTTGTGTTTTAGAATTCGCTTAATACAAGGGAATGGAGTCCAGATACATGTCTATTATTTTGTGTATTTTTTTTGTTTATAAAGGTTACAATATAAAATCTCTTGTGGTAACCAACTTTAAAGTCCCCGTGAAGGCACAGAATTGCTGACAAAAATTGCAATCAAAGCCCATGTGTTGTGTAAAAACAGGTTACATCCCAAATCATACAGTAGAAATGATTGATAGTTGTGCAAAAACTTTTGCAAAGAAAAAAATGCAAATATGAAAAAGCTCTTAACAGATACATTTATTTTAGGAAATCTTGTACTTGCTCACCCAACATAAAATCTTTATTTCAGTCCTTTTCCTGCTTGACTACATGAAGTATTTTAAATTACACAACCTCATAACACACATAGCATAACCTCACCCAATAAACCAACAGATTAAAAATCCTGCACAGCCATTTTCCCGGGTTTAGAGAAGAACAATTAACACTACTGGAATGTTAATCCTTTAAGGACTAAATTAACAAAAACATAGTTGTAATCAACAGTGTTTCCAGACAGCCACTAAAACCCTGGCCGCATTCCAACCGTTTGCCCAGAGTAAATCATTTCTCGTGAGTACAATAAACCTCCTGACGTTATCCATTTATATATCTCACGTGACTGTGTACTTGACTGACTGCTTTCAGTTACTTTGAGATAAGAAATCTCACAAGTGTCACTTGCTCTCTTGAGTCACAATATGGAAAAATACAACCAAATCTAAAAGTAGATTTATTTAAAAGAATTCTTACATTATCCTGTAGCCTGGTGCAAAAACTCTAGTGATCATCCAGCCTAGCTGACATTTCACACACTCTGAAATCAGTGTGCGTGTGAGCCGAGGCTGGACTTTAGCCAAGAGCCCTCTGTCATGACTATCACTGGGTGAGCTCCTCTGTTTTATCTCCTGATTTTTGCTACTCTGAGACCCTGACCCTCACTAACCGATGGTGACTATTTTTAGATGGCCTGACCCATACGGACAACCACTCTCAAGCCTCTCTGTGTAGCCAGTGTAAATATTTGCGAAGATATTTCTGCAATTGCCGTGCTGTGGAGGTTTTCACACATTTGCTCACTGTCAGATACTCCACGGAGGATTTTTATTAAATAATTGCTGACAAATGCTAGAATGCAAAGTTATTTTAATCTACTCTGTTTCTTCATTTTGCCTCATTTGTCCAACCATTTGACTGGTAATTTTTTAGATTAACCTTTGAGAAGTTGCAGGCATCTATCTAGCTTTCACACTAAAACTGGGACCCATACGAGGCCTTCTTTCTGCCTTTTGGGTAACACATTGTTAAAGTCAGTCACTGATTTCACAACCAATAGTTTATAGTAAAAGGAGTATTACGTGTAGTTGGTTTTGGTAAAGTAAACTTTGGGTAAATGATTGGCAAGTTCAGATCTAACCTACTTAAACACAGTGGGAGGGATCTTTTCTGGCTTTGATCTGGTCATATGACCCAAATAGTTTGAATCTGACCAAACTAAGATTTTTAGGCTTAATTGAGTTGAATACTTTTACAGTAAAAGCTGATCATACTGCATTGTAAAGTGAAGTACGTGTGTTTTGGAGTAGTCCTTTAGTGTAAAAAGCACTGCTTTCTTGATCTGACTGTATTACTGCTCCCTTTAAGTATAGAGACTCATACACCAGCTGATATTGGAGGGCCTAGTTGATCATTAACAAGCAGCTCCAATTTATTTTGTACAGTGATGCTGTCAGGCAGCACTTCACTTCCTTCTGGGAGACAGTGACAACTTGTTTCCTTTCAAGAAAGCTGTCTTCAGAACAACTATATGCCCCTACCGCAGATCTCAGTCCAGGTGAGTCTCATTTTTTTATGTCATCTCTAACATAAGTCGAGCTGTGCACTTTACAAAGTGACTGAAGATGATGTAGGTTTGGGGAAATTTTAATTCAGAGTGTGTTTTGGTCCCATGACACCTAGGCTCCCCTTCATCTGATCTGCTACAAATCTGTCAAGCGCATTTTAAACCAAATCATAATTTTTTATTTTTCTTAACTGTTCAGTTTCTGTTACCAACAGACAGAAAAGAGCTGAGTTCAATCAACCTTATCTCACAAATCATTAGTTTTGTGTCTGTATCACCTCCCAGCAGATATCTGAGTGTATAAGGTGTGTTTATTGTTGTCCTGTCACATTGCAGAACAGACCATCTCAACTCTGAAGGTCCAGTAGGTCAGGGTCATCTAAGGTCATCCACATCTTTGGTGTGCTGTCAAAATCAACGCATATGAGCTGCCACATGGTGAGAATTTCACTTGCTTACATGCTCTCACAGTAAAGCTGATGACCTGCATTGCCAAATAATTTCTTGCTTTTAAGAGGGTTATGTTTCTGTCTGCCAATGTTTCTGTTGGTGTAAAAAACACCTCTATCTTTAGTATAATTTGAAGGATTAAATGGATTTGGAAAATTATTTTTTAAAAAGCTCACAAAAGTTATTTCCCTTCAAGTACAGAGGCAGTAAACATTATTACTGTAAGTCACTCCTGTGAGATGATGATTATAAAGGTCACAGTCTGGTGGACAAAGTTGTCACCAAACAATGGATCCTAATCTGACTGTTTACATGATCAAAACAAATAAAAAGTCTCAAACATGTATGATGTATCAATTTCAATGTGTTACCGGAAAACATCAATGGCTTGAAGCTTTTCGGCGATGACAGTATCGGAGATGGAAAGTTTGGTTGTAGAAGATTTGTCAGCTCTTTCTCTGCTTCATATTTTCTCTTTTTTCCCCCTCTTGTCCTTCTTCCTGCTCTCCACCTCTCATCTCTTAACATTTGTCTGTCATCTCTTCAGGAATCTAAGCAGACATGTCTGTCCACAAGCAGACAAGACTGGCACTGCCCAGTCTGCTTGCAAACGGCCCGATTCCCCGTCAAGACCAACTGTGGCCATTTGTTCTGTGGTATGAGATTACACACACACACACACACACACACACACACACACACACACACACACACACACACACACACACAGTTTCACATCAGACTTGTTTTGTTATCTTATGCTTGCACCTCTTCAATCCCTCATTAGTTTTTCAGTCTTTGTCAGAGTTGCTCACCTGTTACATCATGCGTTCACATCTGAGTTTATGTCATTCATTCCCTGATTAATGCAGCATCAGGGAATCAGGGATCATCTGTTCGGCTTTCAATAATTAACTGTTGCCATGGTTTCCTAACTCTGCTTATAGATAGATAGTGTAGCAAATCGCAAGTTAAGTGTTCACAGATGTGCAGAGAACCACTTTGTGAACTTCAACTGCTTTACTCGCAGTTCGTTTTTTCTTTGTTGCAATTTTTTTTTCTACTTTCAAGTGAAGTGAGAGTTGAACAACTGAAGGAAACTTCACCAGACTTTTTAATGAACACTTGGTGCAGTAAGGAGAGCAGTACCATTAGTTGAGCGGAGAGGTCTGGGTGGCTTGTTGCTGTTAATGTAGCTACAACATACTCTGGAACAAAGGCAAACAGTGTACAGACAAGCGAGATAACCATACTGTTAACTGTAGTGCATAATTCAAGCCAGTGCAGTGATTTAAAATAATATTAAAATGATTTTTCCATCTTAATCCTATGAATCTTAGGCTTCTGTCAGGGTAATTACACTAGCTTCCCTTTGAAGGTCATATGGTCATTATAGGGGCTAAACATTCATGCTATATTTTGCTTTTCTCAGAACTAGTCTAGACTATCCAAATCTTATACCATTGGATTTGATAATACTATTATAATTTTTTTTACATTCACCTTTATATCAAGGGAACAAAATTATAATCTTGTGAAATTGTTATGTTTTTACCTGTATCTCACCGTATAAAGCTGGCAATAGAGATATCTTTTCATAATTGTACACAGAAGGTTGTCTGGAATCTGGCAATATCTGAACCATGTTTGTGGGACACTCTAGGATTTAGCAATTTGAGAAAATATGTGCTGAGTTCCTGGCAGAAATGTGTCCTCGTTTTATTCATTTATTGAACCACAATCAGAGATAGGGCCATTATATTTCTCTAACTATGCACAAGTATTGAAGTCCTTTCAGCTCTGGTTTTCACAAGGACCCTTCTTATTTTTGCTGTAATTACATAGTTATGTCTCTAATTTACAGTTCATGTCCCAGATGCACTCCTGTTTAACCTTGATATTATCTGTTATAGACTACAAAGCTATTTTTATTCCAGCACACACTCGCTGTCACCTTAACCTTAATATAATGTAGACACCTAACATAGTTACCTCTTCACCTGTCCCACTTACCTCAGTCTTACCCTGGTCTTTCACACTCTTCAACCCTTGACCATCTAAACACCTCTGTTTGTTATCATGACCAATAATGCAATACTGAATCTTCACTGCCCGCTTGTCAGTTCTTCTAATGCTTCTAATGTAAATATGAGATGTGTAATGGTGTAAACTGTTCAGGGTTGTGTGTTTGTTTCTGCAGCTCCCTGTCTGATCGCCTACTGGAGACATGGGACGTGGTTAGACGCAATCAGCTGTCCTCTCTGCAGACAGAAGGTGCAGTACGCATGATGATTTCCCTGTACATCACTAACACATTTTGAGTGTGTATACGATATGCGGATGCTTGGGGTTTTGCAGGTCAGTGTGCTGTGCCATCTGTTCAACGAGAGTCGATCGGACCAGCGGTCGAAGGAAGTTCTTGGGGAAGTCATAGACTACAACAAACGTTATTCTGGAGCCCCACGAAGGGTCAGTACTCAACTTGACTCTTCCCAACAGCATTTTCTGGTTAGAAGCTGAAGTCTTTGTGTGCGGTTGTGAAAAGTATCAGGGGATGAAACTTTCTTTTACAACCTTGAATGTAACATCAGATTAGGTGAAAGGGAGGGTGAGAATTCTTCCCTTATTTCAGGTAACAGGAATACCTCTTATGCAACCTCACCTATTTATTGTCCTGTACACCCGCTAGCACAAGACAGAAGAGGTTTCTGGTTAACGCCTCACAACGGCACACTTTGCTGGCCTACTTTGGAAGTGTATCACCTTTCTTTTGAAATAAAAGCTGGATTTCCCACATGGATCTCCTTATATATTCTTACATAATACAATTTTAACAGTGGTCTGACTTGGTTGCTCATCATAGTACTCTGGTGTTTAGCGTATGGCAGGCTAACTGTGGCATTATTCTTGTGTTTTTTTTTACACTTTTAAGGGAGATATTAAATGTAAAAATCTATTTTTGCATAAAACTAAACAGAGGAAATCTTGAGTGACAGTCTCCTCAATCAGATTCTCATATGTCATGTGGTGTTCGCTTGTATCGAAACCATTTTGTTGTCTCTGACTTGTCCTCTTCCCTTCAGGTAACCGACTACCTCTGTGACGCCCCCCTCCTTCTGCAGTTACTGGCTCGTGGTCTGGGCACCATGGGAGGCCTTGTGGGGCTGTTTCTTTTCCGGGTGGCCCTGTGCTGCGTGGGGACTGTGGTGTCCATTTCCTCCCCTCCTCTGGACCATGTGTCCTCATCATCCAGCACCCTGGAAACAGACCCCTCCCTCTGCGGGCTGCTGGGGATCCTGGACGATGTAGTGGTGGTCATCCTGCTCGTTATCTGCGTTATCAATATCAACCAGCAAATGGCGCCAGAGAGACGACACTCTGCGACTGCTACAACCTCACAGGGAGTGATGGGGAATTCACTGTAGCTAGATGCAGCTGGAGGTGTCAGTACAAGCTGTTTGACAAGAGACTTTTAATGGATTTCCTCCTTCTGGCCATAGATAGTTGGATTAGCTGATGCAAGAATATTGACAGCCACAAAGCATTTAACTATCAAGATGTCAGACGCGTCTGAGCCTCTCAAGAATGTGGACTCAGGCTCCAGGCCTGTTTGTCAAGTGTTTACAGAGCCTATGCACAAGTGATATCTCAAATAAAATGCTATGCAGTGTTTGGCCAGGGTCTTTTTTAAAACCACTAAATCTTCAGTCCCTGTTGACTTAAAGGACATTATATCCTTTATATTTTAATAATCAATATTTGTTCTCATTTTTACTCCTTTAAATGGGCAGCACCTTTAACCACTTTGTTTCAGCACACCAAAGAAAAGCTGTCACATTGGTACTGTAATAATGACATCCCTGTAAATACTTGATATTGTATGAATTTATGTTATGGTTAAAATAAAGAATATTTATTGCCATCTGCGGTTACGTTTGTCATATGTCACACTACACCTGCTTTTTCTGTTTTATTTATTTATTTAATAGCAAATTTAGCTTTGAATGTTGCAGTGGAACAGCATTGATTAATTTCACTGCAGTTTTGCAACATATTCTTTCTTGCCAGAATTAAACCAATGAAATGTATATAAAGTCATAAATCCACAATAGTTTTTTTTTTTTTTTTTTTAATGAAAGTCATGAAGTACAGCAGGCAGTAATAATACATGAAGATCAAATACAGTTACCACAGGAAGTAGAAAGGTTCATTACATAACTACAAAGTGTAAACATACCTTACAGTTTCAGTCGATGCAACAACGGTACTTTAACAGCATCAGAAACATGTAAAGGGAATATTATCACTCTGTGTTGCTGCACCAGGCAGCTGCGTTCTTGAACATGCGCAGCCAGGGTGAAGGTGTCAGAGAAGGTCTGAAGTCCCTCGGGGCCCAGGGCCACTGCCAGCCCAGGGTGCAGCGCTCCGGGTGGGGCATCATGGCCAGGTGTCTCCCATCCCTGGACGAGAGCCCTGCAACACCCTGCGGGGAGCCGTTAGGGTTCAGAGGGTACTCTTCAGTGGGATGACCCTGGTCGTCAAGGTAACGGAGAGGGGCGAGTCCACCAGAAATGATCAGGTCCTGAGTCTGCTTGCTACGGAATTGCATCAGACCTGCGGGAGGGAGAGAGGTTACGGGAAATCAATGCTAAATACAGCTGCCGATTACAGAACATGCTGATCTGTGACTTCTAAGTCGGCAGAATGAATCATAGTTGTGCAAGTTCAGTACTGGTAACTGAGTAACCTCTTTGTGCTCAGTTACAGATCAATGCTGCATTCAGCTCGGGTACAATGTTTGTCAAAACCTCAGGGTTATTAGCAAAACTGTTGCTAGAGGACTGCACAGACCACATTTTCTCACATTTATGACCATTTAGGAACAACATGTTCTACTCAATGACAGATGTGTCTTGGTCCTGACTTTACCTTCTCCATGTGCCACCCAGACTCCCAGAGCAGAGCCTTCCATGCCTCTGAGCCAGATGGACGGGGACTCCTGGATCCCAACACTGACAAACCGTGACTCAAACCTGCCAGACTTATTATGGGTCAGCACCACTTCCGATTCTGGGGAAAATAAAAAATGAAAAAAAAAAATAACAGAATTAGAAATAATTTTAAACTGCATATGAACAATTTTCTTACATTGTCTCAATTCACTAATCCTGTATTGTTTTACCTTTTTAATCACAGTTGCAAGAAACATTTTCATGGCTTTCTTTGACTTTTCCCCTTACCTGCTCCTTCCTCAGCCTCTCCCACCCAGCCCAGCAGGGCAAGCAGCTGGCAGCCGTTACACACACCCAGACTCACTGTGTCGCTCCGTCGCCGGAAGCGATCAAATTCAGCCTTGGCCTTGGGGTTGTAGGCGACAGTAGCAGCCCAACCTTCGGGACGAAAACGTGGCATTACAGAACGAGCAAACAACATCTGCATGTGAAAGTGGTTGACGGGTGAGCAGATGAGTGTTTATTTGCCTTTAGCTGATCCCAGGACGTCAGCGTAACTGAATCCACCAACAAACGCGACGGCTTTAAAAGGCTCCAGGGTGACGGAGCCAGAGCTTAGGTCCTGCATGGTGACATCCCAGACCTACACACATGATTAGAGGCTTAAATAATGAACATGTGAAACACAACTTAAAACGACAAATATCAGGTTCACAAGGCTCCTATTAATGACCTCAAAGCCCGCCATATACAGAGAGACAGACATCTCTCGATCTCCGTTACTACCCTCCTCTCTGACCACGGCCACACGTGGCTGTCCTGCAGTTGAAACAACAAAACATATCAAGAGATTAGTCAGTGACATAAATATCCAGAATTTATTGGTTATAACTACTTGAACATGATGATTTTCATATATCTAATGACAAATGTTGTTGTTTTGTTGTTGGTCAAACAATATATAGTTTATAGACAACTGATTGAGTAATCCAAAAGAAATATAATTGAGAGTTGACGTCATTAAAAAAAAAACAAACAAACAAAAAAAAAAAACCAGTAGTTTCAGCCTTGGAATACACCAAATCATTAATAATGGGACAAATCCTGTTTAGTCGTACTGAGCTGGTTGATGCTGGGTGTTGCAGAGGGGTCAAAGGTCAGTTTGAAGTGCGCCTGTGTCCTCTGGGCTAACCCCTCTTCTTCCTGTTTAACACAGAGCTCATTGGCTTGGAGGCGCTCCAGTTGGAAACTCGTGTCCTCCCACAGCGATCTGAGGTCAGGTAGCGGCTCCCTCAGCACCTCCTGTCCATCCACATGGACACTGACCTGCAAGACAAGTGACATCACAAATGAAGAGAAAAGGCTGGAGGCACAGTCCACGCTGAGGTCGACGTCTCACCATAGCCTTCGGTCCGAAGCCGCAGGTTCTGCCGATACGATGGCACTGCACGCCGGCGTCGCTGTATCTCCGACACACAGTTTCTAGATCAGACTGTGAAACCTCCAGGACCAAACCCAGCTCCTCGCTGAACAACAGCTCCAGGACTGCACGGGCGATGAAGACAGCCAAAACACGGCATGAGTTTAAAATTATAACTGCACAGTTTATAAGAATAGTATGGGTTTGTGGGTAAATTACATGGTTTAAAAAAAAAAAAATTAAAAAAAAAATCACGAACTCGCTGACCTCCAGTTCCTTTTGATGACAACTCAACATCAATCCCTCGGTTTCCTGCAAACGCCATCTCTAGCAAGCAAGAAATGAGGCCTCCATCGCTGATGTCGTGTCCTGCGCTCAGCAGACCATCTGAGAAAACAGAAAAAAAAAAAAAGACATTCTTCCATTTCCCTCTTTTTATCAACAGCTTTCAAAGACAACCTTAAACAGTAAAACCACTAGGTGGCTGTATCATCACAGTACAAAGCTGCAGCTGCAACTAGAGAAGAAAAATAAAGCTGAAGAAAAGTTTGCCCACAGACTGAATCACAGTAAACATTGTTAAAAAAAAAAAAAGTCCCCTTCCGTGGCAGGCAGATACTTTTTCCTGCGAGCACCAACTGACCGTGTAAGAGTTTCTGAGTGGTGTTGAAGCAGGCAGTCAATAGTGCTGGCTTGTCCAGGTCAGGAGAGCAGTCTCCCAGCTGGCTGTAGCACTGAGCCAGTGCAGAGCCTCCCAGACGGTGATGGCCTGGATTCAGAGGAACCCACAACAACATGCCTGCAGACAGAAAACAGAAGGTCAGAGGCAGGCAGTCTGTTCCTGAGTATATACGGAGTGTTGGAGAGGAAAATGTGTGTCGTCTGCGGGTGAAGAGGATAGAAAGAAAAGCTCTGAACAATGAGAAAATTTCAGTTGCTGCTGTTCCAAACTAACACAGTCAGACAAATACTTTTTGCATTATAAGTACAAGCAATCAGAGTTCAGGCTGTTTGTGTGTATGTGTGAGTTTCTCAGTGTGTCATACCTTTGCCATCTGGATCTTCCAGATCAGGTGTCACAGTGGCAGTGATGTCAGGACAAACAGCATATGCTGAAATAACCAGAGCACCTGAAAGGGAAACAGAGCAAATGCTATGTTAAGCTCAAAAAAACAACACACATACATGCAAGCACGCACGCACGCACACACACACACACACACTGAGGGTACCTGGAGCTTTGACTGTCTCCTTTCCCACTCTAGCAGCCATACTCAGAGAGTCCTTGCCCCCATCGATGGCGAGTCCTAGTTGACCCATGACCTCACACATGGCTTTGCAGGCCTCCCACAGGCAGGCTCCTTCACCGGGCAGCTTGGCAGCCCACATCCAGTTACCACTACACTTCACATCCTGAAGCACACCACGAGGAAACAAAAAATAAAAACGTATCTGCTGCAATCTTTGCCAATTCTAACCCAAAGCTCATCTGATCTACAGAGGGTTATTTCATCAAAATACATAATATCTGTTTGATAGGACCAACATGTTTTTCAATTTTGTGCCACCAGTGCCAACATATGTTAAATGTGCGAGTTTCTCCACAGGCTACATGATGTGCTCACCCTCAGCTCTGTGACTCTGGCAAACACCAGATTGGTCAGAGCCTCTCCGACAGCCATGCGAGCCCCCGCTGCAGGACACACCAGCCCTTTAATTGGCTGCTCCCCGATAGCCGTTGCTGCTCCCTCCAAGCTAAATGGCGACAGAGCAACAACAGCCACGTCGGCCAATGGGGTATGAAGAGGGCCGACGCACTGTTGCTGGGCAACCAACCCAGTCACAGACCGGTCCACCTGACGGAGGGAGGGAGTGACCACATGGAGAGTCACAAAGTGTCTGTGCAGATTTATCCTTAAAGACAGAGACGACGTAAAACAGGGATGTAGCACACACCTTGTTGGTCAGGTAGCGTTTGGAAGCCACGGCGGGCAAACGTAAAACCCGGTGCAGAGCATCTATGACCGTCAGCCCAGCAGGAAGAGACAGGGGCTTATGGGTCGGGGCCAAACGCTCCATCTTAAACTCCTTCTGTGGCATCTTCCCCAGAACCCACTCCAGCTGCAGGTCGACAGGATAACGCTCCCTGTCCGTCCGTTCACCACTGCCTCCCTCATCATCCACCAGCACAATCTGTGGGAGAAATCAGGCTGAAATAAACACACTGACGCTGATCTGGGGTCTTATTAATTGTGATGCTTCACGTGGAGGTTGTCCAGCAGTATGACCCAGCCAACAACCACTGATCACGAACGTGGACTGATTAGTGCAGGGCGTGTTTATTTATCGACTCGGTCTGGGCTGAAACGTGCCTTGCCGTCTCCTGTGATGTTCCCCACAAAATCAACAGGACACTTCTCCCTCTGACACACTCTCTCCAGGAAGGACCTGTCTGATGGACGCAGCAGAAGGGCGTTGCTCTCCTGGTACTCTGCCCCCCACAGCTCCAGCACACTCAACGTGGGGTCACCTTTCTACACACCAAAGACAGACAAAAGGAAAACATTAAGACCCAAGAAAACAGAATCAAAGACATTTATCTTATGGGAGGCAAAAGAAAATAAGGAATTATTATTTTCTCTGTCCATGTGCTGGTTACCTTGAATTTACTGCAGTAGATCACAGCTCCTGCTGGCTCACTGAGCTCTTTGAGAACATTACCTGAAGATGAGAATATGGCTCAATACATGAACTTTGGTCTCATTTCTAAGCTTTACGTGGGTCCTAAAGAAAGGCCACAGTTTTTGTACCATTTCCTCCTGCCCCCTGATCATGTATACTGCAGATTGGGTTCGGGGTTCTTTCCAAACATGCTCTGAGAGCGCGATTCATCTTCTGCTCCATCTCGGCATCTCCCCTCTGGACCGCACCCAGATCCCGCTCGCTGGAGTTGTCCCCCTGGACCTGCAAGACAAAAGGTATTCAAATACTCAAACATGTCTGCACCAGGTGAGGCCACTGCTCGTCTCAGCATGATTTACTTGGACAGAAGAGGCAGCTCCTCCTCCTACGCCGATCCGGTACACGGGCCCTCCAATCTTCACCACCTCCATCCCTGATAGACGAGTACAGCAGAGGATCAGAGGGACACTGTGAATCATTGATCGATACGCGTGTAAATATAGCCTCCGAATTGATTAAACTCATGTCACACACGGTGTTAAAACATTACCAGACTGTGCCTCTTCTTTCTTCACATGTGTATCTTCAATAGAGCCGAGACCACCACTGAACATGATCGGCTTAATCCACTCTCGTCGCTCCCCACTGGGCAGCCGCATGCCGAAGGAACGAGCAAAACCTAGAGGAAGGTTGTTGTGTATATATATATATTTATATATATTTTACAGCAGTGCTGAAACAAGTCAATATGAGTCAATCAATACGCAGACCTACAGGAAACCTCGAGTCTAAAAAGATTTTAATAAACACACTCTGGTTTGTTCCTTTTCTGAAAACGAATTCCCTGATTAGTTGTCGAGACTTGCTTTTAAAGAAACTGATGTAATCTTGTAAACCTCAGTACATATAAAGGTAGGTGTTCCTACCTGACAGGACAGGCTCTCCAAACTTGTTGCCATAATCTGAAGCTCCACTACTGGCCTCGATGGCAACCTGCAGCGGAGGGGCAAAGCTGGAAGGATACCATCCCTTTCCTTCAGACTCCCAGGGGAGATCGTACCCTGGAGAGGAGGACAGGGAGAAAAGACGTGTTGACTCAAGAACCATTGCTGTGCAACATCGACCAAGTTTGCTTTCTGCATCTTTATTAACAACTATGACTCACCACTTTCATGTCTTCGGTAGGGTGTGCTCTTAAGGGTTTCATTTGGGGACCAATTTTATTTTCCCTACATGTAGCTCCCCATGGGGCAAATCATTTGTAGACGGCACAGATTTCATTGTTATGATGATGACATCTAAATGTATCTCACTGTTAAACCCTGGAAGACAATTTTTTTTATCTTCAGCAGAGCTCGAGTAAAACACACTCTTGTCACTGGGACACAGCACATTGGGCACCGGAAAAATTGTGTCATCTGCTGGTTCCATGTTGGGACATATAAAACTTACTTTGGTGTTATACTTGATAGTAATTTCAGTATTGAGCAACATACCACAAAGCGTGTTCAATTTATCTTTTAACATCTAAGAAATATTTCCAAAAATACAACAAATTTGAACTTTAAAGACAGAGACCATTTTATATGCTGATTGATTATTGCAAATGACTTTTTACTTTCCTTAACAGAAAATACACAGCTCGACATCAAACTGGAATGATCATTTTTATGTAACATTCCTCAAAGTAGTTCTAGGAATACAGCGTCAGACCTGGTATATGCAGGTTTCCGAAGCAGTATCCTGCTGTGCCAGCGATGACATGGCCTCCTTGTCCGGCACTCTGGACATCTCTGATTCGACCTCCGGTTCCTGTGGTGGCACCACTGAAGGGCGCGACACCTAACAGGTCCAGTAGCAGGGGACTGACTGTTATTATTTGGAAAACAACAGGCGAAATGGGCTCTTGCTGTGTGAGAGAGCACAATGTTATTTTGGGTCCTGACCAGTCGGGAAGTTGTGCGTCTCTGCAGTAAAGATGACGTGTCGCAGTGAGTGCCGAGTCTCATACGGGCTCGCCTGGGATGGATCTTTTGGGTAAACGCACTCGAGCTCCATGCCTTTGATACCACTGGACACACACGGACACACACACACACACACACACACACACACACACACACTTCACAGTGAGTCACTATGGACAGAAACACACTGGCAGCGTAGGTGGTTGCCGTGCTGTTTCCACTGCTACCTGCTGTTGTCGCAGAACTTAATGACATTGTTCTGGTTGCTGTGCTGCTGGGTGTCCATTATGAGGCTGAAAAGAGTCTCCTTCTGCTCCTGCCCGTCGATCACCATCCGCCCCCGGAAGAACCAGTGACGACTGTGCTCGCTGGGACACCGAGGTACAAAGAAAGCCTTCAAGGATAAAAGCGCCACACAAAGCAGTCCCGCTAATCTGCTTACAAACCCTACCTGTTGGACTGGGCCAGGTCGAAACACTCCACACTGGTGGGGTTCCTTTTAAGCCTCTGGAACATCGATGTGTAGTAGTCCAGATCCCAGGAGTCGAAGGCCAGACCTGCGTCAAGTACAACACACACAAATCGTGAATACCAAAGAAAAGATTCTGCAGCGCACGTGTATACTTTCTGGATTATGTGATTGTTTCAACAACAATACAGACATCAGGAGTTTACACTCATTTAACACCGACGCAAAATGAGTCGGCAGAAACAGCCACACGCAGTAATATCACCAACAAACGCTATCTGCATGCTTGAATAAGTTCTACAGCACTTAAAATTTATTATGAACTGATTATTATTCATAATATACAGAAACATCTATAGGACTTTGTGTCCCTTCTCTCAAAAAGTATTATCAACTCAACTGGAAGTCTAGAATCAAAAAGCTGGGAATTTAAGAAGCTGCAGTTTCAATAAATTCCATACATTATACCATTTTTAATTATCTCCTCAATTCAAGAGATGAGCATGGGGGAGCCTACAAACTATGTCATGAAATGATTCTCATCTGTCTGAGCCACTTGTGAATATTAATGAAGCTGGGTGAATAAGCAGAGCGTGAACATAAGTACGCACACCACGTTCTGTCACTGTCAGTCAGAAACCTGTTCGTATAAAGAGGAATAGCACGGCCTCTGAGCAAACACTGGCATGTCTGAAAACTAACTGCATCACAGTTCCGCTTCATTATACAGCAAATTAATCCCTCGATTAGGCACCTAATAGGTAAAAATACCTATTTATAGGTACTTTATCGGGAGGATTTGATGCTTTTTATTATCTCATGCCAGTGATTCCCAAAATGTGGTCCATGAACCACTGGTGGTACGAAAGAGCCTTAGAGCTGAGGCCTAAAAAAAAAAGTAATTTCACTTCATTTTATTACACACAGTTAATACATATGTACATGACATTACAGTCATGTACAAATTAGCTGTTGTTACAACCAACGTAGCATAACGCTAATGTTAGTTTGACGCAGTCGGATTCAGACTCCTCGGTTGTTGATTTTCGAGAGTGAAATGAGTGGAATCATAAAATGTCTACATGGTCCAAAAAACAGATGAGAGGAAAGGAATAACTCTGGACTTCACAGGTCAGATGAACATTTCAATTCTAAAGAGGAGTCAGAGTCGTCAGTTGAGCCGTTTAGTTTAGCTTTTTTTTTTTTTTTTTTTTTTTTTTTTTATAAGTTGCTTAAATGTTATTTAGTCTTTGAGGTTATAGCATAATTAAATCAGTGAAATTTGTTGGGAAGTGGTAATTGGGGCATTTGGTTTGGTACATGGTTTGAAAAGGTTGAAAACATCGGTTTTAAGCATGTAAACCTAACATCTTCGGGTTAAGGCAATTTCTTCCACCAATCAATCAACCGATTTAGTGAGAAAATATTTGTCAGATTTGTCAAAATTGAAATTAATCATAAAATGATGCTGTAATTCCTGTTGAACAAAGGCACATGGTAACATTTTGAGATTAACGTCGACTCCACACTCAACAGCACATTCAGCTTTTTTTATAATTTGCAGCAGTCAGCTGTAAACATACAATCTTGGCTTCATTCTAAACAGTATCTGACTTCCATCCAACAGACGAAGCCGTTATCGCTTTTTGGGTTTAATCCCATTACACACAAACACTAAACACACCCGTGCACATGTAAAATAATCCGCAGCATCGCTGCTGTCCTGTGACTTTAATCAGCTAAGTAATAACGTCATGTAGCATGTGACATTTTTACTTCCACCAGCACACACAGTGTACTCACAGAGTGCTGCAAGACTGAGAAGAAGCAGAACGAGAGAGAAGAGAGACAGCCAGAGTCAATTAACACAATAAGATGGTCAGTGTGATAAAAAAAGAGAATCAGAGAGGGGGAGAGACGCCGGGAGAAACTCCATTAATTTGGAAAGTGTAAGAAGTCTCACCCAGATTAGAGTTTGCCGTCTCCAAGGCGTCGCGACCTTTCCCCAGGATGTCCACCTCAAACACCGGCTGCGATTTGGCTTCCACGGAGAAGGAGGTGATGGGATGTTGATAGATACATTCGGTCATGCTGTCGTACAGACACGCGGTCAGCTCCTTTATATCTTCACTGAGCTTGTTCACACTTTCTCCGTTCTTGGGCTGAAGAGGAGGCAGACCCATCACACCAGAAGCAAGAAAATAAAGAGACAAACCCTACTGGATTTTCTTTGTGTGCGTGTTCAAACCTTGATGAGAAACCGGCGAGACAGCTCGACCCGCGTCACGTTAGTGAGGCCAGCGCTCTGGCAGATGGACACGGTGTTAGTGGACCAGGCGGTGGAGAAGTTCAACCTGAAAATGCAACAACATCCTTTACGTTACAGTCATTATCTGTTAGTGTGGCTCGTGTCTATTTCTTGAAAAGGCCCACTTAAGCTCCAGAGTCCAAGCCCGTACAAACTATAACTCCACGTCAACTATAGTATAGTTGACAGTCTATACGTATAGTATAGACTGTGTTCATTACTGCTCCTAATTAAGCAGCATGCATGCAATGAAAATATTGAGCTGCTTGTTATCCTAAACAAAACAAATGATACAAAATCTAAATTATTTACAATTTATACAATCTACAATTGATGTGCAGATCCCGTTCATTAATATAACTACATCACTTTTATGGTCAAGTCCTATAAAAATGTACTCACACTTTGGCCACGTCATGAAAACTGGGCAAATGAAACCCTGTAAGATGCAACTGCGTACCCTGACGTGTTAAAAATGGCCGTTCAGCTGTAGTACCTGGGTCCGATCTCCACTAGTTTCTCCCCGCTGCCCTCTGTGAGATTCGGTTTCTCGGACAGCGGCTCTGCCTGCAGGGGAGGACGAAACAACCAGAGGACAACCTCCTTCTGCTCGGCACCAAGACTCTCGCAGCCTGCAGCAGACATCGGGAAGAAATAATGGGAACATGGGGAAACGGCGAAATGGGAAAGTGAAGCAGTCCGTTGGAAACTAACAGAAAACCCACGAGGCTGCACGAGGTGAATGTAAATGTCTTACAGTCCAAAGCATCCACATCTGAATTCATTAGTATCTTCATCATCAGTCGAGAAGCCGTTACACACTCACCTGTCAGTTCCACATTGTAGCACAGCTCCGTTGTGATTGACAGATGTGGGTGGAGCTTGGCCGCCCTCTGTAAGGCCCGCCCATTCAGAGCTTCATTACTGTAGAACCTCAGTACAGCCATGACTAATGGAGACAAACACATCCAGTTAAGAGAGACGTCTCTTCATAAAATCAATCACATGATTAATTTGAGCAATAATAATTGGTTTACCCTGCATTCTCCGAGGTAATGCGGCAATAAATCAAGAGGTCAAATGTCAATAAATGATGATCTTGATAAGCAAGCACTCTCGCATCTTCTCACTGAGGCTGACCTTCGTCTCCACATGAGTTCGGGTCAAGACAGCTCAATGATGAGAAAGCAGGCCGCTGTGCAAAGCCTGCATCCGAGTGTCCCTACGAGCTCAAGTGTTTTCAAGGAAACGCGTTGAAGCAGCACACAGACGTTGCAGTCATCCCATGATAGACCAACCTCATCTCAGTTGAGACTCTTCAGGCGTTTCGGTTCTTATCCATCATAAAACACCATCACGGAGGATTGGTCGCAAATCAATTCTGCAGCGTGATAATAAAACCAAACAGCCAGAGTCGTAAACAGCTTCAGTGTCAAGAAGAGCACCGAGTCCTGCAGCATGGAGTCAGTCTGGGACCACATGAAGAGACAAAGGACAAAGATACACAGAAGAACCGCAGCAAGTTCTCGACCCGGTCTGGAACAACCCACCTGCAAACTTACTTGTTCTATACTCTGCACTTTGTATTGAAGTTAATCAACAAACAAAAACTACCATGGCTTTATTTTTATTTTTTTAAAGCAATCTCACTTTATTTAACGCCTACAAATGTTTCTCAGTACAGTTTCTCATGTTATTGGATCTTTTACTTATATGAAAAAAAAAATCTGATATTTTAGCTGATTGCAAATACCGATTTATGCAATTATTTTCACTTAATTATTAAAAACGGCCTCCTGATAATGAGTTGATTGACTGTGTGCAGGTCACACACACTGCACGGTCAGGAAAGTTTTCCGTCAGTTCTTAAAACACATGCAGTAAAACTGCAACACACTTTTTTTTTTTGTCAACACCGACTTCATCAACTAGCATGTCCACAGTGACGACGACACGGAGGGCAACTTCTGACTTGTCTCGGTAACACGAGAGGACAAACTGGACGGCGGTGTACGTGTTACAGTTGCAGTGTGTCGGCGGGTCAAGGGGGAAAGTTCCTCCATGTTGGTTCCTCTGTCTGCCGTGTGGAAGCTAAATGGCGAGGAGCAACCAGAGTTACCAGGAAGCTCGTTAGCTAACTTACGTGTTGCCTCTTTGTTTTAGATGAAAAAAAAAAATGAAAAAAAAAAAAAAGTTAAAGAAGCCGCTCGTCCCTGCGGTCCTGGACAAACTTCAGCTGCTCCCGCTGGACGAACTGGAGGTGGTTTGGTTGGTGGAGGTCTGCAAGACTGCCTGTCAGGGCTGGATGGCCGGACCTCCTCTTCACACACGTGCGAACCGCTCCAACTGCGGGACGCATGCGCAAGAGCGACTGATTCCAGGGGCAATCAAGTAGATTTGGGAAGTAGCCCGCACTAACCCTCCACTGTACGGTGCATTTGTTTTACTTTTCTTGTGAGAAGTAACACTGTATCCGCATTATACAATTATATTCCGGGCTGCAATGTAGTTTTCGGTTCATCTTTTCTTTGATAATTTAGGAATTATTTCACTTTGCACTAATTCAAAGTTCAACACGAGCATTCTAGATTTGTTTGGGTTCAATCTATTTAAATTGGACCTCGATCAAATAATTACAATGAATAAAAGTATGCAATATTATTCATAGCAGAGGGAGAGAGCTATAAAACATTTCATGTTGGGACTTATTGAAGATGACCTGGACTAATGACCTTAATATTTCTTAATATCCTGGCTATAGCCCAGGCGATATTGATGCGGACATTTTTTTTTTTTTCACCAAACAAGGGTTGAATTCAAATGAACACATTTTTCTCAGTAAACTGACAGGATGTGGCTAAAACTTTAAAAAAAAAAATAGCCAATAAAGGCATATAAAAGATACGTTTCTAACATATTTCTACTTGAACTTTAAATTATTCCGGTGCTTGTCGTGTTGTTTCTGGGCTAAATATCTGCAGGAGGTTGATTTGATGGAGAGGCTGAAAGAACAGAATCAAAACTGCTCCCACACAGAAAACGTCAAGAGCTGCAGTCTTAGATATATTTAATAAATTAAAGCCAAGGTACAAAAAAACAAAACAATGTACATTATATACCTCCCTCACCTCAGCCTTCCTTTAAACTGTGACAAACATTGTTCACCTTTGCACCTCAGAACAAGACCACAATACAGACCAGGGATCAGTGTTGAACGTCAAGTCGTTCACAGTACACATCAGACTCTGAAGCAGAACAGCTCACAGCTCAGAGCGGATTCCTGCCCCGGGTCTCAGTCTAAATCACATCTTTCTGCAGTCTTTCACACATTGAATATATTTGTCCCCTGAAACCCAACACACACCCCCCCCCCCCTCCCTTTCCCCTCCCACAAAACACATGCATGCTACATGTCTGCAGGCACCTCGGATAAGACAGAAGGATTAGACTGAGATAAAGTTTTATCAGAGACCACAAAGTACATTTCAATGCTGAGTGTTACTAAATGTCAGCTGGTCCTGCTGATTCACTAGACAGTGTATTTTACAGCCGTCGCATCACTTCACCATTAATGTCTCAGGCAGAATGGATGAGCACAGAATGTCGGTGTCGAAAAACTTCCTCAGAGGTCTTACATTATTTCACTGCACTCCCTAATCCTTCAGGGGTCCTCTCCAAGGCAGTGACCCAGATGGGTGAGAGGATTCTGGATAGCTTGTCCTCAAAGCTTTTTGTTAAGAGCAGTAGTTGGTGTGAGAAACAAATAGATGGGTGAGTCTGGTCAATGGTTATCCAGATGATAAGGAGGATTAACAGACGGGTGTGGTTGCTGGTGAGCAGCGGAGGTGGAGAACTGGACATGCCTGGTCAGTCTTTACGGAGACAGCAGCCTGAATGAGTGCGGCGTGAAGAGATGAATGTTTAAAAGACGGGGAAATAATGCGTGTGTGCTGTAGGTCCGATATAAGTGCACTGAACAAGTGGAAAAAGATACATCTGTGCACACACAACCTCTCATACATACAGGTATGAACACGCACATACACTCAAATACACACAAGTGTTCAGCAATAACTGTTAATATGCACAACTTGATTAATATTTTTGCACGATTACAGTGACTAAGCAGTCTGCTGTCAGGATTATGAATTGCTCCAAAAGCTCAGTTCCCTTCTCACTTTCCATCTTGTGCCTTTTTTCTCACAGCCAGCTACTGAAATCCATTTTCCCTCTAGTCATCATTTGAGGCAGTCCTGCTTTACCTCCAGGACCGCTGCCTAAAAACCACAACCTACAAGCCGAGGAGACTGCAGTAGGACTGGGTGGGATTGTATGTACATGAGGTACAGCCCCATTAATAGAGGGCTGGGCAAGAGAGCACACTGTTTTTTAGTCCAGGTTATGTGGTCTTCGGCTTTCTTTTTCCACTTATACCCCCTAAGAAGGCAATTTACACACATACAAAAAAGAAAAGACAAATTTACAAAACAATTAATGATAATTTGGCAAACGCACATATCACTGGGGGATGGGAAGGATTAAATATCATTGTGTTCATATCATTCTTCCTGCAGAGTCCCCTCCAAACACGGGTCCGTCTCTCTTCCCATTAGCAGCAGCAGGACTGGAAACCACTCTCTTTCTATATATGTATACATATACATTTATATTATTAATTTGATTTATTTCAAAAAATAATGTCAAGTAGCTACGTACGATACCACTACCATTTCATATGGAGGCTAATCACCAGGAAACAACCTAGGAACCACAGGAAGATCTAGAAAGGCAGAACAAGACAGAGATAGGAGGATGCGTGAGGCAGCATGCTGGATGTGCTGCTCAAAGCTCTTCCAACAAAAAGACCTTTAAATAAGTGAAGATAGGAGGGAGGTAGAAACAATCGATCTGGTTACAGAAAAAAAAAAAAAAAAAAAAAAAAAATGGTTGGAGCGGAGAAGATGGCCTCTCTAGAGCCACCAGGGATTCAATGTGTGTTCGTTCATCCGATGGCAGGTCTGTGCTGAAATGGTTCCATGTCTTGTCCTGCAGCGGGGTGGGTTATCGTTACAATCATTTCATGATATCTTCACTGATGGGGTTGGAGAGAACTGTGTTGTTGTGGCATCCAGCTGTTTAGCACTGAGGACAGAGGTCATGGTCAGGTGAGAGTTCAAGGGTAGAGTTTCAGTATTCAGCGGCGTACTCTGTACCGTGGAGGCCTCTGCACAGTAGTGTGAACTCCTTCACCATTTCCTTCACCCTTCTCTTGTTTACTCGTTCTCTGCATGACAGAGGCAATGAGAGGGGAAGCAAAGAGGGGGAAAAAACAACTCATAATTATAAAGTATACGTTTAAAAAAAAAAAAAAATCTTGTTTGACCCATTAGCAAACAAACGTCCGGCGGTGTTACCTGAGAATCTGCTGTGAGAAGTTGTCTTTCTGCTCAGTTGTGACCCGGGAAGACGGGAATCCTGGTGGCTGCAGTGCCTCCTTCAACCACACAGCCAGCAGTGAGAAGCAGTGCTTGTTCAGACAGAACAGCACCTCTGCGAACTGGTCCATGAGACTCCGAGATGCCCCGCCTCCGATGCACTGCAGAGAGCGGAGGAGGCATTGTTCACATCAGGGACTTAATTAATTCACAATCAGAGAGGAAGTAAAGTGTGGGGTGAGATTACACGGCAAACTGCAGCATCAGTGACATGACGAAACGTGTCTGTGGTGTGACTTGTGATGCGGTTCTTCTCACCTCCAGCACGGCCTGTACCAGCAGCTTGCCGTCCTCCTGCACCTCCCTGGCTAATGGAGGCACATCTGAGCAGTGGGGTAACAGCTCAGTCTGAGGCAGAAACGCAGAAGCAATCATCAAATTCGAAGACAAATTTTCCGTTTATAAACATGCTTGCAAGGTGTCGTGTGCGTGTGTGCGTGTGTGTGTGTGTGCGTGCGTGTGCGTGCGTGTGTGTGTGTGTGTGTGTGCGTGCGTGCGTGCGCTTACAAAGAACAAGCACGTTGACTTGACTGTCGGAGCTTCGGGAAATTTGAGTGACAGAATTGCTGGAAGTGGGAGAGAGAGACAGAAACTACTGAAGGCTGGTGACAAACATTTACAGTTTGTACTTTGTACTTTGTACTGACAGGCACGTATTTCACAGAAACTGCAGCAAAACACCCAGCACAATGGTTTGTAGGGGTGTTTGTGTAAATTGTGTGCAAACTTACCACAGCGGAACACTGCTTTCATGTCAAGACTCTCAGACAAGAACAAATCGGGCTTCCGTTTGAGGGCCTACGAGGCAGATAAAGGCATTAAACAGAGTTTGTTTCTGTCGGCCCGACCCAATCGGCACTGCTTCACCACATTCCACTGCATAAGCTCCTTTAAAATACTGCTATCAACAATACCCACTAAGCCTGGTAGCCGGATCTGACAGCAACACAGGACTGGGAGCAGATCTGCCTACCAGGCTGTAGTGCTCTCTCCATCTGTTTAAAAATAACTATATGCAAACTCATACAGAGATCCTCCAATACAGAACTCAGCAGGTATAACAAACAAATTGCAAAAAAAACACAAACTTTGAAATCATTTGAAACTTAAGTCAAACTAAAGGCAATCGTGGTTTTGGCTTTTTTTTTTTTTTTTTTTTTTTTTTTTTTTTTTTTTTTTTCTTGAAATCAATTAGACTTGAAACATTACTTTTCCTTGTTTTTGGTTGACTGGACTGAATATGCAACAGAAGTGTGTAAGTAATTAACATGTGCAGATAAAGAGAAAGACAACTCATCTCATAATAATGAACTCATTCAGGATGGAGGAGAGGAGAGAGGGAGAGAGGGAAAGGGAGAGAGATGAAGGTCAGATCTATCCAAAGATAGAAAACAAAGGAAGAAGAATGAAGACGAAAAACCAAAATATAAAACAGAAGAGCCATCAGCCAATTTGTCTGAACGGATTAATATTAGTTGAATATTAATTCATTTGGGCTTTGATTGGCTCTGGGCAGGAATGACTTCAGAGGAGCACTGAGCTCAGAGACTAACCAGTCACCTGGGACCCAAAAGCTGATACTCATGCTGTTGCATCATCTTCCCTCTAAAATATTTTATCCGAGGCTCTTGAGTGTGTTGATATTTTTCCAAAGAGCAAATGTGCCCTGATGTTGACTTTACAGCGAAAACGGAGATCTAAAAGCTTCGAATTATAGATTTTCACAGCACATATGTTCACTTAACACTACTTTTCTCTGAGGAGTGTAACAATAAAATAATAAATAATTAAAAGATTACATGGCTCTCTGAGTCACGTGTTATGAAATCCTGAATTTCAAAAATGTAGTCATCTTTCTAAAACAAGCCTTTTTGTCTGATGACAGTGACAACATAACACCCTGCATAATTGTTAGAGGCCATTAAAAATCTCTGCCAGGGTTTATTCTAGTCAGTTAAATACAGTGTTAGTTTTACAAGAGAGGATGGTGTTATCAATGACTGATTAGGCGGGTGCCTGCAGCTAAAATAAAAAGCCTACATGAGCTTGGGACTATGTCGGCATCGTGAGGTGACTGTTAGAATCAAAAGCGTTTGAGGAGAGACAAATGTCCCTTTTTCAAACATGCCCCTCATGTGTTTCATTCCACTGCCTCTGCCTATGTGATGGGGCACCTTAAGGCCCGGTAACAAAGAACAGAGGTAGAGAGAGAGAGGTAGAGAGAGACAGAGAGAGAGGGAGACAGAGGACAGAGAAACAGAGAGAAAGAAGAAAGAGACAGAAAGAGACAGAGAAAACCAAAGTGAATGAAATAAGAAACCAAAAACACACCTGAGCTTGGAGTTGCATAAATGAATCAACAATATCAGGATGATCCCTGGGTCCTAAAATATAATAAAGATGAAACTTAAGAAATCATAAGAGAATAAGAATAATATACAAACAGCAACTTAATAGATTCAACAGTCATGTGGAAATAAAAGAGAACTCAAAAATATTTCATTGAAATAATTCACACGTGAGTAAGGAACGAAGGGGAGAAGGGGGAGGGGGCATATGAAGCTTTGGCAGAGTCTTGGAAGAAGAGACCAACCAAAAACAAAAAACAGGCAGAAGACAAAGACATGGGTCTGTTTGGAGAGAAAAAAAAACGAAAGAAGTAACGAGAGAAAAGGAACAAACCTAAAGAAACAAAAGTGGGTTTGGAGTGGGAACCCAGGAGGCACCTCTGTTACTGTTACAGTTTGGAGGAAAAGAGGCGCCAAACCTGAATGAACCCTCTTTTACTTCCTTCCCGTGAGGCACTGCCGGCATCATCATGATCAAATAACAAGCAAAACATTTCCTCTCAGTGCCTCAGAGGAGGAGGTTAGTCTAAAGGGTCCATTCAGCACTGGTCAATAAGATCCCCTTTGCTTAAAGGTGAACCCGGAGCATCAGTCGGAATCACACTCAAAGAAAAGGATAGGTTCTGATATCACTACCTCCCTTATGCTGGACACAGACTACAAGACTTTTAAAAGTAGAACAGATTGCAAATGATGCACAATTAAACACACATTTCCCGTAAGAGCTTCTGAGCTGAAGAATCCACATTGAGATTTCCGACTTTCTGGTTTATTCCGATGGCTTAAGATTGATGTTGGAGGGACTCCAACAGCAAACTTATAATGAAACAGAACAAATGTCTGTAGTGAGCGCCCAGCTTTGGCTGTTCCCAGACTCCAAACAAGTTTCCTGCTCAATACCCCCTCCAGCCCTCGTCCACACACAACCCCTCGAAAGAATACAGGGCTTATTCAGAGGGCTGGGATGGAGAGCCCAACTCTAATCCTAGCACAGCAGTGGCTGCAGCCGTATTGAGCTGGCCCTTCCTGCTATGTTCAATGTTGGCCGACTGAATAAGCTAGCGGTCTCTGTGCTGTGACTGTATCCTGTACTGATACTGTCTACTGAAGGGCACCTGCTCAGAAAGAAAGAGTTTAGAGGCAGGAGGAGAGCCAGCCATTACTTAACCAGTCAAAGCAGGAAAAGAGGAGAGTAAAAAAGGGACAACACAAAGGGAAGGGGGCATCAGACAGACTCAATACAAATACTCAAAGCCAAGTTAAGTGACCGATATTATACCATCTTACTGATGTGCATTTTATGGTAATTAATATATATTAACAGATATCGGCATATAAACGCAAACAACATTTCATTCTGCTTTCTCTTTGTAGTCTGAGTGGTATTGACCGATCACGTGTGAGGGGGCTTTGGTTGCATGCAGGTAAACAGTTTATGTGGAGAGCAAGCGTTGCCAAAGTCTCAGAACCCATTGGCTATCGTCCGACTTGATCTGCTTTCATATGCAGATATCTGGAGAGATTAGTCATCTCTATCCCAACTCCATTCTCCCATCTCAAGTTGCTAATTAGCTGTAAACAATGACCAGCCCACGGAAGAGGAAGTAATGGCCTCTTACATCCTACATCCCCAACATATTGGTTGTTGCCCATTGAGGTGAAATTGTTGTCAGACCGATAGCAGATGGGTTCTGAGATTGTTATGCGAAGTGAAATAACATTTGTCTCGCCCCGGGGTCACGCACACACACGAGGAAACTTCTTATCAACTGTGAGCACTTTACAAAACGAAAGTCATTTTCATACAGCCCAAAATTCGCAACTTTGTGAAAGTGAAAAAAAAAGAAGAAATGAATTAAATAAAAGGGAATAAGCAAAGACTAAGTAGACAAACAAAAGACATGGAAACATGTTGATCTCGCACGTTTGAAGTCAACTACAACAGCCTGAAAATGATTTAATCAATGGTAAGTGGATAAAAGGTCCACATTGATAAAACCATCATTTCAGACGTTGTCCACCGACACACATCTTTGTGGTTCCACTTTCATTAATGAGTAATAAGAGAAAATGTTTGAAGGTCAGCTGTGAGTCTCTGACCTTATGGCCCCCGGGCTGACTTCTTTTAGTCATGTCTAGTAATGCAGCCTCAAATCAATCATGTGCAATCATAGGAGGAAATGGAGCAAAAGTCACCAGAAATACACATAAAGTATAAAACAAATTTGTTTACAACTTCACTCTTTTCCCCTGCAACACCAACACATGATTTTGGACCCCTTTTGAAATCACATCAGATCAGAAACATCTCTTCCTCATTTGAACAGGAACAGTTCACAGTATTGACACTCCCGCCCCTGCTGGACCCCCTACCTTGCAGGAAGATGGACAGTGTTACCGAGGTAACCAGCTCAAACAGAGCCTTGATGGGTGGAAAGTGGTCTGTCTCGCTGGCAAAGATGTGCACCATCTGAAACAGCAGGTCCTCAAATCAGACACTCTGTATGTTTACTTGTTCACAGAAAACCAGGTTATTTGAAAGGAAAACAGGCTGCAGCCTGCCGAGAGCGTCTGTACATGCACCCGACTCACCAGATCACTGCTGGTTTATATTAACATTATATTTCTGAAAGAAAGTTAGCATGTTTCATCATATATATTACTATAACTTGGTGCAGTCAGGAAATAAGATCTGTATTAAGAGTACTGTTATTTTTTTTATTGTGCTCAACTGTGGAAACTAGTTTACTTAAACTTTTGTCATGCACATATGCAAATGTAGGAATTATATTATTTAGAAATCAGGTTTCCTCAGCAAAAAAAAAAAATCAAATAGTGTCACCTCGTATTCCTTGATTTATTATAAAAAACATGTTTATCAAAATTTGGTAACTGAGGAAAAATGTTAAAAAATATCCTGCCGATAAATTTACCCTTGCTTTTTTTTTAAAAATGCAAAAAACATTGATTACTTGATTCTGTAAATGAGTATCGTTAAAGTGATATTAACTGCTTATTAACAACAGAAGTTTATATATAATGGATTCATTATGAAATTAGATGATGGAAAATTGCAATTTAAGTCATGTTTTTGTTTGAACTTTGTTGCGTAAACTGTAATTAGCAAATCGGTTAAAATGGTTTAATTCATACCAATACAAAATTTGAAACCAGTTTCAGTTTATGTGGTTACACAAATTATGCTTGAGAGTCTTGTCATGATCACATGAATAGTCATATAGTCATTAATCCTCATTAACCTTGGACTCACTGTTGCACAAGTCATTACAACCCTGTCTTGACAAAGCTCTAAAATCTCATTGCATGTAACCACAAAAATATCTTTTAAAATAATAACGCGTGATCAAGTCTACGTGCACAAGTTGAGTGTGTACCTGTCGTGTGAGGTCCAGGGCTGACGCCTGGGGAATTGTACTGTACATCTGCCCAAGCATCTCACTGAGCTGAGAAACCATGGGAGCAAAATCATGGAGGAGAGTCTTCACTGACTTCTCAAAGATGGCGCACACCGCCTGAGGGATATCACATGATTAGCTACACTGAAATGACATCACATCTGATTATGTGACCGTCGGTGGCCGCAGGTCTTAACAACTCACCTCTACAACCTGCGAGTCGTTGAGCCACTTGCTGAGCACTGTCTGTATGAGAGCGAAAACCTGTTGCAAAACCACAACCACCTGAAACACAGAAACAAACTTCATGAAACTTAAACAAAGTGAACAAAAACATCGCTTTCGAGAACAAAAATTAACATTCATACATGGGTGCATGCCTAACAGCAGGATTACTAATCATTGTGGTTGAGTGACAGGGAAAAATGCTGCTGCTGGCCACCCTCATACCTCCAACCAGTGATCGCCGATGTGTTCAGTGGTGGAGGCAGCAGGGGGTGGGGCCGTGGGCAATGGAGTTCATAAGGCTGCGAGGACCGTGTGCCTCACTGGCTTTCATCTCTACCGAACTGCGATGTACTACATCACCAAGTCCTTATTTAGTACATAATCCATGATTACGTCAGCCAGTGTCTACCACCCATAGGATCAGCCTATTACTTGATAGTTGATAACCAAAGGAAACTTTCCATCACCCAACCCTACTAATGAGAAAGTTGGTGGTGTGCGTTGACTGACCGGGTTCGGTCCAGGCGGGGGAGGGGCTGTTTTGACGGGTGGTGCTGAGCTGTCAGCCGACTCTTCATCCTGCTTGCTTATGTCGAGCGTAGTGAAGAGGTTGGACAGCAGCCCCAAGATGTGGATGATTGCTAATTTATTGGAGGGATTAGGCTGAAGCGGGAAAAAGAAGAAGGAAGAAACAGATTAATTCTAATTGGGAATTTGCTTGTTTACAAACTAACAACACAGTCCATATAAGTGCATTAGTGTCTGCCTTGAAAAATAACTGCTGTGAATGTGAAATATTTAAGAAGAGAAACAAATCTAAAAAGCGAACGTACTAAAAACATTTCTCTCCTGATCACGATCAAAAGTTTTGAAAATAAATGAAAGGTTTCAACAATTCAAGGAGGTTAAGTATAGTGCTGACAGGTAAATGAACAGAATCAGTCCAAATTTGATTAAAAAACAAACAAACAAGCTATTCAATAATAAATTAGATATTAAGTCGTTACATTGAGAAATGTTTTGGGGTGGGTTTTTTTTTTTATATATTAATTAAACAATAAGTAGAGTAAATGACAAAAAAAAAAATCAAACATATACTATATATTAAATAATTTCCATCATTGTAAAATATGAAAACACGAGTCAATGGGCAGGTATTTAACCAGGTGAAACAAGGTAATGACTCATTTTCATACCAGGTTTTTAACAGACAACAGCACGCACGTGCACGTGCACGTGCACACGCACACACACACACACGCACAGACACACACACACCTCTCCCCTTGGTAATGAACATTAATTTGATTTTCGATGGCAGTGTTTAATCATTGCTCTGTTGCCACGGTGATGTAATGCAGCCAAAAGACTCCGAAGAGGACAACGATGGAGCTGCCACACCCTCTAATAGCCACATCTCTTATGTCTCCTTCAAATCTATGTCCCTGTATTTCACTGTACAGAGCTCATCCTACAACACCAACAGTACATGTGCACATCCTGCTTGACAGCCTCGTCACATCAACTCCATCAGTTGTTTGTTTTCCCAGGCCGCCCCGTAAGACACCATGGTCATTCACCCCTGACGTAAACTAGCCTGAAGGTCTCCCCACTAGGTGCCAGTATTTGTCTGGCTCCAGACACATCACCTGATTTCCTAGTCTGATGTAATGCCGATACATCAAAAAGCTGGATAGAAAACAATAAGAGAGAGAGGAAGTGTGGATAGATAAGACCGTGTGTGTGTGTGTGTGTGTGTGTGTGTGTGTGTGTGTGTGTGTGTGTGTGTGTGTGTGTGTGTGTGTGTGTGTGTGTGTGTGTGTGTGTTATGTGAGAGAGAGAGAGAGAGAGAGAGGGGAGAGGGGGGCAGAGAGAAATGACAAGTTTCATCTAAACTGACATCTCTGTTCACCCTGTCCAGGGTCTTTACTGGTGGCAGAACAAGAAATCTGCAGAAATTCTACCTCACTCCACAACCAGTAAATATCAAACTATTTTTAGATGAGACCAGGTCTGTATTTGTGCCATCCTGCGTGACAGTCTGGAAGTCCAGGCTCTATTAGATGTGACATTTAAACAGGGTAAAGAATTTTCTTTTGCATGTCTGTGTGCGTGTATGCGTAAAAGCATGACCTACTGTAACTGCGTCTGCTTAGCCACTTTCATTTTATGAACTTTGAATTTATCTCGCTGTAGTGTGTGTGTGTGTGTGTGTGTGTGTGTGTGTGTGTGTGTGTTTGCATTAGTGAGAGAGAGAGAGAGAGTGCCTTTGCTACTTCCATGTGAGTCACTAGCCCATGGTGCAGGGTCAAATCCAATCTGGTCCCGCAGAGAAATGTTCCACTGCAGTGACACCACACAGACACAAGGCCTGTTCCTATTGGCCAGAGTCCAACTGTGCCTGCTCTGTGTTTGTGTGTACTGCTTCACATTGGTTTGTGTACGCACCGTCTCATCTGCGAGCTTCTCCAGCTGCTGAATGTAGGGGGTGATGAGGGAGTGGAGGTTTCTTAAGATGTCTTCCACAGGGAGAGCGGAGAGCAGGAAGCCGAGAGCCTGCATCAGCCACATACACTGACTTGTCTGCAAGAGGGAGACGATCACAGGTTCAGCTTTTAAGTCATTTATGAGTCCTGACAAGCCGATTTTTTTTTTTACAACGCATAACATGTTACCCTCAAACTACAGGCTGCAAACAGGTTATGTAATATTTTCCACTTCATGTCACTTCTGAACTGAATGCCATGAAAGAAGCAGAGAGTGAATGCGAGACAGCACAAACTGACCTTGTGGATCTGCTTTATAAGCACCTCCTTCAGAGAGGAAAAAAAGAGAGTTAGAGTGAAGGCTCAATTATTTTAGAAGCACAACAAAACCTTCTTGAAATAGCAATAAAAAGTAGATCCAAAATAATACAACTGAAGTGATTTAAAAAAGAAAGGTGTTATTTCTGGAGTGCAAGAACATCAGAAAAAGCAGCTCAGCTTTTAGCAGTGAGAAAGAAACAGCTGGGTGAACTTAGAGAAAATATCCAGTAGCAGCGAAAATGTGTACGTACCTGAGACACTGCTACTATGTTGGTTGCGTACGGCGGCAGGTCGTATTTGCATTCCCTACAGATTTTCTTAAGCGTTGAGACAGAAGAAACAGAAAGGTCTGGGTTTCCTAAAGCTTGAAGCACCAAAGGCAGGACACTGCTGAGCATCACTGGGTGGTCTGCCAACCATTCAGCCAGAGCACCTATTAAGAGTTCAGGTACAGAATAAAAAAAAAACAACAACATTTGTTTGTTACAGCTCTGAAACAATCTCTTGCTCTCTGCGCTGTACTCTCCATAAATTACAGTTTATTTGATTTCACTTTCATCATTCAATCCATATTATCTGACCTATTGTGAACATCACTGTGTCTGCTAACTGGACGTTGTTGATGTTGATTCGGGGGATGAGTCCTATCAGGCCTGGGATGACGTCGGAGTAATTCACGTCTATCGTCTCTGCTATGGACTGGAAGCCGTACAGTAAAGCTTCTGTGTGCTGGAGGAAGAGGATGCAGTCAGCTTATGTTGGCAATTAAAAAAAAGGTGTTGTAGCAATTCTAAAAATTAGAAATGTGAATTAAAAAAAAAGCACTAGTTTTAACAACCTGCTCTATTAAATCTGGTATGATGAGATCTAAGTACAAGCTTATGTGCAACACTGAAAGCAACAGAAAACAGCTCCCATTATTTCTGTATTTGTCTGTGTGTGTGTCTCACCCACCTGCCATGACGAGGGCTGTTCTGCGTTAGTCAACAGTCTCCCCAGTTTATCATACAGGTTACTCAGCAGCTCCGCTCCCAGCATCTCGTATACATACATGAGCGTGTCCGAGATATCCACCCTGAAGGACAGACATGCACAAACGGACATTTTAGGGGCACGCAGTCTTTGAAAAATCTCATCTGTTAATCTGCGTGCCGGGCAGGTTTTGCCCTCTCGGCCACCAGTCCAGTGAGAGTCTGTTACAGAAAAACACACTCATTTGCTGACCAATCATCCTGTCAGCGAGTGATTTCTGAAACAAACAGCGGTGCACAGCAGAAACGGGCATGCAGGGTACACAGAGAGACAGGGTGACCCACGCCAGCGCACCCACCCAAACATATTCACCTGTAGATCCTGAACTGCTCTTTCTCATCTGAGGACCAAGATGCGTATTCCTGGTCGGAGGGGAACTGGGCTTTGTGCAGCAGAACATCCACCAACTGGAAATACACAGGCCTGTAGACCTGCAGATACACCGCCTGCTTATCCGACTCAAACGACATGATTTCATCCTGAGAGTCGGGGAACAACCATGAAGAAGAAGAATTAGTCTCGGTTCGGGAACATTAAATCATTTAGGCACCTTACAGACCAAAAGCAACTGTTCTGGCTTACATGGTGTTTATCATGCAAAGGCAATTCATGTGCTTTTCACATTTAGTTAGAAGAAAAAAAAAAAAAACAACCTCAATCCACTGAGGTCTTTAAATTTATACAGAAGAAAAAAAAGCTAATGTTTTCAGATAAGCTGCCATGAGTTAGAATTAAAAAATTTGAGACAGAACAGTGAGAGCCCAACAAGCAGCACATTCATGCATCAGGATGTACAGAGAGAATTCATGATCTATGATGATGAGTCTATCAGAAAGACTACGGTTCAAGGCAACTGCCTTGCAAGCCTTCCCATACGACAGTGAGCAAAGCATATTTTGTAAGCTGCTTTTATTTGACAACAATGAGACTAGAGGAAAAAGTGGGTAAACCATAATACACAGTGATCCTTTATTTATCAAACTACAGCGTTACTTTAACACTGAATTACAGATCTGATTTGATCATTTCTTACTTGTAGTGTGTACCAGAAGGTGAGTGTGAGGGAGCTGGTGGTCTCATTGACCGGATAGTGGCCGGGGATGCCTGTACAAAACATGATCATGTTGACTAAAGCCAGGAAGCTCTGCCAGTGATCCACCTGCTCCAACAGAGTCCTAGGGAGAGGGAGAGGGAGAGGGAAAAGGTTGCAAAGGAAAGACAGAGGGAGGATGTGATTTAGCAGCGGCACCATAGCCTCTCTCATTAGACACAACAACACATGAAACGCAATCATGCTATACATGTGGAGACTGCACATTGAGACCATGGATAGTATAATGCACACCCGGTTTTAAATGTTAAGAAAACGTTTTATACAGCAGGTTATTATATTAAGATTTTTTTAGCCGAGTTTTGCATTGTGCGTTTCAATATCATAAAGCCCAACAATTATTGAACCACTCATTGGCAATAAGGTGACTGTACTATTAAATGTTTCTTATTTATTCATATTGTTTACACTGTTAAACACACACACACACCTGGAGTGGTTCTCTCCCAGTGTGACGGCGATCCGGCAGATACCATGGCAGGTCTCCATGTCTCCATTCTGAACTGCCTCTCTGAGCTGCTCCTGGAGGGCCAGCACTTGAGGAACCAGTTTCAGCAAAGTGTTCACATATCTATACCCCGTAAACACAAGCACAAAGAAATACCACAATCAACATTGAGGGGTTCAGTTCATTTAATAAAAAATGGCATGTTTTTAAAATGGAGTAGAGGAGAAAGCAGTGGATTCAAGGCCAGGGAGCCTCCACTGGTGAAACTGACTCACACTGCTCGCAGCTAGGTTGATGTATTTATTGCTCCTTCCCAAGACAAGTGTTTATTTCCAATCAAATCACAGCCCATGTCAGTCCAACCTCTGATCCAGCACACCCACCCTAAAAATCCCACACATCTACCAGAGAACCAGAAAATCTATTCAAAGCTCCTTCTCAGAGCTCCGGCGCTGTCAGTTGTTATTCTGTCTTCTTCCTGCTGTCTCAGCCGTTTATGATACCCTCACTCTGGCAACAACATGCACATGTGCGGACACGCACATAACCTCACACAGAAACACACACACACACACACCACATGTGACGACATCAAACATCCTCTTGTCATCTTTAACGACAGCAAAAGGAAGACTTACATTTCGAGATGAAGGGCATGTGTACGTGCTCCTGAATGTCACCAAGAAGATTGTGTGAATGCTGTACATATAAACCATATTATGTGTGTCCCCCGGGAGGGTGGGGGGGTGGTATGCAGCTTGTGCTTCATCTTTCATGTGAACATCAATAAGAACGTTGGTCCATGGTCGATGAATATTCATCAATGACAGAGCAAGGTTGTGTGACTTTACCAGCAGTAGGAACAATAAACAGGACGAAAAACCCATTTCAACCTAAAAAAAAAACGACAATAATTTACTGTGTTGCTCTGAGGATTTAATCTGGCTGCAACTGATGATAGTTTCTTTTATCAGCAGCACCCTTTTTTTTTTTAAATAAATCAATTAGTATTTTAATTCTAAAAATGTAAAAAGATAACATTAAATACTCAGATATCAAAATTACATCTTCAAAGTACTTATTTGTCCAATCTATAATCCAAACCCTATTCAAATCAAATTTATAGTAACAAACACCAAACAACAGCAAATCCTCACATCAGAGAACAAGTGAATGTTTGGCATTTAGACTTAGGAAATAATTTTAACAATTAGTCAAATAATTAAAACTACCGATTCGTTTTCTGTCCATCAATTAATAGACCTAATTATTTCAGTGTCATCTCTGATAAACAGTAGCAGCCAAAGGAAAAAAAGTGGCCAATTGTGCTCTGCAGGTTGACTGCATCGCTTTCCCGCCGTCCTGGGATGCATTTATTATTCTAATTTCCCTCAGGCCCTTTTATGAGCTGAGAAGTCAGTTCTCTGGTCCTGTGTTGTGAAGCCGAGTCCCCTCTTCAGCAGCCCAAACTGATTCCGCCTTCTATGGAGAGCTCCACCCTGCTCAGATGAGATGTATATGAATCCTGCTTCTGTCTAATAAGCTCATACCTGTGCGTCTGTTGGCCTACATCCTCTGTGTTCGGCTGTCTGAGTAACTCTGCGAGAGCAGCGCGGGGAACTGCACTTAAAGCTGTGTGTGTGTGTGTGTGTGTGTGTGTGTGCGTACACATGTGAATGGCAGACTGCACTCAGAAGATCATTCATTTTTAATAAGGTGCTTTGCAGATGCAGGTCATGCACTCTTTGCTCAGGAAAAGAGGACTTGGTGTTCATCTGATGTGATTAAAAAGCACAATGGATTTGTATGCGTTTCCATATTTCCCTCATAAGAGATGACATTCTGGAGATTCCTCTGAGACTGCCTGCTGCCGTCTCCTCTCCTCTAACTCATCGTTGTCCTTCGTCTCCTCTTTTGCTCCGGTCCTACTGTGATACACTTTGTGCCTCCTCTTGACTCCTCCTTCATTCTCTCCCTCTTGTTCCACCTCCTCCCTCCCCCGCGTCCCTCTCCCCACCTCTGATCCCCTCTGCAATTACTGCAACACTCTGAGACAGGGGAAATGGGTTGCCTGGCAACAGGATGCAGCTGGACCAATAGCATCCCCCCAAATGAGTTGACTGTAATGTGTTTAAACAGAGAGAGAACAAGAGACAGGGAGGAGGGCTTAGTACTGATGGTGAGAGATGAGAAAGGGGAAAGGAAGAGCACAAAGAAACAGAGGTAGAGTGGGAGAAAATATAAAATAAAATAAAGAAAGCCAACAGAACCTACAGGATGGAAGAAAATGTGGGCTTTGTCTTTCTGGGGATGATGGAGAAAAAAAAAACTATGTCTAGTCTCCGGATAGATTCATTTCTTTCCCGCCTCGATCATAAATGCACACGTAAGACACAATTTTCTGTATCGACTCAAATATAACCCAATAAATAACAGAATGCACAGACTACAACTGAGGCCACATTTGTCTCAAGAGACGCTACTCATGAGACAGTTTTGATAGGACCTGACAAACACACACCAGAAAACATGCACATGAAACAGGGCTGTAACTCATACTTAAAGTAAGTAAAATTGTCCAACAAACTGAATTTTGAAGAGAAATCCGAGGGATCCTCTCTCTAATAACAGTCTCACCTAGGAGCCCTTCTGAGGATGTTCAACCTGTAACTCTGCTGCCATTGACTGTCTTCCTACCATCTGCTCAGCATAATGTCAGTGTGATTAAACTGACTTGTCAGCAGCAGCTTCACAGGCCCACCTCCCTGTCTGAGTAGCAGCGCAGAGGTGTGGAGGATGAAGTCTTTTATTCTTAGGCACTTTCACACCTTCCCCTGCCCTCCTCTGTCTCTTCGCATCCTTTCTTCTCTTTGCACTGTCCCGTTACCCCCGCCCTCTCCCTCTGTCTCAAGGGGAGGGGTAATGGGTGCCTGCCATGTCTGAATCAACCAGTGCATGATGACATCTCTCCCCAGCTCTGTAACCATAGCAACACCAGCCAACCGAGAAATGCCGCTCTCCTCCCCCTGGCTGTCAACTTGCCCTGTATCAATCCTTCCCTTCCTCCCCCCTTCCTTCCATCCTTCCCTAATGCCCTTCCAGTGCCCACCATGTCTGTTTCCTGCCTGTGGCTGAAGCATCTTTTTTTTCCTCCCTCTCCTTCTAACACCATTTTTGCTCCAGTTATTACCATCACAATCTCTCATTTGATTTTGTCACTATTTCTTTTCCATCGCCTTTTTTTTTTTTTTTTTTTTTGGGTACACATTGGCAAGCGCGCAATGTACATACCTTTGGGAGTCTGGTTGCGAGATGGCATTGACTATTGCTTCTACCGCTGTGTCGAAGAGCTCTGGGTCAGGCATGGCAGTGAAGCAGTCATGCACCAGGCCTTCGCTCTCGCTGAGGGGCACATCCAGCAGGACCCATGATGACAGGCAGCGCAGCACGCGAGCTTTCACTGCCCCGGGGCTGTCCGTCCTCCGCAGCAGTTGCTGCAGTAAGGGACACACCGACCCCCACTCTCGGCCCAGGGCTCCCCGAACCTAGAGGGACGACGATAACGAGAGTGAGGATGTGAGAACACTGCTCATGTGTGGTATGTTCCTCTGCTTGGTGATGAGGCCTGGGTATCATTGTAAGTGTTTCTGTACTTGTGCCAACATAAGGCCTGGATATATTTTACCCTGACATTAATATTTTTGGGAATACAAACAATTTTTTTTAAAAAATTTTTTCACTTAATAAATCCAGTCAAATATCACTGTGACAAATCACAAATTATTTGACAGAAGATTTAAATTATAGATCAGGAAACATAATTGTAAAAAAACAACAACAATGATAAAAATCTGACAAAACATGAACTTCCAGCTTCCGAGGCTCGCCCATTTTCAAAACTCTGTGCCACTGATGTATTTAAGTTAGTTGGAGGTTTGCTGTCATTTCATGCTGAATCCAAGGAGAAGCTATGAATATTATACAGGTGACCATCGCAGCTTGCAGAGGTGGGAAAGGGTGGTACCTGGAAACATACCTGTCCCTTTTTGTACTGAGGCAGGCGGCTGGTCTGGAACTCCTCAGGTAGGACGGTGAGTAGCTCCAGCAACGCAAGGCAGCGTGCCCGTCCGTCTACCCCTCCCCCTTCCTCCTGAAACACCCGCACCATCTCCGACACTGCGCCAGGCCAGGCCTCGGGCATTGTGTTGAGTGCCAGAGAGGCCAGCGCCACACACAGCCGGGTGAGCACCATCTTGGAGCCAGAGGAGAAGCAGGCGATCTGGGAGAACAGCTGGCTCTTCAGAGACTCGTACTGGTCTGTAGGGATGTCTGACCAGTACCGAGAGATCTTGGTGTGGAGTGCGCTAGCGCCAAAGTACTGGATTTCTGGCACCTGCGAGAGAAGACAAGACAGATACAAATGTCACAAAATGTTTTCTCAGTGTTTGTACGTTTGTGCGTCTATTTGAGTGTGAGTGCACCCTGTACCTTATCAGGGCTCAGTAGGGCCCAGCAAAACTGCCAGGCCTGAGGAGAGACCTGAGCCTGCATTAGCCATTTCTGGGCCAGATTCTTGTTTTCTATATTGGGATCATAGTACAACTGGTGGAGAGCCTAGGGATAAAGAAGAAAGGGAAGAACAACACTGAGAACAGTCACAAGAATCCATACAATCTGTGGATGGCTGAACCATGAAGGAGTTGAACAACTTGGTTCCAACACATTTCTTGTGAGAAATTGTGAACTTGTGAGTTCTTGTGCAATTACACTCCATGCAATCAGAAAAGTGGGAGAGGAAACAGTCCAGCTAAGAAAGGACAAACGCAGTCCTTTAAGCTCTTATTTGCTGGAAAGAATTGGTTACCTTGAGAAAAAAACCAAACATCTTTTCTCACATGG
Source organism: Embiotoca jacksoni (assembly GCF_022577435.1). Taxonomy (NCBI): domain Eukaryota; kingdom Metazoa; phylum Chordata; class Actinopteri; family Embiotocidae; genus Embiotoca; species Embiotoca jacksoni. The sequence goes on along the minus strand of NW_027185296.1, from coordinate 913,429 downwards.
AGACACACAAACAAATAGTAAACAGGTTACCTACAAAGCCTGAGCAGTCGAGAAAGCAATGACCTGAAAACGGCACTCTCTGAAGTACAGCTCGGAGTACTTTGAGTACTTGAGTGCAGTGAGAACAAGAAGGAGCCGGCCAACGGGAAAGGAGATAAAGAAAGAGTGGCAGAGAGGGAAATAAAGGAAAGTAAAAAGAAGCGTTAATTAAACAGACACCTCTAATCCTGGCTATCCCAGAAGAAAGGTTTCGGCACTTCTCTGCGAAAATGCTGCTTTTATTCTCCCTCTCTGTCTCACATACAAATACACTCACATGTACAAGCTCACTGAACTAAAACTGCTAGCTGCCAGCACAAAGTATTTCACAAGCAGCATAGGAAAAATAAATCTATTCAGTGAGCTTGATCCTTGTCTTTTACCCCTGAAGCCTGCTCACATCAATTCCTCCACCACCAGTCATTCTCTCCCCCTTCTTCCCTCTAATTTCATCTTTCCATCCACCGTCCTCCAGACTAAACTGTCCATCCAGTTTCAACCCATCCCATCCCTCAGCTCTCAATCTTTATCTCAGTCTTCTTCTAATATCTGCGTATTCCCGTTCCCTTAGAAAGCCTGATGCTGTTTAATAAGGGAGGATGAACGATGCTGTAAAGAGAGCACGATGGGTCACGCAGTACGATGATGCAATTGCAGATGTAAAGAAGGACATCCAGACAGCTTCAGTGCATACTGGAAGCAGACTCTCAGGTGGTTTTCTCTCCACGTCTATCATCCTCCGATGCAATGATCCGCCTCCACTCTCTCTGAGACTTGAAACGGCTGGCTGGGTGTTAATGAGCTGATTGTTCGCAGGGAATCAGGTAGCATTTGTATATCGATGTTTGAAAGCGAACTATAGGTCAAGGGCCACGTATACATAGTTATTCTTAGCTGGTAGGTCTTTGTACTGAACTAACATCTACCTACAGTTTAATGAGAAATACTACACAAGTGAAAACAGGCTTTGAGGCGTTTACTTTAACAGTGCAGATTGAAGGTGAGGTAGCGAGAGTGTTCATATTGGCTCGTCCATGAATTCAGATGAGGGTGCATGCCCCTTCAGATATTAATGGTAGAAAATCCTGGAGAAAATGTGTGTTGTTGTTTTTTTTAGCAGTGGCTATTACTGTCTACACTGCAAAGCAACTAAAAAACAAAACAAAGATGGATTTATCGCCAAGAGAGTCCGACAAATGAATAAATGAAATTAGGTGAACTGGGAAAAAAATTGCTCCCTGGACTTATCAGCTGGGACCAGACCACTCACAGTATGCTCTCTGAATGAAAAGCACACAGAGAGGGCTGATAAATACTTTTTTTGAATGGTCCACCGGACCACCGATGTGATGGCCAGCAATGATTTCTCCTGGTATTCCCGACGGCCAGTACACCACAGGACGCAATAAAACACGAGTCAATATTTGCGAAAGTATTTCAGAGATCTTCTCAATTGAAGCTTGTCCATATATCCATGCGTGTGTGGTGGGCGGAGCTTAGGGCCGAGAGCTGCAGGAGGACTGCGTTTGCAAATTCTGGCATTTTTTTCTGCCTTTTCCAGAACTGCCAATCCCGGCTTTATTGTAGACAAAACTGCATGACAATACTCATGAAATATGAATGTGCTGTTGTGATTTGGCAGGGTCTTCTAAAGGATCATTATCACGCTTTCATTCAAAAAGCATTAGCATGGTTTTGTTAGTCAGCTCCACTCTACCCTTTCTGTAAACGAGGCTGTGAGATCCAAGTTCAAAGCAGCGGCGGATCATTACTGCGGTCCACTGTGTGATCGCAGACCTCCTTATCCAATCCCAAACACGCTGAACGTGTCTGTCCTTCCAAGGTTTTATTATCAAAGCACAAGACGCAAAACAGTCTGTTCCTTTTGCTGCTTTAATCTTCTCACAAAGACCTATCGCGTGTCTTTCTTTTAAATCCCAGCAGACATCTCTACAGTTATCTCGACCAACTGTAATTGTCCATTAACTGGTTCACCTAACAAGCAAAACAACATGCACATCCCTAGAAACGGCAGCTTTAAATTTGACTTACACCTGAGGTAACTAATTGTATCTACAGATGGTAGCAAACTGCCTGAACCACCTGGCTTCATCCGAGGATGGCGTGCTCTTGGAAGAGAACGTCAAAGGTCATTAGCATCCTCTACAGTCCTTTACCAACAGGAGAAGAAACGGGAGGATGAAAGTGAAAAAAAACCTCGGCTCAGTCAGACAGATTCACCAGCGGCTCTCAAATATTCTGAGGATGCAGCTGTGTCCACTTGTGTACTCACTATGAAACCATAACAATAACCATGTAGCTCAGTGCGTAGTGTTCCGCATTACATATTCTGTACTTGGGCGGCCCGCCCAGGTAAATCCACGGATGTCTGCCTTTTTAATTAGTTTATCAATCTGTCCGAGGGGATGACGTGAGATATTTAAAAAAAATATTTCGCTTAACCTACATCCTTACGAGGCACAAGTACATGAGCCGAAACACACATAACTTACGTACATTTTTGCATGCAGTGTTCACACGCGGTATAGATGAAGGCTATAGGTTCAGTGTGTTTTCAAGCCATCTGTCCACAAGACTGTCACTCTCTATGCTATCGCAGCAGTGGGAGGGCAGTACTGGTGCTGTGGTGCAGAAGGCATCATCGCACCAGTGACCCATCATGACACTGCACTCTAACTGTGAGCATCAAAGACGTGCAGGGGAACGATGATTAATGAGGGAACAAAGAACAATAGTTTGTGCGAGAGAGTGCGCGGGTGGTTGTTGACAGCACGAGCCAAGACACAAATCAGGAATACCATGTTGCCAATGGTGATGAAATCTCAGCACATGAAAGGAAAAATAATTCCTTGCATCCAGTATCTCAACATGCAAACCTCAGTTGCATGAAGAATGTCCTCTTTTCACTGCATAATTCAGAAGACTGATCACATATAGCCACTGATTAATTGAGCCAATGATACCGTTTCAAAGGCTGCTAACAACTGAAAAAAAAACAACTCACAGTAGGACATGTATGCGTATCATGTACCTACATGAAATGCATACCACCGGGCTAAATATATATTCTCATCAATAAGTGGACAGAAATACCCTCCCCCTCTGTCTGTCTACCAAAAAGCTCCTCAATGCACCATGCATCATTTCTTGGTGACAGATTCTGCTGCCCTGCTATGTTCCATAACACATTAGCTGGCGGGCTGAATCATCTCCTCCGCTTTTAAATTTCATAAAAGTACTTAATAAGACAGCACTTGGTGTCACATACGTTTTATCCCAATGCTACTTATGGTTTCCAAAAGGTAGAGGTGCGTCACAAGGTGAGAGCCTGGGCACTAAGCACTACTCAACGGACCATGACAGCCTCCTGTGGACAGCATCCTTTGTGGGCAGTGGGGTGATTACAGCTAGTAATGGTAACAGAGGTCTTCCCTATCAAAGTGAACAAGATGCTACCCTGGACTAACCCACGACTGTGATGTGGTTCTTTCTGTTGGTACAGTAGTTTGTGTCGGGGGGAGAAATTTAGAACCCTACAAACGCAGAGCAGAGCTGTGAATTTCCTCTAAAATCGACTTGCTTGGCAGATAGTGACTCTAAAGCTAATTATAGTTGGACGGAAATGTAACATAGTATACGAACCCCTTCATTATGCACACAAAGACACTGACAATGTGGTGCGTTGTTTCACAGACCCAAGACTGAACAAGGAGCTTTCTATCAGGCACATACAAACACTGGGCCAGGAACCATCATCTCCACCACCGTGTCGGCAATAAACACACACTCCCCAACACCCGACTGGACCAAAGTGGCAACTCTGCACTCCTAATCGTATTTATTTCACTTTTTTTTTTTTAGCAACTGTCGTCGCTTTCATCATCTTATGGGACTGCACAATTTGCCTCTCTATTGATTAGCACTTTGCGGTGTCTTCTGGTGGTATGTACAGAATATAGTTATCTGCTTCTTTGACTGTTTGGCAAAAAATTACAAGTGAGAGCAACACCTCAGGCATTGAGGTGGGGGTCTGACGCAAATGCTAATAGGATGCTTTTAGGAGAACGCACAGATTTTTAAAGAAACCTCTCGTCTCCCTCTCAGCCTCTCACTGATTCACCAGTGAAGTCAAATTATCTAGAAAGAATAATAATATGGAGAGAGATAAAAAATAATAAAAAAAATCCCTCAAGTAGAAAGTAAAGTATCACCTAAGAAGCACAAAAACTCATCAGTTTTGAAATGCAAGTGCATGTATGAATACAAAAGTGCTCGTAGCCTTCATGGAAAATTGTACTTCAGATGCTGTTTGCCAAGTTGTATCAGTTAATGAGATCACCGATACTGCTATACGACAGAGCAGACTGAACGCCGATGCAGGTTGTCACAGGGTTGGAAAAAAACACTTTAAACTGTACAAACAGTGTTATCACAGGTGATGCTTCTAAACACTTTTAACATCTATTAGTTATCGAATAATCACTACATTGACGTTTGACCACCAAATTTAGCTTCAGATTATTTAATGAATCACTGAATGCTGAATGTGTCACACGCAATTACAATATAATGCGTTATCAATATAATTGAGGTATTTTGGCAAGCAAGGATTTACTTCTATTATAGCCGGGACACTTAAATACTTAAACATCTAATAAAATAATCACCTAAATTCCAAATCTATGACATTAGGATATCCATTACTTTAACTGGAATTTACCTTCAAAGATTGTTTACTGTTTGTGACACTGCCAATGGCATTAATTATACAGTTATGGTATGCAAACGATATGTGCTATTGTTTTATCCTACTACAAAACTGAAAGGGAATGCTGTAGTTTTACTTTACCAGTGCCAAATAAAAACAATAGTTTTCTCGGACAACTCACTCTCCACCTGTAGAAATGAAACATGAGCAAATGAAAACAGAGATTATCCCAAGGCAGACAGGACGGGGCACACTGTTTTCCTTCCTCTTTTTGATACACCAGAAACCCCAGCATCAGGCCAAACCATTTCCCCTACAGGAATGTGCTTCTCTCCTTCAAACCTGCCTCTAATCATTTCTGTCGCATCGCCAACCTCCTTTCACCCCCTCCTCCTCCTTCTTTACTGGCACTGTCACAGACAACGACCGCTCCCTCCCTCCCCCCCTCACCTCCCCCTATCAATCTCATTACATCAACTCTGCTCTTCCACAGCAGCACCTTTCTCACTCCCTCCTCATCCTCTCCATTGTCCCCCACCCATCCCCTCATGCTGGAGTCAGCGGCCACCCAGCAGGGAGATTCATCATAGCAACCTTGCAGACAGCACAGCCACGCACGTAAAGCACACACGCACACACACACACACACACACACACACAGCCAAATATATCCAATCTAACAGAGAAAAACAAGACCTAGACAAGCACTGTACAGAGACTAACAGGGATTGTGAGGAAGTAACGGGCAGCAACCTGTTATTTTGCTCTTAACTGATTAGTTATTCTGCACCTTAGACGAGCGAAAACTCCTAAACACAGCAAGAACAACCTCTCCAGACAAAACCAGAGCTGTAAACAGTGTTAACTCACGTCATATATTATGTGGCTACAAGGCAAATAAATAAATAAATAAATAAATAAAACCGTCTCGCCTGTCTCACCTGAATTACAGCAGCTTTCTGACAGGCTGCTGACAGGATCCCAAAAAAACTCACCTTCTCTACGTTTTCCACTGTGAAGTCCAGGGCGTCCGGTGTGGCTGCTGTCCTCCCCGGCGTCTCCATATCTCTGCTGACACGGAGCTGTCAAGCGATCAAAGAGGAGCGACACGTTCAGAAGCAAAGTCACCGACACACTCCCTGCTATCTAAACCACGCAAATTCCCAGATTATTTCCACAGCAGCAAGTATGTAGGTATTTAAACGAGCTCCGCCGTGTTTGTGAGTTAGGCTGACCGGCAAAGCTAACGTTAGCTCGCCCCACTTTAAAAAAAAAAAAAAGACAGGCTAGCTGTCGCTAACCTCCGCGATAGAAAACACTACAGCAACAGCTAGCACCACTATGCTAACGCCAAACCGGCTAACGTAGCAATGTTAACTTGACGCAACCGCGAGAGAGAGAGAGAGAGCTATACTAGTGTTTTCAAATTGTGACAGCGTTATCAAAACAACTCCGTCTCCGTGTGTTATCTCGAGGGTGTCAGGAGGAGCGATATTTCCACACCTTTCTGTCCTGCGACGGTATGAGACGATGCTGGCAGCTCGCTGCCGCTTTTCTGCCTCTGCGCCGTCACCAGGAGCTTTCTGATACGTTCACGTGCGGTGGGAAATATTGGAACCGCAACGTAACTTGGGGGGGCTGCCTAAATATAACACGCTATTACAGATGGGTAATGTGGAAAAAGCTGGTTAAAATCGTTGAAAAGCGTGCGTTTTACTATTATGAACCTTCAGTCGGTTATATGTGATTAACCTCCGTGAATTATTTTTGGTCAACTGCTAAAAGTTGCATCATAGGTTGGTTCGTTTTGTTTATTTGCTTTTAAGTGTCGTATACAGATCAACATTTGAATGCGGCATTTCCTCTTAAATCCAACCAAATGTCATCCCCCCTTCAAGAAGACAGCCTACCAATAATGTCAGGGTGTAATGACTTGAAGCATATTTACGTCGTCTCACATGTCACTGGAAAACTATCGATTACCTTTCCAAATTGAAGTAAAGAAATATTGTTTGTTGGTCAGATATTACATAAGCTCCCCCAACATTCCTAAAAAAACAACAACCCGACGATAAATATTAACATGGGCATGTGGAAAGATTAATCTAGTAGAATATATTTTCAAATAATGACATAATTACACATGATTATATATTTGGTCTACCTTAAAAAAAATTATTAAATTATTTTTGACATATGGAGCAAACTTTTAAACATAGGGCCTGTAGCCTTTACAAAATTTGTGCAAACACACAATCAAATGTTAAAACATATAACCAGGTAGAATAAAAACGGCTGAAAAAAGTATCAAAAGATTACAGCACAGAAAAAAATACACAGGCATTCAATTTCACTAAATAGTAAACAGAGTAAAACAGTCAAATCACAATTTAACATCAGTGAAATATTAGAAAAGCTGCCGACGCAAGAAAATGATGCAAACATCAAGCATGCTGTGTTGATGTTTTAATGTTATTTTTTTTTCACCTCCATAACAGGAACATAGTGGAACAGAGTAACATTTGTACTCCATAGCCATCACCTTGTAAATGTCGTTTCCAAATGAATTTGAGGCTGTTCGAAGAAACTGCTGAAGAACAATAGCGCCTGCGTGTGGGCCAAGCAAGTAATCACACGACAGAAAACGCCCTGAAGAAAGCGCCAGTCATGCAAAAAAAAAAACAACAACAGAGGATAACATTATTCTTCCATCTTTAAGATCAAGTCACATAGCCTACCTGAGAGGATGTGTTCAATTGACCAAATAAACTCCCAACATGACAGAGTTGTTCAGGATTTAGCCGAGGCTATTTTGTTATTGCTGATTTACAGCGTCATGGAAACAAATATTTTACGTAAACACACAACATAATGGCTTAAAGAATTGTAAAAATGTACCTATTGATTGATGAAATTGTCGCCTTAACAAAACAATTTTACTAATATAGCCTATTATATAGTAGATATGTAAGAGGATAACTACAATCCGTTTCTGTTGTATTATAGTGTGAATAAGTGAATGAACAAACACAAGGATAAGGCTCTGCGTAAAATAAAAGGTGAACAAAATAACAGGACCTCTTTTGCGTAACCCTTTGACGTGACCTTCGTGGAGCTTAAAATGTCAAGTAAACATTCTTCCCAGCTGTGTGACTCTCAAAGATGCTGTGGGGGTTTCTGTGGCTTGTGTTGATGCACTGTAATATGCTACATTTGCGTGGCCTGCGCCCTTCTGTTCTGTGTGGGTATGGTGTCAGTCTTCCCACTGAATACGCGTCATATGGCACAGGGAGTCAGATCCACGGACTATTTTGAACAGGGAACACGTGGCACTGTTTCTGAAGAGAGAGAGAGAGCGAGAGAGAGAGAGAGAGAGAGAGAGAGAGAGAGCAGCCCGGACGCACACACTCCTCCTTCCGTCCCTCCAGCCACGCATACATACACTGGCAAAGCTGCTTACTGTCTTCAGTGGGTAGGACTGTATACCGCAGCCTGGGATCTGTAAACTCCTCCGTGAACGTTGTGGAAACGGACTGTGAGAAGAAGTCCTGCCATAACGAGACGGGCGGAAACGACATTTTAAAGAGTCCTTTTCTCACTGTGTAGTCAGAGAACAGAGATGATGGAGACTAAACTCTGGATTTCCCTTTGTGCGCTTCTGGTCATTAACTTGGGGTCCGCTACACATGGTAGGTAGCAGTTTGTTTGTGTTTACTGCATGTCTGTTTGCCACTTTGATTGCGGTAGCTAATACACTGTCAATTTGTGCTACAAAAGTTCAACAATATTTGCTGTATAACTCAACACCATCTCTGTGAGCGCGCACGTGCGCACAGACGCGCACACATACACGCGCGCGCGCGCACACTTTTTTTTTTCAGTCATGTCTGAACTAATAGAACTGATGTGAGTTTACAGGGAGAAGCCAATGATTTTTTTTTTTCTCCTGTTACACCATAAATAGACATGATGAGTGTGGACACTTGTGTTGTGTGTTTTATTTCAACCCTACTTGATATCAGATGTGGATACCTCTAGGAAACCCATGTTTCCCCTTCATACGCTTCATTTCATTTTCCTCTCTACATTCAACCCTCTGCTTTTTGTTGAAACAACCGCACACTTAATCTTGAACTTCACTTCCTCCCTCTACTCTCCACTTTCTTCCTCTTCCTTGCAGTACATTTACATACCTCTCACACATCCTGTATTTCACTCCTAACCCACCTTCTGCTTCCTCTCCTGCCTGTTCTTAGCTTTCTCCCCTCCTCCTACCTTTTCTTTTTTTCTCCATCAGCAGCTCTCACATAAAAATAAAATTAGACTATTGACATTTTGAAAAGATTTCATCGAGCTGATCTGTCCCATCAGCTCCTCTAGCTGAAAGTGGAATGAATAGAAAACAGCACGGCTCCACTGCAGAACATTTATTGGCTGTAAATGAGCAGGGAAGTACATTATGATAAATGACACCTCTAATTGTGTGCAGCAGCACACTGTCATTTTACTGGCTTCATGCTAATTGGCTTTCCTCTGCAGTACAGTATGCAGACTTTATGAGGGGACTCAGAGGTAGCAGGTTTTACCAGACGTCGTACAGTGTTTTGTAGGAAGGAAGGAGAGTTTATTAACATTCTCCATAAAAATCCCTCTGAGCTTTATTCGCAAAGAACAAAGTGCATGACAAAAAAAAGGCCTTTTTTTGGTCCCACTTCTGACTCATCTGACCTCCTTCATTTAATTATATGTTTTAAATAACTGCCCATTCAGAGTAACCCACCAAAACTAACTAAAGTCTTGACATAAACTAACTATAAAAATAAAATACAAAGCTCTACGTAAAGAAATATACTAATATACTAATATACTAATAACTGATATAATACTTACCTATGTCATAAACTAGTTCCCTAGTTTATCTATACTGTGTCATTCTTTTCTGACCACGTATCATCACTGCAAATGTAATGCCATGATAAATAATGAACTAACCACATACCGTTATGTCAAGCTCTCATGTCGAGTACAGTAATAGGAAGAAGAAATGAGAGCCTCGGACATGCTGCCTGTGTACTGCACAGAGCTGTTTCAGTCTTCAGCTTTTTCAGTGTCATTTAATAGGGAAATGGCTTTGAAATGATCTGTGGTATTGACTCAGATCCCAGCAGAATCACATGCTGTGAAAACAGTGCTCGTGCGACTTTACTGGAGCAGTTAGATGGGTTACAGACAGACTGTATCACTGATAGGCACTTCCAGCTCTGAGTGCTGAAGCAGCAGACATCTGCTCGCAGAGAATCGGTTGGCTGTTCGTCTCACTGGCAGGGTCAAGAAGTGAGCTGAAGCTATTTCCCCAGGTACATGCTGCGCTGGCCTGAAAGATCATGAGTGAGACCCTGTAATATCTGGAGAGAGGAGCATGCCATAGTGGAAACAGTGACCCTCTTTATGAAACTACTCTGCGCGCGCACGCACGCACGCACGCACACACACACACACACACACACACACACACACACACACACACACACACATTTATACAAAAACAGACATAGCCTACTACTCCAGCATTTGACCCAAGCAGCTCTAATGGAGCTAAAGTGAGGGAACAAGGCCAGCATTATACAGCCAAGCACCTCTGTCTATTTATGAGCGAATCTGTTTTGGTATGCTTTCGAGTTCAAACAGGTCTCTCTATCTCTCTCTCTCTGTGTCTGTCTGTCTGTGTCTCTGGGCTCTGGGCCTCGCTTTCTCTCTCAGTGTGTGCTGATGAGCTGTGTGAGTGATTATGGAAGTAATGAAAGGCATCAGGGCAGTGTGTTACTGAACGGTAATGACTTTACATTACATTAGTGCCCTGGTCTTTATCAAAGGGAAGCAGGTAGAAACAATAGTGCTAAAGACATCAAGACAGAGAAGGAAGAGAAACTAAAGCGAGACTGAAGGTCTTCATTAAAAATATATTACTTCAAAGACCAAAAATTACTTCCAGCACGTCTCAAATGGGCTGCAGTAGAAGCCGTGCCAAGTACAAATAGAAGTTGATCCTTACCCATTTTATCTCTTAAAGTTGTGTGGTACACTCAGTGGTTTCCAAACTAGGGGTCAGACCCAAACAAAGACACATGGTAAATCTGAATTGACACAACTTCATGAATAAAATACAACATCAGAAGGGGAGGGTATATATGCATCATTTATTCATCTGTTTTGTGAAACACCTGATAGCTTGACACATCAGGCCTCCAAAGTCCTTTTGTCCATCCTAAAAGGAAACATCACACTTTGGTTGATTGATACAAGACTGTGGTTGTACACGCAACTCTCTTAAAGCGCCGGGTTACTTGGCCGGAAAAAGTCATTCATAGACAGATCATTCTTACTAAAACAAATAATATATACAGCGCTGTGCAAACGTTGTAGACACTTCAGATGTCTGTTTTTTTTTATTCATTAAACAATACCATCAAAGAGGCATCTGATTGGTTTGACCCAAAACACATAGTCATATGGAACTGTAGCAACAAGAACAAGGAGTCCTGTAGCAGATGGTATGGACTCAGCGTGGGATTATAAAGACAAAACACATCTTGAGGTAGAAAAATCCAAGCAAGAACTATGGCGAGTCCTCCAAAATGCTGAGCCACCTACCTGCCAAGCATCAAATACTGTGTGCAAATGTACCGAGGAGAGCTACTGCTGTTTTAATTAAAAAATATATGAATAATAATAATGGCGTTAATTATTCCCAAAAAGAATTCTTCACATTACTCACTTTACTTTTAGTGCCTAAAATGTTTGCACAGTCATGTATGTGTACACATTTTTCAGTTTTAATAATTATGTTTGTATAAACATCAGTCTGTGTTTACTGAGATATTCAGTTGGTTTTGCAGCATGTACGGTACCCGTTGCCCCATGTTTGCTTGGAATAACAAGCAAATAAGTTGTTAATGACTCTGAAGACTGAAATAAAATTCCACTTTGTCCTTACCTCATCAGATGAGGACTACATTGCTGCTTCTCCCAATTCAGAAAGTGCTGACGCAGCTCTTGTGGCTCCAGTTGCAGACTATGCACAGAACACTTCTGACACAAACCCAACATCCAGTGGCACCAGCAGTTTGAGCAACAACATAACGACAGAGAAGGGACCCGTCTCCGTGGCATCCAAAGCAAGACAAGATAATGGTAACTATGGAACTGCATGTTCCCACTCCCGTGTTCAATGTGAAAACATCATGGCAGACTAAGGGTGCAGGAACTAGCTGTCCTTGTGGTGTGTCGATATGATGTGGTGATTATTGTTTCTGTCTGTTTGAGGTGCGCACTTCAGAGGTAGGCACTTCAGAAGAATTTAGTAGGAAGCCCAACAGCAAGTGGCTCAGAGTTTAGGAGCTATATTTAACAAAGTCCTTATCACTGTTTTCCACATCCAGAAGTGGGCCACAGTGTTAGTGACGGGGCTAAAGTGCCGACAGCCATACCATAAACACAGTACAGGCAGGGACGGAGAGCTGAGTCTAGATGTTAAACAAGTAGAGTAAATCAAAGGAACGAAAGATAGGTACATGTCAGAGATGGTTTAAGATACTGTAGAAGTAAAAGCAAATGAAGAAGCAAGGACTGCCTGAATTAAATACGGTGCAATCTGCTGTGAGAGCAACAGCAAAATATGCCTGGAGAGAAGTTAGCTAAGTGATTCAGATGGTGTTGAGGAGAGGAGATAAGTGATTAAATACTGTGTGATTTCTCACATGAGGGTGAGAAAGGTAGAAGTGAAATACTCCCCCAATGACACACACACACACACACACACACACACACACACACACACACACACACACACACAGACTCTCTCCCTCTCACTGTCTCTGTCACACACACCAGGGCTGATTTACACATATGTTCAACATATTCTCAGGCAAAGCACCTTTTTTGATACTTTTATCAAGTTTATTTTTGAGGCTTGACAGCTGTTTGCAGGAGTCAGTATCGGAAACATTTAGGCAGGCCGAGGTGGTTAGATTTGTCCAGGTTCAGTGCTGAATGACTTTTAGTCTGTTGTCTCCACCCGAATACAGTGGAGGTAGAGGGATTTTTTTGTTGTATTTGTGCGGCTCATAGCGTTGGAAAATGTGCAATTAATTAATGCTGAGAGCCTACAGCCGGCAGTATGTGATGGACATTGTGAGAAAAAGAGCAATGCCTGATCAATGGAATATCCCTGACACAGTTTGGGAAGCTTTACTTAACATGCTCATACTCTTAATGAAAAAAAAGTGCTAAAATGCTAATGCTGATGCGTAATATTCACCATGTTCACCATCTTTGTTTTAGAGTGTCAGCAGGCTAACATTTGCATATTATCATTAAAAAAGTACACCATAGGCTGATGGGAATTGCAATAGTTCCGAAGGTATGTGGTCATGAACCAAAGTTCTTTAACAAAATCGAATTTTGATGTAATGATGGCGCTTCACGAAAAGTTTAACAATTATCAGTGATTACGTTCACAGTGAAAATGCATGCATAAATACATTTTTAGATTATGTGATTTTTAAGTGCTGTGGCAAACTCCTCCGTTGTATTCTAGGTAGAGGCAGAAATCTCAAGAGACAAATATTGCAAAACATGGGAAATAAAGCCAAACGTGATAGATATAACAGTGTACGGAAATAGGTTTATTTGTAAATTATGGGGAAGTGGCCCTTTAATTGCTTCCAGGATGGAAGTTCCGTAGAACTGCAATATTTTGATGATGACAACTTTCTTTTTCTGCAGCTACTGACAACATCTCTCAATCAACCACTGCCGTCCCAGAAAAGAATGAAAGCACAACAAACCAGCCGCCATCGCAGCCTCCAGTTCTTCCATCTGAGAACCACTCCCCCATTTCTCACATCCTCTCCACCCCCGCTGCCACCAGCACCACACTCTCAGCTCACACTTCCTCTGTAGACATGCAAACCACCACACCAGCCTCATCAAATCACAGCCACACATCACACCATCCTGCACCTCCTCCCTCTGGCTCCACTACACCTTCAAACCCACCCACTCAAACCAAAACACACCTCCCAACTTCTGCTGCAACACCTGATCCAAAGGCCGAACCTGACACCTCTGCTACCAGCACCCAGTCCACTCCAACATCCAGCTCCTCACACGAGCCCACCAAGTCTCCACCATCGACAAACCCGCCACAGTCCAACAGACACCCTGAGGCCTCCACCGATGCCCACCCGAAGTCCACCACCGACCCGCCGAGCAGCCCCTCCGCCCAGAACAAAACCCACGCCAACCGCCCGTCCCAGCTAACCGTGGAGGGTGACAGTAAGTGCACAAACACCTTCTGTGCTGGTGTATGAATTTGTTGTGGACCATTCACTCCCTGGATATAGACAGAGCCAGAAGTCACTTGGCTTCATAACAAAGGCGATGCTGTTCTTTGTTTTCCAGCACAAGCCAGTCCTTGCTTCAACACACACAGACACAAACACACACCACGCCTCCCCCATTTACATCTTCTACAAGCACTGTCACCACCAAGCATACCACAATCATGGGTTTGTTTGAGAAAAGGACAGAGGCAGTCATGGGACTCCTCTGTTTTTCTTGTTTTGTCTGTCTCTCTGCGCAATGATATATATATATCTGCAGCTTCTCTTTCTGTTCCCACAGAGTACAGATAAGGTTTATTTTTCCCCATTCAGAGGACTTTTGCCAGGCTAACAAAGAAGGAAACACTGATAAACTTTCTCTCAGTTGACCAGCTTGCTCGACTAAAGTTAAAATATAAAAATCTCTCTGCTTGTCTCACTGTGGTTTTATTAGGCACTTGGCACCTCGCCTTTTTCCATTAGCCAGAAGAACAGGGAGCATTCACTGCTCTGTGGTTGTTGTTACTTTCGACCAGGGGATATATAAAAAAAAAAGAAAAAAAAAAAAAGCTAAGTTTACAAAACAGTCTTGCATAGCAACATCCATATACAGAAATACTCTGCCGAGGACAGATACGAATCCAAACTGTACAGAAATATACAGACAGAGACGTTAACGTCAAAAGGTCAAGATATTCTCAGAGATTAAACAGTACCCTTACAGAAAAGTGACACACTGTATTTATCTCTAAATTTATCTCTAAACATCCTAAAATGATGCCTGACAAATATATTGACTGGTCCACATTGACCTCAAGTACTGTGCAGGCCCGTTTAACATCACCATCATGTTTGACATTTCTATCCTGAGCCACATGATGAACACTCCACATGCTGATAGTATCTATATTCGGTTCCAGTAACAACTTTAAACAACCACTGAAGAAGCTCTACTTGCTCCTGGCACCATGTTAAGTCAAAGTAGAATCAATCCTCAATGCTGCGTTGTCAGCTTGTTTGTTGACAGCGTGTTAATAGAACAACGGGCCCCCGCTGATGTGTCTCCTGTGTTTCTATTCCAGCGACAATGGCCCACGACTCTCCCGCGTTAGACCCCCTCCTGGCTGGCCTGGTGTCAGCCTTCATCATCACTGCTGTCATCATCACCCTGCTCCTCTTCCTCAAACTGCGCCGAAGAGACAACAGACCGGAGTTCCGTCGGCTGCAGGACCTGCCCATGGTGAGCACACCCATATGACAACCAGGCCACACTCTTAGAGCTGTCTCAGAAAATATTCAATCTGTCAGATGATGTTAGGCGCAGATGAGTCATACACCGAGACAAATTTGGCCTGACTGCAGATTTACCTATCAGTTTCACTTCCTAATAAAGCTCCCTTTGTTATAGAGTTTATGAAATAAACTTGTGTCTTTGCTGACGGTTAAGATATTATGTGTGGATAATCGGTTACTGTGTATCACATTTATCTGCTAGTCATGAACAAGAGCAGCTTTTGGGGTGCTAGGTTAGAATTAATCTACTTTTTTGGCCCTGAATATCTGGAAAACAGCTGCACTGCAATTTGAACAAAATGCATTTAATAACAACTTACAACTGTAGACCTAATGGGTTATTAAATAACCACTTATTAAAGACCTATTAACATTTATAACTGAATATTCAAAGCAATAGTTTGCCTGTTTGCTTTCTTGCCTCGGCGTACATGATTGATAGCTCTCGTGGTTAGCTTAGCACAAACACTTTAGACAGAGAGAAAACCTGCTTTGATGACCACAGTGCACACAGCACTAATTAATTAGTCTCTCAAACTGTCAGCAAAGGCAGCAGCAGCTGTTGGGGAGAAGCATGTATTTTTTTTATATAAGTGAATAGGACTCCTGGATGACATGTGCCTTCCTGGGAAAGCCCATACTGGAACAATAAAACCTGAACAGGTATAAGGCAGTGCTTGAAAGTTCCACTTCAGTTGCTCTCATGAGAACACTTGGTTTATTGAAACCATAGATTTTCAATAAATCTACATTGCATCAGACTACGAAGACTTGTGTCTGATTAGGAAAACTACGAGTGGTGAAAAGGGACCAAAAGAATTTCGAAGATTTACGACAAATTTCCAGCTTCATATTTGCCACAAAGATATTTTCTACATTACTTCTTGTCAAGTTACTTTTACTAACCAGGAATAACATGAATTATTAACGGCCTTTATAAATGCACTTATCACAAATTGAATTGTCTGAGGATGGAGCACTCATGACTGTAAGACTGTGTTCTATAGGTGTAAAAAGTTATATTTAACTCTATTTTCCCTGTGCAGGATGATATGATGGAGGACACCCCTTTGTCCATGTACAGCTACTGATGGAGGCACAATAGAACTTTTGGCGCCCAAATACCCTCATCCAATCCAGACTCAGCCGACCGCGGTTGTCCAACCTGGTCCTCTTCCTTAATTTGCACCAAACCAAAAGAACCCCGGGTGGGTGGGAGGACACATCTGGATTGCTTTAATTTGTCCAGATTACCGACATGTAGAGAAGGACCTGATTGAACCTGCAATGGACAATGAAGACAACATGGCTCCCTTTGGAAAAAAAAAAAAGTCTATTTTAATGTCTGTAATTAGAAATTTGGCCCACGCGTCCGTTCGGCTCTGAACACTTCATATTGTTTGGCTCGTCTTTTGGGGTTGTATAATATATTTTGATTTCCTGAGAGCTGTAAAGGGTAGGTGTGAAGCAGGAGGCAACATCATCACTTGTATTCATCACGGTGATGGTTCACACAGTTTAAGCCAGTCCTGCTAGACACTAACCCGGGGGCAGTTCAAGTCTGGCAGAAATAAAGGTCGGCAGTCCAATTGAGCAGCCAGAGAAAAGAAATAAACAAAACAAACAGCCTGATTACAGTGTTAACAAGGTTGCACTTTACTTTTTCAGAAGTGTAGAAAAAAATGGGAAAACATTTTTGTGTACAAGAAGAATTCAGTTTTGTGTGCGTACTTAAGCAACATAGCAGTGTGTGTGTGTGTGTGTGTGTCTGTGTGTGTGTGTGCTTGTTGATGTGACAGTGTGCATGTGTGTGAGTCTGTTGAGGGGGCATGTGTGATGTTTTGGAGGTGAGGCAGAGAATATTTAAAGTTGTTTTCTGTGTTATAGGTCCTGATGCCTTTAGGCCTGATTTTGATGTGCAGTGTTTTTGTGTTTCTTTCCTGAGGTCTTAAATCCAGGAGAGAGTGCCTTACACAGTGTAGGAACAGCTCTTCTTGTGGTCCTATATTTATATTCCAGACCGTCTAACTTCCAGAATGACCAGTCATTCCCAGTACTTTGTGTGATTCCCATTTAAACGCACACTCAAGAACAGGTAGCTGCTCTGACTTGCCCGTGTTTGAAGATTAGCCTTGAGCGTGTTCACCATGAGGCACTCCTTCATGCAATGACAGCTACAGACCGAAGTTAGCCAGTTGGCTTTCCACACAATTTTAGCATTGTTCTGTGCTTTGTAAATACTACTGATGATTGCATCATGCAAACAAGTCCTTAGGGAACTCTTTATCTTATAATTGCTGCTTTAGCACACACCAGACACCAACATTAAAATGTTACAAGGACTACCCTGAGAACATCTATGACGATGAGTTTGACGCAACAGAATCGGCAACAACGATGCGAAGCACATGGAGAATAGAGCTGAGGTACTGATACTGATACAAATCATGCCTTTGAATTCGAGCTAAAACTGTGTTGAACTTTTGTGCAACAATCAACGACAGATGAAAGAAAAACTAAACACAAGAGTCATTCATTAACATGATGAGTCACCAGATCAGATTTAATACTCTTTGGCATAAATTCTACATACAGTGTGTTTGGGATAATATTTCTCCAAAAGCTACTTCCGTTTTAGGTGTCTTGATGATGGTGACGGTTGCTGTCTCACTTGTCACTAGATGTTGAAGAGGGTTGAGATCCCGTGGTTGCGAAAGCCACAGAAAATCATTTGTTCATTATTTTGATACCGTGTTGAAAGATATTGTCCACTTCTTTAAATGTTATAAGAATGCTGAATGCATACCGAGGCTTTGCTGCCACATGTGGATTAAGGACTGTTTATGATTAAAGATATTTTGAAACCACCCTCTGCATTTCCTCCTGTTCGACCTCAGCTGTAAATAACTTTTGACGTCAGCAGCAACAAAACCGCTATCACTACACAACGCTGACCTGCACAAGCTGCAACAGAAAATCTCACAGACTTTTATTGTTGGAGACAAAACACAAAACGTTTCTTTTACAGATCTTCAATGAATGACTCAGTGCACTGCTTTACTGCAGCACCACCGCACAATACTTGGCAAACACTAAAAAAACGGCAGTAAAAAGGTCTGATTCATCAGCCTTTATGTGGCTACAATGGCAAATAGATGAGCCTTTTCTTCATTAAATGTCTCTTCAACCACAGTATTAACAGCTGTACAGGAGAAGTGTGTTAGGAGAGGATTGGGGAAATATCATAGATGAGGCCCGACTGAACACCTAACCTGCCTGTCAGCTCCCCGTGGCTCGGCACGGTGGTCTGGGATCCTTGATGGGGGGGGTGTCTGGAAGCTGAAATATTTAACAGCTTGACACCCAGCCTGGCACAGTGTGATTCATGTCAGACATGACGGCATAAAGGGACCCTTGCCTGTCTTAACTGAGCTGTGTGTATAGAGATCGCAGTGGAGGTGGAAGGGCATTGGCGCCTTGATAATGTTAATGGTTTTTGATTCCTCTTTACCTTTACTTTAGCTGCATTACCAGGATCCAAAACTCCATCCCTCATCGAATTCCTTCTGGACTGAAGAGTGCATTATGGCATGATCAAAACACATTAAATATCCATTACTCTGCCACACCAAAGATGTGCAGTAACTTCCCGACAGAGCCAGTCATGATCGCCAGAACTGTAAAGCTAAAAGTTACTGTGGATCTTTACACCGGACAAAATACTGCACATAAAGTGATCAAAGCTTGTTAAAGTTTCATGAGGTTTCATCTGTTGTCAAACACACTGAATGATTTAAAAAAAAAAAAAAATCACCAACTTGAGGCAATTTAAGCAAAGCACGGGCCTGTGATGAATTTTGTCTCATTCTGGATCCCACTGTCTGCCTGAATCAAATCAAACCTTTACCTAAGCCCAACAACCTGTAATCATATCAAACCTAAATGCAACTACTTTTAAACTTGTTTTTCCGAAAACCTAACCTCATGGTTTAGTGGACCAATTGCAGTGCTTGTATCCTTAATTCATGAAGAACCCATCATTTTCAGCCAGTATTGTGCAACACGCAAGCAGAGGGTGTGGTGAAGATTAAATATTATATTCTTTGGGAGAAAATAATGCACCTTACAAAAAAGGCTTCTTTATTGGCACAAAGCCCAACCATCATGAAACAAGTTGCTCTTTAAATGAGAAGCTCTTACAAAGATATCTTTAAAAAGCTGCCTGACTCCTATCAGTGTCCTATCAGCCCGTACATGTGGAGACAGTTACAGCCATTATTTAAAGACAATTAAAGGGGAATCTACAGTCCTAAACTGTAGCAGATATCACTAACTTGACTGAGGGGAAAACAACACTTTGATGAATAGTATTTACAGTGAGCAGCCGTGAATGCATTAGCATTTGCTAAATCTTTCGGTGATTTGTTTGAGTGCAGTGTATTAGCAGGAGGTCGGGTGAGTCTGACAGTTTAAACAATGTTTATACCAGTAATTAAACAAACATTGAAAATAGTCTGACAGTGTGTGATCTGTAATGAGTCAACACTTCTGGTATTCTAAAAAAAAAAAAAGAACACTGTTTAAAAATAGCTTGTAAGATTCCCCCACATTAACATAACGTTTCCCATAAGGTATGAACTTTGCTTGGATATGACAACAGAGCATATCCAGTAATAACATTAAGTGGGATGATTTAATTACTTGTTATATGCATGTTCCTCAGTTGCTATGCCAAGCACGCTGTTTGCTATCCTTTGTTTTCTTTTCTCTTCTCGTGGGACCACAAAGGAAATAAGCCATATGGCTGTTTGTGTTATCTCAACTACTTCTATTTTTAAAGCTGTGTTGTTCACAATGGAGCTGTAAGTCTAAACTGTTCCGCTAAAATCACATCCATTTAAAAGTGTAGTGCATTAAGAGTTGGAAGGAGATAAAACATGTCTCTTTGTTGCTGAATGCTTCCCAAATCCTCACCTTCGCCGAGAACTTCACTTTATAAAAAGGTCAGAGGTCATTAAGACTTAGGTCAGATCCTAAATCTGGGTTGACATCGTCATCAAGGAGATCGTCTTCATCATTGTCATCATCATCCTCCTCCTCCTCCAGATCCGATCCAGGACCAGCAAAGTCACTCCGTCTGGACTGAACGCTGAGACGCACTTGTGGCTTCTGCTTAGGAGCTGGCAGACATTAAGAGCAGAGAAGGAGCAGTGAATTTGTGACTGACGGAGTGCCTCTTTGCTGTGCTACCATGTGGGATTAGGCTGGAAGACACTCAAATGTTTTCCCATTACAATTGTGTGCCAGTAGGAGTGCGTGTGCATGTGTGCGTGTGCATGTGTGTGTGTGTGTGTGTGGATACAATCGTCAAATTATCTTGGCCTTCGTGGGTCCAAATCATTATGGGAAACATTTAGAGGAGAGATTTTTATCTCTTCCGGAAACATCAACCTTCTGTTACAGTAAGTCTCAGGGGTGAACCGTGCATGAGCTCACCGAGACACACAGAGCACCACATTTCCCAAGAAGTGACTGGCTTTGCAGAGACTGTTGGGGAGGAAATGAGAGCTTTAGTGCTTCATCTGCAGATGGAGGAACACAGCAGGACTACAAACCTGCTCACAGTGATGCTGTATATCGACAGATTGTTTCAGCTTAGCTCTCATTTATCGCTATTTCTTTATTAATCTTGTCTCTTTTTACACCTCTCCTCTGCCGTAATCATGGAACGTCCTCTTGTGATATATTTAAAGAAATAATTTGACATTTTCAGAATCAACTTTTTTCCCTTTTTTTTGTCAAGAGTTAGATAAAAAGATCAATAATGAGACTTGAAGCAGGAGCGATATTTATCTTGTCTACCTAGGAAACAAATGCGCATATTTCCCCAAAATGTCAATCTATTCAATTAATTGACTGTATGCTGAAATGGCAACACAGTGAAGTGCTCTCCATCATTGAGTCAGACCTACTGAGATGAGTCAGCGAGAAGGTTGAGCCAGATGTGTGGGGGAGGGGTGGGAAGGGGAACTACAAGTCCCATCTTGCTCTAACCGCCATCAGATCGCATCCATCTGGTGCCCTGCGTGACGTTTTCTGTTGGTTGGAGCGTGTGATCCAATTGTCAGAACATGTTTGTGCTGGCGAACATGTAGTTGGACAGAAGGCTTGTGAAAATGATATAATGACAACCTGCGGTATTGGTGAGTCAGCACGCGGTACCTGCAGGTGTACGAGGCAACCGTGTTTGGGTGCATTGTTCAGTAAGACGGGATGAATTCCTACCAGGGTTTTTGTCCTCCAGCCATGACAGATCATCTGAGCTGACCTCGGCCAGGCTCGGGGTCGGGCTGAAGTCTTCCGAGTCAGAGTCGGGCTCTTGACCTCTGACTCCTCTGCTGTGGCTCTGAGGGAGTGCTAGTGGTGAGACCGCTATATTAGAAAAGGAAAACAATGTTGTAGGTTTATCATGCAACGCATGTGAGTATGACAGAGCCGAAGAAAGAGAGACACTTACCTGATGTGTGAGCTGACAGCAAAGGTGTTGGTTGACGTTCTCGGAGAATGAGACTCCTGACTTCATCCTTCAGTTCTGATACAGTTGTTCTGTTGTAATAGATAAAATGCAACTTATGCACTGTAAGACGAGACATAAACTCGTAAACATAAACATAAACATGTGTTGGGAAACACACATCCACGCACGTGCTCACATATACCTGATCTGGCGCACCTCTTGCTGTGTGTGAGAATACTGAGAGAGAGTCTTTGTCAGGTCCGTGCTGTGAGTTCTGTAGCTGTCTGTTAGCTCCTCCAGCGTCTGAACAAAGAACACAAAGGAAAGGATCTGAAAGAATACAAACCACAAATCCACGAGCAAACACAACCTGTGTGATACAGCGTGTCTGTGTGTACCTTGCAGCTGCGTTCGTACTGTCTCTGGGTCTCCCTGGTCTCGGCCTGCTGGAGGAACATGTCCTCCTCCTGCCTCCCTGCCAAGAGGAACAGAAAAAGCAGACGTTGGGAAACAAGATTGTGCTTGCCTTTTTTTCTTTACAGGATAGCAGCGCGCAGGACATGTGCAGTCCCGCTGAACCAGTACAAGGGCATGATGTATGTGTGTATGTGACTCACTTAGCCGTGCTTTCAGTTGGTCCAACTCTCTCCGCAGGTGTTCCAGCTCCTCTCGGCGGAGCTTTGAGCTGAAACTGAGAGAAAAGACAGAACAGTTGTGATGACGCTGTCTTCTTATCTCTTCCAAAAAATAATGACCACACAACTTTGCAGTAGCAAACTCTGTATGACTTCTCTGTGAGGTGTAAACATTTTCATGGACCCAACATCAGTTTACTCTGCAGTTTCACCAACTCCAGCCTGAATGCACCTGTCCTCCAGGTTGCCTAGCGACGCCGCTCGGGTGATGTGTCCCCGCAGACTGCTCAGCTCACGTCCCACCTCTCTCTTCCACTGCTCCATCCGTCTCTCTGCTCCTGGACTTTGTCCCCTCCTCGACTCCTCCCTTTCTCTTTCCCTGTCCCCCAGCTCCTCACGCAGCCTATGAACCTCCTCTGGAGAAGAACACAAATTACTATGAGCAAGCTATTTTCTCTATGTCGGCAGGCCTGCGGACTAATCCAAATCATTTATTAATATCCTTAATTATGAATGAATCCTCTCTTGTTGAGTGCATTTAGCCTTTTCAGACAGTCGAGGGGTGGAGAGAGAGAGTAGAGAAGACACAGCAACTTAGGACAGTGGTGAGGCAGCATTTCTATACATCAAACACATTTAAAGTTACATTGATTCATTTCCAAGTGATGCACAAATGATGCACAACCCAATCCGCACTGGATTAAGAAAGGAATATAAGAATAATAGATGTAAATAAACAACACTGTAAAATAATAAATGAAGCCTGGCCAAACTCATCTTTTGAAGTTTGTGCTATAAGTGCTGACGGTTCACAAAATTGAGACCACGTTTTCCTGTAAATCCACTTGCTTCCTGTTGCCCCAAGTATTCTGTTACTGTTTCCATTTTCTAACATCTTTCATGGGGCGAGCTAAGTGAAGATGGTAGTATGCAGTGGAGCTGGATCAAACCAAGTGAGGCGTGAAAGTGAGTTAAAACTCTGATTTTGTTTTTGAACAGCTAAAGTTGAGAAAAAGACATGTGAAATTGGATTTGATGCCCAACGCACTCAGATGTACCTGCTGTAATGAAAAAAAGAACATGCATATTGTATGTAAAAAAAAAAATAAAAATTAAAAAGTGTTCTTTTTATTCTATACTCTGGGCACCGTTTATTTTCATTTGTGAAACAGTGTTAAATATGATAAGAGATTGTTTCTTCTCGTTGACAATAACTGGAGTCAGCTGTGTTTCTGAGAGGACATAACCCAATGCAAACTGAGGTAAGTAGTTCACGGTGCAGTGGTACGTTACCTTGCAGTGTCTGAATGTGACATTGCTGAGATTGTCTCTGTCTTTCCACGCCATGGAGTTTCTGAGTGAGGGACTCAATCGCCTTAAGACAATGTGAAAGGAAGTTTGTTACTTTAGGTTCGTTACTGCTGAAATTTAACAGCGTATTAAAACCCTGTTCACACTGATAAAGATATTTTTCAAAATTGATTTTTTTTTCTCCCTCTCTTTAAAGATACTGTTCACATGACCTTCGTTTTATAAAATATATAAAATACACAAAAACAATACAAAATACTAAAAAAAGGATTCTGAGAAATGTGTACACATAGATACACATGAACCAAAGTTGAAAAAAAATCTACACTTCAGAAGGAGTTTAAAAAAAAAATTTAAAAAACGTTTTATTTTGCTAAATATCCATATTAGTGTGGAAAGGGCCTAAATGACATAAATACAGAGGTAATAAGCTCTTACACTTAAACACACACACACACCTGGCTCTGTATCTGGAGCTGAGACTGGACAGCAGCTAGATCTGCCCACTGCACACTTGGACCGAGAGATGGGGAAGGCTGCCGGAAGAGAGGTGCTCGAGGGGGAAGAGCAGGAGGGTCTGAGTCTGAATCACAAGCTCTCTCCCTCGCTGGAAATAAATATGGAGAGGAGCAGGCATATGACAAGGGTCGTCCAGGAAACGGTTACATGACATCAAATAAATTCAAACCACAAGTGAGATGTGTATTGTTTTGTGAAGTGTGAAAGAGAGGAAGTTGATTGAACATAGTGGAGTGGCCATTTCCCCTTTTAATACAAGATCAAATGTACCGTTCCTAATCAGGTGTAGGGGAAATTCAGTTTGACGCAGAAGCAGAAGCGGATGTCGTTAAAATCAAAGAAAGAAATAACTATTAATACACACATTAGAAATAACCGAAAAATAAAGTAGGAATAATAGGGAAAAAAATAAAAGAGATGTGTGTGTGTGTGTGTGTGTGTATTAGCGTAACAGTTGGTCCAGCTTCCTACAGTTTCTGTTTGTCTGTGTGCAATATCCGAGGTGGTGACAGTTTAACTGTGGGTGGTGTTTATATATTACGTATTCAGAAATTCAAAATAGCTCACCCACCTTCTCCTTTGGAAAATTTCCCAGGTGAGGTCAATCTCTCCTGCTGACACAAACAAAGAATATTTAAAATTCAAAGGGTATTTCCAAAGTCTCAGTATCCCTGCACTACTTTAATTCAAATCACTGAGTCACAACTTTCATAGACCATTACTGCCATCTACGGATGGCTCTAATAACGACAATTTACATCTGAGCCACAAGACTACAGTGAAACCTCTCCGTGTTGTATACCCTCGACAAAACACTGACGTAATATTAAAGTGCTTTAATGTGCAGCATGAGCAAACACTTTCAGATCAGAAGTGTGTGCTCTAATACCTCGTGGGCTCATAAATAAATTAAGAGTAAGGACGTTTGAAATTACTCACCCTCATCTTTGCAACGCTGCCATCTGCTACCGACAGGATGGAGCTCAGCTGACTGTCCCAGTTCATGTCCCGAGTTCAACTACAAAGTTATGCATCTAAGATCAGCAGCGTTACTCAACTAATTCTTGCAAAAGCGTCATGAAAGATGGGAGATAACGCTGCGTGGTCCCGACTGCGACGTTACATCAAAAGGCACGGTGGGATGGAGACAGTAACTTTAGACGTGTTTTGTGGCTGGTCGGGGAGGTACCGGCGGAGTTAAGATCTCTTGACACTTTGAGGGAGATTAAATTACAGCAGGCCTGAACATTTGCATGTTTTGTTGTTGTTGTTGTTATTGTTGTTGTGAGGTTTATCAGCTGCTACACAGGTAAAAAAAAAAAAAAAAAAAAGAAGCCGGACTGTGCAGCCTGTTATGTGCCCAGTACTGTATTGATCTACTGTAAATGTGAGCACCTGCTCAAAGGTATTCTGAAAATAGCGCCACAAACACACGATAAGATTGAGGTGTTTAAATCATCGATGTTCAACTGAGCTAATGTCTGTTAGCAGCAGTTTGACGGAGACTTGTTCTCTCTGCGTTCAGAACAACTCTCTTTAGGTTGGCAGGAAAATACGTTTATCGCATTTAAAATACTTAATTATGCCTGTTTTTCATCACAAATTATACGCAGTCTCTTAAAAAAACATATAATACTTTATACGGGGAGGTATGAACGTTTCTGCTAGGTGGCTAATAAAGCTACTCACAGAAAACGTTGCGACTCCACTTTTAAATCCAGGAGCCCACAATAACGACGTGATTGCGTATGACGTACGCGCAAGGCTTTCTGGGTATTGTAGTTTATTATATATATGGCAGGAGTCGTCAGTTGAAAATTATAGGGGTAGTCCTGCGCTATACCCGCTCATTAAAATGTATTTTAATTTATATTTGGACTTGTCGTTTAGACAGATAGCAAATCATGGCTGAAACGACAAAGAGTTCAGCTTAATTTGTGACTCGACTCATCTAAAAATCAACATATCCCACAATCCAACGCGCCATGTTGACATTCAGCAATGGCCGCTTCCACTGCAAGTGTGGAAAGTATTACAGGACTTCTTGACAACTGTCTGACAAACCTGGGATTTGAAGTGTACCCGCTAAAGGTACAGCGGCCATCATTTCTTCTTTTTTTTTTTAGTGAGTGCCTTTGACACAAAGAGTTCAGCAGTACAGTTCAACACAGTCATTAACTGCTCAATCTATTGAGCTCTTTCAACACGTTTCTTCCTGTGTTTCTTCCTTCCACATCCTCGCTGGACTTTGTGCTCCTGTGCAACTCCTTCATGGCTGCAGATCGGTTGGTACAACTGCGTGCTGCCTCCCGCCCTGCACCTCTCCTACCCCAATGACAGCTTGGCCGTGGTGGTGCTCAGCACCCCCGACATGTTTGAAAAAGCCTTCCTGCCCTTCCTGGAGCAGAGGGGCTGCCGGGGACTGTCTGACCCCATCGACCAGTGCGTCCGACACTGTGTCACCTCGGCCGTCTCGCAGGTGAGGATGGGGAACTTTAGCAGCATTTTATTTCCCCACGTCACACATTTTTGATTGGGGTCAACACTGCGGGGCATGCATTTTTCTAAAATGTGGCTGCGAGAAAAACAAGTGAAGGCTGTTGTCACCGGGGCTGAGTTTGATGTCGATCTCACTTGAGCACACATGGGTCAAGTGCCGCGTGGTCTGTCATCATTTTTTTTTTGCTGCCAACGCTACATCAAACGGGGGGGAGGAGGGGGGAAACAAAACTGCAAATCACCACAAAGTCACCAGCGGTGCAGATTTCAGCAGAATTAAATGGAAACTTGCACAAAGAAAAGTAAACACAGCTGCAAAAAAAAAAAAAGACTGGAAACTATTTATCAGCAATTACTGAAGCTGGTGGAAGACGAGTCTCGGAGTCTGTAATTCGTCGATCTGTGGGTTCATTCTCACTGAAAGCCAAATATCATTTTCAGAAAGACGAGTAATAAACGCTAAAATAACTTGTGCTTCACCCGCTGTGCAGCACAGATCAGCACACAGTGGTAGTGAGCCGGCCCTGCATAAGACCATGTACTGTGTAACTTCAGCGTCCTCTTGTGCTTATTGTATTTACTTAGCGTGAATGTTCAGAAAGTTTAATTTGAGTAAATATATTTAAATATAAAAACCTACCTGTAACCTACATTATATACGGTGTGTGTTTAGACATACAACTTTGAGACTCCCTGTCAGTCAGTATTGGTAACGTGTCCTGCATTGTCCCACACAGATATACTCTTTGCCCCACATTTAGTTTGTTGGGACCTGCTCACTCTGCGTGTGAGGGAAAGGTTGAATGGTTGATAACGGGGATAAAATCCTCTGTTCTACATATCATTTCATAGCACAATATTGATCCTTTATATAGATGTATTGTGACACAGTAGATTATCCGGAAATTCATTTGAAATAACTATCTGTCTTTGGGCTCCATGTTATAAACTGTAGGGTAAAATCTATCAAGGTCTAACAGTGCACTGTATGTCGTCATGAGAGCTAACTGGACTCAGGCCTAAAGTCTATGAGTCAGGAATATGATTGCAATTAGAGCGGAACCAATTCATTGAGTAGTTGATCAACAGAAAATTAACTGTTTTGATAGTTGATTTTTATTTTATTTTTTTAATAAAAAAAATACAAACATTCTCGGATTTTAGCTTCTTGAATGTGAATATTTTCTGGTTCGTTTAGTCCTCTATGATAATAAACTGAATATCTTATGGTTGTGGACAGTTTCTTAGACAAACAATAGGAGATATTTTAGATTGCACCGTGGGCTTTTTGAAGCACTGGTCGACATTTTTCACCAGTTTTTGACACTTTAAAGACCAAACTAATCAGTTAATTGAGAGAATAATTGACTGAATAATCGGTAATGAAAGTAATTGTAAGTTGCAGCCCTAATTCCAACTATAACCATTTTCATGACCTGCTTGTGATTCCTACATATCTCCTTCACCTCTTCCTGCCCTGCAGTGCTTTCCAGGACAGAAGGTGGATGTGAGTTTCGACTACGAGCTGCTGCCCAGCAGGAAGCCGAAGTTCCTGGCACAGACTGCTGCTCATGTATCTGGAGCAGCTTTTTATTACCAACAGTCTGATGTCACAGATCAACCCTGGGCTAAAAAAGTAATTAATGCTGTTCTTTTTTTTTTGGTGGAATGTCATTAGTTGCTGCACAGGAGCAGCCTTTATCTCCCCGTCTCCTCACCTGAGTTTTGCGTATCTGGTTTTGTTTGCCTGTAGAAAATGTTCGGGGTGTGTGTGCACCCCAGGTTCGGAGGCTGGTTCGCCATCAGAGCTCTGTTGGTGTTTGGAGATGAGACGGTGGGCTCTGGGCTGGTGCAGCCTGTTCCTCCTGACTCCGTGTCTTCCAGAGAGGACAGGATACAGCTGCTGGAGGATTACAACCTTCGCTGGCAGGTGCAGCACCTCTGCTCTTTTAGCCCTAACACCTGTGACACACACACAGTAAATACACACCACCAAACTGTTTCATGCCAAAAATCCCCCGACAGATAGCCTTTAGATGAAAGACCGCCCATGTGTTGGAGGTTTTGTTGTCCTGTGGGCCCCCCTCCTGAGAAGATTTCAGTCTGTCTGCAGTGTGGATGAGATGAGAGTGAAACCTGTGGCGTTATATAGTCTCTTTCATGAGGACATAACACAGTGCTGCACAGGATACACATTTGTTTTATTTACATTTATTTGAACAAAAAGACAATGAATGATGATTCACGTCAGTAGATCAGTGACACTTTGTTTCATGTTTGTTGGCATTTTAAAAACTATAATTTCACTGCCCCAAATTAAACAGTTTTGACCATGTCACGGTATACCAAATTAGTGTATCGTTAAATGTTCTTTCTATTTTGTGACTGTAGGACTGGAGCTACAGAAACATTGTCCGTCCAGTCCAGACCTACTCTCAGAAACAGAGGGACTACTTCTCCACTCCGCCTGCTCAGCGTTCTGCTCTACTCAGGTCTTGGGGCTTTCTGCCGAATGAAGATGATCAAGCCGATCCCACCTCAGAGTCCCGTTAACGGACATGGCTGAAAGAGAAGAAAAGTTGAATTGTGGAAGTAACGTCCATCCTTTCTGGGTGAAAACCTCCGCTGCTCGCCAGATTTTGAATTAATTTTGGAATTAACCTGAGCGTTCAGCAGAATACTGAGACATGTTGGGCTGGCATGTTGATTAATGCTTCTACACTTTGTGCAAAGACACTTTGAGGCCCTTTTCCAGGACTTGAATTTGCGTGTCCAGTCTGTATGGCTGTTATGATGTCCACACTACTTTAAAATAGCATGTTATATTTGCCTTACTGATAATCAGCTTCCTAAAAGCAAAGTTAAATGCTGCTTTTGTTTGAGGGGAATACTTTGTTTTTGTCTTTGCATCATTTTGGTTTCATGTTTGACGGTACTGCTACCATTCTTAATGTTGGATAATGATTGATAAACGGTGTTCAGCGGATAATTGTGGAAAGTTGACTGACCTGTTAAACATGGCAACAATCTGCCATAGTTTGAAGAGAAATTAACTTTCTACACTTGCTTGTTGCATCTCACCAGAAAATACAGACTATAGATGTACAAGTAGCTACTTCACCCAAACATGACTCGTATTCAATACCAAACACAAGAGGGTTCGAGAAATCTCGCTTCATCAGCCTGTTTGAATCTGCATTTGTAAGTGCCACACTTGATCACAAAAAGAACTCTGCTTTACTTTTTCTGCAATATGTGTATTTGATTTAATAGTGAGACCATAAAAGGTCAGGTAAGAGAAAACCAACATAAAAAATAAAAACATCTATATTTCTTTTTTTTTTTTTTAAACAGTACTATTGTTAGAAGTGCATGTTTGTCTCAATTATCCACAGTAAAATTGTTTATTTATTTATTTTTTAAATAAACTATTTTTTATTTGTGTATCCTTTTCAGAGTTTTGCAATTCAAATTGAATTTAACTACTGGAAAAAAATATTATTTTGATATCATTGGCCTCAAAAGTATTCAGAGCTTCTATGAGCACTGCGACACTCAGCCAGAAAAAAGATCTTAATTAAGAAATCCATCCATTCATCTCTCCTCAGTATTTATTGCTTCCATTGTCCGGTCCTTGTCTCCACTTTACCTGACACTCAGCTTGGTGCATTATAGATGGGAGCTGCCTCTGCCCCCAAGCCCGGTGACAGACTGACTGCTTTTAACCCCTTCGGTCAATGGGTCAGCACCCGACATGACACTGTGACCCCGGACACACACACTCAATCTGTCAAGTTTATATGCTCTTATTTTTAATGACGAGCACAACAGGCTCCACCGGGCACGGAGGGGTTAAGTGTTTCCAGCATCCTGCAACAGCGATGCAGTGCAGGTTACATTTGTAGTTTCACCTCTAGGTGTCACTGTTGTCCTCTTGATAGTGCAGGCCGGGGGTTTGTGCTGCAAACAAACATCTGCAAATGTTCAGCGCTTGAAAAAGTCAAGTAGTGACTGCAGATTACCTGCCTCGCAGTAGAAAGTATACATTTGCACGCTGGAGCTGCCGATCTTGCTGAGCTGTTTGATATCGAAAGTGCCTGTTCTTCCTCCTGCCTTCACTGTTTACTTTTGCTTTCATAATTTGGGATTTTTACCCTACTGAGCTATCCGTTGCTTCACATTTGATGTCCATTGCAACACCCCAACCCTCACTCGCCCCTCTCTCTCTTATTGCATCCCTCTCCTCACCCCTGTTTCCCTCCAGTGCTATTCTGTCTATCTGTGGACTGAATCAGCATTTCAGAGCAGTGTGCCGCAGGCCTGCAGAGAGCCAGACCATGGAGTTAATTATACTCCCACAGATACTCCATCTCTCCCCTTATCCCCCTCCTCTGTTACTCCATCCCACCTCCCTCTCTCTGCTTCTTTCTTTTTCTCACTTTTTCTCTTGTCTTTCGATGTATCAGTAAACTGTTCAGTTCTCAGCACCGACATAAACTTCTAAGGGAAAGTCATTACTCATAATTGCAAGATTCATAAAACCTTTTATCATTGGTTCTACGTTTCCTCCAAAAAATCTGATGCTACATTTGATGCATAGACAAAACAGTCAAAGACAAGGCAGCACATTTACATAATTGGATTTAACCAGGCCATTTTTTTCCTCATGCTACATCTTCCAGGAGCTGTTTAGCACAGAAGACTCATCAGAATGATCAACTTCTTGCTTGTTCCCTCTTCTGTGGTTAGTTTTGAACCTAGGGGTTCCTTCTGAGGAGGAACATTTTTCTATGGAGAAATCTGCCAGTGTTCGAGGCCAACTCTTTAATAGTTGTTAGGGTTTGCAGATTTTTTTTGCTGTTGTGGGGGTGTAAACTTTGTCCTCAGAGGTGAGCAGCGTGCCTCATTTCACTGCAGCTAGCAAAACACTAATATGTGGTGGCATAACGTTTAGGTTGCATGTTCTAAATGATGCAAAAAGGACAAGCTGGGAAGGGTAAAGGGGGATACTCCTGATGATCCAGCTCCCTCTTTTCACTTCTGTTCAGTATCCTGCAGGAAACCACAGTGCAACTCGAGTTCTGGCAGGCAGAGCTACAGCGCCAAGCTTTTGTGGTTCCTGTGTTTTTTCAGGACTGCAGAGGCAGTTCTGGACTGGTTATTTAAGGTTATGGAAAGGTTATTTGCATTACAATGCTAGAGGCAATAAACACACAAAAATATAACAGAAACACGCAAACTTTCAGATGTCATATTTTTCAGTGTTAGTAAATGCTGCATTGATTTCTGGAGCTATTGTCTGACAGCAAAAAGGCTTGTAAATCCAATAAAATGTGGTGCAGGGTTGCAGCTCATAAAATAAAAAAATGAGTTTGGGATCAGTGTCAGAAGTGTGCTGGACAGTAATTGCATGTTTGTGTGCTGCAAAAAAGTGATCTGGAGAAAAGAGGAGAAAGGCAAAAAAAAAAAAGACGATTGGTGTTTCGTGAGTTGTGGATCAGTGAAGCAGTGTTATCCGCCCACAGACATCAGCTAACAAGCAGAGGGGAAAGGCCAGCAGCGTACCAGCAACAGAGGAGGAACTGGAAGCTGAGTGGGGGGAGGAAAGGACCGACATCCAGAGAGTTTAGTCTAATCTTTAATTTAATGTTCACGATTTAGTATTCAAAATTGAGAATAAAAAAAAAGGGAGAGTGGATACACTGAGTTTTTAAATATTACACAGAGGTTGAGATTTATGAAAAATATGGAACAGCTTAATTATAACTCTTCTCTTTCTCTGTTTCCTGCGCTTCCTATCTCTGCTTACTCTGACAAAATAGCCTCATATTTTCTCAAAGGGCCCGTCTCTCTTTAAACCACTCCGCTTCAGTGTATATGCGTGTGTTTCTAGAGGTTTTGAATTTTTAAACCCGTCTCCTTATCAGTTTCATGGCTTAGCATAATTAACTAGTCCTCTGCCTCAGAATCCGCCCTGCAGCCAATCTGTTGTTGGTTGGTGTTGTGGAGGCCAATGGATGAAGAGAGGGAGTGGTCAGCTAAGAATGGAAAGAAGAGAGAAAGAGAAAGATGAGTGGGGGGTGGGCAAGTAGAGGACTGTCCAATTATCTCATTATCAGACTCAACCAGGCGATAAAACTTGAAATCCTTCCTTACAAATACAGCATTAGATCAATCCTTAATGCTCACTCCTCTCTCTTGCGTCTCTTTCTTTCCCTCGGTCTCTCCCATTAATGTGCACTGAGCATGCCAATACATACGTCTCATTTAGTTTGTCAGAAAGACACGACTTTGGCCACTGAGTCCACGTGCAAACAGAAGACTCTTCTTCCCACGGAAAGCAAGCCACTAATGTGTGGCAGCTGATGATAGGACAAATGATCATGTTTGTTCACGTAGTGGAAAATGCTGCGAGAAACCTCCGAGCTACTGGGATGCCCACATATGTGCATAACATGGTGCGTTAATGTGTCTAAATAAATCTTTTTAGATATGTTATAAATGTAAACTAATGAATGGTATAGACTGTATGTGGCCAAAGATGTCACAACAGCAATATTCTGGCATGTGTTTGGAGAAAAACAACATCACTACATCCCCCGACACCCCTTCATCTCCACTAGAACCCTGCCATCACTGAGCAGGGTGGCAGTCAGACAGGAGAGAAGGATTAGCCCAAACTGAGGTTCCCATTACATAATCCACCATTTTAGATTAACTTCATTCCCCTGAGAACCTGATATATTTAACCCTTAACCACTGAGGAAGGAGAGCTGCAGCCTCACAGGAAACACAGAGGATGGTTATTATTTGCAGCATAAAGAAATCAGCTGTGTCTGTCAAGGCATAAAGTTTGTTTTTATGTTGTTGGAGAGTAAATACAGCATCTTGGGGCCCATCCCTGGGAGTTCAGCTCTAGCTAAATATAGCCTGCACTTAGAGGCAATTGATAAACAATTACAAAATAATAGTTGGTAAGATACAGCAGAACAGCAGCACATACAGTTTGCAAACCAGATCAGTAATGTTAGTTATACAAGCAATTTAAAAAGGAGCTCTCTTCTGCTAACATTTGCCAGCATGAGAAGCTGGTCACACCAGATCAAACAAGTCTGTAGCTGCAGTTACACTGTGTATAAAAATGAGAGATGGAAATGAGGAGGTTTTATTGCCAATCAATTCAACATTGCATTTGCAAGAAGAGGAGTGCGCTATTTCTTATTCCCCCTGTTTTATAGCTCTGCTTTAAGGTCAGAGTCAAGCCTGATCAGCTGCAACCATATTTTAATAGCTCTGTGATTTCCCAAACACTTTGGGAATACAGTTCTTTGATTTCTTCTCAAAAGTTAGCTCACAAGTGTGATACTACTTTTACATCTGTCCAGAAAAGACAATATACGTCCCATTACGGGGAAAAATTGCCTCCTTAAAGGTGTCATTACTTACCAAGAGCTGTGTTCAGTGGTGGAAAGCAACACCAGCGTTTACTCTTTTTCTGCTTCTGTTTTACGAAGAGTTTCAGTCATTGTCGTGTTAGTAGCTGCATTCATAATGTTAGAATAAACTGCTTCTCCTCTTCTCATGTTGGACTGAGGACATACCAGACACCACAGTGACGCACTGCACCATCTGGTGGTTTAAAGTGGTATTGTGAGACAGAACCGACTGCGGCTAGCTGGTTAGCGTTTTAACTCCAGTAGCTGCAACACAATACTTACACAGCTGTGACAAAACATCAACACTGCAATTTCTACACATAGACAACATAAGTTTCATCCATTTTTTTTTAAACAAAATAACTTACAGATATTCTCCTTTAAGATGCAAAAAGAATCAGTTCGTCCTACATGTAAAAGCTGACACAGTAGGACAAATTTTAATAGTTATTTTTAATGACCTGTAAAGCTCACTAAGCAACTAATTATATCATTTGTTTAATCTGTAGCTGTTTTTCCTGTCATCATGCTAACCTTACTTTAGTGGCCGCTGGGTATATACATCTGACACGTGAGTGGTATTGATCTTCTTATTTAACTCTGCAAGAAAGCAGATAAGTGCTTCCTAAGTTGTCACTATTCAACTACTCTTTTAAAGGTTTGTGAACCAGAGAATTTAGTTTTGCTCAAAGTTGAATAGACAAAGGCTCAGTCTACATACAGTGAGCAAATTCCAAGGGAACTGAAAAAGAGCACTGATTTATTATTTGTTCATAGTACGGGAAAATACTACGGCACACTGTGTGTGACTGCAGAGGAAAGAGGGGCTTTCTCACTCCCCGCTGCTGCTTCCTCCTGAATGATTGCACTAAACTCCATCCCTCAGAGGCCTGGTTGTGCTACTGTGCTAAAGGCTCACGCAGTACTACACCCTGAGCTAATTTATTGCCATGCATTAAGTATTACATCACAGCTGCAGATGAACTCTAAATCTGCCACTTATATGAGATTAGCCTCTCACTGTGCTTACAAAGGAAACTGGGAGAAGCAACACTTGCCTCTGTTTGTCCCTGATGTGTTTCTCTTTTGTTTCTGTCTACTGTTCCTACACCCAGGGGCCTTTGTGTGACACGGCAGAGAAAGCTGTGAAAGATGTTTACACATTTTTCAGCTGTCTCTTACCCCCCCCCCCCCCCCACACACACACACACACACACACACACCTCTGTCTTCTCTTTGCCTCTCCCTTTACTTCACCTCTTCACGTCTCTCCAGCTCCCTAGTGAGCACCATCATGTATCGTGTTGCCGGGCAATGGAAGAAATTCTTGCTTGCTCACTCTCCGTTATCATTACCTGTGATTACTCTCTGTGGGGTCCGTGGGCGCCAAGACAGAGTAATAGCACGGTTTCAATTGGCAGTTTGAAAGTTTAGACTTTGTCCTTTTCCCTCTCACATTACTTGAACTGAAATGTACTGTTTCAGTGTGAACACAAGCGAGCAAAAAGAACAGACTGTTTCTTCTAAGCTTCAATGTGCACATGCAAGTAAACCATGATGATGGAGTTATTGACCTAAAGCATTAGATGGTGTACCGTATGTGTGTTTATGTGCGTGTACTATCCACCCACACCATCATGCTTCATCCTGGGTTTTGCATCCTGCATTATTGCACTGTACTGCAGTCTTAGAAAGCACTAAATACACGCTACAGGTATGTGTGTCTTTGCATTTTAATGTGCTTTAATGTAAATGATCTCTGTCCTGAAAGCAACCTTGCCTCTGCATTATTATCCAGTTTTATCAAGTCAATATTTCCTGCACATGCACACAGTAAAGTATCTTATACATCTTCTTAATGGAAGTAAGTGCTGCTCCTATTCAGTGTTTGACCCTAAAGTCAGAAATAGGCTGATGTGGATCTACTGGTGGTAGGTGATTTAGTCGTATGGGTAGTTTATGTGTCAGTGAGCACCACTAAGTAAAATATCCCTTGTAATGGAGATGGTCACAGATCAAGTCTCATCCAAGCCAAATACTGAAATATTCACAGGTTGATGTGGAACTTCATCTGCGCACTCTGAGAAAGCAAGAAGATGCTGCAGGCTTTGCTTTCAGACCTTTGAGTGCTAAGCGCACCTGTCATCCACCATTCAGCATCAGTAAGTGTAATGGGAGAACAGATGAATTCATTAGGCTCAGATTGACCTGCTATGACGAGCAATTTAGTTTGAAACACAGTTAGGCACCTGCGGGAGAGAGGAAATTAGCATTTTAAATAGGGATGATTATAGGCCAGGCCACAGTGTGTGTGTGTGTGTGTGTGTGTGTGTGTGTGTGTGTGTGTGTGTGTGTGTGTGTGTGTGTATGTGTGTGTATCTTTGTGTGTAGCCAGACATATAGACATCTCTCACTTACTTGAGTAACACATCACTGTGGTTTATGCCATCTGAAATATTGACACAACATAATGCTCTCCTCCCACGCCTCAATGCACTTTTTATAAATAGAGTGCCGGTGCCAAACGCAGCTGGAGAGCACTTCTGAGAGCACTTGAATCTGACACAACACAAAGAAACCACTCTGCACTACTCCTACATTTAGCTGGCAGGCTTTACAAAATAGTTACCAGTGTGAGCATTTAAATTACAGATGGCTTTGATATGATAGTAACATGAGCATATCAGCTTTAAAGAGACTGCTGGTAAAATTCAGTTAGCCTGTGTATAAGAGGTGAGGTTAGTCATTTAGGAACTCCAAATTTGATTTCCACAAGTGTTATTTTTTTGGCCTCTTGTTGGAAAAATCTGCCAGTTAAAATTGTGTACACACATTCCTGGTCTCCAGAGGATAAATCACAATTACTGTGATAACGTCCTGTTTCACTCCCCTCTAGCACCACCATGAAGTTCACATTTGGGGTTTTGAGTGAAATGTCACAACCAGACATAATGCCATAAATTTTGTTAAACATGTACAGTGTATAACCCCGCCTCAATATGAACTGTGACAACAGAAATTACCACTTTACTTTCCATATACTGCCATCATCATATCACAAGTTTGGTTTGTCCAGAACTAGTTTTACTGAAATACATGAAAACCTAATGACCATCAACCTCGGATGAACTTAGCGCTTAGTGCTAATTAGGAAATGTTAACATGTAAACATGTGCACTCTTAATCTTGTTCAGACATGTTCATTTGGTCATACTTTTTTTAATTACATTATTTTTGATTATTTATTTTTGTAAATTAAACATTTTTTCTGGTGATCCTAGCAAACAATGAAAATAAGCCAGAACACAGCCACCAAAAAAAAAAAGACATCAAGAGAAAAAAAAAAATAAAAAATGATGAAACAACAGGACATCACAATCAACAATGACTTTTAAAGATATTTTTCTCTGAAACTTCAGTATAAAATGGGCCAATGTTCAATAAGTAAAAGCAGACAAGAGGGACTGATTGCCTGCCTGTAGCTCAGAACGATAAAGATCAACCAGTGACGGTCTGAGACTTCAGCACAAATTCATTCACAGGAGGTCATGGATGATAAAAATAGTTTAAAAATGGAGTAGTTGATTGGTCCAGTTATAAGTAACTTCATGGATCTGGTTTGCTAACCAATCAGAGAGGGTGAACGTGTGTGTATTGGAGGGTGTGTGTGAAGGATGTAAGACTGGCTTCTCTTACATGATGTTCCAGCATGTAAATGCTCTCCACTGTAACGGCACTCACTGTGCTAAATCCATTAGCACTTTTGCCTACAGTCATGCGTTATCTCCCTCTTATCGTTTGCAGCAACACAAAAAAACTTGTCTCCTTTCTGTAAAAGGCCAACAAGCCATGTTCAAAGAGCGACATAGGATGAATCCCTGAAGTTTTTTTTTATTCATAGATAGTTTAATATCGCACCTCTTAGGAGACCTCAGTTTAGAGAAGGATTATTCTGACACTGACATCAGCTGATGTCAGAGATGAAAGATAATAGTTCTGCATATGTTTCCATCACCAACCAGCAATGAGTGTTTTTAATCTATTTAAGAAGAGAGCATGCAAAGTTGTTGAATAATGTCAGAATAATCACATCATACAGTATAATTGCATTACAGAGTTAAACAAGCGTCCTTGAATGCACTTGTTGTCAAATGTCTCATTCAGCAGCTGTCAGATTTCTTGTGTAGTTCTTCACTGCAAATGCTGCAAACAAGGCTGAAAAGGGTTTCCATTTACTCACAGGCACACTCACACACACTCTCACACACACTCTCTCTCACACACACACACACACACACACACACGCGCGCACACACACACACACACACACACGCACACACACACACACACACACACACACACACACACACACACAAGGTTCAGGCTGGCTGAGTCAGTCTTGTCGAGAGTTACAAACATCTGCTCTGCCTCACACACATGCACACAGTTCATTTGTCAGATCGATAGCAAAGCCTCATGGTGAAAAGAGGGAGGCCCGTGTGGAGGACAGGAAACACAGAATTGTATCTCGTCTTCCTCTTCCCATCTTTTATCCTGCTCTCTCTTGTATTGATCCAAAAATGGCGTTTTTAGCTGCAGCCTCCAGAGTGATATCTGACCCTGCTTTTTACAGATTGCTCTCTTTTTCTAGGTGTATTAAGGAAGGTGCATCAAAACTTGCTCATGCTACTATCTAATGTCAAGCAAACTCGCTACTTTGACTGAATTTGTCCCCAAAAGTAAAACAAATATTTCCAATAGTGAATAGCTTATTTGATGATTTTTAGATTACTGAACAAGATTTGCACCATCCAGCTGGAGTGAAAGTATGTTTAGGGCTTCAGGGAGATTGTTAGAGATAGGAGAGTACAAGGTGGATAGCAGTGAGACAGAGTAATCTGCTCTTTGTCCTCCTGGAAAGCAATAAAGATCACAGCCAAACTCATCAGCCCACCACGAACTTTGGGAGTGTAGCTGTAGTTAAAGAGTGCTGTGAGTTATTAAGTTTGTGCTGGTATTCTCCTGATACCGGAAAATTGCTGGTGAAAGAGAAATGCTTACATAAAGTGTGTTGCACCGGTTATTCAAAAGTTTTTTTCTGGCGGAAGCGCAGGCTCTTGTGCTCATGCCACTGTGTTGTCCATCTCACAGCCGTCAGCAGCAGCTGCTGGGCTGAAGTGTGCTGTTTCATCTGAGTGGGTTTCTTCTTGGCTATATTCAGTGTCTCCTGAGAGGAGTCAGATTATACTTCTACCTGGAACAGGATCAAGAGCCCTTCCATCACCCAAGCACAGCTACTATAACCAGCCTTGCAAAGTGCTGAGCCAGCAGTTTCTGAGAAAATGGTGTGTGAGGATCTATCCTTTATTTGTGTTTTGACAAAAATGCGAAGTAAGCATAAAGGCTTTACATTTCTCTGAGGTTGAACAGGTTGCCCTCGCTGCATGTACCTTTTCATGCGGAAGGATCCATTCAATCAGGAGACTCTCAACATAATAAGTCTTTTCTCTACCCTGTCGAAGGTCCTTGGCTTTGTTTAAACTCTCCTCCAGCTCTTATCCCCTTCAGCTTTATGTTCCATGCCCTGACTCTCTTCTCAATCACTGAAAATTATTGGAGGATATATCAAAAACAAAAGTAGCTGGAAAGTAACTAAGCATTCTCTAAAAGAATGGGGAGGCTACAATTGGACACACGTTTATGACACTACTTTTGTCAGACAAATATGGGATCAATATGTAAAACTCCACTACTGCAAAACTACAAAACTAGCCTACTACAACTACAATACAAAAATAAAGTTGTATTATTGATTGAACAGGCA
The DNA here is from genome assembly GCF_022577435.1 of Embiotoca jacksoni. Taxonomy (NCBI): domain Eukaryota; kingdom Metazoa; phylum Chordata; class Actinopteri; family Embiotocidae; genus Embiotoca; species Embiotoca jacksoni. The sequence goes on along the minus strand of NW_027185296.1, from coordinate 873,244 downwards.
GTAGCTTTAAATATATATATATTAATAAATACTTTGATACTTGCCAATGCTAATACATTACTCATGTACAATTTTAAATCCAACAATTTGAAGTGTAAACAGCTGTAAATCTTATAGTTTGACACTTATTTACTTTCCTGATGGGAGTTAAATGACCAAATTAATACCACATTCAAATTTGTACCCTAAATAAGTATCTAAAGCTAGTGAGCTTACCTTAGTGTAAAGATTGGAAACAGCCAGCCTGGCTCGGTTAAAAGTAGGTTATATCACCTCGCAGCAGCTCCAGTGCTGATAAATTAACATATTTCTCTTGTTCATTAAATCTGTACAAAAACTGAAGTGTTAAAAAGACAAGTCACCTTTTTACAGGAGTACATTTTTGTGCTGAGAGCAGTTGCCAGGCAAAACAGTGGAGACTTCATAAGGTTACTGCTGCAAGACAAATGACTTCTTTCCCCATTTTTATGCCTTTATGCAAAGTTAAGCCAAGCAGATGGCTTCATGACGGTGTGCTCATTTATTGTCTTGGCAAGAAAGCATTTAGATGTATTTCCCAAAATGCAGACCTTATAAGTCAACCATGTATATCTGTGATGGAGCTGCAGTTGACAGTGGCCACCTTCTTATGTGCCAGCTCGTAAACCCTAAACTCACTAAGAGGAGGCAGAAGTTCACTCTGACATGGCTGCTGAGATGATGTCACAGATGGCTGGTTTCTTGAAGTCAGATATATCAGCTGACCTATGCAGTTAAGTGGAACTCTTTTAGTGTTTTTTGATGATATTTCCCCTTCTATCTACAAGGCTTCTTCTGTCCTGACAGATTGAAGGGGACTTCTTTTAACTTCTGGGGTCGTTGAGAGCCGTTAAGAGTGATGAAAGTCACGTGTCGGACCCACCTGGCCATGCTGTGGATCGGTAAGGTCACAATACTCATGATGTGACCGAACCACCTTTTCACACATAGGCTTTCCTCTCAAAACGTTAATGCGACATAAGAACATTTACAACGTAGGATACTTTCTATTCACGAGAGAGACCAGTTCAGTGATGACTTCACAGACTTTATTTGTCTTTGAAAAGTCTGACAATAGTTTATTATGCTGATCTGAATTCCAAAAGCAGTTCATATCGATGTCTCCGCTAATGTTTTAATTTGACACCCCAGTAGAGGACCAGAATGAAAATCATGATACTTGACAAAGAGAAAAAGCAAAGGGAGAGAGAAGAAGAGAAGAGAGAAGAATACGTGATGAGACCTCATTAAGGCTATAACCAAGCAAGCGAGTGCGCGTGCACGCTTGTTCTCCAGTGTGTGTGCAACCCGCCGAGCATGATCCAGTCATTTTTGTGTGCGTCTGCGTCAGAGTGTGCAGATCTAAGAAGCCCCTGGGAGGGTTAAGTAGGGAAACAGAAGAGATTGAGGTGGGGAATTCTCATCAAAAGCTTCCAAATCAGGAAAGGTGTCGACAAGAGCCACCTTGCAAGGGGACAGAGGGGAACAGAGACTAAAGGAGGGGTGTGTGTGTGTGGCAGTGGTGGGTGCTGATAAAAGACAGAGGAGTCATATGTCTGACATGAGGGTGGCAGCTATGATGCTGGAGCGGAAGGTAAAATACAGGAGGAACGGGAGTTACGTGAACAATTACTAAGAATAGCAGTTTAAAGGAAGGAGGGGTGAGTTTACATAGATATGCGTCACGATGTCGGGGCTCCACCTTGGGGGCGAGGTCATGTTGAGAGGGGGGGTGAGGAGCTGGTGATGGAAAGAGGGGGTGGGGTGGGTCCTTGGGGGCAGTCCTGTGGTAATGAGCTGTTACTCTCAGAGGAAGACAAGCGCTATTACAGGAGCACTGAGCTGCTATTCTGAGGTTCAATCTGCTTGGTTCACCTTCTCGTGCCGTTCAGCACAGATACAGGCTCTCCCTTTGACAGCCCGCTAAATGTAAAGAGGAAGGGAGATCTTTGGATTTCTTGTGAGAGAATCCGATCTGGAAAACAAGTCAGGAGAATGTGTCAGATCAGTGCCGAGTCTGACATTTCAGTGGAGGATGGAATCACTTTGACACAGTTATGTTTAAGTCAGATCTGATATCTGTGTTTCCTTCACAACTGTTTGTTTCATCTCCCTGCTGTTCTCCTCTCTCTGTTCCTCTTGTCTGTCCAATGCAGGTGCAGGATTCTTGTTTTATAGGACTTCCAAACCAACTCACAGACATCATGCCCTTGTTTCTCCACAAGTTCAAAGCTGCAGCCCTGGAGGGGGAGTTGCCATCAGACGGCCTGTCAGCAAGTCAACAGGTCGAGGTCAGAAAGCCAAATGTCTGCTGGGGACATTTGCTCATCATTTTGGAGTCAAGCTGGGGTGACAAACAGCTCTCTGTCTATTCCCATTGTGATTCACATAATGTCTGTACATCCAGTACAAGACAGAAAATGTGTCTGCTGTTGCTCCTGTTTGGGCAATTTTTAATTTTTTTTACGTTTGTTGCATGTTTGCTTAAAACAGTCTGACTCAGCTTATCACTGCACATGAACTCTCCTTCACCTCAAGTTCAAAACTCAAGATAAAATGTATCTTAATGGCAGATTACACTCATTTTACACAAAAAATGATGTAATTCATAGAGTTTTTACGACACAGGCTTTTACGGGCAGGAAAGGATCTAACAGAGGGGGCTACTGAACTGAACTCTGTTAAGTGTAATGTTTTTTAAGCTTGACTGACACCATAAAAGCTAAAAGTCAGAGTACATTCATCCACTGTTGCTTCAATTGTGCTATAATGCTTTCTTTAATTTTGTCCCATACAAGTTCCCTAATTGCATAAATGTTTTAATGCTAAATGGCTGGAATATCTTTTTAACATGAAATATAAACACATCAAGTTGCATTTAGAGAAAATGTAATGCTACATTTTTATATCATGTTTATATTTAAATACCATCTCTCCTGAAATATTTAAATTTTCTTGCCATGTCAGGACATCAAACTGTTCTGACATGGCAAGAAAATGAAAATATTTCAGAGGCGGGTGAAGAGCTGTTGTATATGAGGAGATGGAAATATTCAGCAAAAAAAAGAGGAATCGAGACAATAAAGTAAAAATAGTTCTCCTTTCAAAAGAGGAGTTATTCTGTTTAGTTGTCATGAATAAAAATTGTTTTTATTTCTCAAAATGAAATACATTCTCAAAATGAAGTCAATCTTCCAGACTGGTGTCTAATTTGACAAACATAATAATTAGAAAAAAGTGATTCTTTTTCTGGAAATATGTTTCAGAGTCATGATCATCCATTTAGCCGGTGGAGTTGCAGAGTATTTTTTTGTTGCTGTTAATGTTTCTGCTGCCTGACTTAATCGGATGGTTGAACCACACGGAAGGAATTCTTAAACAAGGCGAGACCGACAGTCACACCAGCAGTAAATTTTATGTCTGAGTGGGAAGGCTTGAGCTTGGTGGCTGTTGTAGAGAATACAAAATTAACTTATAATGATAAACTGCTAAGAGTGCACTCAGCATTAACTAAAAGAACCAGCCACAGCATTTAATATTCTCCCTACAAACAAGTCTTGTTGCAAATGGGAGGAGAGAAAAACACTAAAGCCAAATGAAATGGTTCCTTGTCCTTGTTTTTCTGCCTCCGTGTGTCAGTGTGACCTGGTGACACACAGAGCTGTCAGGATCGATTGAGGCTCCTCGGAGCTGGCAGCAAAGACCAGGCCTGGCATTCTGGCATCGGCATGCCATGTCTGGTCTACCATCCCCTCTTTAGAAAGCCCTCGGCCACAGTGACGCACCGTTAACCAAGTGGAGCTGCAGCGCACATGACTAAGAAACACTTTATCTATTTAACATTAGCACAAACACACGCATAAACACAAATATTTTACACCATTGGCTGGGCTGCCGGGCTGAACCTTCACACCTACAACATGTGCCGTAGATGGATAAACTCTCAACCTGCATGATACCCTCTCCCCTCAACCGTGTCTCTTCCTTTCTCTCCCTACATTAAGTGCCAAGTGAAGACAGCTCCACTGCAGTATCTGACCCATCCTGGCAGAGGTGACGTTGGATAATAAAACCACTGTTCCTGCCAAAAAGACAAGAGGAGATAAGGGAGGGAGGAAAAGAAGGAAAAAGGGAGAGTAAAAGACAAGACAAATATGGAAAGAAAGGCAACAGTGGAAAAGGAAGAGGAGCAAACAGGAGAAGGAAGAAAAGCTGGGGCCACGGCGGAGGCAGAGAGAGTTTGACATAGGGATTTGGAGAGGCTGAGAGACAAATAAAGATAATAAAAGAAAGAAAAAGGTAGTTTAGGATTGACATTGTTTAAGGTTGCAGGTGCAGCATTATGCATTTTCTCTTTCTTCCCTACCCCTCCATCACTCTGTCACTCCTGACTCCAGTGCCAGGGCGTTGGTGCAGAGGCTAGATCAATCACCTCTTTGCCCTCCTTCCACACAAATATGCTGACATTGTAGGTGTATTTTTTCACACTGTGTGGACACGGAAGATAGGAAAGATCCGGAGGAAGCATGCTTGTTAAAAAAAAGAACGAAAATACAGTTAGTGGTTAAACATCAGTCTATCATTTTAATTAATAGTAAAAGATAAAATGTTACTTAATATAAGTTACCGCAGTTTTAAATAGCCATAACCACGAGACATACAGAGGCAAGTTCTGTGAAAATTCATACAATGATCTGTGTGGTTGAATGTGTGTGTGTGTGTGTGTGTGTGTGTGTGTGTGTGTGTGTGTGTGTGTGTGTGTGTGTGTGTGTGTGTGTGTGTGTGTGTGTGTGTGTGTGTGTGTGTGTGTGATTGTGTTTTGAAGTGTGCAAAGCCAAAGACGAGAGATTAGAAAGAGGATAGCTACTGTAAATCAGACAACCCAGATCACAGGCCAGTGAATAACAGGATGTGTGTGTGTGTGTGTGTGTGTGTGTGTGTGTGTGTGTGTGTGTGTGTGTGTGTGTGTGTTTTTGTGTATGTGTGTGTGAGTGTTTATGTGTTTCTAAATGTGGGCACTATATAATATAGGTCAAAGACCCTAAGTGCGTTGTTGCTCAGTGTGGTGTTTTGTTTTTCTTTGTCTGCGTGAGTGCGTTTCTAATGTATAGTAAGTGTGTCATGCCACTGGTCCAGAATCACAACCCTCCCAAATCAGATCTTAAAACATGAACAAGAACTACGCCTACTTCTGGCTCATCTGCAGAAGTTTTAGCTAATAAATATAGAATCTTATAAATACTGTTGTCACTTTGGGTTTTAATCATACTATGTTGATTTCAGCTACCTATGACTGCTCTGTTTACCACACAGACTGACAGAACAGAAAGTTCATGTTTTCCAAAGCTTCCCATGAACTCTAAGCACTTTGAAGGAGTGCCCATAAAGGAAAATTACAATGTTTTCAACTTGGGTTTTTTTCTATTGAATGTGGCCACTCTAACTGGGATACTTGAGGATATTGCAGCTCTATCTGAGAGCCTGCTTTGTGTGTTTACTTCAATTTTGATTTATAGACACAAATTTAAATAGATATTTGGGAAAACTTTAGGAGATTTGTGCTGCTTGCCCAGATATACGTCATTTTGAGTCACATTTCTAGCATCTCTGCAACAGAGGTGGCGACTACAAAGTTAATCACACTGGCTCCCGATTGTGAAAATAAGACCAAGGTAAAACATATTGGCGTTTTTTGTTCAGGTATCCTCTCCACTAGTTGTGTTTTCCTTTATCTCCTCTCTTTCTCAGGCTTCTCTTAATGCCATTCAAGGGCAAGCAAGCAGAGGGAATCCTGCTGACGGCCACACTCTCCTCTGCTCCCACACAATGTCATCTGCAGAAATGCTTTAATGCTGAAAGTGTACATGTGTGTGTGTGTCAGCTCTCAAAGTGGGGTCATGCGAAAAGTGATGCATAAACATTTGTTGATTTTGACTCTTCCCCTCTTCCTGGTTCTATTTAAATATCCCACATATGATTTCTCACCTCCTCGGATGAAAGAGATGAGAAGCAAGAACTCTGCTACATCTTTGTCCACTTAGGCCCTGTTGTCAGTAGAGAGCACAGGGGATGTGAGGGATAATGTTAAAACTTGGGCTAAAAGGATCTACAAAGAAGAAAATGCTTGTCTTTTCCCCTGGCAGCCTGTTTTGTGTTGTTTATGTGTGTGTGCACATGAGTGTGTGCAATGATGGGATGTATTATTGACTTATTGCATTAGATGGTCTCTGTGCTTCATGCTTGCGTTCTAACATCGTCCTCAGAGAAATAATGGGATCATATCAGTCTGAGCTCACAAACCCAAACGCACGCACACACACACACACACACACAGTAATGGTTGTGTGAACATGAAACGTTTCGGCTCTTTCATTGCTTTTGTGCTTCTGGGGTTTTGTGTTCTTGTGTACATTAGCCATTTCTGTCTCTATATGTCTCTGTGTCCATTTGTCTGTCTGCACTTATTCCGACCCCGGTCCTGGGAAGCTTTCAGGAGCTCTAAGCTCCAGCAAGCAGAGTTTCGAGGGCTGTGTGAAGGATTAGAGCTTGCTCTCTGCTAGTGGTGTGAGCGGAGCGGCTGAGCAGTTGGCAGCACAACTGAAGTGAAGGGAGGAGGGAGTGGAAAGAAAGCGAAAGTCGAAGGGTGGAGCGTCGTGAGCCAGGCAGGTGGGAGCAGGGTGTGAGGACCAATAAAGAGGGAGAAAAAAAGTTGTGTGGCAGGAGAGGGGAGAGAAAACATTCATGGGGACATTCACTGAACTCGTCTGTGAGCCTCTGCTTCCTGCTCTAAACTCATGACCCAGAACCCACTGTGTGTGTGGGTGAGTGTGTGCGCGTTTGTACTGTGAATGTGTGGGGTCAAATCTGTGCGCAATATAGAGCCACACATGACAGACCCACTGTGTCCCTAATAAATGAAGTGCAGTAAAATATTTCTGAAGTTTATGAGAGTGATCCATTTTTCTTTGTCACTCAGTGTGTGAGTTTGTGAGAGAGACTTAGCTTCTCTGAGATTGTCCTTACCATCCTCACAGAGTGGAGGTTGTCTGTCACACTGAGCTCCAACAGGCTCGAGACACACACCTGAGAGTCAATATCAACCTATTCACCGCTTCAAGTTATAATCTTTAACATTTCAGTCCTGGTTGATTTGGTGACACCTGTGGTTACCGAGGTGACATTGAATCTACAACCAGCCCTGCTTGAGCAGCTATAACAGTGACTGTTCAGTGCAGCCAAACAAACATGTTTGTTTAAATAAAGAAGTCAGTCAACAGTTGCGGCCTTCACAATAAAAGTTCCTCCGGCAGGAAATGTTTGGTGCGCCTCAGCTGTAACCTAAAACATTGAGGCAATGAGATACCACTAAAAACAATATAGGCATGGCTCATTTCATGTCAATCCTTCAAGCGTAGAGAGGGCACTAGAGTCGAGCAGGTGAATTGTGGAGTCTGCCACTAACAAGGAAAACTTCTATATGGTTATATTAAATAAATATATAGAATGAACGTTATTGTAAAAATGCCATATTCGGTATAAAAATGGGGGTTGACTGAATGAAAATCCTAAGGATAATAAAGTTGTTTTAAACTGCGAACATCCAGAAAAAAAATGCACTCCACCCAGGAGTCAATACTCAATATTAGCACTTATGTATGTGTAAAAGAGAAGTGTTTTGAGACAATCAAAAGATTTCCCATACTTTTGGTAAAGAAATTCTTACAATTTTGAACTGAGCAGTTTTTATTCATGTAAGAATTCCTGTTCAGTTACAGCACAAGAATTCAAGTCATTTGTTCAACAAGTAAAGTCTTAGAAAACTACTTTCCATCCTTAAGTTCTTTATTGCTTATGATTCATGATGTACAAAATTAAAGAAAACTCTAAAAGAAAGGACAAAGAAAAGACATAATATTCTGTATATCAGCAGTCAGAATCTGTATCAGAAATCCCATATTGGAAACACACACGCACACGCACACACACACACACACACACACACACACACACACACACACACACACACACACACACACACACACACACACGCACACAGTGAGGACCGTGGGACTGGTACTGTTGCCTTCGAGGACATCTGCAATCTGCAGCTTTAACAGCAAGCCATCACAGCACTTCTGATTCCTCGTTAGCAGGCTCATGATGCTTTCTGCCTTGTGTAGTAATGCATGAATATTCCTGACACACAACACACACATGCTTACTCACTGACATACAGTATGCGCCAGGAGATGACGAGAGGAGGGGAGAAGTTACACAGCAGCCCCTTCCTCTCATTCATCACTTGCTTCAATAAGCCACGTCCGGAACACTGCCCTCAGCAATGTTTTTTTGAGCAGCAATAAGATTTTTTAGGACCTGTTTAGTCAGAAAACCTTTCACTTTCTTCAAGATCAACAGGTGCAGTAACTCCTCACGCAGATTCACATCAGATGTTCTGCGTTCTAGTAACAAACATGTTGCTAATATAAATCTTCGACCCGTATCACAGCTGATTACACCCTTTGACACCGCCAACACGTGTGCACAAACACAAGCCCTCTCCTTCGTAGATCACAGTTATTGCACCACTCAAACACACACACACACACACACACACACACACACACACACACACACACACACACACACACACACACACACACACACACACACTAATTTCTTCCTTTTGGCACACTGACTGACTCCCCTTGTCCTCTGACCTACTGATGATAAAGGACTCACATTTTCTGACCGTTAAAACAGCTCTAAATTTGTCATCGGCGTAAAACTTGACATTCAGCCAAACAGGAAGTGTTGTGTTTGAGGATAAGCTCAGGTATGTAGCTATGAGGTCACACTCTTGTAGGTCAAATGTCTTTTTATGTAACATAAGAAGGAATCCGCAGGTCCTTTAAAGCCTCTAAGCTTCCCTTTGAATAAATGATCCGATAATGACAGCCTAAAGATTTAGCAGATAAATTATAGGTCCAGGTGTGTGTGTGTGTGTGTGTGTGTGTGTGTGTGTGTGTGTGTGTGTGTGTAGTTGTTTGAGTGAGTGCTGGCATTGTGTGAAAGATGATGACAGCGTCAGATGGAGGATGGAGGGGAGGATAAGAGGATGTAGTGGTGCATGGTAAGAGAGACCAAAACAGGAGTGTTAATGTTCTCATGCCTGCGGCTCTGACTTTAGCTGTGCCCTTGAGATTTATTGTGCATGTGGGCGAGTCTGTGTGTGTGTTTGTTGTATGTGTATAAGCGAGAGAGAGAGAGAGAGAGAGAGTGTGAGCTGATAACCTGTGTGTGACTGAGGGAGGAAGTGTGTGTCTGTGAAGATGTGCTTCTGTCTGACAGATTTTGATTACAAGTTAACCTCCCATTTTAGAAACAAAATAAATGCTGTTGTCACTCAGCAGCATCCATATTAAGATATACTGTCAGGATCATAAACCAAGCCACAAAAAAACATAAACATGCACTCATGTATGCACAAACGCACACAGTGACACACACATACACACTCTGCCAAGCCCTCTGGAGGGTTATCATTTAACCATGCCTCTTCATCCAGTGCATTTGGACCCACTCGGCTATCAATCAGTCTTTCAATAAAGCTGCTGACTAAATCAATCAGGATGAATTCCCGCTTCTGATGGTGACCCCGCTCCTTCTCCACCCTATGTCTATCCAGAGTTTGTCGTTTATCATGTCTAACCGCTCGTCCCTGCTGTGACGGACAGGGCGGAAGCGGGGCAGGATGGAGGAGGAAGGGTTTGGATCAGTCTCTGCTCACGAATCACTCATCCATGCTGCTCACAGAGATGCTCTGTGATCGCTCTGCCCCACTTAAACACAGTCACGCACACATGAACACGCACACTACTTCTCCTGCTACCCCTCCAGAGGCCCACTTACACAAAGACAGTTGGGTTATCAACCGCAGCCCACATGTGCTCAACTGTAACATGAGGTCAACCAAGTGAGACTTTCAGTCACATAATGTCGAGTCAACATTAGATATACGACAGACTCAATCACCCTGCCGATGTCTTCCTGTGCAGCCACCATGAACCTGCCCCACTTCTACGACTACTGCAGGTTGGAGAAATCAGAAAGCAACAACTGCAGCGTGGCTCCTCGTATATGCACAGAAACATGAAGATAACCATACGCTCAGTGCACACAGGAGTCACTTAATGTCACTATAGGTGGACTTCCTCGGCCTGTCTTCCCAGGGGAATGACCTTTAAGGGGACGTTAACACCACACTGAAAAACAGCTCCAGTAGGTTTCAATAAGTGTGTTTCCATACAGTTAATTTTGTGCATGGTCACTCAGCTGAGATGGAAAAGTTGGTGTATCGATTAAAAACAAAATGCAGTAGAGTGCAGTGGAAACAGACTTAGTGAATAAATGACACAAACACAGTTTATAACTTAAACATGAAGCTTCTGCTCCAATACAGAGACTAAAAAACAAGAAACATCAGATCTGTGTGCAGCGTTAAGGAGACTGTAACGTTCCTCAGATAAATAAACATAAATGCTAGATTTCCATCATATTCTCTCCATTGTTTTTGTTAGTTTGAGGATTGCCTTCTTCTGCAGTGGTTTGGAGAAGGTTGGAACTAGACTGGATCAGCCAGAGGGACACACTCTATAAAATCGACACTGCTGTGATCGATTGTTTCATTGCGTTACCTAATCCTAACCTTAACCTCCAACAAAGAAACAACCAATCACAGGTAGAGCGTCCCTCCCGCCGATCCAATCTGGGGCCAGCTTTTGGAGAATTAGCGCCACAAACTTCTTATCTCAAAGTGTCTAATGCCAAGTTCAGACTACACAATATTTTTGCCTGATATGATGGGCGCTGTGTCAGATTAGGTAATACATCAGGGTCGAAATATTGCTCACAGCAATTTGTGGTTTACCGTTTGTCACGAAGTGTGATGTCATTGGGAAGGAGGAGCCAGGGGAGAACTACTGGAAACAAGGACGTGAATATTTTAAGGTGCGTATAATACTGGCAGTCTTTTATTTGGAAAAGAGAAAAAAAAAAATCTGAGGACCATGTTGTGCTGCTTTGGGGTCCTATTGGACAACATGACAGACACGTTGTAAAAGTTGTTGACCAGTCTTTTCGTCAGGATCTTGTGAGGTGTCATCAACTATATTACACTAGACGGGATAAAATGATTAATTGTTGAGCCTAACATATTAATTGTTGTGGACTCCCTGCATCTTTCTGTTTGGGATACTTTGTGTCTGTTTTGTGTAGTCTGAACCAGGCATAACTTCCGATGTCCGCAAGCCAAATGTTCCACTAATTTGCATTGTACTGTATGGAAACGTGTCTACTGATGGGTTGCATTAGTTGTGATGAGAAGCATGCACCAGTAACCACACCCAGCAGTGATGTCACGTAAGAAGGACACACAACATCTACATCACTGAAGGAGGATCAAACAGGTGGTGTGAAGTTGCTTTTTAAAGGTACTCTGTGGAGGTTTTTTTTGTCAACAGACAGTTGTGTTTACATTCAGAGTTTATCGCATTAATTATTTTGCTTATGTCCTTGAGGCCTACACACTTGTAAAATGTGCTGATTTGTTAAAATATTTTGAAACCAGCGTCCGTTTTCTAACTCTCATCCTCTTCTACTTTCACATTGTTTCTTAGTGAGTTTTCTCCTTCGACTGTCATTCACTGGACTAGCCTAAAACCATCACTGTCTCGTCTGTGTATTAGCAGAGCACAAGACACACCTATTTACGAAAACATGTAGTTAGGAAACTCCACAGGGTACCCCTTCACTTAAAGAAGCAGTGTGCAGGATTTAGTGACATCTAGCTGTCAGGTGGCAGATTGAAAACATCAGGAAACCCTTCACCTTCCAACCGTGGAAAAGAACCTATATGGTGGCTGCAAAACTTGCGAAACACGCAAAAAAAGGCCTATAGTTTTTGGTTTGTCCGTTCTCTGCTACTGTAGAAACATGGCGGTGCATCATGCGTTCCATTTTGTGAAGGCCCGTCCTACTCTGCCTCTAATTGGTCTGTTGGTTAGGTCTGTTAGGTTTAGGCATCAGGACTGGGATGGTTAAAGATAAGGTAAGAATATCAGGGTCAGAGCCAATCAGAGGCAGAGTACCTCAAAGTGACCTCTACCTCATTCTAAGGTAAAAAAAAAAAAAAAATCTTAGTTTTAGGTGATTATACAATAATGAAAACATAATCATAAATATTCAATTTCTGCCCGTATATCCCCCGAAATCCTTCACACCGGACCTTTAAAAAGTAACATGTTAAGCTCATGTGGACCTTCAAGTCCTCAAACTTTTTGTTTGTACATTCACATTATTTTGTCATTGCCCTCTCCATTATGTTTTGCTTTCTCTGGACAGATTTTATCTATCTGGGAGACAACAGTGATCGATGACTATTTCAAGTGAGTTGCCTTAAGGCATTCAGGAAAATAACACTTAAATACTGAAATGTACTAGTTTCACCTTTTAACCGTAGCAGAGATAAGGCATCACTCTCGTTGTGACCCCCAATACCTTCTCATGCATTTTTCATGGTTGCACTGCCTGTGTCTGTGTGTGTGTGTGTGTGTGTGTGTGTGTGTGTGTGTGTGTGTGTGTGTGTGTGTGTGTGTGTGTGTGTGTGTGTGTGTGTGTGTGTGTATGTCAATCTCTCATCATGTCTTGATATTATCATCATTTACAGGGTGTTTCTCAAGAGCACTTTACATAGTGTGCAGATGCATCCACCTGCTCATGCAGAGAAACCAGCAGCTCTGTAGACTATCTGTGCAGAGTGGGAAGGTGAGTGTGTGTGTGTGTGTGTGTGTGTGTGTGTGTGTGTGTGTGTGTGTGTGTGTGTGTGTGTGTGTGTGTGTGTGTGTGTGTTTGTGCCCGTGTAGTTTTGTGTGTATAGGGTTATTGCTCTCAATAATCTCAGAGGTCGCTCTGTTCCCCTGAAGTGAAGGCGTAGTCATCCGTATTGCTGTCTATGTCTGTCTCTCTTTCTCTCTCACTCACTCGCACACACACTCACTTTACAGTATTTTTAGGAGCATATTGTAATATCTAAATCCATAACAAAGAGAGACAGGCAGATCTTAGTTCATAGCAGAGCCTTTGGTCTCAGACGCCTCTCATCACTTCTGGTCCCCCCTCTTTGTCTTTTCCTCCTGTTCTCATATTATCCATCCTCCCGTTGCTTGCGTCAGTCTGTCACACCTGCATGCCGGGCTTGCTCAGATCCCCGTTGCCCTGGTTCCCTCCTCCTCCGCCCAACCCTCCCCTCTCGTCCTCGTAGTCGCTGTCCAGCTCCTCGCTCTTCCGCTTGCTGTAGCGCTCGTACAGCACCATGAGCACGCCCATCACCCAGGCCGACACCGTGCCGGCCGAGAAGATGACGAAACCGATGGCGATGAAGAAGAGGTAGTCCCAGTAACCCAGGCCTTGGTGGCAGTCTGCCCGCAACTGCATGCCGACCTCCGCCAACCGCTGGCCCGCCAGCTCCGGGGGACTGTGGCAAACCGTCTGGCCCTCGTCTGGAGGTGAAGGAGAGAAAGAGGGAAGAAGGAAGGAAGGAAGGAGAAAGAGACAGCAGAGGAAGGAGATTAATGAACAATGATGTTGTATAAAAGAGACCAGTGGCAGAGAATAATCAGTGTATATGGTTATGGATGAAGGGCAAAGTATGAGGGGAGAAAAGGGGAGAAAATGTCATTAGTCTTGAGAAAAAGGTTTGCAAACATGAAAAGCCAAGACACACACACACACACACACACACACACACACACACACACACACACACACACACACACACACAACCAACCGTTAACAATGCAGTGATAACCTTTGAGATAAAGGATCCCGAGAGACACGATAGATTTCCTCTGAGTAATGCAGGTCTTTGGTGTCTAGGATATGGAAACATTATTATGCTTCACACACACACACATGCACACACAGGACTTGACTGCAAGCCTCTGACACGTCAACCCCCCCACCCCCTCGTGCACATTATTATACACTAACAATTCACTGCAGCAGCGGTGAGATAAGGAGCTGCACATTTTCTCTCACAAAACATCTGGCGTTCATAATGAGGAATATGATAATCAGGCAGCTACTGTCGACCACACAGAGAGGCACAAACACTGGCACTGCAGCCTCTCTGAAAATCGTGAAGAGTTTATTTACGGTGTTTGATCATTTACAACAGAGGTCTAAGGTCAAGGGTCAAGGTTGACTGCAGAAGCCAGGGCAGGATTCAGTGCTCATGAACACTTCAGCAGTGCTTGTCATGCCCTCCTGCATGATTTTGTTCTGCTACAGTGACTTTGCAGCATTAGCATATACAGTACCCTCATGTATATCAATTAGTATGAATGCAGTGTTGAAGAGAGTAAGGGGGAGAGGAGTGCTCTGTATGCATCTAATAGTGTCATCAGGAACAAGAAGAGAGCAGGATACAGTATGTGCTGTTTTCTATCGGTTCATCTGACTTTACCAGCGCTGCTAATTCCCATGCTCCTTCACTTCCACCCTCGCTGCAAGCTTAATTGCATTTGTACTCTTCAGAAAGTTGTTTTTTTAAGGGGACAATGAGAGAGATGAGAGAGATGAAAAAGAGATAAGACAGGCAGATGGAGACAGCGTTTTTAAAGGTGGAAGCAGAAAGAGAAGATAACAGAGACAAACTGAGAAAAGGCAAACAAACGCACGGACAGGAAGAGCAGTTTGAAAATATTTGCGTGCACACGCAATTAAAGGGAAGGAGCAGATAAAATGAGTCGGAACTGAGAAGATGAGAGAGATATCTGGCTGCAGTCCTGTCCTCTGATGGATTATTGCTGTTAACAATGTTAATTAAACTGCAGTCATCTACCAATAAAGCCAAAGGTCTGAACATGGAAATGAGAAATGGGGGAAGGATGGCGAGAATGGTTGGATATGATCTATACTCCTCAGACTACTTGCCAGCGGCTTCAGGAGGAGCTGGAGGAGCTGTGTGAGGAAAAGATTGGCTTACACTCCCAAATGATCCTAAATCTTTAAGTGTTTTAATCTGCTCATATCAGATTTAACCCCAAGATAACCACGACACAGATTAGTGTGGTGATTAGATTAGTCCGACTGTTCGTCTGCGAAGGTTGAAAAATACACATTCAGCAAACTTGCCTGCATTGGAGAATTTCCACAACAAATCTGCAGTGGTTTGATCGATATAGACTTAATGATCCGCTCTCCAGGAGAGTTTTGCGAACCAATTGATACATGTAACACAATGAGCAGACTCTCTCTCTCTTATCCCAGTTTCTCTCAGAAGAAGGACACGCAGAGACTTTCCCAAACTCATCTCATATTCCTGCTCTCCTTGTCTCTGCTCATTTCTCCTTTTTCTCCTCAAGTGCCAACAGGAATGAAATATTCTTGTATCTGAGGCTGTTTGCACCGAGAAGCAATCATCCTCAGTCCTTTACAAATTCATGGAAAATACACTCCAAAAAAGCTTTTAATTGTATCACAGGAGATTATACACAGTATGTGATCAATGCTTGTCATTGAGAGGGCTACTACCAAATTATACACAGGTATAATTATACAGTATGGAGGTTAATACCCCAAAAGGGGACTCATGGATGAATGAAGCAGGCACTTCCCTCAACTTAATCTGAAAATGCTTTCATGTTTCTTTCTTTGTGGAAAAAAAGTATTGGAGAGCTGCTGCAAAGACCAGAGGCAGCGCTCTGTTTTTACTCCTAAAACTGATTATGGACATTAACTATTGCAAAGAAACTTCTGAGGGTTTTTTTCTGTTTGTTTACAGGAGGAAATATGATAAGAAATACATCTTCCTGTCATTTGTACTGTGAAAATGTGCTGCTCCACTTTTGTTGTCTTTTTGTTTTGTTGTAATTGTATTTTTTATGCTTCAGATGGTCAGCTAGCCGGCTCAGACTGTCACAGATGGTGACAAAGAGTGACAGACGGACAGCCATGTGAACTGACACAGAGTGGGAAAGATAAGCAGAGAAATATGTGAGAGGCAGAAGGAAGTTCATTGTAATTCAAGCTGTCCAACATATAAGTTATTATTATTATTATTATTAAAACAACACAAGACAAAAATCGACAATAGACAAAGCGTGTAACACACCCACCAGTCCACTAGGGGTCACATTATGCCTCGCCTATAGGTGTGAAAACTTGCTTTAGGTTGTTGGTTTAGGGCATAATCAATGTTTAGGTTAAAATAAATATTTTTTAAGTATGTCACGTAAGTTATTTAACATACATTACTTAAGTTAAATATGTAACTTACTTATGTTACTTAAAATCCAAATTGACTTTTGTTCTCTCGCAGACTTGAACACATATGGCTGAAATTGTGTGTTTGTTCCATCCAGCCAACCATAGCTTCCTCTCTTCGCACACTTTATCACTCTTTGTATTTCATCACATGATCTCCATCACATGACCTCCTTCTTTGACTGTCATACATATGCGTGTACTTTTCAATAATGCAAAACGTGACACCGACACAGTATCCCCTAGAGGACTGACGGGTGTTCTACATGTTTTGTCGATTGTAGGTTGTCATCTCAACTTGAATGAACTTCCTTCTGCCTCCCGCTTGTTATTTTTCTGCTTTTCTTTCCCACTCAGTATCAGTTCACATGGCTGTCCCTGCGTCACTCTCTGTCACCATCTGTGATGGTCTGGCCTGGCTAGCTGATCCACTCGGTCTCATTACACAGCCAAGCTTGCCTCCAGCCAGGTGTGAGGATTTTTTTCCTGTGTGTGTGCAGCGAGGTTGCTGTCTATTATTTTTTACAGAATAACATTTGTAACGGGACACTGGAACAGTGAGGTCCAATCAGTGGCTGCACAGACACACACAACAGCAAACAGGTCCTTCGGGGTATTTGGGTCTCGTTTGTCTTTCTTCGGTCAGTGTTTCATGCACTTTGTGACAATTCTGAGTCTGTTTACAGTTTTTGGCTGCATGTTACTGCTGCCTGGTCTTCTCTTAAAGACAAGGGGACAAGACAAATCTCTAAAACAACATTCATCCAGACTTTGGCACGTGTAGTTTGAGTTATAATTTTAAACCCAGGTAAGAGTTTAAAACCTTGTCTACTCCCCAGGTATGTCAATCAAACCGCTTTTTAAGGCCTAATATCTGATTAATAATGCTTTTAGAAGGACCACCGAACACTGATCAGAAGGACTAAATTTAGCAAATGACTTGTCCAATAAAAATTTATTCACTTTATGTTTATTGAGGGAACGTTTTTGAAGGTGAGTCCATTGGAGTCAGAGATTTTTTTTTGATGTCCTAATAAAGTGCTGCTTTTAGTATTAAACTGCTTGAGGGGGAAAAAACCTTTTGAAACATTTACGGAAGTCTATAGGAAGCCAATAATGGAAATCTGTGATACAGGCTGTATTTTCCCAAAGCAAGAAAACTTAACTGTTGCTAAACCGTAGCCTCTGCAGCTTCAGTGATGAAATAATGCTGAGAAGAACACAACAAAGCAATACAAATGGAGAACAGTCAATCAGAAAACTGACTTGTGCAGTAGACAAAAATGTTTCTATAGTTTTGTAACATTAACTACAACAATAAGTTACTGGTATTCAGACCAAATAAGGCTGTAGCCGTTTAATGAGTGAAGGTACCTTTTATTTATCAATAATTCCACTTACTATTTGTAAGAGGTCAACATTTAAAAGGTCTCACTTGAGTTCATAGCTACTCAGCTGTCACATATAACCTGTTGTAATTAAACTAGCTTGATTTAGGCTGTAACAAATAAGTTCAGTGTGAACTGTGCAGCTGAGGTATGTGTTCAAACAGAAATGTCTGATCAGATGTTAACACGAGCAGACAATAAATAAGCACACTGATTTAAATAAGCACACTGATTTAGCTTGGGTCCATTTTTCTTCTACCAAAACCCAGGGGAGGAAAACGTCGATGAATTTCCGGCTTACAAATCAACATTTTAAGGCGGATTCATGACTGCTTGGTATAATCAGAGATAAGAGAGAATAATGTGAGTGTTACTGGAGAATAGAGAATAAGGTAGCAGCCGGGATGATTCACTCTGCGTTGTCTCTCTACACCGTCTGTTTCTTTGTCACTCAGTGTTTTCTCACTCATCCCATCACTCAGCCTGGGAAACCACTCAGACATTATTCTGGCAGAATGCCCTTGACATTTTCAGTAGTTGTCCCTCTTTTTTTTTTTTTTACAAGCCTTATTTCTTATTCCTTATATGCCTTGGTACTTATATTCAAAAAATATTCAAGTCCAATATTTTAGGAATAAACTTTCCTGCACTTAATAACCTTTTCTAAATTCAAAGTGCTTTTTTTTTTTTTTTTTTACCCCGTCCAGTTTATATAGTCTCGTTTGAGTTGACAGGACAGGAAAAACATCCTGTATTTGCCCACTTGAGCTAAAATGTACCCTTCTTTTCTTTTCTTTTCTTTTCTTTTCTTTTCTTTTCTTTTCTTTTCTTTTCTTTTCTTTTCTTTTCTTTTAGCCTCATTAAATCTCCTCTTTAGGCCTTGGTATGTGCAGCATTTTCAATTCTGTAAAAGGAGACAAACACCCCTGGAACTAAACCACGGGACATTTTCAGGTTAAGGAGTGTGTGTGTGTGTGTGTGTGTGTGTGTGTGTGTGTGTGTGTGTGTGTGTGTGTGTGTGTGTGTGTGTGTGCGCGTGCGCGTGCGCGCATTTGTGTGTGAGAGAGACTCAGTGAGATGAAACAGGTTGGGAGACTGAGATAAAGAGATGTGTGTGTCCTCTTTGTTCCTGCAGAGGAGCTTGAATGTGCAGTATAATTCCAGCAGTTTCAGGACAGTTACTGCAGCCTTAAAAAATTCACAGTTTTGCATGCTTGCTGCACTGCAGTTTCCGAGTTTCTCCACTTTGAACGAGCACCAGCTGGAATATCCAGCAGCAAAACATGCATACAGGATGGCAAACACTCTGGCCTCTCGTGATGAGATAGTCTGCGCTGAACCAGACAACATTAATCTTTGGAACAAATGTTTTATCTTGGCTGACACCAATACTTGACAGGTATTATAGCTTGTAAGATGTCACAGCTGTTCTGCTTTCGCCACTTACAGCAGGACAGGGAGCAGAGCATGGTGGTCGTCTGTCTGCCCTCTCTGTCCTGAGACCCGAGCTGTTTCTGCTGTGTATTAAATGATGTCACCATGTTATGGTAATATTATCAGGGCTATGGTCAGTGGTGTCATGCCGGGTCGTGAGGTATGCCACTGACCGGACACAAAGCCCTGCAGCTCAGCGGCACACTCCAGGCCTGAGGATATAAGGATAAAAGTAGTGCTGGAGGAAATAAACAGCAGGGATCAGAGGAATACACACCTTACATATTTACAGATACAGAGGCACACACACTGAAGTTGCGAACAAGCCCTCTTCTAAACATTCAGATCAAGCAGAGCCTTCCTGGAATTGTAAATGAGGGCTTTAGTGTTTTTCTGTTTTATCAAAAACGGAATGCACAATTAAGCAGCCCAGTGAGCATGAGCAGTAGTGTTTATGTGTGCACATACAGTACAGCTGCAATCATAAGTCACAAGTGTGCGTGTGAGTAGCTGTCGCTGCGACTGGGTGATACAGTCTCCGTGTCAAATGTTTGTCTGGATGGTTTCCAAGCTTGGCACTGACACACTGACAGAGGAGTGGGCTTAACGCCTCCCTGGAGGAGAGGCCGATGTACAGGCGAGATGCTCCTGAAAAATATTGTTGACTCTTTTATGAACTCTCTGTTTTCATTCCTTTCTCTTTGACATGTAAAGACGTAAAAAAGAGCGACGAGCAGAGGAATAGCAATTGTGTTTTTCAGGCTTTCTGGACAACACAGTGAATGCTAAAGACATGAGTAGATGTCTGCAGTTTAAAGGATGAGAAACGGCAGGTTTCATTTCTATGTTCACATTACACACTTACATGATCAGAGCTGTGAGGTATTAACCTGTAGGGCAGAGTCCTGTGAACTGGGAACAGAGCTATTTATAAGCAGATTAATTAGGCCAATGCCTATGGTAATCAGTATGGTTGAAGTTTCATATAGAGGGGGAGGCTGGAAGCTGTAGACACGAGCATCCCCTAATACTTTCAATCACAGAGAATTAAGTCAAGGCAGCTGTTAAACATCAGACTACACAATATCTTTGTCTGTAAACAAGCCTGCAAGGAGACCACCATTCAGCCAAACAACCTTTGGTGATGCCTCTTTAACCAGCCACCCTACTCAGGTGTCTCCATGCTGCTCTATGATCTTGACCTCTGACCTGCAGGTGGAAGCAGGACATGGGAAGCGGTAAATGGTCTACACTTATATAGCCCCTTTTCACCTAAGCAGTTTCAAAGCGCTTTACAATTTGCCTCCCACTCCCACTCACACACACATTCACACACCAATAATGACAGACCCACCATTCAAGGAGTATACCTGCCATCAGGAGCAACTTGGGGTTCAGTGTCTTGCCCAAGGACACTTTGGCATGAGGACAGGAGGACCGCCAACCTTACAATTAGTGGGCAACCTGCTCTACAATCTGAGCCACAGCTGGGAAAGGTCTGAGATATTATTTATGAATACATAATGGGCACTGATGTCCTTGTGTGCGCTTTCAGGGAGCCTAGTAAACACTAATTGTGTGATTTACAGGTCAAAAGATATCAGAAATTTGAAGTTTAAACTGCTGAAAATGGATTTTGAAAAATGACATTTTTATGCGATGGATGTCTCAATTTCAGATCCTATCAAGATGTAGTATTTAATTTTTTTTTTTAAAGGTTACTTTTAGTTTGTATATTAGACATCTACATTAATATTTGTATCCAATTATTGATGTGATAATTGCCTCAGGTGTTTGATAAACAGTTGCTGATTGTAGCTTTAGTATAGATATATTTTTGTTCTGTTTGATAATGTGTAGGTCTGACTCTAATAAACTATTTTTTTAAGCATTATAACAACACATCGTAAATAACTTTTCAACCAAATTTTCTAACATTTAAACAAAAATGCATGGACATCTTTTAAACTGCACATTTCCAAAACCATGCTCACCAGAAGCCTGCCACATACAGCGCAAGACATCTTGGGGCTTCTCCTCTCGCAGCGCAGCTCGAATATCTTACCGTTTAGCCAGCTAAACGCATCATACTGGGGTTGGCGCAGACTAAGAATAGCTGACCTTTTCTCCATCACATCCACTTGGGCTGAATAACACACGCCTTCACACTCCTCTCCTCTCAAATACGGCATTAGTCAGATTACCACCATCCTCCTTTCCATCATTTCTCCATATGATCCCTTCTTCCTCTGGCAGAGGATGAGTGGAGAGAGAGTGAAGGTCAGATAGCAACAGCTCTCCCCCTCTCCCTCCTCTTTCCTCTATCGGTCCGTCTTATCAGTTTCACTCCCTTTATCACCTCCCACTTTTCATTCCCTCTCTGGCACGTTTGCATGTATTCTCCCTTCGTTTCTCCCCTTCAGCCTTTATCGTCCCGCTCCCCTCTTCTTCTGTACGTCCTTCTATTTCTTCTATTTCGTCCTTCTAGTTTTGCTCTGTCATCTTCACACTCTCCGCTCTCTTTTCCAATTTTATTCTCTTGGCTTGCAAAGTGGTTGGCCACACACAAACACACACATACACACATACACACACTCGTTCATACATGTACCTACATTTTCATGCGCACAAACTCACACACTTGAGTTATCTCCCCTCTGAGCCTCAGGTGATCACATCACATCACAAACACACCCACACAAGCATCACATCAATCTTGGTTTCAAGTTCACACCGTGAAATACACAGAGACATAAAAATATATACAGAATACACTACACAAGTATACCGGTTAAATTTGATATGCTTCTTCGCACCAGATGGGTCTGAGGAACGGTTCCAGCTGATAAATAATGTATCATCTACCTGTATTAAATTGAATTGATGCCTCCTTGTCATAATGAATGTTTTAATGGATTTGATTGACAGATCTGGGCCGCAGCCGGCTGGTAACTCCTCGATAGTTAGTCTTTCTTTTTTTCTTAATTTCCCTCACTGTCTCCAAAGTCTCTTCATCTGTTTGTCCAATTTTTTTCATCCCTTTCTGTCTTATTTCATCTTTTTTGTCCTCTTTTCTTTGACTTCCCTATTTCAGTCGGCCTCTCATCTCATCTCATCTCATCTCAACTCTCAAGCAATCAAACATTCACTTTCATTAAAGACCAATCAAATTCAGTTGCTGTGAAAACCTCGCTTCTTTCTTTCATTCTGCCTTTCTTTGAACTCGCTGACCTGTGTTTCTTTCTCTTTTTATGAATATTTAACTCTTGCCCCATGCGTGGACCCCTGCCTTGGCTCTTTGCCTCGGGCCTCTGAGCTGTCCAGGGCACTGACGAGCAGCCAGAAATACTTTCCCCAACGCTGGAGCCATAACAGCATAAACTCCGCCAGCCCAGGGCGGGACAAGCCACTTACAATCTGTGTATTTAGCTGAGGCACTTGTCAAGCTCAACCTACAGTGAGAGCAATGGGTCGTTCAACAAGCTCAAATTCTATTATGAAAGAAGAGTAAATTCCCTGAGTACTGACAAATGATAATAGAGGTGACAGGTAAGTTTGACTCTTTCAAGCACATTATTGGAGTATAGATAAGGGGTAGACAAAATAATCAAAACATCTTATAGAAAATGCATTTCACTCTTTGATCTCATAATTACAAAATAAACAATCCCATATCATATAAGCTTAATGCAAATTATTGCTCTGTGCTCGTCTACACAAAACTGTGGCAGGCAGCATTTTTTTTTTATCTTTGACAATTCAAGGTGTCATGAGACAATTAGCAGAACTCCAAAAACGCAAATCATCTGAACCCATACAGATTGTAAAGAGCAAAAAAATTATACTTTTTTTTTAAACGGGATTGATAAATATTTGCGATGTGATGTAAGAAGTTAGTTTCATGTCCTAAAATGTTTTACTCTGCATGGTGTCATATAAGCTGATGTAGACTTGATACGGAACAAACAACCAAAGAAACTAAGTTAAGCTCCAATCTTCATTTCCCCCCTCTGGTGCACCTCAAACACGTCATAAAATCAGACAAGTTTGACACGTTATGGCTTCTTTCGGTGGATGTACAGAAACTGACATGTTAACAAACTTACACATTCAGCAGCATTCGTATTCGCTTGTGTGTCTGTCCACAAACATAAGTCTTATATTCACATTCCCTTAAGCTCTGTTTTGGTCTCCACCAACCAAACAGCCCTTTCTGTCTGCTAGCTAGTTGCTGCCTTTGTTTGGTGCTGCCCACCTATTGCGAAAACCTGACTGACACACAGGCCTGTCAATCAAACAGACGAACCCCCAAAACATACCACTTTTTGAGGCTTCATATCTATTTAATGATGGGATTATCCTCAGATGGAAAACAGAAAACTAACAAAACAGCGCTAATTTAGCGAATGACACACCATAATGACTTGTGGAAAAAATTTGACTTTGTATTTTGAAGTTGAATGGGAGTCTAAGGGGCCAGAGGTTTTTGGAGGCAACCCTTAGTGGCCCTCGGTGGTATTTCATTTTGTTTTTGACTTTATTTATTTGCTATTTTCTTTTCTTGCATTTGCTTAAAAATGCTGTTTATCCCTTTCTATCACTTTACTTTATCACCCACACTCTCTCTTGTTGACTCTTTCTTATGGACAGACACAACCTAAATGCAGCTGCCAGCCTCGGGGCTTTCCTGAAGCCAGACTTATCTGGCTGCCACATTCAAGTCATGTCAACCTTTCTCAGTGACACATACCTGACAAAAACAAAAAGACAAACTGAGCAACTCACCTACAACACAGACGAGCACATGAACACAAACAAAAAGACGCAAAAACTGGAACAGGAACACAAAGTAAAGAGGCAAAAATCCAATCTAATAATGCATGTACTAATTACAACCTACACCATCAGCAGAAATATGAAAGAATCCTGATTTAGTTACCTGTGTGAAGATGTTGAACCCTCACAGACACACACACTCGCACGCACCTGATTCATAGTCACACTGAGAGGTAGCGACAGCTGGAATCTCTCTCAGTTAGACTCACAGCCCTGAAGTCAGATTGGAAGTCATTCATGACCACGGAGACACATTACAGTACATCCTCTAAAACACACACGCACACACACACACACCTGATTGCAGTGGTTGTTAATGACTGCCATGTCACACATGATTTGTCAGTGTGACAGACAGAGGTTGTGTGTAATGTGTGTCCACTGGTCACATTTCTAACTTTACCTAATAGCTGTAATTTCATATTATTAGCTGTGACTGAAACCAGTACAGGAGTGAGTGTTTTCAGGGCTCGGCTGTGGGTGTTTTGGTCGTGTCACTTGCGATTCAAAAGCCCTTCTGCCGGAATATTTGTTCTGATTTTGTTGCAGAAAAGTGTTTGTGCGAGGCCTGGCTGCTTGATGGGATAAACAACTAAGCAGAGTGTGTGTACTAAGTGTGCTCGAGTGTGTATATGTGCTCTTTCCTCATGTGTGACTGTTTCTGAGAACACTTCAACGCGATTTGAGAGGAAGGAGGACAACTACTTTGGGGACTTTGCTATATTCAAGTGGTCTTTCTCTCAAGCTCCTTGTCCCTTAATACTGCTGTTTCCTACAGGTCCTGGCTTCAGGGTGTCCCCCTAACCTCCAGATCACGCACTGACTCACACTTAAGTGGAGTGAATCACTCTCACACACTCTCTACACACAAACACACCGTCCTTAGTGGGAGTCCAGCTTTTTTGAGCACCATCATTAACCATCTGGACTGAAGGGCCAAAGCATACGGCAAATGGAGCGTCAGCACACCCAGGTGCATGCTGTGTGTGTGTGTGTGTGTGTGTGTGTGTGTGTGTGTGTGTGTGTGTGTGTGTGTGTGTGTGTGTGTGTGTGTGTGTGTAGGCAGGACGGGCAAGCCAGAGGAAAAAACGGGTACAAAAGGACACAATCATCCTCTCAACATTATCTCTGCCTTTAGGACTCAGATAGACAATGCGCTGACATTGATGGGATGAACACGGACTGTAAAGAGAGCTATTACAGCCAACGTCCACATTGTTACGAGATCTAACCCCCTCACCTGCTTAGAGCTAAGCTCAATTAATATTTACGAGCACAGATCATCTGACCTCGTCCCCTTTGAGAAGCTCACAAGTCCCCTTCTTGTTGATTTCTTGGGTCACTCTAATTCAGTCCCTCTGTTTAAGGGCTGAGCGGCTGAAGTGGCAGGGACTTTTCAGGTAACTGCAACACAAGTCTGCTGATTTGTTGGGGGTAAACTTGGGATATTATTGAGACATGAAGGGCAGTTTGAAGGGGTTGTGTTGCACAGGAGGAGGAGCAGGGGAACAAAGTCTTCAGATTTCTCTGATGTGTGTGTGTGTGTGTGTGTGTGCTGCGCTTTCCAGAGAGAGAGAGAGAGAGAGAGAGAGAGAGAGAGAGAGAGAGAACCTCTGACTCTGCATCTGTGCACATGGAGGTATGTACATATTCACAAAATAAAGGCAGCGCAACAGTACAATACAGGAAGTAAATTGACCGGGTGCCCAGAATCGAATTATCTAAATGA
Source organism: Embiotoca jacksoni (assembly GCF_022577435.1). NCBI lineage: Eukaryota > Metazoa > Chordata > Actinopteri > Embiotocidae > Embiotoca > Embiotoca jacksoni. Next base: position 847,513 of record NW_027185296.1, on the reverse strand, counting down.
GCTGATGTGACAATAACAAATGATAAGGCTCTAGGAGTGACTTTGGCTCATAGTTTTAGTTATTTAGTTTTAGCAGAGAAACAGTTTGTATATTTGCCAGGAAACTGGCCAGTGAGGGGGGCCCAGAGCCAAACATACAAGAGACCTCCTTAAAGAGGCTGCACTGCTGGGTTTTAGGACATGTTTTACATAATTCTGGGCTGCTCTGCCAGAAGTCTTTTAAAGTTATCTGGAAAAATAAATAAAAAATGTCATCGTTAAAAACACTTTAAATGTCTCTGTTTGTATGTAAGAATTGGAAACTGAGTGCTGAACATCTTTCAGACCGCATTCTCACCTTGAAACTTGAATCCCTCTATCTGCACCCAAAGGCAGAGGTCCTCCGTATCACAGTCGCACCTCCAGGGGTTGCCGCTGAGCCCCAGAGACCGCAGAGCAGGCAGGGCGATCAGGCTGCTGATGTTGAGGGCCGTCAAATTGTTCCGGCTGACATCCAGCACCTGCAGAGCCATGTTCTCCGAGAAGGCATCCGGGTGGATCTCGCCCAGACTCGGGTTATCCGTCAATCGGAGCATCACCAGTGACGCCAAGGGCCCGAAAGTCCGGTCCTCGATCTGCAGCAGAGTGTTGAACGACAAGTCCAGATAGGCGAGTTTCCGCAAGTTCCCAAAGGTGGACTCGGAGATCTCTGTAAGTGAGTTGTTGCTACAATCCAGATAGACCAGATCAGACAGGTAGTTGAGCTGCAGCGCCGGTAGGTCCCCGATGCGGTTGTTAGAGATGATGAGCTGCCGGGTGGCCAGAGGCAGGTCATTGGGGAACTGGGTGAGATCCTGCCCGGCGCACTGGACCACCAACTGGTCGTCGCACACGCATCTGTCGGGGCAGCCGGCTGTGAGAGCCGGTGATGGGGCCACCCCCATCACGAAGATAAAGAGGAAGAGTAGTCGGAGGGACTGGGCACTGGGCTCGGGCAAGAGACGCATGACGAGGCCGCCCAGAGCGTCATGAACTCGGGCTGAGCTGGACCAGGACTCCCCGGGGCTCTCCGGGCATCCTGCATGGGTCTGAGGAGCTGGGAGAGAGTCGAGATGGCTGCTCTGAGTGTCTGGCTGTCGCTGCCTGAAATCCTGGCTGCTGTTTATATCCAGCCTCTCTGTCTCTCTCAGAAAGACTATCGGTCAGTCACTCACACGCACGCTGGCGCGCCACGCACGTCGCCACAAGACATAATTTCAGAAGGTGACCGAGAGACGCTTATCGCTCTGTGGGGGAGACTCGTGCAGCTCACCGGACTTTGTCCCACCTGAGACGACCAAAGAACCACTGAATGCTGTCGATCACCCCCTCGGGGTCTCATCTTTGTGAATTAGTTGTCTCCAACAGAATGCATGTTTTATTTAGTTTCCAAACAAATGCCATGACTTGCGCAAAATTCCTGAATCCTGGATGTAGAGTCCCCGAAATCTTCTCAACGGAGACACACTCCGCTCACATACGCCCTTGACTCTGCTTGCCTGAGTATGCGTGGGTCTGATGTGCGCCACTGACCAGCAAACAAGCCGTTTTTTTTTTCCTCCTCAGGAGCGCAATGGAAAGTGCGTCCTTCCACTCCGCTCAGACAGCTCTGTGACTGAGGCTCTCTGCTGCGCTGTACTGATGCTCTCTTGCTACGCGCGCCCTCCCTCTCTGGTTCTCCATCTGCGCTCGTACTGCAGCTCCCCACACGCAAAAGTGCTATTTGTGTTGCGTGTGTGAGTTGGCCATGGGTGAATTGCGATGGTGACGTCACCAGTTGTTGCCCTCTTGAGAAAATCAGAGAACAAACCGTGTGACCGGCCAGAAAAACTCAAAGAAACGAGATAAGAGGGTGTGTGTGTGTGTGTGTGTGTGTGTGTGTGTGTGTGTGTGTGTGTGTGTGTGTGTGTGTGTGTGTGTGTGTGTGTGCAGAAAAAACAACTCAATCATAATGTTGCCTGAAAGCAGCAGCCTCGTAGCCATGCACAGATTTAACAGGCCGTATCTCTTGTGGTCCAGTGGCTAATTTCTCCTCATTCTGTCCCCCAGCGGCATGTTGACAACATAATGCGTTCAAATTGGATTGTGTGTGCGCGGTTATTAATTTTTTGGCATAGTCAAATTCATGTTTCACGTACTTCACTTTTTGTTTGACCTGGACTTTGTTGGAGGCTGACTGGATGTTGTCTGCTACCTCTTGTTTCTTTGCCAAAGTCTCATTTCTGTCATTTAAAGAAATAAAAGCAGCTGAAGTCAGACTTAAGGATGGGGGAGAAATAGAAAAGTTTTAATGCAATGCCACATAGTGTGTAATATAGACTTTTTAACAGGTGTCAGCAATGTGAATAAATGAATTAAAAAAAACGTATTTTTTTTTTTTTTTTTTTTTAATGTTTTTTTTTAAGTCATTCATCTGGTAAAGAGGTTAAACAATTCTTGGGATGATTATTGATTATTTATCACCAGCTATGCTTTTTGTTTTCAATAAAAGATGTATTTCATGCCTCTTTGGGGTTACAGAGAGCTCATTAGTCATGCAGAGGTAATTTGTTTTTGAGTAGCACGTTCATTACATCCTAATGAACCACCTTCAGCTTGTTTTTCTAACTTCAACATATTGGTTAAGTTTTTCGGCTTTCTGGTTGAGCGTTGAGAATATCAATACCACTCTTATGTTTTATTTTATTTTTTCTCAAGTTGCAAGAAGGTTTTGGAACAGTGTTTTTTCTTTTTTCTTTTTGTGTATTGCACTGGCTTTTTTCACTGTTTTATAAATTTGCACATCATAAAGATAAAAACGTGTCTTCAGGGTAAATATGAATGTACAGCTGCTAGCCAGTTATCTTAGATCAGGGTAAAGGCCAGCACCTCTACAGCTCACAAATTAACATGTAAGGCTATATCTTATTCATTAAAAAACAACAACCAAAAAAAACTAAGAATAATAACAACAAATTGCCAATTTAAAGGTTGTTATATATTTCCTGGATTTTGGTTCCAGTCTTTGTGCTGAGCTAAGCTACCTGGGTGATTTTTCCAGCTACATATTTAGTGTATTGTTTGAGAGTTGTATTGATCTTCCTGCTCCACAAGAAAGCCAAGAAATGTATTTCCCAATATGTCAAACTACTCTGCAAGGTTTAAATCTAAATAACTCTCGGAAAACAAGATTAATGAGGTTCATTGCCTCGAAAGAAAATGCTACTCAAAGACAAATGACCTCTGTGTGACCCCTGCAGGAAGTGGACTTGAAATCAAATGCAACAATCTGCAATAAAGTGAATCAGAGTTTTTTCAAAAAAATGCTAAAATATTCCTTTAAAGTAGAGATTTAAAACCTCGGGTCAGGACCGCATTAAGTGGCTAAAGGAGAATGATTGATGAAAGGGTTGTTATATGATTACCCAGATAGGAAAAAAAATCTGCCTCACAAACATGAGGTTTACTCTTCGGACTTTCCTTTATTTTTGGGTTTTTGTTGGGAAATATTTCTGCCTCTTAAAAATCATTCATCTTAACCATTTTGGAAAGGTAAAATCAATCTTCAACTGGACTTGTCACGGCTCACTGACCAGCAGCCTGCGGCCGCAGCACACCAGCAGATGCAGCTCCATATTAAGGGTTCACATCGATAACGAGCTGTAAAGTATCACAGTTCTGACATCCTTTCATTTCAGAACGGTTGTGATCAGGCACGGCTATCAATCGTCAGTCTGATATATCATTATTGAAGTAAAGCTCCACTGAGTGCAGAGCAGCCTGGAGAAAAATGAGCCCATTTGATCAGTGTCGGTTTCTGTGGGCCTGTCTGTTCCCTCTGTCACGGGTTTGCTGTCTAAAGGCCTCCGCTGGATCGTGTTCGCAGATAACTGCCTTGGTAAAGCCCGGCGATCAGAATCATTAATGTAACTTTCCTCCCTGACGGCTCCAAACGGTGTCGGCTTCCAGAGGAGCTTGTGTGCATGCACGTGTATTTATGTGTGTGTGTGTGTGTGTGTGTGTGTGTGTGTGTGTGTGTGTGTGTGTGTGTGTGTGTGTGTGAAATGAAAGAACATTGTGTGTCCAGGGTACATTCGACTTTAGTCATATATGTGTGCCACATGTGGTGTTGTGTGATGCTTGTTGTCTGCATGGATGTTGCCTACCTTGGTGACAGTGTGTGTAGTTTGCGTGGGCTTGTTGGAGCAGTGAAACATCTTTATTTTTTAATAAGGGTGTGTTCAGTGTCAGCTGTCAACCGTCTGATCCCCAAGCTGAGGGGCGGGCCACCTTTGCCATTATAGGTGTCACTCCTCGATGCATCACACCCATTCACTTCACATCTATTAGCGGTTCTGTGAAGCTGGACTAAATAATGACAAGTCAAACTTTTTCCTAGCAGTGAAGGCTGAGCTCCTCATAACTCCTTTCTCCTCGTGGCTCAGTATGGTCGTAATTCCTCCCACATCGAGCTGCTGTAAGTCTGAGGCTCTTTTTTTCAGCACATAACCAACTCCATGGTTCTAACGTAAGAACAAAAAGTATGATCATCTATCAGTCATCTTCGCTGCCTCTGAACTGGGTGTTCGATTTGTAAATGTGTCCTCAGGGGATAAAGAAGATTAAACCTGAAGATACAGAGCATGTGAGATTCCATTGTATTTTCAGTCTATAATGGCTTAGTATAGCTATAAAGAGGATTTATCTTGAAATAGTCAAATTCAGGATCATTTTTTTTTTGTCTTTGTTGTTGTGCTGTGAATCCAGCATTTACTTGAGACATAATCCCATACTACATGAACATATATTAAAGGATAAGGCTGGTGATATATTTCTATTTTTGTCAACAAATCCAGTGAAAAGAACAAAACCAACTGTGGTATTTCTCGATCAACCTCTTAAGACTCTCGACTTCCTCTGTGATCACATGGATAACACATGTTTACCACATGTTGCAGCGTATGATAACATGCGGATAATAAGTGGAAAAGTTTTCACATGGTAATGTACATGGACTTCACACGCATGGAAATATTCCAAAACCACATTTCCGATGGCAAAATACATAATTCACGCGTGCAAAATCACGAGTCATGTGATCACGAGTTTTTGCACAGGAAATTCATGTAGATTTTCAGTTCAAGGCTGGAGATTTTCTGTTTGCCAATGCCTTGATGATTACTCATTTTTTACTTTCTTTCTGCACTGTCACTTTTACTGTTGAAGTTTCCTGTTTTATTTCTACTTAACTTTTTTATATCTATCTGCTGGTGTTAGATGTTGTCTGGATGCCTTTTATGCCTTATGTAAATTTAAATTGCCTTGTTGCTGAAGTGTGCTCTGCAAATAAACGTCCCTTGCTTTTGAATGGATTTCTTGACAATAAGAGAGAGATACGATAATATCACCAGTTATTTTTCACGACTGATCTGTAACATAAATAACACTGAGTCACTTTTTGATGGGGCTAGGACGTTTAAGACTGTTGGATCTGCTGTATCAGCAAAGCATACTAATCCACTGCACCCTGCTTCTACGGAATTTAGTGGTGTTGGTGTGATCACATCACAGCCGCCCCCTGATTCAACCCCTTCACACACACTCACAAAAGCACACACACACAAATCAGCATCCCCTCAAACATCACTGACTTCCTTTGTCCGTCACTGCTCCTATACCATTACACCCATTTATACACACACAAATATGTGAGGACAAACATGGCAGTGTTGCACTGCTGTTGTCTTCTTTGATCGTTTTGTAAGTAAATTAGCGCCTTGCATGTTTTAATTGAAGCCCGGTGGGTTTCTTTGTGGTTGCCTATTTGAAAAAAATGCAAAAGCCGATGAATGTAGCTTCAGCTTATGAAAGGGATTTATGTGTGTTAGTATTACAGTGTATCGTCAGACACAATGGTCAAACACATTGTGCGAGCCTTGAGCAGATCATTGCGCTGTCTCACTCCTGACAGACTTCTCTAGTAACACAACGCCGCTCACCCTCTCTGACTCACTCCCGGCCTCGTACCCTGTCATGAGGTCTCCCTGCCCCAACTCAGCCTGGGGCTTCGATGAGGCTGACTCCTGCTTACATCAGCTCCTGCCTCTGATGGGAGCACAGGCGGTAGAGAGGAGAAGACACATGTTTGGACATGGATGGTATGGAAAGCTTGTGTCTTTTTGGACAGAAGTCTGTCACTGACACTGGGTACAAAAGCAAAGATCCATAGTGAAATGACAAGAAGGGAGCAGAAGAGCAACAGAGTTCATAATGGTACAATCAGCCCTCTGACACGAGACTGACCCCTGCAGGATCGGAGGGGAAATGCTCGGTGGTCGGTATCAGGTAAAGAGTGAGGCGTCCAGGATATTTGTTGATTGAGGATGGTGTTAATCTGTCCAGTTAAAAACTGAAAATGAGGCTACATGCAGGGCTTGCGGGAAGGTGGATGGAGGGGGGAGACATCCATCAAACACATTGAAGGACAAAACAACTCTCTTCTCCTATGTCCCTTTTTGACGAGAATAATCTCGGCCTGTGTTGTGTGATGTGTGTCCAACCTGTGCATCTTGTCCTGGAACAGAGTGTCCGCGTCAGTCAGAGTCCATCAGGCTGTCAGTCAGCTGCCCTCACGCTGACACTGCGAGAGTCATCTTCCATCAGTTTTCCATCACATGAGAAGAGGAATGCAAAGCAGCCAGACATCAAATCTCAACAACCTGCTCTCCTCCGAATCCGTCAGGTAACATTTCACTGCGCTGCAACAGATCCTACCGACTAATGCTAGTCTGTCTCCCTCTCTCTTTACCTCTCAAATGATGCCTTATCAGGCGGAACATGTATATTTAACACGTCACACTTTGTATCTCCTTTTCTTCCCTTCTTCATTTCTTTCAATCTGTCTCTGTTCAACAAGTTTTTAATGTGCATCTGCGCAATTATGGGTATAGTTTCAGTTTACGCATTTCATCCCGCCCGGCCTCCTGACCCGATAACCTGCAGCACACACAGCCCCCTACACTCTGCACCTATGATAAATTTACATCTCAATTACAAATTAATATGATTCTTTGTCCAGAGCCAGTGACATACATGTTAATTAGGAGGCCTAAACAAAGCCAGACAGCAAAGAAATGAACACTGACAAAATACTGGAGCTGATTGTAAATAATCTGATTCATAAAAATGTAACCCGGAGAGCTAAAATACCTTTTGAATATTTCTTAACTGGTCAATTTATACTATACTACACTTGGATCACACACACACACACACACACACACACACACACACACACACACACACACACACACACACACACACACAGATCTGGCTCTGCCATCTCAATCTGTTGTGCCATGAGAGCCACTGTCTTACTGCGTAATTGCATAACTTGTAAAGACCTGCTCAATAATGTATGGTCAGACTAGACACAAGCAGCTTGACGGAAAACCTTACCTCAGCAAGCCGCTTTGTCCAGCCAAACACTGCACACTCCAGGGACAGGGCTGGAGGACAGTGTGTGTACTTTGTCTCAGGTTGAGGGAGCCTCCATTTTAGGGACAAAAAAGGCCATTACACAAATCAATACATTTTAAAGTGAAGAATTGGATTAAGCTTGGGTAAAGCCATGTTTTGGTAAAGGTTGTGGATGTTTGTGTAAGGGAGAAATGGAGAAGAATTAGGTACTAAAATGAAACTTTCACAATCACAAAATTCTCACTTTGAGTCTTGTTGAGGGAAATGAATACCACAACGAAACAAAGTAAATTCCACATTTGAGACTGCAATGATGAAATAACATCGAGTATCATTATAAGTCCATGGGTACAACTGGTCTTTGCTTTCCCACGGTTGCTTCCACAGTGAGGTCATTCCAAGTCCCTCCTCTCACAGGAAAACACCAAGCAGCGAACTTCCTGCTGCTTCACTGCAACTTTACAATCGTCCTGCATCTGTAGGCTTGACGGCAAAATCAAGACACGCATGACAACCATCCTTCGCAGACTAACAGGGCCGAGCTGCTCGTCGTGGCGGCGCCGCGCTATGCTACCGCGGGAAACTTCTAGTCTGATCCACCGGGACGGCGCGCGAGTGCTGGCCGGGGATAGCTGCCCTCTGACGGGATCCAGTCGCGCACACAGCCGCCGGCAGCACACGGAGGCGGCAGATACCGTAGAGGTGGATCTGAGGCGGTTAGAGGGAGCAGACGATGGTACGGACTCACTTCCGCGTAAATCAACATTGTTTCAATTCACTCTTGACAGACACGCGGTTAACAAACACATCAGTTTGACACCCACCTTTCAGCCACACATTTGAAACTACACATTCAAACATCTGTGTGCTTTTACTCGCTGAGGAAGTAGAGGCTGTGTTCCCACAGGTGGTGGTATTTCTAGAATAACATTAAAATAGGCTGTTGTGTTGAAGGGACAGGTGAAATCCTCTGAGGAAATCATGTAAGTTAATATTGGGATGTACAAATTAGTCGCTGTATAGGATTCATACCAAAAACCATTTTACAAAATGTAATGTTAAACAATGTATTTATAAAAAACGAGTAAAACATGTTTTTAAACTGTTTCCCTTCACGGTTCTTCTTAGCTGAACAACAATATCAGGAGGAAAAAAATATATATTCTGACTACTGGAATCTTGCCTAACAAACAAATAAACATTCAAAGTATTCTCATAATTATCACTTATGAAGTCATCTAGCTAACAGTTATTTCTATAATGGCTTTATATGGCCTACCTTTTCTTTTATTGAATAACTGTGAAACCTGTCGTCATTTCCCATGAAGGTCAAATGTTTTCCAAGACCCATGGGTAAATAATCAGGATATAAGAAGCAAATTCTGATAGTTGAAAAGAGGATTTTGTTGTTGTTATTTTGCTTTAAATGTTACTTAAATGATAAATTGATTATCAGAATGTTTGGCCTTTATTTTTCTGTCATTTTATTAATTGAATTTTCTACCAACTGATATATTTATATCAACAGGATTTCATATTTACATATGTTATGTACATTTATTATGTTATATTTATCTATATTTCTTTATCTGTTCATTTACCTGACAGGAGGGGTCTTCCATACTGACTTGACTGGAGAAAGTCATTGAATAGTTGGAAATCAAAAAGTAGTTGATGACTTCTCTTTCTGATGTTGCTTTCTTTTTCTCAGGGATAGTTGAGGTGCTGATGTGCCGGCACAAAGCGAGAAACGCTCTTGGCCATGTGTTTTTGTCACAGGTGAGCAGACCTCTCTACACCACACATACACCGAAACACACATTTCACCGGCTGAGACACGGCGTGTGCATGTGTGTGCGTGTGTGCGTATGTGCGTGTGTGTGTGTGTGTGTGTGTGTGTGTGTGTGTGTGTGTGATCCAAGTGTAGTATGATATAAATTGACCAGTTAAGAAATATTACAAAGGTATTTTAGCTCAGGGTCACATTTTTATGAATCAGATTATTTACAATCAGCTCCAGTATTTTGTCAGTGTTCATTTCTTTGCTGTCTGGCTTTGTTTAGGCCTCCTAATTAACATGTATGCCACTGGCTCTGGACAAAGAATCATATTAATTTGTAATTGAGATGTAAATTTATCATAGGTGCAGAGTGTAGGGGGCTGTGTGTGCTGCAGGTTATCGGGTCAGGAGGCCGGGCGGGATGAAATGCGTAAACTGAAACTATACCCATAATTGCACAGATGCACATTAAACACTTTTACATTACATTTCATTCAGCTGACGCTTTTATCCAAAGCGACTTACAATAAGTGCATTTCAACCATGAGGGTACAAAACCCAGAACAACAAGAATAAAGAAAATACAATTTCTTCAAGAAAGCCAAACTACAAAGTGCTATCAGTAAGTGCCATTTTAAGCGCTACTAAAGTTCTACTGTTCTAGGTGAAGTCGGAAGAGATGTGGTTTTACACTTGTTGAACAGAGACAGATTGAAAGAAATGAAGAAGGGAAGAAAAGGAGATACAAAGTGAGACGTGTTAAATATATATGTTCCGCCTGATAAGGCATCATTTGAGAGCGTGCGCGCGTGCGTGTGTGCAGATGAGGGGGCTGGTGTCCATGCTGTCCAATGACTCAGCGGTGCGCGTGATTGTCCTCAGGAGTTCAGTGCCGGGAGTTTTCTGTGCGGGTGAGTGGTTTCTGAAACTTGCATTCGTGATCAAAGTGTGTGGCAATGATGTGTGACTGTGTATGTTACGGTGTTACGTAGGTGCTGACCTGAAAGAGAGAGCTTTAATGAACAACAGTGAGTCTGATCTGTTTGTTCACGGCCTGAGGTCCCTCATGACTCAAATAGGTAAGAAAGAGAATTGATAGATGGTTGAATGATTAGTCATGTTTGTGTCACACTGAATGTGTGCATTAAGCTGTGAACTTCCCTCTCTTTCTTTGAACGCCTTGGCAGCATCGTTGCCCCCGCCGACCATAGCAGCGATGGATGGCGCTGCCCTGGGAGGCGGGCTGGAGCTAGCCTTGGCCTGTGACCTTCGCACTGCTGGTGAGTGACCTCTGAACCCTCACTTATAAACCCTGAGCTGGATGAGTCTGCATCACGTTTGAGTAGCAACTTCTCTCTTCCTTCAGGTGATGTTAATGAGGTTGGAAAGGGGGTTGTCATGTTCTCTTCACAGCTGTCATCAATCCAGTCATATCAGATCAGTGGTTGAGCTTAAACAGGGTGGTGGAGGATAGTAGCTTCCACTTAGGGCCATTTCTCCAGACTGGAAAACTCCCTCATTGCATTTGTGTAGATTAGAGAGGTTAGGGTTAGTACTTAGTAAAGGAAGCACAATAAATATTCGGAGGGGTCACAAGATGATTAACAAGCCGATTGACAAGTCTGGAAAGAAGAAGAAAACATTTCTGCTACACAAAATTGTGTTGAATTTTTTTACTTTTTTTTTTTAACTTATTTTTAATCAAATAAGGTTTTTTCTTGTGAGATACTGGAGAGTTGAACACCCTCAGGACCCTAAACAATTCAAATGAAACAATCTGAAAAGGGATAGTTACTCTGCTTTAAATTTCTCACAGTCTTACCAGTGTGACTACTGATGTGGGGTCATTGTGAGTAGGTATAATGCACGGAGCAGGAGGAAGCTATAACCTTCATGAGGAAGTATTCTTAGTTATGTTTCTTGATCAACAGCCACACGTTAGTTTCAATCAATTTTGTGACCACTGGCGATTTCATCGTGGAGTTGAGCAGAGAGCGCACATCAAACTTTGTGTCATATTTTTGGGGAACAGAAAGAAGTCGAGCAGGGGTGTTGGGGAGCTACAATCGTGGTAACGCAGACCTTTAAAACGCTTCAGGAAGCCTACGGCAGTGACGCCATGAGCCTGGAGAGGTGTTTTAAATGGCATTGAGGATGCACTGTGAATTTATCCCACAGGGTTACACTGTCAACACCGAGTTCTACTGTGATGTTTTGAGGCATTTGAAAGCAAATATTCGGTGTAAACCACCTGAACTGTGGCGCGATGGCACTTTGGTTTTCCAACATGACAATGTGCCTGCTCCCATTGAAACTGCGTGAGGGTCTCGCCTGCCCTCAACAGGAGCAATTTCAGAACTTTTTGATTGCCCTTCGTAAATTGATGCACTTGACATATAAGTATATGTACTTTACATTTGATTGAATGGTGCAGCTTTCAAAAGTCTTTGCATATCATCACATCGTTCATCTTCCATGAGGAACTGGAACAAGCTGATACGGAGTATGTTGTATATACATTATCACCGTCGGTGTGGAATAAGATGATTTAAACAATCTTAAAGGAAAAAATAAATAGGAAACTGGACGTTAAGAACTTTTGAACAATGTTAAATCAGTGTAAATATGCTTTACAAATACACAGCGGTCAAGCTAAAAACAAGTCTTTTGTTGTGCCTGAGAAGTTGAAGTCTTAAAGGTGTGTTTTTCACCTATAGCATCAATGTTCTGTTGATGAGCACGAGAACTAATTATAGCTTTTGAGGCCAGACACATTCGTCCAGCTGTTCACGTAGACGGAGCCAGATGTGATTGGTTGCATTAGGGGGGGGCAGCTCAGTGATTGGTCGAGCACAGACCAGCTAGGTGAGCAGGTGTTTGAGTCTGCTGCTCTGACAGAGGCATCAGTCAGACTTTACGCCCTCCCCAGCTTAATGGCACTCAGCAGCGCAGACCTTCAACTGTCCTCTGTTCGTGTGTGTTTCAGCACATTCAGCACAGATGGGTCTGATTGAGACGACACGGGGGCTGCTCCCGGGGGCAGGTAAGATGAACAGAGGTCACAGAAAATGATCCTGTACTTGTACAGAGCGTCTAACAGCCACAGCAGCTGTGAGAAGTTGACCTTGAAGTGGTTTGTCCTGCAGGGGGCAGTCAGCGGATGCCGCGGACGGTCGGCATGACTCTGGCCAAGGAGCTCATCTTCACAGGTAGTATTACAGAAATGCTAACATTGCGTTGCTGTAGGCTTATGGTGCTTATTGTTGAGCAAGGGGTTTGTCTCTCTCTCTCTCTCTCTCTCTCTCTCTCTCTCTCTCTCTGTTATCAGGTAGATGTGTGGGAGGGCAGACAGCTCTGGAGATGGGGCTCGTAAACAGAGCCGTAGAACAGAACCAGACAGGAGACGCTGCCTACAGAGAGGCACTCAGCCTGGCCAGAGAGATACTGCCCCAGGTCGGAACACAAACACACTTTTTTTTTTTTTTTTTTTTTTTTCATTCTGTTACAGCTCAGATACTGATGCGTCTCCTCCTCCAGGCAGTGATCTGCTCCTGCTGTTCCGAACAACCCATTTCTTCTGCTTCTTGTCCTTACCTCTCTTCTTTTAGCCTTTCTCCCGTCCTGGTGTTTTCTTCCCACCTTCCCCTCTCTCCCTCTCCATCCTCTCTTCCCTTCTCTCCAGGCCTCTGTCGTTCCATATTTCTTTCACTCCAGTTCAGATGCCCGCAGTCGGCTGGGCCAGAGCGGCAGTCAAGTGGAGAAATTGACCACAAATAGCATCACACACACACACACACACACACACACACACACACACACACACACACACACACACTGAATGAATGTGAGGTGTAGGAAATAATTGGCTGTATGAGCTCTTAGATCTCTTAGCTTCTTCGAAACCTGGAAGGGTTATAAGCCATGGGTAGTAGTCTGTGCTAATATATGCAGTTCCTCCAATTAAATATATGGATTATTTAAAAGGATTCCCCCCGAATATTGAATATCATAAAACTGGAGGATTTTTAAAGAGATGTAAAAAAAAAAAGAAAAAAAAAAAAGGTCAAATTCTGAGCCATACAGGTCGCAACATCCTCCCTTTTAGTACGGGTCAAGCTCCAATTTTCTATGGAGCAGTTTCCTCAGTTTGTAATACAGGCTTCCTGTTATAAATGTATCCAGCTGTAACCGATATAACCCTGATTACATCATTATGACATCATCAGGGTTATTGCCAAGAGTTGCTGAAGTTCCTCTAGAGGCACAGAATATATTATTCAGCTGTCATAGCTTTTCGTCTTTAAATGTGTTGCCAGTTCATCTTGTCTAGGTTTTGGTTGTATTTTATTTAACTTTCACAGTGATGGCTGTAAGTCAGAATTAATACCATCAACATCTAAATCTCTTTCATTTCTCCTGCTCAGGCTCCTATTGCTGTGCGGATGGCAAAAGAGGCGATGAACAGAGGCATTGAGGTACACAGCGGATCATAGATCATCATTGATTTTTCAAATGTCTTTACATCGGTGACTGTGATCTGTCTCTTCCAGGTTGACATTGATTTGGCCATGTCAATAGAGAGGATGTGTTATGCCCGGGTAAGTCTTATCTAATGTGGGTCTAAATTTTCTTTTAAACTAAATGAACAAATTTTGAGGAAAGTGACTTTATTTTACAATATATCTTCAAAGGCCATTTTCTCAAACTGATTTTTTTTCGGAGCCTGAAATTTTCACGTGTACGTATGCCAAACCTTTTAATCTCATCTATATTCTAAAGGTTGTTACCAAGGTGTTCACTCATATATTATATATTCGTAACAGAAATAATGTATTTATTCAATGGCTTTTGACAGTATATTTTGATTTATGGAGTGGTAAATAGAGATATCTAAAATCCCCTCTGTAAAAACCTTTGACTCTAATATATCAACAAAAAAATTCAAATGTTTCGAACCAAGCTTTATCCAATATTTAGAGTACTGTTTTGGCCATTTATGCAAATTAATGCATATTTATTAGACAATGCCTTATTGGCATGTTCTAATGTTAAATTTCATAAAACTTGTCATATAAAAATGAATTGTCTTAATATAAGTACCCAACATGGGAAGCCTTAATGGTGATATCCATTAGTTAATTTTTTTTTACCCCATTCAGGTCATCCCCACACGGGACCGTCAGGAAGGTATGGCAGCCTTCATCGAGAAGAGACCTCCGCAGTACACAGGGGAATAAGCTCTTTCGACTTGTTGGATTTCAGTCACACTGACATGCCCACACAGATGCATGCTGCCCCTCTGTAATCTCATCTCTGATCAACAATTAAAACCCATCGATTGTCTATGTGCATCCCAGCCAGCAGCCAGTGTCAATACATTAGTTAAGGTCAGCATGGGGGCTCAGTGGTGGCTGTCTGTATTGTGACAGTCGGGATGATTTTCATTGATGCAAGACCATAATACGACTTTAAAGATTTTACTATGAGGTGTTTATACTTTTCATATGGCTGAATAAAAAGACAACAACGGTTTCATCTCCACTTTATGGCAATGTACATTCTTTATTTCCAAACTTGAAAAGGTGACTCCGAGCAGCAACATGACACAGTCACAGCAGACAGACAGTATCTTGACTTTTTGCATCTTCCATTTTGAACTAAATTCTTGTAAAAAGTCAAACTGGCCTTTTATCCGGGGTGAAGTTATCTGGGGCAACAGAAAATACCAAATACAAGTTCTGACTTCTGTAGCTCTTTGTCCTTGTTGAAACTGATGATCAGTAATTCAGTAACACACTAATTAAAAAGCTCACCATCAACAAATGATGTACTGAAAACAATAAGGCCAGAATTCATTGAGCAGATGAGGTGATGTCTTTTTTTGCTTAGAGTTATTTGAGTATATTATATTCATGTCAACACATATCTATTTGTCTATGCAAGTCTGCCAACATGTCACTGGTGTTCCTGCTGAAGCCCTGATCTTCTTTTTGTGTTGTCCCTGTTGTATCGGGTTTGACAGCAGTTTAAGTGACGTTGGGCCTGATTACAAAGAAACTGATGACGGGGGCCTTAATAGGAGCTGAAGAAGAATGTGGCTTCTCTGTACAGCAGAAGTGGTGACATGCCATCTTGTAGGACGCTCACATCTCATAGCCAGTAATATTTGAACACAGAGAAATATCTTTAAATATTTTAAAACATTAGTAGTGACAATGTGTAAACATGATTTCTTCACTGCTTACTTCTGCTTTGTTCTTATTCATAATTATTTATCAGATAAACTGAAAAAAAGAAAGAAAAAACCCCACAATGGAACATACAATAGAATACTTTCCACATAACCAATTCATCCAGTTGTGAACTATTACCATTTCTCATCGTCTTTTATATACACATCACATACACGCTTTAAGATGAAGCTACTTGTACAGACGTACATACACATGCTCACATCGAAGTGCTGGTTCTGTCTTTAAGACACTCGGATGCATTGGGAAGTATAGCCAACATACCGATATATACACAAGTTTCTCAAAGAGAAAACAGATGTGACTCAATACAAATGTACATCTATCATGACTACGCTGATCGCATCATTCCCATTTGTGTCCAAAGTACATGCACACCTAGTCAGACATAACTGACTTCGATACTCCCAACTTATGTAAATTCTACTCTTGAGTTTTCTGCATTGCTGGTTCTGCCACTAATTCAACTGTTTTAGGGCTGTCAAATGTTTAGAAGTAAAAATGCTTTGGAGATTCCCAATGAGAATGAACTTCTCTATGATTCAGGTTTTCATCTGTAATGTCTTGAACAACTGAACCCACTGAGCACACCCTTGGCAAAGTGTACTGTCACATCAAATCAAAGGCATTAGCTGATAAAAAAAAAAAAAAAAAAAAAAAAACGAAACGAAGAGGAAAGCAACAGTAGTATTGCGGACCCGGAGGCGTGGGGTTTTCAGTGAACAGAGCACCACGATAAACAAACAAGCAGGCATTCCTAAAATGAACAGCACAAGCACTCAGACAAGCCTTTTAGCTCTGCGAGGTTACTGTGGCAGCGGCGGGCGGCGGCCCGTGTTTGTGTGTGCCGGCTGGCCGGTGCGAGCTCTGTGGTGCTGCAGGCTCTCCAGGATGCTCTCAGCCAGCAGCTTGACGTCTCGGTGGGTCTGTGGGTGTGTGTCAACGTGCTCCAGCTGCTGCAGGCCACCCTCCTCCAACAACATGCTGCAGTAGCGAGAAGCTGCAGACAAGACAATATCAGATCGATAAACAGTTTGGGTTGGTGAGCGACTGAGGCGACAGTGAAAAATGGGCAAAGTGACAAGACTGGAATAGCGTTTGGTTTTATGTGTGCATGTCTCACCGTTCTTGCTGCAGACATGCTGCATGGCCCAGGCTGCCCACAGCTGGACGCCAGGCGTGTGAAAGCACTCCAGCAGGGGAAAGAAGGGGTTAAATGACCTAAAGAATGAGAGACAATCACAATATATTTACTATGTTTGTACTCATGATTTGAAGCTTTGACTCAGCCTTCTAAGAAGGTATATTCTGACCCAAAGTGTAGAGCTCAATATTGTAAAGACATTTAAAGAACATTTGACAGGCTTTTTTCTAAAGGTGCCCTTTGAGAACGGATCATTTCCATTAGAGACCCTCTAATCATCATTCTATGACCTGAGACACTGAAGGGTTCAATTCTGTTATTTTTCTTTATTGCCACTGTGACTAAGATTTAAGATAAGGGCTGTAAAGTAAAAAAAAAAAAAAAAGAACAATACAGTCCGGATGCACACCGACAAAGCAGATCAATATGTTTTTAGACTGATGAGTCTTTTCGATGTTTTTAATGTCCTGAATAAACAGACTGTGTGTGCAAACTTATTTCATACTAGTAATTTATCCTGCCTTCAATTTGTCATATTTCACATGTGAATCGCCTGTTTTCTGCACTGTAACTGATCTCCTGCTTTATTACTATGTCGAGAAGCTGCATCTCACCTGTAGGCCACCATTTCACACTCAGGCGGGGGCCACTTCATAATGACAGCATGCTAGAGAGACACACAAACATATCACGCTCAATCCAATTGTTCAAATAACTGTGTATTTATGAGTTGGAGGGCGTTTTGCTCATTCCTACCAGTTGCTCCAGCAGTGAGGACCGAAGATTAGAGCTGAGCGTCCATGCCTCCTCTCCTCGTGACGTCAGATGTGCAAGGATGCCTGCGGCGAAGTAGCTGACCTCCACCTCGGGGCTGTGCAGCAGAGTGCTGATGTGGTCCAGAAACCCCTGCACCATCAGCTCCCCGTGCAGCTCCCCCACCTCTGCTATGTTGTTCTACACCACGAAAAGGGAAGACAAAAGAACGATGTCTTAATTTAGTTAATTTATTCAACATTCAGTTTTTCTGGAGGGCAAAAAAAAAAGAGCACACAACTCACCAGAAGCCCGAGAACTTTCTGCTGAATAGAAGATTCATTGGGGAAGGACTGCAGAGAGGGGCGGTGGAGGAGAGGAGGTATGGATAGAAAACAACAGTGAGTCAACTCGCCCCACAGGCATGCACACTTCTACTGAGCAACACTTGATTAAGTGTGATGATGAACTCCTATAGAAATCTGCTCGAAGCTGTTCTGTATGTCGAGCGGACTGTTTATTAACCAGTTGATCTGGCGCTGTACCTCTAGAACTTTGATGAACAGGTCCAGGCCCTGGTTCTCGATAAAATGGCGACAGGTTGTTGGTGATTCATCGGTGAGGTTCCAGAGTGCACTCAGTGTAAATTTGAGGGTGGCGTCCACCACACCCTGAGTTGCCTTCTGACGCACAATGTGGAGCAGTTGCTGCAGGACAGGGAGAGCATTTGTAAAGAAAGTTAGCCTTTTTTGGTAAATTAGGGAAGGCGGAGAGAAATCAGCTGAGACGAGAAAAGCACCTTCACTATGAACAGCTCCGCTCCCAGCTGGGCCGTCTGCTCGGTGGACAACTGCTGAACAGAAACACCAGTGTTCAAGAATAAGCCTACAGATGTATTTACAGCAAACGGGATATTAATACAACACTAAACATACCTTAGCAGCCAGTATGGAAATGATCGCCACAGCCATCCTCTGCATGTTCTGGTCTTCATGGTTGCAGAGCCACTGCATCACCAGTTTGGCAGCTTCAAACCTTACAAAGAGGAAAAGGAAGCAAAAGCAATTTGTATTGTAAAGCATTGGGTGTTCAATCAGTCAACTCACATTGAGGCACATTTACAGTTTCAATCTTTAGTATTTTGTAATGACTTTGTAAACATTTGATTGAACTCCATTATAACTAAATGATATTAACAATTGCATAATAACACAGCTGTTTCTCACCTGTTGAATGGAACCTCTTGTAAAATGCGATCGCTGCACAGCGACAGCAGGCAGTTCTTCTGCAGCTGTAGTAAGAGAAAGCAAAGCAGGCGTCATTGTGGAGCCTGGAAAACACGCGACTGCAGTGTCCTCACACAGCCTGTTAATGTTTGTATTTTCCTGTCTGTTCTGTGTAGTTACAGATGGGAAATGTTATAATATTAAATATTATGTCTGTGCCTGTGCAAATCAAAAATTCATTGGTGTAAGTATGAAAAGTTAAAAATCATACAATGTGGTTTTCTTCTTTAAATTACATTTTTATTGCTTATATAAATTCTTCAAAATTTCAATATCTAGTGTTGTAATTATGCATATTGCCATGTCTCTAACTATAAGTGCCACTTTCCACAGTGATTATTCCATAATGCTCCTGCTCAGTTTTGACCCCATCCCTGCTTTTGGTTCCTGTACAGCCCACACTGATTTTGAAATGTTATTACTGAATAATACATTACTTACTGGTACTGCATTGCACTATTTGATATTTTTCTCAAAAGAAAACAAGAAAAGGGAAGCTGCTTTTTGCTTGTGGGGATTTCCTCAAATCATCAAAATGTTCAGATTTTCACAATACATACAAGTTGCAAAAGTTTTTTTTCCTGCGTCGAATGTTTCTCAACTAACAGAGTGCATCACAAAGGCTGCGGGCCGCTGTCAGACAAAACCACTCTCTCCCCTCCAGCTTGTTTTCCATATGATAAACTGTAGCTGTAAGTATAGTTGATTTCAGATAGGTTAGGTATATTTCTGAACACACAAGCAGGTTCTGAGTATGAATGAAGATTATTTATCATTGTGTATTTTATTCCGTTTTTTTTTCTAATTTTGTGTATTTTGTGCTCAACGGAAACACAGTCTACCTATTACAAAATTCATACATATTTTAGAAATGCATTATCTGGAGCAGGGAAAACTTTGTACCGGAGACTTTTTTCTATAGTGTTCAGCGCTTTAACACCCCTTTCACTATTGATGGGAACTGGTGACATGCCAAACTAAACATGAGTGTCCTTGTGTTAGTAAACTGTATCAGGTGTGTGCAGCTACCTGCTGGTGGTTGGGGAAAGTCCTCATGGCCTCCAGTAGAAGCTGAGTGATGGTACTCAGCAGTCGGACTGGCATTCCTGCAGCCAGGTCCTGCTTTGTCAGGTTGAACACACATGCACTGGCTGCCAGCTGGACATTCAGAGTGGCCGGATGATTCTTCATACCCAGAACTACCAGCTAGAAAAAAACAAAACAAGACAAGTGAAGTAATATTACGTGATGTGACACTGATGAGAAACTTCAAGTGTGACTTTGCTAAATTACTCTGCAAAAGCTCTTTAGGAGGAGGAGGATCTGATATGTACAATGTGTGGTTGAGAAAAACATTTTGTGCATTGCTTAGAAAAAGAAAATTTGCTACGTTTTATGTGGATGTACAAATATTGTTGATGGTAAATGTGGTCGATTGAAACAATAAATTCCTTAATAAACTCTCTGTGTCTCTTGGAAGCAGTTGCAAAAACCTACTTGATTATCCGTCACTTGACGTGCGCAGTAACGTAGTTGGCGGACGAAAGAACTACGGGCGGATTGAGGAGTCTGGTTGGTGCTCTAGATTCCGCTTTGAAGCTCTTCGTTTAAAAAGCAACTACCCACGTTTCCAACCGTGAAAATGGCTTTCCAAAACGTGAGTGCGGGGGACAGACTACAATTAACAATTGAATGAGTATTTTTGTTACCAAACACTGTCTGGGCCAACAAATTGGTTGAGGTTCTCTCTGAGGTCTGAGTTTACAATAGCTGTAACGTTACAGTAACTGAACAGTAGTCGTAGCTTCCTGTTAAATAACCACCTTCATTTCCTTCTTTTTCTCTCTGCAAACAATATCATCTGGCTGCTTATTGTTTTATTTTGTGAATGGGTGTTACAAGGGGTGAGACTTGGAAAAGGGAACCAAAGTATTTGGGAGTTGGGCATAAGAAGCTTGTGTGCAATGCATCCTGGTGCATGTAGGCACTGCCAGCACAACTCCTTTATCACACACTGAGAAATGTTTTGCTTCAGCTGACTACATTTACCATCAACACTGAGTGGACATCTATACATAAAGTGGTGATTATTTTTCCTTAAATCAATATATAACAATACGACATTGTCCTCTTATGGATTTGCAAAAATCTGTCAATTAAAATATTTACTTAATTTCATACTATGATATTGTTAATTTACCTTTAGGATGTCAGGCCTTGGTTTCTCCATGATGTGGGTCAGGCTGAACAGATGAAACAGAGCTTCTCTCACAAATCCTTCCCTCTCAGTGTAGCGCCGCAGGGCCTCACAGATCTGTGTCTCATTAGCTTCTCCTGTTACCTGTTTGCACACAGAAGGTAGCTTAGGAAACTTGAATTTCGACGCACTTTGTTCAAGGTTTATGTATGTATCTATGCCTACCTTTAGATTCCCTTCTCCAGACAGGAAGTCAGAAAAACCAGCATCTGTGGCCAGAAGTCCCATGAAGGTCATCCCTGGTCTCTCTTCCACAAATGCCTTAATGGCTACATCTGTCACCTGCAACATTAACAAATATAAGAAATTACTCACCTTTAAAGTCTGTACGCTTTATCTGCAACTTAACTGAGAAGTTCTTACAAACATGCAAACACCAACACACCTGTTTCCTCCCCGACACATCTAGGGAAACAAGAGCGGGCAGGATCCCTGGCTGTCCAAGCAGTTGACGAGCCACGTCAGAGGTAAACTGCTTATCATCACTAATGTCCAAGTGCTGCAGAGGCACGGATTCACACACACCACAACAATCCAGACACACAAACAAGCATGGTTCGTGAAACCTCCCGAGATAGTGTAATAAACAAACAGAAACGAGGTCATGAGTAGACACACATAATGCCAAACTCAACTCCGCCCTCCCACTGACCTGCAATACATCCAGCTGGCCGATGACTCCCAGCAGCTGAGCAGTGCTCATCTCCAGCCTTTTCAGCTGGTGCAGTGTCAGTGAGCGCAGCCGCTCCTTTAGGCCCAGCAGTGGGCTCAGGTTGGTCACTGAAGTGTTGGAGAGGTCCAGGCTCTCCAGCCGAGGCAGGGAACACACGTCAACAAGCCCAGAGTCATAGAAGTCTACATTAGCAAGAGAAAGGGAGCGCAGACTCTGGAGGGAGCTGAAGCGATACCAGATTGGTTCCTCCAGAGAGGACATGGTGAGGCCTGTTAAGACAAGCCGCTGGAGGGACTCCTGCACGACGTTTGAGGAAATAAAAAAAAAAAAACAAGTTTGAATTATTCATTAGTCCTCCCCCCTAACATGCTTTCACTTTACCTGGCAGTACTTATTGGTGGCCAGTCCCTGCAGAATATCAGGAATGGTCAGGTCTGCGTTGACCCTGGCAGCATCCAGCTCCAGCAGTCTGTGAGGGCACAGGGCTTTCTGGAAGGCTTCTGCAGAGATCCGGGCTGTCCGGATGCAGGCTCGTCTCAGCCGCAAGTATTCGCAGTTCCGAAAAACACCTGCTGTGCTGTCATTCAACAGACCTGTGGTGGAACAAACTGGTGTCAAGGTTCCTCTTTAGGATGCACCCAGAACTGAACAGAGATTTGCACAATACTGCCTGTGTTCACCCTTGGCTGGAATTTGTTTTAAGAGATAATATGCCATCAGATTAAGGGTGTCAAAAGTCACACAAGAGATGAATACAACGTAATAATGCTCGCTATTAACCGTGTGATCACGGTGAATCAATCAGGCTGGCGTTTGACAGATCCGCAGCTTATTTATCTGTGTCAAAACAAGAACTTTGCACTGTAGTAGGAACACATCGCCAAGTGTGGACTGTTCAGTAGTGTGTTTTGATGTCCAGGTGTACCTTCAACGGCCATCTTGGCCAGCAGCTGGTCTGCCAGTTCCTGCGGGAAGAGCACAGCCTCCCTGAAGCAGAGGGAGCCATCGGGGCGCTTCACGCAGAAACACTCCAGGTTCTGGCTCACGTAGGTGAGACACAGGTCTGTCAGAGCCGGCGGAGATGCCTCATCCTGAAAACAGAAAGATGATGTAGATGGAGTTTGTGGAGATGCCATTGTTCTTAGTGAGCACACGAGGTGATCACGTGAAAATAGTGTCACACAAATCACCTGAGGCCAAACCTGACACTTACCGTGTTAAGGAAACTAGAGGCCATGGTTTAAAAAAAAATAAAAAAAAATGTGTTTTTTTTTAGCTTATGCAGACCAGAGACTGGCGTCTGTTTTCCCGCGAAGGACGGCAGCTTTGCTTGCTTGCTGTCGATTTCTTTGGGTCTCACTTCACCTGTGTGAGAGCCTCAGGTTGAGATAATCAGTCTGACAGAAAGCAGGCAGAGAGGACGACGCGCCAACGAAGATTAGCGGAGATCCAGCTAGCTGTAGCTTACTTGTTGTCGCCTCCGCGGTGGAAAAACACTTTCCTGGCAAAAATGTAGAAAACTGTCGCCTGTGGCGGAATTCATGTCGATCAATTACAGCAGCGACCGAAACTGTGGACCAAGGAACCGGGTGGGGTTACAGTTTTCACGGCGAGGAGTAAGGGTCTATTTTTGACTGGACAGACAGTAAACAAAGGTTACAGCACCGGAAGTACATGAGCGAGGGGGCGGAGCTACGGTGGCCTGAGAGGAAGGGTTTACAAAACCAGGAAAAAGATCATCTGGAGACAAGCGTGTTAATGTCCCTCTGTTTTTTTTTTTTTTAAAGGGATGCTTTTATATGAACTATTGCTACGGGTTTATAGCAGCTTTACAGCTAACCATCTGCGTAGATTTTTAAGTTAAGGGAAAGCTTTTCGCTCATTAAACTCATTCACCAAGGTCAAACAGCAGCAGTGGACGAGTGAGGCAAGCTAATAAGCCTTGAACACATGTGATTGTAGTAGCGCCAAAACGCGGACCTGCAAAAGTTGAAATATGGCAGGACTTATAAACTTTGAAGATGAGAATGAAGTGAAGCAGTTTTTGGATAATTTAGGAGTGGAGTACAGCTTCCAGTGCTACAAAGAGAAAGATCCGGAAGGTAAGTGTCCCTGCGCTGTTCACAGATCAGTGCTGAAACACGGACCCCGGCCACAGATGGGAATGCATGGTCTGATCTGCTCTGTTTTTCTGACATGTGTTTCTTTAGGGTGCCAAAGGCTCGCTGACTACTTGGAGGGCGTGAAGAAAAACCATGAATCTGCTGCACAAGTGCTCAAACTTAACTGTGAGACACACGGACATGGAGAGAGCTGCTATAAACTGGGAGCTTACCACGTCACAGGCAAAGGTACCTTCTTACTCTCCTTACTTACCCTTATTAAGTGTAGAACTTTATGAGACGGTACTGTACTAAAGTACAATGTAAAGGTGCTGCGCTTTAGTTCAGTAGTCTCCGCTGCTCTTTACATCTACTCCACTACATTTCAGACGGTGAATTATATTATTTTTTAAGGTAAAAATTCCCTGGATTTTGTGTCAAAAACTGGCACACAACTGTAAGAGCTGGAAGGTTTAAGTTCTCAAATTTCATGATAAGGATGTAACAGAAAATGTGGATGTGATGTTTGAGACAGAAGTGGAAAAAAAACTTTTACTGTACTTACTTACTGTACTAAACTGCAAGATAAAGCTTTACAAGCAAACTGTATAATAACATCATTAAATAGATAGAGTTCAGAGTTTTGACTACCCAACAGTTTAAAAAGTATTTACTGACTTCTATTACATACTTAGTTTGATTGATTTGCAGGTAATTGATCATGAAAAATGTAAAGAATCAGTTCAAATACAATTTACTGACACAATTAAATGTGAGATCTTGCTTTTGTTGTGAACACATCAATAATTAACAAGTACCACTTGTAATTTTGATATGTAAGTGAATTTTCTGTTCTTTTATAAAACTTTTAACAGTCTTTTAATTCTCTCTTCTTTTTATTCAGGTGATGGATTTTTAATATAGTTCACATGACTGCTTTCCATAAACTGCATACAGGTCTTTTCATGAAGCTCCTAGTTATTCTCCCAAATCTTTCCACCAGGTGGAGTCACCGAGTGTCTGAAAACAGCCTACTCCTGCTTCATGCGCTCCTGCAATACTGGAGGAAAGAAGTCCATAGATGCCTGCCACAATGTCGGTCTGTTAGCCCATGATGGACGGGCTACGGAAGAAGGCCCTAACCTTACGGCAGCTCGGCAGTACTACGAGAAGGCCTGCGCAGGTGGCTTTGCTCCCTCCTGCTTTAACCTCAGCGCTTTGTTCATTGGGGGCAATTCCAAAGGGCTGGCACCGGATATGACTCAGGCCTTGAAGTACGCCGCAAGGGCTTGTGAGCTGGGACACGTGTGGGGCTGCGCCAATGCAAGTCGAATGTACAAACTTGGGGACGGTACAGAGAAGGACGAGAAGAAAGCAGAGGAGCTGAAGAATCGAGCAAAGGAGCTCCACGGTTTAGAAAAGGAGAGGCAGCTTAAATTTGGGGAGTGACTGTAATTTTACACGTGCTGTTCAGTCAGA
This sequence comes from Embiotoca jacksoni, assembly GCF_022577435.1. NCBI lineage: Eukaryota > Metazoa > Chordata > Actinopteri > Embiotocidae > Embiotoca > Embiotoca jacksoni. The sequence continues at coordinate 822,312 of NW_027185296.1, read as the reverse complement.
TTGTTTGCTTTAAAAAACCTGGTGACGGGGTTCAAAAGTTGGAGACGATGTGCTTATTAATTAAATTGACGCGTTTGCCTCATTTACAGTTCGTACGTGATCATTTCAGGGAGCAGTGTTGATGGTGTCAGTAGATTCAAGACAAACAAATCCAATAAGTGTTCATGTGTTAAGTGTTAATAGATTAATCTCTATTCACATACTGTAGATGGTTATTGCTTATGCTCAGTGTTGGGTGGGTGACTGGATACATGGTACAGAGTCATTACATAACAAAATAATTACAAATGTAATGGAGTAGAAAGCACAATGTACATCCGTGATGTCATGGAGTAGAAGTATAAACCTGCTTAAAATGTAATTACGTAAAGTAAAAGTACCTTGAATTTGTACTTAATTACAGTACTTGACTGAATATACTTGGTGCTATTCCACCAGTGGTTTTGTATTTTATTGTTAGTATGTAATTGACATTTAACTTTGCTGCCTTCTTGGCCAGGTCAGCATCGAAAAAGAAATGTTATCTCAACTGTTTCTGAGATGTGTCCTTTCTGTGTTTTTAGTTTAACCAGGTAAAAATGAAGGAACCCGGGAGTGGTCGTAGAGAAGAAAAAAAAAAAGTCTTTAATCTAAACTGTGTTTAACTACATTGCAGTATAAGTGTGGTAACGAATTAATCAATGCGAGGTAAATAATTAATACAAATGCGGGGAACGAATTGTATCTCGTGCGCACGTGGCTTCAATATAAATATGTTTTCTCTCTACGACCAAATCCTCTGTAGTTTTTGTTTTACCAAGTTAAAATTAAAATAAAATAAACGTTAAACTTCCCACTACTGTACATTTCCCCTCCACCCAGATGGTTTCACTACTGGAGTCAGACCACTAGAGGGAGTCCCAGTCAAACGCACAAACTTTGCGCCCTCTTCAAACCCGACTGGGCGACTTTATCCTGAAGTCTGGCACAACAACGAACAAGAGGTGTCCAGATTTGAACCGACGCTGCACTAAACAGCCCGTCGTTGATGTAGATATTGACAAAAAAAAAAAAAAAAGGGTAGGGTTGGGGGGGGGAATAAAGGACTGGAGTAAGCCGGTGTGTTTGAGGATGGTGGGCAGACTGGAAGCTCCGCCCGCTCCGCCGTGCGCCTCCTCATTCAAAACAGAACAGCTGTTGCGACGCGCATCGTCTTGTCCGGAGCGGTTAGCCTAAAAACGGCCCGCTTGTCTGCCGTCTTCTGATGAGATCCTCCGGAGTACCAGAAGAAGATAAAAGAAGAAAAAAAAAATCGACGCGCTTCGGTGAGTTTACAGCACCTTACCGAGGCCAACTTTGTGACCGTCGGCTGTACTATGTTGAACCCGCCCCCCCCCCCCCAAAAAAAAGCCGTCGAGTTAGCTAGCTCCGTTAAGCCCCGCGGACCGTTTGGGTGTGTTTGCATGTGGAGGATGCTCCCGTGTCAAAGTAAACCGCCATCCATCAGGAGGTGGGGACGAGGAGGTGGTGGTGGAGGTGGTGGAGGAGACGGGTGGTGCGACTGGGCTTCGTTTTTTTTTTTTGTATGTGTGCTGCAGACTTACGTGCAGCTCGGTGCAGCGGTGTGTTTTTATAGCCATTATTGTATGTTCTCCACCCACGTGAAGATGCGTTCACCTCCTCCCACCTCCTCCTCCCCCCACACACACACCGACCAAGAAGGAGCACCGAAGGAGTTTGATGTTGGTGCTCATATAATAAATCATGCGCTCCCTTTTCCGAGCTCACGAGTCGAGCTAGTGAGCGAGATTTGGGTGAGTTCAACACGAGCGGCTCGTACTTAGTTGTTGCTACACAGTTAGCTTTGCGTTTCAGGGCGGCAGGGAGTTTATGTCGACCCGGCTAGCAGGCGCTCTGCTCCGGATAGCTCATCGGCGGTGAAACACCCCCACCACCCTCCGCCTCTGCACAGCTACCCTCCGGGGAGTGCTTTTCTGGGTGTGGCGTGGGTTCACCCACGAACAATACAGCGAACAGCCGCGGTCTGTCCTAGTTAAGAGAATTGGCACAAAAGACCGATCGTGAGGGTATTTTTTTTTTTGAGTCTGGGGGGAAAAAAAAGGGCTGTCCAGTTTATTTATTTTATTTGTCGATGCCGTGATATTATTTAAAGGAGATAAAGTTTGTAAGTCTGAGAAACATCCCACCCGCGTCCAGCTGATCGAGCCTCCTCCTCGTATAAGGCCGTCGCGCATCACCAATAACACGGATTCATCACGCAAGTCTCAAAACTTGAAAACACGATTTTCGTGTCTTCACCAGTGAAGTTTAAAATAGGTTTTAAACAATCGGACTCGTCAGCATCAACATTTTTTTTTTAACACGTGACAACGTGCTTTTATAACTTTGGATATAGTGTATGTAATATTTTGATATATGTAATCTGTTGTATATGTGTTGTTTTCTCTCACGTGCCCAGGGACTGCACATGGTAGATAGTTTAGTCGCTAAATATGGTACAGAGCATCTTTTCTCTTTTTTATATTAATGCATTCATACATGGTCCCTGACATTAATAGATTTAACAAACTAAAGTATAGGTCTGCTACCTCCATTAATGTAATATAATTGGGGATCAATAATATCGGTCTAATTGAGTGAGTCTTCACTTAAATATAGTTTTTCTTGTAACTATTGTGTCAGACCATCTTGCAGTTTAAAAAGAATATGCAGCCTAAGCATTTATGAATCTTTAGACTGTAATTTAGCTGTTGCATCACAGCTGAGATGGAGGCACGTTGACTTCTAAATGAATCTGTGACTTTGGTAGTCTGATAGCGGTAGTCAGTGTAACATGCTACATCACACTTTGCTGAGAGCAAATGAAAATGTGGTTCACAGACGAGTGGGCTGCAGGCAGACTCCACTGGCTTTTCACCATTAAACAGACTTTTTATCTTCTTTTTTTTCCCCCTCTGCTCAAACCTCCTTTCCAACAAACTCTTTGCTCTCCCCCAACCCCTACCCCCCCCTTTTTTTTTTTTTTTTAAGAACTCTTAGGAATTTTCCATATCGATATTTAGCGTGGCTGTGTGGAGCTGCTGTTCTCAACACTTAACATATGACCCCGAGGTCACTTGTTCACACTCATGACTTGCGTGCCTTTACAGTCCTGTGGTGTCGTGTTATGCAGAAGAGACTGAAACAATCTCGTTTAGTCTCAGCAATCTTCTAGAACAGCTAAAGTGATGCACAATGTATTAATCCATTGGATAGGGAGGATAGTGGCAGTGACACCAGAACTGAGAGCATTGTTTTCCTGAGTGGTGCGATAATGCCACAGTTTAATGTTTTGCCCAAAAGAGGAAATTAAAACTAATTATTTCCAAATGCTGGAGATTGTCAGTCCTCCTTGTGTCAAAGAAGGAATCTGTGTGGAATTCATTTACTTTAGTGATTCAGACTGACTTAATTTTTCATTTTAATTTTTTATAGATCACCAGTGAAGGTTTTGCCTTGATGATGTGGTTGGTGGGTGTGAAGGGTGCATCGGAAACATCCCCCCCTCCCCCACCCACCCACCCACCAAGAAGTCCAAGTATTAGGGCTTAGCTGTTAATCCAATAAAATACAGTTGATTCAGTATTCTATCTTGCGTGGAGCTTTGTGCCGGTCCTAAGCAACACAACTCCCATCTGCATGCCTGTTTACAAAAGCAGTAATTAATAATTATTGTGTATTTTTGGAGTTGATCCTGCTCTTGGTCTCTCTTCCTGACTAAATAAAAACGGCATGTTGCATATCTGTTTCTTGCCAACAGAAACATTGCGAGCGCCTAGAGGTTTTGCTAATTACTTAGTTCTTGTTCTGTTTAAATTTTGCACGACAGCAGTTTCTATAGTCCACATGATCATATTTGCACAGATGCAACCCAACAAGCGAAACATAAGTCTTGCTGCAGTCAGAGTGAGAAAATCATTAAAGGATATACCTTCACAGATATCACCCATAGTACACATTGCAGTTTTGATCCCTGATGTGGACTCCCTTCCTGTGACGTAATTTGAGCCCCGGCTACATTGTTGGTACTCGGTAATGCTACATGCCACCGCCGCCTTCCTGGGCCAAGATAATCCCAGAGTTACCTCATGTATGCGGGCCCATCTGTTCGGCACCGCGATGTAACTGCTCTGTCTAAGGCCTGCAAATGTGATTAGTTGGAGATTACATCTGGGTGTGTGAAATGAAACTCCCTTCTCAGAAGCAGAGCCGTGTGTTTACGAGAGAAAGGGATAAAACACTGGGGGGCTTTCTGCGTCATCAAGTGCAAACATGGGTCTTTCTCAGATTGTGTGTCTCTGCTCCACATTACACCATGTTCATAACATGGTTTATGTAAAACATTCCTGGTTACAGCTTGTGTGTGTGTGTGTGTCCGTCCGTGTGTCCGGAACAATGATGGAGAGTGCAGCTTCGCGTTGGGCTTCCTTTCAGATTGAATAAACAGTCCTCCTTCTCGGTGCGATACATATTCTAGGAGCGTTTTGGTCGGCATTAAGCTTTCTTCCCTCGTGTGACCTCCAACCAGTGCTGTTGCTCAGTTGCCAGGGTAACTTTATGCGCGTGTCTGGCGCATCCATTCAGCACAGATGGACCTGCGAAGTCACATGTCGTCACACTCTTCCTCTGAACAACCCCCCCCACACACACACACACACACACCCTCACACACCCTCACACACACACGCACACACACGCACACACACGCACACACACACACACACACACACACACACACGCGCACACAGCCTCAGCTCTGTCACTTCTTCAAGTACAAATATTCGCGTGTTCACTTTCTACTTCGGTTTTTATGTCGACTCCACACGTCACTACCGGAGGTAATATAACGGGTCTCTGCACTTGACTAGTTGTTTTGGAACTCCGATGATAATACGATTGTGCGTTTGACAAAGACTTTTTATATATGAGGTGTTTCTAATGTTGCTGGCAGTTGGTTGAAGTAGGTGTCGCAAGATGTGAGCTCAGCTGACCGTGTGCATGACTGTGTGTCAGAAAAGATAAAAAAGACGTGGATATTGCACGCCCTGGCCTTTTCACCTGAAATCTCAGAAGCAGGCACCATGTTTCACTGTGTAGATTTAACAACATGCTGTTTTTTTTTTTTTGTGGTACAAAGAACAGCGCAACATTTGAGGAAGTATTGTTAAACCGTCCCCTCTTATTGTTTTGGCCACATGGTGCCTGGTGTGTTGTAATCCCAGCTCTCGTTTAGGAGAATTTCGAGGCCGCCGAGAGCAGTCGGACAGTGCTGAAGCAGAAACTGAACACGGAGGGTCACTCTTGACTGATGGCTGAATTTCTCTCTCTCTAACACACACACACACAGACACACACACACACACACACACACCCTGCTAAACACACGGCACAAGCGGCCGAGCAGTGGCAGGAGGCCCGGTGCCTTGAGAACATTTAAGCCTGAATTTAACTGCTGACGGGGAGTGGCTCACACATGAAGGGCTACACAGAGAGTGGACTGCTGCACACCCCTCTCTCCTTTCGAGGTCCCAGTTTCTTGTTTGTGTAACGTTGCTTTTACTTTCTCATTTACATTGCTTTCTTGTTGGGCGTGTGATCTGATGCTATTTTAGTCGTGCTTTGTTTCGACTGCGTTTCATTTTCCCAATCGTCGCACAGTATCACTTGCAATGCAGTGGACATATACAGCCTTCACTAACCGATAAAACGTACTGCTAGATCCACCTTTCTTCTTGACGGTTCGGGTTTTTTATAAATAGATCTTGTCTATTTTTTTTGGTGTCGATATGAGACCGGACTGTGAACTTTGTAACTTTTGGTGTGGGCAGTTTTTGATAATGAGGAAAGGCCACAGCTTGGTTACTTGAATAGTATAGGTTTGATACCCCACTTGTAGTCCATGGTTGTGTGCCAATGTGCTTGTCATCTTGCTGATCCTGGTTATTAATGTCTTGAGCATGTAGCTAGAAACGGGGTTAAATATACCACTGAGCACATGTGAGCTCATCTGGTATTTGAGATCATTGAGATGCTTTAACCTAACTCGTGAAACGCTCTTAATAAGTGCTATGTTTGCGTTTAGCGTTGGGCCGACTTGTCAAATAATTTGAGGAACCGCCGTGAAATGTTTCTGCTCGGTTCTTGGTCATATGACTGTGTCCCGTCTTGTCATGTAGTTCCTGCTAGTGTCGATACATAAGTGTAAAAGTTTTGCTGATTAGGCTTCCCCCATCAGCAAAATAATTCTCTTATTAATTCCTGTCAGCTGTTGTCAATGAGAATCTACAATCTTACAAATCGAAAGCCCGGACAAGAAAACCTGTTGCATAAATCGCCGTCACCGCTCACAAGTACCTTCACGTGTATTTTCATCTGTTTGCACATCCATATATACCTGTGTTTTTGCTGTTGTTGTAATCTATATATTTTAAGTCGGCAGCGATAGCTCAACTCACCCAGCTGGTGGGTGTTATGCAGTGTCGGTGTGTCACGGTTGTAGGTGTTCAAGGTCATAACATCAGGGGTCAAAGGTGCGTTCAGGGACAGAGCTGCAGTAAAAGGGCCCAGCCGTGAAGGCACGCAGAATGCCAGCTGTGAGGGTCTCGTTCCATGTGACACTTTGAGGCTGGTCTCAGGCTCTCGTCGCTGCTCTTACTGTACTGCACCAACGTGTTTGCCCATGTGGAGGTGGGCGATACGGCCCAAAAATAATATCAACACATGTCGGGGTATTTCTGTGATGAGGGAAATTCTTGATGATATGAGAACATAATGACACTTTTTTTTTTTTAAATTTTTTATAATTGCATAAAGAAGTTACAAAGCAACCAAACAAGTGTGATAGTTTTAGGTTCGCTGAAATGTAACAAGTTTGCCTTATTATATATTATATTCAGTAAAAACTAATATTAATGATTTGTTCATCTGATCTTTTGTAACCAAATGAGGCTGCTCCCATTTCTGGAACAGACTCCTCCACAATAGAGCACATTTGTTTCCATTAACATTATTACATTATGACTTTTTTTTTTATTACAAATTTCATTGTAGTGAAATGATGTGGCACACCCCTGCGTTCTCAGGTGTTTAGAGTAAGATGAGTGTTGACTCTATTATGGTGCCCTCTTCCACAAATAGAGAACAAGGACTCGGACTAATATCCTCCCCCCCCCGGCTGACTTGAACGTAAACCGACAGACGCCTCACCCTTCCACTTCCCCTGCATTCTGTCCTGAGCTCAGAACGGCATCATTGCCGGAGACAAGTCTTTGTGATCTCGCAGCACAGCCTCATCTATCCGTCTAAACCCCGAGTGTTTTGGCTCGGGAGCGAAACCGAGAGCCGAGCCTTGGCTACGTCATGAAAACCTGTGAACTTGGTCCTGAACCCGACCAAAGACAATAGATCAGATACAGACAAACATGATTCCAGCTCGGTTCTCTTTAATGCGCTCTCCTCTGTTTGCTTTCTTCTGCTCCCAGCGCGTTCCTTTGTACCTTTCCCTCCCCGAACAGACAAGGCTCTCAGGTTCACAGTGGGCGCTTTGACCTCAAGCACACTGTGAATATAAGGCCTTATCCTCCCCACTTGTTCTGCTCTTCGCCTTTCTGACCATCCAGCACCTCTTTGATAAATTATCGCTGATGATTCACGTCTCAAGGCAGACGTGTTTCTCCGTGTCATCTCAAAGAATCCATTTAGATTTGTGTGACTGAGACGATCTGTTTCCTGTCGCCTTTGTCAGGTTTTCCCACCGGTTAGGTCTCGACTTGCAATCAGGGACTTGCATGCACATGCCTACAATTACACACTTCACAACTGTCAATATGGGTATTGTTAAGTCACTTCATGCATGCATTTTGTTTCTGCTGAACTTATTTCACATTGGTGTAGAAATATTTTTAATAATATGAAATTATATTCGAAAAATAATTTGATTTCAATTTTGTTTGTGTTCGTATGTGAAAAGATAACTTGAAGGTTTATTTGGTTTCCTTTTGTCTTTTAGTTAGAATCTGACTAAAGTAGGAGGGTTGCAGGGATTTTGGGAGAGAAGAGGGAGGGTGACATTGCCGCTGGAAACAATGTCTCCTATTTTTAGTCAATTGATGAATGTTTAGTAGCACATAGATCCTGTCTGTGCTCGTCCTCCGAGGGAACGGAGGCTCGGACCGATTGTGTCACTGCAACTCGGGCACTTCGTATTGTGTGTGTGTGTGTGTGTGTGTGTGTGTGTGTGTGTGTGTGTGTGTGGACAAGTGTAGCCCGTGGCCATGCTGCTCTGTGGGAGAGGAGTATCAGAAAAGGGGTGTGAGGGGCTCATTCAGGGAGAGCGGGGATGTGTGTGGGGGGTGGGGAGATTGAAAAGATACAGCTGTTTCTCCGGTCTCAGCTGTTGCTCTTCTTCCGTTTGATGCAGGCTCGGTTTCCCTCTCTCTCTCTCTCTCTCTCTCACACACACACACACACACACACACACACACACACACACACACACACACACACAGGAAGAAGCACACAGTGTAACATTGTTCTGCCTTGTGAGAGAAAGATGAAAGAATCAATCTTTCTTAGCTGCTATCAGATGGGAATAGTACTCTATATAAGTAAGAGAGAGAGAGTCATGGCCAGATAAGGCAAAAAATCTGCCTCTGCTCTTTTTTTTTCTTTTTATTTGTATCTCTCATTGCTGTTCAGTTTTATTTTTCAGCTTTTTCCCCTCTTGTGTTTTGCATGACGACTGTGTGTGTGTGTGTGTGTGTCGGTGTCGGTGTCATGTTTAATTCTCCGATGTGACCTCCGACCTCGTGAACTCTCAGCGCAAACAGCTGTGTGTGTAGGCACAGTTCATATCCCTCTCAGACCAGAATCAGGTGACAGTACCCGGTGTAGTTTTGGCTCCCGTGCTTGAACACGGGTGTCGGTAGTTGACACGCTTTGATCTCGCACGTATCCATACGCTTGTCCCTCGCCGCTTTAATTCTCCCTCTCAGTAGCACTGCCCTTTATGTTTTTTAGGTGTAACGAACTGTTTTCATCAGGCCCTGGAGACAGGGCAGTGCCATGTTAGGGGAAGTCATGCGTGTAGCACTGGTGTGTAAGCGTGTGTTAAGCTGTATGGGAAGCCTCTTAACTTAGTCTTGCTCAGTTAAGCAAGTTCAAAGTAACTTGAGATTGTGGATCAAACCGCTCAGAAAGTTGAACTTGAGGCCTGCCTTACGGACATTACATGACTGTACGGACATTAGTCTGACAATTGCTATCTTACAGACTGTTTGCTTTCAAAGACTCTGCAGAGTCTGACTTTCAAGTTGGTGCACTGCTCTTTTGGGTCAGGCATCTGAGCAGAGTAGGCCAATCTAAGAGAGGACAGAGGGAAGAGGAGGAGGAAGAGGAGGAGGAGGAGGAAGAGGAGGTCATTGTAACAGACTGTAGAGTTTACTGTTGTTTACTGGGGAGTGGATGACTTCAGGGACTGTACTTAAAACGCTGACAGACAATACAGTACAGCAGAGCAGCGCTCCTGTTTTTTTTTCTTTCTCAGTAGAGCAGCTGCCCTGATTTAGTCTCGTCTCATTCTGACTCATAAAACTACCTCTTGAAAGTAAGTAACAAGTTTAACTGTAAATTTAAACTTTGGCCTGGAAGAAAAAAAAAAAGAAAAAAAAAGGAACCAGGGTGCCGCAAGATGGGTACAACATGTGCAACGGGTCTATAATGAAATGAGTGTTTGGTGGAGAAACATTAAGAACTCGTGTCCTTTTGCTTGATGGGAGCAGCCTCCTGCTTTCGGTGTTCGTCGATAACTCCCCACCTTAGCCAGTTTCCTGTGTCTGGATATACAGACAGTGTCAAGTCCGGAAAGAAGGTATTGTTGTGACAGTGGGTGTTTGTGTGTATGTTTGCGCTCGCATAATTGTACTTGTTTGTCATGTTGCAGCATGCAATGTCTCTGAAAATCAAAAGCTCACCCTAAAGCCCAGAGGGCCCAACCGGTATCCAGTCCTGGGAAAGGCTGTGTGCGTGTTTCTCTCTGTGACAGTCGCACAGATAATTTGCGGGGCATAATAAGGCTTTAAAGTCTGACTTCAGTGGTCACATTAGGCTAGACTAAAACCTTTTGTAGCTGCTGGTAATATCAATATGTTTCAATAAAAAGGGTTAGAAATGATTCTTTCAGTCACTGTCATGTTCAAGACATCAGTAGGAGATGACATGTGACACGTAGCTAGTAGAAGTCAACAGCAATACTCAGGTCGGCCGTGGTGTTTAAATGATGTTTAGTTGGTACTAAGGGACCACCGGCCTGAATTGTTGTTACAAAGCAAGCTGGATTCGTGCTCTCATATTATTTATGCTAAATTCTAACTCTGTGCCATCTGAGACTCATCAGACCAGGAAACTTGTTTTTTGTTTTGTTTGTAGTCTTCTGCTGCTCAGTTTCCTGTTCTTAGCTGACAGGAGTAGCACCTGGTGTGGTCCTCTGCTGCTGCAGCCCATCTGCTTCAAGGTTCCACCTGTTGTCTAGTCAGAGATGCGCTTCTGCATACCTGAGATGTAATGAGCAGTTATTTGAGTCACTTGCTTTTTTTATCAGTTCAAACCAGTCTGGCCATTGTTCTCTGAACTCTCCCATCAGCAAGGCATTTTTTGCTTTCTTACCGTTCTCTATAAACCCTCGAGATGGTTGTGTGTAAAAGTCCGAGGAGACCAGCAGTTTCTGAAATACTCGCGCCCGCCTTTCTGGGAGTAACAACCAGGTCACGTTCAAAGTCACTAAAATCCTCTCTCTTCCCCCTTCTGAAGCTTAGTTTGAGCTTCAGTAGATGCTCTTGACCGTGCCTACATGCCTAAATGGGTTTTATCGGCACATGATTGGCTAATTAGATATTTGCTTTAATGATCAGCTAAGCGCGTGTACCTAATAAAGTGACCAGTGAGCTTTCAAATAGGCTTTCATGCTTGTTGCAGCAGAAAACGCACCCTCAAATTCAATACATTTTTTTTTTTTTTTTTTTTTAAATGCCAATATTTTTATATGCAGAATACATATAAAAATACTGTGATCCTGTCTGTTAATTTCACCCAATGATGACCCGAAGGTTGCACAGAGCCACTAAGTTCGGGATTTTTTTTTCATTAGACATCTGTGATCGATCCAAAAGCGGTTTAATTACATTATGTCAATAAGTTAACGGGTGAAGAGCAGGTCTTTCTCTCTTTGTGTGTGTGTGTGTGTGTGTGTGTGTGTGTGTGTGTGTGTGTGTGTGTGTGTGTGTGTGTGTGTGTGTGTGTGTGTGTGTGTGTGTGTGTGAGTGAGTGAGTGTGTGTGAGTGAGTGAGTGAGTGAGACGGTGAACAGAAATCCCCCGCTTGCTTTTTGGTTACAACTCTTCACTCAACCTTAAACATTTGATTACTGATGTTACTGATCACTTTCAAAGGGAAACTCAATGTAGAAAGAAAGGCCTGGCAGTACAGCAACACAGCAGACACGCTGGCACTGTTCACACACACACACACACACACACACACACACACACACACACACACACACACACACACACACACACACGCTGTCAAGGTGAAAACATCCGACACCTCCTCAGCACAGGAACACTTTCCCTCTCAAAGTGAGGAGGCAGAAAAATATACGCAAAATATCACAGACTTTAGTTTTCTATTGAAGATGACTGCTGATGTAATTAATCAAAGCCTCTCGTCTTGAGTCTGCTGGCTCCTGCAGTTGTAATTGGATCATCTTTGTGCCACTCGTCTGTTGAGGTGTCGGATGGACGTGTCTGCTGTGCAGATGTGAACCTGGTGCACGTCGCAGGAGTCTGATGACATTTATCTCTTGTTTACACACCTGCACGCACGTTAGCCTACATTCTCAGAGTCTCTATTTCACATAAGATTGTGACGGCTTCACCAATACAGCCGATATGCACCGCTACTTTTAGCCTGCAGGAGCGTTTGCTCGGTCTCCACGAGGCGGTTTTACTGCTGTGGGTTAGACTCTTGCCAATCCTCAGAGACTCATAGAGGAAGACATAGAGATCGTATCAGTTTCCTCTAAACATTACGGCGCTGACTGACTGCTCGGTTGCCCTGTATTGTTAGCCTGCCCTTTCCTTTTTAATAGTCTGTGCAGGGAATGATCACAGACAACAGCGCTGCTTCCAGCCATGCACTTCCTCTGCCTCCTCGCCCCCCCCCCCACCCGTTCCCCTCCTTTAGCCCTACTCATCTGTCACCACGCTCAAGTCGCTCAGGCCTTCGGCCTCAGAGTTGAACTTGGGCTTGGGCCGCCTGCCTGCTCCCATTTGGCCCACAAATCAGGCTAAAGCCAGCACACGCGCAGACATGGACGTACACACAAACTGTAGGCCAATGCTGTGTCCACACGTGACAGCCTGCTGCTCTGAGGCCCTGCCACATGCCACTACTCACAAGCTTGGCAGCGTAGCCTCTTTTCAGTTCACTTGATGGTTAAGCAGATACTCCTGTCGAGAGCTGTCAGACCTTATATCTGCTCCTATTTCACTGGCTGCTCCTAAATGTACATTTAAAGCTGGTCTGCAGCAAAGCTTTTAACAGTAGGTGTTATCTGGTTCTGTGAGAGTCATACATACCGAGTGTGTCTGTGCCACGGTGGGTGGGTGGAGGGGGAGGGTGGGTGGGTGGATGTGCCAGGAGAAAAGACAGAAGCAGGGACAGGCCTGAGCAGCCTGTCTGTAAAGCCTGAGCTCTAATTATCAACCCGTAGAGCTGTAGGGATCGAGGGAGAAGAGGAGGAAGAGCGAGGGAGGCAAGTGCATCTAAAAAAAGCATAATCACACCCCACAGAGCAAGCTTCTGCTACAACACCGATTTAGAACTAGTGGAATTTCACAAACGGGGCATCTCTCTAAACTAGGTTTAGTTGTGTTCGTGCGCGTTAAATGAAGGGACTTATTAACATGCATCACATCTTTTACTTGTTGCTGTGAACTGAGCAGACTAAGAATCAGCTGACCCGCATTTCACTACAAAGGATAATCAGCCAGCTAACAGACCCGATGACTATTTTTTTATTGTCCGTGTGATTTGAATAGTTTACCTTTGGAAATGGAAAATAAAGCTCTCGTTATACGTCAGGACTAATTACATAAACGTGGGCAGTGTTCACGACCAAGCTGATGACGAGACTCATATGATTTCTTTGTCTGCTTTTGCTACTTAGGGAATCATCTAAAAGATCTTGTAGCAACAGCATACACAATAAAATGACTCAAAGCATAAAGACATGCATTTATAATTTATTATTTAATGTATCAAGCTCATCCACTGCACACAGCTACCAGCTGCATTTGTACATTATGTACCCATGTCAGCAAAACTTGATTAATAGCTTAAGTTGCTAGCAGTATTGCAAATGACACGGAGACAGCCGTTTTATTATGGGAGGTCACAAGCGATGGAATCACCCCGCAATACGATATCATCACAATACTTAGCTCATTTTTGCCATTTCAAACACTTTGCGATATCCGAGTATTGTTATAACACATATTACAATATATAGTACTTGATTTTTTTTTTAATTTTTTTTTTTTATTATTATTTTTTTAAACTGAAAATGATGTACCTACAGACAATAAATACTTTTTTTTTTTTTTAATCTCAGAATAAAGTTATCAATCTGTTCATCTCACTTCAGTCATTTTTGTTGCAGCAGAATTGGATTGTCAAGCAAATGTCGTAGATGCTGCATGCGCATGACTAACTTATTTTCTTGCGTGATTAAAATGTCAACACTATTGTTAATATATTGATACATTATTGCCATGCAAAATATTACACTGCAACAATTTCTTACGATTATTTCAGAAATTATTACTCGTGTATATGATATTCATAAATTTACATGCAGCTGCATGGTTTAGAGTATGTGTATCTTTTTTTTTTTTTTAATTCAAATCTAGGCACTGGTGATGAAAAAGAGGTAAAGAGAGACTTGGCTCAGATTTAATTGGGCTTCATATAAGTGGATTGCATTGTTATGGATGCATCTAACCAAGGACATTAAGGGCAAGACATGCAGCAATTTTGAGAACATACTACACATGAACAAGCGCAAATGTATTTTCAGGTGCGAAGTTTGATAATTGTCACATTCCTGTGCTTTTATCTCTTACCTTTTTTTGATGATCCACTTTGCCCTTGGGTGCCCTGATTTCCCCACTACACCATGCTCATTTCCAGGCAGAAACATACCTAAATATTCATGAACTGATGGCTCAGTATGTTAGATGGTACAGCACTGTCGGCTCACTGGCAGGATGGAGGAAGTCTGTCTTGGTGTCACTGGGTTCCTTGCTTATTGATTTCCTTAAAAATGCTCTTATTGTGAAATGATATGGCTCCGCTAGATTATTTTCTTCTTGTCTCTGATTGATTAGATCTATTATGCAGGCATCTTGTCTGGAAGGATGAGTGTATTTGGGATGTGGAATTGTCTTCTCACTTCCTCTTGGTTGCACTTTTTGTGTTAATGGAGCCTAATTCATTAAGCAGCAGGGATACCAGCATGCAGTAAAAGCTGTGTTGCAAACTATGGGACTCCAAAAAATTGTAAACCTCTTCTCTGTGTGTGTAGGCATGAAAATTAAAAAACAAAACAAAAACAAACAAAAAACACCCTCTTCTTGGAAGGACAGCTGCATACGCCTTCTGCAAAAACTGAGTTGGAGGAAATGGTGCACTGGGCTTTTATGTACAGATGAAAATGTTTGTGCATGTGGAGTTGTGACAGTTTTTGCTTTCCCTCTTACCTTCCTGCACATATCGCCGTGAAAACATTCCCTCTTCTCCGCTCCTGACTGCTTCAAACTGCTGTGGAGCTGCCGCCGTTCACCTTATTGACCTTCAGGACGGTCTGAACATCAGCGGCATGTTAAGTGATGGTGTGAAGGGGGCTGTTAGTCATGTTCCCTCGACGACAACACAAACGCATGCAGACACACACACACACACACACCATTGTCCCTCCGCAGGCAGTGCCACTAACCTCTGCTTGAACAGCCAACCTGCTGAGTGAAAGCAGTATATATCGAGCTGCTGTGACATGCAGCTGTTACTGTGTGTATGTGCTCAGCCCTGCTCCCTCTTGGCTCCGGATCAATAGTGTTGCTCGCAGGAGGCTTGATGAGAGAAAGTGAGAAGCGTGGTCAAGTCTTCAGCAGCATTGCGTTAACGAAATGGCAGCGACTATAGCTTTCTGGTGATAAATGGCTTAGAAAAATATGCCACTAAAGTTGGATGTAAAAATTGCCCTTTTTGTTATCGTCAAACGGCACTAAAAAAATGAAATACAGGCGCACATTTCACATCTTGCAGCTATCCTTCTTCTTTGAAATGTTGTAGGTACAAGATGGTAAATGGGTTTATCTCCCAACTTGTTTACAGCTGTAGCCCCAGACTAATGTGGCAATGCGGCGTACTACAGTAAATAAATGGTGGAAAAAAAAAACAAGTTGCCTGAAAGATAACGGCTTCGACTTTGACGGTGTGAATGCTCTTCGGGTGCATATCTCTCTGTATACCGTCTGTACTAAAGAGGAGACAGAGGCACAGCTTAATGGGCTGTCACATCCCTCACTGCTCAGCTCAACACACTGACCCAGTTCAGCTGCCTGACTTTGGTGCATTTGCGGCATGCTTTTCAAATGCATCAACCCCTGCTTCTTCTGCGAGGCGAAACAGAAATCATGTGTACGTGCGTTATACAGCCAGTGGCAAAAAGAATGCACTGCAAGTTTCATCATAAAGCACAGTAGAGCCGTAATAATAATAATAAAAAAAAAAAGACGTGCATTGTGCAGCGAAAAGGCCGAGACTCTTGCATGTACGCCGCTGACAATGACGAGATCTCTTGAGTGTTGCTGTGAGGGAGAAGGACATTTGCGCTGCTCTCGCACAGAGTGAGAGCAGATTTAGAAGCGAGGCTGGCGGGGCTGTTGGGTGTCAAAGACGAGGCTTGCAGTGCTGCAGGCAGCGACTGGCAGAGTGGTCACAACTGTTGTGTTTCTGCCGAATGCCACACACAAGTCTCACATGTGTGTACCTTTTATTCACAGTCTCACAGGACTCTTGAGACCTTTCCCTAATCACACCGTTCTGTACCGGGACCAACAAGCTCAGTCCATCCTGCACACGTGCAGCACTCGACACGCTAAGCAGCCGCTCCAAGAGTTGTTCTGTGAATGTTGTCATCACAAATACTTGATTTCACAGCAGCGTTTCTCAAAAATTGGAATGCAATTCGAGGAATTTTAGCAGAAATTGGCAAATCGTGGGGTAAAAAAATGTATTCTCTTTTTTTTTTTTTTTTTTTTTTTAACCCGAGAGTCACACACAATCATGTGCTATGGTAATAACCATACTGCACATCCCACATCTAATTATAATAATAATGATAATAATAATAAAAAAAACCCAATATAATTTATCCATGGGGTCAAAGTTACAAAACTATTCCCGAGTCAACAGACAGACTGTGACTGTAATATGAAATACATTGGCTACATGTAAATTATGTTAATTCAACACTTTCTGGACATACAAAAAGGATGCAACAATTGAACAAGTAATAAAACTCATGTAATATACCACATACTGTATGATTAGACTGATGCAGGGAAAAGCAACGTTTGGTTGTCTAATTCTCAGGATAAGGCATTTCCCATAAACCCCGTCGCTATTCTGGTCGGCTGTCATTTAGTCTGGCTTGATGATGATTTTGGTTTTGGTTTTGATAAACCAAGTTTTATTTGGAAAGGTTTTGTTTGTGCTGTAATGCCTTCAGCAGAGCTTCTGTTTAGTAACTTTAATGTGCAGAAATCGTGGGAACTTGCAAGCTCCTGCAATTATTTCTTGGAATTTGCATCTATTATTGTAGTTGCTAAATTTTGGAGTTTTCTGGACAAACTAACTAATTCTTCTTGTTTCTGTCTGTGGTAGTTTGCGCCTCACATTGCGACAGAGAAGAAGTAGTAAGTAAACATGTATACACAGCAAAGTCAATTAGATTAGCAGTCTGGGGCACAGTGTCTGTCAATGCCAGGTTCTTACTGTGTTTCCACTCAATAGGGCCATCTGGGATGTTCTACCACAGATCTGTCATGGCTACCACAGATTAATAAATGATGAAAATGTCATTATCAATCCTACATCGAAAGCTGCTCCAGTGGAAAAACAGCTGCTGTCACAGATGTTGCTCATGAAAAGGCGAATGGAAAAGTTTCAGACGCATTTTGACCAGAGTTTAACAAAAAAGTCATTTTCTACTTTATGTGCACGGGATCAATATTCCATGACTCGGATGTTGTTGTTCAAATCTTTTCCATGAATGATGTAATTGATTATTAGATTATCAAAATAGTTGACATGCGGATGCAACTACCTCATCATTGCAACCTCAAGTATCATTACTCCCTCCACTGCTACTCATTTTATTTAATTTATTCATCTTTTAGAAATGATCTTATTGTCTATTAATGCTGATGGACTTCTATTGTTCGTACAAGTATATCTGCTGTAAAATGGGGTTGAGGTGAAGAGGGAGAGAAGCGTAGATGAACAGCGTGAGGAGGACAGAGGACGGCACGTCAAGTAGAGGTGGTGGAGACCTGTTTTCAGGGCCACTGGCGACAGGAATGTAAAGGGTCAGTGCAGGATGTGGAATGTGTTGTCACATGCACAAATACGCCGGCATGTGCGTGACGACACACAAATGCTAATACGCATTGTTCCCTTAAGTACTAAAAGGCCTGTTAGGCAGCCAGAGGCTTTTGTGTTTGAACTGCTCTCTGCAAATGTCAAAAGGCGATGCAGTGGGATGAGTCACATTTAGCTTAACGACAACACATCCTCTCCTACAAGCTCCAACAAGAGGCGTTCTCCGCTCTGCCACTCTGCCTCTGTTTAATTTCTGCCTCCTCCTCTAATCCTTGTCGTGTCCTGTTGAAGTCTTCTCCATGTGATGCTGAAACATATGTCCGCCCACCCTGTCATTCCCAGACAAATACACACGTGTACCACATCGCCGTATGAATGCATGAATGCTATCCTGTCAGCTGTGTACACATTCCCTGGACTTAAACTTAAGGAAGCATGAGGACTCGGCCAGGAGTTATGTCACCGAACACAACACGGTCCAGCTCTGCTCGCTGTCAGAAGTGCATAGATGTTCAGAGCAGAATGGGGGGGGGGGGGCTCTTACATCAGGAGCAACGGCTAGTTAGGATTGGCTAAGGAAAGCAGTGACTCAGAAGTGACTGCCTGTGTTTTTGTTTTTTTTAAATGCCATAGCTGGAGATGTGGGTATTGTACAGAGTTGTGAAGGGAGATGTAAACTGGTTCAGGATGTTTGAGATCAAGACTGACAAGCAACTCGAATAGAGAACAAAGTGACTGACAGCAGGCAAGCAGAAACCTGCCGTGACCAGGGGCTGTTTACAGACAGATCAGCACTTAGACAATGACACACAGGCTATAGACGAGAGCACTGTCTATTAGTCGGTGTGTGAGTTGTTGTTTCTGTTTCTCCAAGCACAAAACTGCATTGTTCAGGGCAGGTAAATAAAAAGAAGAAAAAAAACTCGCCAGAAGTGAAACTCTGAGACAGATTTTTTTTTTTTTTTTTTCGCAAGATGTAATTCTTATTTTTAAGAATCGACAGGCTTATTTCAGCAAAGGTTTCAAATTGACCTCTGTGGAAATCCTAATCGACTGTTTGTTCTGCTCGTGAGCTTTGTACCCGCATCCAGCATGATAACAACCTGGGAAGGGATGAGGAGATCTGAGCCACCAGCTGATGGCTAAAGGCCAACTGCTGTCTGTCAGCATGCAGCCCATCTGAAGCCTAAGCAGTCTAATACACACAGACCTTTATCCCTTAGAGTAGTGAGACACCTACTGGCTAATGTGAGTCATGTAAAAAGTCTGGATTTACTCTTGCTGCATGAGGTTGGTTGCAATCTGTCTGAGATATATTGGAATTAAAACTGGTTCAAACTGGTGTTTACAATGAACAAAATGATGCATGGAAAATATACTTTAATAATCAGAGCCAGCTGGACATGTCTGACATTTAGCCGTGTCAGGTGTGATGGATATTTAACTAGATCCATCCTTTTCCTCCTCAAATACCAATTCTGATACCTCAACTTGGGATACCTGATGATGATGATGATGATGTGGAGTACCCATTCAATACCTGCGTTCTTATTTCCCAAATTTAAAATCGGCATGACAAAATGAAGGTATCTGATAGCCGAGACACTGAATTTCAAAACTAGTAAATAAACCGTAAATTGTTAATGTCATGGCAGAAGGCTGATCTATTTAATGAGGTCCGTATCAGAATGATATGGATTGTTATAGTCCTACACGTAATGCTATTATATTGTTGTTGCTCTATTATTGATTACGGTGAACAATAAGGATGCAATTCTACCATACTAACCATATAATGTAATACATATGTATGGTTTGTTTAACTTCCTGTCAAACTGTGTACACATCTGGTGTTTTATCGAAGTGAGCTCACGGTGAGCAGACTCTCAAAACCGGCGGCTCAGAAGATCCGGAGAAAAAGTTTCCATGAGAGCGCTGCTCACAGATCTTGTCCTTGTCCTCCCGGCTGCTGATTTGTTATACACGTGCACAAATCAGACCGGCTATTGGACTCCTATTAGATTTGTGTTACTTTACGGCTGCGTGGGTTTTCCTAGCGGTCAGAGCAGCCATGCTGCCGTTTCTTTCCCATCTCACCCTTTTCTCTGTCTTTTTGTTCTTTTCCCTTCCACACAGATAGCAAGAGGCAGCCCCAGAGAAAGACAGCGTTCCACACACAGAGACAGGAATACTGAACAATAGGCCAACCTCACTTCAAGCAGTATGCACATCTGACACACATCTGGTAAGTACGGCCTTGTCTGTGCAAAGACGTGTCGTTTTTTTTTTTTTTTGTGAAAGTGTGTTGGTCGGACAGTAATGTGTGTCTGTGTGCGCCCGCAGAGTTAAAATGTTAATTATTTTTTAATAACCTGACGATCTAATTGCCGAAGGACACAGTTGCAGATAACACCTTGAATATGTATTTAGTCCTTTCTTTTTATATTAAGAGGGCATCACCAGGTTGATGGGATGCTTGTATTTTTTTTTTTTTTTTTTTTTTATGTACGTGTGCATTGGCTCACGTTAATCATAGCCTATGTTCTAACTTTGAAAGAAATTGCAGCATGCCGTAGCTGTAGGCAAAACTCCCAAGTGATATGTTACATAATTGTCCAGGGGTAGATCAGACAGGAGGACAAGATACATATAGGTATTAGACTAGGAAGTAAGGTAATTACAGATGTATGATTTCACAAACAACAGACTCCAACTTGTAAACACAGACCAGCTATTACTTCCTGTACAATTATGCGCTACTGTCAAACAATGCGAGGGAAGCCGACATGATGTACCGACGTTTGCTCTCGCCTTGGCAGGATGCAATTGTGCAAGGCAGCTAATGGCTCCTGAAAGCACAGACCATATAAGCTCGAGCCAGCCGCAAAGATAGGCAGGCACACACGCCCCCCCCCCCCCACCCCGCACATGCACACACACACACACACACACACACACACACGCACGCACACGCACACACACACACAGGCCTGCATTGTCAAGTACACAAGGAATGCCTCTGCCGGCCTTCAGCATTCAGAGCAGCTCCTTATTTTTCATCACTGTCTCTCAGCGCGCTTTTGGCAAAGAATGGTCTCAGAGGCGTTTTCAATGCCGGGCAGGGAAGAACATTTTAGCACATTAGAATATCATCTTAATAGGATATCACCCACAGTTTCAATTGAAGCTCAAGTTTTACATTCGTGATTCACAACTTCATTAAACGCTTAACTCATCTGTTGATGTGTTTCCATCTGTTCACACGGGCGTACGTAGGTTCAGACTGGGATTTTAAAAGACATATGTGGACATTCAGTTTGTGTTTTTCCAGATACAGTAATTAATATAAAGGAAGAAATGTCAGAAGTGCTTCTTTGAAGCTCAATTCAATTTTATTTAAAGTGTGGAATTACAAAGCAACATGGTCCCAAAACTCTTGACAATTCAAAAATAAATAAATAAACAACCTCACTAAATCATCAATGTTAAAGACACATAGCAATTTAGGCCTATAGCAGCATAACTAAGGGATAGTTCAGGGTCACCTGAGCCATCCAAAACTCTTAAGATTTATGAAATAGGAGAGTTTTAAGCCTAACTTTAAAAGTAGAGGGTGTCTGCCTCTCGAACCCAAACTGGGAGCTGAGTCCACAAAAGAGGAGCCTGAAAGGGTTCAGCCTCCCATTCTACTTATGGAAACTCAAGGAACCACAAGTAAGCCTGCACACTGAGAGCTACGTGCTCTGTTGGGATCATAGAGTACCATGAGCTCATTGAGATATCAGGAAGGGCTTTGTATACACGAAGGATTTTAAAATATTATTCTTGATTTTTACAGGAAGCACATTAAGAGAAACTTATGAGAGAAATACAATTTCACACAAAATATAGCTGTGGCATCATTTAATGCTGAAACTATTTTTTTGATTTTCTGATTCAGAGAAAAAAAGTAGCGACAGGGTGGAGAACTAATTTAATTATTTAAGGAATTTATCAAGAAAACAAACATTGGATTTAGGCTTTAAGAAAAAGAACATACCACTAACCAAGTAAAAATGCTTATTTACTCATAAATCAGCCCCTTCTAATTCCTGGAGAGTTTTAGGATGTACATATACTGCGCTGTTAGCCAATTGACAAAACATTGAGTGGCAGTATAGGTCAGGTAAGCTGTTTAGTGTTGTGGATCTAACAAACCCCAAACCCCTTTCACCAAAGAGCTTTTCCTAATGCTCAGCCTAAGCTCCTTCTGTCCCGTCCTGTCTCTGGAGTGTAGTAAACACAGTCTGTGAAAGTGTGTGTCCATATGGCTCACAGGCCCGCTGGGACAATAGCTGAAGCCGTCAACACTCTTGCTCACATCTAAAGCTCAACCAGAACTAATTTTCTGAGTAGTAGCCTGTGATGATGAAGTGACCCCGGGAATATGCAGAGCGATTTATTTGAACCAGTAGGTGGTGCTGCTGCTCCAAGCTGAGCGATCACTAGTATGGATGCAGGTTATTAAGATTAGAATGTGGTGCAAAATGTACTTGCTGTCTTACATTTTGTGTGTGTGTGTGTGTGTGTGTGTGTGTGTGTGTGTGTGTGTGTGTGTGTGTGTGTGTGTGTTCAGAGGGCTGGGTGGGCTTTGCTGAAGCTGAGGATGATGAATGGTCTGCTGCGCTAGAGCTAGATGGTGTGGGAATGATGGACCTCCCTAATGGCCAATCAGGCATCACCACCACCGCTGCAACACTGTCTGAGGTGAGGCCACACCCACTTGTCTTTCTAAAATAGGCCCTCATGGATGCTGCTCTGAGCATCTTTCCACACTTGAAATCTTCAGTGTGGGAAGATGCGGTGGCAGGATTGAAAAGTGTTTTTTTGTTTTTTTTCTAACTGAAATATAAAGTCAACACATTTTTCTGTGCTTCATGGTGGTGCATTGTCAGCACTTTGTTTGTGTACCCCTCTCAAAACCTTGTATGCCTCACCTGACTCCTTCACTTGATGACCTTGTTCTTAACAGTGCAGCCATCAGTCCTAACACTGTGTGTGTTTGTGTGTCTGCCAGAGGAGCAGCAGCTCAGAATCTCTCAGTGATAAAGGATCTTCAGAGCTGAAGAAGAGTTTTGATGCCGTTGTGTTCGACGTGCTGAAGGTCACTCCTGAAGAATATGCTGTAAGTCTGTCTGTCACACTGTCTCCTCTTCTGTCTGCATATATGAGTGTTTAAAAACAAAGTGTTCAGTAAGCACAAATGCGATATGCTGATGTGAGACAGGAGGAGATGGGATGATAGAGGAAATGGGGTCAGAGTTTGGATCAGTAATAATTGATGAGGCTTGGCAGTGCAAAGCACAAACTTTCCAGTGACATCTCTGAACAAACCTCCGAAAGAAGTCACATTTCTGATGTATTGGCTTTCGGTTAATGCTCAGGTTTTCCATATAATAATACAAACAAAAGCGTTTTCTTATTCTTGTCTGTAATCTTATTGAAATGCTTTGATGTTGTTCCCTCGTTCTGCCCCATTCAACCACAAGAGGGCACTCTCTATCTTATTCTTTTCTTCAAACTTCTCTCCTTGCTTCATCATTTAAAGGTGCTTTCAGTAAAACAAAAACAAGTCTTTGGAGTAATGGGTTGTGCACTGTCACCAAGCACACAGCTTATCTAACAAATGCAGTGTTTCAGGTGTTGAATTACTATTTCACTGACTTACTATATGACAACATGGTATCTGTGGAATTTATTGTGAAATACTTTTCTTAATATATTATATATAAGCAAAGAATCTATAACTACTGTTGTGTTTGATCTCCTTCAGGGCCAGATTACGCTCATGGATGCTCCTGTGTTCAAAGCCATCCAGCCAGAGGTGAGCTGCTCTTAGATCTGCAGAGAAGAGAGGAAGGCTGACATCATTATATGGATGTGATTTTCCAAATTGATTGTGAGAAGTCAAGCAGGCTTCTTGAGTTTCTTACCAACAACTTTCAAATTATTTTGGGGTCATGTCTGAAACCATTTATTATGATCTGTTTTGTTATGCAACAAAACAATACATTTATCACAGAAAAAAAAATTGAAATATACGGTAAGGTCCAAAAGTCTGAGGCTACAGAAACAAAATCTGTCATATCTTCATGTAGACCTGGAAATAATTGAACAGTTGGAGGATTTAGAAACATTTAAGTTCTGACACGTAAAATGAAGACCAAAGATTCTGCACTGTCAGCAATAACATTTTAGCAAATAGTGGCATTGATCACATTAACCTCTTTGTACAAAAGGCCAGTTTTCCTTTAGTTGTTTTTTCTTCTGTGGAAGCAGAGTTAAAATGACACACAGGAGGTTTTGATCAACCCATCAAAGGCTTGTTCAAGTAATTCCTTTTGAAGCCATTGTTCACCTGTTATAAATATGTCTGTGCCTCAAGTTTCCAACAGAATATTGCTGACTAAGCAGCATTGTGATGGTATGAAACATGGCATCAGAACTAAGTTGTTATTATAAGGAAAGAGGGGCTTTGTCAGCATCAAATTACTGCTAGACTTCCTAAAGTGACAGTTTATGGCACTCTAAACTTTTTTCCAAAGCATGACCTAGTGTACTTAAAGTGAGCACTTACTTAAAGCTTTTTTCGCTGAGCAGTTGAAAAACAACTTCGTCACAGATACACAGAGACTTTAACAAGTAAAAGTCCTGTCGAAAGAACTCTGTCTAGTCGTGACCTCGGAGGAGAAATAGTGACTCTAAATCGCTTCTCGGGAGGGGAAACAAAACCAAGCACTTGAGGTGGGTTATACCAACATTTTACAGTCGATGGTGGGGAAAAGAAAAGTCCTATTTGAATTAATCCAATCAAGAGATTAGTGGCAGTAACAGGTGGGTGCATCTAAGGAGATGAACGAGAGAGAGAGAATGATACAGCAGTGGCTCAAACCCACAGTGAAACATGGTGGTGGAAACATTCAAGTCTGGGGATGTTTTGCTACTCTGGAGTTGGACACCTGCAAATTACTCTCCATCTGCTGTCCATCACTCTGTTTCTTTACTCCCTCTCTCACAAAGTGTCCATGTGGTTTCTGTCCCATCACCCTTTACTCTGAGCTGCTGTGATCAGAGCTTCCACACAGAGCCACATATTACAGCTATGCAGAAGACTATCTGCATCTCGGCTATTCTTTCACACCTGGTGTTTTGCCTGGTCTTTGAGAAACAGCCAGTGTAATCTCATGTAATCTCCCCTTTTTCACAGCAGGCATAGACAACCTATGTTTAAGGTTGGCCACTGTGGCCTTATAAAAGCAGCTCACAAGCCACAGCCCAGTGTGGTATGCTACAGTCTGACTCTGGCTGTCGCATGTGTGCACCCCTTGCTTGCCTCAGCCAACAGCACAGACACTCCTTTGGTATGATATTATCACACCTGCATCTTGATTTAATTAGATAACGTTGTTGTAGTGTTGCATGCCCTTTTTGAGATATGCAAATACCTTGTTGTGTCTGAGCAATGGGAAAAAAGCGAAAAGACTGGTGATTACAGGCGTTTACACACCTGAACGTTTGAACCGAGAGCCAAACCGAGGTTCATGTTTCTATTAAATTGTATTAGGGATGGGAATTTCAAACAAAACCCCTATCGAAATCTGCTCTGCACTATTAGATTTTTCTTCGAATTTTCGAGGCGGAGGAGAAAAATGAATGAACAGATTCATTTTGTTGCCACCATAACTTAAGTGCAATACTAGAACGCATTCTCCTCGTGCTGCTAAAATGATTGTCACCAACAAATAAAGAGGCGAATACTGCAATCAATCTCGCAAGCCTTTGCAGCTCCATTTCTGGAGCAAGCAGTAAGATAAGCGATACTGAATACTTCAAGCCGAGGTTCAGTCTGATCCACAGCAAGGCCATCTCTTATTGTCGGACTGAGTTTTGGTCTTTCGGTCGGTCCGGACTGTGGTCCAAAGAATTTGTAATACTTGGTATTTTGGTTCGGACCAAACTAGGTAGGTGTCAAAGCACTCCAAGTTGCCAAGTGGCTTTCATCAGGCCTTGTCTGAAGTGGGAATGAAGAACGATGCAGAGAAAGTGAACAAGAGGTGGTGTTTGGAAAGGAGTCACTGGTCCAATTGAGGGGGATGAGCTGAGAAGGTGATGAAGGCTGCAGTCTGCAGGGAGAGAGGGAGCAGAGTGTACAGTATGCACAATGACCCTGCAGGATCTTGGCAGGTGGCAGACTGGACTAGCGATGCCTTTTCTGCTTTTGTCTCAGGAATACTTTGTGAAAAAAGGTACATGGCTAAGCCTGAACTGAGCTAAACTAGAGTTTCCACTGCTGTCAGTCTTCCTTGCCCTCCTCGCAGACAAATGATGGGAAAAGCAGGCGCGTGTGTTCATGCATGGCTGCTGTTTCACTCCGTTCACTGTCTGCATCGGAAAATATTAAATAACTTGCTCGATTCCTTCAGTTGTGAAATTGTGTTTTTACTGACATCCAGCCTGTATTTGTCTTTTAACCCTTTTAAATGTGGTGTTACAACAAGATAGAACAACATGCACACAAAGCTAAAGAAGAGCTTACTGATAAACAGGGAAAAGCTATGGCCATAACCAGGGGGTTAAGAGGCATATTAATATTGAACAAATACCTTTTTTTTTCTCCTGCTTCATTCTCTTGAGATGAGTGAGTGGAAAAAAAAGTTAAAGATTGTGTTGGTTTCCATGATGTGATATGTTGTAATTCTCACTTAGTTTAATAGTCTTGAGGGAGTCGACCCTCATTTGGATGTGATATGTACAGGAGACTTTCTTGTATTTCTAAACTCCCGACACGTCCAGATGTTCTTCAGATGGTTTCATATTGATATTTTTGCACAATAACAAACACTAGAGGTCAGATTTTCCACCAAATTGGTTCCAAGTGTTCCTGGTTTGTGGTAGGGATGATCTAGAATTTGCTATAGCACTGTGTGGATGCCTTTACAGCAGAATTACGGTAGGTAACCCAAAGTTGTCGTTTAGTTTTATTAGTGCAAAAAGCTTTCATATTTAAGCTGCTGCAATCTACTGCTCTCCTGTTTCCGCTGTTCTTCCAAGACTGGAGTCATTTCATGATAACTGCACAGACTACTTGACATAGATGAAATAACCATAAACTAGCTCAGAGTTGGCCTGTTTGTGTTCCGATTTTTATTTTTCCTCTCCTCATTAACACATCATAACCATAACCAGATAGTTGTTGAAATGTTTTACATGCGAATATGACACATTAACAGGTATTCTGGCGTGAATCTGCAAAATTGCCCCCAGACAAGATTGCAGTAGAGCAGATGATCTCATTAACTGAAATGTTCCAATATTGGAGCAGATGTATGCAGAGAATCCTGAAATATCCAGCCAAACCCTTTGGATGACGATGAAAAGATAACGGTCTGTCACAGTAGCAATAAAAGATTACATGAGAACTGTGGATGGATACAGCAGTGAGGAGATGGTACAAAGTCTGGCCAACGCCTCTGGGCAGGAAGCGTGGTTCACTCCCACTATCTTTTGTTTCTTCCAGACAAGAGGCCAATACTTCTCTTTGATATCAGAAAGGCCTCACGAGAGCCAGGTTTTAAAAGATCACAGTTGAGCGCGAGTCTCTCTGACACAGCAGACCAAATCTAAACACATCTGCTTTTCATGATGCATAAGTGACAGCTCATCCACTGCCATGCATGAGGGATGTTGTAAATTACTTCCTCCACGCAATGGACCCTCGTCAGTACAACACTCATGGTTCTTGTCCCGGAACAGTGTACATAAAATTTTTTAGCACAGAGCCAATGAGCAAAGCATTGTCAGAGTCTTGTACTCTGTTTGGAGTGCAGGTATAACTTGATGGGAGCACCAGAAGATATTTCTCTGATGGTAAAATAATCTATACTTCAGAGCAGGCTGATGTTTAATCCACAACCCCCCCCCACACACACACATACATGCATACATATATACATACACACACACACACACACACACACACACACACACACACACACACACACACACACACACACATACATACACACACACACCTTCTCCCATGTGCATTGTGCGGAGCTCCGTTCATGCACAACCGTAACTTCCTGAGTTCACCTCGTAGTATGGATGAACAGCTGACAAAGAAAATGAAATGATGTGTAAAGTAAAAGAAAGTCAACTGTGGAGGAATGGTGATGAAATAAAAGAGAAATGGAGGACTTTATTTTTTCTTCCTCCTTTCTCTGTTACTTTGTCCCACTGGGCTTTTTCCAATTTCATAATCAGACATGCAGCTGGTGATCTACAGCTGGATGTTTATGAAACGGACACTGAGAGAAAAAGAGTGACTGAGTGATGCCGAGGGGCTTCAGGGGGAGATGGTGTCCTTTTGTTTCTAACACACAGTCATGACCACAGCCAAGTAAGTAATTTAGTGGCTTTGGCTGGCAGGTTTCTCTCTCGGCTCTCAGGGAACAGCTATCGGATTGCATTTTACGTACTGCTGAGAAGTATGCGAGTTCTTCACGTCTGAGCACCCAGAGTTGAAATCCTCTGAACAGATTGAAGGTCTCATGTGAGTCATGGAGACGATGATGACTTGTAGTTGGGGGCTGGTTTCTTTTCACATTCTCAGGTCTGTCTCGCCTGCAGGCTTTATGCTTTCCAGCACTGATTGCGAGATAAAACACGTTTACTCAAATATTGTGTTTTCTGTCACACAGCCACAAGTGGACTAGAGGAGTTTGAAGTGTTGCACATGGCTCCTCACGGTCTGGACATGTTTTTTTTTTTTTTTTAGATGGGTCAGTAATTTCTGCATAACAAACACATGCGCAGACGCCTCCCACAATACAGCCTGTCAGCATGACGGCCTGGACTTACTCATCATGGTGAAAGGTGGAGAAAATAATGCTTTGGCAGAAGAGACAGCAAACCCACAGTGATAAGTTTTCCACTGTCAAAAAGGATTTAGTCCACCAGCGTTACAATATCTTCTTGGTTATGTTTTATTGTTGTTAAGTGTATAACAATGATAATTACGCTAATATCATCTTCAGCAAATTGACGATGATATGTACTCGCAGCAACATGCCTGATTTGGCTTTACTGTACTGCCATAAGAAAGACATAAAATGCGTGTAGTAAAGGTTCATATACAGTTTACATGTATTCCTGGAAAAGTCATTCTTACCGTGGTGTGCACAGCAAGATACTACAGTCTGTCGGACTGAGACAACAATTGTCTGTTTTATGCGTCTTCTTTTTTCATTCCTCTTTTTCTGTCCTGTTCTCCTGTGTTCTGTCATTTTATTGTTTCACAAAGCACAACCGTGTTCGACCAGCGGCATAAATATGGCATAACGACGCTATCAGTTTAGGGTTCCTCCATCTCGCTGCATCCTCATCGGCAAACAGACACAGCTGTGCAGACTTTCCATCGCAGTGCTTCCTGTCATCCTCAGTAAATCTTATCTCTTCAATCTCCTCTTGCAGTGACCTTCCTCTCTCAGACTCACTTCCTCTCCTCCTCATCTTCTCTGTTTTTCCGTCCTGTTCCTCATCTTTATCAGCCCTTCCTGTCTTGGCCTGTGGCCTCTAACTAATGTTCCCAAGGATCCCAACACACATGTACAATGTAGAGAAAAACAAAAGAGTCGCTGTGGTATCTCACATGAGCTCATCGCAATTTGTGGCTCCACTGCAGCTGGTTATTTTATTAAGCTCGTACTTCTGTTTATGTAATACTTCTAACAATGTGGTTGTAAAGTCTATGCTTATAAACAAAAGCAGATTGAAAAGATAATGAGATGCATAAACAGTCATTTTAAGATGGAGATTAGTGAGATTTTAGGGTTATGTAAAGTTTTGGTGTGGTTAACAGTGGTATAAGAATCTAATCTGTGCTTGTGTTTCACTCCTTTACTTGTTATTTGTCGTTAAATGTAACTTGTAGGTCACTTAAATGTTCAGCCAGAGATGACATCAGTTTTCTTTGACAGCCCTCATGTTAACTATACATACCCACCAGTGTAGACGCAGCCAGCTTTGAGCCCCAAAGGACTGCGCTTTAATGAAAACGCTGCACAGCCAGACCAGCATGTGGAAATGACAGGCTGTCTGTGGTTTGGCGTAGCAGGCTTTTTCTTTTTTCTTTTACTGAACTCTTTTATTGCAGAATTTAAAACTCTCTTCTTCCCAGAGCTGCCTTTCTCCAAAGACCCAACTGTTGTCAGATTTTTTTTTTTTTTTTTAATGCTGCTTGCAGTTTGTAATGGCTTAGTGTGAAAATAGGCTATAAAGGCATACAAAAAACAAAGTAAATAAAATCCTAATATATTTCTTTCTGCTGAGCCTGAGGATCAGCTTCCTGCTGCTTAAATATACAGAGCAACTGGACTACAACGCTACAAAACCGAAGAAAACCTGCGGTCCGCCTGCTCGTGGATCATTTAGAAAGAGTCAGCCAATCACAAGAGACATTAATGTGCCTTAAATACACAGACACAAAACAGCTTGTTGTTGGTAGAGCTCCAGAGAGAAAGACAAACTAGGAAATGCAAAACTATAGAGATGATTTTTGGTATTTGAAACCACAGAAATATGTTCTTAGTGTATGGATACCAAGGTTGCAAATAAAACACTGGAAAAGTATGAAATATTGGACCGTTAAATGACTTCAGCTTCAAGTCCAGCTGGATGGACAGATGGATGGATGGTTAGTGTAGAGGACGGTTCCAGGTGGTCTCGTGTTGAAGGCTCAGTGCAGCTTGTTGAGATGTTGTGGTCGTGCTGAGCTCGGGACACGTATGTCTGTCTGTGTGCCTCTTCACGGGTGTACCGCCTACCTGGGTGGTCAAGCGGTGGTCCGAGCTGTGAGACGCACAAATGCACCCACCCCCCACGAACTATGGAACGTCTTTGTTTTCGGAATTGTCACCAAAGTTATGTGGAACCGAAGGAGACGAGAATGATTGACATGATGGCAGGATGAAAGGAAGCGCTTATTTGAAAAGGACAGATGTTAAATAAACTCTCTCTCCTTGGTGAGACAAGCTAGAGTCTCCTACCCTTTGGGTTTAGCTTCATCCTGTGACATGGACAGCACACCTAAACACACCGGAGGCTCCACACAGGCTAGTAAACCTTGTGGGAAGTTGCTGTTGGATCCTTTCATCCTTGCCCTACTGTGCTCCTTTTTCCTTTTCTTGTATCCTCATCTCGAGTCAGACAACATAGACCCCAAGGTATCACCTCGCCCACGCATGAATGTCTGCTTTTAACATCTGTATTTAATACATTGCTTTTTTGCCCCTGCTCACTGACTAATGACTCCAAGACCTACCACTGAATCAGCACAACGTCTCTCTTCAAGTAGTTGTCCCAGTGTGGCAGTTCGGGGAGCTGCGATCAGTTGGTTGGAGGTTGTTGCTTCCAGACAGTCAGATTGGCTCACACGGGGGTATTGTGTGTGGGAGCCGCAGGCTGATTCAGCTCTTCATATTGTAGCCCAAGTCAGCCGGGCTGGCAGGGATTAGGAGCGCTTGCACAACATTTTTCCTACTGTTATGTCAGTGTCCCTGGCCTCTGGACAGCCTGCGGGGGCCAAATGAGGGACTGGGTTCCCCTCGCAGTGTCTGTGTGGTCTCCATCTTTACCTCATCGCTGAGGACAACAGCTGAAAGCCAAGCTGAGTTCAGCCTGGTACTTGGAAAGAAATGACTGTTTGTGTGTTGTTGGAAATTTCTGTGTTCAAGTTCCAAAATCACCACTTCCTTTTTAATGAAGTGAACTGAAATCACTATCATATCTGCTGCCGCTACAGCTGCTGCTGTTTTGGAAGCTTTTTACAGAAAATCAACTTATGACAATCTCAGTAATTCAATCATTTTAAAGTTATGTATGCGGTCAAAAAAAAACCGCATTTACTAATTTCAGTTTCTTAAATGTGATGATTTGCTGCTTCTCTCTTGTCATTATAAATAGCTTTGTCTTTTTGACAGTTGGCAATAAACATCATTATTTGGCCTCCGGTAAATCAATATGATTGAACCTTTGTTATATTTGACATTTTGTTGATCGATAGCATTACACTGTGGTGTGCTCTGGTGTTTTATTTCACAGCAAATTGCATTTTGTGCCCTGAAATGAACCCTTAAGGCCCTTAAGGCTAAATGACCAAACAAGGAACTGCAATGATTACAAGACAATTGACAGATTAATCGATAATGCAAACAGCAATTAGTTGCAGCTTTAAACACTCAAACTTTTGCATTGCCCTTTTGTTTTTACTTGGGTTGAAATTTGTATTGTTATATTGGTTTGTTTGTTGTCTCCTGTTTTGGGCCACTTCCTTACCCACTTTATCATACTCATATTATCCACATTACTGATAATAATTTATATTAAAAAAAAAACTACTGTAAATATTTCGAGAAAGCATCAGCAGTCATTCCGATAACTTTGTCACAAGTGATATCAAGGTATTCAGTCAAAAATATTGTGATGTTTGATTTTGCCTGTATCAACCAGTAGCATAGCTTACACTGAGGAAGAACGTGTTCCTGCATAACTTGACCTGTTTGTTTTTACAGTCATTCATTAATCTGTCTCCGCCTTTGACTGAATTATCTTCAGCCTCTTTTTACCTCTTCCTCCTCATCTGCTTTTCTCTCCTGCCAAATCCTGCTCTCTACCTCCTCCCTACTCAGTTTCCCACAGAGTGACCTCTGACTACACTGAAAAACACATTCAGTAAAATGCTCTGTGGTTCAGTACATCATCTTAATTTCCCCAATTGTTTGTGTGTTTTTTTAGGAGCTGTCAAGTTGTGGTTGGAACAAGAAGGAAAAGCACAGCTCTGCTCCAAATGTTGTGGCTTTCACCCGCAGGTTCAACCAGGTGAGACTCGTACACCGTGTGCACCTATGGGTCACTCGGTACAATCTGCAGTTTCACCCAAAAGGAAAGAGGGAAAACAATCCCTCTTTGAGATTGATGAGCCTTGGCAATTGAGGAATGGAGAGAGTATAGCTCCTCTTTCCATCATGTCCTCTGCCTTCATCCTCCAAGTAACAAATCATCACCCTACCTCTCTCAGAAAGCTGTGCTTGTCATGGCAGCTCGTAATAATCCACGTGTCCTCCCTACTAGCCATGTAGTCATCATAAATACTCCCCAGGTAAAGCCGGTGTGAGGGAAGGCAGCTTATTTTGTCCTTAGCTGGTCCGTGGTTCTGGCATTCATGAAAGTAATAATGTGCACGTGTAAGAGGGTTTTTGGCCTGCTCCCTCGGTGCCCTGTGACATCATCAACAGGAAGCTGTGGGTAACGATTCAAGAGGCAGCCATATGCCCTTTAATCCACTTCCAGTGTTTTTGCCAATCTCCTTTAAGACCCACTTTGCTGCCCTCCAGTATAAATATGAGATGATCTACCAAGAATGTGTTGCTGTGGAAACTTCTCCATGTATAGCACATCCCAAACGGTGATTCAAGATGTCAGCTGCACACACTCAGCTGCTGGGAGCCAAGGAAAATGAGCTTTTCGGATAATGGGACTGGGACTGGGAGGGCAGAGAGTCGCAGAAAGCCCCTTTGCATAAGCCGAAGCCATATTCTTCTTCCTTCAGCCCTTGTTTTGTTGACTCTGAGCTTTGGGAGCCAATGAAGCAGAAAATAATTGGCCATTCTCTTTAACACATTATGATAAATGCACAGTAATCTGTTTTATTAGGTTTTCAACCGAGACACATCAGCAGCATTTTTATTCAGTAATCATAGAATCAAAGGTTTAATAAAGGCTTAATGGTTATAACTAAATAAGAATACACTATATTCTGAGCATGTTTTTTTTTTTTTGTCCTTTTCTCAACTACTGGAAAGGCTTCAGCATATCAGGGATCACTGTCAGTCAGCTGTCATCTCCAACGTGGGCCAGATCTTCATCTCCATCCCGTCCCTTCCTCCCACTCAGGCCATTAAATTGGTTGATCCACAGCGATCAGCTTGTGGCTGGATTAGTCTGCTTCTGCTTATTTATGATTATTGAAACGCTGGGGTCTCGTAGCTCCATCTGGAGGCCTTGATGCGCTCATAAACACAGCCTTAAAGACATGATCTTTGCTTCAGGACACAATATTAAATCTGTCTGGAAAGCCCTCTAACTCAGACACGCACACGCGCGCACGCACTCGCACTCACTCTCACTCGTGAATACACCTATGTGGAGCACTGTCGTCATGAGTGATTTCATCATCACTATGCCGTTTTGGACACCAAAGCAGACGCAGACACATTCTCTGTAGTGAACCCCAAAGGTATAGTGAGTTTGGAGACATGCTTTGTCCAGATTGACATCAGATATCAAGTTAGACCACTGAGGGAACTAAATGTGAAGCGGCAGCATGTTTCACTCCCAGATTGGAGTCACATTTTTACAGTTCCTGGAAAGTCTTTTTTACTGCACGATGTAGGGGAAAGATAGATGTAACAACCTTTGGGAGTTTTTCATTTTTAAAGTGGGAGCTGCTTCTTCACAGGAGGTCACTGCCTCAAGGCAAGAGACACATATTAAAGTAGAAGCCAGTGGAAGTCGGGGTCAACCATCTGTGTGTCTCTTGTCCATTTTCATCACTCCCTCCATGCTTCTCTACATATTACCTCACCTGAAATGGTGAAAATTAAAAACGTATGTTTCCCGTATTAGCTCATAGAT
This sequence comes from Embiotoca jacksoni, assembly GCF_022577435.1. Taxonomy (NCBI): domain Eukaryota; kingdom Metazoa; phylum Chordata; class Actinopteri; family Embiotocidae; genus Embiotoca; species Embiotoca jacksoni. Next base: position 787,822 of record NW_027185296.1, on the reverse strand, counting down.
TGAACTGAGTTTGATGTGTGTATCATGTGTTTATAAGAAAAGACAGGGAGTGACACCAAGAGTAGCCGGAGGAATTTATCTCCTCACTCCTCAGCTCTTCACCTCTTCCCTTAAGCGAAAACAAGTCTTGGGGCTATTTCCAGGAAAAAGTGGGCAAAGACAGCTGTAGGTTAGAATTTGCTCACAGAAGCTACCACACACGTACACTCGATTTATAGACGCATACAAAGAGCACACCTAATGGTCTGCGGCTTTAATGGAGGAATGTTGGCATTGGCAAAAACTGTTAATCCAGGAGAGGAAGGAGGAAAGAAAAGTGAGGAAAAAGTGTTATTGTGTCAGAAGAAAACATAGAGATGGTCAGTCTTATCAGAACACAATGTGCAGACAGCTATGGGCTTTGAAAGCCCTCGGAGCCCTGCGGCGTTGAAGCTAACTTCCCCTCCCATTACCTCCTCTCTTCACTCACTCGTCTCCCTTTTCCTCTTTCCATTCCCGCTCTCCCCAGAGCTTAAACACTGATTGATTCATTGACTTCTCAGTAAGTGTGTACGTGTAATCAGAACTTTGGCTTCCAAGCATTCTCCCTAAAGAGGCAGATTTCCGACATCGCTCTCGGTCTGGCCAAGCACTCTGAACACACACATTCGCCATCTCGTCCTCCTTTCCCAGTTGACGTATTAGGAGTTATGGTGTGTGTGTGTGTGTGTCTGTTGTGTAATCAGCTGGATTCCAGTGGATTTTCCTCTGATACTCTGAAGATTTAGCGAGACAGAATTCCTCGTCTCTCCTGCACCAAACCTGAAATCCTCTTCATGTTTCAAAGATTGTAACGAGATAACAAGTTTTCTGTATTATCGTGGTTCTGTTTGTGGCGAGGGTGTGAGTGTTGCTTGGTGCCGTAATCCCTGTTTGTGTGCATTTTCTAGACGAGTTTCTGGGTGGTTCGAGAGATCCTCCATGCGCAGACGTTGAAGATCAGAGCTGAGGTGCTGAGTCTGTATATTCGCACTGCCAAGGTACATACACCCAAGCACGACACGACTTTTATTGTTCTATCCCCCTGTGAATGTTTGCAGTATAAACTCAAATTAATGCTCTGTATGTACTGTAACTTTTCATAGAAACTGTGTGATATTAACAACCTCCATGCAGTCATGGCTGTGGTGTCAGCGTTACAAAGTGCTCCCATCTTCAGGCTTACCAAAACATGGGCGGTGAGTATGTTTACCCTCCTTTTGAAGGCACATTTTGGTTTATTAGTAGAGCGCTGTCAATAAGCAGGAGTTTCACGAGATCTCCACCAAAACACTGCACACGTAAACAACGGCCTTATGAAAACTAGCACAAGTGACATGACAAGAGGAATGTCAGAGTTAAAAATAATACAGAACGAGAAGTATTTCGATCATTCAGAAAACCTTAAATTCACACTTTTGCATGAGGAAACAAATAAGAGAATTTAACAAATATATTAAGAGCTGCAAGAATAAAAAATAAATTATGTAAAAATGCTGACATGTTCTGATTACAGCTTCCTTAATTGTGAATATATTCTGTTTCTGGTTTGATTGACATGTCCGTGGTGCAGTCAAGTTGACATTTTGAACTCTTTATTCAGTCGTAGACAACTGTCCACTTGACAGACCACGTGTGTGTGTGCGTGTGCGTGCGTGCGTGAGTCAGTGTTCTCAGTTAGGATGTAGACCTTACATAATATAATAATGATGCTTTCTTTAACTCTAAAGCTACAGGAGCTTCTTTCAGGCACTCAGTGAATGCTTCTGCTGTCCAGTATATAGCGCACACCCACACACACAGACACATACACACATACACACAGACACATACACTAATACATTCTTGATCTCTGCAGGTATAATTGGTACTCTCCGCTCTTGTCACAACCCATAAAGTCCTGTGTCAGCAGATCAGCAACTCTGTGATCGAACACTTCTGTGCTGCTGCTTTTAGTTAAAGTCTCTGCAGTGCAGCCCTCATGCTGTGGCAGATTTAGGAATTGTAGCTCTCACAGAGGGACAATGAGACGCACACAAACATGGCTTTGGTAGCTGGCCCTGTTGCTTTTTCAAGAGTACAGTGTACAGTATATTTTGACTCTCGTGTCCAATTTGCGCTTTCGGTCATACTTCTAGTGGTTTTTAATTGGTGCAAGATTTCTGAATTTAATTTCCATATTAGTGACTGCAAATCACAGCCAGAGATTACCAGTTATTTCACTTATTTTGCAGTAAAATTAATCAACAATTAAGGGTTGACTATTGCAATTTTGAGTTGGCATTTTCATCTTCTCTATTTTTATCAAATATAACTTAAGATTCAGATGTTAACAAGAGAAGGTGGAAATCTAGCTGGCTGATGGTTTGTTTTCAGACGACCAACTAGCCAGCCGCCAGTGCTCACAGACAACACAGTGCTGGACACCTCTGACTGGGTTACAGTGAAAATTCAATTTTGCCATACATTTCTCTGCTCTTTGCCTGATTCTCAGGATATTCTTCTAGTGTTTTTGTGAAAAGCCTTTGGTGTATATCAGATTTGACTTCTTCGCCTTTGTAGCTGAAATCTCAATCCCGCTGTGTTTCTCCGAGCCCCGATGTGTTGCTAATCCCGTCTTGCAGTATAATGCCCTCCTTCTGTTCCCTCAACCATCTCTCTCTCTCTCTCTCCCTCCCTGTTTACCTCACAGTTACTGAGTCGGAAGGACAAGGCGACGTTTGACCGGCTCGACTACCTGATGTCCAAAGAAGACAACTATAAACGCCTGAGAGACTACATAAGCAGCCAGAGCATGGTCTCTTGTATACCATACCTAGGTAACAGACACAAACACACTGTACGCGCACACACACTCAGAGAAAAGCGCAGTATTTGAAGGCTGCCTTTCAACCAGCTTCTTATCTTCATGAGCTGTTTACGAGCTAAAGATGAATCGAGCATCTGGTTTTAACAAAACAAACGGCCTCTGTGTGTGTTCGGTGTCACTATCTCATGGATTACTCACTACGACAGTCATCAGTCACTCATGTTTTATTGTTTGTTGCGCTAGTCAGTTCTTTTTCAGTAAGCTGCTTGTTTCCAGTGTAGCTGTTCTTCGTACGCCATCGTTTCATTTTCCTGCCTTTTTTATTTTTCTCGGTTTCTGCGAATTGAGTGAATGTTGAACATAAATTTGCTGCTCTGTTGTGAAACATCTCCGAGGTTCGTTTAGCCAGAACAAACACATGAATCAGTAAGAAAAAAAAAAAAAAAGTGTTTTTCCTTTCCTTAAATATTTATATTCACTCTTTCTTTGGCTCCACAGTATGACATCACACAGGAATCCCTTATGAGTTGTGTGCGAGGAAAACGCTCATGCCCATGTGCGTGATTTTACTGCTGCACTGTTTGTTCTTGTTTTTCTTGATGACGACTGGATGACTTTGATGTTCTTTGCTGCCTCAGTTTTTTTTTTTTTTTTTTCCCTCTTAGCATCATAGCTGCTGCTGTGTGTTTTGAACCTAGTTGCACAAACACAAACACGGAGGGCTCGACAGCCTGTTTTTCATTAAAGAAACCTATAACTGCCGTTTTTTTCCCCACCATGCTACGTCATGGAAGTCTGAAAGTAGCAACAGACCACGAGACAAATGCAAAACTAAATGCTGTGAAATGGCCCCGATTTGCCAGCTTAGCTGTATGTCCTCATTGTGTGTATGTGAATCAGAAGGAAAGACTTTTCCTTTGCGAAGTGTTTGTGTGATGTGGGACTGGTTGGTTTTTCTTGAGTTGGAGTTTCTTTATGCATGTACGTGTGAGTGAGATGGTGTTTCCTTACAGTACGAGCTCATCGATGATGCGTGCGGATGTGTGATGTGCAACCAGCTGGCTGTCTTCAGGGCTCGATTGAGCCAAGTTGGCACACGAGAGGGAAATTGACACTCTCGTGTTCATGGATGTTTCTCTCAATCATAAATTCACCCGAACCCTCTGAGAAAAAGTAGGAATGAATGAATGGGAGATCGAACGCCACAATGCTTGTTCCAGAGCATCACTCCCAATGTAAGTGGTGTGTGTGTGTGTGTGTGTGTGTGTGTGTGTGTGTGTGTGTGTGTGTGCGCGCTTTGGCTGGTTTTCTCCTGATGGTTTGTGCATGTGTTCACCTCTCTGGTTGCTTAACAAAGTACCTGTTGAGTTTGGGACCAAGCTTAAAATAAAGTCCCAACCCACAACACAGGGTTAAAATTGCAACGTGTGTTTTTCTGTGGTAAATATGCCACACGAGGGTTTCTGCTTCTACAAAATGTGTTTGTGTACTTGTGACTTCCAATCATGTTTCTGTCTTCGTGTTATTTGCATCTCTGTGGGTGTGATGCCTATCTCTGGTGATAACGGGTCTGGAGAAAGTTACGTGTGTGCTCTACAGTGACTGAGCTGTGGTTCTTCTACAGTGAAACGTGTGCTAAACTGTGTGTGTGTGTGTGTGCGCGATGGTGTGATCTCTGACCTGCCATTAGGCCTGGCAGACACAGTCCCCTCTTGTCTGTGCTCACCACAGGGCCGGCCTGTTGAATGCTCAAATGAACTTGTTCCTGCTCTCGAGAAAGTCATGTAAGGACAAAGAGCCCATAGAAACACATGATGGCTCCACTATGACAAAACTCGCACACACAAGCAGCACAACAGCAGTAGCCGTAGTTCTCCGTCAGTTTGACTTCTACGTACGGCCACGGACTACTGTGCACCCAAGTGTTTTGACAAGTGCTCACAAGCCAATATACAAACATACAAATACTACTGATTTGATTTAAAGAGAAACTTGCTTCAGATTTGCAGTTGCATACATTAAGTATGAGCTGTTTGCTCTTATAACCAGTTGCAGTGGTTAAAACAGAAGTTTATCTGATGAAATCCATCCTGTGTAAACATGGGATGTTACACTTCTCTTAACAGTGCGTCATGCAAGACAGTGTTGTTTTTCATTGTACTGATGTCATTTTTTTGGCCTTGTTAATGCGGCGCTTTGGTATGCATTTTCTGTCTGGCTTCTGTCTGTGGAGAAAGACAAAGGGTCCTTGACTCCAGCTCCAGCCTGCTGTTGCTGCTGTGTAGTGGTAGCTGTTAGATAGTGTGTGGAATAACTAATGTAATGGAAATCACCAAAGTTAAAGTGTCACGTGTCTCAGATCAGAAATGCCCGCCAACTGTTAATTTCTCCACCGGTTCTTATAACCTACAGTTCCTATAACCAGTATGTCTATTACAGCCCGTCCTCATCACACCTGGTCTCTCAAGGTTATTTTCCACCAGTTACTTCTGTGACGGATCGCCGGCATTCAAGTCAATGCGTCATATCCCATCTGTCGCGCTGCAATGCATGTCAGCAGCATCCTAAAAGTGGGTCGGCGCTAAGATAGGGGTCAAGCACAAAGATCACGACAAGCTGAACAGAGCAGATCATCCAGGCAGGAAGTCAGTCAGAGGAGAACTAAGAGAATACAGTCAATTTTCAAAATAAAAGGTGCAGACACATCACTACATCACAAGAAAAGCTTTTTCCTACAGCTAAAGACAATTTAAGTGAAACACTTAAAAAAAAAAAAAAAAAAATTAGGAGGATTAGTGTTTTTTAATGACTAAAACACATCGTGCTGTATTCACTTTGTCTGTGGGCTACGGCACAAAGTATGAAATTACAACAGTGAACACAAAATGGATGAAAAGAAACCATTTGACCAACGTTTAGCTACGCTACAAGCACACAAATTCAAGAAACATGTCCAAATCTGGAAGTAAGAAAAAACAGGCAGACAAAACTGTCCGAAACGCTGCTGGTGGGTTATGAAGCCATGCAAATGTGGGGAGAAAATAGTGGCGCACATGCAATGTGCTTGATGGAAAATGCAGGTTAGACTGCAGGGATGTATATTATTTTAGATGTCTGACTGCAAACCAATGTGTGAGTTTTTATCTCGCATGGGCAAGCTAAAATCTGTTGACTGTATGAGTTCACCTCCTGACAGCGTTTGCATCAGACAGCTCTTATCTGCTCTGACTTATAGCTCCACTGAGGAGAAAGGTCCAGAGGGGAGCCATCATTTCAAGATATACATATTTTAGATGTGGGAGGAATGTGCCCCTGCTTCTCTTCCGCCAGCTGTCTTTTTCTTGCCTTTTATCATCTTTACTTTCATTTAGTTTAAATTCTTCTATTGCAACATCATTTAATATCCTCCCTTATCTATTTGTGTCCTTGATTTAGTCCAATCTACCTACACATTTCTTTCAAACATCTTTCACCTTCTTCTTTTCTGAATAAGAGTGCTGTGATTTGAAATGCAGCCTCTCACTGCGACCTCACAGTTCATTTTCATTCTGGCCGTTCTCTTTAGTTATTAACCCCCACTCCCCTGCACATTTTACTGTTTTATATTTGTGCTGGAAATTTTTTTATCACACATTAAAAAAAACTTTGTTGCTATTCATAAGAAAGTGACGCTCAGTGAAGAGTGAAACTCAAGTTTAATGTTTATAATTTTTTTTATTTTTCTTGGATGGCTGACAGTGCATGTCACCTGCTCTCCATCCTCAAGTCAACCAGACATCCACTCTGTATTGTGTGTGTGTGTGTGTGTGTGTGTGTGTGTGTGTGAGCTTCTGTTCAGGTGTTACTAATGTATTTCTACATGTGATTAAGAAGAAAAAAAAACCATATTAGGAATTGTATTGTTACAGGGCTAGATATAAAATGGCTGTTACTATACTTACTATAAATACCCTGATAAATAACAAAGAATGGCAGAGTGACAACATTGTGAACATTTGGCCTGAGTAGAATCACACCTCTTAAATTAACTTTCACAAATATAGCCAAAGATATTTACATACCAAAGCCAGCTCAGCCATATGCACATTGGACACGCACATTGTTACACGAGTTCACTTTCTGTTGGGGGCTTGCAGGAAACCCAGTCCAGAAAGTCCAGAAACTCCCAGAAACAGGTAGACAGTACGTTGAGCAAGGCCTGTCCTCTTACTGTTTTTCAGGTATTCTGTCACTTGAAATTTCTTCAATTTGTATGCTACTAAGGTTAAACATCCCAGTATATCCAATGCCCCTCTGTATAGGGAACACTACTTTCAATAGGTCACATTAGCTGCTCAGAAGAAACCTCATGTCTTTCGTAAATGACCATTTCCCTTTATTACATACTGAGTCTCAAGAAGAGTAAAATAGGACACATGGGAGTAATACTGAATGGGCTCAGGAGGGCTTGATGGACCATTATGGATAGGTGGAGGAGAGCAGTTACTCAGGGAAGGCGATGGCATCAGTCTTCATTTCAGCGTTAGAGTCAGCTAGCCACCATGCTGACTGCTGGAGTCGTTATCGTCTGGCTGTAAATACATACCACTGTCTCTTCTTCTGCTGTCTTTTACAAGGCGCAGTTAAACGATGACAGAGATTCCTGATTCTGCCCTTTTAACAGTATTTATTTATGCGTAGATAAAAGATAATGAAGGAGACTGAGGTGCATTTGAAGGGAACCGCAGTTTAAGGTTTCAGTCGATCGGTCGGATCAGGAGGCGGACCGACTTCAGGGAGTAGAAGCCGCCTCCGTAGTCCGCCCAGAAGATTCCATCCTGAAATTTGCTGCGGTAAACTCCCCCGCTATACCACACACCATTCAGATTGGTCTGACCACAAGCATTGTACCACCAGCCGCCTTTATGGAAATGGGCGCAGTTACCTAGCAAAGGAAAAAAACAGAACTTCAGAAAACGCACTTACTCTAAAACTAATACGCAGAACCAGGAAGTATCTTAAACTCGTACAATCCCCCTACCGGAAAATGTATCCTTGTCGCGATCGAGTGTGGTGAACTGTTTGCCGTTGTGACTGCTGAAGGAGTCCCCGGCGTTGCCCTGGTAGGTGCCCAGCCTCAGGCGATAACCCTCGCTCTCTGACTCCAGGTGAAAGCTGCTGTACTCGGCGTACACCTTCTTCCCTGTCCAGTCTTCCAGCTCGATCATCAGCTTATAATCGCCTTGTTTCCCCAGGTTGTAGATATTATCCAGTCCCAGCCAATGCTCACCATCTATGTTGCCGAAGCCTTTCTGTCAGGGACAAGCACCACAGCATGTTATTTTCAGTAGTGGATTATGTTTAAATGTCACTGCATTGTAGTACAGTATTAATTTGAGTTAGCGGATTAGACGCTGTGGTTTAGTGAACTGATGAAAGAACAGATCTCTTTTTATTCTGTGGTCAGTGAAGACAAATCATGTCCAAAAAACACAAATAGTAAAGTGGAGTGAGGGAAATGTCTTTGCAGAGTTTAAAAGGTCTGGTTCTTGTTATCAAGTAAAATTATGTCAAATCTGCTTCCCATTGAGGCGATAATGTGCTAAGGTTGTGACCTGTTGTTTCTCACTCAGCTAATTGGTTGAATGGGAGGGCCAGTGGTGATTTGGCGGTGGTTGCATGGAGAGTTGAGTACAGCAAGTGCAGAGCTACAGAGACGCACATCTGTCCCCGATCCAAACAGCAAGCAAGTATTGATTTTTATGACTGAGAGACTATGCTTGCTTTTGTTCCTAGAGAGGAGACCGAGAGCCGTCATTTTGCCAGGCTGTCATTTAGTCACTCTGGGTGTAACAAACACTCTTCCTCCGTCTCTCTTCACAACTTGTTCTTTTAGACCCTGGATCAGATCACAGTTGAAAAGGCTGAGACATGGGAAGAGAAGAATGAAGGGATCATTACTATCGGGGTTGAGAGTAGAGCTGCTCTTCCCTCTCGGCCCACTGGTGCTCCCTGTTTGTGTATATTTGTGTGGAGGACCCTGGATACAGCTCTTTGCTACAATTTCACTGTGAGGAAATCCACCACTAAGCTGTTTACACTTCTGGGGCATGTGTCTGCTTAGTGGCCCCAAAATGAACTGCTGAGACTGGGTCATTTAGGACAGGGGAGGGGGGCCACTTTGAAAATGGTTATCTCTCATGCAAAAATATATTTCCACCACTAGATGATATTGATAGGAATGAAAAATTATATTTTTGCTTAGGCTGTCTTATTAAAACCTGATGTTACCTTCTTAAACCTTACGTTCCTTTTTCAAAGAACTCACCTTGTAGTTCTCCCAGTTCCGAAAGAAGTTTACAGAGCCGTCTCTCCTCCTTTGCAACACCGTCCAACCTCCATTGTCAAGGCCATGCTCACACCAGGCCTGGATCAGCTGGTCACTGCTGTCTGTCTTAAGTAGGTACATCCCACTGGTGGTGTGGCCCGCCTGTCGCACCTGAAAACAGTCCCTGAAAGGGCCTGGAGTTGGAAAGGTGGTTGTAGAAAAAGGGGGTGAAAAATGATGGGTTAGAAAAAAAAGTGGCTCAGATTTAAAATGATCTCAAAATAGATCCATATTTCAGTGTCACCTTTGAAGCACAATCTGTTGGGATATGTCAATCTGGATATCAATCAATCAATTATATTATTAATGTTCTTCAGTATCCTTGTAGAGCCCGAACGACATTGGATTTTTGTAGTAAGTAAAAAAAAAAAAAAAAAAAAAAAAATCCAACATCTGTAGATATATTGTCTGATATTATTTTTATATTTACCATTTTGTACAGTACATAAATGCAATTTTTTTTTCCCCCTGCAACGATCCCTTAAATTTGGTTATCAAACACTTTTGACACTTTTGTACCAAAGACATGATGGAGGCAGGAGATTTTACAATTTGTCTATACTGACAATGCTGTGCACTAAAACCGTAAACTTCACTGGGATTTTAATCATTATAAATAACTATAAAAAATACAAATAGAACAATTTCTGATTTACCCGAACTAATCCTTACAATTTGGGCTTTGATAGTTGATGATGCTTTTGGGCTTATGGGGCAACAAGGTGTTGAAATGAGTCTTGCCATAAGGCCATAAAGACCTACAAAACTTACAGGTGTACAGATTGTATATTTATATCTTGTTATTGACTCTTGATTTCCACTAAAGCCATCTATTACCAGAATCCCCCCCAAAAAGATCTTTTCACCACAGACATTTTGACCTGTCATTGTAGGGAGAGCACAGGTGTATTAATGATGGCTCAATTCCATTAAGTGCCCCAGTAAACCATGACGATGAATCAACATGCACAAAAGCAGGACCTCCTCTAAGTGGGATGCAGCCATCATTAATAAACCTGTACTTTTCCTGCCATGAAAAAGGTTTATTTAAGCCTGAACAAATATTACTATAGAGTACCTTGAATTGAACAAGTGCATATGCAAAAACCATCATAATCAGGCAGACAAGAGAAAGTTGGGAAGGACCCCATGGTTTGAGGAGATGTATCATTGTGGCAGCATTCTTTGGAAATAAATCCCCTTTTTCTCTCACCATCCAAACCTCCTGCAGTCTGGAGTTGCAGAAGTACGCATCTGTGCACTTACGTTTTGATATGAATGTTCACCTGGAAGTAGCCTTTAGCTGAAGCCACGAGGTAGTGCTGCACCCAAAGCTGAAGCAGCTGAACCTAAACCCAACATAGTTCCTCTGTTTCCTCCTGTGTGAATATTTATTAAACTAGTATGAACACAGGCTTTGTGTGTGGGGCCTCCAGGGCCCAAAGGTTTCCCTAAGTGTTTGAACACATAAGGACCCAGTGTCTTGCCCCTGCACAGATATCTGAAGCCTCCCAGCACAGACTTGTATTTTTCCAGTAATGCCTTCGTCAGACTTTCATCAGGTTCTTCAGATTGAGGTTAAAAATAAATCGAACATAGCATAGTGGTTTAAAAAGGGTTGAACTAGACCAAACTGTGGTCAGGTAATGTGTATTTACTGAATCTACATGGAAGAGAGCTTTTTAGGGGGCTGTGGTGGTTTGGGGTTTTAAGTTTTACCTTTGTTCCCTCCCTGATTCAGATCTACACTGTCTGCGGAAAGCCTATGAAAATATACTCAACGGTGGCAGTTAAATGGCCAAAAGCAAATAAAACGTTGGTTCTCACATTCTGCATAATCCTAAGTCATGAAGGAACAGTACTCATCTTTGCCAGTAGGTAATATATATTTAACAGGGACAAGAGACATGTTTTGTTTGTCTTTTCCGACAAATGAAATGATGAAAGATGAGTTGTCAGCCACCAAAGCAAGCGACCCACCCCTGGCTTTTTGAGTGAGATCGATGTACTATGTATAAGGTCTGAGGAATAGAAACATAGAAACTTTCAGTTCTAAGGAGCTTTGATGAACTAATACAACAGTAAAATTACAGTTTAACAGTGGCTTGGCGAGGTAGGTTGGGGATTATTATGCATAGCTAGAAATATATATTTTTGTCATCTACAAGTGGAGTCCCTGCCACTTTACCTCCCACAGCCACTCCCCTGCCTCAGGTTCTCTTTGATCTCTTTGTGTTTCCTTTACTTTTTAATCTCCACGCAGGCTTTTAAAATATGCCCCCTTTGCTTCTCCTCTCATTGAGCTTGAAATAAGCCAATCATTATCTGCGCTTGGCATCAGTGGAAGGTGGTGCCGGTTCAGTGTTCTGAGAAGAGCAGTGTTTCACAGTCTGGTCTCTGGAGAGCTGACAGTGGACAACCTCTTAGTAAAGCACTTATCAGACGCTTTGGATTAATTCACACTTCACACTGGCAGTAACACAAAAAATACTCCACTGTAGTACAGTTTCATTTTTTTGTTTGGCAGCAACAGTAAACTGAGATTTTTTTTTAATAATGCCATAATGCAGGTATCTAACTGACATAAACTTAGGCAGACCTAATTAATGCAAACAGAATAACTCACAGAACTATTTCCTAAATGGTACCTGCTGGTTTTCTTCCCTCCGTTATTTCCCTATGAGTCACATCATCTCACCCTAAGTGACTCCCTCGTCTCTACTCAGACAGACCGTCTGTTATTCCCCCTTTTGTCTGAGGGATGTAATGAATGATTTCATCCATTTTATTATCGGGTTGTATAACCCCTGTCGACATTCCCCGCCACTCTAATCGCCAGTCAAAATATAACAGCCCAGACTAAGTTCTAGGAGCCATTTCCAAGTAGCGTTCTAACCTTGCAAATTAGTTTCACATTGGAGATTATGTCTCCCAGATGTCAGAATAGTCCATCCCTGGGAGAAACGTACAGAGGAGACTTGTCTGTCTCAGAGGATTGTATCTGATTGGATAGTGTTGTGCAGGGGTCTAAAGCTTGATGGACTAGTTCATGGGATGTGTGCTTTGTTTGACTAGTCCTCGTCCCTTTTTTTTTCTTGCCCAGACTGAATGTAAAGCTGATGAAAAAGCCTGGCAGTAGGTTCATATCCATTGTCTTTTCGGTGCTGTTCAAAGATTAATTTAATGCATATGCTGAGTGCAGTGCAGCCAAGACAGACAGCATAGTGGGATCATAGGGATGTATGATGTCACTGCCTCTGCTGCATGCCAACAATGAGCCAACTGTGCCTCAGTAATACCAACTGTTGTGAGAAATTACAATTTGAATTGCATTCCTTAGCTAATTGTGTTTTAGTAGTGCATTGTGTGTACAATTGAGCACAGATCCAGAAATAACCAATTACTTGGGTGTTTTGCTTTTGCTCAGCCTCCATCCTTTAAAACTCATTAGATCACAGATTATTTTAACAGTCTTCCCTTATCTCCTCCATCATCATCTGCCACTTTGAAATTGCTACATACCCTCAGAGGTAAGTGTTCCCTGCGGCGGTGGAGGATCAACCCCAAAGGGACTTGCAGTAGGTGGGTCCATGCGTGATCCTCGGGGGAAGGCCCGGTTGTTATTGTCCCTCTGAATCTCATTGGTGAAACGGTTGTTAACCGGTATATTCTGCGGGACCACCTGCACCAGCGGGGGAACTGGAGGCAGCTCACTGCGACTCAGCGTCCTCAGACACTGCTCCTCCAGCGCCGAGATGAGAACGGACTGGTTGTTGACCACCCCAGCCATCGTGGCAAAGCGGGACTCCAGCTCCTTGTACCTTGAAGCCAGTCGCATCATTTCTGAGGTCACGTTGAGGACACGGTTCTCCAGCTGGGCCAGCTCCAAAGAGTTGTCTCTCTTCCTGATGATCTCATGCAGCAGCTGCATATAGAGCTGGGTCACCCTAGAGTTCATGTTCCTGCTCTCTTTCCGCAGCAGCTTCATCTCATTCACCAAGTTACCATCCACATCTACCACCAGCTGCAGCGTCTCAATCTCACGCCGCTGTTTGTTGAGCACCTCCCGCACATCTGCAATGTCCATTCGGGTCACTCTGTCCTTGTCTGGCTCAGGGCCTGTGGTGCTGGCACAGATTGGACCTGATGACAGATAGGATTTTTTTTTTTTGTACATTAACAAGAAGTTCTTTTGATGCAATCGAAAGCAAAAAAAACAAAACAAAACAGTAAATATGAAACCAAACTCATATTTCTAAAAGAAGTTATCCTTTGTACCTGTGATTCTCTGCTCAGGTACCAGGAAGGTGTAGGAACACTTTTTGGCATCAGGATCCAGGGGAGCTCTTTTACTCCTGTGAAGCGAAAGCTCTTTTGTCCTGCGGCCTTCCCTGGAGCTCCTGCAGTAACTTTCCTCCCAGAGGGAGAGGGAGAGCAGGGCGCACAGGCTCCACATCAGTCCCTGCATTGCTGCTGGCTAGATGGACAGCTAGTGATGCTGCCAGGCCTCCCTGGAAGAATAAAGAACCTTAAGAACTAAGAAAACAGCTTCTTCTTTGTTCGCAACAAAGCTCATTAACAAAAGGAATGATAACAGACGGGGTGTTTATTTGATGCTTTTCCGGAAGAGACCCCAAAGGATTTATTTATTGTTTATTTATTTTTTATAAGTATTTGACAATTTTGCGATAACCTACTATTAATAATTGTTTAGAAAATTGAGCAGTAGCAGAGTTGTCACGTCATTGTTCCACAGAATCTTGTTTGTGTGGAAAGACTGTTGGAGAAAACGCATTTTCTCTCCAGCCAGCAGGACGAGGTCTGCTTTCTGTCTTAGTTTGTCCCCCTGCTGACAGACACCCCATTTTTCTGAGATTCTATTGGCCTCCATTAAGACGGTCTGATACGTGGCTGTCCTTGGCATCTGCCTTCACATTTACTTTATCTTCTGCAGTCTTAGTTAAAAAAAATATATATATATTTTGCAAACTCCCATCCTCTTGTCTCGTATACTTGTATAGTATGCATGTTAGTGGTCTTTTTTTCAACTACAACAATCTGTCCAGGAACCACAAACTTTCAGTATGTTAAAGAAATCTAGTTCCAGTTTTGGTCTCAGTCTATTGGAGCCAGAGGTTTTTTGGAGCCTGCCCCTAGTGGCCCTCTGGTATCGCACTGAAAAGCACATCTGCACTCGCTTCACCTTTCAGACCTGAAGTCTACGTCAATTTTTATATGCACTTGATGTTCCTGAGTTAGAACAGTCTAACGGCCAGTGACACTTAGTTTTCAGTTAAGTGACTACTACAACACACATAGAACAATCATATCAACAAATGATACAATGCAGTGAGACCCTGTTTTTTTCTATTAATAATATGGGTGCATCCCTTCTCCTTTGTTTTAGTCCCTTTCTAACTTTGCATCTTTTTACCAACATTGATTTAAGCATCATCATCAACATGGAGAGCACATATTTGCCTAATTCAGACTGCTGCTGCTGCTAAATGCAAATGGTATTTCAATGCAGTGGAAATGTAAACTCATATTGCTTAAGGAACCTTTAGTTTGTGATTCATTTTCTAATATTTGGTCAAAACAGAAAACTGACCTTATTGTCCTATATTATACTGTTGCCTACTTGCACATCACCCCACCACTCTCTTAAGTAAAACGCACTGACCCCGAATTCCAATGCAACTTTCTGAGATAGGTTAAAGATGCCAACAGCGATGTTAGGTAGGAGGTAGTATTTGTGTTTCACTTGAAAGACAGTCACTACAGGGGTGAGTCCAAAAAACAGTATGCGCAAAGCTGTTTGCAGTCCTGTCTTCTTTGAGGGGCAACTCCTGCCGCTCCTCAACCACTAACTGTAGTTCTGTTCCTCATCAATACGCAAATGCAAAAGAAGAAGAAAAAAAACACAAACAAAACTCTCAGATGTATACACTGCTCCGTTTAACACCCTGGCCTGGGCCTGCGTACGGCCAATAAGGTCTAGCCCTCCTAATCCACTCCATCACGCTTCACAGTCAGTTTTTGCTCAGTGCCACATCATTAAGTCCTTCTTCCACCCTGAAACTCAGGCGCTGTGTCTCCCATATGACGCCATTGTGGTTCTTCAGGAATTCTGGCAATTCTGTCACTTGGAACAATGTTGAGTGGGGACAACATAACGGCGCGTACTGCAGATCTGGAGTGTGTGTGTGTGTGTGCGCACTCGTGCGCGCCCTCCTGTCTTGATGGTATATGTGAGTTTATGCGTCCATCTGTATGATTGAATACTGTGTGTGCATGACTATCCAGAGACGTTATTCATTTTCATGGTGTGTTTTTCCAGAAGCCGGTGTGTCTGACAGCGTAACCAGGTACTGTATCCTTGCTGACCTCAGTGAGAGCTGCTAATGACTTTAACAGCATCAGCAGTATCATTTTTCTGGTGTGTCTTCTCTTCTAAACAATAACTTAAAAAAAAAATTTTTTTTTACTGTTGCTATCAGTTTTGCACAAGTGTCAACCATTACCCGCTTCCATCTCTTTCTTGTTATCCTCCTATTATCCCTCTCCTGTCTCTCTGTTCTTGTCTTGTGGAGTCTGATTTCCTCCTGGGTGGTGGTTCAGGGTACGAGGGGCCTAGCCTCTTTCATGGAACCACAACATATCAAAGACATTCCAGCGAACATTGAGAGGTCACCAGTGTATCGTGAAGGTACAACGTTTACAGTGCTTTACAGGGCTCTTTTTTTCTTTTCTTTTTTTCCGACCTCAGAACTAAAAATGAAACACTGGTGAAGTGCTTTAAAACTGTGAGGGTTATTGAGCAGAAAACATAAAATGCTCACCTGCGGGAGAAAAACTTTCACATGCTGTACTCACAGTCAAGCACGTCAATGTTTTCTCTTTATGTTCTGCAGACTGGAAATTCTGATTTCCAGAGAGTTCTATTTACAAAGGAGAGAGGCTGTTTTGATTTAATCATGTTTGTAGTGACCTGCTCAGCTGCCCGGCTTGACCGGCTATACAGGATCAGCAGAGACGGCGGGGTAATTATGCCAACAAAAGGGCACATCTGCCGCTTTCTGATTCATCAAGAAAACAAGCAGCATGCAAGTGGTGCCTGAGTAGACACCACCTGGGCAGGTACTTAAAACCTGCTATACCAGCTTGTTTACTGAACATCTTTTTAACTCGCAATGGAAACGCGTTGCAGTCCCTCTGTGTACGTTTTTATGACGAGCTAAAACAAAGTCATTGTATGGATTGTTTTCTTTCCATTCGCTGGCTCACATGTACAAGTGCTGCATGTTTGGTGTAGCGTTGGCATGAATGAGCAATGTTCCCTCACTCTTGAGTATTATTTAGCTCAAAGTATATCGTGAGGCGCTTCAGAGAAATGTTACTCCGAGTCAGAAGATAGAAGAGCACCGAGCTGGGCGTACAGACGCTACAGAGAGTGCACACGGGGAGGAGATGAGGAGCGACAGGCTATACGGCTGAAACAAAGAGCAAAGATTTAAAAGGAGAACACGGACAATCGTAGGACTAAAGTGGTAGAAAAGTGGGTCATGGTCCTTTTTCCCTTCCCTGGTCAAGCGTAATGAACATAACTCAAGGCAGAATCTCTTATAGATCCATTCTTATATAATATATTTCCAATCTTTTCACTGGCTCTTTCTTTCCATTTCTTTCCATTCCATACAAATCTTTCATCTCGGTGTAAATCCTCCTGTTCTCCGCTGTCTTTCCTCTGTTTGGTGTTCCTTCCCTTCTTTTCATTTGTCAATAAATAAAGCCATATGATAGTCAACCACTGTGAGCAGCCCACCAAATAAGAGAATAATTTTCTCCTTACAAATAGGATTTATACAATTTCTTATTGGCTCTGCCTTTCTGACAAACAGCTCGTGTATTACTCCACATTAATGTGAAACCATTGAAACACACTGTGGAAAAAAAAAAAAAAAAAAAGATTTGCAGCAGTCACTTCTGCTGGCCTTTTTGTTTTGGCAACACTATGAACTTCTGAGTCTTCCTTGGTGTACTGCTGGGCTCTCATCCCTAATAATTCTTTATCGCCAGGAGATCTCACTCTTTACTTGCCCTCACTTCCCTGCGTCTGTCTATTTAGTGGAAATATGGGTTAATTTGTTTTTATGGCAGTTATTGCAAGTCTGTGGGCAGACAGTCTGCTTCTTTTGCTCTGTTTTACCACACACACTTTCTTCCAACTGGGAATCATTTTCAATTGAACAAGACAACCATTTCACTGTTTAAAGCCATTAAACTCTGTCAACTTGTAAAGGCAAACATCGTGTCTGCAGATCCGGCAGGGCTATATTTTGCTTTATGGTTTTTGTTCATTGTGCTTGTTGTCTTAATGCTCTAATGTTGGAGATAAACGGCTCCTCTGGTTCTTACTAAATACATCTCTGACTTGAACAGGGAAGTTGATTGTCTGAAGCCTGAGGCTTTTGTTGATTTATCTAGTAATGATTTCACAGCTTAGTGCCGCGCTGACACATCTCGCACAAAAATACACTCACACAGTGGTTGGCCTGCACATGCTCATATTTGCACACAGTTCTTATGCAAAAACACACGCACAGAATGTGAAGTGGTGTCAAGTTGATTTCAGATTGGTTTTGGCTTGCTTTATTTATGGCGGCCACACATCCACTCTGGAGGGAAACTAGCTTTCGTCTACCTCTGGTTTCTGTGTGGGAGCTGATGTTGTACATTAATACTGATTAGCTTTGTGCCTGACTGGGAGACAGAAATCATTCTTTTCTGCACGCTGTAGGAGAGGAAATGACCAGAGAACTCATTAAGTAAGAACGGCTGCTTACGTTACTCCCAGATAGAAAATTAGCTTTGAATCGCTGGTTTAACAGCACAATGAATGTTGGTTGTTGCCTGACAAAGACAGCCATATGTCACTCGTTTGGCCTCAGGTTACACTGTATGTATTGGCAAAAAGCCTCTTAAAACACACATTCTTTCTGGACCTGAACAAACCGATTAATATACATACGGTATAAACTGCCTGCATGGAAATCTGATTTGCTGCAGGTGTCTGGTTCGCTGCAGGCGAAGGGGGCATTATGTGTGCTTTTTCATACTAAGCCTATTGATGTCAGTCTTATACTGTAAACAGTGTAGCAATGAATGCAAATTGAATAAAAAGGCATGTAAATAAAATGTCTGCATGCAGAGTAACGTCCTTTTCTTACAGTGTACATTAAAGCATCCTGTTTTATAAACGTTAACAAAGATAAGAAAAATAATCTTGTTGTATTTTTGCACTCTGAACCCAAGTATGTTTTCAGAATTTCTCTATCACGCACACAGATAGGGAAAAGTGGTCCCAAGGAAAGTAGGGTTCCTCTGTGTTGGCAGACTAATGCTGGACCATAAATAAACAAGGCCAAATCTAGATGAAAATAATACACTTGCGCATTTAGATGTAAATTTCTACATATTTGAAGTGTAACAACAGCCTTATTTCTCAGTAAAATACATCATGTCTCTTTTAAAACAGGCCTGATAGAAAACTTCTAATAACAGATTTGAATTCAGCATAAAAGAAATACTTCAAGGTCCAACAATTTTAGTATAAGGGATCAAAAACGGTTACAATGTTGTTGCCCTGGGTTATTGGTTTATTACCATACAACAAGGAAAAGTAATGGATGTGGATGTTATCTTTATCAGGGCAGTAATATCTGCTTTGGATTTAAATGAATGAATATGATGGTATTTGTCAAATAAGGCTACAATTCCTTATTGATCAACAAACAAAGCTGCCCTGTTTGTCTACAGCAGTGAACAGTGATGGAGGTGTATTCAGATATGTTGATAGTCCATTTGGTAGTGGACTATTTATTCCTGTATCCAGTATGAAGGACTAGATAGAGTGTAAAATGCAGATTAAGGGTTTTTAACTGTGGTGTGTGGGTTTCCGAGCTCGTGGTGCGTCTCCTGCAGTGATTTACCAATTCTAATGTGTCAGTCTGTAGCCTGATGAATTGCAGTTCAGCAACTGGGAGAGAAAGACTTGGATGAAAAGTATTTATATTTTCACAGTCAATGTATTTCCCAGCCTCAAAATCCCCTGCTTCCACTCCCCCATCTGGCCCTCAGACTTTCCCACAATAAGTCCAAAACGCTCCGAAACACAACACCTCATCACTGGTCAGAAAAGGGGGAGAAATGGGGATGATTGAAGGACAGAAGTGGAGTTTTGGCAACAATAAATAGCAGCTTTGCTTTACATGACAACATGGATGTCAGCCAGCCTTTCGTCCATACATGAAGTCACCAGGCCACTGTTTTTCTCCACAGAGCTGACTTACATGACTGCTCATACACTTTATTCTGTGTGTGCTTGCTGAAACAATTGGTCACGGAGCCACAAGCTGGACTGACTGCTAAGAATCCATCTGACCGGCTTCAAATTACATTACATTTAGCTGATGCTTTTATCCAAAGCGACTTACAACACACCGATGGTACACCATCGGGAGCAATTTTAGGTTTCAGTGTCTTGCTCAGGGACACTTGGGTGTGTGGACAGGAGGAGCTGGGGATTGAACCACCAACCTTCCGATTAGTGTGCAACCCACTCTACCGACTGAGCCACAGCCTCCCTTGAATGAAAGGCTTGAATGAAAATCAGAGGGAGGAAATACCTGTAGAGGAGAATGCAGCATTGTGGGGACGCAGTAAAAGTACTGACATCATCAAGCGATTAAAGACAACAAAAACGTCCGCAAGCACACAGAGAAAAAACACTGACAACATCAAGCAAAAATTCATAAAAGCCTCATTAACAAAACTGAAGAAACCTTCCAGAGATTATTACTGCAGCCACACTAGAATGTAAAATACCTCATTATTGTTGTTGTTTTGTCTCCTCGTTAAACGGTGCATAATGGAAATATTAAAATGGAAATTAGAGCAGGTACAAAGAATGAAAGCAGGACTTCCTTTGCATTTATGATCTGAGCCTGTAATTAAAGCTGGAGAAATTTGAAATTGAATTTGTGCCATATGAGGTGGTTCGATTCAAGACACCATCAACCGAAAGTTAGAATATATTCAAGCCACACGAAAAACGTGTTTGTGCCTGCTGCTTTCTAGCTACTAAGTTGTCTCCCCTCATGATGCCGTATTAGTGAGGAGTGAGGCCCCACGGGCCCCCGTCTGTTTTCCTTCTTCTGTAGTGAAACTCTAAACATGTGGCCTGATGTTGGGGGTCAGAGGTCAATATGTGGGATTAGTGTGCAGCCCCCCCCCCCCGCTCGCCCACGCCACCAACCCCTTGCAATCAATTGGTCTTTGTGAAAAGCGTGTTCCCCCTCTTCCTCTTTATGCACAACACACACGTAAATGCGCAAACTCTCTGTTCTTCTGCTCGTGCCATCTGGGAGGACATAGTTGACTTGAGGTCGTCTCTCTCTTTCCGTCATACTTTGCAACGATAAGGACTCTCAACTCTCCAGCAGCCTCCTCCATCACACCTCATCCGGCTGCCTCCCCCATTGTAAAACAAACACCCAGCCTGCCTCCGCGCCACAAACACAACGCTCTTTGTGCACATACATGCACACACAGGCACAATATGAACCCTTGCAGGTGTAAATGGCTGCAGGTTACATCATCTTCAGCTCGTGTCTTCCTGGATAATGTATTACCCAGGCTGACAGATTAGGCCGCCAGTTCAGGTGGCTTCCGTCTTGAATAAAACCGGTTAAGGGACACTTTGGCTTTGAACACGCTGCTTCTAAGGTTTCACGCAGCAGCAAAGAGCTGGGGGAGGTTCAGGGGAGAGAGGAGAGCCAGGAGGATGGAGTAGTCCAAATTTGTTTGGCTGGATAGTGTGAATTTTCTGTTTCAGGGGATTACTCATAACCACTCGGCCTTTCTTGTTTTGGTTTTTTTTAATTTTTTATTTCCCCTCTGTGTCACACCTCACCTTAAGCTCATACCTCAGACTACACATGCTTCCTATTAGCTGAATCAACAAGGAAGAACACATACATTCACACACTCACACAGCATTACACACTCATTGCCCACTGGCTTTACTTAGTTAAATGCCTCTACTTCGCTTGTCTGTTTACCTCGACCTCCTGGCTGACCTCTTCCTCCTTATGATGACCTGTCTGTTCAACCGTGTCCAAGCTCTCATTAAGAGGGTTCTAAATGAGCGTCACAGTGCAGCTAGAGACTCTACTGCGAGTCTTGCTGCAGCTCTTGCCCCCCCCCCCCCCCCCCCCCCCCCTCATAGTTAATTATTTGGAGCTCTTTACCCAATTCGTAAGTACGAGTACGGCAGGATTGCTGTGTGACTTCTAATGCAGGTTTGAGTTTTCGGAGATGCAATGTGTCCGACTTGCTTTGCTGTGGTTGGATTTAACCGCATGTGGTCAGCGGTGCCAGAGCTGTGTTGTTGGACAGCCCCTGGTTGTATCCAACATGTGGTATCTTTGTCTGCTTCTATATGCGGCTCTGTTCGACAGATAAGATCAGCTGAGCTGTGCATTACACATCTGTGCCTGTGAACGGTCGGCACTCACAGGCTCAGGTTAAGCAGTGAGATATGATTGGGTGCATGCCCATCGCCCGAAAACCGCAGCTGGTTGGTGCTGGCTGGGCGAGCTATCAATCCCCTGCTACGTTAAAACATGGTTTGTGACAGGACGGCTGGGGGAGGGCAGCCTCTGACAGCATGCACTACCCGATTGCTATTTATTGGCTCGTCCGGGAGTTTTAAGAACTTTAAATAGGACGGACATCAAACAGGTTTTTTTTGTTGTGATGTAGAGTCCAGGGTGGGGGTTAAGAGAATAGTTAGTTTATATGTGGATTGGTACTAATGACCCAATTTAAAGCCCATCCCCCGTGCACTCGAGGTTCAGGTTGAACCCGAGGGCTAAACACTGGCGCTCCGGCACGGAATGTTCTGGACATGTCTCCGACAGCTGCTGCTGCCTCCTCTCTATCATTTTAGCTTTCTTTCTTCTTTCTCAGCCTGAGTTATTGGAGATATTGATATTGTAATTTATTGCCCATAAGGGAAAAACGAGAGAGCTCATGAAATGTTTTCTTAGCCTTTTTGCCGTTCCCTCATTTTGCCTTTGACTTGAAACCCCGGCTGTTTGAGGGTCTGTGTGTGTGTCTCTCAGGGTCATTTACAGCATTCACAGATGTGGTTTTGTAGCGAACAGAATGTTTTCCACTGATCCCACCAACAGACCAGAACATAAGTGAAAACATTTGAAGATAATTGTGAGTTGGTGATATGGAAGTGCACCAGATTGATGTTATTAGTGTTCAAAGCTTTTTACTATAATGGCCAGGTTGTGACTGAAGTGTCTTATGTCCATGCCGTGTGTGTGATAGAGGATGTGGTTTGGGTTGTCTTACATTCTGTTATCATTTCTCCCTCTAACATGACCCTGTGATGGAGACTAGTGAACTCTCTTAGCAACACACTGTTCACTCCTAAGTATTCCCCGAGCTACAGTGCATTTTCGTCGCATGATCTCAGCCCCTATAAGAGAAGCATATGTTGAGAGACATGTTATCGCCTCATTAGGTGTGATCCTATTCATCTAACCCTGATTCCACCAGGTTAACTCGGCTCTTTCCCCGCACCCCAGTCAGAGGCCAGACTCAGAAGGTACTGTATTAGGAAACCAAAAGCCAAGAAAAAATAAACAAGCCTGGCTCCAGAGCTCAAATCTCTCCATCTGATCAGATCAGTCTCCCTCAAGTGTTGCTGGAATGCCCCACTTTTCGTGCTCTTCACTTTTTTTCTTTTCTGCTTCTCCTCAGGTAGGACGCGGAGTACATTTCAGGGAAAGTGTAAGACCTGTGATGTTTCTCCCTCTTGCATCTAGAAGCATGGGCTCCATTGACTGCACATTTTCCATTATTTAAGGGTTTTCTGCTAAGATTACTTATTACATAACAGATGTCAATTCTGGCCCTACACGCGGGAAATGCCCAAATCCCCAATCGCTGCACAATATCAATAAATTCAGTTATTTTCCAACACCATCAACTCACTACTCTCCCTTTAAGTCCCTGACTTATGCCGATACGCGATACACTTCTCAGCATGCCGTCTACACTCTATCCCAGTCAGACTCAAGAGAAAAGCCAAAGAAGCGTTGCTAAATGTCTGCAGACACAACCTCCAGTCACGAAACGTCCCAACCTCTAAGCCAGAGCTCTCACAGCTGCCCAGATACACACACTCGCACATACACCCTCACACACAACCCTACAGACACACACAAACTCTGTCTTGCTGACGCATACTCCAAAAAACAAATTGAAAACAGAATAAACTCAGGCAGCGTTTACCTTTTCGTTATCAGTAGTGGTTTGAGATGTTTTCCTGCAGTTACAGTATCACTTGTGTATTGTATTGTGTCTTCACCGAGCTGCAGTGCTCAGGACTCATCTCTCTGTCTTTGCCTTTGTCCCAGTCGTCTGAGGCGCTCCCCTCTGCTCCACTCCTTCTGTCCCGTAGCTGCAAATCAGTACAAGGCTTTTAGTCGAGGCCTTCCTTCCCAAAGACGTGCCTCTCTCTGTGGACTTAGCTGTCCCGGGGCTCAGGCTGGGGCATGGTTCAAAAGCCGGCCACTTCAACAGACTGAGCTCTCACCGCTGATGCCTTGAGTTTTTCACAAAGGATGGGGGAGACTAGAAGAGGGAGGGGTAGGAGGAAGAGAGGGGAGGAGAAGGGGGATGAGGGTGTGGGTGTTGGAGATTGCCTTTTTTTTTTTCTTCTTCTTCTTTTCTTTCTTTCTATTTTTTTGGAGTTTCCCAGCCCACCTCTGATGTCACTATACTGGGGGAAAAAAAAAAAGACAGAAAAAGAGAATAACATAGCTGCCTCATTACATTTCCCATCCTCAACAATGGCCTTCATGGTTCTTACAAAGAAGAAGCGAGTTGAGTCAAATTAGGCGACGCCTGTTTAAATTCAAAAATGCTTTGCTGACACTGGTGCTCGGGCCGAGCTGCTCCGACCCCTCTCTCCTCAATTACATCGCCGCTCTCTTCTTTGCTTTTTCCTGTAGCAATAAGAAGAGCTGATTGTAATGCTGCTCGGGTTTCTCAGCTCCTTCCTGTCGAGAACAGCTGGATTTGTGAGAGCTGGAGACTAAAGCAGGCAGATAAAACTGATTTGTGGTGCTGTTTGAGCAAAAATACTTGATCCTGGTGTAGTCGGTGCTCATCTGGACTCACTCATTATCACCGCTGTCGTTTACTTTAATGAGCGAAGGGGTCCAAGACATGCACAGATGTGTTTTTTGTGCTGAAATATCTTTCTTTTTTTTTTTTTTTAGATAAGCAGCTCAGAGGAGCAGATGGAGGAGGAGCTTTGTGATGACATGTCTTCCCTCTCTCCCCTTGTTTCCAACTTGATCCTCAGACACTTTCTATGTGGCAAAACTGGTATGAGAGCACTTGCTGTACCCTAACCACAGGTTCTCTGGGAGCGCATCTGTCTGTGGGTGTTCCAGGCAGTATGGATTTGTGCATGACTAACTGCTGTTATCCCTGACATGCTCTCTGAAGAGCATCTACAGCGGTTAAGCCATCAGGATCCTTCTCTTCCTCCTGTTCCCCCCCCCCCATCTCTCACATTCTCCCTCTTTCAGCTGAGTCTCCAAATGCTTTTAAAACTGCTTCTCCTGTTCTCTCTCGGTCTCTCTCTCTCTCTCTCTCTCTCTCTCTCTCTCTCTCTCTCTCTCTCTCTCTCTCTCTCTCTCTCTCTCTCTCTCTCTCGCTCGCTCTCTCTGACTCCAGTCAGATGCTGGTGTGTGTGTGTGTGTGTGTGTGTGTGAGAGATATCCTGAGGACAGGATTTTGCTCTTTTTATGTGCTGGATCTGGCCCTGCTGTACTGTGTTTAGGCTCTGCATGCACAGTGTTGTAGATGCATCTGTATGCAGACACATCTGTGAATATTATACTGTTGTTTTCCAAGGAAAGGGTGGGGTGTGGGGTTACGGTTGTCATGTAGTCCACTGTGTGATAACTTTTCTTACATCTGCACTCAATCTCAACGCTGGCGTGTGAAGGAAACTTTGAGCAAGAAGAAGGAGCGAATGGAAGGAACGTCACACCATCAGTTCTGTCGTGAAGCTTAGTTAATCTCTCTTTTCAGAGTGGTGGGAATCTGCTCCTGGGTTTGTCTCTTCATGTTAATATTTATGTAGAGATTTAAGAATCTCCGCTCTGCTCCAAGGCTGCCAAAAAGATGCAATGAGAGACCGAACTGGGGTGGGGGCTGGCCTTGAGTTGGACAAGCGGAAGAGAACATCAGTCATCCGCTCAAGGCACCCATTTAGACCCATCGGGACAAAATAAAAGTATTTTTGAAACTTGAGCCAAAGTATATGCAAACAAGTGCGTTTGTGCAGAGTTTTCATCCCTGTCTGTTGTTGCCCATGTGATATCAAACAAGCAGTCTGCAATTACCAGCAGGTTTTAACACCAAGGAACCCACAGCTGCATGGCACCGGCATCATGCATCCAGGGAAAGCTGGCTCTGTTACGATGTCCAGCCGTGTTTATGTCCACATGTCTGCTTTCCAATAAGCTGAACTGAAAATCCTTGCGTTCCTCCCAGGTGGTTAAAACAACACCTCCAACAGATGGACGCTGTCTTCATTTGGCTTACACTTGGTCTCTTGGCCCCCTGAGGGATGAGTGCATAAAGGAAGAAGGGCTGTGTATTCCCCTAATTTAATGCACGCATCTCTTTCTGTCTGCTGCTTTATTTTAGGGATGTACCTGTCTGATCTGACATATATAGACTCGGCGTACCCCTCCACCGGCAGCATACTGGAGAACGAACAGAGATCAAACCTGATGAACAACATTCTGAGAATCATATCGGACCTGCAGAGATCCTGTACCTACGGTGAGACTCACACAGCCACACGTTCATGGCATAGCAAGGTGTTGTAGTGGCTGGACAGAGAAGAGGACCCAAGTTTAATCCTGGAGGAAGTCAGATGATTAAGTTGATGTCAGGTTGTAAACCACAAGTCTTTACCTCTTCCCTGAGATCTGACTGTGTCCATCATTGTGTGGAGGAACAAAAGTTAAAGGGGAGGAAGGAGCTGGCACAAAGGCTGGAGGAAACGGCATAACAGCCTCGCCACTTCATTTCCTGTTGCCATGGAGACACTGAAAGAATCTCTGCTGTTCCTCAGTACCTCTGTGTGTTTTTGTAAAGTGTGAATTTGGAGAAGATATACACAGATTATTTAGGATAAATCCCCCCCAAAAATGAAACTTTTCATTTGTGAAAAATGAGAGAGAGGTGAAATTAAGACGGGAACCTGCAGTGCCAAACTTTAGTCTTCCTCTTCGGCCTGGGAGGCTAATTCCAAAATCACATTTGACACACTCGTTTCATGATCAGAATTGAATCTGTCTGGTCTGAAAACATTTGGAAAGTCTCAACGAGCCGCATGATTGAATTATTGCTGGTAAATTGTAGCGTAGCCTCCATGTGTGGAGTTTAGGAAACATTGGTATTATTTGGTATTGAAAAAAAAGTGTTCAGAAAATGTTCAAGAATTGGTATCAAAGTCAGCCTATTGGTTTTGGTACCAGTATCAAAACTTTTGAAACGATATGAACAATACCCAGACCTGTTCAGTTATAAGTTAAAGTCCTTCACTGTAGGTTTACATCAGTACAAATAATATGTACACTCATAATTTCCATAATTTCCAGGCTATAACCTAGCAACACTGAGGCGGTTGCCTGGAGGAAAAGTCTGAAGTACTATAAATAAATTATTAAAACAATGAAATTCTTTCATCATTTGAGACACTGTTGCCAAGATACGTGATCACATGTTACCAAAAATGACCTTCTGTGTGCTTTTTATTCTAATGCCTGTCTGTATCTTCCATCTCTCAGATATACCAGTGTTGCCTCATGTACAGAAGTATCTCAACTCAGTCAGGTATATCGAGGAGCTGCAGAAGTTTGTGGAAGACGATAATTACAAGTAAGAAATAAAACAAAATAGAATGTAAATAAACACACAACGCTTTTCCTGCTATGATAATCAAAATAGATTTTTGGTCTCGTTTGATTTTGTTTCTTGCTTAGCTGTGTTTCCCAAAAAATACCATTCACACAATTATGATTATCATGACAAATTTATAGATAATTTCAGACTATTGGATTTATCAATATTCCTTTTTTGTTTTTAGGTTGTCACAGAAGATTGAGCCAGGCACCAGCACACCCCGAGCAAACGCCTCCAAAGAGGATCTTGTCGGTGAGTTTCGAGTGTGGATCTCCAATGGGCAGTAAATGTTAAAATCTATGCGTCATCTGTATTCTTTCCATTTTTCCTGATTCGTAAATTTGTTCTTCACTCTCATCCTTGCTTACAGGCCAGGAAGCGTCAGCATCTCCTCTCTGCGGCCGTAAGTGTATGGTAGCAGCTGAAGGAACCAAAGTCCCGGCCACGCCTCCGTCCCCCAGGAACTTGCTGCCCTACGGACACAGGAAGTGCCACAGCCTGGGCTACAAGTCAGTTTATCTGTAGTTAACAAGAAGCAATTCTTTTATAGGTGTTGGTGGAAACAGCAAAAAGTAAAACCACTGACACTTCTCTCTGAATCTCTCTGTGTCTCCACAGTTTTATCCATAAGATGAACACGGTAGAGTTTAAAAGTGCTACGTTTCCCAACGCTGGTTCTCGCCATCTGTTGGACGACAGTGTGATGGAGAGCCACAGTCCCACCAGAGGACAAGCAGAGAGCTCAACTCTGTCCAGTGGCATTTCACTTGGTATGACTTCAACATATATACTTGCATTATAAACTTCATGCACAGTTGTTGTTGTTGTTTTTTTTTATCCTCCCTGACATCTTTTGTGATCATTTGTATCCGTGCACAGGGAGCAGTGAGGGCTCCGAGCTCAGTGAAGAGGTGTCTTGGCCAGCGTTTGAGAGGTAAAGCTAATACATTCATGTCGGCTGTGCTTTTTCATCACATCCACATGCAAAAAGCAGAGAATACAACATGGCCATCCCTGATGTTATAAAGTCATTTTAAAAGCACTGGCTTTAAGACACAGTTATGCTAAACGATCTGCCATTAAAGGTCACGCACACATGCCATGCACAGCATTGCTTTTAGCCTTGCAGCCCAGGCCGTCATGCCTCATCCCTCAATTTCTGTTCTCAGCCTTTAGTAAATATATAAAGACACATCTGCTTCTCCAGCAGCCTGAAATGAATTAAGTGCTTAATATTCAAATCCCCTAACAAGTAGTCTCACTATCCCAACAAGTGTCTGGAGCCACACGCACCAGATCTAAAGTAAAAACCTCTCCGCTCAAGAATCTACTGGCCTGAAAATCATCTTAACCTCTTTTCCAAAACACCATTTCTTGAAGCTTTTGAATAACCCTGAAAACACGCATCCATCAGTAACTCCTCTCACCAAATCACTGCTCCTCATCTAGCCTTAACCCATGCAGTTTCAAGGGAACAACAACGACGACGAAAAAAAAACCAGCTTTAACAGTATCCCGTGCCCCCTATCCTGTTCTATCCTGTCTTATCCTATTCTGAACAGGACTCGGTTCTATCACTCTCTGGGCCCAGTGACCCGTGTGGCCCGCATCCCCTACAGAGGAGTTCTGAGGCCCAGCAGGTACAACCCATCCCGACCGGAACCAACTCGATCTGAACCAAACCCTCTCTTACCCCCACTTTCTCGCCCCCTCAGTCCCTGCGAGGGGCTGCTGTGTGCTGGTGCTTAGCGTGCGTGTAGTACTGGGATCATCTTTGTGCTTTCAAATAAGTGCGCGTCTGCTGGTGACAATCACAAATCGGGTGAAGGGATAAGGAGCTGTGTGGGGTTATGATTCTGTATCTTTCGCTGTATACAATCAGTCTCTAATCTACCTTTTGCTCTCTTGAATTACGTGCATGTCTCTCTCACACACACACACACACACACACACACACACACACACACACACACACACATGTTGCGGTTGAAGCCGAGGTGTGGGAGTCTCGATGTCAGCCAGCTAAAGATCAAAGCGGTGACTCGGCAGACAGGACAACTGAAGCTGGAGCTCACGGTGATATAAAAAGCTTTTAATAAGCTGCTGCACCTTATTAAAAAAGCTAAAAAGGCTCTAAATGCTACATGCTCCAGGTCTCATCTAAACAGATCCTGAGATTATAGTCAACCTAGACTCCTTCTTGTGGTAAGTTTCCAAGGTATTTCACAGTTTGGAGCTAAAACTGAGTTTCCAGAGTCACACTGAGCTCCATGTGTTACTGGAAAACAAACGGTTACATCCTCATTCCTAAAGAAGAGAGGAGCACACTCTTCAGGATTAATAAAGCCAATTCTAATGGACGTTGCATATTAAGCTTCCCTTGCGGTTAGGGATGGTCTCGCTTTCTCGCTCTCTCTCTCTCTCTCTCTCCCTCCCTCCCTCCCTTCCCTCTCACGCTCTCGCTCTCTCTTTCCCTCCCCCTCTCTTGCCCTCTCCGAGGCTTCACGAGGCTCCTGCACTGAGCTTCCTGCTCTGATCCTCCAGACAGACACAATCTGCACACCACCTTGCCCTGACTCTGCTCTTCTTTCTGCAGATAGCTGCGTTGAGATTTATATCTGTTGAAATTCACTTCTGTCAGAACACGACAGATAAAAGCTATCGTGAAAAAGAAGTTACGAATGCATGAAGCCGGGTTAAAGGTTGTTTTGCAGATTGCATCTGCCTGTACTCTAGTAGTTGATCTGGTATGTTTCCATGCATGGCTGCACCTCTTGTATATACTGCCTGTAATGTTTGTCTTTGTCCCATTGCAGCTCAGCTGAGTCAGAGGAGCTTGCAGTTCACTTGTATCCGGGAGCGGTCACAGTGCAGGGGGTGTTGAGACGGAAGACTGTGCTTAAGGAGGGCAAGAAACCAACTGTAAGAACACACACACACACACACACACACACACACACACACACACACACACACACACACACACACACACACACATTACCTACATGTACTCTATACAGAAGGCAATAAATACTGTCTGCTGAGCACAGATGGGGCCTCAGAGACTCTTTAACCTGCAGACCTGTTTCTGTCTGTTCCTCAGACTCAATTGTAGTTCTCTTCATGTCTGACTGGGCTTTACTTTCCCCCCTTTGCTTTTGTTTTTCTTGTGTCCCTTAATCCATTTTCATACTTGCTTTGAGATTATCCTGTTCTTTCATGGCTGGAAACAAATCTGGAGCTTTTAATGTACTTAAAATATCTTGAAACAGTCATGGGTGGTGTGGATGATTTACGAGGTTTTGTGATGATGTAACAAGGTCTAAAGTTTTTTTCCCCCATCTGACAAGTCTCTACACCAGGAGTATTAATTAGTGGGTTCACTAAGTCCCTTTTTCGTTCTCCTGCTTTCCGTCCATCTCACTCTCTTTTTCTTGTATTAGTTGTCCAAGTTTTGAATGTGTTTATGCAATGAGAAGCTTATTTTGCATTGTCCAGTCATCCATCCAAGCACAAGCAAGAAAAGACTTTAATGTCTCCAAACTATAATCTTCATCCGTCATTCACTTGAAGGAGGTGATGCAGCACGGATGAATATAGACTGTAAACTATATAGACTGTAAACTATATGGACTGTAAACTATATAGACTACGATACCAGTCAAAAGTTTGGACACTTTGTTGGATATTACTGAGGACATCAAAACTGTGAAATTACAAATATGGAATGAAATCGCTCAGAAAAACGTGATAAACGAATCAAAACATGTTCTGGGTTTGAAATTCCTGAGAGTTCCCAATGTTTGCCTCAACGAGAGCTTTGCACACTATTGGCAAATACTTCAGGAGGTTGTCACTCGGAATTACATTAAATTAGCTAACAGAGACCAGAACCATTTTTGTACTAGGCTGTAAACCTGTTTATTTCTGGTGTAAAGTTCTTTAACATGAGGACACGGACTCCCATTTAGAGCCTGCCTGTAGTGCCTAATGGAGGAACTACCACATTGGCCTCATTGTTCAACCCTGGAAGGTTGTCGCTTTGGCTCATTGTGCTGTTTCCTGAAAAACTGATGATAACCCCACGAAGAGAAAATCTGATTAATGCTGTGTTACTGCAGAATGTTGTGTTAGCCACACTTGGTTAAGTGTCGTCTTCAATTCTGAATAAATCTCAAACATTGTACTAGCGATGGCCCCCACACCATCACAGATCCTTCTCCATTCTTCCTAATGAGAAACACAGAGGCGGATAATCATCATGTTAGCCATGTCTGGTTCTCAGAAAGCTATTGGAACTGAAAATTTCACGTTTTGGACTCATCAGATTTACACTGGTCTAATTTTCACTTATTGTGTTTCTTGGCCCGATCGATTCTCTTCTTCTGATTGGTGTTCAGTCTTATTTTAAAATGTAGAAAATAGTAAGAAGCAGGAGTGTCCAAACGACATCCCGTGGAGCTTAATCTTGTAAGAATCTGGGCACCTCAGTGCCACGCTGTAGTTTTTAATCAAATCAATATGGGGTCTGCAGTGTGTGAGCAGATTTCACTTTGTGCCTCCAGGTGGCATCTTGGACCAAATACTGGGTCGCTCTTTGTGGAACCCAGCTCTACTACTACCCTGCCAAGTCCCTGAAGGCCACTGAGAGAAAACATGTAAGACACGCAAACACACACACACACGCACACACACACTGGTCTGTCTACAATCTCTGTTTAATAGTCTGAGGATGCATCCAGGGCCAGCAGTTGTTGCAGCAGGTGCGGGAAAGATGCTGCTTGTTTGGGCAGGCTAGGACAACAGATAGGCCGTAACTGGGGAGAGACATCTCAAAGTGTCAGACGTCCTCCACATGACCTGCAGTTGTTGATAGAAGTGAAAGTAAATGTACCAAAGCAGTCCATTTTATAAAGAGACGACACGATAGCCATTATTCCTCACTCTACTACAGTTTTATGACAAAATGAAACACTTTGCAATTCGTCTTCATGTGCTTTCTACCTGGTGGTAAAACCAGGGAAAAAGGAAATGAAATGCAAAAATCTCTTTCATGTAGTTTTGACATCATTTAAAAACAAGTAGGAGGCATGTCTGTTCGTGTGTGTTTGTGTGTGAAAGTGTCTGAACTGCAGAACATTGACTGAAACTGTACAGAAGCTCAGAGGAGAGCACACAGAAGAAAAGAGGCAGGAGGAGAAACTGATTGTGTGTGTGTGCGTGTGCGTGTGTGCGTGTGCGTGTGCGCACTGGTCAGGGTCGGAGGGACAGACAGATGGTAGCACTCATTGAATAATGAGACCAGTGACATCACTGCAGTCCTGTGTGTCACTCAGGCTAATGAGGACCTTGTGGAGTGCACATGCAAGACTGAGTGTTTACACACACACACAGAGACAGAACGTTTGTGTCACCATTTCTTTCACTTCAGTTTTGACATTTAGACAAACACATGTATAACAAGAGAGTTTATCATGTTTTCACTTTTCCTCTGATCAGTTCAAGTCCACGTCCAGTAAGAGCGTGTGTGTGGTTGGTCTCATGGCCATTATGGCTGACGATCCTGAGCATCCCGATGTCTTCTTGCTGACTGACTCTGAGCATGGTGAGACTCACTCACTCACTCTCTCTCTCTCACACACACACACACACACACACACACACACACACACACGGAGGAAACTATCAACATTAACAAACAGTCAGGTCTCAGTGAAGTTTGGTTTAAATGGTGACCGATCCTAATTTTGGCTTCTAATTTTGATCTAGTCTTGGTATTTAGAAGAAAATGTGTTTTAGTTTTATTCAAATTGTAGTCGTTAGTTTTTGTTTTTGACGAGCTTTCATTGGTGACATTTTTGCCACAGTTTTATCATGGAACAGGTGTCTTTCCTTAGAAGAAAGTGATACATCAGACCGACCGCTCTCTCTCGCTCTCTCTCGCTGTCATTACCCAGCATTAGCATTACTGCAGCTTCTCTTAACCGCAGAGCTGCGAGTCATTCAGAAACTGATTACCCACCTGTTACCTAAAATACTGACCTCTGTCTGGGCGCAGCTTGAGAGTTAACGCCAAGTCATCAGATAACATTAAAACGGTAATAATAGAGGTGTGACCTCAACTGAAAACAAGATGCTTCTTACCAACTGATCCAGGGTCACTAAGTAAGACTAAGAAATGATATTAGTTACTTTTTCATTGTGAAATTAAGTTGGTGAACAACTATTTTCACTAATAAAATGAACGCCGATGGTGATACTGTACACACACACACAAACACACTAATCATCTGACTTTGTACGGAACTTTTTCACTGTGACTTTGTTTTGACTTTATTTGACGGGCCAAAGTCAAGAGAGGCTTCAGCCATCTTTCCAGGCCGTTGAGTGAGCAGGTGGAAACAAAAGACTTGGCACCTCACACTGTTTGTCTCCGTTGCCTAGGTAACACCTACAAGTACCAGGCAGGAAACAGAATGAATGCTCTCCTCTGGTTCAAGCATCTGAGTGCAGCCTGTCAGAGCAATAGGCAACAGGTATGAAGACACACACACACACATACACACACACAGTTGAATATTATATCTATTTTTTTTAACCTCACTTTTTCCAGGTGCCTGCCAATCTGATGTCATTCGAGTGACCTGTGCTGGAGGGTGCGACACAGCAAAGGAGAGAGGGATGAGGAAACGGACGAGGAGGATGAGGAGGAGTACCGACTCAGTAGTGGGAGCTTTCACTGCCATGAGCCCTGACCGCCGATTCTCCAATTCTAGCCCCGACCTCACTGCAGCCTCACCTGCCACCACTGCCTTAACCAGAGTACCCTGTGTGTGTGTGTGTGTGTGTGTGTGTGTGTGTGTGTGTGTGTGTGTGTGTGTGTGTGTGTGTGTGTGTGTGTGTGTGTGTGTGTGTGTGTTTTGGATGTATTGACTACTGAACAAGGACCTGCACCACTGCTCTCGTCTCCCATTTGCTCTCAGCGTCTTTTGTTCAGCCCATCAGTGGAGCCCTTTGACTTCTCTCACACACTGACTGTCCTTGGAGGGACAGAAATGATCCTCTCCTTTATGTTCCTTTTCAAGGGGTGAACTATTTTTATTTGTGTCCCTACCATGCTCAACTGCAAGATTTTCACCTTTTATTCGTCTGGACACACAATCGCAACGCGCACACTCACATCGGACTAACGCTTTGGACTTGGGAGGGTCTGAAAACACCTTTTAATTTCTTGGATCACACTTTGAATTGTTGGTCTCTTTAGTCACTTGAGTTGGCTTTAAGTCACAGGATTATTTACATGAACCATGCACTCACTCACAAACACACGCACACAAGCCTATTTGATTGCATCGTTGTAAACGTAAGGGCTCTGATTCGCAATCAATTCCAGCAGAAACAATTCCCACACTTCCTGAATGTGTCTAGTTTTTATTCCCGAACTTAGGCATCCTTTATGTCATGTACTAAGTGTTCAGTGCGTATGTGTGTGTGTTTGGATTACTGCCATGGGTGGGGGGGAGGAGGGGGGTTCCCTGAAATTCAAGGAGTCTTGTCTGTGTCCCACATAGGTACGATAATCCCAGAAATCTAAGCTAAGACATGTTCATGGTTGGCTAGACAAGAGTTCCTCCTTTTCTAAACCTGCATTTCTTTGCTCTCCGGTGTTGTCTGCCTAGAAAGGCCATGCACGGTTCACCGGACTCTCACTCACTCACACACACACACACACACACACACACACACACACACACACACACACACACACACACACACACTAAACACTAAAGACTTGAAACTGTGAAAGAGTCCAAGATAAAAAGCAACAAGAACTCATGATATGTGATTTTATCTCCTCTCCTGCTCTGCTTGTTGCTAAATATGGTTGGAGCCTGTGGTGTGGAGCAGACACTCAAAGCTACCTGGAGCCATACAGAGTTTATTTTAAATCTTGTATGTTTATGTTGTTTTGTGTTGTTAGTTTCTTTTCCGTTTTTTGGGAGGGATTGTGCAGTTCACAGTATTACCATGTCGTAGATGATTGCACAGTTTTGTCTGTTACTTTTGAATGTTACTTTTTTTTTTTTTTTTTTGGTGTTTTTTTTCCTCCCTTTTTTTGGAGCATTTGTTTTGAATATTTTATGTACATGTGAATTTTTTTGTTATTTTTTTTTTTGCCCTGTATTTGCCCAGAACCCTGCTCAGTTTTTAGGCCCTAACAATGTTGCATCTGATTTGGAAATAGCATAAGCACCTTGGTTATGATAAGTGCCAAGTGACGTTACCATTCCGGTTTTTCTTCGGGGTGATGAAATGTTAGGAAGTGGGTGAGCTGTGGTGTAATTAGTTACTGGTATGTTTTGGTGAGAAAAACCTTGGATTTACAGTTTCACCGCCAATGTGTCGGTGTGCCACAAGTAGACTCTTCCTGTTTGTTTTTGTGAAAACATGAGCAGGACGGTGGTGAAGACGATGACGAGACGTGTTTTGCCAATAATATTCAGACATCAAATTTGAATCAACTTTTTTTAAATAGCTGTTTACATTGTATGTTTACACAATCTTTTGCCCAACATTACAATCCCTTCACTGCTCCACGTGTACTGTATTCAGGAGGTAACATGTTACATAGAAACAGCCTATCAGTGGGATGTATCTGTATTAGCAGTGCTGATTCTTCTCTAATATGCTTCACAGGCTGCCCTCTCCTCTCCAGGCTTATGTCCAGTTCATATTGACATTAAACCGGTCCTCAACACAACATACCTTTTAAATCTAACATTTCATATTTGCTAGTTTCGTTTAGGTCAGACATTACAAAGTCAGTTTAGTGCCCTTAAAGAGACGTTCAGTCCTTTGTATGATAACTAAAGGAGACGTGGTGGTGGAGGAACCTGTGGAAGAATGAGTGAGGAAGCCAAAGACAGGCCTGCGTAATGTGACAGTCTCCGCAAGTATGTGTGTGCATTCGTGTGCCTGTGCATACTGCTCTATTTTTTTAAAGCATTGTAATTCAAGACGGATTTAGGCAATTCCTCGAGGCTGCCATCACTGCTGTGCGGTGGGGGCAAGCAGCTACTTAATCATCGATGTGATTGACTGCCAGCTCGCGCTGTGACGCCACGCTGGGTTGTGTTGTACTGGAGGTGTGAAGAAAAAAAAAGAGGAAGCGTAAACTGAGCTCATCTGTTTGTGTCCACTGTGGCTGGAGCTGGCAACAAAATCCCAGATTGAAGCACGATGGAGGCTGACTGGTCTTTGAATACTTCTGGTTGGCCAAAGTGACAAAGAGGGCTGTGAATGAAATAAATGAAATGAGTGAGAACGGAGTTCAGGGTGGGTGGTTTAGAGAGAGTTGATCTGCGTTTATCTACAGATGCTGGTTATTCTCTCTTGGCTGACACTCACAAAAGCTGCACTTGCTATCATTGGCAATGTATTGACGAAGTTTGTGCAGCTAAGCTGGAATTGAATCTAGACTTCAGGATCTGCAGAAAGGTCTGTGGACTGAGGTAGCTGAGATGTAAACAAACCCTTATTTTGAAAGTCAACAGCCCCATCACATTTCCTTTCTTTGTATTTGCTTTATCTGATGTTCGTTGAATATGATAATAGAAGAAGACAATTGAAATGGCTACACGTGTAACTGATGCGGATTCCCGAGTTACAAGTTTTATTCTGAACTGCAGCAGAGGAGTGCTTTAGGGGCGTCTTAGAAGGTGTATTTGAGTTCATTTTGATTTAACAATCTTTCTTTTCAGAAATAACCAAATCATAATATCTTTTATTATCTTTTCTATACAGTGTATGGTCAAAATAACGGAAACGCGTGTTTGATATTGGGAAGTCTCAATCTAGTCAATTCGTGGATTTCAAGGCCAATCACTACTAACATTTTTCTCTCCCTTTATCATCTACTTTTAGATGAAAATTCAAATGTCTGGCACACTTCCTTTAAGATAAGTTTGGTTTTTCATGAAGAAACTTGATGCCAAGCGTGAAAAATCCCTCCTCTGTTTTACAAGCGTGTGTTGTTTCCTTTAAACTGACCATACTGTCTGCACAATTTGCCCTGTATTAACTGTTCTGAGTGACTCGCCTTCTGAATTCAGTCTTTTTAAGGGTCATGTAAAAATGTTTAACACTTGAGAGGAAGGGTTCAACCAGAGGAGGTGTTTTGTGTTTTCTTTGACGTGGTGGACAAGTGGAACCAATGTGAATCTGTGCCTCCTGTGCACCAGTCAGGCGTCATTCAACTGTTTACCGAGGATAGCAACAGCAGCCTCCGTTCGAGTCATCGAAGTTGACAGGGGTGATGTATAAATGACCTTTGACCTTCACCCTTTACCTGGTTCTGTTTGCCTGTCTGTGCCTGTGTCATGACTGCGGTCAGCGCTGTGACCTCTCTTCTGAGTGATGCGCTACATGGTGTGAAGACTGAGAACCAATAAACACTCTGCCCTTTTTTACTCCACACATCAGTTTCATGCTCGTTGTTCTGTTGAAGGTCGTGTGTGACTGAAATGAGGCCGTGTGGTGATGCAAGCCGTGGTTGTTGCATGTCCCAGTACTACTCGACGGTAAGACTGACTTGGAGAGGTTTTGTGACTGTTAATGAGCATCTTTTCTTTATTAGTATGTTTTTTTTAATAGTATTACCTGCATATGTAAAAGAAATCTGAATTTTTCAGTCCGCACATAAAATATCACAGCAGAAATCACATCAGTAACTCCAGTTACTGTGATACTTTATTTTTAGTACATTTTCCTGATGACACATTACTTCCTGCTAGGTTGTCACCAAAAAAAGCACTTCGAGAGTAACAGGTAACCGTGTTTCGTCTATTGAGCATCTTTAAGATTTTACCTCCTCGCACCTATTTTAATTATCCAAATAAAACAATCAAAACTTTGAGACCCTTCAAGAGTTTGAAGTCGTCACAGTCTTGTTTGCAAATTAAGAAAAGTGGTTTAGTGGACATCACATTGTTGTAAGGGTTGACGGTCAAACCACCACCAGGTCAAAACGTGGTATTTGGCTGAAATGGGTATGAAATGCTCGAGGGCTTTCAGTTTGAAACGGACTCCAAGTCGGCGCGTCCGGCCGATCGATTCTTTCTCGCTTCTTTACAGGGCGTCCCAGTCAAATAGGTCTGGTTAGGGTGAGGTGGCAGAAAACAGCATTCTTTTGTTTCTGTTTCCAGTTTAACAATATTACGAGCGAGTATTAAGGGCCGCATTAAGTACTACTTTGTAAGTAGTACTTTTGTATTTCAAGAATAAAGTTGAAATCGGACTCTTTTTCAGTAACAAGTATATTATTTTGTCTTTTTGTGCATAAACACGGTGTGCTAATAAGCACACCCGCGTGTAGGTGCAACCATCCAAACTCCTCCATTTGTCTACATACGTTTGTGTTGTTTCTCCTTCTGAACAGATGCAATTTTCAGCACAATGTCCTCAAATTAGCCTTTATAGTGTCCTCCTTACGAAAACCAAATCTGAACCA
Organism: Embiotoca jacksoni; assembly: GCF_022577435.1. Lineage (NCBI taxonomy): Eukaryota > Metazoa > Chordata > Actinopteri > Embiotocidae > Embiotoca > Embiotoca jacksoni. Next base: position 749,044 of record NW_027185296.1, on the reverse strand, counting down.
GCTCATCTACGGGAGGGATTTTGTTGAAGTGCGTGATAAAGCAAGTAGTTTGATTCTTTACTCTCAACATTTCGATTTCACTCTCAAAATGCAACAACAAAACAAGAAAAGAAAAACCCCTTCCTCCTTTTATTTTTATTTATTATTTTTTATTTAATGGTGGCACCCATACATTTACATACAGTGCGCGCGACGGGCTCGCGGTGCCACGGCGCCACCTGGCGGCCGCCTGGAGCTCGCGCAGGAGGAGGAATTAATTTCGGAAGTGGACACGGCGGGTCGGGGAGAGAAGGAACCGAAGAGAAGGGCGGAGGAAAGGGAGCAACCGAAGGGCTTGTAGAAAATGACAACCCATCGTGACTTTTAGTCCCCGCGCAAATTATTACCCGGAACTTTGGAACCGCGGGAGCGCAGAGACGGCCGGACGCGACCTTATCCACGGGGAGCGACAGATGAGCGCGAGGTAAAGCGAGCTCGGTCAGCAGCCAGTAAACAAGACGACGGGGCTGTGTGCAGCTAGCGCGGCTGTAGCTAACACACACACACACACACACACACACACACAGAGAGAGAGAGTACGTAGGTTTGGTGAGCAAGCTAGCTGCGCTCAGATAGATGTTACCACGTCGTGGCAGATACGGTGACCTGATCAGACGCGTACTGGGGGAGGCATCACGGTGCCGTGCAGCGTCTCGGGTGTTTTGTGCGGTCGGTGCTGGGCAGAGCGTTTTCTCCTGCTGTGGAGGAGGTCTCCTCATGAAAGACCGATTGTATGGGAGCAGCGGCTGCCTGCGTGGCTAAACCCGAGTCGGCTGAGCTGTTAATATGTCGTCGGGGGTTTTTTATTTATTTTTTTTCGACGACTAATGGGCTCGCTTGTTGTCGCTGTGCCACAGGGCGACAGCATTACTCCGGGTTGTAACGTCAGCAGGTAAACGTGGCAGCGGTGGTGATCTGGAGCTCGTCAGTAACGCCCCTGGCTTCAGACCTTTTCTAATTTGGCTTCCCATCGCCGTCACCGGGACGCGGGCCGTTTCTCTCCAGCAGTGTCAAACCGTGAGGCTGTGCTGGGTCCACCACCTCACCTGACCCCCCTCCCCCTCCCCCCTCTCTCTGCACCACGTCCATCATCTCACTGGAAACAGTCATTAGAAAGACAGAAGTTTTACCTTGTTGCCTAACCCGGTGCAGGAGACGAGGGATGCAATTACCTTGAATCAGATTAAGTCTGCATACAGGAAACGGCAAGCAGCTTTGCTGTTGGCACACAGCGTACATTTGTGTCCGTGCTGCTGTTGGATTGCACACCGACCAGACCGTGTCGTCCTCACGCAGTTACATGGGCTGGTCAGGCTTCAGCTGTGCTGCAGTACTGGGTCATCCTCCGCCTCCGGGAGAAACAAGCTAGAGGTTCAGCAAATCAATCAGTTTTCTCTATACTCTCTATATATACACCCCCCCTTCCCCCCTCCCCCAAACATCTCTCATGTAAGTTTCCTGCTCTCTCCCTGTTTGCTCCAGGGAAAAAGCAGCATACCCACCCCCTCCCCCCGCCTCCTTTCAGAGAAGTTTGTCTTATTGTGCAGGCGGGCGGGTCGGTGACTGCGAGTCGCAGGGGCCATGCATCAGGGGTGAGGGGGATTCGGAGCGGGGGACACACACAGCGTCGGGCGAGGTCGGGGCCGGTCAGTGAGGAGATGAAGCTCAAACAGCGCATGGTGGTGCTGTGTGCCGTGCTCCTCCTGCTGGGCCTGGCCAAGATCTTCCTGCTGGATGGAGGTGAAGGATCTGCTGCCAGCCGGCGGGACCTCAAAGCGTTTCGCAAGGTCAGGGTGCAAGTCCATTACCTTTTAATGAAAAACATATACTGTCATTTGGAGGGACAAAATCTCTCGCTGGTGTCGAGTCTTACTCGGCAGTTCAGGAGACGATTTACATGCTTATTTCAAATCCACTTACTTGATTCTAACAGATGGAAGCTGGTCTTACTCTGTCTCGGGGCGCTCGCCTCACCCACACACTGCAGTCTCCGTGGGAGATAGCGAGCCAGTGGGTGGGCCCCAGAGAGGTGTACCCCGAGGAGACGCCGGAGCTGGCTGCAGTGCTAATCTCCCTGAGCGCTGCCAGGATAGAACGGGCAGATGTGGGTTATAAGGGCACGCAGCTCAAAGCCTTGCTGGTGCTGGACGGAGGACAGAAAGTCGTCTTCAAGCCCAAGAGGTCAGACATTTACAAAAAAAAAAAAATGGGATGAAACACTTACATTTTTTGCCCCCAAGAGTGATTTAGTTTTCTTATTTGTGTGCTTTACACCCTCCGCCAGATACAACCGAGACTACGTGGTTGAAGGGGAACCGTACGCAGGCTACGACAGACACAACGCAGAGGTGGCAGCTTTTCACCTGGACAGGTGTGTAAGCATCGTGTTGTTAGTCGTTAGTCTTACACCTGCTCTGATCTTCTGTCGCGTAAACGTCTGCTATCGTGTCCCGTTGTTACATCCCCTCCGCAGGATCCTTGGGTTCAGGAGAGCGCCTCTGGTGGTGGGTCGACTCGTCAACCTGCGAACCGAGATCAAACCCGTGGCCACAGACCAGCTGCTGAGCACTTTTCTCATGCAGGGTGAGTCGATGTCTACCCCGATGTGTTCTCTCACAAACGTTTTGTGAGAAGTGAGTGTGGCATGAATGTTTTCCCTTTCTCCTGACTCATCTGGTCCACTTTCTTTTTCACCCTGATCTCGGTTTTCATTGTCTCTCTGTTGATCACTCTCTGTCTCATTCGACCTAAGCAGCATACGCCATGCGAAGTCCGGTTGGTGAAGGTGTGGCGCTGTTGATACGCTGTAATCATGTCAAATCAAAGGAGTTATACAGGGAGGGTGTTTAATCCACTATCATAGAAAGAGCAAAGATAGATGCATCCCAAACTCAGGAGAGATGAATGTCAGACCGCAAGCCGTGGACTGAGAGTGCTGCAATAAACATTATTGTTATCAGAGGGGAACTCCGGCAGTTTAGCACATAAATGTCAGTTCAGAAGTCACAGGGAGTTAACCTGTGAAAACATTTCTATACACGTCTTCTGTGGCTTTGGATGAGCTTTATAAAATGTGAAAAAATAACCCCTGCAAATGAATTCTAGAAAGCCTACATTTCAAAACCGGTCGTGGTGGGCATGCAGTTCTAAAGACACGGTCTAAACCTGTTGGGTGAGCTGTATAAAAGAAAGTTATGTTTGTGGTTTTGTCTGGCAAAAACTACCGGCCTGATTTTCATGAAACATGAAGAGTGTGGGAGAAACCATAAGATGATCATTAACATTGTCAGATTGGACATTTGGCTTTCAAAATGGCATATATCTTGAATTCCAATAGATGCAAGCAAAGTTCAAAAGGGCAAAAACATAGGCCATTCTATAAATACAATGACTTCCCATCACAATCCACATTCACGGGCGTCATCGTCTACACGCGTACTTGCTTGAACTTAATGCAGCAAGCAGTCTTTGTGGAGTGTGAACAAATGTGTTTTGACACATCATTCTAAAAGCTTTGGAAACATTTTCAGTCATACGTCGTGGTCGCTGTTGTAGATTTGCATGTTATAGAAGAGTGGACGGTCTGCCTTGTTGGAGGTCTGCGCTCTCTCGTTTATCCTGTTATAGCTGGCTCGTCGTTAACTCGTCGTTACGTCGCAGTGTGATAACATTGCCACCACAGCGACAGCAGAGTGAGGTCACTGTCTGGTTGCATTCATTGTACTGCCGTGACTAGTAGCTCCCAAACACCGCCTCCCGTTTGAGTCGTCTCGTAGATGTGTTCAGATAACCACACACCACAGTGGAACAGGCTTCAATGAAGACAAACTTCAAAGGGTTGGTTCACCCTAATCCAAAACCAAAACCTGCTTTTACATGCGGGTGGTCATGCACGAATTTTGATTTTATTTGTCCAGATTTACAAATAGCTGACGAGTAGCTGACATTCTCTGCTAGCTTGAGAGGAACTATTTTGTCCTGAAAATACTTCTGAAAAAAAACGCTGATAACCTGTGGTGCAGATTATCCCGAGCACTTGTGAGAAAATAACTCTTCTGTAATGTGGGTAAAGCAAAGTTTTAAAGCTGCATTAGCGAACACGAGCCGTTGTTCACACGTACGCACTCATTAACACTGATCATTATCTTGAGCATTCAAAGTTCAACAAATGTAGCGCTTCTTCGTGTCACAGCACATAATAAATCTTAACTTGTTTCGTAAGAGAAGCAGGGCTTCATGCCTGTTTCAGAATAAGCTTAATAAAGTAAATCCGCTGTTTGAGAAAGTAAACTCTGAGCAGACTCGAGTCGGGTTTATTTCATTCATTTGAAACGCAGACACGAGACATCCAGCACCATCAGTTCACAGTAGAAATATACATGGAGACGGAGAACTTTAGATTTCATATATTCTTTACCAGTAAAAGGAAAAGACGACGGTAACATTGAACAAAGCCACTGAAGTAAAAGAAGCAAAAGAGAAAGCTTGGCAGCATGTTGAAGAGCAGCAGGGAGCTCTGACCCGACATAAGAGGAGATCAATTCAGACTTTGAACTCCTCTATTAGCTCTGTTTGCTGCAGCGCTCTCCTCATTAGTTTGTCTTTGTGGGTTCGAGTCGGACGCATTAGTTGCAGCATCACATGAACCAACCTTGGACCATCAAAGACAAGTGATTTTATTTCATAGAAAGAAAATACAACAATTAACATTTTCTAGTACCTTCAAGCCTGTGTAGAGCAGTGATGAATGTGTGCTCTGAGTTTGTCATATCACGGAAAAATGTGTAAATGTTTTTCTGTGATGTGAGACAGAAAAATGTGTAAATGTGAGGGGGGGAAATGTCTGTGTCATATCACAGCATCCTCTCTGGAATGTTTAAAAAAAATTTCTTCTGAGAAATCTCTATGTACGGGGAAAGGCCCAATGGATGGCAGTGATCTTCAGCCCCTCAGGGTGGCATAGCAGTGAAACCAGACACCATTCTCGTGGAAATCATTGCATGGGCTCAGGAACACTTTGGAAAACCACTGTGTGTGAACACGGTTCATCACTGCATCCAGAAATGCAGGCTAAAAAAAAAAAAAAAAAAAAAAAAAAAATCACCCATAGAAAGAAGAAACCATATAGAAACACGATCCAGAGATTTTGATCAGCTGAATTTTGTAATTGGAAGAAGAGCCTGCAAATGGTGAAAACACTTCTTGACATAGTCTCCGATTTAACAGAATTTTCCGCATGTTTATAAACAATCTAGCGGTTTGTAATTCACCCATAGAAATGATTGAAGGGAAACCAGGAGGGACCTCATGTTTGTCCCTCCTCGGACCGCTGCCTGTCCACAGGCTCCCCACGAGCCTCGCTGTTTCAGAGCTCCAAAGTCATTCGTGGCTCGTCCAAGTTCCGTTCAGGTCTTTACACTCGCTCATGTGGCCCACGGCTGCTTTAACGCTTATCACTTCATTTGGTCATTAACGTTTTGGCTCACCGGGGTACAGTGACGACTTCACAGGCAGCCTTTATGCCTGTTCCGCTGCGTCAATAATTCCAAGTTGTTGTAAGATATTAATACCCACAGATTCTGTTCTTCGGCGAACTGAAGTGAGGTGAAGATGATCCTGATGTGCTCTGCTGTGTTTTTGTCACCACTTTCAACCAGTGCTGAAATAATTTTGTTGTCACCAGCCAATTAATCACTCAACAGAAATGAAGCAGTGACTGTTTTCAAAACTGATTTCAGTTCCTTGCAATGAGCACACGTGTATGTTTGGTTGACCTCGCCAACAGTTGATAACTCGGTGTCCATGTATGTGCGACAGTGAGAATGCACTCTCTCTGTAGTTCACATTTTTCACTCTTCACACTATCGTTTTTTTTTTTTTTTTCCCCTCTCATCGATGTTCATAAACATCCTGTCCCTCGTCAGAATGCCGTGTTTGCATTATTCGCTGTATATAAAAGTTTGGTTCGACTCTCTTTTATATCTCGGCGTTGATGAGACGTCAAGTTCAACTGATTTCATTTTATTACACCCCCCCCCCTTCTCTCTCTCTCTCTCCTCAGGTAATAACACATGTTTCTACGGAAAGTGTTACTACTGTCGGGAGAGCGAGCCAGCATGTGCAGAGGGAGAGATCATGGAGGGGTCCTTAACCCTTTGGCTGCCAGACGTCTGGCCGTTGCAGAAACACAGACACCCGTGGGGACGTACCTACAGAGAAGGGAAGCTGGCCAGGTGGGTGTTGGGAATGAGCCCAGAGAAGGATCTCCGCAGTTCGTTTTTAAAGTGAGGGGAAATCCTGTTGAACAGCTCCTCCCCAATGAAAAAAAAAAAAAAAAACATTTCAAAAGTTAAACAAAAACAACAAAAAAATTGGCCTGTACTTTCTAATTTTGAACGTTATAGCGCTCCGCCCACTCCTTTTTTCTGAGAAACACTTCCTGTCGGGGTGAATGAAGGAGGGGGGGTGTGTCAAACATCATTTGATGCAATCTATTACAACTTGTAGTGTGGCAGCACTAAATACTTGTTTTTTGTAATTTATAGACCACAGAAGTGAGTGTAAAAGTTAAATTATGAACACATGGTCTGTAAAAGATGTTCCCTCCGGTTGCATTTTAGGCCGATTCGATGCTTTGATCAGATGACCGACAGAACCGACAGGACAGCCGTCTGATTAGCTCGATTTTTTTTTTTTTTTTTTTTTATCATAGGTAGTTCAGAATTTTAAGTTTATTTATGAATGTATTAATTTTCCTTATTACTTTTTTCATTAAAATATATATTTATTTGTTTTATTGGTCATTGTATTAGTTGATTAAAAAAATATTTTAAAAGGAACACAGGTTTTGTAAGGATTTATTTCATAGGTCCTTAACTTAAAGATTTTTCTAGTAAAAAAAACATTTGCAGTTTGTTATTGATTACAGGGAACAAACAGTCAGTAATGCAATGATGCTTTTAGTCTATGACAGGAAGGCAGCTGGACATGCAAACATGTGAATTTTATCTATGAATTTAATTACCAACATGTAGGAGCAATAACATTTCCAATAATAAACATTAACAATTAATAAACATTAACTTGAGTTTAAATGGACATTTCTGTTTCGCTCATGGTTACTACTAACTTCTGTTGCTGTTTTAAGGAGACTTAACAGAAAATGGTAAAAGATTACAGGCCTATAAAACACTTCATAAAAGAGCTGCAGCGAGTCGACGGAGCAGCTTTCTTTACTTCCACACACAGCATCCTGCTGACATGTAGTCCTTCAGGATGAAAAATGTGTAGTTACCAAAGTTTTGGGCTAAAAAGCTGATGATGATACTGAAACGGACAACAGTGTGTCATCCTACGGTTAGATCAGCTGCTCTCGTCGCCACAGTGAACATTTCACAATCGCGTCTGCGCATTCGCTCGTGTGTTATTAGGTTTCTCGCTAAACTCAAGTAGTAAAAGACACTTCGGTCCACCTGCTGTTTCAGATTCCAGATTTGTTTTCTTTACGAACTCATCCTCATTTGCGATCTAATTTTTCTGCTGCTGTAAAACTAAGTTTTCACAATTCGGCAGGGAAAGATACATAAATGTCAATACTGCGCACACAGCTGCTTTCGCATCTTCAATACAAAGAAACCATCAGCACATTATATTGGCATCCTCAGAGAAAAGTTGCCTTCAGCACCACAATTCACTCTCACCTGTCATTAAATATTAAGCAGACGCTGACTTTACAGGATACATTTTTGGCAGAATTTCACGCAAAGACTGATTCAGCTTCTTGTCACCTGCTGAGTTAAAGCTGAGTATGTGTGCGGAACAGATGTGTGACAGGAAAAAAAAAACAACCTCTGCTCAATCCAGCTGCAGTGATGCTCCCCTCTTAACATCATCACATTTACAATCGCTGAAGTTCAATTGTAGAAATCGCACACACAAAATCACACGTGCTATTTAGCCCAGGCGAGCATTCATATAAATGTTTCACTGAAAATCTCAAAATCTATTTCAGGAAAAGACAGTTACACCAGTGGCTTCCAACCTTTTTCCCCTCTGAGAGCTACTTTGACAAGATTAAAGCATCCGAGAAGTACATGAGTAGCTCTCGGACACTCTTAATATTTATTCACATGGCTAGGCTCTACTCTGTAATATTTATTCACGTGGCTGGGCTCTACCGAACCAGATAAATATGCTACTTTTACATGAACAACACAAATTGATACTCCACACACATATATTTAAACCACTACCTACTGGTTGGAGACCCTTGCATTACACATTACAGTGCCAATATTTTAGTTTTCATGCAGTTTAGAGTGGGAAAGTCTAAACAAAGGTGTTTTCTGTAGCTGCCAATCACACACTTCCCTTAAACACTTCACATTCAAGCTTCTGGTAGATGCCGACATATTCTCAGACAAGTGTTTGACCAAAAACAGTTTAAAAAAAAAGACAGAAATAAGGTGCTCTGATTTCAGATTGATGTCATATAAGTGAGCCCAAGTAGAGCCTACGAAAAACACTGATGAGATACACTCCTGCACGAACATAGCAAAAGTTATGCCTCTTCAAAGGAAAATGTTTTAACGTGAATCTATGTTTGGTGTCGAGACGTTGTCCCGAATAACAAGGCATTCTAAGTTACTGAAGTCTGAGCTTCATTCAGACAAGCGCTTTGATTTCGATGTTCAGGGTCTGCGACTTGTCGTGTGTTATTGGCACCAGCCTTTCTAATAATTGTGGCTCCATGTTTACCTGCCTCACCTTTATTTTCTCTTTCTGTGAAAGGCCGTGGGTGGCAGCTACGCGTATTCATGACAGAATCAAGGCAGATTGTGATCTGGTTTCTTAGATGTGCGTGTGTTTGTTTAACCTCCAGGTGGGAGTATGATGAAAGCTATTGTGAGGCAGTGAAGAAAATGCCCCCATATGATGCAGGGCCGAGGCTACTGGATGTCATCGACACGGCCATATTCGACTATCTCATTGGGAATGCTGATCGGCATCACTACGAGAGTTTCCAGGATGACGGAGGCGCCAGCATGCTCATCCTGCTCGACAATGCAAAGAGGTGAGTAATAATGGGAAGGGCACTCTCACATTGTTCCCAAGGAAAAGAATTCGCAAATAAATCGGTAGCCCACACTTACCGGAAAATGCTGCAATATTAACCGACAACAAAGCCTTTCTTTTTCCAAGTTCACTCTTTCATCTTACAGTTGAAGTCTTATTTTTTTTTTATTTTCGTTTTCAATTACAGTTTGTTTTGACATTTTCCCATATGCCCATCTGTTTTTCAAGAAATCATTATCACCATTGAAACTACTTTATAACTGACTCATGATAAACACCCACTTCCAAACTGTTAAACCGTCTTTGAAGTCGGTTTGTTTTTTTCTGATCAAAACCCAACAGTGGAAAATCTTCTCTGTAACATTTTTCACATTTGGTCAAGTGAGAAGTGAAGTGTAGGAATAAATTAAGCTTTTGCTGAGAATAAATGCAAAAACTGCCCAAATCTCTCTCACCACTTAATCTGAGTCGTGTCTGCTTGTGCAGGAATTTATTTCCCTTCAATGCTGTCGTTCGGCCCAAAGTAACAACTGATTATTTGATTTCACTCAGAGGAAGTCCAGTCTGAGAAAAAAAATCAACGGCCTCTGTCTGTAATGTAATTTATGTCGTTTATTTGCAGTGTTGGAGCCTCAGCGAATTAGAAGTTCTGCTCTGCACGGTGGAAACCCAGTTGTTAGACAAGCCCGTTCGTACCATCTGGTCTTTCCTGTGTTTCCCCAAAGTTGTAGCAAGTACAGGAGGTGAAGTGGATATGATAGCATTTCGATGAAACAAACATTCCATTGATCAAAAAAAAACATGTCTCCTTAGTTTAAACATTGTTTGAAAAATCTGGGATAATGTAAGTACACAGCAAAAATATGTAACATGGTTTCCGCTCGTTTTCAGACGTGCTCGAGCGGGAACATATTTTCCCTTTTAATAAATGATTTAAATAATCATGTAATACAAAAAAATTCAACTCATGTTGTCATATAATTCAACCCTAAATTAATTCCCTTCCAATGTGTAACAAAACAATGTGACTTTTCACATCATCTCCCACTTGACGTTTTGAGCTTTTCCCAAAATCAGCCTGAAGGCTTTGCAACAAATATTATTTCATGCTCGTAGTGGATGTTTTTGTCGAACTGAAGACTCCTCAGAGGAAAATATGCCATGTGGAAACTGCTGTTGTAACAAACACAATATTTATTGTAGGTCTGGGTAAATCAGAGAGGAACGCTTCTGCTTCCGTTCCGACTTTCAGAGCATACTCTGTGTGTGTGTGTGTGTGTGTGTGTGTGTGTGTGTGTGTGTGTGTGTGTGTGGTGTGTGTGTGTGTACACAGTGGTATGGCCAGCAGAGTGTGGCTAATGGATTTTGATGGATTTCTCTAAATCGCAGTACAGACAGGCCTCTGGCTTTAAACGCCTTACTTTTAGTTTTTGTCTGGATCACAACAGCAGGGCGGCCATAAGAACGCAAATCTCCGCGAGGGAGGGAGGGAGGGAGGGAGGGAGCGATCGATCAGAGTCGAGCGAGCGACGGTCAAAGTTACGCCATTGCTCGGATGAATGCTGCGACCTCCTGTTTTCGGTTTTTTTTGTTTTTTTTTTAATGAAAAGCTCATCTTTTGCATCGTCCAAAGCATCGAGTAACTCGGGCGTTTTGGACCACTTTAACTGGCTCCTCTCAGTACCAAGGAGGAGTGGCTCCACTTTGAATTCCTCCTGGATAGCTGAACTCCTCACCCTGTCGCAGAGACAGAGGCCCACCGCCCTAAAAAGAAAACTTCAGCTGCTTGTATCTGCAGTCTTATCACTTTGGTCTGGAGTTCACGATCAGACGAGAGTGAGGGATGAAGAGCGCCTTGCACTGCGGATCGGCTCCCTCTTCACCACTACAGTCCGGTACAGCGACCGCGTTACTGCTGCCGTTGAAACGAAAAGGCCTTTTCGTGTTTGACTCAGTCTCGTTAATTGTTTGTTTTTCTGGTGCAGCTTCGGGAACGCAGCTCTGGATGAGCGGAGCATCCTCGCACCGCTCTATCAGTGCTGCATGTAAGTCAGGAAATGATCAAATCTCAGCCGTTGCTCACGAGATTTCTTTCACTTTAACCTCCCTTTTGTTTTTTTTCTCTCCCCGTCAGGGTCCGTGTGTCCACGTGGAACAGGTTGAACCTGCTGAGAAGCGGAGCTCTGAGCTCAGCTATGCGGCAGGCCCTGGCCTTCGATCCCATCCACCCAGTCCTGGCCGAACTACACCTCGCAGCCCTGGACAGGCGTCTGTCTGGAGTCATAGCAACCGTAAAGCAGTGCATGGAGACACAGGGCCCCGACAACACTCTCATAGAGGACCGAATGAACCTCCCACATCCCTAGAAACAAGGGAGGAGAAGAAGTGACAAAAGAGCAGCCAGGACTTTACTTCCCAAGCCTGAAGAAGAGGAGAGGGACCACACAGATCCGCCTCGGTGTTGAAGGAGGAGGTGCAGAGCGAGTGAAGAATCGACAGGGTGGAACAAAGATCTTGTACTTCTTCGCCCCTTGTTTGTCACTCTGAAAAGACCAGAGTGGTTCTCTAAAAGAGTTGGAACTGTGTCACCTTCAACCGTACAAACTTTCTCTCAGGACTGTTGTGCACTAAAGGACAGTATCTGCTGTAAGAACCCCTTCGTCTATTACTACTGGTTTTAATGATAATCCTACCTTGTGCCAAATCCTCCCTCCAGGTCACGCTTTTAGTTAAGAGCCAGTGAGGGAGGGAGGGAGGGAGGGAGGAAGGAAGGAAGCAACCCACCCACCCGGGCAGATGAACACGCTCGGGAGAGGAGGAAAGCTTAAAATGAGCCACCGATGTCTCGATGAAAGACGCTGCACAGCCCAGTTAAGGCTGTTTGGAGCTTTCAGTCCGAGAAACTGCAAAGTCGGGTGCTGTTGAATTAAGAGGATTTCTTTTGTTGTTGTTGTTGTTGTTTTTTTTCTTCCTCGAATTGAAAAACAGAATAGAGTCCACTCTGCCCCATCAGTGTGTACATATTTAACTACGTAGTGACGTAAAATTACGAGACGAAAGAATATAATTGTGATTATGATATTAAAATAAACCTAAGGGGTGTGTGTGTGTGTGTGTGTGTGTGTGTGTGTGGATGTGCGGGCGAGTGCCATATTGCGCCGTAAATAAGAAAGCTACTGACATGAGAGACTTGAAGCGCAGGGGACACGGAGGTTGAGTGTGTGTGTGTGTGTGTGTGGTTTCGTCTTCAGCATTAAACTAAGATCTATTTAATTGTGCTTTCTCTCCGTCTATCTTTTCTTCTGTGCGTTCACCACTTTAAAGGACAAAAGTCTGTTGTCAGATGCGTCAGTGCCAAAAACGTTGCGATGAAAACATCATTTGGCTTTGTGCAGTGCAGTTTTCATGCTGGAAAGGGCTTTCATTTTACTCGGATTTGTTTGAATTTTTTTTTTATTTTTTATTTTTTATTTTTTTTTAAAGTCAGACTTGATGATGTGTCACAAGTCAAATCTGGAACATTGGCGAAAGCAAGCACTGAGTTTGCAATAACAAGTTTTATTTTTCATCGTTTCTCATCTCACTTTCGATAAATGTTGGTTTTGATCTTTCCAAATATGAATTTCCTCTAATGCCTTGAATGTAGTTTAGATTTATGGCACCCGAAAATGTTTTTAGTTCCACATTAGTCAAAATAGAATTGATGTCTCATTGTCTGATTTTCGTCTGCAGCTTTCACTAAAGGCTGGTTTCATTAATGTTGTCAAGAGAAGATTTATATAGACACAAAGGTGGGGGCCAAGAGTTCAGAGACTGTTCCTGCCGTGCATGAATGGAGCGCAGCGCCGTGACGTGGAGGGGGGAACTTTGACATGTTTTTGTGATGACTGTTACGTGTGCATTTGCAATTTCACCGTGAACCGAAAACTTGAGCAGAGAGTGCACATCAGGGTTTTTGTCCATTTTTTTTGGGGGGGGAGTGGGGGCAGAAAGAAACAGAAAGAAAGTCGCCGGGGGACATAGATGTATGTGGTGAGTCGGGGTGGTGTAGACAATTGCGTTGTTAAGGGCAGGAAATGAGTGTTTTCATTGCATTGCGAACAGGCTTGTTGTCATGTTGCAGAACTTTTGTGCAATGGCGTAACAGTTCGGGTCGTTTGTACCGAATGTTTTCTCAGAGCGTCGCAGTAGAAATCGGTGTTCGCAGTCTGAAACCTTCGGGAATGAATTCATGGACGGCGATTTAGGTTCTGATGTTGATGGAAAGATGTGACTTGGAATATTTACTTCCATTTGTTATAGCCTCTCCCCGCTCTTAGTGGTTGTGTAGAGCAAGTGCCGGAGCAGTTTTCACGTCAAAACAAAAGCAATATACACTTTGATGATCAAAGTGGTGGGAGACTTTCAGTTGTGGTTGGCACACCTGCGCGTGAGTCATCATCATCCAGCTGTCAAAAGGTCTGATCCTTCAGCTTTGTGAAGATGCTAAAAGCAGCTGACTGCAAGCAGGTGCAAAGTGTCTGAATCTTATTTCAACTCTTCACCTTTTTCATATTTCAGAAGTGAGCAAACTTTGATCTTGTGCCGAGCCTTTGTGACGTCTTTCACATCATGCTTGTTCCCTCGGGTTGGGGGCGGGATGGGGGGGTTGTAAAAGGATGTGTGTGGGCCGCAGCTCATTAACCCGATCACACTTCCTTCCACTAATATCCTGACGTATCCGTCAGCTATAACTAAAATACCCAACGTGCTGTGACCGTACTTCTGTTGCTGGACTTCCCCCATTGAAACATGAGCTTCTGTGGCAGATCATCTTTCCACCACCGCAGCTTGTCCTTATCATTTGACATTTGCTTTATTTAATTTTTTTTTATATATTTTTTTTTTTTTTTTTTTTTTTTTTTTTTAAACCCCTGGCAGTGGTGATATCATGGCTACAAAGCGTAAGCTCTTATCGTCCGCTCTGAGTTGTGTTGCGGCACCCACAGAGAGGAAGCATCATTGTGAAACCATGTGGCAGGTCCCCCCCTTTCCCACAGGCAGATGTTCACTCAGCCGCCTGCTTGTCTTGCTGTCACATCCAGCCTGTTCTGTGTTCATGTGGGGTAGCGAGCCAGATGATGTAGGACACCTGTTTCGTTTAAGCTAAGCAGGTGTTTTACTTGGGACATGTACCAAAACATTGAAACTCATATGAAAACCGCAGTGTTTATCGTGTTGGGGCATGTTGGGTCATGTCAGAGTAAATACTGAAGGGGCTTGTTCGCAGGGGCAACAGTTCATTTTGTGTTGAGACGGAAAAAGCACAAAAGGCACAGAATTTATTTTTTTGTCTCCGTAGCAACCGCCGCGCCATGTAAGATTGGGCTTTTCTTTAATTTTTTTTTTATTTCACTTTATTAATCCCCGAGGGGACATTTCTTCACTACAGCAGGAGTAGGCTTTGTTTTCTTCCTGTGTTTACGCCAATTAACAACACCCTCCGATGGACAGCGGAGCAGTGACCACGACGCAAAGTCACCACTGAATGCGACAGATTCTGCAAAAGTCCCAACGCTTACAGGAAGATGAAACCCTGTTTGTGTAGGAGATAAAGATAAAGCCATGAAATGTGACACGGTGAGTGCTGACTCACTTCAAAGAAAGAACAAAGAAATAGAATATAACATTCATGATTATGTTGTCATTGTTGTATAATCTCATGAAAGTAAGACGGGTCCTCTTCCACCATGTTGTCACTATGTTTCTACAGTAACCCACAAGGGACAAACCAGACACTGACTCTTGAAAGATGAGTTTTGCAAGTTCCCTAGCCACCGCAGGTTCTCTTAAGTCGCAAAAAAAAGCATCAAAAGCCAGCAGTTCAAACCGAAGTAGAGAGAGTTGCTGCTGTGGAGACGTTATATTGTCTCATCTGGTTGCTTTGGTGTAAACTGGCAGGTTTTAGAATGCTGCAATTGTCAAATCGTCTCGTTTTGTGGTCAAAACCGGGACTTCCATAGTTGGAATGAGGTGTTCAGTTGTTTGCAATGTGCAACCTTACCACTAGATGGCCCTAAATCCTACAAGCCTCTTCTAATTAAGCATTGGGCTATTAGAGCAGTTTAACTTGGTGCTAAGGAATAAAAATCCACCTCCCAGCACCTGTGAGGCTCTCTTAACTGAAATGCTACAGTTCACTGCTTTAATCTGCAATCTAAGGCGTAAAATCGACAGGCGGTGGTTTGAATGGAGTCGGTCGGTTTCGAGCTTACGCTCCCAGGTGTTCTGTATTCGCCCAAAGCACCCGTGTGGAGGATTTAGTGGCACCTTGTGGCGAGGTTTTAGATCTGTGCCGACTGAACACCCCTCACCGTCATCTCCCCAAGTGTGTATGAGAATCAAGAGGCAACCAAGCACGACGTCACCCGTCGCTTTACGACCTGCTGTTTTTAGCCCTCGTGTTCGGCATTTCGTCCCATCACCATCTTCGGTTTTTAAGAGTCAGAAGTGAACATATTTGGACGTGCGGGTGAGGAGCGTGGATCTGAATGGTAAACCTGAGTACATTACACCCGCCGTGTGCCTGTCATGTCAGGCCCCCCCCCCAAAAAAAAAAAAAAAAAAAAAAAAAACAAACAAACATAACTCTCTTTGAGGCCTGATATCTAATCAACGATGGAAATATTTTCAGAAGAACCGCCAGAACACTGATCAGGAGTGATTTAGCAAATTCAATTCAATTTTATTTATATAGCGCCAAATCACAACAGGTTATTTCGTGGCACTTAACACATTAAAGTCCTTACAGTGGAACTTTACAATATTACACAGAGAAACCCAACAAACAAAAAAATTCCCCTCAGGGGTTAATAAAGTAACTACCGAACCTAACCTAACAATACAACAATTTCCACATAAGCTTGGAGGGAAATAAAACAACTCTTTAAGGGAGAAAAACCTCCAACAGAACAGCAAGAACTCCCTCTTAACAGGAAGAAACCTCCGACAGAACCAGGCTCAGAGGTGGGCGGAGGTATCTGCCTCGACCGGTTGGGTGAGGGGAGAGCAGAGAGAGAAAAGGACAGCATAGAGATACAAGACATGAGCTGTTGGTGGGGACGACAATCACAGCAGAGACGTGCAGCTCCGCGGACGGGAAATGTGCAAAAGAAAGAACAGAAACTATGCAAGCGAGGGAAAAGAATGGAGATGAAACAAACAACAAACAAAAACTGCGGGAGAGAAATTAATGAGATGTAAAGGTGAGATATGAGTGTATAGAGAGTTAAAGAGTGACATTTATAAGCTGTGGTGGCGAGATATGAGTCTATAGAGAGTGAACGAGTGAGAGGAAAGAACCTCATCTAACGAGGTCCCCAGCATCCTCGGCCTATGACGTCATCACTACCCTGCTCTAACTATAAACTTTATCAAAGAGGAAAGTTTTGAGTCTAACCTTAAAGCTTGAGAGGGTTTCTGCCCCTCAAACACAAACTGGGAGCTGGTTCCACAGGAGATAGCTGGTTCCACAGGAAAGAGCTGGTTCCACAGGAGAGGAGCCTGAAAACTGAAGGCTCTTCCTCTCATTATACTTTTGGAAACTCTGGGAACCACAAACAGATTGTGAGACTTCCTGGATTAACTGGATTTTATGAGACCCATAAAAATCCCACTGATTAAGATATCTATAGCCTTCCGCAGAAACAATAATAGCGGCAACAATACATCATCTACGGTGGTACAAATAGTTTAGTCTTTTAGACCTAGAGGAGCTGACCTTTCTGTTACCAGCTGACTGAGCCACTTTACCTCGCTCCCGGTGTTTGCGCTAAACTATGCGACCCATCTGCCGGCTACAGCTCCACACTTGAGTTGTGCATGAGATTAGTTTCAATCTCCTCTTCCAACTCCGGACAAGGGAATAAATGTTGTTTTGTGTGTTTGTTTGTTTTTTTTAACGGTCAAACAACTCCTTCAAATAAGTTCGATTTGCCAGATTTAACCAAAATCATCCTTCACTCGCGCCACCCCGGCGAAGGAACAGTGAAACGCGGATGGTCTACGCTGCAGAACCGCTCGCGTCTCCGGTGTCCCAGAAACGGGTTGTCTTTCAACCTGTTCTTCACACCTCCTGATGAGTTTTATAGGAACAGCGTCGTAAAAAAAAAAAAAAAAAAAACAGTGACAGAGAGAGGCCCAGCCGACATGATGTAGGAGGTTTCACTCGATTCGTGTGCGCCTGTCGCCGCGCTGCAGAGCAGACTGAAAGCCAATCAGCTCCCGGTGCGCTGGTTTCACTCCTGCTTTTCTTTTACGCATCTCTTTATGTATGTACATTGCACGAACTCGCTGCAATCCCCCCCCCCTCCTCCTCCTCCGCCCCCGCGTCCTCCCACCCACACACAAACACAGACCAAATAAAATGCAGGTCATGAGCGCATTCTTTCTAGTCACTCCCCTGCGTTCACGCTGAAAACCTGTCGCTGAGCTCCTACAGGATGCTCAGAGCACTGATGGACCAGAGGAGGACGGATGCTGAGGGAGGTCGCGTGCTCCACCAGGGCAAGCGCGCGAGGAAGCTGGCAGTGGTGGTGGCCGTGCAGAGCGTGCTGGTGGCCGCGTGCCTGTTGTTCACTCTTCACGTTTACTGGAAGTTTGACAACGAGGTGAGTGCTGGGCAGACTTGTACTTTATTATTATTATTATGTAAAAAAAAAAAAAAAAAAAAAACGGAATTCTTAAATCAATTTTATGCAACTTGAGAGTTGTTAGAACAAACTCTCAAATACATCAACGCTGTGTAGATTCATTTCATGCAAGTAGCCTGCACTTGTTGATTCAGACAATTTTCTCTGCTCTTATACAATGTATTTAACATTTGCTGTTAAAACTCTCAATTAATGTTAGATATCCGGCACACATTTTTATTTCCACAAAGACGAATTACCTGACATTTTTTGTCTTAATAATGTCTTTGTCGTGCATGTGCTCACAAGAGACAGGAGGCTGCAGAAACTGTAAAGCTGTAACTAAAATATTACACTACAACAACAACAACCCTGAAATTGAGAAAGGACCAAACTCTGACCAAATTAGATTATCATTCAGAGCTAGAAGTTAATCCAAGCTGTTTTTGTTTTTTTTCTTGAACTTGTCATTTAATGGGGGCTGTTGTTTTTTTTCACTGAGGGAACTGAGTAAATTATATGATTATGGCAATATAAAGCTTAACATTAACTTGTGCTGTTGTGAAACAATCAGGGAGGTATTATATTTTAAGTTTCTGCTCACTCGCACAATACAGATGCTCGTATCAGGCGCTTACTGTTGCAGGACGTTCAGCTCTGAGTTTTTGAACCCATCACTGTGATTACATTGAACTGCCTTTTAAAAGAGGTGTGTTTAATTTTGATTTTAAATCTTTATCTTAAATTTAGACTCGGTAGATTAAGGGTCCGTTTTAGAAGGCTGGATGACTGATGATCTACACAGACATATGCACAGTTACAGTATAATGATGATTATTTTAATGACTAACATTTGTTCTACTTTTAGGCTGTACCTATTGCCTATCTGCTGCTCTCACTACAGTTATTAATCATCCCACTGCGTGACTTTCCCTAGTTTCTGTCACCCTCTCTGTTTCCACACCACATTTCTTAACCACTGCAGCAAACAAACAAGTTAGAGCTTCCCAGTCGAACATCAAGGTATCGCAGAGCAGAGCTGTGACCTTTCAAAAAAACAGAGATCAACATTTTTAACATTAGTCACACTAGCAGTGAAGACTAGCTAACACCTGGGAAGCTGCTGTAGGAAGTCAATAAACAAAGTGTCTAATGTTTGTTTGTGTCTTCTCTCAGCAGACGTCCTCTCCTTACGAAGACTTTGTGCACATACAGTTTGATGCCATTAAAGGTGAGATAAGACCTTCGAGTTCTGATGTGATCACGTGCCCCCTTTTGTTGAAAAAAAGAAAAAAAAGAAGAAAAAAAGGCTTTTGAGATTCATATCAAGCTAAACAACAGACTTTTTTTTGTTGTTGCACTTTCCACTTCCTGTTTCACACTCCTCTTTTCATCCTCCAGTCCCTCCAGAAAATTCAACGCTGAAGTTTGCACACACTCGTAGCAGTGCTCAGATTGATCTGAACGAGAATAAAGACAAGATCTACATCAAATGCACCGGGCCCTACGTCTTGCATATGGACGTGTGCTATAAGGAAGAGAAGATGGAAGGGATGCTGCAGCTGCAGGTGGTGGGGCGGGACGCTCCCGTCAGCTCTTTCCCGCTGCAGGCTTCCCATGAGGTCTGCAGTGGGCTCCACAGTTTAGCTTACCTCCGGGTGAAGGAGGTGGTCAGTCTGCACTTGTACTGCAGACAGTGGTGCCACATCAAGAATGTGACTGTGGGCCTGAGCTACCTGCTGGGGAAGAATTGTGCATATTGATGATGAGGGCCATTAAACGCTCTCGGAAGACGAAAGATCCAGAAGCGCTCGTCTGTGTTCGTCTACCGCTAAGACAGCAGACACACTAAGCCTGATTCACACACGTGGTATGACTTGTGTTGGCAGACTTTTTTTTTTTTTATAGTTTGTTTATTACCTCAGCCAGGGTCACTGTGCCTTATAATTTGACCGGCAGTGAGAAATCTCAACAGCTTGTGCACATTCCTGGGCGAATGATTACTTGTGTGTTTCAGTTCTTTTTGATTAAGGCTGCAACTGACTATTATTTTCCATTTGTTTATTTCTTTACTAATCATCTGGTACGGAAAGCATCAGAGATGCCCTGGTGCCAAAGGTGGCCTTTTGAAATGGCCTCTGATTGTCCAAAGATATTCAGCTTACTCCTATGTAAGACGAAGGAAATCATTTAAAAAGCTGGAACCACTCTTATAGCAAAAACATCATTTGTTTTCCACATGGGACACGTGTTCACATGGATGACACATCAACATGTTTACTACATGTTGATAACATGGGATTCTAAATGGGCTTCACGCCACACACAACATGCTTAATGATTTATTGACTTTATGGGGTTTACAAAAGAAAAGAAATCCAAATTACTGCTTTGTCAGAGTTGAATGAGTGTTTAACTGAATGTTATCCAAAATAATGTAACTCCTGGTCTGCATTCAGGCTGCTGCTTTTTTAGGGGGTTTCGAAGCCTCTGCACTTCTCAGGTGCTCTCTGGTTTATATACATACATACATATATATATACACACACACACACACACACACACACACACACACACACACACACAGCATCTTGTTCAATACTTTATTTCACTATAATTTTTTGTGTTGTACCTAATGAATGTATTTGTTATTGGTGCCTTTATCCCCCTGTTGAGGTCTGATCTGAGTCTCATGAAGTCGCATGTGTGCCGTGCGGCTGCCAGACATGAAGTTTTACTTCTCATGGCTTAACAGACATTAGACAATAATATGTAGGTGGCCAAATTTCCTGACCTGTGCTTTCTTTACCTCACATGTTACTGGACATGATTGGATTTGCTTGGTGCTGGTGTCTCTGGAGTTAGACACGTGTCAGACAGGCTTGAAGCTCCTCTGACACAGAGTGCGCAGAGGACAGACCAGAAAGGAGATGAGTGAAGTGGGAGTTTTTACTCTTTTGATTGTATCTGCACTGACAGTATGTACATTTCTTTTTAATGTTTTAATAAGTCACCTTTTGACACGTGTTATTTTAAATTATGCATACAGTTGTACAGCATCAACCAAGTGCTGACTGATCCCCTTTCTTTATGCTGTATTTGTTAAGCTATGAAGTTGTCAATGAAAAGTCATGTTTTGATGATTGTGGGATCAAACTCTTTGAAGAATGTTGTGAGGAACATTATACTGTACTGTAACACAGGTTTACCGTCTGGTCCAGTGTTTTAAACAATGCAATGTTCTGTGTTATTTCTTCTTACATTGATTGATTTGATGACTTTGATTTTCAAATAAAACCTTTAATACACTGTAACCAAAGTAGTGTGTTTTAATTAGGAGACATTGCATTTTGATTTTTCATATGGTCAGTGAAAACATAAATTTCAGTTCTGCTTTGAATGGTCGCACTAAAGGACTTTATACAATATGCCAATTTATGCATAACTCAGGGATTGTACAGTGTTGCTCACCTGTTGGGATGAAAGTTCAATTAAAATAATTTTCCATTTCGCAATGAGCTTCTTTTCTTTGTTTTTATTGTTCTGACTCTCTGTGTGTGTGTGTGTGTGTGTGTGTGTGTGTGTGTGTGTGTGTGTGTGAGAGAGAGAGAGACAGAGAGCGAGAGAGACAGACAGAGCGAGCCAGCAGTTTCATCATCATTGCCTGATATGTCTAACATGGTCTAACAAAAAGTGAAAGTGAATGGAGAAAGGATCCCTCATACGTCACACTTGTTCAACCACTTTACACCGTCAGGCTGCAGTTTCGCACTCACTTAACCACTTACGCCCAGGACGATTGCTGTGTTCCAAATGATAAACTTTACTTACTGTATACACTAACAATTAGTGCTCTTATATGTCAGGACTCTTTATTTCTCCAGAAATAACCGCACCATGATGCACTGAAGCACACAATTGGTTCAGGATGTGTTGAACAAATTGCTAAATTGCTTCCACACACACACACACACACGCAACTACGTTTTGGCACGAGGGATGAGAATCAATTGCTGCAGCAAGCTCAAACTTGAACAGTGAGAATTTCGCCCACATCAACGAGTTTATATTTAGTGAGAGGGTGTGAATTGTAAATTAAATGAAATGACATCAACACCGGGGCTTGTCAGATTTGTCTTTTGAACCATATCTCATTCCACATAAACAGGGATTGCCGATGAGATGCTTGAAGAACTCAAGAGACTGTGTCATAAAATGACATCTCTAATTAATACACGTAACTAGATATGTGATTTATTTGTTCAATTTTTTTTTATCAAGACCTAAATAAACCTCGCTAACAGTAGCAGAAGAAAAAGTGGACACGATGTGGACTCGAGTAGAATGAACTCGCTCCTGGTTTACGCTCCTAAATACTCTTGACAAAGGAGAGAAATCTGCAAGTTGTACCGACTCACGACTCACTTGTGTGTATGTAATGTAATGTAATGATATATGATCTGAGTTAGCTTAGCCCTCCTGTTAGCTCCAACCAGTTTGACTGTTCTCTTCTGACCTATCTGATCAACAAATTACTCATTAAAAACCCTGCAGCTGATCCAAAATGCTGCAGCAAGAGTACTGACGGGATTTAGCGAGAGAGATCATATTTCTCCAGTTTTAGCTTCTCTTCACTGGCTTCCTATGAAATCAAGAATAGAATTTAAAATTCTCTTGACGATTTACAAAGCCCTACATGACCAGGCTCCATCATATCTTAGAGATCTTACAGAACCATATAATCCTAGCAGAGCACTTCGCTCTCTGTACGCTGGTCTACTTGTGGTTCCTAGAGTTTACAGAAGTAGAATGGGAGGCAGAGCCTTTAGTTTTCAGGCTCCTCTCCTGTGGAACCAGCTCCCAGTTTGTGTTCGAGAGGCAGAAACCCTCTCTAGCTTTAAGATTAGACTCAAAACGTTCCTTTTTGATAAAGCCTATAGTTAGGACTGGCTCAGGTGGACCTGAACCAACCTTTAGTTATGCTGTTATAGGCCGAGGCTACTGGGGGACCTCGTTACATGCTGAGCTTCTTTTCTTTCCTCCTACTCTTTAACTGACTCATACCTCACCATCTTTTTCTCTCCCATATATTTTCCTTATTGTCTGTTGTCTCCATTCAGTTCCCTCGCTCGCGTAGTTTCTCTTCTTTCTTTTGCAGATGTCCCGCCATGGAGCTGCATGTCTCTGCCCTGCGCTTGTTGTCTCCACCAATAGTTCTTCTCTTGTATCTCTCTGCTCTCCTCTTCTCTCTCTGTTTTCCTCTCACCCCAACCGGTCAAGGCAGATGGCTCCGCCCACCTCTGACCCTGGTTCTGTCGGAGGTTTCTCCCTGTTAAGAGGGAGTTTTTTCTTCAGTTAAATTGAATTTAATTGAATGGCGAGAATCCAGGAGATCAGACCGGTTTCTGAAACACTCAAGCCAACCTTTCTGGCACCAACCATCATAAATTGTTCAAGAACAATAAGATCACAGATCCTATCAACAAAAAGCTGCCGGCCTAGTAGTAAAAGGTGTTTATGTTGGTTTTCTCCACTCCTTTCTAGATGGTGAGCCAACGTCATAAAACATCATCCAAGTAAATAATTTTACAGTGAGCTCAAAGTTCAGCAGGTTTGTGTGCATTGCAAGAGATATGAGAAAACATGCATGCTTTACACCTGCAACTGAATTTGATCAAACTACAAATGTATTAGGCAAATGAGAAACATGGTAAAGTCCAAATAAGTATTTGTGCTTCACACAAAGCAACAAATTAAAAACCAACATTTCCACAAGCAAATGGAAGAACTTACAATCAAATAATATACTTTAAACTTTCTATTTAAACTAAACAATCTTTACCAAAGCTGGTAAACTTTCCATCTGGGGACAGCACATGCATCGACTGAAGCATCTTCTCATTTCTAGCTGATGACCGTTAATTTTATGCACAAAAATTTCAACAGTCGCTGGCAAGTCTTTTATGTCTTAATGTGTCCAGCTGACTCATTTCAAAACCCCTGAAAGGATCTTAAATATCTACTCAATGGCTATATACATCATCATGCTGAAATACTGAGGCTATCGCTGCATTTCATAAATTTTAGTATTAAATTGTCATATATGTTGAATTTCTATCATGGAACAGATAATGTGCCCTGTAGTACCTTCTGACTGATGAGCATTTTTATGAGAATTGCAGTTCCTGAACTCTGAAACCTTATGGTGATACTGCTGTGCACTTCAGTTTTGAGCCGTGCAAGTACAGGAAGTACAAAGGACGGCATATAAAAGCTGAAAGCCGCTAGAAGACAGAGTTTTACAGTACTGTGTTGCATTTTCCTCCGAAACATGGAAAGACACTTGCTGCTAACAACACTTTCGCATTTCTACATGTTGCTGTACACTGTCTGATCATATTTAAAGTTACCTCTTGGCGTATTAACTTTGCATCATGCCACAGTAATCAGCCACGTTGGTAGCTTGTGTAAAATTGGAAGTCTTTAAACAGACAGGCTAAGTTAATTATTATTACCTTCCTGATTAATTACAGCATGCTTTGTATCATACTTATTCAATACACAAGATGGGTAGATCTGTCAACAGCAGGTATGTAAAAATCACTTGATCACTTTGATCCTTTTGTATTCGATGTGTTTGAACCCACAATTATCCTGTGATAGTGCTGTTCTGATAATTGTGGGAGTGTTGCTATACAGTAAATAGTCTAATTCAACAGCTCTAGTAATCCATATTATGGAAAGAACTACTCAACCAAGTAAAGAGAAACCACAGTCCATCCTTTACTTTAACATATCAAGATCAGTTCATCTGTGAAAATTCAACAATTTCCTCCAAGTGCAGGTGCAAAAAATAGTGAACGCTGTGATGAAAGTGGCTCTCATGAGGACCACTGCAGGAAAGGAAGATCAAGATTTACTTCTGCTGCAGAGGAGAAGTTCATTAGACTTACCAGATTCAGAAATTGTCGATTAACGGCACCCTTTATTAGACTGAGTCAACATTAGTGTTTCCTTGAGAGACACGTTTCCACATCAACTGTCCAGTTGTGATGGTGAATGGATGCTTTGCCAGTCCCATTGTTAGAGATTTAAGGCACAGTACTCAGCAGGGCTTGAAGCCTCCAGGCTCTGTGATGGCTGTTTAACCAAGAAAGAGAGTGAAGGAGTGCTGCAGATGGCATGGCCTCCATTGTTACCTAGCCTAAAACCTGAACTGAGATGGTTTGGGATTAGCTGGATTGCAGAGTGAAGGAAACGCAGCCCACAAGTGCTAGGTGTGTCCAGACTTTTAATTTGTCCTTTACTCTGTCTCAGAATGACTTAATACTGCATTTATTTTCCACACAGTAATTGTCCCGCAGTGTAGAGTACCTTTCTTCCCCATAATTACCTGACAAATGACATTTTGGTAATTATAACTTAATCCCTGCTCAAGGCCTCTAAAATTACTCTTGCCTTTTGGGTAAAATAGTTATCACGCAGAGGCAGTCAGGCCAAAGAAGAAGCTATTTTATTCATTGTGCATTGTGAACTTGTTAGGGTGGTTGTGGACAAAAATTCTTTCTTTTCTTAATATGTTGGATTTTTTTTTTTTGAGATGCTGCAGCTAACAGTGGAGGTAACATATTTTATTGTTTTAATATCTCTATAAAAACAGGCACTGTACAGATATAGTCTGGCTTCGAAGAGAACAAAAAACATATTTTTAAACAAAATGGCAGAGGGCTTTTTGGTGTCCAATCCCTGATATTTCGACAAATTTCACCAGAAATCCATGGTGTGTGTGTGTTGTTAAACATTTTCAGATTAAGTGTCCGTGACCAATGGAGCATGAGGAAGTTTTTCTGAGAAAATCCTCAGATTTCATAAACAGAATGCACAAATAAACCTGAAGTGGAGCGTTTTTGTATATGTTTAGTGTCACAAGATATCCTCTTCAGCACATAGAGCTTCAGGTCATCCTGAACTCACAAGAATTTACGACGCAGGACACCACTGGTTTACAAATAAACTCCCAAAAGCTTTCACGTCATAAAACTCCCCTATCAAGCTTGGGTTTGACTCTGTCTCATGCTGTGAACCAGCTGACCTCTGACCCTTCCGTTTGCCCAACAAGGTGAAACTATTCAGACAACTAATGTCTGCTGTCCCATCGTTGAACATTGTTACAACTGCACAATGACACACTCAGTATTCAAGCTGAAACTATAATGCACATATCATGTTTTATTCTGTTTGTTTCTCATGCAAATTAATAACATTTGTACATATCATTGATGTTTAGAAGCCTTTCTTTCAGGTTGATCTGCATACTCTCTGCCCATCTTTAGTTACTTATATTGGCAAACAATATTAACTTGTACTAAGTATTTGCGTAACTGATATCAACAAGTGTATAACTTTTGTCACGGTGGACGAATAATGTACTTTTATTCTTAGCCGTATCAAAAATAATAATTAGCCTTTCTTAAAGGAAGCATTCTCCCTGTTTTCAGAGCAGGCTCAGCGAGTGGTCATCTGACACTTGACCCCTCCTCCAGCCTGGCCATTCATAACACTAAGCCTCAGACTGAAGCAGGCATTTTCTCTTCTTCTGATCAACCTTCATATTTATCATTAGTCCCTCTCTGTTTAAATTAATGTCACACTTTCTGATCGTTTTAGTTACCACGCTCTATACTTTCATTAACCCCGAGTAAACTTTAAGCCGAGTGAACAGAATTAGATAAAGGTGAGCAGAACTCTGAAAGAAATCAACAAACCACAGTCATAGCTTTTTAACTTGTTTCAAGCAGAGTCATTCCTGCTCATCAGTCTGCAGTACGAAAGTGCTCTCTCTGGAAGACGATTTACAACGTCTATAGAAATATATAATTAGACTGTGTGAAACTACTTATAAGTTCCTGGCAGGCAATAAAACTGAAGACCTACACACCAATAAGGAAGTACTTAGGACTGGACTGTGTAAATAGTCAGAAAGATGATAAGGCCAGTTGTTACCTGTGTGTGTGTGTGTGTGTGTGTGTGTGTGTGTGTGTGTGTGTGTGTGTGTGTGTGTGTGTGTGTGTGTGTGTGTGTGTGTGTGTGTGTGTGTGTGTGTGTGTGTCCATTCAAGTCTGAAACCTGTCATCCAACCTTGCCAGCAGTGGCCCCAAGCCAGGACCGAAAAGTGTGGGCGGGACAATAACAGTGATGTAACAGCATGCAGTTTCTCTCGTAGAGGAATTTCCTGCAATATGGGTCAAACCCAGAGACTTGAGAGACAGTGAGAGTTTTGAAAATGCCGCCTTCATATTTTTTTTGTGCATCTGTGTTTCAGTTAAGCTTTGTGTTTTCCACCCACTTGCTCTTGACTGAAACAGGTTGCATGAACAGATGAGGTTGGGCCTGTGAGAGCAGCTTGTCTGTGCCAAGTGTTGTGATACCATTTGTGTTGCCTCGCTTGTGCTGTCATGTTGATCATTTTAATCCCTTTCCATGCAAATTCTTTGAGTGGGAGGAATTAAAAGGATGCAAATCTTCGCAGACACCAGAGATGACAATGCAGTGGCTTCGGGTGTTCGTTCATGCTCACTGTGCTTAACGATTGCTTTTAATTAACAGAAGGAACTATGTTTAAGAAAGGAAGTAAAAAAAGGTCCACCTCCACCCTGGTGTGCATGGTCAGCAGACAGGCCATTACAGAGTTCAAGTTGAGATGTAGGCGTCAGTAATAATAATGAATGAGCCGGTAATCATCAGTCCATCTCCTATAATCCTCTCCTGGAGAAAGGTATGGGGGTACTGCTCTGAGCAGACCTGATCCTTCAGTGGAAGCTGACTGATCCATTCATGATTCCTGCAGCCCAACAGCATCTATTACGTATATCTTTATATATAAAGTATATCAACCTTTTGGATTTCTCTGGTTTACTACATTAACAAGTCATGAAATAGGATTTAATCTTCATCTTGTATAAATTGTAAAACAATCTGCTTAGGCAATATTAAGAACACCCAAACAACACACCCATTAATTATTTCCAGTCCAGGCTGGTTAAACCGCATAAAATATGCTTTGATCTTCATCTTAGTTTAAACTATAAAACAATCTGCTTAGGCTATATTAAGAACACACCCAAACAACACACCCATTAAATCTTATTTTTAGATCGCACAGGACAGAAATTTCAATCACATGTTTTGCAGGACCTGATAAGCTCTGGCAGAGACTCAAAACAATCCAGAAAAAAAACCAAAGTGTAATTATTAAACCGACTGTGCACAGGGAGAGGGATTCCCTTGCTCCTTTCTGTTCACTCTTTATTGCTCTTGGGCGGGATTAACTGAGCTCGGGATTCCCACTTTCACTGTCTGTGTGTGGGAAGACATGGGCTATATTAAGAGGCAAAAACCCTGCGAGTATCACAGTCTGCATTATGGATGAACATCAAGCAGGACAGGAGGAGAAGCTGGTGCAGGTCAGGGTGGCAACAGACAGTCTGGATGTCACTCATCGACCCAGAGGCTCACGTACCTGCTTTAGGTGTGCGGTTGCTTGGGCAACAGTGATGGGACTGCTGGTTGTGGCTCTGATGGCGGCCTTCATCCTTCATTATTTCATGTTCACACCATCATGCAACCAGGTGAGAAACACATCGTAGCACTGAGAGAAAGTCTTCATCCATGTGTGTCCATACATGTCTGTTTATAATAAATCTGTCTATCTACAGGGGGCTCCGGCAGAGAGTGACACAGCAAAATTCAACAGAACATTTAAACTGATAAGTAAGCATCACTTATATTTCAACTGCTTCCGAACTTCCTGATCGCATGTTAATTTTTTTTTAGTGTGCTGATGGAAAATATTTAATTTTCTTTTCTAGAGAGTGATGAAAAGGGAAGATATGACATCTTCACAACGGATAAAGCTGTCACCTATTTAATCTACGGATGGGTGAGGCTCTCCAGTGTCACCAGTGAGGACATCGTTCTCTCTATGCGCACGAGGGATAAAGACACCAGAGATATCCAAAGTAAGAAGAGTAACAAGACTGAGATCTTCTTTTTCGAAAAGGTCAAACTGGTTAATGGCATCACAATAAGCATTTCCTTCAGGCCTGACTTCACAGACAGCTCTTTCCATGTCTACGAACTCTGACTGGGCTGATTAACAGACAGTCTGCATGTCAGCAACACAAACTGCCGTCAGGGCCTCATGTTCGCATGTGACTCAGTACAGTGCTGCCAAAACCTGCCGCTCCAGGTGTTAAGCAATTTCAGAGGATCCACATTTGCGCTCTTAAAGAAGTGTCATGTAAAGTGAAGCAGTTTCATGGCTGTGTTGTATTTGTGCTTGATGGAGTTGGCGCGGTCTGTCACAAGAGAGGATGTAGAGCTGAGCTGAGCACACCAAACTAAAGGTGCAGTTGCAGGTGTGTCAGTAGTGAAAGCTGCTTGTAGAATTTGTAATACATATTTTGACCCAAAGAAAGTTCAAAAGCTCCGAAAACGGTTAAAATTTTGATGACAACTCATATTGTGCTTTGCTTTCTTGTCATCCACCATTCAGATACCATATACCACTAAAATAGTGTTAATTTCACTTTCACACTAAAAAAGTTTCCATGCCCCTTAATCATTTTCATCTCTCTGATTGAACCTGTTAAAATGACAAGTTTTGTTTTCGCACTCCCAACTCTCGGATTATTATATTGAAGGATGTAAAATTGTCAGAGGTAGAAGGTTGATCACTGTAAAAATTCTGTCACAAGTCTAAAGAAAACAGATTTTTAGGACCTTTGCATTGTGTTGGTATGTGAGCCAGTATTGTATTTCATCCGGGGATTTAAATAAACACAGTGTTGAATGTTGTACATATTGAAATAAAACAAACACACTGTTTGAAATGTTGTTTCGTGGTAGATTCAGATGAACTTTTTAATGCATTTTGACAAGACTCTAGGACTGTGGCTTTCTGCCCCTGTCTTACATTAAATTCATTTTTTTAAATACATGATTTCTGTGTGGCCTCCATGGACTGAAGGAACAAAACAACGAACTAAGATTTGTATACACCTCAACCCAAAATGTGATATATTTTTTGTGAAACTTGTCTTTGTCATGGTCCTTTATAGTTTAAATTTAGACATGATAAATGACCAGTTTGCATTGTTTCAACTCCATACATTCCCAAAGTAACTCCAGATATCCTTTTGTATCAAAGTTGGATGAGTTGTTGCTGGTTACTATCATTGCTGTGATATTTTATTTTTCCACCATCCATCATGTATACCCGCTTTATCCTGAACAGGGCCACGGGGGGGGGGGGGGCGGGCTGCAGCCTACCCCTCACTTTAGGCGAAAGCAGGGTTCACTCTGGACAGGTCACCAGTCTATCACAGGGCCAACAAATAGAGACAGACGGAAACAAAGATCATTCACACCCTCAACACCTATGGGCAATTTATAGAATCACCCATTAACCTGAGATGCATGTTTTTGGATGGTGGGAGGAAGCCGTAGTATCCGAGTAGAGAACCCACGCAGCCACAGAGAGAACATGCAAACTCCACACAGAAAGGCCAAGAACCTTCTTGCTGTGAGTTAACCACTGCACCACTGTGCCACCCATATTTGAATTTTATTTATTATTTTATTTTACAACATATCTTAATTCATCAGCAATGAATGAATCACCACATTTTGTTCCCGATTAGAAATAATTCTGATATTATGAACATTGTTACATTGGATTTTTTTTATACATTTCTTTCACTTTATCCACTGCACATGACTACACACCTCCTGATTTTAATGCTCCATTTACAATGTAAGAATCAATGCCTTTTTGTATCTGCTTGCAACCATAATATTGATTTGTTATGTTGTTTATCTAATTTATCATGGTTTACTGTGATGTAAACTTATGAGTAATGTAAATGTGTTGGTATCACCAGCTCACCGAGTGGATCAGGACACTAGAAAAATTAATGACTTTAAACAAGATAGAATTGTTGATATGGTTAGAAACATTTAGTTTTGTTATTTTTGATTCTTCTTAATTTCCTGTTATAATTGTCAGTACAGTGCATCCGGAAAGTATTCACAGCGCTTCACTTTTTCCACATTTTGTTATATTACAGCCTTATTCCAAAATGGATTAAATTCACTTTTTCCCTCAAAATTCTACACACAATACCCCATAATGACGTGAAATAATTTTTTTTGAAATTTTTGCAAATCTATTAAAAGTCAAAAATGAAAAAAATCACATGTACATAAGTTTTCACAGCCTTTGCCATTACACTCAAAATTGAGCTCAGGTGCATCCTGTTTCCACTGATCATCCTTGAGATGTTTCTACAACTTGATTGGAGTCCACCTGGTAAATTCAGTTGATTGGACATGATTTGGAAAGACACACACCGTCTATATAAGGTCCCACAGTTGACTGCATGTCAGAGCACAAACCAAGACATGAAGTCCAAAGAATTGTCTGTAGACCTCCGAGACAGGATTGTATTGAGGCACAGATCTGAGGAAGGGTACAGAAAAATGTCTGCAGCATTGAAAGTCCCAATGAGCACAGTGGCCTCCATCATCCGTAAATGGAAGAAGTTTGGAACCACCAGGACTCTTCCTAGAGTTGGCCGCCCAGCCAAACTGAGCGATCGGGGGAGAAGGGCCTTAGTCAGGGAGGTGACCAAGAACCCGATGGTCACTCTGACAGAGCTCCAACGTTGCTCTGTGAAGAGAGGAGAACCTTCCAGAAGGACAACCATCTCTGCAGCACTCCACCAAGCAGGCCTGTATGGTAGAGTAGCCAGACGGAAGCCACTCCTCAGTAAAAGGCACATGACAGCCCACCTGGAGTTTACCAAAAGGCACCTGAAGGACTGTCAGACCATGAGAAACTAAATTCTCTGGTTGATGAAACAAAGATTGAACTCTTTGGCCTGAATGCCAAGCGTCATGTTTGGAGGAAACCAGGCACCACTCATCATCTGGCCAATACCATCTCTACGGTGAAGCATGGTGGTGGCAGCATCATGCTGTGGGGATGTTTTTCAGCGGCAGGAACTGGGAGACTAGTCAGGATGGAGGAAAAGATGAATGCAGCAATGTACAGAGACATCTTTGATGAAAACCTTCTCCAGAGCGCTCTGGACCTCAGACTGGGGCGAAGGTTCATATTCCAACAGGACAACGACCCGAAGCACACAGCCAAGATAACAAAGGAATGGCTTCGGGACAACTCTGTGAATGTCTTTGAGAGGCCCAGCCAGAGCCCAGACTTGAACCCGGTTGAACATCTCTGGAGAGATCTGAAAATGGCTGTGCACCGACGCTCCCCATCCAACCTGACGGAGCTTGAGAGGTTCTGCAAAGAAGAATGGGAGAAACTGCCCAAGAATAGGTGTGCCAAGCTTATAGCATCATACTCAAAAAGACTTGAGGCTGTAATTTCTGCCAAAGGTGCTTCAACAAAGTATTGAGCAAAGGCTGTGAATACTTATGTACGTGTTATATTGTCGTTCTTTATTTTTAATAGATTTGCAAAAATTTTAAACAAACTATTTTCACTTTGTCATTATGGGATATTGCATGTAGAATTTTGAGGAAAAAAATGAATTTAATCCATTTTGGAATAAGGCTGTAACATAACAAAATGTGTAAAAAGTGAAGTGCTGTGAATACTTTCCAGATGCACTGTACATCTGTGATCCATTTTAGTGTACATATGAAGATGTTAAATATCTGTAAATGAAGCTCTTTTTGTTACATTTTTTGTATTTTTAAAACCTCAAATGAGTCGGAAAATTGCAGATAATATTTCAGTTGAAAAGCCCTCAGGTGCGAAACAGTTACATGGACCTGTTTCGGCATGATTACACTTCATCCTTACACGCCCACACACGCAAACTTCCTCCGCTGTTATGTGCTACAAATCTTTCTTGTTTAAGGAGGAAGTGAAAGTTTTCATGCAGCCTTTGCAGCCATGCAGAGCTTTGAAACGGTGTGGCATCATCATGATGTAATCCCTAAAGTAACACCAGTGATTCTCCTGCCCCAAGCAACCACCCTGACATATGTGAGCAGTTCAGCTTTGTCACGCCATAACTAAACACAAATCACAGTATTTGTATTATCTTCAGGGGACTTTGAATCAGTCGATTAGTGCTGTATTTTTCTGATCAGGGTCAGACTGGGATGGACTAGTCAGGCTTGAGGCTTTGATGAGACAAATGGCTAACACAGTCATCACAAAAAGTTGCACATCTTTGTGTATGATTAAGCTGTTGGGCCACAATGTGCCACCAGAGCAGCATGGCTCGCTGTTACTATAATAAAGAGATAGAAAACCGTTCTTCCTAAAGAAATACTCTCATGATGTTTAGATGATGGTGGGGAAGAGCCAGTCTCACCAAAAAAATCTCAGTTTGATTGAGATCTGGTGAAGGTCAAAGCAAATAATTCACATAACTTTCATAGTCTTCCAACCATCCGGGGACTCTGCGTGCCCTACAAATAGGGCACTGTGTCACTGAAAGAGACCATTCCCATTATAGTTAGATAAAAGTGCTCACTCAGTAGGTAATTGATTGTATTGATTTGCAGTGACCCTTTAGGGGACAAGTGGACCCAAACCATGCCAACAAAATTCCCTCCAGATAAATGCCTCCAGAGCGAGATATAAATATATATGACATCACTGTCATCAGATGTTTGCGGTTATATGGAAAGGCCAAACCATACTGCTATCTAGCCAGACAGAAGGTCAGTGGTGCATCTGTAAGTGTTTAAAAATGATCCACTGGTGTTACCATACTTCCTACATGACCATGAATAGCTCTTTTTCTATAAAAATGCATAACAACATATAAATGCTACAGAATAGATTTACAGCTCTGTACTCCTCAGTAAGAACAGATGCTCACCACCAACATGTCTCTTATCAGTTTATTGGATTATCATTTTTAGTCTTGATCTATTTATGATGTATATTGGTCAATAGTATGGGCTTTTAAAAAAAGAAAACAAATTGCATAATGACTATAGCATTCTTTATTAGCTTTACTTGACTTTATTTTTGATTTTTATCTTTTATCTCCAGCTGGTTGTGGTAATAATTAGTGGCCTCCCTGTGTTGGTGAAATGGAATGTTTTACTACCACAAAATATTTGAGGGGAAGGAGTAGGATGCATGTGACGTTGAAGAAAGTGGCTCACCTAAAACATTCAAGCAATGCATCAGGCTTTAACTTTATCATAGTTTTGGTGTAGGGGTCATATGGTTTAATTTTGGCATACACAAATAACTTTTTCTGTGTTTTTTAGATACCGTATAAGGATGTTTTGCACAACATGTGTAAAGACTTCCTTTTCTTTCATCAAAATTGAAAGTTACAAAATCTGAGTGAGAGTTGAATTAAGTCAGGGATGTGATCAGAGTCTGTTACATGTCTGGTCTCAAACACCACTCTACTACTGTCAATAAAGTTTAAGTAAATTTGAAAAAAATCCTGTGGGTGAGGATAGTAGTGAACTTCTTTATGGTGAATATGCACAAAATACCATCAAGACATATTCGTACCCCGTCTGATTCTTCTACTCCTGTTGTGTCTCTGTATTCAGATTATCTTTGAATCCTTCTATATGTCATTCTTAAGGGTGGATGTTGATGATTCATGAGGAGGACATGACAGCACCTAACAACATTTCTAGGTGGGAGTTTGCAACATTTAAATTAAAAATAAACTCTGACGCAAACCTAATAAAAACTGACTGCCTTCACGGATTTACTCACTATTAGGAGTATAGTATCCAAACAGACCCAGAGTGAAAACCTGCTTCATGATTTACATTATACCTCAGATGACATTTAGGTTTTCCTGCGTGTGCAGTGCCTGTTAACAATCACTTCTTGAGAAAAAGTTCAATCAGAGAATAATCTGAGATAAGACTTTATACAAGTAGGAGTAAGGATTTTTCCCTTCTGGTCTGTCGTAAGTCTGTGGTGGGCTGCTTCGCGTCACAAAACCATTTCTTTTTCCATACCACAGTCCATCAGGTTGCCCATCTGATCAGTTTGTCACCCCCCCATCTCCCTGTCTTGTCTGTGTGTGTGTGTGTGTTATGTATGTAAAACTCGCCTACAGTGTCTCTCCACCATCATCCATTTCCTCTACTTTTGATCTACTGGGGGAGGTGAAGCTGGAACACAGTGTTTCTACCAATGTCACTGGTCTGTCTTTCCACTGTGACACATAAACATCCCCTTAATGAGATGAGAGATCAAACCACACAGGTCAGCTGACTTCCTGTGTAACTGCCTGGCGACGAGGGCAGGTGAACAGATCGCCTGTTCAGACACCATCAGTTCACCCACATGTGGTGCAGTCTCAGATTGTGGCTGAGCAGTAACAACATGAGATCATATACTAGTTATTATATGTGTGATTATTCTCTGAAGCTACTTTGTTGCGATAAGAAAGAGGTCAATGGTTCAGGTTATATTGAGGTCTGATGTCTATTGGTTAAGGGACAAGACGGTGGCACATCAGTGGCAAAGGCAGCTGTCACTCAGGAGCTTGCATTTTATCACCGTGTCTGCATGAAGTTACGAAACACACAGTTTCAAGTTGACTTAATGCCAATTCAAGTGCTAAATTCAAGTGTATATATTAACCTTTTTCCCTGAACTGATGTATGATACAAGCACTGAATGCAAATATTGTCATCTGGAGTTATTCACCTTCACTGTTTTTGACAATCATTCATCTCCCTGTTGTTGCAAAACAATAAAGTTTTAGACATGAAGACATATACAAGAATAGGATTCTGGGAATGATTTTGAATAAAATCAAGTTATACTCTATGAGTCCCAATGGGGGAAGTTTCTTTTGGACTGCACAGACAATAAAAGCCCACAGGGCTTAAAGTAGCACACATCGTACCTGACCATAAGATAAACCTGCAACCTAAGAAATGCTTACATGTTGATCTGTTGTCAGTAACAAAAACAAATAAGTGTAGTGATCCAGGGCAGGAGCTGGAAGTCACTGTGTAGGATGTGCCTGCAGTTAGTTGGACAGTTTCTTGTGCTTGCTTGGTCTGCTCATAAATCAGCTTCAAGGAGGGATACTTTTTTTTTTTTTATACACACATTAACTTTGATAATTTAGGCTTTTCCCCATATAACAATGTGATTAATTATAGACAATTGAAGTGTTTTATAATTTTGTTGCAGCAGATTTTCTCCAAGCTCACATGCCCATCTTACTCAAGCAGCTATTCACACAAACTCAGATGTACTTTAGTTTGTTGGGTTTCCCCTTTTACTTTGAAATTACTCACCTCTTGTGTCTCTTTTGTTTTACTTCCTGCCATTGTGTTTTTCCCCGCCAATTCTTGCACACCTGTGTCTCATTAGCCTATCAGCTCAGCACTTTGTAATTAGTTCTGCTTGTCCACCTTTGATTGGACCGTTATCTTCATTCTGCTTTGTAAGTTCTTGCTTCCAGACATATTGCTGTCCCCATGTTTGGATTTTACCGGTTCCTGACTCTTTGCCTGCTCCTTGTGCTTTTTGTTTTCCTGCAACTTGCAGAGCCACGAGGGTAGAGGCTGCAATTCTGAATTTTGCTTCTGGTGTTGGGTGTTAGGGTCCTCTCTCTTGTGAATGTGAACCATGTTAGCAAGCTGATTTTCCAAACAGCAATGCAAACAATTTAACTGCTTACAGGAATATGTTTGAATGATAAAACATCAAAGTAACAAACTCAATTAGTGTTGGTTGAACAAATGATATTACATTATTATAGAGATGGACTTAAACAAGACATCGTTTGAGGTGAATGTTTTGCTTGTTAAGTAAATGTGTTTATGTGCTAAAAAAAACTTGCAATGCGTCACATTTAAATTCTGTATTATCAGACGGTTGTGACAGACTTAAGGTTTTCCATTGTTTACTTAATTACATTATGTTAAGTGGGTTCTATGGACATATTTGTATAGCTTACCTGATCAGTCAAGTGTTGTTCAATGTTTTTAATAGTTTATCCTGAATGTATGAAAGCACAAGCTGCTTTGTTGTTTGAGGGAAGTATTATATATTTAATCTGCCTATCTGCAACCCACATTTCTGGTAAATGCATACTTTCTATTTCATTCACATAAGGAGAAGATGGGCACATTTCTTGGACAATCCACCCACACTTTTTGTTACTGTGCTCCCAAAACAGCAACTGTGATGGCTGTGGGGACTGGAGAGCAGTGTGGAACAGCTTTCTGCAGCAGGCTGAGTCATTATGAACCCGTTTATGCCTCAGAGGCCACCGACAGAGGGACAAAGACCTAGATAAACAGCTCACACCTTTTGTAGAGAAAAATCACAAAGTGAACTGTGGTGAGATAAAACTGCAAAGAGGATGCTACCATACGCAGAGATTGAAATTGTGAGAGAGGGGAGGAGGAAACGCAGACAGAGAAAATAAAACGGCGAGAATAATGGATTTCCCAATATATGGACAGGGGAGTCCCCCAGGCTGCGCTATGGTGGTATCTTGTATCATGAGTGGGCTTTTGTCAAAGGTGTTTAGCCACGGCTGGCTGTTATTCAGCGTCACCTTCCCAAAACAGGACTCTGAGCTTTAAGGGAACTCCCCTTCGCAGCTCTCTGCCAGCATGCGAGAACTTCTCCGTCCTTCATTAGGCTTCATAGACGTGTTAAATGCATTTGTGAGCAATTCATAGAGAATAAATACATACTGTACAATTCCTGGAACCCTTTATGCTGACTAAAATAGTAAACACTGGTGGACCCCCTTTAGGGTTGTTATTGGTACATTGTTAGAGAAAAGGTACAGTCCCTGCAACAATCAGATGTTGCCCTACGGCTATTATTTGGGAGAAAGTTTCAGTTAAGCAGTGCCACTCACTCTGATAATAAATGAAGTTTTGTTTGAAGGACTCAGATGAAATTACATTGAATATTAGAGGCTCAGTGACCTCCTTGTGGAACAGAGTTAACTACACAGAAAATGATTAGTCAACTGAAAAACAAATTGCTGTCACAGAAATCCTGCACATCTTGTACCAAACATGAATACAAGTGGCATGGCTGACTTTGTTATACATGTACATGATATGGCTGACTTTGTTATACATGATATTGAATGTCTCCTTCTCATTCACAGTGACAGCCGTGTCCGCTAGCAGTTTGAATGGCTCCTGTCTTCCAGGTACACACCCAGTCTCACTCTAACATAAGTATAATTCAGTTTAATTTACTGTACAAAGAATCAAATTACAACACAGGTCATGTCAGGCTGCTTATACACAATACCTTTTATAATGTTGTAGAGAAACCCAGTAATTCAACCGCTCCCGTTTGAGCAAACATTTGGCAACAGTAGGAAAAGCTACCATTTATCAGGAAGAAGCCTCCGACAGAACCAGACTGAGAGGTGGGTGGACATCTGCCTCGACCGGTTGAGTTGAGTTCCGGTGAGAGCAGAGAAAGAACACTAAAAAAAGAAGCAGCAAACAAACACTGGAATGTGGTGCCACTAACTGTAGCTCAGAAGCAGACAGAGAAAGAAATACTTGCCGGAAGGAGCGAGCAGAGAGGAAAAACACAAACCACATGATGAGTAGATGCTAATTACCTGATTCAGACTTTTGTCATGTCACCTCTCTGGTTAATTATGTGCCTTCAAGAACATTGCAATCATCGGCTGCTGACTTATCAGAGGTTCACTGCAACAGCTAAAGGAAAATCGAGGATGCCATTTTTGTCATTAATGCCCCAAAGCTGCTGAACACACTAACTGTAGATATCAGGGAAGCTAGCTCAGTAAATACTTTGAAAAGAAAGCTTAAAGCATCTCTTTACTTTCGCCTTTAACTAGATCCAACTGAAGATCTCTTGCACTTGCCTGCACTTTGCATTACTGCACCTTTAAAATGTGTTATGCTTTATCCTATATTTTAACTCTCTTGTATTTTATTAATGCGTTATCTTGTGTTTAGTTTGACATGCATTTTATGTTTGTTTTTATGTGAAACACTGCATGTAATTTTCTTGCTGTTAAGCACTTTGAGCTGCATTTCTTGTATGGAAGGTGCTATTATTATTACGTTGATTTTTACAAATCGACATGTACAACTAATAATGGTAACATTATCACTAGCTGTAGAAACTTGCAGGTTTAATGGTCTGTGTGGAGAGAAGAAACTATTTACTGTGCGATTTGGGTGAAACCGTAGACAAAGTCCATTTTATGTTTTAATGCTCACTGTTTGAGGATTTAAAGCACTGGAGTCCAACCTTTTTTTTTTTTTTTTTCCTGAGAACTCTGCGATCTCCCCAGTACATCCACTGGTTGGACACCCCTGATTTAAAGACTACACCATTAAGTAAACGTGATTATAAGAAACTTAATCTCTGTTTCTAAAAGGGAACCTTGGTTGTGGCTGATTTTATTTGTAGGGAATGAAAGAAGACAGCTTTTAATGTAATTCAAGAAGTTTTGTTCCTGTTTGTTAAATGCATCACCAGTGCAAGTGTGTATGTTGCCCAATAAATACATAATCTAACATCTGTAAGTCTGATGAGATGAAGGATACACTTCTTAACATGAAAACCAAATGATGGTAAAGTGGAAGAAAATGTTCTTGTTTTCAACAGTTCTTAGTTTCATCTCTCTGGTTTCAGTGTCTCTTTGTATGGTATCGCATTGCTCGATTTGTGTGTGTGTGTGTGTGTGTGTAGTGAAGTTGTTGACGTGCTTGTTGTGGTGATTTGCTCTGCTTGAGAAAAGATCTGAGAAAGTGCAAAAATTTACAAGACAAAATGAAAAAAAAAAACAAGTTTGTGTGACTTGCATCTGAGAAGTTCCAACATAAATGAATAAAATAATTCTCAGCAGAGACAGGAGGAGGTCGACTGTATGAAAGTATTTTACAAACTTATTTGTGTCATTGAATGACAAAGGTTTTCCTACCTTTAGACAATGAACTGCATTAACCTGACATCCTAAGTTCACAACCTCGTTTATGTAACTGATGATTTACATTCCAGTCATGTATCTTCACCACAAAATCAAACTCTGCAAGCTTTTGTACTTTTCAAAGAGTGTTGCATGCTTTTCATTTTCAGACGATCACATTCCAAACTTTACAAAAATTTCAAGAAATCACTTCATCCTGCAGAGCTGAAGTTTTTTTTCAGGACATCCTCTGGATTGTGACTGTATGCACAACATTTTCTATTTCTAACGTTTGATCAAACCTTACCAAAATATTTGACAATACGCAACATTAAAATATGTACACATTTTTTGCAGAATTTTTATCACCAAGATTTCAAGTTTTATAAACTTTTTAGTGTGAACAACCAAAACTACAGTTTTGCACGTCATGTCATTGCCTCATTTCAGTAGAAGTATGAAAGGTGCCGTGTCCCCCTAGTGGCACAATCTGCAAGTCCCATTCTCTGGGGATCCAAAGGTTCAAGGGTTTGAATCCGCTCCTGGATGAGGAGAGCTTGTCAACAATGTTTCATTGTGTCCATGTGGTTTTACTGTCATGCGTTTCTCGTCTTCTACTGCTAGCAATTTTCTTGGACTTCGAACAGCACCCATTGCAGCTATATTTAATGTTGTTTTTGAGAATAAACATAATTAATTTTCGCACACACAGTATAACCTTAATACTCCACTATACTTCCTGAATGTCGGGTTGTAGGAGGAGAGTTATTAAATTATACTTTGGCACCCTCTTCTGGCAGAGGTATGACTATATAAAGTAAATAGATGCACAATTTCCACAATAAAAATGAAAGATTTAAGTATTGACTCGACCAGTATTATTAGATACTAATTCTTATTCTTTTGAATATAGTCACATATGGTAGTTGTCTTTGTTTGACTGTTGGTATAAAGTTTGGTGACCACCTCGTGTTGAAGTTACATCGTTGACTTCCACAGTGTCTTTCCTTGATTCTACCAGTGAAGGGCGCCAAAGTGTTTTAATGTAAATTTGCATCTGTTTTCTCCTCCGTTCTGCAGCATGATGAGGAGTTCTGTAGTGTGATACAGCAACATTGGTGCAGCGTCACTGTCCTCCCCCACCTAACTGGATTTGGTGCTGTATTACGGAGGAGGAGTATATATGGTGAGCCTGTACCCTTTCAGTTAATGCCTTTTGCCTGTTGATGGCAGTAGTGTAAGGTAACCAAGTAGATTCACTCAAGCACTGT
This sequence comes from Embiotoca jacksoni, assembly GCF_022577435.1. Lineage (NCBI taxonomy): Eukaryota > Metazoa > Chordata > Actinopteri > Embiotocidae > Embiotoca > Embiotoca jacksoni. Next base: position 708,013 of record NW_027185296.1, on the reverse strand, counting down.
ACTTAAGTACAATTTTAAGGTAATGTACTTTAGTATTTCCATTTAGTGCTACTGTACGTTTCGACTAGATTTCAGAGGCAAATATTGTAATTTCTTCTCAACTACATCTATTTAACAGCTTTACTTTTCATGCAGATTTGACACAAATGATAACAACACGCTTTTAAAACACAATACATTGTCAAAGATTAAACCAGTGATTTCCAACCTTTTTGTCTTGTGACAAAATGTGACGTTGTCGAGGTCACATTTCAGATGTTTATTAGTTAACAGCTGATTTTTCCCTCTAAACTGTGCACATGGTTTCACTTCAATAAATGTTAAAATGATCCAATATCTCTCAAAAAAAATCAAAGATCAGGAAAAAAAACCCTGAAAACTTTGTGAATCAGAGCTTTGTTTTCTCTTCTTTACTCTCCCGTTAATCATCTGACGACCTCTTAAATTTATCTTCTCTCCCTGGATATAAAACTATTAATAAAGTGTATGAACTTAATCCATCTGCAGCAGCTACATACGATAGCATGCCACTTACATGCTGATATTTCAGTATTAATAATTCAATGATATCATATATAATAATATATCAGTCAGAGGGACCAAACTGGAACTTTTACTTTAATTTGTAACTACATTTGGCAGCTAATACTTAAGTACTTGATACTTATATACTTTCCTCAAGCAGGATTTTTCATGCAGGACTTTTACGTGTAATGGAGTATCTACATTACTGTACTGGTACTTTTACCTTCACACTTTTTCACCACTGACTGATGGGGCCAATCACATTAACCTGTGACTGTACTGATGTGTGTCTCACTTTAAACCCACCATTAACAGTTGCCAATACTTTGACTGATTGTGACAGGATGTAAACTTATTTGTGCACAGGACGTGTTTCCAAAGTGACTCGTGTTCATTCAGATGTTGCTTTGCAGACTTCAGACAGACTTTTGTGATACGGTTTCCACTCTTCGACTTGGGCCGTGTTTGTGCTTCAATGCTTTATCACCTCTAATGTGTCAGCTAAACCTTCCTGCAGCTGCTTTGCAGTCATTCAGTGGTTTTGCTGCACCCCTCTGCCCACCAGACATGCTGCAGAGATGCCGGGCAAAAAAGGCATGCTGATATTCTCACCTGAAAGGTCTTTGATCTTTCTCAGGTTCTTAAAGGGCTCTATGGCTGATGAGTGTTGGAACCAGGTTTTAAATGTCTGTAAATTTCATCAGCTGCCTTGGCTCTTGACCTGCTTTACAAGCTGTAAGGAGTCAATTATTAATCAAATAAAAGTAACAGCGAATTAATATTTGAACAAAAGTTTTTTTTTAAATGTCTGTTTGCTGCAGGGGTTGTATTTACCATTTTTCAATTTTGCCAAATCTGCCAAAGTGATATCTAATGGGAGTTTTAAGAATTAATTCTACACTCATGACAGAACTTTTTTTTTTATAAGGACAAAAAAGGAAAAGAGCAGTTGACTAGAAATTATGACATGACAACAGAGCAGTGTCCAGGATTAATTGGTCCAAAAGATATCGCTTCTCACCTTTGTTAACGTCTGACTTCTTGCTACTGTTAGATTAAATGTAATTCATTAAATATCTGATAGATGGCGCTGAAGACGAAATGAAGAAAGCACAGGTTTGTGTTTTTTTCCATATCAATATGGCAGATCATAGGTTTTGTAGTATAGCAGCAGCTTGTCAAACTCTCATGAACATAAAGACACTCGGGCATCACACTTGTATGAACTTGTTGAACATCTCACTGCTGAATCAATCAGTTACTGTGCTGCTATTAAACATTTCACCTGAAGACTTTCTCCAAGATTTTGGAACTTGGCTGCCTGTTCAGCCACATGAGCCTTAACAGTGTCGACACTGATGTTGAGTGAAAAACTCACACGAAAAAGTCAAAAAAAAGTTTAGTCCATCTCAAACGTGTTTGATGGAGTTAAAGTTAGGGCCCTGTGTAGGACAGTCAGGTTCTCTACACCAAACCTTCTTCATAGATATCATTTTGTGTGTGTGGTGTTGTCGTGATGATTGAAGATTGTTCTATGATCCAAAGTCTCTTGTAGGCCTGGTCCTGTTTTATTTATTTTTTTTACTTTGTTCCTCTCACTGGTTTCAGGATGTTGGGGCTCAACTGGAAGATAATGATGACAATTGGTAGTTTGGCTACACTACTATAAATACAGGAAGTAGTTGGTTTTTTATTTATTTTTTAAATACTGGTTTATTTCTTCATGAATATTTAATAATTGTGGAGAAATATTTCAGATTTGTAGCCCATTATTAACTGAAACTATGACAGACCTGCATAGAAACAGTTGTTGGTTGCTGTAATTGTTCCCTTTGTCCATCGTGGCTTTCTTTCTAATTTGGTGGTAAACATCAGAGTAACATCTACAGTCTACCCAAAGTTAACTTCAGTTAATGACAGGCCGCTGCTGAAGTAGATAATCAGGTAGCTCTTAAAAAGTTACATTTCTTGGTACAAAATTCCCTTTTTATCTTGTCTTTTTAGCTTTGGTTGATTTGAAATGAATGAAAAAGGACTTGTCCTTCGATGTCTATAGGAAGTCATTACTTCATGGACAGGAGAAAGGATGTGAGCCAGCTCCTCATCATTACAAATGCTACATGAGCTCTGACATGACTGTGGCGAGCAAATATCTGAGCTTTGTGTTCAGTTTCTTTACAACGTTTAGTTTGCAAAATATTACACCCTCCCTTTTGTGGTTTAGATAGTCACAGCGAATGTCTTGTAAATTCTTAATTTACACACAGTTTTTTCTCAAATTGACGTCTACCTTATCATTTCGCTTTATCTCTGTGTATGGTTTTTATTCAGCAGTAAACAAACCTCTGCCTTGCAGTGTTTGCTCTGGCTCTGAAATATAATGGTCTGCATCTGTTGTAAAACATTTCAGATGCAAATTGATGTACATTGCAAAATGTTTTTCAGTCTGTGCAGGCGGGATCATAAAAAACTTTGCTCATCTTTTAAATTCAGCAGATAGGAGGCTGTTTGATGAGGGAGGGGAGGAAAAACAAAGTAATAGCAAAAATAATAAGCTAATGACGACTGCGTGTAAATAGATGCAGATACAAAACAGATCCAGATTAGATGATTGTGCAACACGCTCAACAGTTTTATGTGTCAGGACTGAGATGGACACAGATATATATTTTAACAGTCTCCTTTTGGTCCCAGAGAGGTTGTAGAGGGTTTTATGTCAAAAGAGAGACTTGAAATAGAGTTTCACTTTCAACAGTCAGTGTAGTGATGAGTATTAAGTGAATTTTGGAACAAGATATAACCACAAGTGTATTAAATGTCAACTGGAATTTAGAATCCAGATTATGTTAATTACAATGCTGAGTAAAACACTGAACACCCTCAGATTTCTGATTTTTTTTTTTTTTAAAAAAAGCTCTCTTGATATCTCCATAAATCTGCATCAAAATAACGGTTTTGTGAACGGCTGCTTCTTTTTGTTGTGCACTGAAATTCAACTGTTGCCCAGAAAAATTAAAATCCTGCATGAATTTTTACTGACGCTTATATATCAGCACAAAAAATAAATTTGTGGTTGGGTCCAAAGTGGCTTATATATGTTTGGTTTTCTTCCATGATTAAAAGGATTATTCTGTCCCTTTGGGTTTCATGACCAAAAATGATTTCTAAAGGAGTTACCACAACGCCAAAAAGAAGCACAAACTCTTTTACAAAAGTCACAAAGTATAGTTAAGCAAGACCCTCATGATATTCACACAGGAAGGAAATGCACGTCAAACCTACCACAGTTTGGTCCCCTCATCTGTGCCCAGCCTGCACATCGTCTCGCATCCACTGACGTGTTTTTGTGGTGTACTGAAAAAGAGCAGTTGACTTGCAACAAGCTTGTCAAACTGAAAGAAAAGTGCAGCAAATCTTAAAGTGCACTTCACTGTGGTCTCAAAATCAAGAAAGAAGCTATAAATTAACCAGGGAAATAAACTTGTATCTAGTTTTTGCTGGCTTGCCGTTTAACTTTGAAATTAAAAACATTCTCCTGTTTTTACATGACTGATGCTGCACCTCAGTGGAATATATGGAAATGAAGTTCATTATCAAGAGCGAATCTGAGTTGGTGTCTTTCCAGTGGTCATGGGTGTGGGTGTTCCTCATGAGACAGACTACCCAAACATAAAACACTTTTAGAAATACTTCATTTATTGACAAAAGCACTTATCTTTCAACATGAACTTATCTCTTTATCTACCTTAAAACAACATTGCTTCTGTTTTATAGCCACACATTTAGACGTATGTAAGATCCAAATATCTAAAATAAATATGTAAATGCTACAACTAAATCAGCACCTTTAGTGTTAACTGACTCTCTCATCGTCAATAGAAGGCACAATATTTTTCTGCGTATGTGTAAAATGCTTTATTTAACTTCACTGCCTCTCTGTATACTTTCCGTTCTTAATTACTAAGCTGCCAATCAACAGAATATGCAACATTTTCCCTGTCTCACATCATGTTGTCCAGTGCAGTTTCTGCGTATTCTAGAAATCACATTCAGTGAACCATCGGGGTAAAGTGATGAGGGAGTTTCACTCATTCATTCAGAGCAGTTTACATTTTGTCACTGGAGTAAACTTACTACACAAAGCCCAAAACCCTAAAACTCCTCAGACCTTATAGAGACCAAAGAAGTTGGCATCATGTGTATGACTGAGCTCTTGAGGGTGCGAGACATTCACGTAAACTTTGTCATATTTCTTCAGCTTCTGGGCAGAGCCGAGGTAGCTCTCTGTGGTCCAGGCGTGGCCCTGCTGCCGAGAGCAGAAACCCACCCTGTGGGCCTTCATCAGGACCAGAGGTGAGGAATGTCCATGTCTCATCACAAACACGGAGTGACCAAACTCTGAAGTAGGGGAGCAGGATTTAAAGAGAAACGCCACTCGTGAGTAGATGTGGTAGAGTCCGGTCTGGTTGACCTGCAGAGCACCATCTTTAACGTGGTACGCCACTCCTTCGGAGGTGAACGCCTGACCCGTCTTTGGCTCCCATCGCAAAGTTTTTCTGAAGTCCTTTTCCTCGATCCGCCCTGCCAAGAGATAGAAATGATGTTACCATAGGTGTATGTTAGATCACAGAGTTAATTAATGTTTAAATTAAAAATCTTTAAATTCAAATAAATAGAAATGTTACCTATCACATGTGCTCCAGGTCTGTTGTTTTGGTCATCTCCATTTAACTCAGCTTCATTACCTGAAACATCCCTCAGATTAGAGTCACAGCTTCACTTTATTGGGAATACTTCATGCATAGTGAGTGGCGCTTAATGATGGGCACCTACCAATTTGCTTCTGAGGTGACTTAAACTCAGGTTTTGCAGGTTGAACCTTCAGTGAAACGAAAGAGAGAACAAATATAAATATCACATCACACGGATACTTAATCTGCTCTTCTGAGAGCTCTCAGATCACGTGTCAGTGAGAGGATTTCCTGTCACTGGACCGGTGACCACAGATGGAACGATATCATTCTCAGGTTACGAGTTTTAAATGTCAGAGCAGAGCTGAGGTACTTTAACTCTTCAAATGATACCAAACTAAACAGTGAACTAATTATTCAACTTTCCAGCTCTGCTAAATGTTCCACTCTCCCACTTTAAACTTTTCCCTCACCCCCTCTCTGTGCAAAGGTGACAAATTCACACCTTTTAATGTTTTGCTGCCATTAAAACACTCGAACAAGTAATAATTCACACAGTGATATAATTAACATAACTTCACTAATTCTTCACCTGCTTCTTAATTTTCTGATATTACACACACATTTTCACAACCTCCCTGCATTTCAGTCTAAAATCGATTTATTTTCACGCAGCACTGCAGTTATCATTAGTTTGTTAGCTCAATGAATTTCTCCCTGCGTTGTATTTTCCATGTCACCCCTTACCTTTCTCACATCTGCCAGTTCGCGCTGTATGGTCAGAATCTGGTAGGCTTGCAATCCCAGGGCCACAAACACAAGCATGAACAGCAGTAGCACGATCAGGGCCAGCCCAGGGTTAATTCCCATGCAGTCCCTACTCTTCCCACGGTTCCTCACCCTCTCCTGGGCAGGTGGGAAGGACCAGCAGGGTATCAGGTGGGGAGGCTGGGCAGAGTGCTGTGGACCTCCACCGCTGTCCACAAGGAACACCTGTGGGAACGGTTGGCTCTGGTCACAGCTCATGGTGCAGGTCCTACCGTGATGCAAACTGTTTGTGCATCGAACTGCTCTGCGCAAAGGAGGTGTGTACTTGTCTCGGCACGTCTGTCTTAAAAGAAGCAAAACTTTAGCTGTCAAGGCATTCACCACCCACACCCCCTCCCACATCTGCTCTTCAGTAGCAGGGTAGCATTAACTACAAGTCAAGAAACTATCCACCTGTTTATCTCTGGGTTGCTTTGCTGCATCCTATTTCTATATAACTTTAACCTTTATAAAGCTTTATTACACATTTAGGGTTTTATGTACTTATTAGTTTAACTTTGTATTCTGCAGTGTGCATATGGGGAGTTGTAGCCGAGCCTGAACGGAAAGGAAGTTTGAGGTTTCATCTGACCCCCCTCCCTCACTAACCACCTTGTAGTCACCCTCAAAAAGATGTGACAAATTACACGAAAAGGAAAGATTGAGCACTTACATTCACCTGTACTGCATTTCATGTTGCCCAGATCACAAGCTTTTTTTTTTTTTTTTTTTTTTTATCATTCCTTGTTCTCCTGCACTGGCCTTTCACGAGGTGTCAAAAGTGCCTCTTCCAAACTGAACCCAGAGGGAGACTCGACACAGAACCTGAATATTTGTCCTTAAGCTTCAACCCATTCAAACATACATTACTATTAAAGTCTATTTTTCTTGCGCATCAGTCTTAAGGAAACACAGCATGTTGGTAAACAGTGATACAGCAGTTTCAGTAGCACATTTAGTGTTCATGGTGGGAAGATGTTGCTGCCACATGAAAAGGACATATGTCTGCATTGGCTTTCATGCTTTCTGTCTTTGAAAAGTTTGTAGCAGGAGGCAAAGCGATACTTTAGAGGTGAGATTCAACCCCAACCAATACCTCAGACATGACTTTACAAGAAAGCTGAACACGCACACTATTTCCCGCCCCAATCAGTAATTAGTTGTGGTCTTTCTGACATTTCAGGGTTTGTTTCCCAGGATGTGGAGCAGCTCGCTGCTTAATTAAACCCATTGTGGTTTAAACTGTTTCCATTGGTTCTTATCGGTTGATTAACCAGAAAATTGATTTATTAATATTAGTGAGTCCTCTTTAGTGGGCTTTTGGTGGTTTTGGATGAATTGCATCTTTCCAGCTTCTTAGAAAAGAACCAGTGTTGTGATGGAGGGGGTGCAGCGGTGAGGTTTCACACGGGTCTGCATTAAAACGGCAAACTGCTTATTTCTGATTTACATCAACTGAGTTCTTTGGTAACTCCAAAGGAAGCTCTGCGGAATCAGTTCTGTCCACCGTAGCAAAAGTTTTGTTTCATTTCTCCGGCTTCATGCAGAGACAAAGGGAGAACCCACCTTGCAGTGTGCACACTGCAACTCTCTCACTCCAACTACGTCAAACTTAACCATAAACTGCACAGGCAGCACTCTACAAGCCGATGTGTCTGTTTCCCAGAAACGTCATGCTGAAAGCGGTCCTCGCAGCACAGTGGGTTAGGTGGGAGGGTGGGGTGTTGGGGTCTAACAAGGCCGCCGTCAGTGCTGCTGCTCCAGTTAATAAAACCAGACAAAGAAACTTTAAATGAATCACTGAATCAGCAATTACACGGTTTTCTCGCTTAGTCTTCTTCTCTTCTGTTGCACAATGGAGGTTGTTGTGGTCATGATGACTGATTCCACAAATGGTACCGTGCCAGAAAATGACAATCAAGTTCTCAGCCAGAAATCAATGACGTTACTCATAGTTTGTGGAAACATCATTTTCCTTTGACAGCACGTTTTATCGAGTTTGGCTTTAATTAAACATTTAAATGTATATTTTCTCTAATTATAATTTTTTTCTGTAGGTTTCTTATCAAAATACTGAAATTCACATTCCTCATGTCTAAATGAATACATTTGGAATTTTACCAAAATCAATCACAGCTTGACAGCTTAAATACTTGAGAAAATGTTTATTGTAATGCAAACTGTAGAAAATTGAGGAGTTTGCATGAAAATATCACATGTCACTGTCCTCATCAGATGAAGAGTAGCAGTCTAGTCCCAGGACATGACCAGTCCTCTCCCCTTTAATCCCAGCGTTAGATGCTTTCCAAGGGATCCTCTCTGCTGCTTCACAGTCCGATTTACTCTCCTGGACAGCACCCGTCGATGCGCCGTCATTGTTCTCTGTGTCACTGCTCTGTGATGAAAATGTTTGTCTTGATGGGGAATTATTAAGATTTGGCAGGCGTGAACGCAGCAGTGTGGTGAGGCTGCGTGTTTGAGAGGAACTGAGCTGAACTGACGGCCCCCTGAAAGCAGCAGCAGCCACTGCTAGCCGTGTACGGTCGAAGGAGAGGGGCCGGTCCTGGACTGCACAGACCGCCTCTGTGGTTTCGGAGATCTGGTTGGTGGGGACAAGGGTTTGAAATCTGGTCTCCAGAAAGTCGAGAGGTCTTTCGGTGGGTGAAGATTTGTGACATTCTGTCCAGCTGCTGGCCAACTCACTCTCACCTCGACTCCGCTGACTGCAGCCATCATGTGACTCTGAGGGCCGAGGCTTTTTAACTGTGAACGAGAGAGAGCACACATATGAGGGTGGATGAAAAAGTTCTGAGACTGCTCCTGTTGCGCGTGACTGGTACTGTACCGTACGCCGCACTGTGACGTGCATGGAGCGCGACGAAGTTTTAACCTTTGTAAGTTTTCCATGTATTGTCACTTGATCAACATCAGCACTTTTGTTGCATGTTTTTGTGCCCACTGGTATGGGCACATCGCTGATTTGCTCTGTGCTTAACCCTCCCGTTGTCCAAGGGTCAAAATGACCCGCAGTCGTGTTCAACCGAGTTCTATTTTATTTTATTTTTTATTTTTATAGGAGGCCGTGAGGGTTTCATTAAAGAAACCCTCACAGCCTTCTTGTCACCAATGATCCCAAAAAATATAAAAATATAAAATAGAACTTGGTTGAACACAGCTGCGGGTCATTTTGACCCTAGGACAACGGGAGGGTTAAGTTTCAGGTGGGTAAAACGTCTCCAACGCACCTGCACCACTGCTCACAATAGCCTGTGTAACTAGGGGTGCTGATTTTGATCAAGCGAAGGAAGGGTTGAGGTGAGTTACTGTTTATTTTTAGTCAATGCTTATTTTTAAATGGACATACATGTAGCATGAGTCATATCAAGCTTAAACATCATAATTAAACAGCATTATGAACTAGATGAGGCTTTAAATGTAGTGATTTGTGGCTCTCTCAATAACAACCTGTATTTGTCCTGAACTACCTGGTAAATAAACAGAAGTTAAGAGTTTAACAAGAGCAAAGCCCATTGCTCCTTTTTTTTTTGGTGGGGTCGGTGGATAAAAATCTGTGCCAGCTGTTTGCTTTCCTGAACACTCTTCACCTGTATTTTGGCCCACATTCTTGGATGAACTATTTTTTTATATGAGAATCAAAACAAGAAGCTTGTTTGGGGAAAAAAACAAAACAAATGGATGCTGTTGGTCAACAAAAACACATGACATGCTTTCACTGTATGCAGGAGATTAGTCATTACCGAACCACTGACCGACGCTTGGGGAGTCCTGTGTGTCTGCTCTGCGTTTGCTGTATGCTCGAGGAGTCCACGGCTTGTGTTTACATGAGGGGTCAAGGACTCGTAGTTTGGTGATGAAGCTTTTGTACTCTCTTTCTAAAGCTTCAATGCGCAGCTGGAACTCGGCGATCTTCCTCTCCGGGTAATGAGAAAGCTGGGATTGCTTAGAAAAAGACAAAAACTGGGCATCAGCAAACGACGGCAACCCAAGTAGGATCTCTTTTACACTTTTCAACTAAGTCGCTTACCTGCAGATAGTACTCTATTTCATTCTTGATGCTGGGGATCCATTTTATCACAGAGGAAGCTGAAGTAAGAGTAGACTGTGGAGGGAAAGGGACTGGCTGAAACAAGCAAGTGTCAGCGACTTGTGGTGAGGTGATTCATCTGATTTATCACAACTTTACCAGCTTGGGTCGACGCTCGTTGGCATCTTTGAGGCGTCCCTCTGCAAAGGAAATATTATCACTGCAGTGAGTGAATAATGGGATTTTAAAATCACGGTGGACATTATGGTAGCATTCATTCACAGGGACTTACTGTCGGTAACACTTAGCATAAGTGTGGCTAACCGGTAAAGCTAGCTGTAAATGGGGTGTTTTCATTAGTCAAATATTAATTAAATGGCTGTTTGTGTTACGGTTGCTGGCTGCCTACCTTCTCGCTCTTTCTTAAGCCACAGTCTGTTCAGTCTGCCCTGTTGTTTCTCCTCATTTCGTGCCATTTCAGCTCCCTCCGGAAAGTGTGTCGACTCGGGCAAAAACAATGTCACGTGACACGAGGTAGTCGTGACGTCACACCAACGTCAGCTAGAGCAGCCGCCTCGTGCCACGAACAGTACACTTGAAGCGAGTCTATTTTTCCTCCCAGTCCGAGAATATAAGGCTTTCAGGATCGGTGACATATTTTTAAATCACTTCTCAAATAGCCTATATATATATATATATATATATATATTTTTTTTTTTTACAAACTTTCTATTAATTGAGTATATTATTTTCAACCGCTCATGTTTTTCTCTGCTGTTGTCTTATATCTTTATTGTTGACTGATTTTATTTGCGCACGCCCTGGACTATTTTTTTTAATCCTGCTTCTACTGTGAAAAGCACTTTCCAACTTTGCTTTGTAAAGTACATCCCGGTACAAGGTTTATTATCATCCATCCACATATCCATCTCCTTCTATCCCTCCTTCCCTGATTTTGGGTCATGTATGAGCTGGTGTTAAAAGACCCAAATTCACCAGGTGAATATAGCCTGGTTGGATTTTATAGGCCTACAGTCTACATGATGTGGCCCTAATTTTGAAATTTTGAAAGGAGCAGCTTTCAACCAATCGGCATTGACCACCATATCCCCCGAAACTCACTTGACTTCAACGCTACCACACTTGATCATTCCCACGGGTACGGGATTGGTCCGCCCTTCAGAGTGGTTGAGCAAACATTAATGTGAACAGATTTTCCAGATATGGTAGCCTACCTTTTGTTTGTGAATGTTTTTGTTTGTCAGCATGAGTACAGTAAGATAGAGGCCTGATTTTGAGTCGCAGAAAGTATGTTGCACGGGCAAAAGAAGAGCCCATTCAATTTTAGTGGGGGACCATGAATTATTTTTCACTTCGACTGACATCGCATGGTTAGACATTCGGCCTACTTGATACCGTGTTGATCCTGGATCCCAGTGTCTTGTCTGACTTTGTCATAAGGAAAAAACATTTAGGACTGTCAGTCAAAATGTATATTATTCATGAAAGGCAACTATCTAAGGCCTAACATTGATCCATTTTCCTGGGAATAAAGTCATTGTACAGACATTTGTTTTATACTCTTGAAAGCACCATCAATAAATCACTTAGCTTACCTCTCACATCACTATGAACAATAAATAAAGTGAGTAACCAAGTAATGAATCATTTGCATTTTTTCCACTCACAATTCTGAAGTCTATGATGTACATTCTATTATGTCAGAGTTGTGTCTGTGCAATATTTTGTATTCCCTCAGAATGTTTTGCAATGTAGCAAAATGTTTTCCATTATTTCTTTGTAATTAATTTTTTTCAGTCATTTTTCAAGTTAAAAAACTCAAATCCAAGTATTGATTCATATTACAGCAATGGAAAAATTATGTGTGTGTGGAGATGTAAATTACAGAGAAAAGGAAAAAAAACAAACTGTTCATGTTTTTGCAAATGTGAGAAAATGACGGGAGGAAAAAAAAACCATCATGACCTTCTCCAGTGGTTTTGGTGTCTGTTACTTTTGGTGTTCACAGATGTGCATCCTCCTCAGACTACAATCATCCGGCATAATTTGTTCCTTTTGATAAGGAGTTTGTTTTAACCTAAACAACTCGTAAAGGACCACTCAGAAACCACAGCAACATCAATCACGAATTACAACAGAACACAGCAAATTGAATGAAAGTAGTACCAAAAAAAAAACGTACAATCTTTTTAGACATAATTTCTGCACGGAAAATCACAATCTCAAAGTAAAAAAAACAACTAAATGCGTCCCACAGAAATTGTTGGCTGTTTATTTGTACAAGCCAATATTTGATAAAGCATCACAAGGTTTTCAGTAATGTATTGAAGAAAAATATCAGTAGATTATGTAAGTAGACCCTCAGCTACTATTGCCCCCTTTATCATAAAAAGCTTCTTGAAGGCATTTTGCAGTGTCTAACATCAGTTTTCTGAATTTTTTTTGACCACTCTTTCATGAAAAATTCTCAGTTACAAGATATTTGAGAATATTTGATATTTCATTTTCCTTTCCAGTCAATTCCTCTTCTCTCCTACTTGATAAGAAGCATCTTTCTCCTGAGTAAAGTTGCAATATTCTCATGTTCAGATGTCACTTCACTCTCTGCCACCTGCAACGGTGTCTTTCCCACATTATTTGTAGCCTCCAGATTCACCTTATTTTTCCGTGCTGTGTGCCCAGCTTGGCCCCAGTTTACAAGCCTCTTCACTACCTCTTGGTGTCCACTGCGTGCAGCACAGTGCAGAGGAGTGTCCTTACTGTGATCTGTGGTGTTGATCTTTGCACCGGCTTCCAGGAGCAGCACGGCCACTCTATCATGGCCCCTCTCAGCAGCAGAGTGAAGTGGGGTTTTCCTCCATGCATTCCTGTCTTCAATCCCCTTGTTATTGAGTGACTGTAGGAGAGCTGAAACCACTCTGGCATGCCCACCAGCTGCTGCGTAATGTAGAGGCGTGGAGCCATCCATGTCTTTAGCCCCTGCTTTTGCCTTGTGGGACAGCAGTGATTTCACTGCGTCTACTTTTCCCTCCATAGCAGCCAGGTGGAGGGCAGTTTGTTTCTTGTTATCAGTGGTGTTTGGGTTGGCTTTGGCTGACAGCAGCAAGTCCACCACATGGCCCTCGCTTTGTGAAGAGGCTGCCCAGTGCAGGGCTGTCCTCCCCTGCATGTCTTTGACTCTGTGATTTGCCTTGCCCTGAATAAGCTGGATCACTGTGTCTGCATGACCCAGCTGACTGGCTATATGCAGAGGAGTCAGTCCATCCTGGTCTGCTGCATTTACCTAAAGAAATGACACACAGCTCTCAGTTTCCATAAACATACTAAGATATCTATAAAACTGACACCAATCATCGAATGGTTTGACATTTACCTCTGCTCCAGCTTTTAACAACAGACCAACTAAGTCAGGTCTATTACCCTGAACTGCAAGGTGGAGAGGAGTTAGGGCTTTAGGTCCAGTAATGTTGGGGTCCAATCCTTTTTCAAGCAGTGTCTGCACAATGATCAAACTGCCACCATGGACAGACAAGTGCAATGCCGAGGAGAGGTCGGTTAAAGTAGCACCCTGTTTGGCCTGTTTCTCTACCAGCGCTCTGAAATTTAAAACAAAAAAATAAATCACTATTTAAGATACAACATTTGGTTAATCTACTACAAATACAGAAAAAGAGCTCTTATAGTATATACATAAACTCTGCAACAAAACTGTATAAGACAAAGAGAACTAAGACCACATATAAATAGTCAGTAACAAGAAAGAGCTGCAGTAATGGGCCTATTAAACACAATATTTGATGTTGGAAAAAGGACATGATACCATATCTCCACGTATTTGTGTCATTGTCCATGTGTTATGCGTGTTAAATGTGTTCTGTTGCCAGAATAGTGATTTTACTCCATTGTTACAACATGTTGGACTCATTGGAGAGAGTTTTTTTTTTTTTTCAAATATAATGTTTATAATATATATAATATAATGTATCTTCTGTTTCAAAGCCTGGTGCCTACATAAACCAATAATATGGTAAATAGCACAGGGTTGCAGTTTGTAGGCTTAGTATAGGTGGTTTGTGTTGCAATAAATAATTTTAAATTGTTGCCTTACATAAGTTAAATTAAAATGGGTCAATGCTGGCTTTTGTTTTCACATAGGGCACAAACAGTGGTCACCTGATTCATCAAACCTCCCCTGACTTCCTCTCTATCCGACTTTTTTAACCTCACATGACTTCCTACTTTACTATTGTCATAATTACAATGACCCTAGAGGTCACAATCAATGCCACCATCAGGCCTGCATACTAGTAGGTGCAGTTTAGTTGGCCCCCGCAAGCCCACACGTTTAGAACAGATGTTTGGAAATCTGTATTTGAACCTGGGTGTTTACGAGCTGGGTGAGAATTCATTATAAACAAAATCTGCAGGTCTTTGCATGATCCTGCTTTGACCCCAATACCATTTCTTCGCAACAGAAAAATATTTCTAAGACACTTTTATAATCAATTTTATGTTTTTTCTAAAAGTCAAATTCAGCTTTTTTTTTTAGAGGACGAAAACGGAAAAAACTTTGTGGAATTCCATTTTTTGTTTGTCTATTTTTTATATTGTCTCATGTTGCTTGAATGTGAATGCATCGCAAAGCCAATTCAGTGTGTTTCAGTAACAATGTCGGAGTCCTTGTCGGTGCACGTCACCTGAATACTTGTGTATGTCCCAGCTCAGCTGACAGTAGGAGAGGAGTGTGTCCTTGTTTGTCACAGATGTTCACATCTGCTCCGCTGTCTATCAGTGCGGTCACCACTGCATCCTGGTTCTGTGTAACAGCTGAGAAGAGAGCAGAGCCGAGAGCTTCTTCGCTCACAACTCCTCTGGCATTAGCTGTGGTTTGAACAAAATTCAATGTGAGCTTGATTGTTTGCAGCTTTATGCATAATATTGGCAGTTAGTGTTTCAAAAAAAAGATACATTTAAGAAGATAAATCCAAACTGAAGAGACTCACCAAGAAGCTGCTGCAGGATTGTTTCTTGATTGCGCTTAATGGCTTCATTTATGACATCATAGTCAACTTTAGCCCCCGCCTTTAGAAGAAAAGCCACTGTTTTGCAATTGCTCTTCTTGACTGCATAAAACAAAGCTGTTTTTTTATGGTTGTTTATGGCATCGACAGCAGCCCCACTTTGCAGCAGCAGCTCAGCAAGCCTCCAGTTATCTTCCGCGGCTGCCATGTGGAGAAACGTGTCCTGTGTGTGGCTCTCAGACTGCTCGGCCTCCTCCTTCACCAGGACTTTTACACAGCTCAGGTGCTCATTTTCCGCTGACAGATGAATAGGAGTTTTTCCTTCCAAGTCCTGAGCGTGGATGTGGGCTCCCGCCTTCGCGAGTGCCCTGACTATCTCAGCGTGGCCCCTGCCAGCTGCTCTGTGAAGAGCTGTGCGACCGGCATCGTCCTTCAAGTCCAGCCTGGCTCCTTTTCGAATCAAGAGCTCTATGATGGATAGATGCCCATGCTCTGCAGCTACATGTAACAGAGTCTCATTGGAGGAATTGACAGTGTTGATATCAGTCTCTTTTAACAGCTCCTCTAGTAATACCACCTCCCCATTTGTCGTAATCGTGTAAATGACGTTTTCTGATTGACTTTGTGCTGGTTTACCTTCTAATTTTTCAGGTGGCATGATGCTTCTTCCTTCCTTTTCACTGTTAGATCTCTCTGTTTCTTTATTGGCAAGTAAAGAATTCTGAGTTACAGTTTGATCTGATTTTTTATTCACCCCCTCCTTGTCCCTTTCCAGCAAATACCCAATCAGCTGCCTCCTAGAGTCTAGTATACGTCCATTCACACTTGTCACGTAGGTCTTGATACGCTGATAAAGGCCCGGCTCTGCCAGCATAAGACATGGATGAAAGAATTTGCGACATGCTCTTTCTCCTCTGGCCTCCAAGATTTCCAGAACCCTGGAGTTCTGATCTTTGCGCGTCCTGATAGACAAAATGATGGATCTCTTTGCTGCCGTCATGGCCCCTTCTGTGACGAGTAGATCCAGCAGGTCCTCGGTATGTGAGATCCCATAAACCAGATCCCTTCTCTTTGCCCGGATCACATCCACTGCATAAGGATTTATGTAGTTTGATGTCGCTTGGGCATCAAAACCCCCGAGTATACTGAACATTTTAAATATGCTGGGAAACTAAAGGTTTTTTTTCTTAAGCCTTCACACTCAGCAAGTCATTGTTATAATCCATAGTTCCAGCTCTGTGTGTGTGTGTTTTATACCATATTGCTAAGTGAAGTAACCTGAGCAACTAACTACAGAGAGAAGCCATTCACCACACAGGTCTGACCAGCTCAGCCTGCCCTTTGTTATATTATGTGATCAACCAACATTCAGTTTCCATCAGATTTAGCAGTAGTTATACGTTGTTATTACAGTAATGATACACTGTTTTAAATGATTTTAAATTTGTAAACAGTGACAAGAATAACATAGTTTTAAAATGAATTGTTTGGAAATTACATGTTTATGAGAGAGAGAGAGAGAGAGAGAGAGAGAGAGAGAGAGAGAGAGAGAGATTTTGTGTAAAAAAAGCGGTGCCCTCCCTGATCACTTTTTTCTACTTCATCTCTGAATCAATTCTAACCTAAATGTCAGTCAGTTTTATATGTACTAATTTAAAATATACATTTGCCGTCAGTGGCCGAAGAGTTATACTGATCATTTTCATCAGTAGCTGTAGGCTGCTAAAAATAAGACATTTTACAAAAGTAAAAGTAGGCCTATATAGAGTCCAGAGTGTGATGTCATCATTACTGACTACTGTTTTAGGTTGGAGCGTAATATCCAGACCGCCCTGCTGAGCTCAAAGCTCACGGTGTGTTGGTCCTTTTTCAGTTTTTTCATGCCTACACACCGGTGATAGTCATAGCTGTAGATGTTATGTTTTCAAGTTGTTCACACGTATGTACGTACCGTTCTCGTGAACATGATCTCTCCGAGATTTTCTTAAAATTTGTCACAGATATTAATTTTGACTCAAGGATGAAATTAATTGATTTTGGTGGTTAAATGTCTACGAAAGTTCACTGTGAGTTCATCCTTTTCCCGCTGTGGACGGGATATCTCAATAACACCTTCATGAGATCTCTTCAAATGCAGCACAACCATTCATTTAGATTTGAGAATAAACTGATTTGAATTTGGGGGTTAAAGGTCAAGGTCAGTCACTTCACATTGACCCATACCCGTGACCACGATATCTGGGAATCCCCTATAGACAGAATGTCATCAGTGATTCAACAAATATTCCCTTGGCCTCAACGATGAAGTGATTACATTTTGGTGGTCAATAGTTTGAGGTCATGGTCACTGTCACCTCACATCTTGCCCATTCATGTGACCTGGACATTCCTGTCAGGGACAGAACTGCTGGTTAATGATGGCAGCAGCGGCTTTGAGCATCTGCAGCTTTCTATGTTTCCCATGAGCTGGGTGGTTTTCTTTCTTTCTTTCTTTCTTTTTCTTTCTTTCTTTCTTTCTCTCTCTCTCTCTCTCTCTCTCTCTCTCTCTCTCTCTCTCTCTCTCTCTCTCTCTCTCTCTCTCTCTCTCTCCAAAACATGTAATTTCCAAACAGTTAATTTGGCCATAGCCGGAGGCATTGTGTATTCAGGTTGTCTATCCATTTGTCCTGTAGCATCCTAATTCTCCGTGCAGTACGAATGGTATGATATGATTATGAGATGAAGTAGTATGGAGCAATGTTTTGCCTAAAATGATCAAATTGAGTTAATGTACGCACACGTTTTAGTAAATGTATTTATTGATCAAGTGTCAGTTGGCTGGGAGTCATGTTGACAGCAGCGACGCTGGGTTATGCCTTAGTGTTCTCCCTGTGAACAAATAATGACAGGCGCAAGGAGTGATTGAATGAACTGACTGACGACTCTGGAGCTTTTAATTAGTCATGTGGCCAAAACAGTAATGTTTGTCTAATGCGAAGCTGAAAGTATAACTAATGAAATCATGCAACAACTTATGTTTACAGTGGTGTGAAAAAGTGTTTGCCCCCTTCTTGATTTCTTATTTATTTGCATGTTTGTCACACTTAAATGTTTCAGATCATCAAACAAATTTAAATATTAGTCAAAGATAACACAAGTAAACACAAAATGCAGTTTTTAAATGAAGGTTTTTATTATTAAGGGAGAAAAAAAAATCCAATCCCACATGGCCTTGTGTGAAAAAGTGTTTGCCCCCTAAACCTAATAACTGGTTGGGCCACCCTTAGCAGCAACAACTGCAATCAAGCGTTTGCGATAACTTGCAATGAGTCTTTTACAGCGCTGTGGAGGAATTTTGGCCCACTCATCTTTGCAGAGTTGTTGTAATTCAGCCACATTGGAGGGTTTTCCAGCACGAACCTCCTTTTTAAGGTCATGCCACAGCATCTCAACAGGATTCAGGTCAGGACTTTGACTAGGCCACTCCAAAGTCTTCATTTTGTTTTTCTTCAGCCATTCAGAGGTGGACTTGCTGGTGTGTTTTGGATCATTGTCCTGCTGCAGAACCCAAGTTGGCTTTAGCTTGAGGTCACGAACAAATGGCCGGACATTCTCCTTCAGGATTTTTTGGTAGACAGTAGAATTCATGGTTCCATTTATCACAGCAAGTCTTCCAGGTCCTGAAGCAGCAAAACAGCCCCAGACCATCACACTACCACAACCATATTTTACTGTTGGTATGATGTTCTTTTTCTGAAATGCGGTGTTACTTTTACGCCAGATGTCACGGGACACACACCTTCCAAAAAGTTCAACTTTTGTCTCGTCAGTCCACAGAGTATTTTCCCAAAAGTCTTGGGGATCATCAAGATGTTTTCTGGCAAAAATGAGACGAGCCTTAATGTTCTTTTTGCTCAGCGGTGGTTTTGGTCTTGGAACTCTCCATGCAGGCCATTTTTGCCGAGTCTCTTTCTTATGGTGGAGTCATGAACACTGACCATAACTGAGGCAAGTGAGGCCTGCAGTTCTTTGGATGTTGTTGTGGGGTCTTTTGTGACCTCTCAGATGAGTCATCGCTGCGCTCTTGGGGTAATTTTGGTCGGCCGGCCACTCCTGGGAAGGTTCACCACTGTTCCATGTTTTCTCCATTTGTGGATAATGGCTCTCACTGTGGTTCACTGGAGTCCCAAAGCTTTAGAAATGGCTTTAGAACCTTTTCCAGACTGATAGATCTCAATTACTTTCTTTCTCATTTGTTCCTGAATTTCTTTGGATCTCGGCATGATGTCTAGCTTTTGAGGATCTGTTGGTCGACTTCACTTTGTCAGGCAGGTCCTATTTAAGTGATTTCTTGATTGAGAACAGGTGTGGCAGTAATCAGGCCTGGGTGTGGCTAGAGAAATTGAACTCAGGTGTGACAAACCACAGTTAAGTTATGTTTTAATAGGAGGGGGTAAACACTTTTTCACACAGGGCCATGTGGGTTTGGATTTTTTTTTTTCCCTTTGTTTGATGATCTGAAACATTTAAGTGTGACAGACATGCAAAAAAAATGGAAATCAGGAAGGTGGCAAACATTTTTTCACACCACTGTACCTGTTTCATCATCCCAGGGTGTTCGGGCAAACTAGTTCCCAGAGGGCTCAAGAACTTATTTCTAGTTCCGGGAAGATACCAACCACAGGAAGTGGGTATAGGGGAAGTTTAGATTTCTGTGCTGATGTATTTATTGATGTGAAATAGTTATTGATATTTACTATATTTATGGGGAGTGTAAATATGTGTTAATATTGTGTGTATATGTTTTGCTATTGGTTTTAGGTAAATATTTATTGTATATAAGCCTAAGTGTAGTTTTTGGAGGTATAGTTGCCTGTAGATAACATGTGCCAGCTAATTCGAGCAGACACTTGTATAAAAGGAGCTTATCTTGTGTGTGTTGGGAAGGCTGGTAGGTGATGGCAAACTTCTGTTGTGGAGCTTGATGTGAACATAAAATAAAAATGTTGGTAGTTAAATGTGTAAGATCCAGTTTACTGAGAGTTCCTATCCGTTTCCCAATCTGGACATGAGATATCAGCAACGCCTTGAGCGGACCTCTTCAAATACAGCACAAACATTTAGACTCAAGAATAAACTGATTTCATTTCTTTCTTTCTTTTTGTCTTGCTTCTTTATAGCAGATACTAAATTGGTGAAATTACCCTGCTTGTCCATCTACAAATTGTGTAATTGTATTGGTCTAAGTTGTTTGTGAATCATCCAGAATTTCTAACTTCTTTGCAGCAACATCTGTGTGGGTAGATATGGATGTAAACTGTGGTTAGTGGAGACATACAGCTGCTAGGTGGTAATTTTAGTTTACAGACATAAAAACAACAGTAAAATGTAAGAAATATTAAAACAAACAGGTCAAAAAAACACAAAGAACAACCTAATTAAAATACAGTACAAAAAGATAGATGTTCCTTTATATCTGTTTTCATGTGAAACACTGAATGTAATTGTCTTGCTGCAAAGAACTTTGAGCTGCATTTTTTTATATTAAAGGTGCAATACAAATAAGGTTTTATTATTATTATTATTATTATTATTATATTATTATTATTATTATCATCATCATCATTGTTGTTACAAATAAAATGTAAATATCAAAGAAAATGTTAAAAACAACATTAAGTAGTGGGCAATGTCAGGAGGGTAAGGGACGGCACAGCGAGGGGAGGATTCAGATCCTTTGAGTTTGCCCTAGTTATACACCTGGTTAAAAAGGTCACCCACTTCTCTAGTATAATTAGGCTGCTGTGGATTCTGACAATGAAAATAGTTTTCATTATTTTGAACATCCAGTTAGTTTCATGGCCGTTTTAATAATTTTCACTGATTCGCCCTTGGAAAGTAAATCCAGACTCTCCTGTGGATAATTTCTCACGAGTCTGCGCATTATGCAGACAGGAGATTACTGAGTCGGTTCACTTCCTGTAAAACACGCCTCCTCTGTCGTGACGTAGATCTTCCGAGCGCTCCCTCTCCTTATATGGCAGGGAATGACACCCTATTCCGGGCTGACGTCGTGTTGCTCCAAATTAGAGAAATCAGGGAAGATTTATAGAGAAATCAGAATTCCCATTCAAATTAAAAATGCTAAATGGTAGTATTTGGATATAAACAGGACGAATCTGAGTAAACCAACACCAGACAATCAACTTTCATGGGTTGTATCGTTCTTTTTTCATAATGCACGCTGATTGCTTATTTAGGCTCCGTTAATTAGTAAAAGACGCTATTGAGAAAAAATAACCACCTCAATAAAATAAAAATACACAGTTAATTATTCACATTTAAGCACTATAAATGTTGTCAAGTTCATTTACTGTTATAAAGAATTTCCACGTGGATTTAGCCAATAACAAAATACATAGGCATATGAAAAGAAGAAGAAGAAAAAAGCAAACAACAACAAAAAGAAGAATGGGGGGGGGGGGGGGGGGGGGGAGACAAAATCCAATAGGGGGGCATTTTGGACTTAAGCTTTAAGCTTCATCATGCATCTAAATTGCAAATATACTTTAAGCTTCCATACTTAATAACCTGCTCTGCTTGTCTGAAGCCTGAGATAACTCTATATTAATTTAAGCACAAAGCAACAACAAAGTCGTTTAAAGAGTCATGAAGACTTTGAGGAAGCAGCATTAGTTCAGCTCTCAGGTATTTCTAACGCGGTCTATGTCGCCCTCTGGTGTCTCATTGTAAACAGCACGAACTCGTGGCCTGCGACGGTTGAAGGCACAATATCTAATAATCGGTACAGTATGCCAGACCTGTCCTGTCCTGTCCCACCACGTGCACCTGCTGTCTGAGCAGGGATGCTGAGTTCACCGAGGATACTCAGTCAGTCTGTTTCTATCCAGTTTTATCATCCAGTTTGCATCCTCTTATTTTGGTATTCTTTTATTTCAAAGAATGTATAGCCTGTGTTTATATAATTGAAGAGTTTGATAAAAGAAAGAAAACAAAACACCATGATAATAGCTGTAACCTGCATATTTCTCTCAAAACTAGAAATATTACTCTGACTTGTATGTTTCATCAGCATTATAAAATAGTAACTTAGCTACAGGCTAGTAGAAGTAGACCAGTCATTGATTTTGAAATAGAAGGTTCCAGTCTTGTGTTGTGATTTATGGTGATGAAGAATATCCTTTTGTTTGGATTATTGTTTTTCTCAGTCTTTTTTTTTTTTTTTTTCTTCCAGAAAGGAGCTTAAAGTAAAGTCACTGATGCTCTGAGATGATATGATAAGAAGAAACAATATATCTGAAGCATCTTTCACCAAACCACAGTGGTTATTTGTGGTAGTAATTTTTTGCCTCAATAATTCTATATTGAGACATTTAGACTACAGGTCCTGAGACTCTGAATTTGTTTTGACATGCTGGGGCTTTCTTTATTTACAACAGGTCAGGGTGTAATGTTGAGTAACTGAATGGGGCAATAGCATTTGCAGCAGCCTGTGATTGACCTGTTGTTATGTATCAAATCAGTGCTGTCTTCAGGTTACATTCATTGCTCACTTCATCCTGTTTTGTTCTGGGAAAGTTTGCCTTTAAAGTTAGTGCACCTGACTCCTGGAACAAAATACAACATCTCCTTAAAATCAATTCACTTATTCCATTTGCACATTTCCGAAGCTTGATTTTAAAACCAAACCTGTACTTGTAATTGTTTTATATAACTGTATTTTACTTAGCATTTATCTACTCAAACTACCCAATTTATATTTTAATGCTTCTTATATAACCTTCTTATTTTATATTTTTGTTGATTTGAATTCATCTTTCAGGTTAATCCTTCTTCATATGACAGTTAAATCATTAACTGTAAACTCAACTGTGATACAATCTTATCTCTGTCAGCTTGTCTTATTGCTCTGATCGCTACCATCGTTTTTATTTGTTCCTTGCTCTGTAAATGACTCTACATCATTGTAAACGAGGGTCACCCTCAGTGATTTCTCGAGTATAAACGAAGGTTGAATGAACGTATGAATGAGTGTTTTAACTGCAGCATTATGATATCAGTATCATGTCGTGTTTACCGAGTGCAATGGGAGGTTTTGTATGGTCGTCATAATCTTCTGGTACCTGTGTGTGCTGTGACTTAAAAGTGGAAACTTCCAAATACAACCCCAATTTGCAGAATTGGCCTGCATCAGTAGAGCGAGCCTGGTCCGTTAGCTGAAACATAATCACTTAGCCTGGATCAATACAAGCACTAATGGAATTTACCTTGAGGTACTCAGAACTGGCAGCTCTTACAACATGTTGCAACATGTTTTATTGTTGGAGTTCCTGACATGGCACACCCACTTCTTTTTTCCTGTCACACTCTTACAAGAACACAGAGGCAATGTTGCTTCATTTTATCTTGTTTATTTTTTTCTTAAATATTGATTAGTTTCTGAATAGCTCAGAAAACAAACATAAAAAATAACACAGTATTCTTATTACAAATGGTAAACATAAGTACTCCAAGTTGATCTTATATACATATAACAATGAGTGAAACCCCATTAAACAACTTTAGAAAAAAACAAGTAAATCTTGAAGCTTTTCTAACTTAATTTCTTACAATAAGAAAAAAGTACGTTGCACTGTAACTCAGAAGTCAGGCAGCATTTGTTACAACTTCTCAGCCGTTTAGAGTTGACCAACACGCCCAAATTTGAGGCCATTATGGCTACAGCAAGAAAAGTCTCTATTGCAGGTTCTTAGTCCTCTAATACTGAACTTCTTCTTTGATGGTCGTGATAAGGTCCATGCAGAGCTGGGTGTAAATCAAGAAAACTTCAGTCCTGTCCAGTTCTGTCAAAACAGCACGAAACATAAACAGAAAGGTATCCTGCTTGTTGCCATGTCCCCTCTGGGCTAATGTCACTGTCCCGAGCCCATCTCTCGGACGCGCCAACGGGGAGCGCGTGGCACTCAGGAACATCAGCGCGGCCCCCGGTCCTGGCAGTGTCGCGCCACATCATCCCAAATCCCGCCAAGGTTTCAGGAGACGCAGCCACTCACTATCACAGGAAACGTCCGTTTCTTTCAACTACAGTCTTTTCTCTCTCTGCCGCCGCTGACACGCCTCAGAAGGTCTGGAGCTGCTGCGTTAACATGAGCTGGCACCCGCTGTTGACGTGGTTCATCACCTTCTGCTTCAGCTGGGCCACCTGCTCGCGCAACATGTTGGCAGTGGACGCGAGCTCGGAGTTCTGGGACTTGAGATTCTTCACTTTATCCTCCAGCCTGGAGATGCGCTCCAGCTTCCTCTTCCGGCATTTAGAGGCAGCAATGCGGTTCCTCATCCGCTTTCTCTCGGCTTTGATGCGCTCCTGGTTCTCCATATTGATCGGGGAGAGAGGAGGGGTCTCCCCGGGCATCTCAGGCACAGTCTGGGGCTCCTCTTTGAGTGCAGAGAGCCGGGGGATCTGGGCGGATGAGGGCTGGCCGTAGATGGGAAGCTGAGGCGGGGCAGCGGGGAAGGACATAGTCGGGGCTGAGGTGGTGTAATTTGGTGCCGAGACGGTGCTGATGGCCGGGTTGAAAGTGTTCAAATCCTCATAAACCGGTGAGTCAGAGCGCATGGTAGCGTTGTTGCTGTAAACGGTGGCACCGGCAACAGATGAGACAGGCGGCAGGGCAGTGTTGACGCTGGTCTGGGTAGCGGAGGTGACACTCACATTAGTTGTGCCCGGCATGTGCTGGTGGTGCAGCTCGGCCAGCGCGCGGACAAACCCCTCCGCGAAGCCCTCCTGTTCATCGGTGACATTCTTGGGGCACAGGAACTGGGTCGGGGTTGGCGTGGTGGTGATGAGTCCGTTGCTGGACTGGATGATGAGCCGCTCCAGCTCCGGCGAGGCCAGCTTCAGCAAACCCACATCGGGAGAGGTGAGGATGTCGCTGGCTTTGGCGCGGAGGTGAGGTTTCAGAGTGCCGGTCGGGTCGGTGAGGTTCAGTGTCATGTTGTGTTTCAGCGCTTTCGGGTTGCCGTATCCGTAGCCGGCGTTGTCGTGCTGGGAGAAAGCGTTGAGTGAGTCGTCATAGAAAGTAGTTTCCATCTTGGCATACATAGAAGTGAACCAAAAACAAATGTAGCTCTAAAGTCTTCTACAAAACAACTGTCCGTCCCCCCTTCTCTTCTTCCTGGTTACTGAGGAAAACACTGGTTTCCAAACGTCCTCTCTGTGCGTAAAGACTTCCAAACTTTGAGTGCGCACTTTCTTGACACAGGAATCAGGACTTACTTCTGTCACCCAGCGATGGTCGATTGTTCGGTGTTGAGTTGTAACAGTTCACAAAGTTTTTGCCAAAGTATCCAGACTTGCACTCAGTCCGTGAGTAAAAATTGTCTAACTTTTCTGATCGGACACCAGCAGTGTCTCCGCCGCTTCCTCTGCTTGTAGTGTGTGTATACACTCTGAGCTGTGCAGCGTGGAGGCAAAGCTTATCTGCTGCCTCTGCCACTCTAAAAATAACCATGATGTCATGACGGGGCTCTCTCATTGGCTGGAGGGCGGAGCTCGGGGCGGGGCTCGGGGCGGGGCACGGGGCGGGGCTCAGTCTGCCGATAAGGCGCGTTGCCTAGACGACCACCCAGAAGATTCTTAATCTCGCGGTGGATATGTGGGATGAGGTAATGCTGTAAAGAGAACGTAAGGGCAGTGCATTGTGGGATGACGTATTGTTTTTGAATATCTGGTTACCCGCTTAACTGTCAGTGGCGGGACAGCCAGTGTTCAGGACAACAGCTCCAGAGCTTTGTGTTGATCTTCTGACAACAACTTTATTGTGAAACTGCTGCAATGCATATTCATTTTCTGTCAGTAGTTTTAATTACTACACTTTCATTTTCTTAAACATTTTGTGCACATACAAGTCTTTTCATGTGGCCTTTCTAAAACCTTTAAAGTACAAAATTAGTTTCTATTCTCTTCAGCTGAGGCTTCTTTCAAGTTTGACCTCCTTCAAAATAATAGTTTTTGATAGTCCTAAGAAAAATGGATCTATCGTTTCTATTCTGCAGCTAAATCAAATATAATTTGGGTTAGAACTGGAGAAATCTAAGCACAAAGGCAAACTCCAAAGTAAAATGAATGACAACCTTTATGTGAAAACGAATGATATATTTTTCCGTGTATGTGTGCACTCGCCATGGAAAGTCTCGGGATATCGTGGTGGTCTCCGGTTGGTGGTCCCGTAAGATTTGTCTTAAATAGAACACATTTGACTGTAATGTGTAAATGCTGAGAGAGTACAAATTTGACACCTGGGCAGGTTAATAATAATACAGATATTTTTAGTGTAAAATTCATTAAAGTTCAGTTATTTACCTGAAGGGCAGTGCTGGGTCTTTACTGAGTCATGCACATTCATACCAAGCAGTCTCTTGAGGATAAAATCATCTGCTGTTAACTCAGTTAGAGACAGATTCAATCAACGACGAAGACCCAACATATGCAAGGCCACATTTAAGACCATTTAGAACTACAAATAAAGATAGAGATAGATCTACAGACGTCTGTTCGTGCTCATCAAGAGAAAGCACATTCCCTATTATCCATGTCAGGGTGTGTAATTAGTGTACTGTAGTCCATTGTCCCCTGGCCCTCGGTCAGAAATCACTGCTGGTTTAATGGCAGGAGGTTAACCGCCGTCTTACGTGTTCCCCTCTAGTCTTCCACACTCCCACTGTCTGGGTCATCTTCTGCCCTGCCAGCTTTACTGCCCACTCTTTCAGGCACATCCAGTCTAAATATGTCCCCCTTGTGTGACAAGTAAATCAGTCCCCTGGCGCTGGCTGGCTCAGAGAGACACCTAAGGAGGATGAACCGGATCATAAAACACCACTGCAGTCTGACTTTTTATGGCTACTAATGTTCACTTTATGTACTGCTGTATGTGTCAAACTGTGGTAATCAATGAAGTCAGATATAATCTGATCTAACTGGTTGATATAGCTCATCTCATACAGTTTCCTTTTTCATTTAAATGTATGAGAGAATATCGCTCTGCTTTATGGTCAAAGCACACATTAAGAAAAGGTTACGGTGAGCCTTGTTGTACAGTAAAGGTTTGCAGTATTTCTTATTCTTTCAGTTTCATTCATTTTGTCGTAGGTTTTATAACAACGACTCTGGGGATGAAATAAGAGGGAGCAGTATAAGGACAAGAGTTTTAGGTGCTTGTTTACACTCAATGTTCCACTGACACATTTTGAAATATTTATCCTCTTTGGCTCATTCGTCTATTCATGAGTTCTTCTCACCCAAATTAAAACTCATGAGAGAATCATAGGTGGTCTGGTGCACGCCACCTGACAGCAGGGATCCGCATGTATAGTTTCACCCATTGTCCAAATAGACATATGAAGTCAGTTAAAGTTATTATCCCATTTAAATTAGAGCTCTTTTCAGAGTCAAAACCCATGGCAAGAGTCAGACCCTGGTTGTATGCTGTTTTATATACTTTCAAATGGTGTTTAATACATTACCCCTAAATGTTTCAATATGAGTGGAGTGCTGGGTGAATCGGGTCTGCTTTTCTTCCCTGGATGCCATGTGTAAAATTATAAAAGGGGTAACCACAGCATGATAGTTTGCCAAAGTCATTTTAAGTGGAGGAATGTATGGGAAAATTAGCACGGTGGAACCCTACTGTTTAAGTGAGTATTGAAGATAGCCCACTATTGCCTGGTTCAGGGCCTGGACAATTGGTCAACTGTGGTCATACAGTACTGACTCAGTATTGCCCTCAAATGTAATAGGATAGAGGTATGAGGAGAATATAAGGTAGCTGTAACCACAATAATGAAAAATAGATGTGATGTTTGTAAAAATAAACCCTGATGATATTCATTTTTAGTTTAGGCTTTTGTGTTCATTGTCTTACAAGCTCTAAATTAGCCAACAATATTTAATGGATTAGTTGAAAGGTTGATAGTTGATTCAGTAGAACTAACCAGTGACTTTATTCTAATTTGATTATATGTGGTATCAAGTTTGTACTCAGGCTGATTACAAACTTAAAGTATTTATATTTCTTTCTACAACTTCACACATTTTTTTTATTTTTTTTTTGGGGGGGGGGGGGGGGTTATGCAAGAACCTCATACGATTTCTGTTATGTTCACTTGACCAAAAACATTACAGATTGAAATGATTACAGATATACAGGTAAACAGGCTAAAACATTAACACTTGCTTTTTAATTCAATGCAACTCAAACACTTTCCGGTTGCCTTCTGAAGTTTATTTTCAAGATAAAGAATCAACGCTGTCTCACAATAACAAATTTTTTGAGCATTGTGTTCCTGCTCAGCTGCATCCTGACCTGACACGATACAACTGGGCCTTCTAAGTTGTCTAGTCTTCAGCCTTTCCTCCAGCCAACTAACCCCTTTCTTCTTACTGAACTTTTTTTTTTTTTTTTTTTTTTTAAATCATTACCTCTTCCTGTCTCCCCTTTCTTTCACCTCGTCCACTCCCTTCACTCTGACGTTCCCCTGGACTAGATCCCAAATGTCCTCCTCTAATATCCCCTCCACAGTTTGCCTTTCTCTTATCTTTCTCCTCCTCCTCTCTCCCTCTCCCTCTCGTCTTACTCCTATCAGTGGCTGTCCAGGCAGCAGGATTTCCCCTGTGATGGAAACAGGCTGTGTCCGAATTGTATTGTTTCAGCAGTTCTTTTGAGCAAAATCTCAGGCCGCTCTCTGTGTTTGTGTTGGTATCAGTAAGTTAACCTAGTGCACTGGTCAACGCTCTTCACGGGGCAAGGGAAAAAGTGTGAAACCATGTGAAACGTTGAAAGAATACGTTTGCTCTTTACGTCAGACTGAACATCCCTTGACGGTTGCAGGGTGAGGGAGAGACAGAGAGACAGAGAGACAGACTGTTGAGGCTTTTGAGACAGTACAAACTCCAAATGGTCTGTCCCCGAGAACAATTGTTGTTTCAGCTGTTATGAGAAGGAAAAAAAGCACTCAGCTGTGTGGATTGTATGGGTCGGACTGGACTGTAAGCAAGCTCGCTCGCCTGTGTATGTGTGTGGTGTATATGAGGGTCTGCCTTTATCGTCAATGCACACACGTTTCACTATGTGAGCGTGGAAAGCAGGTAAAGTGAATTAGCACCAATATTTATAGCTATGTGAATTGTCTACATCATTGATGCCCAATCAGAGGTCCCCCTGACCTGATAAACTGGAGTAGCTTGACTAATTTGATAAAACTGAAATTACAATTTGATATTGCGGCAGCAATAACACCTGAACACCACATTGTGAATACAGTGCGAGTGCATGAAAACAGTGACGAGGCGAGAGGGCAAGTTTAAGAAGTGAGCTAAAAGTAACTGATAAATACAAGCAATGGATACATGGTTAAAATAATTATTTCGATAAATGGTTGGGATAACTAGCTCGATTAAAGATTAAAATAGCTATCTAAAAGGAATGAATGAGTAAATGGTTGAAATTCTTACTAAAAGTAATGGATGGATGATTGAAAAAAAAGACTATGCAAGAAATGAACGTGTACTTGAATGAACTCCCTACACAAATAATGACTTGGTACTACATTCAATAACAATTTCAATTTTGTTAGTTTTTTTTTCTGTCAAACCAGCATGTTATTTTACCTTCATTCTTATGTTATCTTCTTCATCCTTATCCAACACCACATCTTTCACTTTCCCTTGTTGCAGTTTTATCTGCGTTCCTAAATTATGTGAAATGTGCACACACACACCCGCTCGTGGACCATGCTCAGACACACACACACCCATCTTCACTTATGCATTAATAAAATACTGAGGCAGCCATATTTATAATGAAAAAGGAAAGACGCAGCTCAATGACAAATGTCCCTCTTTCCCTTCTGGATTTACAGCGTCGTGTAAATGAAGCAATCTTTGTGTTTGATTATTACACACACTCAGAGACGCACATTGAATCTCGCTGACTGATGTCTCTTTGTTCCACCCTTCACTAAGTGTAGAATGAGTGTTTGATGCCCGACCTGACAGGGTTTTTTTCAGGCGCCGTTTTAATTAATTTGCTCATAAAATCAAGCATGATTCCTAGCAGCCTCTCTGGCACCTTCAGCCACAGAGGACGTTATTAGCTTTGACAATTAATCGCCACTAACTACCCAGACTAATCACACTTTGGATTTATTGGTCAGAATCATATAGAATATCGATTGGCTCTCGCTCGTTTTGACCCTTTCAGTACACCGTAACTCGCAAGTGTTCAATGACATCATTGGGTGAGGGTGGGCACTGCAGGATTTTCTGACTTTACTTTTCCTTTTTAGGCCACAGATCCCCTTTTATCATGGCTAAAATGAGAGATCAACTCTAGTCAGAGGGTCACAT